>NC_136059.1:776261712-777666962 GCF_964261635.1 Lissotriton helveticus | reverse complement strand
TTGATTAAATTGCTGGAGTGGGATTAGTAAATTTTACCCTCCCGCTATCCAACGCTTTTCCTACTGTTCCACTTGCTGGAGTGGGAATAGTAAATTTTACCCTCCCGCTATCCAACACTTTCCCTACTGTTCCACTCCTTGGAGTGGGAATAGTCATTTTTACCCTCCCCCTATCCAACGCTTTCCCTACTGTTTCATTCGCTGGATTGGGAATAGTAAATTTTACACTCCCGCTATCAAACGCTTTCCCTACTGTTCCACTCGCTGGAGTGGGAATAGTAATTTTTACCCTTCCACTATCCAACGCTTTCCCTACTGTTCCAATCGCTGGAGTGGGAATAGTAATTTTTACCCTCCCGCTATCCAACGCTTTCCCTACTGTTCCACTCGCTGAAGTGGGAATAGTAAATGTTACCCTCCCGCTATCCAACGCTTTCCCTACTGTTCCACTCGTTGGAGTGGGAATAGTAAATTTTACCCTTCCGCTATGCAGCGCTGATGTGAATTTATTTTTTAGAGATTACATATATTATTTATTAATTTTAATACTTTTTTATTAATTTTAAGTATGTTTTATTTAATTATATTGATTATTTAATTAAGTTAATATTACTGTTAACATATTAAAAAATCGAAATTTTTTACAATCTGTACTTTAAACAACAATATTTTGTCTTAGATATTTTTGTACTTACCTGTTTGTAGATAGGGAGTTGATATTCTGGCCTTCAATATTTTGGTGTTGATATTCTGTCCATTCTCTATTTTTTTGTTGATATTTAGTCAGTGATCCATACCACAGCACACAAGCCTCACTTGCAGGTTGCCAGACAAATGCATGTACACACTGGGAGGAGGAACTAGGCACAGCACGGAATGATGCGCAATGGATATACTGCTGACAACAAACCGGTCAAATTACTCCCAGCAGCCGATTACATATAATACATTTTAAATTCCTACACCAACTATATTATACTCCAACCAAGATGCATTGATTCCAGATTCCAGATAATGACAAATGCGCTCTTCTTATAGTGCAACTTCAGACTTTTGGCATCTGGCATGGGAGTGTGTTACAGTCCACCAATACTGGCAACAGGTCTTTAAAGCATTGTTGCAAATGATTGATTCCCCCTTGCAGGTAGACCCCATAATGGCCCTATACACAAAGGGGATTACAGCGGCATTTAGGGAATACGGATGGGGCAGGGGAAGAGTGCCTAAATTTAAGGAATGGATTCAGAATCTTTTATTTTGGGAAGAACAGACACTAATGTAGGCCAAACTCCTGCCAATTGCTTTCAGACCCCTTAAGAGTATACTTGGTAAAGATTTTAGAAACAGGGGGAAGATGGCGGTCGCTTAGCAGTGGCCGAATACAGCAGAGCAGTGAAGCTCGCGTAACTACCCCAACAGAGTCTTCCCTTTTCACCATGGATTAATGAACTCTCTTAACGCGGATCTTGTAACAAACCTAAAAAGCCCTCACAGATGATTCTGCAACTCACCTGCCGAAGTTCGGCATTTCGGCTGCTTGATGAGCTGACGCGGGCGACTCTCTCTGTATGCTCCAGCAACTATCGGAGAGCGAGGGGGCGGGGCTCGTGTGAGGCATCGCGGATTCCGCAGAGGAGAGCGGCGTTCGAGGCAGGGCTGCCGAGGTTTGCAGGTCGCAACGAGGAATACAGTTCAAGGAGGTTCTGGGCAGTGAAAAGATGGATCGCAATGGCCCCAAAGGTTAATACAGGAAAGTCTGCCGCGGAGAAGGAGAAGAAAAAGAAGGCAGGAGTGGAGACGGCGTAGGGTGACACTGATGGTAAACTACAGACCCCTCCGGTAAGAAAGCAGGCGGTGGCTAGAACAAGGCAGGCAACAGCTACAGCCACAGCCCCAATAGCGGATATTTTCACCAAGGCTGGCAGAGAGAAGGGACAGAAAATTACAATACTAGTAGGGGAGGGAGGTGAGCCTGAACTTGTGCTAGGTGATATAACCACCTCAACTCTCCCTGAGCTGACTGATGTGATTGACCCCCCTTTGCCTTTGAATACCATAGGTCAAGATATAATTAAAGGAGCTGATATGGTCGAGCTCGAGCCTGATACCCCTGGCAACTTGGATGGGGAGGCTTTGGAGAATGGGACTATCAGTAATACTACACTGGGCGAGTGTAAGTCAGGGGGCTCTAATGTCGGACCATATACCTGTATCACTCAAGGGAGTCCAAGGGACTTGGACGAAGCTGTGAATAAAGTGGAAGATCAAGATGGACAGAAAACTGGTGTGCTCACAAAGGAGAACGCGGCGACCCGTGAGGAAACCGATAAGGGAAGAGAGAATGAAAAGGTCCCTAGTGAATGTTTCTTCTCAGTGTCGGAGGGAGGTGAGTAGTCAGAGGACGATGATGAAGATCTTGGCTCCAATGGGGCTTCGGACCCTGACGCAGAGAGCGACGTTGAGCCTGGCTCTCCGGTAACAGCAGTTAAACCTATAAAAAGGCGTGAGCTCCCTCAAAGCGAGCTTAGTTGGGACCATTCTTCGGCAATGCCTCTGCAGGGAAGTCCGGGGGAGGGTGCTGCACAGATGTCGCTATTGGAGATCATTCACGGTGAGATTCTGGCCCATAGGGAGGAAGCCCGGCAGGACAGTCGGAAGTCTCAAGCTGCTGTAAAGAAAATACAGGGGGCTGTTAGGAAATTGTCTAAGGCCTGTATAAATCTGGGAGATCGGGTAACTAATCTGGAGGATAGAGTGGTCTCTACGGAGGCGGAGGCAGCAGCTGCAGTTAATAAGGTCAAATCCCAAAACGCACAAGTCACAGACATTCAGTGGAAGCTGGAGGACATTGAGAACAGGATGCGACGGAATAACCTCCGGGTTCTTGGGATACCCGAAGGGGTGGAAGGGTCCGATGTCAGAGCTTACATCATTAAATTATTTAAACAGGCATTTCCGGAGCTCTCAAACTGGGTATGGACAGCAGAGATCCAGAGAGCGCACCGCACCCCGTTTAAAATTAAAAAAGGTTCCAAGGAAGGGGACAAACCCAGAGCTATCCTAATTTAGCTGGGCAACTTTCTGCTGAGACAGGCAATTGCGGAGAAGGCTAGACCGGATGCTAAGAGGAACATGGACAGGATTTCATTTTTCGTCCGCCCGGATTTCTGCCATATAACAGTGGAAAGGCGCTGGAGACTCAGGCAACTGATCAGCCCATTCCAGCAGAAAAAAATGCAGGCCTATCTAATTAATCCGGCTCAGCTGAAAATCATAAATGAGGGTAGAACTCTGTACTTTGCCTCCGAGATTAAAGGCAGAGAATATTTGGACTCTTATGGGAAATAGAACTATTCATTACTGGATATATGTGTTGATTTGTTGTAGCACTACTGAAGCACTGGCGAGGGGTCAATCGAATTTGGAATCTGGGTGCTTATATATATAAAAAAAAAATGGCAAGGGGTAACAGGATGTTGATTCGGTTTATAGTATTAAGGGCTTCACTGCTTTCACTGTGACCATCACACGCACATACTTGGTCTGAGCGCCTCACTAGCTAGGGTGCAGGGGTGTAGGAAAGGGTGGGGGGAGGAGGGCAAGGGGCGGAGGGGGGTGAGGGGGTGGAGGGGAAGGGCGGATGGCCAGGGGGTGGGGAGTATAAGGGGTTGGGGGAAAAATCAAAAAAAGAGAAAATAAGGTGTACTAAGATAAATACTGATGATATTAAAGCTCAGCAGGGAAATTCAATACAAAAACATGTCAAGCATTAAAATTTGTACAGCCAACGTAGGTGACTTGAACGATGCGAGAAAACGTCAAAGGGTGGATCATTTTTCTAAATTTAATAACGTGGATATTTTTTGTATTCAGAAGACTCACCTCCCTTGGGTAAAAAGAAATTTGATGAAATTTAGGGGGTTTGAAATCCTAGCTTGCTCATCTCAAACATCAACAGTTAGAGGCGTAGCCATTTTAGCTAAAC
Organism: Lissotriton helveticus; assembly: GCF_964261635.1. Lineage (NCBI taxonomy): Eukaryota > Metazoa > Chordata > Amphibia > Caudata > Salamandridae > Lissotriton > Lissotriton helveticus. The sequence goes on along the minus strand of NC_136059.1, from coordinate 777,662,977 downwards.
CCTCTGTAGGGGGAGCCAAGAGTCACAAGGTTGATAGTGCAGGGAGATGGGTGATAGTGGAACTCAATTTAGGCTACACACTATGTGTGATATACGGCTCAAATCCGGATGATCCTGACATTTTTGACTTTTTGGAAGGGAAACTAGCTAATTGGTCAACGCCCATAATAGTTTGTGGGGATCTAAATATCTCAGTAGATTGGAATAAATCAGCCGACTATTCTGGGCGGAAACCTAAAGTGTTCTGAGCTCTTGACTCTCTTATGAAGTCACATGGTCTCAAGGATGTGTGGGCGGTAAAGGAACCCTTAGACCCAGGCTACACCTATTTTTCTAGCCCCAATCTGAGATATACCAAACTAGACTACTTCTTGATTTCCTCCACAGAGTTGAATAAGGTGCGTATCAAGAAACTCCCAAAGTCAATTTCCGACCATAATCCTTTGGTGTTGTTTTATGATATGCCCAAAATGGAAAGGAAACAAACTAACTGGTCTTTTGAGAGAAAACTATTGTTAGATACCAGATTTGTGGAACATGGGCTGTTGAGTTTTATGATAATAACCGATATAGCACGTCTCGGAACGGCGTGTGGGATGCTTTTAAGGCCTCTTTACGGGGAGAGACGATAAGCTGCTCTGCTAGGCTCAGGAAAGATGATAAGAGAGAGATTGAGAAGCTTATAGACATGTTAGTGGTAGCTGAAGAACAGCATATTATATATATAGGCCAGGGACGGGAGGGACAGGAGAGTTTAAAAAGAATAACTGTTATTAAAGCCGACCTGCAGAAAATAGTTATTCAGAAAGAAACCAGTGAGTACCAGGTGTCTAAGGCAAGACGTTATGAAACAGGGGAGCAGGCAGGTAGGGCACTGGCTCTGTAGATAAGGCAAGAGAGGATTAAGACCTCAATCTCCCTTATACAGGATGTAGACAAGGAGTATACGGAGCCTAAAGACATTTTAAGGGTCTTTCAGGATTTTTATCAAAAGCTGTATAATGAGTAGGGTGTTATTGGTGAGCTGGTCTCAGATCCTGGTTAAGCGGATGGTGGCCCGGGTCTAGATGTACAGTCCAGAGAAGAGCTTGACAGAGACCTAGACATGCTGGAAGTAACCAAGGCCCTACAGGAATTAGCTGAAGGTAAGGCTGCAAGCCCTGACGGAATCCCCCTCGAGGTCTATAAATGCCTAGAAAAGGAGATCGCCCCAATTTTACTTGATCTATTTAATGGGATCTTGTGGTCAGGTATACTACCCGAGTCCTGGAAGGAGACTAACATCACTATCTTCCTTAAGAAGGGGAAACCTAAGGAACTACCAGGGTCTTATCGCCCAATATCGTTAATTAATGCGGACACAAAAGTATATTCTAAAGTCTGGGCTGGCAGGTTGGGGGGGATTATTGGCCGTCTCGTTTCCCCGTGGCAGCATGGGTTTATACCTGGGAGAGGCACTACGGAACATACTAGAAGAGCAATAGCGCTATTTGATGCCCATGGTGCCACGGGGGGGGGATTGCCATGATCCTCCTCGATGCGGAGAAAGCCTTCGACCGGGTGGTCTGGGACTTTCTCTGGGGCATCCTGGCCGGTAGAGGCTTTGGTAACAAGTTCCTGAGGGCAATTAAGGCTATGTATACTGACCCGGTGGCTCGTGTCATGGTTATGGGGGAAAGGTCTGATAAAATAGTGATTAAGAGAGGGACACGCCAGGGCTGCCCTTGCTCCCCTATTTTGTTTTCCCTATATATAGATCCTTTTATACAAAAGATTTTAGCCTCTTGTCAAATTAGTCCTGTAGTGTTTAATGGCTTTACTACAAAATTGCTTGCCTACGCCGACGACTTGGCAATAACTACGTCTGACCCACACCAAGCAATGCCTGCATTGGTACAACTAGCTAACGAATTTGGGCTTCGATCTGGCTATCGGTTAAATGAGGGGAAAACGCAGATTATATGTACCAAAAATATTGCGAAGACCGATTATAGATTTGTAAACTCAGCCGTATATCTTGGGGTCAGAATAAATGCAGCAGTCAAGAAGATGGTTGGAGAGAATTACCTTCCCCTCATTAATTCAATCGAAAAAGATCTGAAAAGAATTGACGTGTTACACTTATCTTTGATTGGTAGAGTGAATGTTTTAAAAATGACCATGTTCCCCAAAGTTTTATATCTGTTTAGGGCTATCCCACTGCTGCTAGAGGAAGGTGTGTTGAGGAAAATTGAATCCACATTTGTTAGGTTTGTTTGGCAGTATGGTAAAATTAGACGTTCAATTAATTACATGTCATTACCTTGGGATAGGGGAGGCCTGGCTATGCCGAACCTTAGATTATATCACCAGGTATGCCTCCTCACGCAAATGAATATACTGATTCAATCTGATCCCCTACCATCTGAAGGTCAAACTGAGAGTCAGGACCCTCCCTCTATATTCGAGCTATTATTAGGGAGGAAGGCCTATGGATTACTGCAGTGTGAGGTGGGTATTATAGGAAGGCAAGGTATAAGATCATTGAAGGAATTTGGAGAACTTGGAAAGCTATTAGTAACATTTTGAAGATCCACAAAATAAATGCCAATACAAACTTCTGGAAATCTAACTTATTTCCTCATTTGGGCCAAAGCGCGTACTGTACAGTATGGAGAGAGCATGGGATAAGTTGCCTGGGCGATATCATGACAGGCGGTGTTGTCCTTAATTTTGATGAGATACAGAAGAAATATGGGATTCCTGGTAGCCACTCGATTTTATATGGGCAAATTGCTCAAACCCTATTGGCATATAGACCAAAGATTTTGCTACCTCCAGACAGTCAATTGGTTGAATATTTAAAAAAAGGGGGAAAGAAGATAGGTACAGCCTACAATCTCTCCAATCTCTCGCTGCCAGGCCTCCCAAATGACCTGGAGAAAACAGAGGCCACATGGGCGCAAAAATTGGGGTATCCGGATGTTGATATAGACCTAGCCCTAATCTTAAGTAAGAAAGTATTTCGAGCATCAAATTTGAGGTCTCAACATTATAAGACTCTGTTTAACCTCTACTATACCCCAGCAAAATTGTATGGGTGGGGACTTAGAGAAAACGATAAATGCCCTAAATGTAATACAGGTCCCGCAGATCTACTGCATATATTTTATCACTGTCCTAACTTGGTTTTAATACGTAGTGAGATAACCCTGTTTTTGGAGGGGCTGCTAGGCATTAACATCAACCTATCCCCTACCTTGGTTCTAACAGGGACAGATGATAAACATAATGTTGTGAGAGATGCCCAAGCGTTATTGTTCATTGCAGTAGGGGTATTACGAATCCTTATCTCTGCTGGGTGGAAGGATACCACCGCTCCCACGTTTCATATGTGGCTGTCCAGGTTGCTAGGTATGCATAATCTAGAGGCATGTCTATATGAATTTAAGGGGAGGATAGTGCGAGAATTTGGTAGGAACATCTGGGCGGCATTGAAGAGATGGAGGAACTAAAAAAAGATTTAAAAAATATATATATATATATATATATATATACTTGGTAAAAGAATCACAGAGTTATATGGGGAACCAAACTGAGAATGATATCTGAGATTTAGGGAGGTCTGAGCTAAGAGTAATGAGCAGATGCTCTCTTGCAATTCAATATAAACATGCATTGTGACGCCCAATGACGAAAGATAAAAGATGTTCAAGTTGGATTCAATGGACATGAAGCTTATATTTTCAATATGATGTCTAATGTTCACAATGTAATGTTACCACTGATGAGAAATACAATGTATGCCGATTGCGATTGCAGAATTGTCATGGAATGTAAATGCGTATATGATTTACAATTGTACTATACTTGTGCTGTTACTGAATTTAAATATCAATAAAATCTTTAACACCTTTGCCGCGGCGGGCTGAGCGCGGTGCTTTGGCGCACATGACGGCTCCACGCCGTGATGAGTCACGAGCAGTGTGTGCTCATGACGGTGTAGAGCCATCATGACCCCTCCCACTCACTAATTTGCCCGCACAGGCGGGGAATTAGTGCCGCGAGGCAAGCGTGGCAGTTGCATGATGGCTCCACGCAATCATGAGCTCACGCCGCCCGTGGCTCATGATGGCGTGGAGCTGTCATGAGCATGCATGAGGTTAATAAAGAAAAAATGAATTCCCTAGGAGTATAAGCTATTTCCAGGATCTTGTGTTTCTCTATTTTTTCCATTTAACATATTACAGATGTATAGTGCATACTTTGAACTCAGTTGCCTCTATATATTTTAACGGGCCGCTAAGCATGGTCTGGAGTTAAGGCAGAAGTAGTGCTTAATATGTATCAGGAGTAACTCAGACACTCTGTAGCCCACTATCCCTTCCACAGGCCTCAGTACTTTTAAAATCACAGTCTCACAATTTTAGAATTGAAACATTTCAAACATTTATTATTTAAAACAAAACCATTTTTCTTAGATATCAACTATTGACAATGACAGTCGTACTGCCGGTGTATAAGTGTATGTCAGTTGTTGCCTTATATATCTGAATGCAATAACATAAATCACAGCGAGGAATCAACATTCTGATAGAGTGGCACACTATGGGAATCACAGCAATGTAGTTTACATGTTTAAGACACTCCCTTAATTACATAGGTCACACCCCTTTCAGAGACCCCACCCACAACTTTTTTCATCTCACTTAAATCCCTGCTTAAGATATATTGACAGTGTGGCCCATGGTCAATTTTTCCCATTTTTCAGCAACTTAAATACATACAACTAATTTCAGAGTGATAGTGTGGGTGCATACTTACTGCAATACCTAAAAGAAGAGAAATGCTCTAAATACAATGTAGCAAACTATGTTTACCTTCTTGAGCAGTGGTAGGAAAGCTAGAGGACTGTGCAACAGCGAAAATTATACCTCTGATGGAGAAAACAGGGTTTAGAGCGGTTGTAAGTACCACTGATAACATAATAACTCATTGTGCAGTAGCCAGGATTCTGCTTCATTGGTTACTTTTAGACTTTCAATCATATACACTGCCTTTGCTTAAGTCTAAAGTCATGAGCATCGAGGTGTCCTTACTTAGTGTGTTTTGTGTATTATCTATAAATGATGGGGTTTTAGCGACACAAAACCCTCGAAAATAGCTCACGATTACGATCTGAATCAGGCCACTGTGCTTGTGTCTAAGCTGTTTAACCAGCATATTTTTTAACATTAATATGTAATTTGATCAGGTTCACTGTTTCCCCATAGTAAGTAGTAGATCTTTAAATGGTAGTTAATTAAAACTATTCCAAATTATATTATCAATCAAGTACAAACAATTTGTGCAATGAATGGTATTAAAGTATATTTTTGCAGTGGAATCAGTGCATTATAAAAGCCATGGATGCCTATGCAGCTATGTCTTAAGAACCTTTGGAGCATATTTACAAGGAGATTATGCCACAGGAACCTCATCTTCACCGACGTTCCAGTGGTGCAATGCTCTTCACCATATTTACACTGTTTGTGGCTTAACACCTTAACAACTATGTTAGAAACGGGACCCCCGGCCGGCCAACGCTCACGCCAAGGTCAGTCAGGGATCATCATTTCTAAGTCAGGGCAAGGGAGTCACACACCAAGATAACCCCCGCTCACCCTCTAGGTAACGTGGCGCGAGCAGCAAGGCTAATCTCGCAGGCGATGTGTAAAGAGTTTGCGCGCGCACCCCAGCGACAACACCCTAGGCCCACCACAAAGGAACTCCACACAAGGTTATATCAAAAATAGCCTTTGTATTATAATAAAAACACATTAGATAAGACACACACTTTACAATGTGCCAACAGGCACGGGCAAGATTTACAAGGGATTATGTACAGGACAGGGCCACCTGGACCACTGTCACTGGAATGCACTTTTTAGAAATAATACTTGTAGGTATAACACTTAGTACATAAACATACATACATACAATATAATGAATGTAGCAACCACTGCGCCCTCACCGGCCTGGTTGCCCCACGATCCTCGCTCCTGCACCTGCGCCCTCCTGCTGCCTGTGCCGCCCGATCTCCATCGTCGCCTGCTCCCGGCGCCCCAGCCGCCGCAGGGCCGCCAGAGAAGCCCGCACTCGGTTTTCCCGCCGCCGCTGCCTGCAGACCCGCCCCCCCGCCAGCCGATTGGCTAAGACGCTCCCGCCTCCCAGCTGACCCGCCCTCACTGCTCCCTTCTTATGACGCCCCCTCAGCGACCGCGCAGCGGACGCGCGCAGCGGGAGCACCGAATGAGCGCCGAAGGTGCGCCAAAGGTAAGCCCGTCTGCGCCCGTCCGCGCCTGGACCGCGCCCAGCGCCAGAATCCCTGGCCCCCGAGACACCAGCCCACCCGCCGGACCTACGACGCCGCCACCCTCAACGCACTCAACACCGGCCGAGTCCCGGGATGCTACCGAGCCACCCCTAGACGCACCCACGGACCCTTCAGCTGCCACGCCTGCAAGTTCACCTGCATCCGGACCTGCCTCGCACCAGCACCCGTCAAGCCGAACACCAGCAGCGTCCACCTCAAGTGCATCCTGCTCAACACCCGCTCCGTCCACAGACACGCCATCGAACTCTGGAACCTCCTCGACACCACAGCTCCTGACGTTGCCTTCCTCACGGAAACCTGGATGAACGACTCCTCAGCACCTGACATCGCCATCGCCATCCCAGAGGGATACAAGATCACCCGGAGAGATCGCGTCAACCAGACTGGAGGAGGCATCGCCATCATCCACAGGGACACCATCCACATCACGACCAACACCGACGACACCCTGACTACCGCCGAACACCTACACTTCCAGATCCGCACCGACCCGAAGACCACCCTCAGAGGCACCCTGATCTACCGACCCCCGGGACCACGCACACAATTCAGCGAGGACATCGCCGACTTTGTCAGCCCGCATGCCCTCCCCTCCGCTGACTACATCCTCCTGGGGGACATCAACTTCCACCTGGAGAACAACAACGACCGCAACACCATCACCCTGCTCGACAACCTCGCCAACCTCGGACTCAAGCAGCTGGTGTCCACCCCCACCCACCTCGCCGGACACACGCTCGACGCCATCTTCTCATCCAGCGAAGACATCGCCTTCAGCCACGCCACTGGACTCCACTGGACAGACCACAGCTGCGTCCACTTCACCTTCAGAAGAACGTCGATCCACCACCACCAGCAACAGGTTGCTCGAAAAAGCTGGAACAAGATCACAGCCGACCAGCTCGCCGCTTCCCTGAGCAAGCACCCTCCCGCCAGCTCAGCGAACCCAAGCCAGGCCGCCGACAACCTCACGAAGTGGATCAGCAACTGCGCGGACGAACTCGCCCCACTGAGGACCCCGCCCAGCAGACCCGGCAGCAAGAAGGCCCCATGGTTCACCGACGAACTCAAGAGCTCCAAGAAGAACTGCCGAGCCCTCGAGAAAGCCTGGAGAAGGGAACCAACACCGGACAACATGACCACCCTCAAGCTTGCCACCCGGAAGCACCACCAACTAATCCGCGCCACCAAGAAAACTGCATTCAAGGACCGGCTGGACAACAATGCGCACAACTGCAAGGAACTCTTCAACATCGTGAAAGAGCTCCCAACGCCGGAAACAACGACATCACCCCATCGCAAGACCTCTGCAACTCCCTCGCCTCCTACTTCCACAACAAGATCGCGGACATACACAACAGCTTCAGCACTCAACCGACGCATGCCACGAACGAACCACCGCCCCCCACCACCACCCTCCGCGCCTGGACCCCGATCAGCACCGAAGACACCGTCCGCATGATGAACTCCATCCACTCCGGATCTCCGACCGACCCCTGCCCTCACCACATCTTCAACAAGGCCGACGATGTCATCGCACCCCACCTACGGGACATCATCAACACCTCCTTCAACACCGCCACATTCCCGGAGAGCTGGAAGCACGCCGAACTCAGCGCCCTACTAAAGAAACCTACAGCGGACCCCACCGAACTCAAGAATTACCGCCCCATCTCGCTCCTCCCGTTTCCAGCCAAAGTCATCGAGAAGACCGTCAACAAACAGCTGGCCGCCTTCCTCGAGACGAATGGATCCCTCGACCCCTCACAGTCTGGCTTCCGAGCCAACCACAGCACCGAGACCGCCCTCATCGCTGCCACCGATGACATCCGAGCCCTGATGGACAACGGAGAAACAGCGGCCCTCATCCTCCTAGACCTCTCCGCGGCATTCGACACTGTCTGCCACCGTACCCTAGTGAAGCGCCTCAGCAACGTCGGAATCCAGGAGAAGGCACTGGAATGGATCATCTCCTTCCTAGACGGAAGAACACAGAGAGTCCGTCTACCACCGTACAAGTCAGAGGCCACCGAAGTCATCTGCGGCGTCCCTCAAGGATCCTCGCTGAGCCCCACCCTCTTCAACGTCTACATGAGCCCCCTCGCGGCCATCGCACGCCAACACAACCTCAACATCATCTCCTACGCTGACGACACCCAGCTGATCCTCTCCCTGACCAACGACCCCGCCGCCGCCAGAGCCAACCTTCACGAAGGGATGAAAGACGTAGCCGAGTGGATGACGACCAGCCGCCTGAAACTGAACTCAGACAAGACGGAAGTCCTCATCCTGGGCTCCTCGCCCTCCGCCTGGGACGACTCCTGGTGGCCCCCCGCCCTGGGCACCGCACCCAAACCGACAGACCACGCACGCAACCTGGGCTTCATACTGGACTCCTCCCTCTCCATGACCAGACAAGTCAACGCCGTCTCCTCATCATGCTTCAACATCCTGCGCATGCTACGGAAGATCTTCCGGTGGATCCCCACCGAGACCAGGAAGATGGTCACCCATGCCCTCGTCACCAGCCGACTGGACTACGGCAACACCCTCTACGCCGGAACCACCGCCAAGCTCCAGAAGAGACTCCAGCGGATCCAGAACACCTCAGCCAGACTCATCCTCGACATCCCACGACACAGCCACATCTCCGGACATCTGAGAGACCTGCATTGGCTCCCCGTCAACAAAAGAATCACCTTCCGTCTCCTCACCCACGCACACAAAGCCCTACACGATCAAGGCCCGAGCTACCTCTACAACCGCATCAACTTCTACGCTCCCAAACGCCATCTCCGATCAGCCAGACACGCCCTCGCCGCTGTCCCCCGCAACCGAAGAACGACAACAGGAGGAAGGTCCTTCTCCTACCTGGCCGCCAAGACCTGGAACTCCCTCCCGACCGACCTGCGCCTGACCCAAGACCACCTCTCCTTCAGGAAGAAGCTCAAGACCTGGCTGTTCGAGCAGTAGCAGCACCCCCCCCCCAAGCGCCTTGAGACCCTCCGGGTAAGTAGTGCGCTCTATAAATGTCTTTGATTGATTGATTGATTGAGCACACAAAATAGTAAATGTAGCACACAACCAGTAACTACTGGTAAAGAGTAGATACCTCCTACGCAAACCTAAACACTGTAGGAAAATCACGCAGGGAACTAGGACCTTAATATCAGGACCTAAAGGAGGAAAACCATCACCTAAGCAGGTCACTTTTAGCAAAGGGAAGGAAACCTAAACAAATACCTAAGCAGGTCACATTTAGCAAAGGTAATAGGACATCAACAATCCTCTAAGCAGGTCACTTTTAGCAAAGGGGATAAAACATAAAATTGCACATGAAACATTAAAACACATTCAGAGGTGCAGGTAGAACATTTGCGCAGGAATCACATAAGCAATAAATCATAAATCGCGCAGGATGCATGTAGCACAATACTAGAATTGTCCCTCAGGCCAACTGGCCTCGCAAGGGCTGAAATGCCCTGAGTTTCAATGTCAGGGAAGCTGCGCAGGCAGCACAGCACACAAGCCTAAACGTAGCAACTGTCCACTAAGTGCTGGACAGTTGTAAATCACTGATGATCCACGCTGGAGCCTCGTGGGCTCAAGAACAAGGAATGGCGCCCAAGAGCCTCTCTGGGGTTCTAAGACAAATGTGGGCGCTGTGAGCCTTCTCTGGGCTCTGAACGAAGAACTGCCCCCTCGAGCCTTGCAGGCTCGTAAATTCACTAGGGCGGGGGCCTCTCGGGCTCTAAATAAACAAATTGCCCCCAGGAGCCTCGGGGCTCCTACATACAAGGCACTGGCCCTCGAGCCTCTCTGGCTCTCTCCCAATGGGGCCGGTCGTTGGAGTCCCTCACGGGGGACTCAGAACAAATAAATGCCCCCTTTGAAGCCCTCGTGGCTTCACTCTAGAGACTAGCGCGAGCTCGCGCTACCGGGCAGAGGGGGGGGGCGGACACCGACAATGTGTCCCGGCGCCCCTCCCTTCCTGACACTCACCGGCTGTCTGGGGCTGCAGGACGGCTCCTCGGCGACTCTGCTGGGGCAGCGGGCGGGGCTCCCCTTCACTCGGGAGCCTCGCAAGGACGCGGCAGGCTGCTTCCTGCGTCTCCCGCCTGGCCTTGTCTCGCTGCCCTCCGCCTTACTTCCGCTGGGGCCGCCAATGGCAGCGCGGCCCTGGGGGTCAGGAGGCGGGACTTCCGGGTCGCACTAGGCAGCGGCCCGGCAACGGTTTCCAATGCTCCTGGGCTGCGGCGGTGATCACGGGCGGCCAATGCCGGGTGGGCACCGGCTTGTAAATACTAAAATAAACCGGGGCAATGCCGGGTGGGCACCGGCTTCCAAGATAAATATAAAGCGAGGTGGGCACTCGCTATGCCAAAAATCGGCAATAAAGCGGGCAAACGCCGGGTGGGCACCGGCTGCACAAAATAGAGCGCTCGAAGCGCTAGCAGGGAAATAAAGCGCTATCAAGCACCAAGTGCTCAAAATAAAGCACTCCTCAGCGCTAAGGAAAATAAGCAGCGCTCCCCAGCGCTAAAGGACAAGGGAACAGCGCTCCCAGGCAACAGCAAAGCTCCAGCAGGGTCTGGAGGCAGGCAGGGGGGGCAAGGCAGGGCCAGAGCCAGCACACTGGGTCTCCAGGCGGGGAGACAAGCCAAGTGGCGGTCCTCCTGGCCCCAGCAACAGCCCCCTCTGGCAAGGATCCAAGAGTAGAACAATTTCTGTGGGGACCCAGCCCCATTTTTATACTAAGAAATCCTTTGTTTCCAGGGTGCAGGGTGGGGGGAAACCAGTTGCAGCTGGCTTGGGAGTACCCATGATGGCCCAACCACCCCTTTCATTCACTGGGGAGGCTTGGGTCGTTAGACAAACCACAGGGGGGCGGAGCCAGCATTGTGTGGGGAAAAACCCAGCCCATCCAGGATCCAGGTGCACTCCTCCCACACATCACTCATGCTGATCTCACACTCACCACCGGGCAGACCCATCCAGACTTCCTGGAGCCTGGCATGCCAGCCAGCTCCAGCCAATCACGCTCCAGCACCCTCACTGCACACATACATCAATGTCCAGAAGTAGCACTTCCCTTCCAGACACATACAAGCCGCACATACCATCGCGCAGCATTCGTTCTCACGAGTTCACACATACTAAACTCGAGCCTGCACTCCCCACGCATCAGGAACTAACATGGACACACACATTCCCCATGCATTCCTATGGGAGGGCAGGCCAGCCATACTACACGCACGCACTTTACGCTGGGACACAGAAAAAAAGTGCGCAGAGACCCAAAAATCACTAACTCTGGGTCACAAACAAAAGCAAAAGATTAGGGGTGAACCTGCCCTAAGGGCCAAGTCCAACAAACTATAACAATTGTAAACAGGTGACCTTTTAAGTAATAGCTTGCTCCTGTCTCTTTGACACCATGCTCTTAGTTTTCACTTAGTTTTCTATCTGAATCCCTGTACCTGGCGCACATAAACATGTCCCCAGACACTCCAGCTTTATTCTGTATAAGGTCACCACTTTTTTCATCCTTGGCTAACAAACAGCTGTGCATGATCAAACTTGTTTCAGAAAAGCATAGGTGATTATTTTCAAAACATTTTCAAAACATTTATGGTTGTTTTCAAAACATCCATAATTGTTATAATCTCTTCCATGCTGCCGTCAGCCATTGGCCGACAGCAACGCTATCTCGCTGGTGCTGCCGTCGGCCAATGGTTGACGCGGCCCCGCCCATTTTGTGGAAGTCCGCAAAATCGCGGGCGCAGTAGAAGGGTTAAAACATATCAATTCTAGAAAAAAATGTGGAGTGACCACTTTAGTATAAAAGTCCCTCACTCCCCCCTACAAATTAGAGGAGAATTCCTTCCAAGCTGAGACGGGGTCCTGCATGCCGAATCTCGACAAGCAGCGTTCTGACATCCTTTGCGAGTTGTCATCCTCGACACGAAGACTGTGTCCTTCGTTCTAAACTATCAGGTGAGGGGGCTTGTTCTTCTCTAAGGGTTTCTTGGCTACAGATACACATAGCGACACACACCTACACTTACACATCCAGGTTAGGCTAGGAACATTACAGCAAAATTACTTAGGGCGCGAATTTTAGGAATATGCAAGTGCTATTGTTTTTATCTGAACTGTTTCTGTTCCTCTTATTAGCACTATGGTAGAAATATATCTACTTTTTACTATATTGGTATTAGCTATCGCTTTCGTATGTTTTTGTCTCCTGATTGTCGCAGCACATATGCTTTACGCAAGGTTGTCGCTGGACTGCTAATCAGTGGTAAAGTGCTCATGCTCTCTGCTTAAAACATATTAGTTTGGATGATACCCAATTGGCATATTTAATTTACTTGTAAGTCCGTAGTGAAGTGGCACTACCTATGCTCATGGCCTGTAAATTAACTGTTACTGGTAGGCCTGCAGCACTGATTGTGCCACCCACTGAAGTAGCACTTTAAATACGTCTAAGGCCTACCACTGTAGCCTGAGTGTGCATCTTTAAACTGCCACATTGGCCTGGCAAAATAAACCTTTTGCCAGGCCCAAACCTTCCTTTTTAATACATATAAGTCACCCCTAGGTTAGGCCCTGGACAACCCAGAGGGCAGGGTGTGATGTATTTAACAAGCAGGACATGCATATTTTAGTTTTAAATGTGCTGGTAGTGAAAAACCCTTAAGTTCATTTTTGACTACTGCAAGGCCTACCTCTTCCATAGGTTAACATTGGAGCTACCTTATTGAATGTTATAAGTGTCGTTTCTAAATGGGAACATGTGGCAGTTGATGTTTGATGTGTCTCAAATCCCAATTTAAAATCCTGACTTATGGTGAAGTCAGAATTTAAATTTGGCATTTTTTGCCTCCAGCCATTTGCTGACCACAGCCTGTTTCTTGTTCTCATGACGGAGCGATATTCCTCATGCAATTGATAAATCTGGTCTTTGATGATTCAGGATTGGCCACATGGAGATGATCAAATGAGTGTCTTCTGCATAAGAGATGACTTCAACCACAGGATATTTTTACTTGAACCGGGGGCACATATATATTGAAAAGTATAAGGCGTAAAGAGGAACCTGGCGGCACCCCCTTGTCTAGGGCCAAGGTATGAGAGTTGAAGAGCTCTAGATGAAGGGTTTGTGTCCAGTCAATAAGAAAGTTCTTGAGCCATCCAAGAGCTTTTACACCAACACCAATCTCAACAAGTCTCTGGACCAAAATTGAGTGTGAGATGGTGTTGAATGCAGTGGATAGGTCAAGTAATACCAGCATCGCTAGGAGACTAGGAGTCTGATGGTGTCTAATACTGCACCAGCGCCGTTTCTAACCTGTAAAAGGCATGGACGTATGACTAGGCATAATCTAGGAAAGAATGACTTTCTAAAAAAGATGTGAGCTGTTTCTTTACCACAGTCTCTATCGTATTACTAAGAAATGAGAGCAGCGATATCAACCTATAGTTGGATATCTTAAGGGGATCCATGGTAGGTTTTTTAAGATAGTTCTGCCTTGAGCTTCTTTCCAGCTCACGCAAAGAGTTTTGGTACGAAGAGAGTGGTTGAACAAGCCAGTGATAGCTAGAAGGAGTGCAGGGGAAAGGGTTGCCACGATGTGAAGGGGGAAGTATCAACTGGTGATCTTGATTTAATTTTGTTCATCAGGGCTAGGAGTTGCACTGAGGTGATGGGGTCAAAATCCTCAAGGAGGAACAAGTGATTAGTATCTGGAGAAGAGTGAGAGGACGATTATGAATGTGTGAGGCCACTAGATAGATTATTGTAAAATTGGGACCTTTTTTCCTCAAAATTATCTGCAAGGGCATTGCACAGAGACTAGAATGCAGCCATGGGAGAGGCGCAGACGGTGGTTTTGGTAAACGTTTTCAGTACTTATAGTTCTCCTTGGTTGAGTTTCCAGAGTTGTTGATTCTGTTTACTATACGGTTCTTTCGGGCTTCCCTAATGTTTTGTGATATTTGCCTAATGCTGCTTTGTAGGCAGTTTTATCATTAAAAGTCAGGAGACAACGAACGCATTGTCCAAGAGTTTATGGTTGTGCTCTCACAGACTTTGTTGGAAGAGCACAATAACCAAATCCTTCCTAAAAGCATCCTTATATGCTGTCTTACTGGTTCCAAATCCATGCCACTTGGCTTTTCCCCTACTATACTGACTCATGAGATTAAACATCATTGCTGGCGCAGTTAAAAATCAAGAAAACTGTGGAGGAGAGATGCAGGTGTATAGACAGCATTCCTATAAACCTGTAGAAGAATAGTGTGGGCATGATGGTCTCACCTCTTGATGTGGTTTTCACAATCTTCTGCAAATTATGGTCTAGCTTTTGATTACCACACCAGATATGTGCAATCATAATTAATGCCAACTTTCCAACTGGAGACAGGAAAACCTGTGGAGTGCAGCCAACGAACCACCTGCATATTACATGAGAATGGTGTCTTCTGTGCAACAATTAGTCTTTTAAGACTTGCAGGGTTATTTGTTGGATAGTGAGCTTCAAGCTATTTTCACCATGGATGGACACACCCAAGAATCCACATTTATATTGTTAAGACTTTAGTAAAATCAACATCCTAATCTAGTGCACATAATGATGCTTATTCTGGAAGGTAAGCTTACATGTGGGTAAAGCTACATGTGTAAATATACTCGTACACTTTGTAGTAAATCTATACTACTTTTAGTTGTTCACCATTTTAAGTGTAAATTCAGTATAGAGTACAGACTTACATGTCTCCACTGCTTGAGTTCAGGATGTGAAGTTCTGATTTACAAGTGTAAAGTTACTACTTGTAACTTTTCTCATGAAGGCAGATGTGTCCTCCACCGGGGTGGATATCTCCCATTGGTAAAGAAAAAGTAAACAAGTTGCTGAACTGAAACAAATAATAGGAAATTATCTTTATGATAAATGTTAATGTAAATTCATTTTCAGCAAATGGTCTGGAGAGACCCACAAAGGGGGCATGCCTTTGAAGCTTCTCCTTCGTGAACCCTGCCCATCCTGGGGGAGGAATGGACTTGGGCACTGTAGGGGTACAGGGCTCATGCACCACTGGCATGGGGCACCCAGCTAGAGGGGTGACTGATGTATGCCAGGGCAGTGGTTTGTGGGCATGGCACACAGGGATGTGCACCATGTCGACTCTTCACTTTGATCTGCACCAAGACACGCAGCCTGAAAAGGCAGCGTGTGAGTGTCAGGGTACAGGACCTATAAGGGTGGCACAATAAGTGCTGTAGCCCTTAGAGGCCTTCTCTGGTCACAGTGCCCTGGGTGCCTGTGGTACCCTTTACCAAGGGCTGACATGTTGCCAGAGATGCCAATTGGGTTCAGGCTGTAATGCAGTTTTAGGGAAGAAACTTTGGCCCTGGGTACCTGATTAGCAGGAGCCCAGGGCCCTCTCAGTCAAAGAACATCAGCAATTCAGCACAAAGTGGGGGCATACCATGCAAGAAAGAGGGCACCTTCTCACACTGGCCAGATATAATGACAGTTTTACTCCAGGTTTGAGTTGGAATACACTATTAAGTGTTTTGGGTCTGTTTTGGCTGTAATGAATAATGACTAAAGAAGTGCAGTTTGTGAATAGCAATGGGCTTATTCTTTGGTAAGTGGGTGTAAACCCCTTTATAAACCTTCCTTATTCCTCCCTAACCTCTCCTTCTCCGTCCTTAACAACTCCCATTTTTAGTAATTATTCCCCATTTTCCAGTCACTCTTCTCTCCCTCCCACATTTACTACTATAATGTAGGCCTACGCATGCATAGATCTCTGCAGTCCAGGAGGAGATTTCTAGACAGAAAAGATAGGAGAGGCAGAGACTTTTGCACGTAGGTAAGTATATAGTATTTCGAAGTATTAAAGTACTACTCAATGTACTACAAAATGTAGTTTGTGAGAGGTCTAAAGTTTATAAATGTAACTAAAAAAACAAAAACAACGGTGGTAACGATAGCAATTATTAAGCAAAATGTTAAAAGGAATTGCAATATTGTGACGGTATTTTGTAAGTTCATTTCATTTTATGATGGCATCTGTCTCTGTTCGCCAACTGCTCCCTTTTAGCCCATAGTTAAGCTGTCTCAGCACCAAAAGTGCCATTATGACTTGTTTGTGTGGTCTCTATTCTACATATTTCAGATAAACAATGATACTGCTGTTCTGTACTCTGAGAAGGTGTTATGCATGCACTCCTACCATCCAAATGATATATGTTTCTAAAATGTATAGAAATGAAAAGCAGAGACAGGCGGGGAAATTATTCCGTACATGAGCCACTGTAACTAAATTAAATTTACTTTTTATCACGCATGGGTTGCGTTATGGAATGAAACACTTTGCAAGGTAAACCCTCGATTCAAAAGTCCGTGAATAATTTTTATTCAATGCGACTGTACACATAGTTATACATCCTCACTGACTGTTTCCTTTTCTTAGATGTCCCCTACTGCCCAGTCCTGACGAGACCCCCATTTCACGGGTCAAAATGCCGTCGACGCCATAGGAAATGAACTATTGAACACAGTGCCTATGATTGTAGATAGCCACTGATTAATTACTGTTTCTATTATAACTTATGGTCAATTTCCTTTTTTGTAAATATTCTCAGCTGAAACTTGTACATACTATTTATTGTTACACGTTTTCCTTGTTTCGCTCACAATAACACTTGGGACACATTGCACCTTTCTATATTATGTGTACGTTGTGGATATAATTGCAGTATCAACTGTTTTTTGAAATACAAAGAGATTGTTAGAAGCTGGTACAAGTGTGGGTTGTTTCTCTCTTTGTCATCCTCTCTCTAATATTTGAATTGCTATTGAGCTGTGTACTGACTGAGCATTGTACAATTAATATGCCACAGGAACCATTGTTTTCTGGATAAACGTATTACCCTGGTTCCTTCGTGAGTAGGGTTCCCCTTGTTCCCCTTTCCGTGTAATTTTTTCCAGGCAATAGAAAACGTCACCGTCCATGGAAGGCAAACAAAATTCTTCAGTTCTACGCAGTATGAAAACAGGTATTATATAACAAGCATTTGCAATGCATTAGGTCTTGCATTACTGAAAGTTTGAGCTATTGGCATTGCAAATAATAATGCAACACCAATAGCTCCAACCTTCTGTAATGCGCGACCTGTTGCATTGTAAAAGCTTAGGTGATGTTTTACAGTAGTCATGAGCATAAAGATAGGACTTCCGGATATTATCTGGAAAATTGGATTTACTTGTGATGAGCTGTAGTGGAGGCATGCAGGGGCGTAGCTTGTTCAATTAGACTTGGGGGTGTGAGCTTCAGATTTACCAACAATTAAGCTGACACATCATGACAAGCAGTGCATGAGGGTGGCTTCAGGGTCAGAGAAGGGAAAAGGAGTGTGGACAGTGAGGGGATACTTAAAACACAGTATTTTGTAAAATAAACATGTAACACCTTCAAAACAGAGATGAGAGAGTGTCTGTGTCTGTTTTTGTCTCAGTATTTAACAGTCCCAGGTGAAAACTGACAGACACCTTACCATACTGAACTGAAAGTTACCGTACCCAACTATCAATTAAATAATTTAAATAATAGATTTGGGGGGTGTAACACTCCAACCTCCCCCCGCTCCCCACCCTCTCTCCCCCTTGGCTATGCACCTTGAGGTTTTGGACACCTCATACGTTAATGACTAGGACAAGGAGGACTCCATGAGCGGGTAATGTTGCAGTAATGTTGTCTTATCTTGAAGGGTGTTACTATTACCAGTGCAGAAGTCCCTGCAAGTGAGCAGCATTTGTTTACAAGGCGACTGGGAGGGAGAAGCATTCTCATTGTGCAACACAGCTTTAGAAACACTGTTACCTTTATCCAAGGTAAGGGTCCGAGACCAGCATGGAAATAGCCCTAGAGCATTCGATGTAGCAGTCTGTAGCCTGATTGGGTTAATGCCAGACTGCTCCGGATTATAATATACCTTCTGAGGTTTGGACTCGTTTTCAACATTTCTTCAATTTCATCACTATTATGCAGACAGGAAGTAACTAAAACAAGCATTGGCATAGCCAATAGGTCACGCCTTTGGGGCCTTATAAGTATTTAGTTATGCAGCACAATATCCTTGGTGCAACAACATCAACTGTTGCATGGCTAAACACTTATAAGGTCCCAAAGGCGAGACCTATTGGCTATGCCAATGGTTGTTTATGTTGTATTATAAAGGTTTATTTTGGATGGTGACTTCCTTATTCAGTCTGTTGATAAAGGCATATTTCCCCATTTGGGATGTTGTTATCACAGGCCGATCTCAAAGCAGGAATGGAAAGCTGTTGAGAATGACCTACATACTCTAAAAACGATCACTTGGCATAAATAATTTATAACAACAGAAACGAAAATCTCGCCCGTAAATATAAAAACCCTGAAAACCTGCAGTTGCCTAAAGTATGCTATGCCTAAGACCTTCACCTGAATATGCTAAAAGCGAGAGCACCTGGCCCACTACAGAATGCACCAGCAAATCCTTTCTCTCACTCAAAAAATATGCACTATTTAAAAACAAGCATTTGCAATGCAATAGGTCTCGTATTTGCAAAAGATAGAGCTATTTGTGTTGTAAATGACAATGTCTTTTACCTATGTATTTTGCTTTGGAGTGGAGTGTATATATGTGGTGTGGAGTGGAATTATGTGGGTTAGATTGGAGTTGTGTGGGGTGGAATTGAGTGGTGTTTAGTGTATTTGTGTAGTGGAATTATGTGGAATGGTGAATAGATAGGCGTGGGAACTGCACAGAATAGAAAGGAAGATAGAAAGGGATAGGTGGTTTGTGCACAAAGTGGTGAACAGACTCCATACCAAGGAGAAGAAGGAGTGTGAGAGAAAGAAAGGGAGAGCCGGCCACAAATGCATAAAGAGAGAGCGCCTGTGTACGCAGAAGACACCCCAAGAAGAGGAGGAGAGAGTGGGTTTGAAGAATGGAAACCTTGAAAAGGCACAGGAAAGAAATTGTGCTCGAACACCTGAAGTTAACCACATGAGAGAGACAGGAAGAGTGTGTGAGAGAGCGAGAGAGAGGGTTGAGAGAGATTGAGAGAGAGATAGACCAACCAATGGTAAACAATTATCAAACTCTAATCCCACTCTAAGCTAACAAAACCTCATGCAGCAGACAGCTATTACACTCTTTAGAAGGCAAAATATCAAAAGATGTAGTTCTCCTGGCTATTTATTTTGTTAGTTTGATATTTCTGATTTAGAAGAGACTGGGACGGGCAAGGCTTGCCCGGCTCGCCAAAGAAACCCTAGAAAGCTGCAGGGTAATAGTGATTTCAGGTCTGGGTGGCATGAGCTAATCTCAGCTGATCATGCCTCACAGGTAGCCCATAAGGAGAAGCCTAGAATGCTCGAGCACTGGCAGCCCATGAAACAGTAACACGTTGGCGTCAATGGCAAACTTGCTACACCCGTGTAAATGGTTTTTAAAACCTTCAATTACTTGAAATAATATGCGGTATCTCGATTAGGTAATATTAACGCATTTTCAGGACTTTCAAGAAAGAAACTGTAGATAAAGCGCATCATTTTAATGCTCTGTTGCATGACCCTTCATATAACACTTTGACATGGGAGGGGGCATGTTTCTAAAGCAAAAGACTGCAAAATAAATCACCTTAAGGCAATTAAGAGTATGCAATGCGTTCATTTACTGTTCTTGGTGGCTTCCCATCGAGGGCAGTGGAAAGGGAAGTCTGCTACGGCACTACAAGCTGTTACCCGCCTGATGGCATGGGATAACTGGGCAGATCTGAAAAAGTGGGCAGGAAGAGGTGGCGGAACGCAAGCTTTAAAGTCAGAAAAAAGAGAGCTGGGATCACTGAGAGAGCAAGGTGATGACGGTGACACTAAGACAATTACTCACTGCCAGGCCTTGTTTACCACACAGCGCTGGATGCTGGGATTTGCGGCACAGCTTCTAGGAGATAGAATAAAGAAAAGAAAACAAGCATTTTAATGAAGTAGGTTTTGCATTTCCGAGAATTTGACCTATTGGCATTGTAAATGACAGTGGCTTTTATTAATTGTCATTTAAAATGCCAATAGCTCAAAGTCTGGCAAACACGAGGCCTACTGCATTGCAAATGCGCGTTGCTACAGTGGCAGCCGAGGAAAGCATGTCTACAGGGAGTCAATCATCAATTGCAACACTTTCTGACATGGTGCAGCTGTGTTGTCCTGAAGAGCTCGGGCCCTGTGCCCCGCCCTCTCCCTGTAGCATCGGCCAAACAGCCGGCACACAAAATGAAAATGGCGTGCCCTGCAGTTAAACAGATATAATGTTAAACAAGGGGCACAGGAGGAACGGTCCAAATGTAAAACAGAAAGTGAAACACTTACTTGTAAGTGATGCCCGTCACAGCGCGTCCCAATTTCGTGGTGGGAGGTGGAGGCCTCTTCACCGGGCTCTCACTGATGATGTACACAGAGAAGCTGGAGAACAGGTTTCGAGCCTCGGCATGGGCTGTATTATTTAATAGGCGATCTCGGGTGGGAGGTTGGGGGGAGACAAATTAAAAAAATAATACACATGGTGGGGGACACAGATACAATAAAAAAAACACAGTTGAGATGGACAAATGTAGCATCTGAAACCAAATACAACAAATGATGCGAGGAGGTGGCTCAACAAATAACGCTGCTGACTTTGGAGCAGGAAAACAGGGTTGGAGCCTTGGGGGTGGGGGGGCTGCATCATTTAAGTGTGATTTAATTATGAATACATTAAATATAATTAAATAAACAGGGTCGGGTAAGTGCAGAAACCTGCTAGATGTGGAAATGCCAGTAGCAAAGAAAAAAAAGTAGTCCCTAAATAAAAAGATAACAGCCAGCAGCGTGAGTTAACTGTAGTTGGTCCATGCTGCTTCCTCCTAAAACAGAAGAAAAAGGAAGTGTTGTATCTGGCCAACAATGAGCAAGACAAGATAAGAACAGCAATGCCAGATTCCACCAATGGCTAGACAAAATGAAGACAAATGCAGTGGGTGGAGTTTCAGTACTAATACTGATTACTTGATGCCTCCCAGAGGAGACCTAATGACAAATATTTTCAGCATTCCGCATTCCAACGTCCAAACAATCCCTTTCAACAAATGTCCATTGCAAAGGACAAAACAGGGACTTAGAGGGAAATGGATACTAAGCTGCAAACAAGCATTGGCCATGCCAATTGGTTTTGCCATATTAGTGTATTATGCAAATATGTCCTTGGTGCAGTGCAGAGTTGGAAAAGTATTCCAATGACATATGTGTGGCTCAGATAGGACGGGAGGGGAACCTTTGGCCACTTGTAGTTGTCAGTGAAACACAATCGGATTTTGTACAACAGGTGCTCTAAACTCACATTTTTTAAAGTGCTTTTGTAATGGTTAAATAAAATGTTTGCCTAAAATCACACAATTTAAGCAGATAAGATGCCATTTATACTGGTTTTCTGGTTTCACTTTGTACAAACCATTTGTCTTTCCTTATGGATATATTTTTTTTATCCTTGTGTCTTTTTTGCAGTATTGATATAGCCAAAGTCGACGGGAAGGTTATGAAGCAATGTTGAGCTGACGCTGAGACTTGAACCTGAATTGATAGCAATAATACAGTATGTTCAAGATTTATTTAGTGTAGCTTGTATAGCGCAACAACTACCCCAACGGGGTGTCCCGGCGCTTCGGTGCGATCTTAAGCTGAATTAAAATGTGTTTTTTTTATGGATGGTTTAACAGAACAGGAGAGTTTTTAAGGCTTTCCGAAAGGGGAGTTCTTCCTGGATCATCCGGATGGAGAGTGGAAGCTTATTCCAAAGGGTAGAGGCACATACTTGAAAAGTTTTTCCGCCTGAGCGGGTTTTTTTAAATCTGGGCGTGGTAAGCAGGTTTTTTGAAGAAGAGCGAAGGGGCCTGGAGGTACTGTAAGGGGAGAGGCAGGCAGAGAGGTAGGCAGAGCCCTTGCCCCTTATTGCACGATGTGCCAGCACTAATGCTTTGAATTCTGTCCTTTGTTGTATTGGCAACCAATGTATTCTACGGCGGTGGGGCGTGATGTGCTTACGAAGAGAGATGCCACTAACCAGCCGTACTGCAGCATTCTGGACTGTCTGAAGTCGATGGCAAAGACCAGCAGACAGTCCAGTTTAAAGGCCATTGGCGTAGTCCAGGTGCGAGGTGATCAGCGCCTGGACTATGGTCTTCCTGGTGTTGTTAGGTAGGAAATTGATAAATTTCCGCACAATCCTAATTTTGGCAAAGCATGCTGCAGAGACCGTGTTTATTTGTTGTTGGGAGGATAGGTTGGAGTCCCATCTAACCCCTAGATTTTTCACCGATTCTTTGGGCTCGGGGGGAGCACTCAAATTAAGAGGCCACCAGATGTTGGGATCCAAAGGGGATGGTTGGTGAAAGAATAATACCTCCGTTTTCCCGGCGTTAAGCCTGAGAAAATTGTTATCCATCCAACGGGCGATGGTACGCAGGCAGTTTTTTAGTGGGTCAAAGGTGGAATCGGTGGTGCTATTAAACGTGAATAAAAGTTGAATATCATCTGCGTAGGAAGTGGCCTTAATTCCAGTTTGGGCTATGATATCAGCAAGGGGAGAAAAATAAACATTAAATAGAAGGGGACTCAGTGAGGAGCCCTGGGGACACCCCACCGAAGAGGACGACTGTCCCAGGTATAAGGAGGGGTGAACACTGCCTGTGTCCGGTTGGACAGGAAGGATGCCAACCATTTTAAGGCCATGCCCTGGATACCTTTAGATTGTAAGCGGTCCAGGAGGAGGGGGTGGGAGACGGTGTCGAATGCTGCTGACAAGTCAAGCAGCACCAACACCGCTCTTGATCCCTCGTCCATCCTCCAGCGTACGGCATCAGCCATCTCGATTAGTGCTGACTCAGTACTATACCCTGGTCTAAAGCCGTGCTGAGAGTCGTGAAAAGCACCATGTGTTTCTAAGAAACCTGCCAGTTGTTGCTGGACCAGTTTTTCGAGTACTTTGGCAGGTGCTGGCAGAAGGGAGATAGGTCTGTGGTTGGAGGGTTCGCTGGGTTCGGCATTGGCTTTCTTTAGTATGGGGACCAGGCGGGCCTGTTTCCATGAGTCTGGGAAAACACCAGTATGCAGAGAATCATTCCAAATCCCATTTAAGATGGGGTTGAGAATGGGTGCCAATGATTTGTACTGCTTGGCCGGCCAGGGATCAAGAGGGGAACCGGATTTACATTTTAAAAGTTCTTTAAAGGATTGATCCATGGTAATCTCTTTAAAGTTGGAAAACATACAGTCTGGACCAATGGAAACATTGTTAGTAGAACAAAAATCTGGATCAGTATTGCTGGGGAACGAGTCATATATAGTGGCAATTTTATTTTCAAAAAAATCGGAACGACTGTTGCAAAGTGTCTGAGATACCAGAGGAGGTCGTTTTAGAGCCAGGGGGTCGGTGAAGGCTCTGACTGTATTAAATATTTCCCTATATGATCCCTGAGCACGGTTGATCTTTTTTTCCAGAAAAGTTCTTTTATGTTCAATTATTTTTTTCCTATATTCTTTTTGGGCAGATTTATAAAGGAGCTTCTCGTCGGGGGAATAGGCTAATCTCCAGCGTCTCTCAAGGAGTTTACATGCCAATTTGCTTTTTTGAAGCTCGTCGGAGTACCACGGGGGCAGAAGGAGCAGAGCGATGGGTTTTGATGGGCCTAATAGGGGCGAGAATGTCGATGGCGGAAGAAATCCAACCGTTGAAATTGGACAGTCTGGTGTCTAAATTAGAAACTGTATCCAAAGAATGGGTAGGAGAGAGGTGGGCGGCAAGACTATCAGGGGAAATTTTACTCCAGTTTCTGCCTCGTGATTTGGCCGGGCTTATATGGCGGTCTTGTTGGTGCAGAGAGAATGAGAATGGGATAAAAAAGTGATCAGACCAGATCACCGAAAGAGGTTCGCTTGTGGTTAATCCATCCAGGTTGGTACAAATCAGGTCAAGAGTATGACCGGCCTTATGTGTAGGACTGCCAATAAGTTGGTTAAGTCCTCCATCTGATAAGGTGGAGAGAAAGTTGAGTGTAGTAGGGTCCAAGGGATTATCAACATGGAGATTAAAATCCCCAAGGAGGCTAAAATTTGCATAATGCAGTGATGCCAGCCGAGCATAATCTAGAAAGAGTGGTAAGTGGGATGTTTTGGAGTTAGGGGGGCAGTAAACCAAGAGGCCAGAAAAGGTAAAATTGGCCGCTATTTTAATACAAAAGGGGAGTGCTTCAATGCGTTCCAGTTGTTTATAAGGGAAGGAAGAGATGGTCCAATGGGATCTGTGTATTATGGCAACTCCACCTCCAGGGCGAGAGCCCTGTCTGTTGGCGCACAATATACTATAGCCGGGAGGAATGGCTAAATGAATAGCAGGATTGGTTTCGTCCCCTAGCCATGTCTCGGTTAAGAAGAGGAGATCCCACTTTTACTCTTCCAAAGTTTGGGCAATGTCGAGAGAATGATTTGCTAAGGCGCGGCAGTTAATCATACCGGATTTTATGATTAATGTGTTTGTGGTAGGAGGGTTAAGTGCCAGGGACCAAGTAATAAAACATTCATGCCTTGAGTCACTCTTAGGTAGTCCTGGACTGCAGGTTGTAACAGGAAGATGTGATGTAAGAACCTGAGAAGTGATGGCTGCCAAGGTGCAGTGGGTAGGCTTAAGATTCTTAAGCGTTGCACTGTTGTAGGAGACGGAAAGGGGGAATAGAAAAATTTAACATTACTTGCCACTGCGGCCGCTTCCTGGTCGCGGACGGGCGCAGACGGGCAGGACTCTGGCACGACTCCGGCGCAGGTCCGGCACGTCCCCTGATCACGTCCACTGCGCGGAGGCATTACCTTCCGTTTATATAGTGGCCAATAGAGAGCGTGTAAACGCTGCCCCAAACAAAGATGGCCGCCAAAGTCGATTCAACCTGCCTGAGACTCGGCTATCTCAGCGCCCAAATCGGCTGAGGGTGTTCCGAGTGGCAAGGGAGAGTCGGTAGCGCTTAGTAAGTCAAGCGGGGGGCAGGGGGGTGATTACCTCCACTTCTAAGGTCAAGCAGGGTAAAACACACGAGGACATACAAATTGTTCGGGCAGTGCTGCTAAGATTCGTGGTCAAGCTGAGTGCAGTGAAATAAAAGCTGAGAGTTCAGCAGCTTTGTTTAAAAGGTGCAAAAAGTAATAGGAGTCAAACAAATAAAAACAGCTACCTCCCGGCTTCCGCCTCAGGAGGGGATTAGATGCACAGCAAATTAGAGTGCTTGATCTAAAGTATCCTTTTATAGTGGCCAATAGAGAGCGTGTAAACACTGCCCCAAACAAAGATTGCCGCCAAAGTCGATTCAACCTGCCCGAGACTCGGCTATCTCAGCGCCCAAATCGGCTGAGGGTGTTCCGAGTGGCAAGGGAGAGTCGATAGCGCTTAGTAAGTCAAGCGGGGGGCAGGGGGGTGATTACCACCACTTCTAAGGTCAAGCAGGGTAAAACACACGAGGACATACAAATTGTTCGGGCAGTGCTGCTAAGCTTCGTGGTCAAGCTGAGTGCAGTCAAATAAAAGCTGAGAGTTCAGCGAGCTTTGTTTAAAAGGTGCAAAAAGTAATAGGAGTCAAACAAATAAAAACAGCTACCTCCCGGCTTCCGCCTCAGGAGGGGATTAGATGCACAGCGAGATAGTTGCTTATATTTAAAAGCACGATGGGTCAGATATTAAACATTTTGCTTATGAAGCCCTTTGAGTGTTTATGATGCCAGTACGCCAGTATATTTAAGAAATGTAGAACCTGCTCCATATTTACCCCTTTACTAACAACAGGAGAAATAAAATTAAGCAATGTGATTGTGGAGAAAGCGTGCATTAAATCTGAAACAAAACACAATGTAAATAATGTAGATAAAGCACTCTGAACGTAAAGTGGGCGTCGCGTTGATTATGAAAACAAAACGCAGTGACCAGAGAAGCTTAAATCCTAACCAAATGTCAAAAACAAACACAAATACAAGCAGTTAGAGTACAATTAGCCAAATATACATCTGCACAACAACCAAGTTATCTCACGTGGTCCATTGTCCATTGAATATAGACACAATAATGCCTTGAAAAAGTCTTGAAAGTTGAAAAATGTGTCTACTGTATCAGATGTATTTATTGTTGTCACAAACTAATGTTGTACAATAAAATATATCAATAATTTATCCAAGCACAGCAAATGTATTGCTGTTTGTTTAATTACAGAATTTATAGTCATTAACAGGGTAGCAGGGTGGTTGTATGTGTAATGAGCACCATCAATACACACAGGTCTTCGTCACCAATAATCTTAAATCTGTTAGACAAGCTATATGCACATTTTTTTTGTTTGTGAACCTTCTACCTCCTAGCCTGCTATTGCTGTAATAGGGGACACGTGTGTGTGTGTGTGTGGTAAGATTCTGAGTCTGCCGCTGGCCTTGGCATACTTGAGGCAATTCTTTTGATAAGATGTAACCATAGCAAAATGCTGCCAATGGCACGCTAGACGTAATTCTTTGCACGTAGAACAACTGTAGCAAAATGCTAGCATTGAGATACTAGACATAATTCTTGTCATTACGCAGGAAAACAATGGCATATGAGGTGTAGGGACTGGCAAGGCTTGCCTATGGTGTATGGATGGATGCAATATCAAAATTGTGGCACTGGCATACTGCATGTAACTTTTGGCATAAGAGAGCCTTCATGACAAATGTTGGCTATTGCACAATGGATGTAATTACTGACATATCAAGGAATATGGGGGGGTGGGGTTCTCACTGCTGGATCCGATAAAAAACTAAGTCAACTCCTGAGAAGCATCAGTCTTCATCGGCTTGGCACACCATGAAAAAACTTGAATATTTCATGAGTGCCCTTTGAGCATGTTTAGGTGAAAATTGTGCATTACAATTTACTATTTGATCCCACTTTTTCAATCAGTTTTCTGGGGGAGACCCACCCAAACCATTTAAGAACAAAGCTAGTACAATGGCTTGCTGGAATTAGAGGTAAGTATTATGACCCATAACTGTCAAAGTTCACCAGCCACCACTGCCAAAACCAGAAACACTAGAACCCATGTGTGGGCAGTTACATCGGCACATTGCTTTTCCTGTTTCTGATCCCTGTTGCCATCCTTGAAGGAATTGATTTAGAGTCACTGTTCTACAACCTGGAAATCTCATCAAGAAAACACATTTTGATGAGCAAAAATGGCACATCTTAAGAGATGTTCCTGAAATTGCAGAATTCATAGTGGAAGATTACTACTCACACTCATAACACAAGAATAGTGCCACCAAATAGCCTTCCTGCGCTACCTAGTTTGGAAGAAATTGTGTAGGAGACACAGTGGTGGTGATATTTGCAGCTGTAATCCTGTGGGTAATAATTCCCCTTGGTGGAGCAGTAGGAGGGGCAGTAGCTATATCTGTCGTCTGGTTTGTAGCAGAAGTGGCAGGAAACAAACATTTGCAGCTGAGAAAGAGCAGCAGATAAACTGACTCAACAGACTGAAACTGCGTCAATAATGGTATAATTCTGTGAAACAATTATTTTATTTGAGCAGGTACCGCTACTGAAATCAAGTGTGTGTAAACACAAAGTATAGTTCTTATTGTGGCAGTGAGGTAGGCGTGACACGACATGAAGTCTCCACAGGCAGCGTGGCAGTGTCTCTTCTCTGGCTGCCAGACACCCCTCTCAATGGCAGCATGGGGTCCAGCACTGTCGCTCCAAGTGATTCCACAACCCCTCTGCTCAACTCCGTATCCCCTGCCCAAACAAGTCCTGGTGTGTGAGTTCAGAATGTTCTGCCAATTGTTAGATCAATGAAGCTAATTTGAAGAATCATCAAGATCTAAACATGCGTTGGAGCTATTGGCATTGTAAATGACAATGCCTTTTATTTATGAGTAGGTTCTAAAAAAAGTAAATAAACGGCATTGTCATTTAGAATGCCAATAGCTGTCCCTCTTACAGTTCTCTGTAATGCCTGCTCGCCCCCTATAAGTTGCACTAAAACGTGCGCTGGGAGCTGCAGGTAATGCTGCAATGACTGCCCAAAATGCCATGCCATGTCTGTCCCATGTTGCACTTTGACCCCAGCCCCTGGCAATAATGGGCGTGGGGCAACAGAGATCGTGACGGAAACACATTACACAACCAAAGCACACGAGGCTGCCACGCATGCCCAGCATCAAGCAGAAAACACCTACAGCGGCTGGGGGGGGTGGGACTGCAACACCCCACACCCTTCCCCCGGGGACCGACACGGCGCCCACTCCCCATGCGATGCCCCTGCAGCATGGTGGGCAACGCAAAGGAAGGAGATCTCCCTGGTGCAGCGGCCCACCGGCAGTGATGGCACCTCAACCACCCTTGCCGCCTCCACCTCCATATGCATGCGTGCCCGACCCCCAACCCCCACCACGGCCCAGCAGCACTTTGCCGGCACCGGACCTGCAAGAGATGGTAAGGGGAGGAGGCAATGTGGGAGGGCATAGGACATCAGGGACTGCTGCTAGGATCAAAGGACCGAGTCCCCCCGCCACAACCACAGTATTAAACTTGTGCCCGACTCGCTTCTCGCAAGGAGCCCTGAGATGCCAGGGCCCACGGGAAGACAGCAATAGGATTCAGAGGGGGTCCATTGGACGCCTGCACCAAGCACAGCACACCAGGGGCAGCACGCGGAGGCACCGCAACAGGCCCCGTGAGCACCAGCCCCGCCAAGCCCGCACCGCTCCTGATGGGCAATCGCCCTTCCCAGGGGGAAAGAGCACACGCCCTGGTCTGTCGTGTTTACATTAGTCCTGGCACTGTTTTGTTGCGCATGCGTACGATGTAAGGCATCGTACGCATGCGAGACAAAGAGTGCAACCTCATCAACCAATCAGACGATCAAAAAGCATTGAAAATGCAATGGGACTCGGATTTACCGGAGACCTATTGCATTTTAAATGCAAGTACCGGCATGAAAGAAGGCACGAACAGTAAGGGGTGGTTGTGATACAGAGAGTTACGGCCTGCGAGAGAGAATGGGGAGAGATAGGGAAACAAAACTGTTTCCCAAGTAAAGGCGCTGATAGTCTCGAAACAGGAAAAGTGACGCCATAGCAGCCAGGAGGCGGGACTAAGGCGGCAACAACCAATGGAAATGCAGGATTTTTCATTGTAACCAATCAGATGTATGGCCTGAAAGTGGGCGGAGCTTTACCCCACTATAGTATATACAGCATCTCTCTCCGAGACAGCGGATGCGCTGCCTAGGCGAAACCTAAAAATTGGTTTCTCTTTGTGTTTCTAACATACTGCGGAAAAAAGTTATTTGTGTTAATCTGATATTATTCCTTTTTTATTATTTAATACTTGCAGTAGCGTAAGAGGAAGGGATTACAGAAATCTGTAGTGCAGTTGCTTTAGTAATCTTGTCATTCTTTGCATTTTTGCTTGGTATGTTTCTGTGCTGCTCTCAGGGCCAAGACTTGCACTTAAGTAAACCAGTAATGGTGAAAAAAGCTTTACTTCTTGCAGCCTCTGGGCTGCGAGTGGTCACGTGACGATGTAGGGATTGCATCTCCACGGCTTCCTTCGACAACAATCATTGGCTTCCGTTTGGGGGTTTCTGGTAGGAGGATGTTGTCTAAGTCAACAACAGGTGCGAATATGAATCATTCGCAGCAAACGGCAGACTGTCTTTCTCACGAAAACACGATAAAGGTAATTGACTAATTTGGTTTCCTATTTATTTGAATTTATTTTTTATTTATTTAATGTGATTTTCTATAGCGCGAACATTACCCGAAGGTGTCAGAGCGCTTTACAAAAGAACCAGTTGTGATGCATAAAGATTTAGGATTACATGAGTTACATAAAAGATACAAACAGGAAAAAAATTGCAAATGTTCAAGTTGTAAAGTCACACAGGGAAGAGATACAAAGAGAAAAAATTGCAAATGTACAAGTTGTAAAGTCACTCAAGGAAGCGATACAAATGGATACACTCTAAGAATCACATAGGAATGGTAGTGAGTACAAAGGTCTACTACATATACTAGTGGTTAGAATTATCTCTATATACATATGTATACAAATAGATTTTCTCAGGATTCCTTTTTACCAGCCATTCGGCTTGGACAAGTATATATCACATTTTTACAGAGTGAAAAGAGAAATTAAAAAAACATTAACAAATTAAAATAAAAAGGGGTACAGAGAGGTATGTGGGGGAGAAGAGTTGGAGGCTGAGATTGGTGAGAGGAGAGATGGGGACCTGAGGGGGAGAAAGAGATAAGGCAGTCCAGCGTAGGTGAAATGTCTGAAGGTCAGCAGGATGGAATCCAAGGGACCAAATGGAAGGAGAAGAATCAACAAAATGGCTGACCCGGGTCGTGGGCATCGATGGAAACCATCTCAACATGGCAAGATGCACCCAGGGCAAGAACGACAACAGGAGAGGGTCCCAACATGACAGGGCGCACATGAATTCCAGTCCAAAAGTTATGAGGGCCAAGTCCAAAAAAAACCAGGGAGCAAACCCAGCGGAGGAAGAACAAGAGGGGAAAAGAAGCCAGACAGTCAAAAGGAGGAGCATCTTCAGTATTTGCACCTCCTTTCACCACTGCTGCACACACATGATCTCTAGTCTAAATGCTCCCACGCTCCTGTACTGGGCACCACAGTCCACCCATGTCATTAGCTGGAGGGGTGTTAAAACAAATCCCCAGGTCTCCACCCAGCTTTCATGCTCGACAAAAAGCTAATGTCTGTCTTGGTTCTCCCAGGGGGGCATTAGCGGCTTCGTCATATGTAGGGGGTGAGCGCTGTAATTAAAATCCTCTCCCGGTCGTGTAACCTGTCCTGCACGTCTGCTGTGGCCACGGGGGGCAGATGGAGGGTGCAGACCCGGCGATCACGGGCTGCACCAGCTGCGGGCGCCCGCCGGGGAAGATGAAAGGGCAGCAGGGGGTCAGCTCCTAATGTCTCGGCCCCCGCATTGTTACCTTATATTGTGGGTCCGTTTCACCTTGCCCCCCCCCCCCCACTTCTACCTCCGTTTCACCTCGGGCACCCTCTCGAGGTGTTATCGCCAGGGGTGGATATTGCCGATATCACGGCAGAGCTGCGGCTGGAAGTATCGCTGGCCCTAGTGGCAGACACACCAGATCATCCGATTTTGGCATTGGGCCCTTACAGATAATTTAGTGGGGCTTGGAGGGCCACGTTAGGATGTTGTGCACAGGGTTTCCACGGAGCTGAAGGCCTGGGCAGCCATGTTGGAATTGGCACCTCTGCGCACCTACTGCAAGCAATGAGAAGGCGCTCCAAATACAACCAGCTGCTAATTATTTGGATTTGGTGGAGTGGGCGGCAAAAACGCGTGGTGCATCAGCCCACAGTGTTGGTTGTTATAGACCAATATGGAACAATGCCAGCCCCTCTTGGATAGAAGATCACGGCACACACACACTTCATATGGATGCAGCAAATATGAAGCAGGAAGTCCATGCAGGCGCGATTTGAATAAACCAAGGCGTGGGATAGTATTCCTCATGCTTTTTGTGTAAAGCTTTCTACACAAAAGCAATGATGTACGAATGCCAGCCAAGCCGACTCAGTACAAGGCAACAACCCAAAAAGTATGACATCCTTACATAAACATCAGTTGCCGGACCTCAAACTAGCAGTGGGTGCAAACATCCAGCAGGATAGTTTGCTTTTTTGAAATATCAGATGTATTGTATCACCTGCTGCAGGCGTAAACATGTATGTTGATGCAGGTTACTGACCTGTAACTGCTGTGTGAACCCTCCTGAGGTATTGCCAGAATGGCATGCTATATATGCTGGCAGACCTGCAAAACGCATGCTGTAATTCTTCGGCGAGCAGCTTGAACTCACAAGGCACGGGCATGCCTCGGCTTCGTTTTCGCTTCAAGTATAACACAACAGTCACTCAAAACGCTCCTATTCCAGACTTGTGGGGCATGTGGCCACACAAACACGACGCGGGCGGGCGGGGAGCAAGAATGGTCACCAATCTCTTAAATGCTGAACAACGAAAAGCGTTTACTAGAGCATCTGCGCTTTCAGTTACTGTTGCTCGCATCCTTTTTTTTCGTTCATTCAACTGACGCTATCGCAGTGACAAAGAGTCCGGATGTTCCAATCTGTTCCATTCACTTAATACTGAGGTGATCATCATTGACGTGCAGGGCATCAGGCCTCAATTTACCCAGGCGGTGTAAGAAAGCTAAATTCCATCCATGGCGAAGTCCCTGCCTGTCAGTGGCCGTGCAGCCATACCGCGTGATAGGAGACCGTTCAAGGTATGAACAAATATTGGGGCAGTCGCCAATGCCCTCCCCTTAGGCCCTGCTTCCTATCAAATTAGAAGCGATGGCCCACATGCATCATTGTAACATTTTGCACTTCCTAATTTGCGAAAAATAAGGAATCGCAAATTAAGAAGTGCAAAATGCTATGCATCATTATTTTCGGTATTCATTTGGGATTCGGTAAAAATCGCAATTTTTACCGAATCCCAAATAAATACCGAATTCTTAAGTAAATTTTCGCAATTCCCATTGATTCCTATGGGCCAAAAGGCCCATAGGAGTCAATGGGAAGGCATCAGCAAATTGCGAGTGGCACTTAGAAAATTTCATGGGTGCAGGGGGGGGTCCAAAGGACCCCCCCCATGCACCCCTGAAATGTATTTTTCGCATCATGTTTCACACACACATGTCCTAAGGACATGTGTGTGTGAAACATGAATGTTGAAAAAAAAACATTTTCACCATTTTAAACACTTTTTCCAAATTTACCGAGTGGTTCAACCACTCGGTAAATTTGGCACCCTAATTGCGAATTTCCACTTGTAAAATTAATGATGCATTGCTTTTAAGAAATCGCACATATGCGACTTCTTAAAAGCACCCGCAATTTTAGAACTCGCAACAATGTTACGAATTCTAAAATTGCTTCATGCATCCCAAAAAGCACTTTTGCATTCGCAAACGGCCGATTTTAAGGAATCGCACCGTTTGCGACTACAAAAATGCTTGATGCATGTGGGCCGATGTGTTTGCTGAGAACTGCGTAACACTGTCATTGTAGAGAGAAGCGGGCGCGCTGTGACGATGTGTTGGTATGCATCTGTTTTAGGTGTGTTATTTGAAATCGCCACAGCCCATGAAGCGGGCACCGCGGTGATTAAAAAGAAAAGCCCAAGTAGTCCCAAAAACGAAACTGACAAAGCGCCACAGCGTAAAAGGAGCTGTAGTTGGTCGGTGCTGCTTCCGATAAAAACGGAAGTGACCCATCAGAACAGCAACCAATAGGAAGGCCGGAAAACCACAGTAATTGTAAATAAGACAGGTACAAGCAGGATGCAAGCAGCAGATGGGATTCCCATCGCTATACAGATTACTAAACGTCTCTTGCAGAGACCTAAAGAAGTATTTTATCCTCAAATGGTAATCAGACAATTTGGCAGGTGCATTTGATGGGCAGGCCAGCCCATATTAATCTTTGTGCCCCCCCCCAACAACCTCAAATGACACAGACAGCTGCAACAACATTTTTGGAAAAATCGATGTATCTAAACAAACTGCATTCACCTTTGAATGCAAGGAGCTGCAATCATGCTGGTATTCAGAAGGTAAATGAGCAACAAAAATGCCTTTAAATTTTGTTTTTATCTTGTCATGATTACTGTGGTTCCAAGAAAGATGTCAAATATCAGGCTATATCTTCTGCCAAATTGTGACAATTTGCTGCTTATTCTTTTAAAATGGAGATGCTGTTTACTTGTTCTATGACTGAAAATTGAGAGACTTTTGTATAGAGAACTATCTGACAATCTCGCTGGCCTACGGGGAGTGCACAAAGAAAGACTGTACAGTGTCAATGTGTTTTAATGTACAAGAGACTGTAAATATATGTAAACGAACTGTACAAATATTTCCAACTCTATCAACAGTTATTTAAAATCAAAAGAAGGACACACCCCAAGTAAGTACTCAAATGGAGGTTTTCGAATTACTTAAGATAAATTAATTATCAGCATTCAAGATTGTTAATATATATAACAGAATTTAAGGTGATAATATTATCCAACATTTAAATTGCCTCAATTACAAAACACAAAGAATGCCAGCCTTTATGTGATTCGTGACTCCTGTATTTTTCTCAAGGCTGAAACGACAAAAGATATTGGAAATCTAGAAAGCTGCTCTACCTATATATTTATATAAAGGCAATTAAGTCATTGGATAAGAATATCACACAAAGAACTGATTAAATCAATTATTGAAATAACGTTTTATTCTCATGTTGCTATTATTCAAAAACAGCAAATCAATACATTCTCATTCCAAAATATAATATATACAACAATAACACTGGCCCTAAGTTGTAACACGCCCTGAAGAAGGTGACACCCAGAATAGGGGGTGAAAACACTGAAACGCTCTTCGGCGTGTTTTTTTCCTTGTTTCCCCCACATATGTAAAAACAAACCTGTTCCAACTTAGCTCATGATTTCAAATCATCTTCATAAAGGTACCCTATTTTTTGCTTTGATGCTCAATCCTTCAAATAGTGGATTGCATATAATTAATTAGATTGCCTCCTAAGGAGATATTAGCCTGGTTATTGTATATGTTTTGGGACACTTTAACAGACCTACATTGACCTATTGATGATGAATGTTGAGTGTCACGGATTGAATGTGTGCATCTGAATGTTTGATTCTATGAATGCTGTATGCAAGTTTGTCCATGAAAAGCGTTACAACTTAGGGCCAGTGTTATTGTTGCATATATTATATTTTGCAATGAGAATGTACTGATTTGTTGTTTTTGAATAATAGCGAGATGAGAATAAAACGTTATTTCAATAATTGATTTATTCAGATTTATTCAGTTCTTTGTGTTAACACCTTCGATGCTTATGACCAGCTCAGCACGTCATGAGGCACAGCTCCACTGTGCTCATGACGAGTTGTGCTCGTCATAACTGCAGCGGAACGCCCACGCTGGGCTAATTCCCCTCCTGTGTGGGTGTTCCATGGGAGTGGGCGGAGTCATGACGAGCTCAGCTCGTCATGAGCACAGCTTCACTGTGCAGCAGGACGAGCTGGGTTCGTCACGAGCACGCTGCGCCGCTTGCGGCCCCCCTCCCCCACACCACGGGAAAATTAGCCCAGCGTGTAAGGGGTTAATACATGGCCTAGCCTGAGTGATATTCTTATCTAATGACTTAATTGTGTTTATATAAATATAGAGCAGCTTTCTAGATTACCTTTCCCCTATTGCTCTACCTCTATCAACTCAGGGGTTCCCCTATTATTTAGTGGTTGAAACGACAAAAGAACAAAATGTTTTTATATACCATATATAGTCTCAACATGGGGCAGCTTGCATGGCTCGCGAGTGGGGGTCAGGTGCGGGGCGCCATGGGCTGCTGTTTAAATAAATAAATAAATCTCGGCATGCCGCTGCCACCGGGTTCCGCGTCTTCTCTCCTGCTTGCTTGTGTCGGACTCCAGATCGGAACAGGAAACAGGCCAGCCAGGCTCCCACCCCTATGCCAATCACAATGCAGTGATGTGATTTGTCTGAGTGCAGTGACATGGTGCTCAGCCAGGGTAAAGGGGTGGGCATGTTTTCCATGCAGGCTGTAATGCAGCCTGTATGGAGAACAGCGAAGTACACATGACTGTTTTGGGAAGTCCAGGAGGGCCGACTAAACAGTCATTGCGCACAGGAGTGTTCTACCACTCCACCCATGCAGCTCCGCCCTGCCCCCTCACGCACTGCTGCAGCAGGAGGAAAAAAAAAATGATAATAACAATTTTTTCCTTTCTTTGCTGCTCCTGGCAGTGGGGCGATGCTTCTACGCCTTAGCGAATGATCCACCACTGGGTCTCAATGTTTTTGATATCTATTAAAAAATGTATACTTTGAATTTTTATTAACACATTTTTCTAAAGAAAAATCATAAATCCTACATTAATAGCAAATTAGTTTGAGACTAGACCAAACGTATTCATTGTGGCAAGTGTTACATGTTCGATACTACGTTTCAAGCATTCATGACATATAATTCTAAAAATTACACAATTGAACTCTAGATTCACCTATTTAAACTACATACCCACAAGTGGGTGAAGAGTGTGCAATTTGATTGCAAACAAAAAGTAGCACATTAAATACATGCAATCTACATTCTTTGAGCACACTTTTCAAATGTGAAGGAGCCCATATAGTTATACAATTGTAATCCCCATACAGAAATATAATTTATTTTATAAACATAAATTAGAAGAGCGGGTGGATCACAACTGTCGGGCGGCGGTGGTGTTCCGCCCGCCTAATGACCCATCTTCACCCCGCCTTATTAGCATGGCGAGGGGCACCACGGCTGACGGAAAGATCATCCGCCGCTTTTCCACCGGTAGGATTCCAGGCCGGGCAGAAAAGGCCTTCAATATGATGGCAGTGCCTTGCAGGCACCGCCATCCATATTAGGATGGGCCATTTTCAGGGCCTTTCCAAGGGCAGAGACTCCTCCATGTGGGGATGCACTTAGGGGGTACCCATGGTGCTCCCCAACATTGGCATACACAAGGTGGCAGGCACCGCGCGGTGCCTGTCACGTTGTGCATGTCAATGCACAACATACATATACAGCACTGCCCGCCACAATGCAACATGTGCGGGACAACACTGCCACCGTGGCAGTGGCATCCTAATTGCCATGCCGGGACCGCCGCACCTCTGGTGGTTGGTCCTGTGTACCGTTACCCGCCCGCCACCGTAATGGACCCCATAGAATCCAAACCTACCCAAGGTAAATACTCAAGTTTCTTCCTGAATACAAATGCTCCAATAATTCACAGATAATAGTACAATTATCTTGCACAGTATCATAAATGTGATACATACACTTCACCTCATTTCTAAATACATTTATATATCACAGATATAATTTAATTAATTACCTCACGACAAATCACAAATATAATTCAAATGTAACTCCATTTACAATACCCATGTCCAAATCCAAACAGAGAGCATAGATCTGATCATCACAAAATTAAATGAACACTCTTGTTAAGTGGTCGTATCAGCTAGAAGCATATCAGAAGTTATCAAGCTCACTTTGTTTCGTAATTCCGAAATGTGTTAGAAACATAGATTTTAATAGATTGAAAATAAATATTGATAATGCACTAATGATAAATATTGTATTCTATTTTATTGTATTGCAGTATTCGTACAGCGCTTGGGGACTGATACACTTACCTGCATGCACAGCGAGCTACACCATAGTGTGTGGTTGGAAGGATGATGTCCTTGTTTTGTGATCCTATGAGGGAATTGTTTCCATGTTGTGCGTAGTGATCACCAAGAGGTGATTATTGTTTTATGGGACGCAGCACATAGTAGTGTGTTGGATGATTATGTGTGAAAGACACAGACATGCAGGAGGTGTGAGAGACACAGACGCACAGGTTATGGTTTGGAAGAATGCTGGCAGCTTTGAACAGCTCTGCAGTTCCCTTTATGGTATTTCTTATGTCTAGCTCGTTACTGCACTGAGTTGACCAATCAGAAATGTTGTGTATAATTTGGGCCTGGGTTGGGTTTGGATGGAGGGAGAGAGAAATGGAGACATCTGTTGAGATGAGCATTTTTTTATTTGAAAAGTTTTATAGAGCGCTAATGTGGACCGGGCGGGTATCAGAGCACTTTGCAAGTGAACGAAAGTAAAAACATATAAAACAATATAAACAATATTCAATAGCTATACAGGTAAAAGGAATGGAATGATCTTAAAAAGGAATTCAGAAAATCTAATGCAGAAATGTGTTCAAAAATGAAAGTTTGACATCTTTCTTAAAAGATTTTGTTGAAGGTATAATTTGTATTTCTGGGGGAGGGAGTTCCAAATTTTTTGGCGATGCCAGAGAAAGATCTAGTGTATGTTTTCTTTTTGAAGAATAACTGTGGGTTTAGCAGTAAGGTGCTGGAGCTTCTAGTGGATCTTGAGCCTCCAGAAAGTTCAAGATTCTCAGCGAGATAGCTTGGGGAATTGAAGTGTAGCGCTTTGTCATGTCTGCAGTTTTAAGTTGAATTCTTGCTTCATAGGGGAGCCAGTTGAGGGATTTTAAATTGGGGTGGTGTATAGTCCAATCTGGGAACCATGAGGGCTTGTACGGCAGAGTTGAAGTCGTTTTGAAGGAAGAAGGGTTTTCATTTTCTTAATATGTTCATTTGTAAGTTTGCTCCTATAGTTGCAGCACTAACTACAATGGTTAACTACCAATCACCTGAAGCTAAATGCTCACAAAACAGAGTTCCTACTAATTTCACCACCAAGGAGCCATACGGAAATAAAGGAATGGACTAAGTTTGTGACTGCACTAAACTGCACCCCAACCCTAGTCAACTCAGCTAAATCGCTAGGAATCACCTTAGACAAGAACCTGGACATGAAAGCCCACATTAATTCAATGGCTAAAAGTGCCCGCTTCCACCTGAACTACTTAAGAAAAGTGAAACCTTTCATCTCAGAGGCGGATCTCAAACTGGCAATCCAATCCTTAGTTATCTCGAGGATCGAATATGGCTGCACCACCCTAGCTGGCTTACCAAAAGCACCACTAAAAGCCTGCCTTAACGCTGCGGCAAGACTTATCACGGGATCTAGGAAATTTGATCATATATCCCCTCACTTAAAAGCATTAAACTGGCTACGTTATGAAGCCAGAATCCAAATGAAGAGAGCATGTATCACCCATAAAGCGCTACACTACAACACTGCAAGATACCTAGCGAAGAAAATTCAGCTATCCGGAGATAACAGACCAGCTAGGAGCGCTGAGGAGTTGCTGTTACGGCCAGCTATCTTCCGAAAGAAAAAAACTTATGACAGAGCGTTCTCAGGAGCTGCCCCCAGAATCTGGAACTCTCTCCCTCCAAGCATTAGGAAGATTCACAATATTGCAACATTCAAGCGGGAAGTGAAGAGCCATATGATGAGAAAATACGTCACATAGAGAAGCTTATTGATCACTGTTTTGATCAATGGCTGCCCAAACACAGAACATTTATGTCATCAGAAAGGGAAGCATAGACAGGAATAACACGAACGCTAATCGATGACATGCGACTGACCTCATGTATAACACTAAACGATATCCTTACGGCAACTTCATGTCAATATGGACTTATAACTGCATCCCACAAAAAGCTTATAATGATCTACCTCATTTATGTTTATGTATATAGCTTATGATATAAGTGAAGCCGCAACTTACTATTAATGCAATCTGCACATGTGTTATGAATATATACCATCTACCTCATAACTGTTGTTCTTATAACTGTTAATATATTTGTTAATCCTTATGTTAAGCGCTCTGATACCCACGGGTCTTGTTCGCGCTATACAAAACTTTATAATAAATAAAGAAATAAATGTGCTTCTGCATGTTAATGCTTTTGTCGAGAGCTATTCCCATTGATCTTGCTGAATAAATTTTGGGTGTCCAATTGAATGTTGTGAGCTGCTACATCCATTCATTGATAGTGGGCAACTGATTGGGTAGGGCGATTAGGAGGAATTCGGTTTTAGAGTTTTAAGTTTTAGGTGGTTGCATGACAGCCAATTTATTTGTATTTTGAAGTATAGGATTGAGGGATTGGATGTCTTTTCGAAAGGAGACTTTAGGGTACCGTTGGACTTTATCATCGTAGAAATGATAGTGGATGTTAGATGACCTTAGGACCTCTGTTAGTGGCTCCATGAATAGGTGAAAGATAGTGGGTGAAAGGGAGAAGCCTTCTGGGACCCCAAGTGTGACCTGAGCAATCTTAAAGAGGGACTGATTAACCTTGACTTTTTGATTCTATTTTGAAGTAATGAGTTGAACCATTTTAGGACAGACCCTGAGATTCCTGTACTGTGTTCTAGCAAGTCAAGTAGGCAGTCATGCTTAAT
Organism: Lissotriton helveticus; assembly: GCF_964261635.1. Classification (NCBI taxonomy): domain Eukaryota; kingdom Metazoa; phylum Chordata; class Amphibia; order Caudata; family Salamandridae; genus Lissotriton; species Lissotriton helveticus. The sequence continues at coordinate 777,622,491 of NC_136059.1, read as the reverse complement.
CATATTGACTGCTGAGGATAGGCCCAGGAGGATTAGTTGGAATGATTCTTTTTGGTCCAAAATTTTTATGACATTGTACACTATATGTGTCAGGGCCGATTCAGTGCTATGCCTGGAGCAGAAACCAGGTTGGAATCTGTCTAAAAGACAGAATTGCTCAATGTGGTTACAGAGTTAGACGTAAACACATTTTTCAAGAAGTTTTGCACAGTAGGAATGTTGGAAATGGGGCAAAAGTTGTGGAGTTTGGGAGGATCAGCCATAGGTATTTTTAGGATAAGATGATCTGCTCAGATTTTAGGCAGTCCAGACATTTGCCCTGTAGTAGCAATGCATTTACAATCTTGGTATAGAGTGAGAGTATAGACATTTTGATCTCGTTGAAGAAGTTGGAGGGAAGTGGATCATTTAAGTGGTTTGAGGGTTTCAAGTCCATCAGAATTTTGAGAATTGTGTTTTTGATCAATTGTTTCAAAAGAGCTCCAGGAAGCGTTGATTTTGACGATGTGGTCCGGAAGGTATGTGGGCCCACCTATCAGTGAGGGGAAGACTCTAATGAATAGTGAACAAGCACAATTCTACTAAGCTAACTGCAAGTCACTTTCATATTGTCTGAGGAAGAAGGCAGCAAATTCTTCACAATTAGGTAGTATGCTGAATCAAACTGGGGAGAGGTTGGGTAGGCAATTAGATTGATGCTTAACCAGCTCAATTAGTTTTTAGGGCGATTTTTAGCTTGCTCTAGTTGGTTTCTGAAGACATCTGCTTTGGCATTTCTAATACTTTTGTAATAAATATTCCTAAGAGATTTTAGATGTTTAAAGTGTTCAAGGAATGGAGAGGATCTCCATTTTTGTTTGGCTAGTCTCAGGTTACATCTTTCAGTGTTGAGGCTTAGGGGGTCATTATGATGATGGGCGGACAAAGTCCGCCCATCACCATAGTGGGAAACGGGACCGCCCGCCATAAGGGCGGGGGTCCCGTGGGGGGCATTAGGATGTGCCCGCCACAGTGGCGGGCACATCCTGTAGTTTTAGCATTGTGGCGGGCGGTGCACTCTGCACCGCCCGCCACGATGCTAAAAATGCTTTTTTGCATTTGCATATGCAAAGCGGCAGGCACCGCGCGGTGCCTGCCGCTTTGCATATGCAAATGTGGGGAGGTACCATAGGTACCCCCCATGTGCCCCCTGACTGTGTCGTGAACCTGGGGGCCCTGCAGGGGGCCCCCGCAACAATCCCCGCCTGCCTTTCCGTGGCGGCATTGCCACAGCGGAAAAGCAGCTGCAGACAGGCACCCTAATATGGATGGCGGTGTCTGATAGACACCGCCACCATATGATTCCATTCCCGCCCCGGCCGCAATGCGACCGGGGCGGAAAAGCGGCGGACGGTGTTCTCGTCCGCCGCGGTCCCCCCCGCCATCCTAATATGGCGGGGGGAATTAGAATGCGGATGTTGGGCGGATTGCCCCCGCCAGGGTGGCGGTGGCCACCGCCACCCTGGCGGGGGCAATCCGCCCGACATCCTAATGGACCCCTTAGAGTCTATGGTGGATAGTCTTTTTAGTTGTAGGGGTGCGGTTAAGTCAAGAATATCCTTCATGGGCCAATGTAGTGGTTAGTGAGATCTTGAACATCTAGCATGTCTTCAGGGGTTAGTAGGATGTTATGATTGAGGGATGTCAGCCTAGTAAGTTTGATATTTCTCGTATTTCTTTTCCAAACTTTAGGTTTGAGTATTTGTTCCGTAGTAGTTCTCAGGGCTTTAATGATGAGGAAGGTGATACAGTGATGGCCAGACCAGTCAAAGGGAGGATAGATTTGAGTTGCATAAAGTTATCTTTCACTAAGATAAGATTTCAGATCGCTCCCTTGTTATGTGTTGTGCTGTCACATATTTGTATCAAGTTGAGGTGAAAAGAAATGTTTTGATGCGGCTAACTATAGAGTCATTCAAATAATTTCAGTGGAGTTTGAAATCACTAAGAATGAGTTAAGTACCATGCTGACCAGTGTTTGTTGTGATGATATCCATAATTATTACTAGGAAGGAAAGGTTATCAAGATCAAGAGGTGGATGATAAAACGTGTGTAGTTTGCAAAGAGGTTTGTTGTTGAAGGCGATGTTGATACACAGATATTCAGATGATGATAGCATAGGGGACTATGAATGTTAAACTGAAAGGCTGTTACAGTGAATACATACAGTGCCTCCACCTGGTCTGGTGGAGCTGTCAAGTCTGGAGCTGTTGTAACTAGAAGGGACTAGTATGTCAAGGACAGGTACAAAGGAATCATTTATCCAAGTTTCTGTCAGGATAAGGAGACCAAGTTCATGTGCTGAGTGAGATCTGCAAGGTCCACAGCATCTACAATTGAGTAGAATACATTTCAGAAAGGATTTGTGGATATCCAATGAAGTCTGGGTATGTGTAGCTTTCTTGAGGTTGTGTTTGTTAATAACTCTATGGTTGGGTTTAGATACTCTGTGTGGGTTTGCAAAGATGGATTGGATTTTACTCTGATTGTCGATGCTCTCATGATGAAATAAGTGGTATGATAGTAGAAGTATGAGTCTGAGTCAGTTTATCCGATGGGCCTAGAGGGTGCGTTGGGGCAGGGGAGCGTTCTTCATCTCAACTGCGGACGCTTCGGGAGGGATGAAATCAGATTGGTTGTGTGGTGTGTTGCAGGCAAGGTAGGATTGATGTGAGGTTGTTCATGGTCTTGTGTTGTCGAACTCAGATTCCTGATTAGTCAGTGATTGGTAGTGGATTTAGTGGTGATATGTATAAGGCTTTTGAAGGAAAGTAGGATCTGCTTCTTACGGTTACCCCCACTTTTTGCTTGATGTGATGCTGTTTTTGACTAGTCTGACTGAGGTCCTGCTAATCAGGACCCCATTGGATTTGCTTTTCCCTAAATGGTTGTGTTCAGTACTTAGGTACATCCCAGATTGGATACTGAGGTACTCTTGTCAGTCCCTAGTATATGGTACCCATTTGCCCAGGGCATAGGTACCCCAGAGGTCTCCCATGGGCTGCAGCATGTATTATGCCACCCATGAGAGACCATTCAAAATGGAACTACAGGCCTGCTATTGCAGCCTGCGTAAGTTGGTGCATGCACCACTTACTAAAGATATAGATTTACTACATCTAAGGGTCACTGCACTTGAAACTTATAAGTCACCCCTATGGTAGGCCTTTTCAATCTTGAAGGCAGGGTGCTTGGTTGTAAGTGAGAGGGTGCCCCTACATGGGCAGGACACCCCTGCAGCCTACGGAGTCCATTGTCCAGAGTTATCAGTGAAGCAGCCATATACTATATAGAGGGGCACCGTGTAATCGAAAAATGCTGCAACCAATCTTATCATGTTTGGTATCAAACATGTTGGAATCATAACCCCACACCGTAAACAAAGTGGGAGTATGAGTCCAAGCACTGGAAGAGCCCTCCTTTAGGCTTGCAGTGTTCCCTGTACCAGCCTTCTAGTCCCGACAGCACAAAATGATTGCTGCTGACCAGAGACACATTTCTGCCCTCCTTCTGATGAGCCAAGCTCGAGCAGGGGAAAGTAGAACAATAGGCATCCTGCCACAGGGAGGTGTGATCACCTCCCAGATAGAATTTAATGTATTAGGGCTTGGAGGGTGCGCTTGCCTGTGCTTGAAAGTCTGCATGTGGGGCACATTTGGTGTCCCTGTGCATAGTCCTTTTCAAACCAGTCGTGGGAGCCGGTGGCTCCCGCTCTGGCGCGAAACTGGACAAAGGCTATGGGAGTAACCTTTCCCCTTTTCAGCTTTTCAGACACTCCCCTGGGAGGGTCCCCTGAATCTTCCAACCCTCTCCTTAGGGTACTTAAGGGCTTAACTGTGTGTAGGTCCCGAGATTTGTTGGGGGATAAGATTCAGAACTGAAACCACTGCACTTCTACCGTCTGAGCACTCTGGATTTTGCTGGACTTTGCTGGACTTCGTTTGGGCCTGACTTCTTCTCCCTTCCAGTTTGCTTCATCCTATATACCTGTGCATCATACAGGAACCTTCCAAGGGCTTTGAAGCATCAAGGACTAGCAAAGTTATCTCCCTTGGAGTGAAGGAGTCAATCCCCTGCATTCGCAGGCACCGCAACTAAGTCAACCAGTCTGCAGATCCTGAGCTCCTCTGGACTTCGTGGGCTCTGCATCACAGGTGGTGGTTTTCCACAGCTCACGAGGCCTGCTCTACCCTCTCACAAAGTTTGAGGCAAGTAGTCCTCCTGGAGGTTGCAATAACCAAACCCCTGAGTACCGCTTCCAATTTGCAGTTGCAAAGGTTTGTTGACATCGTTGCAAGAAGATCTTCAGGCTCCAAGTAGCCCCAACCTCAAGCACCTCCAGTGACCAGAATCTTTATCCACACCACATTGTGTGCATTGTGGCCTGCATCTTTTGGTGAACTGCTGGGGGTCCTCTCGCAACTCCTGTGCCTCCGGCCTGTGGGTCCATTTGAGGGTCACCTTTGTTTTCCTTGGGCTCCCCTAAATGATCAGGCCTCCCCTGACTCACCTGCTTGTGGTGCATATCCTGGACCTTGCTTGTCCCAACCGTGCACTTCCTTGACTTCCTGTGTGGGTTGCATTTGCCAAGGCTTGTTGGTGCTCACACCGGACACCGACCCCTTCGCACTCGACATACTTCGTGAGACAGCTCGTATTTGGGTGCTGGTCATCTACAGCGTCGTCTGGTCCTCGCAGCTGCAGAGTCAAGGTCACTGTCATCTTTCCTGAACAACCGGCAGCGGAGGGCATTTGCCTTCATGTCTCCTGGTCACCCCTGTGTGACATAGAGTCTGTCTCCTCTGCTTTCAGGTACTCCTCGTCAAGAATCCATGTTAGTATTCCTCCGGACACTTTCTCCTCTTCCAGCAGCGGCTCTTTCCTGAAGTCCTGTATTGGGTTCGACAGCGGTTTCTGATGCCAGTTCACTCCTATGCACCCGGTTTCCCTGGGATAGGTAACATGGTTACCACGGTATCCATGAGTGGGGTGGCTCTCCAACCTTCTGTCTTCCACTGGGTTTCTTCAGGGTCATCTGGGAAGGGTCCCTAATCTTTAAAAATCCAACCGCAACTTGCATATAGACTTGCAAGGAGCACGCAGTCATGTTCACACACTGCACACGCTCTCCGTGGGGTCCCTATCCACTTACCTTGGGTGGTTCTGTGGATACCCAGCAATTCTACGTCCTCGCAACATTGTCTTGACTCGAGTTGTGGTTCTTATATCACTTTCTTAGCATATGTTTTGGCCCCCCCTGGGGCCCACTGTGTAATACTGCTATTTACTGTGATTCATTTGCTTTAATGTTGTGTGCTTTGTGTCTATCTTTGTGTGGGAGATACTGAACATACTAGACAGTGTTATATAATAAATACATATTTTTATAAATACTTTGTGTAGTTCTTTTTCATTTAATCTACACTGTTAGATTGCATTCTGGTAAAACAGCTGCTTTACACCCCTTCAAAATTAAGCCTGAAGACTATTCTCCACAGCTACCACTTTCTAAGGTAGTCTGAGACCTCCTAAATCACCATAAGCGTTGTCTGGACTGGTGCAAGGTGCCCTACATTAGTGGACATCATATACCAGGCCAGCTTCTTACAGCTTTGTAAGTCTGCCTTACGTTAATGTAGGGTATGTGAAATCACATCCAGCCTGGATGCAAGTAGGATGTGTGAGGCGGTAGTAGGGTCATGCATAGTGTGGAAAGGCAGTGATGAGGTGTTAATATCTGTGGTAGTGGAGTATTGTTGGCCAGCGGGGAGAAGCATAGGGGGAGTGGATTCAAAGGTGGGGTCTTGGGGTGTGGGAAGTGTAGGCAGCAGGGTATTGATTTCTTTGGAGATGTAGGGCTGTAGGTCAAAGGGATGTGACGGTAGGGATGTGGATTTGGAGGTGGCAGAGAGATCCAATTGGGTGGAGGGGAGCTCAGGTGCATTGTAGGAGGAGGAGTCAATGACACATTGGTGAGTGGGATATTAGGGTTAGGCATTGGGGATGCTACTAGTCATTGCATGGGGGGTCAGATGGTTGATCCGGAGTAGAACATGATTTTAAAGTCTATGTGTCTCTGAAGAAGTTGCTTTGGGTGTGGGGTGTGAATGTGGTGTGGCACTGCAATTGATAGAGGTGGGCTTGTATTGTCTTGGAAAAGTAAGCGAGTGCATATTGCATGCCTGCTTAGGAAGGACTTGGGAGGGAGAGGGCACATTCGTGGCTGCGGCTTTTTTGAAGAGGGGGAATATTTCCTCAAATAATTCTAGGTTGCAATCATAGGATTGGATGAGGATTTTTGTAAATGATGATGGTTGCTCCTGCTCTGTAGAACAAGAGTCTTAAACCATGAGGAGTTTGTTGGATAAGGAGATCAGGAGCAATGAGATCAAAACTTTCCTCCAGTGTGCTGTGCTTCTCATATAGAGAATGAAGTCACTTATACCTGCATTGATGATGAAGTATGGGTGAGAGATAAGGATTTCTAGATGAGTTTTTAGAAGTCTGTGTTTTAAATCCTTAGCAGGCTTTTTTATTAGGTTCGGGGGTGCTTGATTTTATAAGCATGTTTGCCAAATTGTTCTAGTTTGGTATAGATTGTTATCAATGGATCCATATCAGAACGAGATGAGTTGACTTTGTGTTCTGTAGTGAAAGGGATCAACCTTAGGTATGTTGTGTAGGCGAGATATTGATTCAATTATACATCTTTCCAGCTGATTGTTGGAGAAAGGATGGATAAAGTAAGAGAACAGAGAAAAGCCTTGCTACGCGCGTGGGTGTGTCATCTAGGTCAAGCAGAGATGAATGAGGGCCCTCTGATAAATGAGAATCATATGAACAAATCAATAATTTATTATCATCTCGTATTTGAGTGTAATATTCCTTTCTCATTACCTTACAATTCTGTTTCGAATTTAATTTCTTCTCATATGGAAGTTGTATCTTTCAAGAACACTGGATGGGCCTACGTCAAGAGAAACCTTTGTTTATTGACCTGCTTTTCTTTTTTCCAAGGAGGTAGGTGTATCGTTGGTGTATATTTCAAACTAATTGGGAGGTTACATGTCTACCTTGCAGAAAATATGTCACCTCTTTTTGTTGTCAAGTTTGATGCATTCTGATAGGACACTCTTTAGAGTATATATTTCAGTTGAGGAGTTTATATGTTAAACTATTATGTATACTTCCACAGATATCCAGGTTTGCGTTCCAATGTCTTGCTAAAAAAACATTATGGTTTAGATGTACAAAACACTGGTTGCAAATTGCAACTAGTATTTTTGAAACCAGTGTACAATTTAGCAAACCGACCAATGCACAAATACGTTGTTTGACAGAATTCTGAATTGTAGTGGGCCGTAATTAGACATTCCTCTTCAATTTTCATGATGGAGGTCGTAAATTTTGACTCACTGTAATTGGTGGCCATCACAGGGATGTTGGCCTGCTGGGGTCATAGTATGTTCGAGCATAGACAGTGATATTTTGCCTATGTCCAAGAAAACCTTTTTTTACTTTCACAAAGAGGAAGAAGGCATGCCAAGGGGACCCGTTCCCTTTAGCAAATAGATTACCACCTCATGTTGGGAAATTGTAATATTCTAATCTTTTTAGACCAGATTTCTGTCATAAAACATTGTTATTTGCAAGGGATACCCTAAGCACACCTCTTCAAAATATTGATTTGTTATGCCCTTCTAACTCCATTTTGTAATTGGGAAATCTGTGACTGACTTGCAAGAAAAGTTTTGTACATTTCAAAAAATGTTTTTGCTGTTTTAATCTCTGAGCGGAGTGTTTGCGATGACACAAATGCTTTGTACATTTAGCCCTTAGTCCCTTACTCTGAAACCCATAATAAAACAACACCATAAAACTTTGCATGAGCAAATGCTGATGTTTTCTTTTGTGGTATCATTTTTGTGGTAACCTACATGTAAAACAACACAATTCTGAGTAATTTTTCCTTTTTTTGATGCATTATTTTTTATTGAGAACAACAAAGGGGGAGCAATAAAGGGGAAGGTACATAACCATAGCTTCCACATTCAAGAATACAGAAACATACACATTTGTCAGTGCTTGAGCATTCCAGACCTATGGTGTGAAAGGCAGTCCACAAAAATCATCCTGTTGGGTTTATAAAGGAGAATGCAGAACATCTGATGTACATCATGAGATACTAGATATAGAGAGAACTATACATGGTACATGGTTCCCCCTTCTTGGGAACAGTAAGCTATTGGGAGATGTGCTGGAGTGCCCCGCTGTGGGGACATGACAGAAATGCATTCCATCTGTCATTTTGTTCTATACTTTAGTGTGTCACCCTAGGACAGTGGTCCTGTGCACACTGTGTCACTGGAACCAAACTGTCCCTACTAGCTCATGGGCCCAACACTAAGGTGAAAGCAGTCCTGGATTACTTGTGTTCTGTCTTAGGGAGGACCTCGCCTGGCAGTTAGAGCTGGACTGTTCTGATTGAAGCAGGGACAAGAGTGATTTGCACATAGCTGAGTCCAAACTGAGGTGACATATGTGCAAAATAGCAATGGATTGGGGCGCAGCCCCGAGTAATTACCAGTCGTTGAGTTTAATTCAAGATTTCTGTCCATCACTCTTTTGTATACTTTAGTGTGTCGCCCTAAGTGGGACAGGTATGCCCTGACGTGGGTGCCATCCACACTGTGAAATTGGAACCAGGCTGATGAGCTCCTAACGAGTATTAAACTGGTCCTGGATTGCTTGTGTACCGGGTCAGGGAGTACCTAGCTTGGCAGTTCGGGCACAACTGAGCGATTGGAGAAAGGTCAAGAGTGATTTGCACATAGCTGGGTTCAACCTGAGCTGACATTGTGTGCAAAATTTTAACAACAAAAGAACCGGGGGTCTATAACGGAGCTTCAAGTACTCCGAGCTGCTGCAAAACTCCTACATAAGTGAGTTAGGCGCTAATAGAGCTACATAAGTCTCTATATCAGAATGTGTGCCAGGACAAACCTGTCGAAGGACCTACTGAGATTGTTGGTAAGACCCGTACAGAGATGTGTTGGATTCCCATCAAATAGGTATGTAGATCAAGTGTTCTCATTTGATCATCCAAAAATGGGGTGGTATATCTCTTGATCAATGAGACCCATCCATCGCCCTTACTCAATTGGGTCGCACCATCAATCGCTAAGGTACCCATGAACAAATGATAAAGATGGGATTGAGTGCAGTGCAAAAATCAAAAGATGTGTGAGTTAAAAACAAGGGGTAAAAGGATCAATAGGCGAAAAACTCTAATGTAATTTGTCCTTTCCCTCAAACAAACAAGAACAATGCAGAGGAAGGAGTCTAAACATATAACTGCATTTACAAGGCCAACATGTTTCATCCGGTAGGGACAAGATCCCATGGCTTTCTTCAGGGCCAGAGTTCTAAGCATTAGCTACTGCATACATAAAGTGAACGTAACGACAATCTGTAAAGGATATACATTAATAGTCCAAAATCGTGTTCCTCTGTACCAAACGGTGTCTCTTACATCTGTTAACAAGAAACAAGAAATAAATTGTAGTAAGTCCTATCAAAACAGGAAAGACCTGGCACTGGCTTCTACTAATTAAGCCAATTTATTTTACTAATGTTACTCACCTGAATAGTACAGGGAGTGTACCTCACCTCTCCTGGAACCCAGCTCAGGAAAAAGGAGGCCCCGCTCTGTGAAGGCAAGGAAGGGGTAATGAACGGAAGGGTGGACAGTACTACTCTATCTCTCCCTCCAATACATAATATAGCCCCTATAACAGTCAAGCTTCACAGAGCCACAAAAAATCCTAAGGGTGGAATAAGTCACAGAGCCCATAAAAGTCCCAGGTTCCCAAGATCCATCACTTAATGTAAAAAGCTTTCCTCTAAATATGAGTGTCCTAAATAGGATGGAGCTAAACTGTAGCAGGTTTAGATCTAGGCTAGCAAAAGTTTGACAGACCAAGCCTGGTCTCATATCCCAGAAAAATAGGTGAACCAGTCTATGCCACCCCAAAAGAAAAAAGGCCAAGAATAAATCCTAATGAGCCACTAACCTGTCCGGCGTTGTCTCATCGCAGGACCCGAGCTTGGTGGAAGGCAAAAAATGGCTGCCCACAGGAAGCTTATAAAGGAGATAGGGGCGGAGTATCACGTACTCTCGCGGGATTCGATTGAACTACAGAGTGATGTCACAATCCACTGTGTTGTAGTTCACCCAAGAACTACAAGATGACATCATTACGGCCATCTTTGTAGTTGAACTGGTTCAAAAATAAAGGTGCTTTATTTAACCATAGCGCAAGTGTTTGCAAGCGCGAAATAGTCGACCGAACTGATGTCTATTTATAAAGATCCATCAAAGTGGTCTCTGATAATGATCCCCAAATGAACCCAAAGAAAGGTAGCCAATGGTGGGAAGGGGGGAGGAGGAAGAGGGGGGCTGAATCATCCGCCCCTCACTTCAAAAACTAAAGTGGTAGAGGGCTGTCAAAACAGTACAATATCGTGCTGTGCCTGCCATATCAGAATAATGATGTTGCTTGTTAGTTCAAACTCACATATAGGCAAACAGTGTGCCAAGGGTACATCTGTAGAGTGCCCTAAAGGACCAAAGTGAAGGTGGGTGACCCTAGACTCAAAGGAAACTGAACCTAATACCTCCCCAGAAGATTCAGTGGTGCAGACTAGAGCACACAGTGTCCCTAGCGAAAGAACTACCTCCATAAAGTGTAGTCTAAGAGAAAGACCCGCAGCTGGCAGCTGCTCTAAACAGTAAAACACAAACAATTGAAGAAGGGTCTGAGGGAAATTTAAAGACCTGCCCAGTTCGTATCCCCCTAACTGTAATCCTAACAACAAAAGAACCGGGGGTCTATAACGGAGCTTCAGGTACTCCGAGCTGCTGCAAAACTCCTACATAAGTGAGTTAGGCGCTAATAGAGCTACATAAGTCTCTATATCAGAATGTGTGCCAGGACAAACCTGTCGAAGGACCTACTGAGATTGTTGGTAAGACCCGTACAGAGATGTGTTGGATTCCCATCAAATAGGTATGTAGATCAAGTGTTCTCATTTGGTCATCCAAAAATGGGGTGGTATGTCTCTTGATCAATGAGACCCATCCATCGCCCTTACTCAATTGGGTCGCACTAAATTTCCCTCAGACCCTTCTTCAATTGTTTGTGTTTTACTGTTTAGAGCAGCTGCCAGCTGCGGGTCTTTCTCTTAGACTACACTTTATGGAGGTAGTTCTTTCGCTAGGGACACTGTGTGCTCTAGTCTGCACCACTGAATCTTCTGGGGAGGTATTAGGTTCAGTTTCCTTTGAGACTAGGGTCACCCACCTTCACTTTGGTCCTTTAGGGCACTCTACAGATGTACCCTTGGCACACTGTTTGCCTATATGTGAGTTTGAACTAACAAGCAACATCATTATTCTGATATGGCAGGCACAGCACGATATTGTACTGTTTTGACAGCCCTCTACCACTTTAGTTTTTGAAGTGAGGGGCGGATGATTCAGCCCCCCTCTTCCTCCTCCCCCCTTCGCACCATTGGCTACCTTTCTTTGGGTTCATTTGGGGATCATTATCAGAGACCACTTTGATGGATCTTTATAAATAGACATCAGTTCGGTCGACTATTTCGCGCTTGCAAACACTTGCGCTATGGTTAAATAAAGCACCTTTATTTTTGAACCAGTTCAAACTACAAAGATGGCCGTAATGATGTCATCTTGTAGTTCTTGGGTGAACTACAACACAGTGGATTGTGACATCACTCTGTAGTTCAATCGAATCCCGCGAGAGTACGTGATACTCCGCCCCTATCTCCTTTATAAGCTTCCTGTGGGCAGCCATTTTTTGCCTTCCACCAAGCTCGGGTCCTGCGATGAGACAACGCCGGACAGGTTAGTGGCTCATTAGGATTTATTCTTGGCCTTTTTTCTTTTGGGGTGGCATAGACTGGTTCACCTATGTTTCTGGGATATGAGACCAGGCTTGGTCTGTCAAACTTTTGCTAGCCTAGATCTAAACCTGCTACAGTTTAGCTCAATCCTATTTAGGACACTCATATTTAGAGGAAAGCTTTTTACATTAAGTGATGGATCTTGGGAACCTGGGACTTTTATGGGCTCTGTGACTTATTCCACCCTTAGGATTTTTTGTGGCTCTGTGAAGCTTGACTGTTATAGGGGCTATATTATGTATTGGAGGGAGAGATAGAGTAGTACTGTCCACCCTTCCTTTCATTACCCCTTCCTTGCCTTCACAGAGCGGGGCCTCCTTTTCCTGAGCTGGGTTCCAGGAGAGGTGAGGTACACTCCCTGTACTATTCAGGTGAGTAACATTAGTAAAATAAATTGGCTTAATTAGTAGAAGCCAGTGCCAGGTCTTTCCTGTTTTGATAGGACTTACTACAATTTATTTCTTGTTTCTTGTTAACAGATGTAAGAGACACCGTTTGGTACAGAGGAACACGATTTTGGACTATTTATGTATATCCTTTACAGATTGTCGTTACGTTCACTTTATGTATGCAGTAGCTAATGCTTAGAACTCTGGCCCTGAAGAAAGCCATGGGATCTTGTCCCTACCGGCTGAAACATGTTGGCCTTGTAAATGCAGTTATATGTTTAGACTGCTTCCTCTGCATTGTTCTTGTTTGTTTGAGGGAAAGAACAAATTACATTAGAGTTTTTCGCCTATTGATCCTTTTACCCCTTGTTTTTAACTCACACATCTTTTGATTTTTGCACTGCACTCGATCCCATCTTTATCATTTGTTCATGGGTACCTTAGCGATTGATGGTGCGACCCAATTGAGTAAGGGCGATGGATGGGTCTCATTGATCAAGAGACATACCACCCCATTTTTGGATGACCAAATGAGAACACTTGATCTACATACCTATTTGATGGGAATCCAACACATCTCTGTACGGGTCTTACCAACAATCTCAGTAGGTCCTTCGACAGGTTTGTCCTGGCACACATTCTGATATAGAGACTTATGTAGCTCTATTAGCGCCTAACTCACTTATGTAGGAGTTTTGCAGCAGCTCGGAGTACTTGAAGCTCCGTTATAGACCCCCGGTTCTTTTGTTGTTAGGATTACAGTTAGGGGGATACGAACTGGGCAGCTCTTTAAATTTCCCTCAGACCCTTCTTCAATTGTTTGTGTTTTACTTATTGTGTGCAAAATAACAATGGATTGGGTTGCGGCCCGAGTAATTACCAGTGGCTAAGATTAACTCAAGCATTCTATCCATTATTTTTCTGTATATGTTAGCATAACAGAAACAGAGATAACAACTAGGGGTGGGTCGAAATGGAATAATTTCTCAACCGTAATTACTGCAAAATTACTCTGGTGATTCGGCATTTTGCTCTATTTTCTTAGTGCAAAATGCACCATTGTGTCCATAATGGGCCAGAGGATTTATTTTGTGATAAAAAATAGCACTAAATGCTACAGGATACGAATAGCAGTAGTCAGCAGCCACTCACTCTTTCTTAGTTTGTTACTCCTGTGGTATGATTTTTGCCCCAAATTACGCTTGATTACTCAAGCCGGCATAATTGTGTGGCGTGTCGAAAGGGTGGGATGACACACGCACATGGGTGCTTTATATGGGGAAACTATGCAAGCAGTAACTAAGGGCATGGGAATCGGTCGGTGTGAAAATTGGGTGCTGGGTTGAATATGGATTGGTGCATGTATAGTTGTTGGGGAGTAGGGTGTAGCAGTCAGTAATGTGTGACCTTGGCAGGGTTCGGGGGAGTAATTAGTGCCTGGGATATCGCATGTCATGGCTTCCCTCTGCCTGTGGGTGGCTGTCTAGTGTTATCATCTGAGTGCAAGTGACAGGTCCTGTTCAAGTCAAAGTTCAGGTTTGTGCCTCATCAGTGCCCCGGGTGTTATCAAAGTCAATTGCTTCTAAGAATGCTTCCCCCACCTGGGTAAATATCTCTATCCTATTCTGCAAGCGATGTATGAGTATTTTGTATGTTGCTGTCTTGTATATTTCTGTCAGCCATTCCATGAGTCGGTCTCTGGGGGAACACCAATGACGTAGTATGCAGATCTTGGCAGTCATAAGAGCAGTCGCTAATAAACATTGTGCTCAGTTGGTTAGAGTGGGTACATCAATCGTGTCATGTAGCATTATCAGTTTCCCAGAAAGGGGGACTGGCATACCCAGGGCATCAATCAGGATATTGCATATTTCAGACCAGTAAGACCAAAGTGCAAGGCAGCAGTATACAATATACAAAGTGTCACAGCTCAAATAGCAGCACTGCCAGCAGGCCAGGTGATGTTAGAGATCAGCTGAGCGTTGTTCCTTGGGCGTCCAATACGAGTCTTGGAGTGTCTCAAAAAAAGAATGCTTAAATCTAGGTTCCCTGACGCCCCTGTCAAGGTCCCCGTGGATGTCTCTCCAATCTTCCTTTGTATATTGTGTCTAAAGTAGATCCTGCCATGTTGCTGTGTAGGTAGTTCTGGAGGAGCTGTGAGTGTAAGTGATGTACCAGTGGGTTATAGAAGCCAAAGACCATGACTTTGAATAGTCCCCGATGTTTCAAGTATTGAACAATGTGAGAGTTGGTGATTTCCCATGGTGGGGCCCGTAGTGTAGTGGGTAATGCATATCTGTATTCCTGTGATTGTGGGAGGTGGAACTCATCCTGGAGGGATGGGAGGGCTTCAAGGAGGTGGTGATCGATCGTCACTATCACGCGCAAGTGACATGCTACCCACGCTATGGGCCAGCTGGCAATGCGTATGCTAGCTTAATGCCAGATTGGGGTGCAGCTGTGTATGTAGGCATTGCGTCAGAACAATTTGTGGGAGCATCGCCACACCTGTGTGGTAGCAAGTATCTTCATGCTGCTGTTTTTGAGGACATGCTCATTCCGGGCTATATTTCTGGTAAATGCCCGGCTTCCATTCGTGTGAGCTGGTTTTCATCCAGAGCTGACGTTCAGTGAAGGTTGGTAGGAAAAAATCGGTAGTGAAATGTTTAGCGCTGTGGCATATTGTTTACACTGGGAAGGATCATACTACAAGGTGAGTGTGTGCTATCATGTTAGACATCCTGATCTGGGGTTTCAGTATGTCTGGGGAGGTGGAGGTCTTGGAAGAAGTGTTCATCAGTGTCCAGGGACTGTTGGGGTTCTGGGCTGCACAGTCCTCTATAAAAGGCTGCAAAAGCAGATGCAATATCCTGCGGCTCCTATAATATGGCATTGGAGTTATCTCTAATGGCCAGGATTGCCATTGTCTCACAGGCTGTGGGCTGAGTTCATTGAGCCCCTGCTGTTTGACAGGTAGGTGCTCCTGTAAGGATGCCTTCTCCCTGGGCCTTTTGATACGTGAGACATTGAACTGCCATGGTTTCCTGTGAGGGATCTCGAGGTTCTAATCCAGAAGCATGATCCGACAGGTGGCTGTTAGAATGTCACTAGACAACACTTTAAGTACGGTTGTATGTGTCACAAGGAAACAGTCAATTCAACCTGAGAGGTGTGAGCAAGAGAAATGTATGTGTGTTCCCGGTCATACGGGTGGAGGAGGCACCATATGTCGAAGAGACCGTGCAGGTCTCGGATGTCAGTCAGGAGTGCCCGGTCCCTGAAGTGTGTTACCTCAGCGGGCCCACCCAATCCAGGATCACAACAGAAGCTAAGTCCCAATCACCCGATAGGATAATATTTCAGGATTCTAGTTCTGTTAGGACTCTATTGAATTGAAGAAGGAAGGATTCTTTGATGCAATTAGGGGCATACACAGACCGTAGACTGAGGACACTCCCATTGACCTCGAGTTTAGCCAGTACATATCTTCGGTCAGGTCGGTCCAACAGTGCAAGACTGTATAGGGTAGGGATTTTAATATCAGGATGAAAACCCCACATTTCCTGGAGTTGCCCCGGTCAAGTGAGAGGGAGAGCAAATGCAGCTGTAGAGTACCCAACGTTTCCTGGAGCAGGGCGATATCCTCCCATTTGGAAGCCAGATAAGAGATGGCCTTCTGTCACATAACGTGGAGGGCCAGCCCATTGATATTAAGAGATATGATTCACATGGTTAGGATGTAGAGGGGACTGCAGGGGGCATGGTAGGGTCAAGACCAGCTGGTTCATGTTGGACCTGGACCTCTCTGCATGATTACCCCAAACCTTTTCCCTTCACCCTCCACTTTTTGATTAAATAGTTTTTGTTGGTCTTAGGACTCTGTGCACTTTACCACTGCTAACAAGTGATAAAGTACTTGTGCTCTCTCCCTAAAACATGGTCAAATTGGTTTATATCTAATTGGCATATTTAATTTAATTTACTTAAAATTCCCTTGTAGAGTGGTAAACCATATACCCAAGGCCAGTAAATTAAATGTTACCGGTGGGCCTTCAGCACTTATTGTGCCACTCACTTAAGTACCTCTTTAAAAACATGTCCCATGTCTGCTCTTGCTGGCTGAATGCAGTTTTAAACTACCATGTTGAGTTGTAATTTAAACCTCCTTGCCGAGCCTTAAACACCCCTTGTATTACATATACATTACCCATAAGGGAGTCCCTAGGTAGCCCATAGAACAGGATGCTGTGGAATTAAAAGGTTGTGCATGTACCTATAAGTTTACTGAAAAACTTCCAATGGGTTTTTCACTGCTGTCAGGCCTACCCCTCCCATAGGATAACATTGGTGATTCCTTATCACATTTAATATGCTGTAATTCCCAATTTGGAGCAGGTGGATATATCATGTTTGGTACCTATCAAATTGTAATGGTAAACCTTTTTTAATGGTGAGGTCAGATTTTGAAACTGCCTGTTTAGAAATCTGGCTTTTTCCTGCCCTTAGCCCTTTGTGCCTCCAGCCTGCCTGGGGTCACATGACTAGGTGTAGATGACAGACTTTGTGGATTCCTCCCAGATAATCACCCAACAGAGGGATTAGGTGTGCCTCAAGGGCCATCTGCTTGGCAGGAAAGAGGAATAGAGCAGAGCACAGCCCCACTTATACCTGAAAGCCTGTGCTCTGCCTTCAAACAAAGGACCTAACAACCCTGTATAGTCACTGCAGCCAGCTTGGAGCCAGGGCAGCAGAGTCCGGAAATTCCATGCGCTTCAAAGTACCTTTCTAGACCCATCACACGCCTTCCAGAAGAAGGGAAGCAGGATGTAAAAATAGGACCTCCAGACCAACTCTTCAGTTCACTACTGGAACTGCAGAAGGATTCTCAGGGGACTGGCTGCTGCTGTGACCTGCTTTGCACTCTTCCAGACTGCTGCTGTACCTAGAAGGACTGCTTTCCTGCCTGGGACCTGCCTTGAACCCACAGAGGCCAGCCTGCTGTTGAGCCCTGCATTTTCACCTGCACCCAGTACTACTAGAAATTACTCCAAGGGCCTGTTGGCTTGTCTCCTGTTCAGAGCCACAGGATAATAAAAGGCTCCTACTATCTTGAACCCGTACCAGAACCCAACCTGAAAGAGCCCTGAACCGCCAAGATATGTCCCACAAGTCTGGGATCCTTGGTTGTGGTGCTAAAGATGCCCAGATGGCCAGTTTCCAAAACCGAGGACTTAGACAAAATTTGGCCAAAATATGCTCTGAGAAGTAGGAGAAGATCGGGACCAACCTGCTCTCCTATCCGCCCAAGGTGCATCGGCAGTCAGATTGACTTAGCGGCTTCTCCGGCTAGGGTCTTCTCTATAGCAGCAAATCCATTTTAGTGGTCCTTCGCCAAAAAGGTATCCAACCTTGTGGAACTGTCTTTGACTACTGCCCTCTGCTTTATCTCACTGGAATTTTTCAACAGCCATGTCAGTGACTAAGTCAGAACGTCAAAATCATCACCATGGCTTACATCCAAGGCAATCCGATGACGATGCTCCATCCTCGGACACCTCCTGTAGCTTTGCCCTGCTGAACTTTACCTTTGCAGACATTTTTCTTCAAGTTCAAAGGTAAGCACTGACCAGGCCAAATCCACTTCTTGCAATTGAATTGTGTTCCATCGCAGTCGGCCTTAACTTTCTACCTCGACCCGGTCTTGTGTGACTTGATGCTGCCTGCGGCTCTCTGACCCTGCTGCGGAGACCTGCACCCTGCCTTGCACCTAAGTGATTTTCATGGGATTGTTGACTTGCCTCTTGTTGCTTGAGACTCAGGGCTATGAAAGTCTCTACCCCTGCTCCTGTGCCTGGTTCACTTGAAGTGGACTCAGATATATGCACCAGAGAAATCGACACATCACAAGTCTGCGTGTACTGGCATATCACATCTGGAACTGCTGCTTTGGAACCAACTCATCGCCACAACTTTATGGAGAAGATCAACGCTTCACCCTTCCAGCATTAATTAACCCGGCGCATCACCTTCAAAACCACCGCACAGAAACCAGCACTTTGCTCAATGGACCAGACACATTGCCGCCATCGCATGAAGAAAATCAATGCATCACCTCAACTTCGGGCTCGAAATCAATGCATCGCTCCTCTGCACACCGCATCTTGCTGTTGCGACCAAGATCCAGGTACTCTGGTCACTGGGCATGCGTGACTCCTCTCCCAGGCCTGCACACCATCAATGTTGGCTTGAATTGTTGACTTTGTCCCGGTCCAGTGCCACCAGATAACTCATATTTGTCATTTTGGTCTTGATTTATTTATAACATTATTGTCTATTTTTCTAATACTATAGCGAGGAAGCTTCGGGGAAGCTCTGCCCACTCTCCTCCCATCATTTTGATTGGAGTAGATCGTAAATGGTGTCTTCTGATTGGTTTTCAGATTGTTAGTGCCTCCTCCTGATGGCCATGTCGTCATTTGTATACTTCCAAGACTATCGGCCCCTTTATTCCTATGCTATTTTCTTCCCTGTGTTCCCCCCCAGCCCCCTCCAGCAGTGGGTAACTTTTGCCCCCCTCACCCTCTCACTCGCGTTTGTGCCTTTATCAATGCCCCCACTCCCGTTTTTAATGCAATACTGTGAATATTAAATACATGGATGTGTCTTGGTGTAATGTAACTGGTGCTCCTGTAAAGCCCTCCAGTGCCTTCTGGTTGAACTTGCGCTATATAAAACTGCAAACAAAATTAAAGTGACCCTCCAACGTCCTGGCGTAGATCAACATAGAACGTTATATTATTTATGCTTGTACTGATAGAGCGCGCAGGTCACCCAACCAACAATTTTACCATATTCACAATTTGGGCCCATAAATTTAATTCACCATATTTATTAATCGGGTAACCTTACACTCTACTACCAGTAACCCAGTTCCTTCCTATTTATTTCCAATGTACCCGACTTACTAATCCACTGTTACGGGTACCTATGATCACAATGGATCAGGGAGCTAGCTTTAAAAGAAAGGCAGACACCAAAATACAAACACTATTTACTCTATTTGCACTCATATAATAACCACAGACTCAAGAAGTTTTAAAACCTTTATCTAGATTTTGTCAGATTCAGAAAGCATAAGGTTCACAGCAAGTAGACTGTCAATAACTAAGATTACAAAGAGCCATATCCATAGAGGAAGTAAATAAAACCAACCATTTAGGACTCTAAAGGGAAGGTAAAGACAGGGAACAGGCTAACAAGGGTTTTTTAGAGTTTAGACTCATGATGTTTTCTAAAGGACGGGAAAGATAAGGAACTTGCTAGAATGTCACAAATGGTATACCCCTCAAGGTGGGTAAAGCAAAAGAACTCTTAATCAGTCTATCAAAATTCGAAGGTGTCAGTTAGATACAAGACAAGGGAAAAGTGGAACACACTAATATTCCGGAGCAATCACTTTGTTTGGCTAAAGGAGGGTAAAGAAAAGGAACATCTATATTTCATGAACTATACAACACAAATTCATTCGTAGGACAGGGAAGAATGGAACATGCTAATATAACAACTATAATGTAGGACTTTATCATTTGTCAGCCAAAAGAGAAAGTATGGAAAATCAATATGCAAGGAAACGTCTTTATTAAAGCAAGGAAAAGAGTGAAGGATACATAATAAGTTCCCCCAGCGCTATATTTACCTAGAACGGTGTGAAGACCAACCCTGGCCACAGGTCAGTTTAGGACAGGAGAAACCCAAAGAGATACGGTCGCCGGTAGGCCAGCAGGTGCAGAATGGAACCCCAGGACAGGAAACCAGATTAGGATCAGGACGGGACCACCAAGGTAAGACCAGCACCCGCAGTTCAGCTGCAACGCCTGCGCTACACCCTCGCTGCAGTTATCAGTCAAAACCCCGATTGGGTTACCGAATTCCCAGCAAAGTGCTCTGCCAGCACTTAAGGTTCTCAAAACCCCCAATGGGTCTGTGAGACAATCGGACAGAGTGCTTCGCAGCACCTCTGTTTCTGGATCAGCTATTGAGTGCGTAGGATCAGTGACAGGTCAGCTATTCGGACAAGTCGGACGAATTCTCTAGCTAAACCTAGGCTAGTTATACTGTTTTCGGGTCAGTGTACCACCCCCCAAATGTTGCAAGTGTAAGAATCCCCAATTTCAATTGGTCCACAAGTAGGACAGGTCAACACACCAACCAGGATTTGGCTTTCACAAGCCACAATTTACATCTTTTGTGACCGCCTATTAAATTTGGGGTTCCCATGATATGTGCTCTTCTCCTAACAATGGATTATACAAATTTATATACAATTGTTTCAAATATAGTACAGTTCAGCTTCGTCCTGCTGGGTCACAGGTCGATTCCCAGGAGCATCTTGACTGTGGCTGCCAGCTGGCTGGATTCCACTGGTACAAGGTTTTCTTCCCTCTGCTAGGATGACATGCGCAGTAGGGACTTCTAAGATGGAGTGTGAAGCATCTCCCCGGCCCAAAATTATGTTATGTTAAAAGACTCGACACATGGAAAGTAAAGAAAAACAATTTAGAAATACAGAAAAATTGATAATAATGTATACCCGGAATCCCTATATGACTCCCCTTACTTTATAGTAACTGTAGCATTAGGATTAGTGCAAGATGAACAATATAGCAAAGAGCTGCGGTGCAAGCATCGGACATGTGAGAACACAGAGCAGCCATTTTAGCTAGTGCGCAGGCGCAAAGATTTCCCACCAGAACTGCAAGTACGTCACGTGAGTGTGACCGACGCATGCGCAGAAGAAATTCCCGCTAAGCAGCGGCCATCTTAGTGGCAAGCGTTTTAGGATAAGTAAACACATACGCAAGCATCACTAGTACACCCCGTGTAGTGTAGAATATGCAATATTAGTAACACAAACAGGTTGGTTATACTGATTAGCATTATTTGACATTCTGTTCAGCTTTTCTTTAGTTTCTTTATTAGGGTGAGAGTTTTTCACCCTTTTATAAATCTGATTATTTAGTTCCTCTAATTCAAGTTCATCCACATTTCTCTTTACTCCTCTCTTGTTCACAGTGTACTTCTTATGGTGCTTTCGACATTTACAACAAATGAATATGAGGAATAGTACTAAACCTATTCCTGCAATTGGCATCAGTACTTTTATCAAAACACTTTTACCTAAGTTAGTAAACCAATGACCTATAGCAGAGAGACCATCAGTAAGTCTTTTCCAGACACTGTCAACCTCCAGTGGTTTAAGCTCTTTTTCCAAATTAGTAATGTTCCTCACATACCTTTTAATTTCCACACTTTTGTCAGGTATGTAAGTGCAACAATGTTGCATTTTCAACATTCTGCAGACTCCGCCCTCTTTTGCCAATAGGGTATCAAGAGCAAGTCTATTCTGTAAACCATTGATCTGATCGCAACCCCTTCAGTATTGACCATCAGGAAACCTCCAGCAGTGTCAGTAGACAATCGATCCACTACTGTTGACAATTTGCAAATTCTGTGTGTGATCAGAGTCACTCCCACTGCAGGTATCAGTGCACTAAAAATATCTCCTACTATTTCACCAGCACTTTCTCGTTTACTACGTACTAATTCGTTAGTTTTTCAGTGCTTCCAGTGATTTTCCCCACATGGTATATCTTAGGGAAGACAATACCAAAATAACAACTCCCGTACCAATGGTCGGGCAATTTGAAATAAGCCTTATTTCCACATATAAAATAAACTCCAGGAAACACAGGCTCTGACCCATCTTTGAAACCCCAACCTCCAATTACCTTGTAATTATGTTCACATTCACTGGAACCAATGAAAATATTGTTATAATAACTAGTTTTCTCTCTTTTAAGACAAAGTTTTCCCTTCTTTTCGAAATCCAGCAACATCGCAGCGTTAGCTCCACCATTTGAGGTGCTCCCTATACTTTCTGCCCATTTGGGAACTTTCTGGTTCTTGTCTTTTGCTTTCTTTTGGAAACTTTCGCTTCTCTTTTCTACCATATCTAGAAAGTCTTTTTCTTCTTTATATAAAGAACAGGTCAAGTTATTTTTGTGTGCGTCATCTATATCTATCTTTCCTACAGTTAGAAAATAATCACTCATGTATTTAGCTACGTCTCTAGTTGTATGTACAGGATTCAGGTTTCTTCGAACAGGAAGTTCAGAAAATGTCACGTCAGAGTTTGAATAGTAATACTGTAAAGGTCCTCTTTTATAAAATAAACTAGTTAGAATACTACAGGAAATTCCATAGGTTAAGGGCAAGTGGTGATAAGTCACACCTTCAGCTACTGAAGTGGGTAGCTTCATGCAGACATAACAATCGTCTATTTCCATAGTTTCTACATAATGTACTAACAGATTTGCGAAAACATTCAAATGAGTTTTGTTCTTGATTTTGTTAAAGTGTAATCCTTCCTCATCTGGTGCTTCTAATTGTGTCTGTTTCAGGCTAAGTGGTTTGTCCAATGCATCTACTCTTCGTGGTGTACTTCTGGTATGTGATTCTACAGTGTCATCAGGTAGGTTATTATTTGGGTATAGACTTGGGTTTTTACTCATCATAGAAGGAATAGTTATTGTTAGTCCTATCCAAAGTATTAGTACGATTGCTACACTACATAAACATACTTGGCAGCATGTTTTAAAACAACCCCATCTCGGTCTCCCATTCTCAGAAGAATCAGACATTTTGGCTCAAAAGAAGCTTCAACCCCTCTTTGTAACTCTGCACAGCTTGTTACTCGTGTAACTTTTCAGGTTGGGTTTGCTTCTTCACTGGTCTGTTCAGCAATCAATTCTTCATCACATTCATCACTTTCGTCACTTTATTTCCAGATTCTCAAATTCCTCCAACACAAAATAAGTCCATTCAGGACTCGCGTAATTGTTATTCAGTTTCTTGATGCAAGCACTTCTTCTCTTTGGTTTCGTCACCACTGGGTCAGTTTGACTCGAGACCTCATTTATCTGTTCAGGCTCCTCTTTTACCGTCTTTAGATGTAATCTCAGCCTTTTCACAAATCTAGGTACTGAGTCACCGTTTCTGAGTCTTTTAACTGGTACTGTGTCTTGGCCTTCTTCAAACACTCTTTTGCTTTTGTTCAGTTGTGACACATTGGGATCAAATTCGTCCTCTGTATTGTTCCCTAACTGACTAGGTCCAGGTCTTTCATCTGCTTCTTCTGCCTGGTCCCTAAACTGGCCTTGTTCAGGTGTATGCTGGGGTTGGCTTTGATCTGTTTCGATCTCTTCTTCCTGAACAGTATTGTCTAATCCTACCTGTTCCTGTTCAAGCTCTTCGAGCTCTTGATTTTCTTTCCCTTGAACCTCCGCCCTAGTTTCTATCTGTCCCTCCTCTGACGCAGGAGTTGTTGGAGTAGTGTCAATTACCTGCTTTCTCCCGATCTGGTCCTCCTCAGAATCAGAGTTAACGTGGATTTCGATGATCTGAGTAGCTTCTTCTTCACCTGTCTCGTCCTCACTATCCCACTGTCTATCTAAATGGGTCTGGCATCTAGTTCATATAGGGTCGATTGTCAGATCGATTATTGATACCCAATCTTCTTGACTGGAGCTCTGGAGTTCTTCTTTAGCTACTTCAGGACCGATGTCTTGGGATCCTTCAGCTGCCCAACCTTCAGCCTCAGTTTCGTCCGGTTCAGTCACTTTCCTCGTATGGCTGGCATGGATCCAGCGAGGTACTCCTGCACACTTTACAGCTGTGGTGGTTACCAGGATCACCTGTCATGGCTTTCCCCACCTTGGTTCTAGGCAACTTTTCCGAGTGTGCTTCTTTATTACGACCCAGTCACCTGGATTCAGGGCATGTGCTGGAGTCGTTGGCCTGGCGACGTCTTCTCCCCCAACCTGGCAAGAGATAGAACGCACTTGGTCAGCCAGCTCTTTACAGTTTTCCAGTACCAAATTATCAGATATGCTTATTATTTTGTATCCTGGTACCCATGCTTGCCGCATTGCTCTTCCCATCAAGATCTCATGGGGACTCAAGCCCGTGTTCCGGTCTGGAATATTTCGGAGTCCCATCAACACAAGAGGCAGAGCATCTGGCCATTCCAATTGAGTGTATTCACACATCTTTCCCCATCTTGATTTGATTGTGCCATTTATCTGTTCTACCACTCCAGAAGCCTCTGGGCGATACGCACAGTGCAGTTTTTGTGTGATCTTGAAAGCTTCACAGATTTGCTTTATTATTTCATTCTGGAAATGACTTCCTCTGTCAGATTCAATTAAGACTGGGAAACCGTACCGAGGTATAAGTTCCCTAAGTAATAATTTTGCTACTGTGATACTGTCATTTCTATGGGTAGGGAAAGCTTCCACCCATTTTGAAAACAGGCAGACAATGACAAGTAGGTATTTCATTCCTCTACAAATGGGGCAACTGAATGAAGTCAAGTTGTAGTCTAATAAAAGGACCTTCTGCCTTTCCAATTTTCCCTGGTAATACTATAGTTTTCTTTCCAGGGTTAAATTGTTGACAGATCAAACACCTCTGGCAGAGTGCTTCTGCTACGCTTCTGAATTTCGAATTGAACCAAGTCTGGCGGAACATGGGAATCATCGCATTCCTGCCTACATGTGTGTCTCCATGTATTAGCCTAGCCATAGGAGCAAGCATACAGTCTGGCAACACAGGCACATCATCAAGGTATACAATGACACCATCTGCATTTCTCCTTCGACAACCAAAGTTTCTCCATCTTTGTTTCTCCTGTGGCTCTGCTGCTTCCTGTAATTTTCTCACTTCCTCCCATGTATTCACTCCCGCAAGCATCAAAAGTTGGCAGTTGTTTCCGTTTCCCCCAACCTGTATATTGATTGAAACTCAGTACTTTGCACAATGTTGGGCTAACTGGTCAGCATATCGATTACCTGCTGTCACTTTGTCTTCGCCAGATTTGTGAGCAGCACACTTGACCACAGCCAATTCTTTTGGTAACTGGATTGATTCCAGTAAATCCTGCACGCATTTTCCATTTCTGATAGGGGTGCCTGAGGAAGTCTGGAACTCCCTTTGCATCCACAGCTGTCCGAAGTCATGCACAGCCCCATAACCATACTGGCTATCAGTATATATGGTTATTTTCAAATTTCTCCCAATTTTGCAAGCTTTTGTCAATGCAA
Source organism: Lissotriton helveticus (assembly GCF_964261635.1). Taxonomy (NCBI): domain Eukaryota; kingdom Metazoa; phylum Chordata; class Amphibia; order Caudata; family Salamandridae; genus Lissotriton; species Lissotriton helveticus. Next base: position 777,596,914 of record NC_136059.1, on the reverse strand, counting down.
CCAATTCGGCTATTTGTGCAGACTTGACTCCATATAAATAGGATGCTTCCACTGGACCTCTCACTGTGCATACGGCATAGGCAGCGCTTAAGCCACCATCCTCATGTCTCATGCACGAGCCGTCCACAAAAAATTCATAATCCTCACTAATCAAAGGGTTTTATTTTATATCTGGACATGGCTTTGTACTGAACTCAGTTAAATCAATGCAATCATGTGCAAATTCTTCCCTTAAATCAGCTGCGAATGAGCTAGGTATTAAGGTAGCTGGATTCAGAATGTTACATCGTTCGAAGGTCACATTTCCTTCACCTACAAGGATTCTCTCATACTTAGTCAGCCGACTAGGGGTGAGGTACTGGGTCTTTGTTCATGTCAGCAAAATTACGACAGAATGTGGAACATACACAGTTACTGGATGTCCCATCACAATGGACTCACTCTGCTCAAGACTCATGCAAGTTGCAGCTACAGCTTTCAAACATCCAGGTAACCCAGCTGCTGCTGGGTCCAATGTTGACGAAAAGTATGCCACTGGACGTCGAGTCAAACCATGAATCTGGGTCAGGACTGAAAGTGCACAATTGTCTTGTGTGTCACAGAACAGTGCAAAATCTTTCAAATAGTCAGACATTCCTAATGCGGGAGCAGTACACAGACATTCCCGTAGTTTTGTAAAAGCTGGTATGCTTTCGTCATCCCATTCTACAGGATCTTTTGCTCTTTTCTTTGTTATTTTTATTAATGGTTTCGCTAGGACTGCAAATCCCACAATCCACTGCCTACAGTAACCTACAACTCCAAGTAACATTCTGATTTCTTTCTGGGTATTTGGCAGTTCCGAATTATCCTGATTCTTTCAGAGGTGACTTTCCTGATACCTCTTTCTATCTGGTGCCCCAGATATTTCACTGAGGTGGTACAGAACTGCAATTTTTCTGGTGATACTTTATGTCCTCCCTCACCTAAATGGTTCAGCAAGGCAATGGTGTCAGTAACACAGTTGTTTCTGCTCTTAGACGCCACCAAGAGGTCGTCTATATATTGCACCAGAACAGATTTTCCGGGCAATATTAGGGTATCGAGGCACTTTTTCAGAATCCGATTAAAAATTGAGGAGCTTTCTGTGTACCCTTGAGGGACGCGATTCCAAACGTAGACATGACTGTCGAACTCAAATGAGAAAAGAAATTTGCTGTCTGGATGCAATGGAATCGAAAAGAATGCATGACATAGGTCAATGACAGTAAACCATCCTGCATTCCATGGAATTTGGTATAGAATCACTGCAGGGTTTGGCACAACAGGACAACAAGGAACCACAATTTTGTTAACCTTGCGCAGGTCCTGTACTACCCTGTACTTACCACTAGGTTTCTTCATTCCAATTATGGGCGAATTGCATGGACTGCTCATCACTTCTTGTATAATTTTTGCCTCTAACAATCTTTTTATTTCAATGGCCACTCCTGCTTTAACTTCTGCACTCATTTTGTACTGTTTAGTATTTGGGTAGACTGCATCTTCTTTTATGGCTATTTTAATTGGGTCAACATTTGCCATTAATCCTACATCTTTTCCATTTAAATCCCATACCTCTGGTTTCACTGTTTCTTGGAGTTCTTCAGGTAAGTCTTTTAATGTCAGTCTTTTAATTTCGGAGTCTGGTCTAGCTAACATTAATTTGTAAATTCCATCTTCATCTGGGGTCTGAATTTCGACGCCATTTGGTGTGCAAAAGATAGTACAGTTCATTTTACACAACAAATCTCGTCCTAGCAAGTTTACAGGACTGGAATCACACACAACAAATCTATGCATTTCTTTAAAATTCCCAATTTTAATTTCCATAGGTTCAGTAACTGGGGTACTAAGTAGCTGATTAGAAACGCTCACTACTTGGATTGCTTCTCCCGAGAGGGGTAGGTTTGGAACGTCTGCTGTTCTCACAGTAGAACGGGTAGCACCAGTGTCCAACAGAAAGGTGACGTCATTTCCTTCAACCTTTCCTTCAATGTATGGCCCAGTCTGGTCCACCGGCAAGGAGGCGCCAAGCACGCACTCCCCGTCCTCCCCCCTCAGGCACCGTCAGTAGGTGTCATCACAGAGAAATGTGTCATTTAACAGGAATTGTGAAGTCGCTGCATTTCTATCCTCCCTTACTTCCCACACCTCGATGTCCTCGCCTTGTGCTTTGCTCCTATAATTTGGTCTAGGTGCATGCGGCAACTGATTTTGCTTTACCTGTTGCTGGGTCTTTCGTGGAGTCTCTTTCTGCGTCTGTGGATTTAAATCATTAACTTGAATATTTCCATTCTTCACATGTGGACACTCGTCTCTCCAGTGACCTATCTGTCTGCTCCCGTGACAGGGGAACTTCTTTTTGGCCTCCTCTCGGCTCATCTTTACTTTAGGCTTTCTCCCACCCCCGGGGCCCTGATTCTGATTACTGGACAATTTATTTAACTGCTCTTCCTGTTGTTCCGCTAACTTTACCTGTGCCCACATGACTTTTTCTTTAAATGCTTTTCGTTTATCTGCCATCTCATCCTCACAATATTTAGCATACTTCAGGACCTCATCAATGAGTTTAGACTGCCAACAGATTTTATTGTCTTTGATCCATTGTGAAATCTCAGGCCTTAACCCTAGCACAAATCTATAAATGAAGTGGGTCATGTCCTTCATTTCTATGTTATCTAGACCACTGTACATTTTAAACACCTGTAACAGTTGTTCATAATAAGAATGCACAGTTTCATCTCTATTCTGGGTAGTTCTATCTATTCGGGTCCAATCAGTTTCCTTTGCAGGCACTTTTCCTTTGAGATGCAACATTACCTGGTTGTATTTTTTCATTAGCTCGGCTGAGGGAACCCCTGTGTTAGGGTCCCTCGGGAATTCCTCACTAGGCCAATCAATAGCAATTTTACATTTGGTCCACAAATCTACAGGAACTACAATGTCAAAGAACCCATCCAAATCTTTCCAGAGGCATTTCTGAACCTTCACAAACCTTTCTACCTGTCTGTACCAATCTACAGGTTTTTCTCGTAATTTTGGGAAGTCATTTGTAAAGGACACAATATCCAATTCCTCCAAATAATCATCATCTGAATCCCCACTGGTCATCAAATGTTTTGTTTTCTCTGTCCTTTTCTCTCCCATTGGCGCTTCTAGTGCTATCACAGAGTATAGTCCTTCTATTATCATGTTCTGTCTCCACTACTTCATTTTTTTCTCTTTTGCTTCTCCATGCATTTTCGGGTACCATTTACTTATTCCTTTGTCAATTCTAGGTCTATCTCGCTCAAAAGCCTCAATCTCCCATTCTTCTAAAGCTTCATATTGCGTTAGTCTGGGTCTGGGATGTAAATCATTCATTCGGGTCCTCAAATTGAACAGAATCCGGCTATTAAAGATACCATCTAACGGAAATGCCAAAATCCCGTCATTTTTAGTATATTCCACCCAATTTTCCAACCATACACAGGTATGATACCCTTTGTCAAATAACATGAATGACGCGGGAGTATTAGGTGGTGGAATAACTATACCTTCTCTAGTTTTGATGGGCTTATCCTTCTTGAAATAATTTTTAACTTTGTCTACGAAAGTCAATTTCCTCTTACTTCCGTACATATTATAAGGTCTGCCTTTTAGCATCTGTTCTTTAGCAAACCCTAAGTATTTTGGATCAGGTAAAAATTCTGGATACCACATATACTTCAAAACCCTAGATCGTGCGTAAATACGTTCTTTTGTTTACTATGTTCTTCCAATGCTAAAGCGTCTTTCAATTTTCGATGACCAATCAACTCTATGGTTGCAAACAATTTCGACCAATGATTGCGCGGCCTTTTCGTGAGATAAGTTCCCACGCTTCTGCACTCACCCCTCCTTTACAATTCCACCTCAGCTACACGCCCGCTGTCTCAACCAATACCAGCGCGGCACTGAGTGACGTCAGCGCAGCTCCACAACCGACTCCCTCCTTCACAAGGTAAGAAACAACTTCGACCTCTACCTTTTAAAGTGCAAGTGCTCTGTTTCATTTACAACGCAAACACATTCGCCACTGTACTCAAGTGTCTAGAAAGAAAAGATTTTGATTCACTGCAAGTAAACTTCTTCTATTTACTTTTCAAATACTGCGAGTAGAACCCTTCTGCCTACTCTTCTCACAAGCAGTAGTGAACCTGCTACTCCTTCGACTCATCCACTTCGGGATATATATTAAGCCAAAAGTTTCACCAGTGAACCCCTTTGCTATCAATCAAGCAGAGACGAACCTGCTACTCCTTCCGTGTGACCCTTACTAGGTTATATCACAATAGAAGTTTTATCAGCGAACTCTTTGCTATCATTTATTCATACATTTATACAGAAAACCCTAATTAGTGCTTCCAGTTCTGCCTAACCTGCACCAATTTTCCTTGTGTAAGTGACCTCACTACGGCGTGGATTCTCCTCACCACCCGCTAATCTTTCCCCGGGGATTCCAGACAAACATATAACTATCACTAACGAATTATTAGTACATATATCAATATAGCAGCAAGAAAAACAATTTAAAACATTTCATAATTTTTCAAAGCAATAAACATCAATATTTGATCGATCGATATTTTAGCAGCAAACTTTTCACAATTAGCAGCACATAACCTATCTACCTATCTTAACTAGTCCTACCTAACTTTAACTAGTCCCTAACCATAGCTCTGCTACCAGAAAATTACTGATAGAGCGTGCAGGTCACCCAACCAACAATTTTACCATATGCACAATTTGGGCCCATAAATTTAATTCACCATATTTATTAATCGGGTAACCGTACACTCTACTACCAGTAACCCAGTTCCTTCCTATTTATTTCCAATGTACCCGACTTACCAATCCACTGTTACAGGTATCTATGATCACAATGGATCAGGGAGCTAGCTGTAAAAGAAAGGCAGACACCAAAATACAAACACTATTTACTCTATTTGCACTCATATAATAACCACAGACTCAAGACGTTTTAAAACCTTTATCTAGATTTCGTCAGATTCAGAAAGCATAAGGTTCACAGCAAGTAGACTGTCAATAACTAAGATTACAAAGAGCACATATCCATTGAGGAAGTAAATAAAACCAACCATTTAGGACTCTAAAGGGAAGGTAAAGAAATGGGAATATGCTAACGGATTTTTTAGAGTTTAGACTCAGGATGTTTTCTAAAGGACGGGAAAGATAAGGAACATGCTAGAATGTCACAAATGGTATACCCCTCAAGGTGGGTAAAGCAAAAGAACTCTTAATCAGTCTATCAAAATTCGAAGGTGTCAGGTAGCTACAAGACAAGGGAAAAGTGGAACACACTAATATTCCGGAGCAATCACTTTGTTTGGCTAAAGGAGGGTAAAGAAAATGAACATCTATATTTCATGAACTATACATCACAAATTCATTTATATAACAGGGAAGAATGGAACATGCTAATATAACAACTATAATGTAGGACTTTATCATTTGTCAGCCAAAAGAGAAAGTATGGAAAATTAATATGCAAGGAAACGTCTTTATTAAAGCAAGGAAGAGAGTGAAGGATGCAGAATAAGTTCCCCCAGCGCTATATTTACCTAGAACGGCGTGAAGACCAACCCTGGCCACAGGTCAGTTTAGGACAGGAGAAACCCGAAGAGATACGGTCGCCGGTAGGCCAGCAGGTGCAGAATGGAACCCCAGGACAGGAAACCAGATTAGGATCAGGACGGGACCACCAAGGTAATACCAGCACCCGCAGTTCAGCTGCAACACCTGCGCTACACCCTCTCTGCAGTTATCAGTCAAAACCCCGATTGGGTTACCGAATTCCCAGCAAAGTGCTCTGCCAGCACTTAAGGTTCTCAAAACCCCCAATGGGTCTGTGAGACAATCGGACAGAGTGCTTCGCAGCACCTCTGTTTCTGGATCAGCTATTGAGTGCGTAGGGTCAGTGACAGGTCAGCTATTCGGACAAGTCGGACGAATTCTCTAGCTAAACCTAGGCTAGTTATACTGTTTTCGGGTCAGTGTACCACCCCCCAAATGTTGCAAGTGTAAGAATCCCCAATTTCGATTGGTCCACAAGTAGGACAGGTCAACACACCAACCGGGATTTGGCTTTCACAAGCCCCAATTTACATCTTTTGGGACCGCCTATTGAATTTGGGGTTCCCATGATATGTGCTCTTCTCCTAACAATGGATTATACAAATTTATATACAATTGTTTCAAAAGTAGTACAGTTCAGCTTCGTCCTGCTGGGTCACAGGTCGATTCCCAGGAGCATCTTGACTGTGGCTGCCAGCGGGCTGAATTCCACTGGTACAAGGTTTTCTTCCCTCTGCTAGGATAACATGCGCAGTAGGGACTTCTAAGATGGAGTGTGAAGCTTCTCCCCGGCCCAAAAAGACTCGACACATGGAAAGTAAAGAAAAACAATTTAGAAATACAGAAAAATTGATAACAATGTATACCAGGAATCCCTATATGACTCCCCTTACTTTATAGTAACTGTAGCATTAGGATTAGTGCAAGACGAACAATATAGCAAAGAGCTGCGGTGCAAGCATCGGACATGTGAGAACACAGAGCAGCCATTTTAGCTAGTGCGCAGGCGCAAAGATTTCCCACCAGAACTGCAAGTACGTTACGTCACGTGAGTGTGACCGACGCATGCGCAGAAGAAATTCCCTGCTAAGCAGCGACCATCTTATTGGCAAGCGTTTTAGGATAAGTAAACACATAGGCAAGCGTCACTAGGACACCCCGTGTAGTGTAGAATATGCAATATTAGTAACACAAAGAGGTTGGTTATACTGATTAGCATTATTTGAGGTTCTTGATACAAGCAAGTTGCTGTACGTGCGAATCCTTGCTTCATCACTTGTAGTGTCTATTTTTGCTATCTAGGGTGTTGCCTGCATCTTGGCTTTAAATATGCAAAGCAATGTCGAATGCATGATCTGACTTCGTCAGTCCGCACGCCCTCACCTCCACAGACTACATCCTCCTAGGGGACCTCAACTTCCGCCTGGAGAACAACAAGGACTGCAACACCGCCGCCCTGCTGGACAACTTTGCCAACCTTGGACTCAAGCAACGGGTGAACACCCCCACCCACTACGCCAGCCACACGCTCGACCCCATCTTCTCCTCCAGCAAGCACATCTCCTTCAGCCACTCAACCGGACTACACTGGACAGACCACAGCTGCGTCCACTTCAACTTCAGGAGAACCACGACCCACCACCACCCACAACAGGCTCCCCGCAGAAGCTGGAGCAAGATCACCGCCGACCAGCTCACCACCGTCCTCAGCCAGAACCCTCCCACCAACACAACGGACCCCAATGAAGCAGCCCGCAACCTCACACAGTGGCTCACCAACTGCGCCGACGAACTCAAACCTCTGAAAAATCCCCCCAGCAGACCCGGCAGCAGGAAAGCCTCGTGGTTTACCAACGACCTCAAAAACTCCAAGAAAACCTGCCGCACCCTCGAGAAACGATTCAGAAAGGGGGTGGTGATGGACAGAGCATCTGAATTAAGCAGAACACTCCTACCCAGTCAAAAGATCAGGGCTTGATCCATCACCGTTTTTTAGCTCACTGCACCATCCCAGTTCAGAACCTGGCTACATGCAAATTAGTCTGTCCCTGGCCCAGTGCATCATGGGAACAGGGCAGACCAAACTACCAAGCCAATTCTTTACTGGAAAGGAAACAAGCTTCCGGGGACCGGTTTCTGGCATTACAGCCGTCTTCGGCCTGGCTTGCTTGAATCCTGATGGTGCAGTGAGCAAGGGACTCATGTCTGAGCATACCCTTCCACTCCTATAGTGGCCAAAACGATTCAGAAAGGGGGTGGTGATGGACAGAGCATCTGAATTAAGCAGAACACTCCTACCCAGTCAAAAGATCAGGGCTTGATCCATCACCGTTTTTTAGCTCACTGCACCATCCCAGTTCAGAACCTGGCTACATGCAAATTAGTCTGTCCCTGGCCCAGTGCATCATGGGAACAGGGCAGACCAAACTACCAAGCCAATTCTTTACTGGAAAGGAAACAAGCTTCCGGGGACCGGTTTCTGGCATTACAGCCGTCTTCGGCCTGGCTTGCTTGAATCCTGATGGTGCAGTGAGCAAGGGACTCATGTCTGAGCATACCCTTCCACTCCTATAGTGGCCAAAACGATTCAGAAAGGGGGTGGTGATGGACAGAGCATCTGAATTAAGCAGAACACTCCTACCCAGTCAAAAGATCAGGGCTTGATCCATAACCGTTTTTTAGCTCACTGCACCATCCCAGTTCAGAACCTGGCTACATGCAAATTAGTCTGTCCCTGGCCCAGTGCATCATGGGAACAGGGCAGACCAAACTACCAAGCCAATTCTTTACTGGAAAGAAAACAAGCTTCCGGGGATCGGTTTCTGGCATTGCAGCCGTCTTCGGCCCGGCTTGCTTGAATCCTGATGGTGCAGTGAGCAAGGGACTCTTGTCTGAGCATACCCTTCCACTCCTATAGTGGCCAAAACGATTCAGAAAGGGGGTGGTGATGGACAGAGCATCTGAATTAAGCAGAACACTCCTACCCAGTCAAAAGATCAGGGCTTGATCCATCACCGTTTTTTAGCTCACTGCACCATCCCAGTTCAGAACCTGGCTACATGCAAATTAGTCTGTCCCTGGCCCAGTGCATCATGGGAACAGGGCAGACCAAACTACCAAGCCAATTCTTTACTGGAAAGGAAACAAGCTTCCGGGGACCGGTTTCTGGCATTACAGCCGTCTTCGGCCCGGCTTGCTTGAATCCTGATGGTGCAGTGAGCAAGGGACTCATGTCTGAGCATACCCTTCCACTCCTATAGTGGCCAAAACGATTCAGAAAGGGGGTGGTGATGGACAGAGCATCTGAATTAAGCAGAACACTCCTACCCAGTCAAAAGATCAGGGCTTGATCCATCACCGTTTTTTAGCTCACTGCACCATCCCAGTTCAGAACCTGGCTACATGCAAATTAGTCTGTCCCTGGCCCAGTGCATCATGGGAACAGGGCAGACCAAACTACCAAGCCAATTCTTTACTGGAAAGGAAACAAGCTTCCGGGGACCGGTTTCTGGCATTACAGCCGTCTTCGGCCCGGCTTGCTTGAATCCTGATGGTGCAGTGAGCAAGGGACTCATGTCTGAGCATACCCTTCCACTCCTATAGTGGCCAAAACGATTCAGAAAGGGGATGGTGATGGACAGAGCATCTGAATTAAGCAGAACACTCCTACCCAGTCAAAAGATCAGGGCTTGATCCATCACCGTTTTTTAGCTCACTGCACCATCCCAGTTCAGAACCTGGCTACATGCAAATTAGTCTGTCCCTGGCCCAGTGCATCATGGGAACAGGGCTGACCAAACTACCAAGCCAATTCTTTACTGGAAAGGAAACAAGCTTCCGGGGACCGGTTTCTGGCATTACAGCCGTCTTCGGCCCGGCTTGCTTGAATCCTGATGGTGCAGTGAGCAAGGGACTCATGTCTGAGCATACCCTTCCACTCCTATAGTGGCCAAAACGATTCAGAAAGGGGGTGGTGATGGACAGAGCATCTGAATTAAGCAGAACACTCCTACCCAGTCAAAAGATCAGGGCTTGATCCATCACCGTTTTTTAGCTCACTGCACCATCCCAGTTCAGAACCTGGCTACATGCAAATTAGTCTGTCCCTGGCCCAGTGCATCATGGGAACAGGGCAGACCAAACTACCAAGCCAATTCTTTACTGGAAAGGAAACAAGCTTCCGCGGACCGGTTTCTGGCATTACAGCCGTCTTCGGCCCGGCTTGCTTGAATCCTGATGGTGCAGTGAGCAAGGGACTCATGTCTGAGCATACCCTTCCACTCCTATAGTGGCCAAAACGATTCAGAAAGGGGGTGGTGATGGACAGAGCATCTGAATTAAGCAGAACACTCCTACCCAGTCAAAAGATCAGGGCTTGATCCATCACCGTTTTTTAGCTCACTGCACCATCCCAGTTCAGAACCTGGCTACATGCAAATTAGTCTGTCCCTGGCCCAGTGCATCATGGGAACAGGGCAGACCAAACTACCAAGCCAATTCTTTACTGGAAAGGAAACAAGCTTCCGGGGACCAGTTTCTGGCATTACAGCCGTCTTCGGCCCGGCTTGCTTGAATCCTGATGGTGCAGTGAGCAAGGGACTCATGTCTGAGCATACCCTTCCACTCCTATAGTGGCCAAAACGCTTCAAAAAGGGGGTGGTGATGGACAGAGCATCTGAATTAAGCAGAACACTCCTACCCAGTCAAAAGATCAGGGCTTGATCCATCACCGTCTTTTAGCTCACTGCACCATCCCAGTTCAGAACCTGGCTACATGCAAATTAGTCTGTCCCTGGCCCAGTGCATCATGGGAACAGGGCAGACCAAACTACCAAGCCAATTCTTTACTGGAAAGGAAACAAGCTTCCGGGGACCGGTTTCTGGCATTACAGCTGTCTTCGGCCCGGCTTGCTTGAATCCTGATGGTGCAGTGAGCAAGGGACTCATGTCTGAGCATACCTTTCCACTCCTATAGTGGCCAAAATTATTCAGAAAGGGGGTGGTGATGGACAGAGCATCTGAATTAAGCAGAACACTCCTACCCAGTCAAAAGATCAGGGCTTGATCCATCACCGTTTTTTAGCTCACTGCACCATCCCAGTTCAGAACCTGGCTACATGCAAATTAGTCTGTCCCTGGCCCAGTGCATCATGGGAACAGGGCAGACCAAACTACCAAGCCAATTCTTTACTGGAAAGGAAACAAGCTTCCGGGGACCAGTTTCTGGCATTACAGCCGTCTTCGGCCCGGCTTGCTTGAATCCTGATGGTGCAGTGAGCAAGGGACTCATGTCTGAGCATACCCTTCCACTCCTATAGTGGCCAAAACGCTTCAAAAAGGGGGTGGTGATGGACAGAGCATCTGAATTAAGCAGAACACTCCTACCCAGTCAAAAGATCAGGGCTTGATCCATCACCGTCTTTTAGCTCACTGCACCATCCCAGTTCAGAACCTGGCTACATGCAAATTAGTCTGTCCCTGGCCCAGTGCATCATGGGAACAGGGCAGACCAAACTACCAAGCCAATTCTTTACTGGAAAGGAAACAAGCTTCCGGGGACCGGTTTCTGGCATTACAGCCGTCTTCGGCCCGGCTTGCTTGAATCCTGATGGTGCAGTGAGCAAGGGACTCATGTCTGAGCATACCCTCCCACTCCTATAGTGGCCAAAACGATTCAGAAAGGGGGTGGTGATGGACAGAGCATCTGAATTAAGCAGAACACTCCTACCCAGTGAAAAGATCAGGGCTTGATCCATCACCGTCTTTTAGCTCACCGCACCATCCCAGTTCAGAACCTGGCTACATGCAAATTAGTCTGTCCCTGGCCCAGTGCATCATGGGAACAGGGCAGACCAAACTACCAAGCCAATTCTTTACTGGAAAGGAAACAAGCTTCCGGGGACCGGTTTCTGGCATTACAGCCGTCTTCGGCCTGGCTTGCTTGAATCCTGATGGTGCAGTGAGCAAGGGACTCATGTCTGAGCATACCCTTCCACTCCTATAGTGGCCAAAACGATTCAGAAAGGGGGTGGTGATGGACAGAGCATCTGAATTAAGCAGAACACTCCTACCCAGTCAAAAGATCAGGGCTTGATCCATCACCGTTTTTTAGCTCACTGCACCATCCCAGTTCAGAACCTGGCTACATGCAAATTAGTCTGTCCCTGGCCCAGTGCATCATGGGAACAGGGCAGACCAAACTACCAAGCCAATTCTTTACTGGAAAGAAAACAAGCTTCCGGGGACCGGTTTCTGGCATTGCAGCCGTCTTCGGCCCGGCTTGCTTGAATCCTGATGGTGCAGTGAGCAAGGGACTCATGTCTGAGCATACCCTTCCACTCCTATAGTGGCCAAAACGATTCAGAAAGGGGGTGGTGATGGACAGAGCATCTGAATTAAGCAGAACACTCCTACCCAGTCAAAAGATCAGGGCTTGATCCATCACCGTTTTTTAGCTCACTGCACCATCCCAGTTCAGAACCTGGCTACATGCAAATTAGTCTGTCCCTGGCCCAGTGCATCATGGGAACAGGGCAGACCAAACTACCAAGCCAATTCTTTACTGGAAAGGAAACAAGCTTCCGGGGACCGGTTTCTGGTATTACAGCCGTCTTCGGCCCGGCTTGCTTGAATCCTGATGGTGCAGTGAGCAAGGGACTCATGTCTGAGCATACCCTTCCACTCCTATAGTGGCCAAAACGATTCAGAAAGGGGGTGGTGATGGACAGAGCATCTGAATTAAGCAGAACACTCCTACCCAGTCAAAAGATCAGGGCTTGATCCATCACCGTTTTTTAGCTCACTGCACCATCCCAGTTCAGAACCTGGCTACATGCAAATTAGTCTGTCCCTGGCCCAGTGCATCATGGGAACAGGGCAGACCAAACTACCAAGCCAATTCTTTACTGGAAAGGAAACAAGCTTCCGGGGACCGGTTTCTGGCATTACAGCCGTCTTCGGCCCGGCTTGCTTGAATCCTGATGGTGCAGTGAGCAAGGGACTCATGTCTGAGCATACCCTTCCACTCCTATAGTGGCCAAAACGATTCAGAAAGGGGATGGTGATGGACAGAGCATCTGAATTAAGCAGAACACTCCTACCCAGTCAAAAGATCAGGGCTTGATCCATCACCGTTTTTTAGCTCACTGCACCATCCCAGTTCAGAACCTGGCTACATGCAAATTAGTCTGTCCCTGGCCCAGTGCATCATGGGAACAGGGCTGACCAAACTACCAAGCCAATTCTTTACTGGAAAGGAAACAAGCTTCCGGGGACCGGTTTCTGGCATTACAGCCGTCTTCGGCCCGGCTTGCTTGAATCCTGATGGTGCAGTGAGCAAGGGACTCATGTCTGAGCATACCCTTCCACTCCTATAGTGGCCAAAACGATTCAGAAAGGGGGTGGTGATGGACAGAGCATCTGAATTAAGCAGAACACTCCTACCCAGTCAAAAGATCAGGGCTTGATCCATCACCGTTTTTTAGCTCACTGCACCATCCCAGTTCAGAACCTGGCTACATGCAAATTAGTCTGTCCCTGGCCCAGTGCATCATGGGAACAGGGCAGACCAAACTACCAAGCCAATTCTTTACTGGAAAGGAAACAAGCTTCCGCGGACCGGTTTCTGGCATTACAGCCGTCTTCGGCCCGGCTTGCTTGAATCCTGATGGTGCAGTGAGCAAGGGACTCATGTCTGAGCATACCCTTCCACTCCTATAGTGGCCAAAACGATTCAGAAAGGGGGTGGTGATGGACAGAGCATCTGAATTAAGCAGAACACTCCTACCCAGTCAAAAGATCACGGCTTGATCCATCACCGTTTTTTAGCTCACTGCACCATCCCAGTTCAGAACCTGGCTACATGCAAATTAGTCTGTCCCTGGCCAAGTGCATCATGGGAACAGGGCAGACCAAACTACCAAGCCAATTCTTTACTGGAAAGGAAACAAGCTTCCGGGGACCGGTTTCTGGCATTACAGCTGTCTTCGGCCCGGCTTGCTTGAATCCTGATGGTGCAGTGAGCAAGGGACTCATGTCTGAGCATACCTTTCCACTCCTATAGTGGCCAAAATTATTCAGAAAGGGGGTGGTGATGGACAGAGCATCTGAATTAAGCAGAACACTCCTACCCAGTCAAAAGATCAGGGCTTGATCCATCACCGTTTTTTAGCTCACTGCACCATCCCAGTTCAGAACCTGGCTACATGCAAATTAGTCTGTCCCTGGCCCAGTGCATCATGGGAACAGGGCAGACCAAACTACAAAGCCAATTCTTTACTGGAAAGGAAACAAGCTTCCGGGGACCAGTTTCTGGCATTACAGCCGTCTTCGGCCCGGCTTGCTTGAATCCTGATGGTGCAGTGAGCAAGGGACTCATGTCTGAGCATACCCTTCCACTCCTATAGTGGCCAAAACGCTTCAAAAAGGGGGTGGTGATGGACAGAGCATCTGAATTAAGCAGAACACTCCTACCCAGTCAAAAGATCAGGGCTTGATCCATCACCGTCTTTTAGCTCACTGCACCATCCCAGTTCAGAACCTGGCTACATGCAAATTAGTCTGTCCCTGGCCCAGTGCATCATGGGAACAGGGCAGACCAAACTACCAAGCCAATTCTTTACTGGAAAGGAAACAAGCTTCCGGGGACCGGTTTCTGGCATTACAGCTGTCTTCGGCCCGGCTTGCTTGAATCCTGATGGTGCAGTGAGCAAGGGACTCATGTCTGAGCATACCTTTCCACTCCTATAGTGGCCAAAATTATTCAGAAAGGGGGTGGTGATGGACAGAGCATCTGAATTAAGCAGAACACTCCTACCCAGTCAAAAGATCAGGGCTTGATCCATCACCGTTTTTTAGCTCACTGCACCATCCCAGTTCAGAACCTGGCTACATGCAAATTAGTCTGTCCCTGGCCCAGTGCATCATGGGAACAGGGCAGACCAAACTACCAAGCCAATTCTTTACTGGAAAGGAAACAAGCTTCCGGGGACCAGTTTCTGGCATTACAGCCGTCTTCGGCCCGGCTTGCTTGAATCCTGATGGTGCAGTGAGCAAGGGACTCATGTCTGAGCATACCCTTCCACTCCTATAGTGGCCAAAACGCTTCAAAAAGGGGGTGGTGATGGACAGAGCATCTGAATTAAGCAGAACACTCCTACCCAGTCAAAAGATCAGGGCTTGATCCATCACCGTCTTTTAGCTCACTGCACCATCCCAGTTCAGAACCTGGCTACATGCAAATTAGTCTGTCCCTGGCCCAGTGCATCATGGGAACAGGGCAGACCAAACTACCAAGCCAATTCTTTACTGGAAAGGAAACAAGCTTCCGGGGACCGGTTTCTGGCATTACAGCCGTCTTCGGCCCGTCTTGCTTGAATCCTGATGGTGCAGTGAGCAAGGGACTCATGTCTGAGCATACCCTCCCACTCCTATAGTGGCCAAAACGATTCAGAAAGGGGGTGGTGATGGACAGAGCATCTGAATTAAGCAGAACACTCCTACCCAGTGAAAAGATCAGGGCTTGATCCATCACCGTCTTTTAGCTCACCGCACCATCCCAGTTCAGAACCTGGCTACATGCAAATTAGTCTGTCCCTGGCCCAGTGCATCAAGGGAACAGGGCAGACCAAACTACCAAGCCAATTCTTTACTGGAAAGGAAACAAGCTTCCGGGGACCGGTTTCTGGCATTACAGCCGTCTTCGGCCCGGCTTGCTTGAATCCTGATTGTGCAGTGAGCACTGGGTAGGAGTGTTCTGCTTAATTCAGATACTCTGTCCATCACCACCCCCTTTTGTGAATCGTTTTGGCCACCACAAGCGTGGAAGGGTATGCTCAGATGTGAGTCCCTTGCTCACGGCACCATCAGGATTCAAGCAAGCCGGGCCGAAGACGGCTGTAATGCCAGAAACCGGTCCCCGGAAGCTTGTTTCCTTTCCAGTAAAGAATTGGCTTGGTAGTTTGGTCTGCCCTGTTCCCATGATGCACTGGGCCAGGGACAGACTAATTTGCATGTAGCCAGGTTCTGAACTGGGATGGTGCAGTGAGCTAAAAAACGGTGATGGATCAAGCCCTGATCTTTTGACTGGGTAGGAGTGTTCTGCTTAATTCAGATGCTCTGTCCATCACCACCCCCTTTCTGAATCGTTTTGGCCACTATAGGAGTGGAAGGGTATGCTCAGACATGAGTCCCTTGCTCACTGCACCATCAGGATTCAAGCAAGCCGGGCCGAAGACGGCTGTAATGCCAGAAACCGGTCCCCGGAAGCTTGTTTCCTTTCCAGTAAAGAATTGGCTTGGTAGTTTGGTCTGCCCTGTTCCCATGATGCACTGGGCCAGGGACAGACTAATTTGCATGTAGCCAGGTTCTGAACTGGGATGGTGCAGTGAGCTAAAAAATGGTGATGGATCAAGCCCTGATCTTTTGACTGGGTAGGAGTGTTCTGCTTAATTCAGATACTCTGTCCATCACCACCCCCTTTTGTGAATCATTTTGGCACCCTCGAGAAAGCCTGGCGCCACGACCAGACAGCAGAACACATGACCGCCCTCAAGAACGCCACCCGCAAACACCACCAGCTGATCCGCACCACCAAGAAGACAACACCCACAACAGCAAGGAACTCTTCAGCATCGTTAAAGAGCTCTCCAACCCCAGCGCCTGCAACAACGACATCACATCCTCGCAAGACCTCTGCGACTCACTCGCCTCGTTCTTCCACTGCAAGATCGCCGACATACACAACAGCTTTGGCGCGCTGACCACGCACCCAACCACCGAACGAGCGCACCCCACCACCACCCTCTGTACCTGGACCCCTGTCAGCACCGAAGACACCACCCGCCTGATGAACACCATCCACTCCGGCTCCCCTACCGACCCCTGCCCACACCACATCTACAACAAAGCCAAAAGCATGCCGAGCTGAGCGCCCTCCTGAAGAAACCCACCGCGGACCCCACAGACCTGAGGAACTTCCGCCCCATCTCGCTCCTCCCCTTTCCATCCAAAGTCATCGAGAAGACCGTCAACAGACAACTCTCCGCCTTCCTCGAGACCAACGGATCCCTCTGTCCCTCTCAGTCTGGTTTCCGAGCAAACCACAGCACCGAGACCGCCCTCATCGCAGCCACCGACGACATCAGGTCCCTGCTCGACAACGGGGAGACTGCTGCCCTCATCTTCCTGGACCTCTCAGCAGCCTTTGACACCGTATGCCACCGCACCCTGATACAGCACCTCAGCAACACCGGAATCCAAGGAGCTGCCCTGGAGTGGATCATCTCGTTCCTCGACGGCAGAACCCAGAGAGTCCGCCTCCCCCCGTTCCGATCCGCGGCCACCGAAGTCATCTGCGGCGTTCAACAAGGATCCTCACTCAGCCCCACCCTCTTTAACGTCTACATGAGCCCTCTCGCAGCCATCTCACGCCAACACAACCTCAACATCATCTCCTACGCCAACTACACCCAGCTGATCCTCTCCCTCACCAACGACCCCACCACCACCAAAGCCAACCTCCAGGAAGGAATGAAAGACGTCGCAGAATGGATGAAGATCAGCCATCTGAAACTGAACTCAGACAAAACGGAAGTCCTCATCCTCGGACCATCCCCCTCCGCCTGGGATGACTCCTGGTGGCCCCCTGCCCTGGGCACCGCACCCAAGCCAACGGACCACGCACGCAACCTGGGCTTCATCCTGGACTCCTCCCTCACGATGACCAAGCAAGTCAACGTCGTCTCGTCATCCTGCTTCAACACCCTACGCATGCTCCGCAAGATCTTCCGATGGATCACCACCGAAACCAGGAAGACGGTAACTCAGGACCTCGTCACCAGCCGTCTGGACTACGGGAACCCCCTCTACGCTGGAACCACAGCCAAACTCCAGAAAAGACTCCAGCGAATTCAGAACGCCTCAGCACGACTCGTCCTGGACATCCCTTGCTACAGCCACATCTCTGCCCACCTGAAAGACCTGCACTGGCTCCCCGTCAACAAGAGGATCACGTTCAGACTCCTCACCCACGCACACAAGGCTCTCCACGACACGGGTCCGAAGTACCTCAACAGCCGCTTCACATTCTACACACCCACCCGCCAGCTCCGATCCGCCAGCCTCGCCCTCGCCTCCGTCCCACGATTCCGCAGATCCACCGTCGGAGGAAGAGCCTTCTCCTACCTGGCAGCCAAGACTTGGAGCTCCCTCCTGATGGAGCGAGATAGAAAACAGAAATCTGTTTGAACTCGTGAAGTCACATTTTCATAACATTAATAATAATATTAATGATTTTTGATATGTTTTGCTAACACAACCTAGATTAAACTCATTACATGGGGACGGTAACATATGTGTGCTCATAAACGTGCATAAACGTTGCATCTTTTGTTCGTGCAAAATAATAAAATAATTTGTCGTTTTCGTTTTTGTCATTACTAACTGCAGCAAATATAAAAGTGGCATGTGCTTATTTTGCTTTCCTTGTCTATATGATGTCATTTCTACTATTCTAGGTGCACATAAGGTTTCATGGATTTTTGAAGACTGGTAGATATAAAATGCTGCTTATATGTTGCTTGATGCTAGGTAACATTAGACTAATTGGGTGGGCTAATCAATTAGTAAACGAAGGGTGAATACAGAATAAATGACATTTCTTACATTAATACTTTTCTTGTGTTTGTTTTATACTAGAAAAATAAGTTGCCTGCTTTTGGGCCTAGTTTGCTCGAGCTTGCTAAAAGATGAATTTTACTTCTGCAAGGAGCACGAGATGTCCATTTTGAAAAAAGTGTTCGTCAAAGTCGCATTCACTGAACAAAAAGCTGATGTGTTGTCATCATTCTGTCGGACGTGGCCAAGGTAAAAAACCGGTAGAAAAGAACTTTGTTAACTTGGCATCCGCGGAAGTGCAATGGAGTCAGTGGAAACTGTTCGCTAAAATTGTTGCAACCTAAGGAAGTTTGGAACACGTACAAGAGAGACAATAGTCCTAAAGAATATGACCTAATGGAACTTTTGAAATGTGGGTGACATGTCACTTGTCACTCTCTGACCAATCGGACATCGTGGTTTGCAGAAAATTTTCCTTTACTTAGATTAGCTAGCATTGAAAAGGTATAAAAAGTCATGCCCCTAGGGATGGGTTGGCTGCTGTTTTCTGACTTTCTGATGAGGGTGTTATGCTGCTGGACTTTGCGTGGAGCACGTAAGAATCCCCAAATAACTTTACTTTATTTCCATTTATTTTAGCTCAGTTAGGGACTTAGGATTTAGAAATGCTAAACTTTTATTTTCTTGATTAAACTACATTTTCTCATGATACTTTTTATTCATGCTTGCTTTAATGCTAATAAAATTACATTTATGAAACTAATTTTTGAAATATCTACAATTAGTTAATAAAATCTTACTTTTGAACACAAGCTGGTCTTGGTTATTCAGAAGCACAGGTTACTATTAGCTAGATGTCATCGCCATGGTGGTCATTTAAATAGTTAGGTTTTGTTCATATGTTGTCATCATCTACCGCGGATGTATATAGATGTATATAATTTGTAAATAAGGTGTATATAGGTTTAATTTGACCACCTGATTCAGTAGGCCAAAATATGTCATATTTGGTTAATGGGTCCATGAGTTAGAGTGGTATATTATGAAGTAGGTTATAGAGTTAGGTAGCGTTGCTTATGATATATTTCCTATAGGCCGCTGGATCAATTCTTCTGGTAGCAGAAATTGATGGTTGCTAAGGGTAACCAAGGTAATATGGTGGTTGCTAAGGTGTTATGGTATAGAAATAGGATTGATGTTTAACTTATGTTGAGTTCGTTTTTGTGCTATGTGTGTACCGGTACAAAACTGTGTGATGAGAAGGTAGTCATGCAGAATATCTGATCTGTTTCTGTGATATCGCCGAGTATCACAAGTGGTATCGCCGTGTACCACAGGTGTTGTCGCCGTGCAACACAGTGTTGTGGCCGTGCAACACAATTTTAGGGCTAGGTGTGAATCTTGTATAGTGAGGATTTTCTAAGAAATTAGAGCAGCATGAGAATAGGGACAAAGCGCCTGTTGTAAAACTCACTGTGATAAGAGTATTAGTTATATTCGAGCTTGAGTGAAGGGTAGGGTAGGGTCGGTGTATGATTATCTATAAACAGGTGAGAGTCCTGTAGGGGTACATGTTTTATATCTATAAACAGGTGAGAGTCCTGTACGGATAACGGCGTTATTTTGCTAACGGTGCATGATTTCTATAAACAGGTGAGAGTCCTGTACGGATTTCATGTGTGTTTGAAATTTGGGATTTTTCCGTGTGAAAGTGCGAGTTTGTTTTGTAAGGTATGTTCAAGTGGAACTTTCGGACAGTCACTTAGTTGTGCGTTCAGAGGGAAATGAGTTCATATTTTACTTGTTAGAAGGGTAGAGTAAGAGTTGCTCTACTGACGATTGAAAAATATTCTTAATGAGAATAGCGCCGACTATTCCGAAGCGTGAATACTTGAATGTGTGTAAACTATCCTAATTAGAGAAACAGACAGATGAGTCCTTATTGTCGTTGTTAAAAATTAAATTTAACAAGAGAAAACTTTCTTAAAATGGCGCTGTGAAAAGATTTTGTGAAGGAGGGGTAAGCGCAAGGAGTGAGAAGCGAGAAACCGCAGCTGCTGTGTACGTCACAGAGCCGCGTTGGGATTGGGTGACATACGTCACAAGCTGTGCTCTGATTGGTTCTCGAGTCTCTGACGAACTGTAAGCTGATTGGTTCTTCAGAAAATCTCCATTTTATTGGTTGAGTAAGAAAAGTGACGTAGCTCAACTCTCATTGGCTTGTTGGTGTGTTTCGCGCACGGATTGGTTGCTTTTGCGGAACATCCCGGAAATATTTTTCGAACGAATTTGTTAATTGAATTTAACTCTTAAAAATGAGTTATCATTTTAAACACGTTGAGAAAAAGCCAACGTTGTTTCAGAAATGTAAAAATTTTATTTTGCCTGACAAGAAAATTGAAACGCGAGGTGGTAAATTACTTCATAAGTACAAAACACCTGCAGCGTATATGGAAGGTGAATATGGTTATCATACTGTTCTGTGGTTCGATAGCTGGAAACACTACACAAAGGACGACGGTGTTTTGACTTGGCCTGATGATGGTTCATTTAATGTAAAGATTTTAAGAAATTTGCGAGAGAAAATGAATGCTCTTAAACCCAAGCCGAGACCAACTCAATTTGAGGCTTTAGTTGAGTGGGAGGATGAAATGTACCAGTTACAAAGGGAAGCAAGTGGAATTAAAAGATCTTCTAAACCTCCAAGTTGGAAGAGAGAGACACACGAAGACAGGATGCGAATGTGGAGACAGGGAAACATGAGTGAGGGACTTTTTGCAATTAGAGAAATGGTTTTAGGTTCTCCTGGTGGAAAAAGAACTGAAAAGAGAAATAGTGCTCCTTTAGAAAGTGAATCCGAAGATGCAGTCTTAGAGGAAATATACACTACAGATAAAAGGAATCAGCCTTTGAGACCTCCTATGTCATGGTCTACTCCGGTGGTTTCTACAGAAACTTCACCAAGTGCACCTCCAATTCATGAAGCCCCTAAAGTTTACCCCAATAATTGTGAAATTGTTGAAACTCCAAAAAGACCAGAATTTGAGAATGTCCGTAATGAGGGTAGGCATTTTTCAGCGACTCCGAGAGCAAGGGAAGCTCCAAAAAATTATGTGAGAGAAACAAGAAACATTGAGACTGTTGATTCCTCTGAGTATTTACGATCAAAAGAAGAATTAATTCGACAAATAACAAAAAGCATGGAAGCTGTAACAGTTCCAGTAACTATTGGTCCTGTTCAACCTGTTTTTGAGCAAAGAGAAGCTAATAAGACAGGGTTAACTGTTCCTTTAAATGCAGAAATCCAGAAGGTTGCTGAAAAATTTTACTCGGATATATCTGAAATAAACTCTTCAAGATCGAGAATGCCTGATTTAACTTTTAATGAAGATTTATCTCCAAAAACACCGATGGGTGCAGAATCTGATGTAGAGAGTCCTGAAGTCAGGATGGCCAAACCTAAAATTGATGTTGCAAAATTAAAAGCAAATATTGAGGAATTAATAATTGGTACGATTGGTCCTGACAGTTTAAATTACTATCGAGATGATGAACTACTGTTCATTTGCAAGAGTATGCAATGGAAAACTAAAAATAAATATGACCAGTTGGAAGAACTGGCAGCTGAACTTGAAATTGATGTGAGCAAGCAAAAGAATTTTGCAAAACATTACAGATTAGACTTTTCAGAAAATGACATTGAGAGTTTGAACTCAATGGGAAGAATAATGCACATAAAATACCTAATTGTTTACATTAAAAAATTGGGAGAACTGAATAAGTGGAGAGTAAAATGGACTAAAAAGAAGGAAGATGAGAAATTGGAAAAATTGTCAAAACAATTTCCAATGAGAGAGATTGCAGGTGGAGGATATGTTCATGTCCCTTGGTCAAGACAGGACATACTGCTGTTCACAAATGATTTTCCAAAACTGAGGGAAAAGCCAGTGGAGTGGTATAGGCAGGTGGATAGGTTCATCAAAGTCTCAAAGGTTCTGTGGATTGATCTGGATGGATTCTTTGACATAGTTGTCCCATCAGATCTTTGGACAGAATGTAAAATAACCATAAGTTGGCCAAAAGCGGAACCTGATCGGGTTAAAGAAACAGGTGCTCCAAATCCTCTTGTAATGGATTTCTATGAAAAGGTGATTATTTGGTTGAAAAACAAAATTCCACCAAAAGAAGTTGATTGGGTTAAAATTGAGAGAACAAATCAGGAAACAAAAGAATCAGTTCATTCGTTTTACGAAAGGTTATTGTTGATTTTTAAACAATACAGTGGCTATGAAAAACTAGACGAAAAGGATATGAGTCATTTTGTCTACAGATTTGTTTATGGTTTAAAACCAGAAATTGCAGATATGATCAGGAATAGCACTGTTGGATGGCAAGCACTTTCTGTTGATGACATCTTGAGAAAGGCCAAATATTGCAGTGATGAGCTGGAAGTGAAGCAAAAGAAACTCAAGGAGAAAGCCATGTGGGCTCAGGTAAAAGTGGCTGAGCATCAGATTGCAAGCCTTGGTAATAAAAACACAAATTTTGTTCAAACTGCAAATTCAAATCAAGGGCAAGGGAAATTTAAAGGTAATAATTTTGTTAGGAAAATTAACCCAAAGATTGAAGAGTTGAAACAAAGATTACCTTGTTTTAATTGTGGCGAGATTGGACACTGGAGAGACGAGTGTAAGAAACCGCCTAGGAATTTAAAAAGTCCATTGTTAAATCCACAGATGCAGAATGATGTTGACCTGCAGCAACAGCTACAGATGCAGCAGAGTTTTAACGAGTTAAACCTTCAGCGACAGCTGCAGCAACAGGTGAATCAGGTGAATAATAATCGGCAGAATCAATTGCCACAAGCACCGTTTCCGAATTGTGGGGGAACTCAGAAATATAATTCAGGTGTAGGATTTCAAGGAGATGAACAGGTGATAAAACCGCAAAGGCAGAGAGTGCAAATGCAAAATGCAGCACAACAATTTTTGTTAACAGAGGGGCAGGAGAGTGATTCTGACGATTATTACTGACGGTGCCCGAGAGAGGAGGAAGAGTGTGTTGTTGGAGCCACTCTTGAGGTTGACCAGTCTGGTCCATTTGTAAATGGGAAAGTTAATGATGTAGACATCACTTTTCTAGTGGACACTGGTGCTACTCGTTCTACTGTTAGATCAGTGGAAATTGAAAACCTATCTCTCTCTGGGGATACCATCCAAGTTGTCGGAGTAAGTAATAAACAAATCAGAACTGATTTGACTGAACCAGTACCAGTTGAAATTGGAAATTTCAAAGACAAACACAGATTCGTGGTTTGTAACAGTAGTCCAGTAAATCTATTGGGCAGAGATATACTGTGTAAAATGAACTGCAGAATATATTGTTCTCCTGAGGGAGTTGAATTACAAACAATGGAAGAAGATGGCTTGTACAGGATGACAATGATGTTAATGGAAACAGAGGAAACAAAATTATTTCCCGCGTTTGAAAAAGAAAATCTACCTGAAGAACTCAAGGAAACAGTAAAATCTGAAATTTGGGAATTGTCTGGAAATGAGATGGGTTTGATGAAACATGTCGATCCAGTAAAAATCATACTGAAGCAGGGAATAGAATTTCCTAATATTCCACAATACAAGATGAAAGCAGAAACAATAGAAGGAGTCATACCTGTGATTGAAAAATTCATTAAACAAGGTGTTTTAAAAGAAATTAAGAGTAGCCATTGTAATTCGCCGATTATGGGAATTAAAAAGTCGAATGGAACGTACAGGATAGTTCAGGATTTGAGAAAAGTTAATCAGATTGTCGTTCCATGTTGCCCTGTGGTTCCAAATCCAGCAGTTATTTTGTATCAGATTCCATATGATGCTGAATGGTATACTGTCATTGATCTTTGCAATGCATTCTTCACGGTTCCTTTACATCCAGAGAGTCAGGAAATTTTCGCTTTCAGATTCCAGAATAGGACCCTCGCATGGTGTAGAATTCCCCAGGGATATACTGAGAGTCCTTCTATCTTTAATGAGCTGTTGAAAAGATCGTTGGAAAATTTAGACTTACCTGGCAGGTCTACATTGGTGCAGTATATCGACGATTTGTTGATAGCTGCTAAAACGAGAGAAAATTGTGTGACAGACACAATTATACTTTTGAATCATCTTGCAGATGAGGGACATAAAGTGTCCCCAGCAAAATTACAATTTTGCAAACAAGAAGTAAAATATCTTGGTCGCAGAATTGCAAAAGGAAAAAGACAGGTAACAGTTGAGAGAATAAAAATGATTCAAGCAATGCAACCTCCAAGAACACAACGACAGGTTAGAATGTTTTTGGGAATGGTTGGTTACTGTCGCCAATGGATAAGTGGATTTTCGGTAATTGCAAAACCACTTCAGAAACTGACGAGATCGGATGTAAAAGATTCAATTATTCTCAATGAAACTGAGATGGAATCTTTTGAGAACCTGAAAAAGAGCTTATGTCAGGCTCCTGCTTTGGGTATGCCTAATTATGAGAAAGATTTTGAACTATATTGTAGTGAGAGAGAAGGATGTGCATTGTCTGTGTTGATTCAGAGACATGGAAATTTAAAGAAACCTATTGCATACTTCTCTGCAGTTCTTGATCCCATTGCAAAAGCATTACCAGGATGTTTAAAAGCAGTTGCAGCTACAAGTATCAGTCTTGAGCAGAGTGAAGGAATCATTATGGGATTTCCTGTGAAAGTTTTTGTACCTCATTCAGTTGAAATATTACTGACAAGAGGTAAAACTCAGCATTTAACAAGCAGTAGATTGACTAAATATGAGAAAATCATACTAGGAGCAGATAATGTTTCCATTTCAAGATGTTTGAATCTGAATCCTTCTACATTGCTGCCTGATTCAGAAATTATTGATGAAAATGAAGTGGAACATGAGTGTTTGGATGTCATGGAGTTTTGCACCAAACCAAGACAGGACATTAAAGATGTACCTTTACCTGAATCAGATGTTGTTTACTTTGTGGATGGCTCCTGTCTGAGAACAGAGGGAGGTGTTTTAAAAGCATCATATTCCGTCTGTACAGTTGCAGATGTGAAAGAAGCATCATGTCTTGAAGGAATTCGTTCGGCTCAAGTAGCTGAATTGATTGCTTTGATTCGTGCTTGTGAAGTGTCAAAGGACATAAGAGTTACCATCATTACTGATAGTCAATATGGGTATGGAGTTGTACATGATTATGGACAACTATGGTCTCAGAGAGGTTATATGACCTCAGCAGGGTCACCAATTAAAAATGCAGTTTTCATCAAAAGATTAATTGAAGCCATACAGTTACCGAAAGAAATCGCTATTGTGAAGTGTACAGCACACACAAAAGGGGTGGATTATATCTCAAAAGGCAATGCCTATGCAGATGAGACAGCAAAGTACTGCGCAAGAAAAGGTTGTGCATACAATCGGAAAAAGAGTAAAGAAACTGATTCAAATTCATTAATGCTAACAACAGTTGTAGAAACATGGCATGAGATTAGGGATTTACAAAATGAAGCAGATGATGAGGAAAAAGATCTGTGGTTAAAATCAGATTGTAGACCACGTGAAGAAGATGGAGTATGGGTCT
Source organism: Lissotriton helveticus (assembly GCF_964261635.1). NCBI lineage: Eukaryota > Metazoa > Chordata > Amphibia > Caudata > Salamandridae > Lissotriton > Lissotriton helveticus. Next base: position 777,571,054 of record NC_136059.1, on the reverse strand, counting down.
ATAAAGATGGCAGAGTAGTCTTACCAAATTGTTTGATTGCTGATATGGCCAGATTGTATCATGGCCCAGCTCACCTTGGAAGAGATTCTATGATTAGACTTTTCCGAGAGACTTGGTTCAATACCAAATTCAGAACCATTGCAGAGTCTTTTTGTCAAATGTGTTTGTCATGCCAACAAATGAATCCAAACAGAAAATCAGTTGTGGGTACAGGGATAATTGGTCGAGAGGGTGGTCCCTTTACCAGGTTGCAGATGGATTTCATTGAAATGCCCTTACACAATTGTTTGAAATATGTTCTTGTGATTGTTTGTTTGTTTTCAAGATGGGTGGAAGCTTTCCCTACACGACATTGTGATTCAATCACAGTGGCGAAGCTGCTACTCAGAGAAATCATCCCAAGGTACGGTTTTCCAGTCACTATTGAGAGTGATGGAGGAAGCCATTTTGATAACAAACTGATGAAGCTGATATGTGAGGCATTAAGCATTGAGCAGAAAATACACTGTGCATACAGACCAGAGGCATCTGGGGTGGTTGAACAAATTAATGGGACAATCAAAAACAGAATTGGAAAAATGTGTTTGGAAACAGGAGTAAAGTGGACTGATGCTCTTCCACTTGTTTTGATGTCATTAAGAAGTACACCTGATAAGAAGACAGGTTTGAGTCCTCATGAAATACTGATGGGAAGAGTCATGAGGCAAGCTTTTGTACCTGTAGGCACATTATTGAGCATAAATGACAGTGCTATTTTGGATTACTGTAAAAGGTTATCTGACATAGTGACTTCTGTGTCTAATCAGGTGGGAACTGAAGCACAATCAAATGAGAAAGTTCTAACACATGATTTGAGACCTGGTGATTGGGTCAGAACAAAAGTACATCGGAGAAGAAATTGTCTGGCTCCTAGGTGGCAGAAACCTAGACAAATAATTCTGGTCACTACAAATGCTGTAAAATGCAGAGGATTGAAACGGTGGATTCATCCTAGTCATACTATTCCAGTACCAACTCCTGAAAGTTCTGATGTTGAAAGTGATACTACAGATGATTCTGATTCTGAAGTAGAAGGTGAAACAAATCCAGATTCAGAAGATCGACAAGGGGGTCGACATCTGGAACTTGTACCTGTGAATGGAGAACTGACAAGGAAAGACCTAGAGATAATTGAAATAGATTCAGGAGAAGAAGAGAATCTATCAAAAGGAAAATCGACTGAGGAGGACTCAGTTAAGAAGAATAATGGAGTGAATTCCATTGAAGACAGAGAGGCTAAATCAATAGAAATTTCTGACCAGGAGAGTATCGAAAAGCAGAAAATAAGCTCTAAAGTAAGGAACAGAAGTCCAGAATCTGGGAAGTTGGAGGTAATTGAAGAAGAAGAGGAAGACGAATTACCGAGTACCAGTGATGGAAAACAAAGTATAGTTCCTGAAAGAGTGAAACTGCCGAATAGAGAAGTTCCTGAGTCAATAATTGAAGTTTCAGACTGTGAAACTGAAGAAAGTGACGTGGATGGTGAAAGTGGAAGTGCCAAGAAAAGATCTTGGAAGTCAGAGACAAATGTTTCAGAACCAAAGAAAAAGTTCGTCAGAAAAGCAGATTACTGGCCTGGTGGAAGATTGAGAGTCAGGTTAATCAAGAAACCGAAAGACCAGGTGGAAGAAATCAGTAGTCAAAAGGGTTCTGGAAAAGAAGTTGGAGTTGGAAGGAAAATCGAAGTAGTGACAAGAAAAGGAAAGAGGATTATAAGGCCGAATCAGAAATACAAATCTCCTGAGTGGACTTATCTAGTAATTCCACCTGTTATTGACATTTATGATAGTAGTCAAGAAGAAGGAGAAATTGAGGAAATCAGTGACAATGATTAAAGTATAGAAATATTAATTGGATTTTGAGTTTTAAATTTTTGGCAAAAGGCTGAAGAAATATTGTTAGGTGACAAAAGGTCGAAGAAAAGTTGTTTAGTTGAGGAAAATGTACTTGTGACATAAGGTCGAAGAAATACTGTTAGGGTTTAAAAAAAAAAAAAAAAAAAAACATATTTTAAAAGGGGGGTGTAAATAAAAATTATTTCAGTTTTAAAATAGTTTTTTTGTTTTAAGGCAATACTAATCAAAGATGCCTTACGTTATGGAGCAGAACACTTCAAGATGTTCCATTTTCAGGAGATGCTGTAAGATGACTCTGGTGTGTTTGCTCATTTTAATTCTGCTCTGGGTAGTTTTAGCTGTTATTATTCCATTTGAGTTTCACAAAGATTTTCATAAAGTTAACATGACAAGCAAAACTTCAGTTAGTCAAAACAAACATAGTGCAACTGGCAAAGTTATTGATCATCAACCTAACATTCATCAGGACAAATCTATCAGTGATTTTTCAAGCAATACATTCACAAAGCTTTTGAGTGAATATGTTAAGGTAATGGACGCAAAAGACTGCTATGTCTGTGTCAAGTTACCTGCTTCTGTTTCTGAGGGAGTGACATACAATATGCTTCCTCTTACATATGGGGTGACTTGCAGTGTGTTAGCTAGTTTGTTCTATCAAACTGGACGCTTAGAATACTATTACTCAGATTTTGATGAGATTTTTGCTAATTTAAAAATTGAGTTTGCTTTGAATAAGCATAAGAGAGCTAAACAGATGAGGGAATTTTTCCTTGTTACTAATGAACTTACCTATGAGTATGCTTACAAGAACAATTTAACCTGCAAACTAAGTGCTGAAGGAAAGAAATTTTTGAACCTGGTTGAAGAGAGGAGAGCAATTTACAAGAGAAATGAAATAGTCAAGCAGACTAAGTCCAGGTTCTGGCAGAAAGAGGATGAGAAGCTTAATGGCAAAATGCTTGAAAACGTTGCAATTCACATAGACAAACCAGTTAGTGGTAAGCTTTGCATTAGAAGAGATAACACACTTTTTGATAATTACTTTGTGGGTGCAAGTAATTGTGAAGATACTTATCAGATCATGGGAGGTTGGGGATTCAAAGGTGGAAAAGATCCGATCTTTCCTGGGATTTATTTTGTTTGTGGTGATAAGGCTTATTACAACCTTCCTGACCATTGGTATGGAACTTGTTATGTTGGGATTGTTTTCCCCAAAGTGTTCCATGTTGATAGAGATTCGGAAGGATTGTTCAAAATTCACAACTATGTAAATAGGGTTAAAAGAGAAACTTTCACAGAGGTTTTGGGAGATATTTTTCAAGCAGTGATACCTTTTGTAGGTATAACCTTAAATGCAGGGAGAATCAGAAAATTGTCCACAATTGTTGACAGATTGTCAACAGATACAGCTGATGGTTTCCAATTAGTGAACGTTGAGGTCATTGCAATCAGATCTATGGTGATTCAAGATCGCCTTGCTTTAGACATATTCCTAGCAAAAGAGGGAGGAGTCTGTGGCATTTTGCATGTGCAACATTGTTGCACATATATACCTGACGAGAGCAAGAATATTGAGATGTACATTAAAAACATCACAGAAATGCATTCAGAGATAATTCCATTAGAGGAAGAAGATTTTACAGAAAAACTTTCAAAAAGATTCCAAGCGATTAAAAGCTGGTTCCATGGCATTGGAAGTTCAGTTCTTGGCAAGATTTTGGCACCTTTGTTTGTGATAATATTCATTTTCATTTTGACAAAAATGGGTTGTTTGTTGCACAAAAGAAAGAAACAAATGAAGGAAAAGAGAAGAATTTATAAACTCAAAAAGGAGGAGGAGAGAGAGATTGAGTTGCAAGAATTACACAGAGCTCGTTATGAGAATTGTAAGGATTTTGCAGAAACAGGGTTTTAGAAATACTGACACAGATGAATTTGAATCATTTTCCAAGGAGACTAAATTTCCAAATTTTGGGTGGTGGTGTGGTGATTTGTTAATCACCAGATGAGGGAGTTGATGGAGCGAGATAGAAAACAGAAATCTGTTTGAACTCGTGAAGTCACATTTTCATAACATTAATAATAATATTAATGATTTTCGATATGTTTTGCTAACACAACCTAGATTAAACTCATTACATGGGGACGGTAACATATGTGTGCTCATAAACGTGCATAAACGTTGCATCTTTTGTTCGTGCAAAATAATAAAATAATTTGTCGTTTTCGTTTTTGTCATTACTAACTGCATCAAATATAAAAGTGGCATGTGCTTATTTTGCTTTCCTTGTCTATGTGATGTCATTTCTACTATTCTAGGTGCACATAAGGTTTCATGGATTTTTGAAGACTGGTAGATATAAAATGCTGCTTATATGTTGCTTGATGCTAGGTAACATTAGACTAATTGGGTGGGCTAATCAATTAGTAAACGAAGGGTGGATACAGAATAAATGACATTTCTTACATTAATACTTTTCTTGTGTTTGTTTTATACTAGAAAAATAAGTTGCCTGCTTTTGGGCCTAGTTTGCTCGAGTTTGCTAAAAGATGAATTTTACTTCTGCAAGGAGCACGAGATGTCCATTTTGAAAAAAGTGTTCGTCAAAGTCGCATTCACTGAACAAAAAGCTGATGTGTTGTCATCATTCTGTCGGACGTGGCCAAGGTCAAAAACCGGTAGAAAAGAACTTTGTTAACTTGGCATCCGCGGAAGTGCAATGGAGTCAGTGGAAACTGTTCGCTAAAATTGTTGCAACCTAAGGAAGTTTGGAACACGTACAAGAGAGACAATAGTCCTAAAGAATATGACCTAATGGAACTTTTGAAATGTGGGTGACATGTCACTTGTCACTCTCTGACCAATCGGACATCGTGGTTTGCAGAAAATTTTCCTTTACTTAGATTAGCTAGCATAGAAAGGTATAAAAAGTCATGCCCCTAGGGATGGGTTGGCTGCTGTTTTCTGACTTTCTGATGAGGGTGTTATGCTGCTGGACTTTGCGTGGAGCACGTAAGAATCCCCAAATAACTTTACTTTATTTCCATTTATTTTAGCTCAGTTAGGGACTTAGGATTTAGAAATGCTAAACTTTTATTTTCTTGATTAAACTACATTTTCTCATGATACTTTTTATTCATGCTTGCTTTAATGCTAATAAAATTACATTTATGAAACTAATTTTTGAAATATCTACAATTAGTTAATAAAATCTTACTTTTGAACACAAGCTGGTCTTGGTTATTCAGAAGCACAGGTTACTATTAGCTAGATGTCATCGCCATGGTGGTCATTTAAATAGTTAGGTTTTGTTCATATGTTGTCATCATCTACCGCGGATGTATATAGATGTATATAATTTGTAAATAAGGTGTATATAGGTTTAATTTGACCACCTGATTCAGTAGGCCAAAATATGTCATATTTGGTTAATGGGTCCATGAGTTAGAGTGGTATATTATGAAGTAGGTTATAGAGTTAGGTAGCGTTGCTTATGATATATTTCCTATAGGCCGCTGGATCACTCCCCACTCACCTACGGCTGACCCGGGACCATCTCTCCTTCAGGAAACAACTCCAGACATGGCTGTTCGAGCAGTAGCGACCCCCCCCCCTCAGCGCCTTGAGACCCTACGGGTGCGTAGCGTGCTTTACAAATTCTAATGATTGATTGATTGATTGATTGATTGTAAACTTCCCTCTGCACCGAGGTTTTACTGACATCATTTTTCCGATCTTGGGACGTCTGAGAAAAAATATTTTCAAAGGATATTGGTTTATTTTAGGTGACTCTTCGCCTCTTCCGGAACATCTCTGCCCCTCTCCCCGCCACTAACCGTCCGCTCCTCCTGCTTTTAAATATTTTTGTTCCTCGTGACCCCGTCGACCCTGGCAGCGTTGTTAAAGACCGCATGTGGGACAATTAGACTTGGCCAGTGAGTCTGCATAGTGACCGGACACCTCCCGTCCCCCTGGGGCTCCCTAGTAAATAGCTACACGGTGAGCATGGATACAGCAAGGGCAGGGGTGTGCTGCGCTAGAACCTGCACCTGAGACATTTCACCCACACACATCGTAGCAGCTCTTCGGTAGCCGTTCTGACCAGCTGAACAGGTGGGTTACATCTGGATACACGTAATATGTATAAGCCTGGTATGGCCCCCAGAAAATTCCAGTTGACCAGTTGCAAATCGTTTCTGGTGCTGCATACTGCATCCAACGGGTGCTGGCAGAAGAAAGAAACGAGAAATGTAGGCTGGTTAAACAATACCTGGTAAAATCAGTAAATCAGAGACCCATGACCGGTTCCAAGATGCAGCTAGAATTTTCTTCAGATCAGTACATTATTTGCCCCAAAACTCACCTGGCTCCAGAAGAAACCATCTGCAACTGGTCAACTGGAAAGTTCTCCATGACTTCTGTAACACGTCATGTAAAAACATATTTGACGCATTTTCCTTCAGAACAGCGTTCCTTGGAAGCTTTGGAAAGCCTGTCCCTATTTGAAACATGATGTCAGGCGGGTATACAGGACAGAACAAGAGAACGACAGAAACAAGAGGGTGAGGGGATACATTTGTTGAAGAAGGATACTTTAACGGGCGAGAGGTGGGTGAGAGTTGGAGAGCAGAACATTTGGTAAACAAGCATTTGAAATGCAATAGGTCTCGCAGTTACCTGGGTTTAAGCTAAAGGCATTGTAAATTACAATGACTTTTATTTATGTTTTTAAAACGAAAACAAAAATAAAAGGCATTGTTATTTGCAATGTCAATAGCTCAAACTTGCATAAATGCAAGACCTATTGCATTGCAAATGCTTGTTTTGTTAGGAACGGGGAGATTTAATGATTTGCCCAAGACGAAAGGATGTTGAGCGTCATGTCCGTGACTCGAACCTGGTTCGCCAGATTTGAGGTCGATCTCCCTAGCCATTAGGCCAACTCCTCTCCCCTAATTGGTGTCTGCCATAGCCGGGTCCATGTTGTTACCAGCCTGTAGGTTGTTTCCATGTGTTCTTTGTTGGGGTCATTGTGGCACTGTAGTTCATTGATACCTTGCAATCTTTATCTGTAGGACTTGCACAATTGCACTGCATTGTTTTTGAGTTTTCATATGCAATTAGTGAAGTTTCTAACTCGGGAAATTGTTTTGTACGTGTTTGTCCAGGATTGCAACCGTTTATCACCTGCTTTTAGATAGAGAAGTTCCAATTCCACGTTATCTGTGTCAGTCGATGCAGCTTGAAATTGCTGGGTTTTAGTGGATAAGATGTCAGCGCCTGCAGTTTTTCATTGCAATTTTCCCGTATGGACTAACTTGTAAAACTGATTGTGTTAGCCTCGAATTAATAAACAGAAACCAAACATACATACAAAGGAAATAAATATGTACCACTAAAATAGTGACAGAGTGACATAAGCGCTCATACCGAATGGCTTCCATGCAGAGAAATATGTGTACACATAATTTATAAGAATCTCGTCTGAAGATTCTACATAGAAGCTCATGAATATGTATGAAGAGCCACACTAAGGAAGAATAATAATGCAGTAATAAGGATTCGAATATAAAGCAGATGCCTAACTCTTAAAATTATATTGTCTTAAAGTTACATTTGACATCTCATCTTCACATGCAGAGAAAAGGTATGCGGCATGAATTTATACAAGTTAAGTATTAATTAACTGGCTAGAACTAAAACACAATCTGATTCCGTGCATGATCATGCATCATACGAATAAGAAGTAACTGTGCATGATACACAGTTATATAGTACACCATTTTATAATCTGTAAGATGTTCGGATGTAACGTGTGTACAAAGGGCTTACTTTAGTTTAAAGCTGTCTGTACAAAGGCTATGCAAGATCAACCATGTCCTAAGACATTTAGGGGAATATTTATTAGAAACTGGCAGAGCACGGTACTACAGCAAAATTGGTAACCCTGCGCTCCTTCAGTTTCAAAACAAAGGGATGCGCTGTATTTACAAGAATACGATGCACCCCTGCGTTTTCCCTAGCACTGGCACTAAAGATGCTGTCTAGTGCCAGCGCAGGCATCCTTGAGCCATGTTGCAAGGGTGCCTGCGCTGCAGGGGTGGTTGTTTATGTGCAGGAAGGGACACTTTCCTGCACATAAACAATCTTTATGGACGATTTGCTGTTTCTATGTGTGTTGCAGAATGCAGCACACACAGCAAGAGCAAAGTACAAGGAGAAATGAAGCATTTCTCCTCATATCACCTGCTTAAGACCAGGGGCCCGACGTAGGAAATTTCGATTTACCTACTCTTAAATATCGAATCATACCGATTCGGTATTTAAGAGTAGGTAAATATGAAGTAGGCAGATGTAGGTAAATTTTCTTTTTAAATTATCGAATCTGTATGATTCGGTATTTACCGATTCGGTAAATACCGAATCAGTATTTGCCATTGACTCCTATGGGCCTATGGTAAATACCGAATCCTGCCAGGGGGAACGGGGTGTCACTTTGACACCCTCTAGCACCCCAATGTCAGGCTTGTGTGCCATGTGGCACACAGACATGCCCTAAGGGCATGTCTGTGTGCCCTAAGCGCATGTCTGTGTGTCACATGGCATAGGTGTACATGCACAGACGTGCATGTACACCTGAATTCGTTATTTACCATGCAATAGTATTACATGGTAAATAACGAATTCTGAGGGGCCTGTGGCACTGTTTAAAGCGCCACCTACATCTGCATTTACAGATTCGGTATTTTTACCGAGTCTGTATTTACCAATTCGGTAATTTTACTGATTCGGTAAATACAGATTCGGTAAAAATACCGAATCTGTAAATACATGCCCCCTACATTGGAAAAGGCATTTACCGGTCGGTAACGGCCGAATTCGTCCGTTACCGACCGGTAAATGCCTACCTACATCGGGCCCCAGATATTCCATTGCAATATTTTTGACGCTGCCCCATACCTTGTAAATACGAGGCAATGGGCGTTGCGGTGGAACGCCCACTGAAAAAACATTGCATGCCCCTTTTACACTAAATGGTACATGAATGGGGTCAAATTTACAAGGCAACATTAAACCCCGTTAAGTGGCTTAACGCCACCTTGTTAATGAGGCAAAGGACTTAACGCAATCAGAACTTCGGACAAAGTGATGTTCTGGTGGTGTTAACTCCTTGTAAATATGCTCCGTAGTTTTGATATGTGTAAAAATAAATTTTACAGCTTACTATTTCTTCATGTTAACTCCTTGCTGTTGTTTACAGAAAGCCCCAGGCCCGCTGTACTGGTCTTCGGAAGGGATATTGGAGGGTTGTAATCCAGTTTAATCTTGCAATCCAGTGTTAGGGTGATAGAGAATGCCCGGTTACTCACCGGTAATATTCATTACTCCGTAGTCGGTCTCCCTGTCCCATTCCTTAACAGTGAGCAGCTAGTCTGCTCCACAGAAACCTAATACCTAGCAAAGCTTTTTGCACTTCCCCCAACATGGCGTCACCATCATGTGACATTAAAGGGTGAAGTGTGGTAGAGAAACTTCCTGAGAATACCAAAGAAAAAGCCAGAAACGAAACAATCACCCCAAAACCAAAAACAGGGAGGGAGGGCAGGGCTCAGGAATGGGACGGGGAGAGCAGGACTCGGAGTAATGAATATTACCTGTGAGTAACCGGGCATTACCTCCTCGTCCTGTCTCCCCGTCCCATTCCTTAACAGTGAGCCCATACCCAAGCACACGGTGATTGTAAGAAAAAACAGACCAGAAAGTGCGAGAAAACAGGTGCATTTAATCAACATAAAACAGTACACATCACAAATCATGTACCGCAGACAGGCCATGAGCGCCGAAGGCAGCAGAGGCCGCCAACCACAACCTGAAGACGATAACGCAAAACAAACGTATGGGGAGCAGCCCATGTGGCAGAATCACAAATGCACCTCATGGAGGCCCCCTTGAACAAGGCCCATGAGGAGGAAACGCCCCTGGCGACCCACTCTGAACAGAAGAGGGGAGAGGACATTGGGCAGAATCGTAGGCTGAAACCACAGCACCCTTGACCCAACGAGTCATGGCGGACAAAGAAGGATGAAGACCCAGCCCAGCGAGGCCACAGGTGACAAACAAGGAAGCAACCATATGGAAACCAGAGGTCTGCACCAAGTAGATGCGGAGAGACCTCAGCACATCCAACGAATGGAGGACCACCTCCTTAGGAGAGGCAGGATCCTTAGGCAGAAAAAACTGACTGGGACGGAGAACGACCATGACAACGCAAAAGCGCAAAAAGGGGGGAGAAGCCAACAAAGCCCCAACACACCAACCCGCCGCCCAGAAGTATTGGCTACCAGGAAAAGAACCTTAGCAGAGAGGAACTTCAGGACCACAGAGGCCAAGTGCGCGAAAGGGGGGCCCGTTGTGGTATATAAATAAATAATACCGGATCTAGGTTTGACTGGACATAGCAATAACAGATAGCTCAATAAATAAGAGTCAAGATTCGAGGTAGTAGGAGTTTGCAGGTTTAATACAGCATAAAGGACAGGAACAGGACAACCTGCACAAGAATAGGATGGCAGCGCTGCCTGGGACAGGATTGGACTGGCGTAAGGGAATGGGGGTAACATTTAATAACAGTGCACAAGTATATATACTAAAACAATTGCATTACAGTGACTACAGTAGGCGGAGCAGTGGGTGTGGTCAATAGCAGTCGCGAAAGATAAGGGTGAAAGTAGGTGTAACAGGAGGCGTATACATAGACATGTGATGTAAACGTAACAGAATATGTCATAAATGGGGCGGAAACATGGAGGGGGCTACCTAAGGAGCCGGGACCTCTGACCTAATGGTGCGCGCAAACTGACAATGACGTGTTACTAGGAGAAGCTGGGGGCTATGAACTCTGCGCTAGGAGTAGAGACTGAAGTCTGGAGAGTCAGGGCGACATGTACCTAAACCCTATCTAGTATCTGATGTTTAGAGAACATGTTGATATAAACTAAGAGTCAGGAGGGGAGAGGCTAACAGACTCTAAGACTGGAGCATGCATTATTCTACATGTAGTGCGTGTTGAGGAATATTAAATGACCATTAATACAGTATTTCTCTTACATGGAGACGTAAAGGCTAGACAATGACGGAAACTATTGATGCGATTCAGTAGTTTAGGAATGCTGAGAAGGAGGGCTGGACTGATAACTAGAATCATAACATACTCTTGGCAGACTCGTAGGCAGAGCCAGGCCGAGCCGGGTACTGCGAGGCAGGAAGTAAGTGAAGGGTCGAGGATACAGGTGGGGGCTGTATCGCTCCTCAGCGAGGGCTCAGGAGACAGGAGCTGAATCTGGTGTCCGGGCCCTTTTGAGGCCTAGAAACGGGGACTTTACAATGAAATAACGTGCACACTGAGAAACGTGGCAACGTAACTTTACATAGGCCTGATATTCGTAGTATTCACGAGAACTGGGAACTGGCATACTAGGGATGGACACAACTGTAATTGCGTCTTTAATCGAACATGGGGAATACATATGCATATTAATCATGCACACATAACATAAGATGGGGAACACGTAGGGACACAGAACATGGCAAAATGTACTTTTCCACATTCCCTCCTTGTCACTACGTTTCCATCAGGAAACATCAATATTCATGATACCATCTATCATTTCATACAGTATCATTTGCTCGTCTCGAATTTTCTTGGAACGGGATTTAGAACGGGACTTGGGACTAGGAGTACAAGAGGTAGCACAAATGCCACAAATCGCAGGGCCACATTGTATACAGAGGCAGCAACTGAATATGATCGCTACTGCAATACCTAGAAAGGACAACACTTTCCATCCCCAGGCGGAAATTATATTCCAGAACCAACCGGACCATGTCCAGGTGCCTGGATCTTGGTGTAACATATGGGCAATTTTATGGAGTCTGGTTATAGCTGAATAAACAGACGGCGCGTTATTAGGAATGAAAATGCAGCAACTAGATCCGATGACTCTACATGCCCCGCCCCTATCGGCCAGTATGACGTCAAGGACGAGACGATTCTGGAGCACGACAATTCTCATAAAGGATTGCTCTTCGGTTAAGTTACCTAGAGCAGAAGTAGTCTCAATCACTACTGCTTCAAGTGTTCTGGTTAATCTACGTATCAGTTTACTATTCACGACAGTACCTAAATAGGGGAAGACACCTTTATTGATATCTATATATTGTTCTAGAGCAGTTTCAGTATAATCGACAATCGGGAGGTCTCTCTTGTGTCTAGTATGTACTAGGTGGGAATTCCTATGATAGTCAGGTGGGGCTAGAAAAACTGGTGGCAGTAGGAAGGCAATGTAACAGGTTCCCTCCCAATCAAGGGGCAGACGAACATATGCGGTCTGACCACAAACAAAATAAGAATGACGTGAAGCTTTGAAAATAGATTTCCTACTGTCACTATACTTGACAACAGTAGTACAATCACTATGGCCTACATGTACGGAACCATTCTTTCGGACACATAATTCACCTTTTACTGGTAATACTGACATAGCAGGTAAGTCTGGAGTAGTATCAGACTGAACATTCAGGACCATGAAATTCGAAGAATAATTACCTAGATTATAAACTTCATTTTCTAGATCTAGCCCTGTTCTGTGGGGAAGACCTTGCTTGCCTGGGAAACATGTACTGTTAAGAAAAGACATATCTGTTGAGGATGACGTTAACGTGGACCATGCTCCACAAGAACCATTATGTGAAAATGGATAAGGAAAGAGTGGCAGAACTCCCTTCGGTGTCTGGAAAGGGGGGAGTCGACCACACACCCAACAATTAGTAGCATTGCTGGTCTGGTGTGAATAATGTAACATGCGGATAAAGGAATTATTACGCATAGCAAGACGATAAGATAGTTCATGAGGAGGTAGATCACTAAACGTGTGCTCTACTGTAGCAATAGAAGACTTATTTACATGAGAAACTGGAAAACACAAATAAAATGCATAACCTGTGCAGGTAGTCATAAGGCTGAAAAACAATATGAAACTTAGAAAAACGATACATCGGATTGAGTTTTGACTAACTCTCTCACTATGGGGGTCTATTTTATACATGTCAGAAACCGGTCTAACCGTTTCACCTAGGGGAGGACTTAGACAATCAAACTGGCTGACTTATTTTACTAGACCTTAATTTTAGCTTGTACTCCTGCTGCGGAGTTTTCTCTAACAGGGAGGAATCTGTATCATTGTCTTTTGCGGGACAGTCCTTGAGAATAGTACTTTGGCAATCCTTAAAATCCTCGGAAATGTTCTTGGAAACAGTCTTTAGTCCATAAATTTTTTTCACATGAGACAAGTGGACCCAGCCCTTCCTGCCTTCCAGCTTGACGGCAGTACGGGTGGCCAGGAGGACCTGTTTTGGCTCCTTCCAGCGAGGCTCCAGCGGACTTGAACGATCAAAGTTCCTTACAAGAACCATGCATCCGGGAACGATTTCATGCGGTGCCACCTCGGTATTGTCTGGAAATGCGGCGGCAACCTGTGAACGACAAGAGTGTAGGGCAGACATCAAGTAAGCTAGGTAATCTGTCAGCATATTACTTGAAACATCGGTAATACTTCGGGGTCTAGGTGTACCCCACATATTAGGGGGGCGGCCGAATACGACCTCGTACGGGGACAGACCTGATCTGGAATGTGCGACCATGCGCATATAAAACAAAGCGACTGGCAAAGCTACTAACCAGTCTACACCTTTCTCCTTACATATTTTAGCAATACGGATTTTCAGGGTCTGATTATGTCTCTCTACGAGACCGGCTGCTTCAGGATGGCGTACACAATGGAACTTCCACTGGTACCCTAACAAAAGGGAGATGTGTTTCATAAGCTCAGATGAGAATGGCTGGCCGTTATCAGAATATACGACCCTAGGGAGTCCGTAGCGGGGGAAGAATTCACGAACCAACTGCTTGGCAGTGGTCGCGGCTGTGTAATCTGGAACTGGATATGCTTCTGTCCACCTGGACAAAGCGCATACAACTACAAGGACATACTTGAAACCTCGACATCGCTCCATCTGAATATAATCCATCTGGAGGACTTCAAAAGGGTGGTCAGGAGGCTGGAATCCACCTTGTTCCACCGGGACACTTTTACCTGGATTAAACTGGCAACATATCATACAGGTACGGACTTTCTGCTTGGCTGCAGCTCGTAAATGCTTGTTGAACCAAATGTTCTGGATACTATCTAACATAGCTTTTTCTCCTAAATGTGCTGGACTATGTGCGGTATTGATAATGACTTGAACCATAGAGTCGGGGAGAAACCATGTGGCTTTTCCCTTCGTTACCCATCCCTGATCTGTCTGGACCCCTCCTTGTTCGGACCATTTCTTAATTTCCTCGGGAGTAGCATGTAACTGGATATCTATGACATCTTGAGTGGGGTCCTTAACTGTCATACAGGTAGTCAGATCTGGAGTATGTGTCTGTGTTGGATTAACTGAAATGTCTGGAGTCTGTGCTGTAAGCTTGGCGGTGCGATCTGCTAGATCATTACCTTGGGAAATAGTGTCAGTAACTTTCGTATGTGCTTTGCATTTCATGATAGCAATAGATGTCGGTAAGTGTATGGCATCTAACAGAGCTTGAATAAGGAGACCATGCTGAAGCTTGGTTCCATGAGAAGTCATGAAACCTCTCTCCTGCCAGAGCACTCCAAAGTCGTGTACAACTCCGAATGCGTAGCGTGAATCTGTGTAAACATTAACTTTCAGGTTCTTGGCGTGTATGCAGGCTTGGGTCAGAGCAACTAGCTCTGCTGCTTGAGCGGACAGGGTGTCAATACGATGTGTTTCTATAACTTCAGTGTCAGTAGTCACTGCATACGCGGCTACTAGTTCTCCTGTACTTGTTCTCATACATGAACCATCCACATAGAGTGTCAGGTCGGGATCTGGTAATGGAATATCTGTCAGATCTTGTCTTGGCTTAGTCATAATATTAACTACTTCCACACAGTCGTGTGTGGCAGGATTCGAATTAACTGACGGTAACAGTGTAGCAGGATTTAGAACGTTGCAGCGTCTGATTTCTATGTGTGGCTGGAACAGTGTCAATTCATAACCTGTTAAACGTGCAATTGTCAAGTGCTGAGTCTGTGTTCGATTTAAAAGAACTTCCACGGAGTGTGGAACTTGTACTGTCAAGGAATGTCCTAATACTATGGAATCACTTTGTCTGATAGCTAGTGCTGTGGCTGCAACTGACTTGAGGCACGCAGGCAGAGCCTGGGCTACAGGATCTAGTGTGCTCGAAAAATAAGCACAGGGCTTGTATTGTCCTGCTTGATCTTGTGTGAGAACAGATAATGCTGTACCTTCACGTTCAGTGACGAAAAGTGTAAAAGGCTTACTGTAGTTCGGTGTAGCTAGAACTGGAGCTTGGCATAAGGCTTTCTTTAACTCATTAAAACTAAGTGTATGTTCAGATGTCCAAGGGAGGACAGTCGATACGGCTGCCTCCTGTGTCGTTAACTGTATCAGTGGTTTGGCTAGGAATGCATACTGAGGAATCCATTGTCTGCAGTAAGAAGTGAGGCCGATAAAAGCACGTACCTCCTTCTGGGTCTTGGGCTGAGGAAGACTCGCTATTAACTGGATACGGTCTGGTGTCAACTGCCTACCCCACTTGGACAGTAAGTGGCCTAAATAGATCACTTGCTGGACACAGAATTGAAGCTTCGAAGGGGACACCTTGTGCCCCATCTCGGCGAGAAAATACAAGACTGTAAGTGATGCTCGCTCGCAAGCACGTTCAGAACGGGCTGTGATCAGTAGATCATCGACATACTGGAGCAGGGCAGTGTCAGTTGGCATGTGAATATTGTCTAGTTGTCTCTTAAGTGCTTGACTGTAAATACTGGGACTTTCTGTGAAACCTTGAGGAGCTCGTGTAAACATATAACTCCTTCCATTTAAACAAAATCCGAAAAGAAACTGGCTGTCTGGATGAATGGGGACACTGAAAAACGCGTTCTTGAGGTCTATGACTGTAAAAAATGAGGCTTCGGAATCAATGGCTGTCAATAGGGAAGAGATATCTGGAACAACTGGGTACTGAGGAATAATACATTTATTGAGTTCTCGAAGATCAATCACTAATCGATATACTGGGGGTGCATTTGGATCAGTACGTTTCATGACTGGAATGATCGGAGAATTACATACATTGGAGTCAGTTTCTACAACTACTCCTTGGGCGATGAGCTCGTCAATAATTTTGGATAAGGCTGTTACAGCCTCAGGTGGCAATCTGTACTGTCTGATTCGTGGTAACACTACACCTGGCTTGAGAGTCACACGATGGGGTGTGATTTGCATATAACCTACATCAGTTGGACCTTGCGCCCATAAATGCTGTGGAATATTGGACAATCTCGGATCAAAATCTCGTAATACATAGTGACCCTTGAAGTCACGTAGAAACAGTCGTATTCCCTCTGGGGAACAACATATGACTGCACCTAATTCTTTCAGTGTTTTAATGCCTAGCAAATTTTCTGGACATGACTTCGTAAGTAACAGATCAGTAGTGCGGGACAATGGACCTACTTCTAGAGTAACTGGCTTAGATATCTCGTTTACAATAGGCTTTCCTGAAAATCCAAGGGAAACATTTCTAGAGCCTGAGAGCGGAGCCCCTGGAACTTCGGCGTGACTGATGGTCGTCCTACTTGCCCCTGTATCAATCAGAATCTTTCTGTCTTTCCCTAGTACTTGACTATGAACATAGGGACCTTCTTGATCTACAGGTATCTCGATGAGAGGCAAGCCTACCTCCCTCTCTAGGCTGTTTCATGAGTACTGTTGATACTCTGGATACTCTGCCTGTGCATACTGGTACATCTGCTGTGTAACATGCTGTGTTGCAGCAATAGGCTGCGGTACTGGAACTGTCTGTTGTGCATTCTGTGGCTGAGAAGTCTGTGAAACTTGTTCTTGTCTAGGCGGACGTGGTCTTTCTTTAGTCTTACCGGTAGCTATGTTGTGTTTCAGAACTGCACACTCGTTTATATAATGACCTGGCTGTTTACAATAATTGCATGTCCCTTTAACGGGAGCTGCAGGATGACTGGCTTGATTCGTACCCCTCTTCTGACTGTCTTGTGGAACAGATTGTGCAACTAGTACTTTCATTTTTGTGTCTTTCATACGTTTCCTTTCGTGTTCTTGCTCTTCTCTGATTCTATTCTGGTGGTACTGGAGCATCTGTAACATCTGGGACGGGGTACTAGCTTGCCATGTACTTTCGACTTTCAAAACTCGATTCTTAACTTGTGGACTTGAATTCTCGACTAGTTTAGTAACAAAAAGATGAGGGTATGACTCGCTACTCGTCTTCAAGCCACTGTTTATAATAAAGCATTTCTCAAATCTAGAATAAAAATCACTAGTGTCTTCGTCTTGTTTCTGTTTACAGGCTGAGATTGCATCCCAGTCTTCCTTTTTAGTGGCTAATAATCTCGGCAAAACTTGTATTAACAATTCTGGTAATTCTTTACATTTCTCTCCAAGACCGGTACCTGGCACTCGTATCTTATCTTCAGCTTCTAGAACTGCCCAATCGATCTTTTTCTCTCCCACCTCCCATTCTTTTTCCTTGAGTTTCTCGTATACCCCTGCGGGCAACAGGACTTTTAACATTTTAATTATATCTGGATACGTGTATTCTCCCATACGGAGCATGTCCTTTAATTCTCGGTGGAACCCTGCTGGATCTTTGTCATGACAGGGAATTAATTTCTTCATTTCTAAGAGTTCCATCTTGGTAACTGGGGTGTAAACAAATACTCGTTGCATTTCACCATCTGCTGTCCTGACTGGGTGTACTTCTCGTAACGGATTCTGTCTATCTATGTAAAACGGTTTACTTTCTGGGGGTGAGACATGAACAAAATGCGGGTTCAAAAACATACTATATTTGTGGCGCTGTTCTAGAATGACACTAATTAAATCGGTACCTAGACCTTTCCATCTATACTGGAGTAACTCGTTCAGGACATCATGTAACGGACCTGGATCAGAATGTTGACCCTCATACAGAGTAATGAGGTGCTGGATCATATACATACCCACCAGTCGCTGCTCGGCTGGGGGCAGTTTCAGAAACATTTGTGCCACTATTTCGTCTGGAAAAGTGGTAGAATCAGTAATCCATCGGACTGCTGATCGGGCTAGTTCTTGTTCATGCATAGTACTTAACTCACTGTAACCGATTCGTGATTTCAGAATATGATCGGTAGCTTGAAATACTTGTTCTAGAGAACCTTGCTCTGGTGCTGGATGAGGAACAGTTTTCTTGTAGTCTAGACGTGAATGTCGGTCGGAAAGTCTAGTTCTACCTACATACGCTATTCTGGCGGGATTCTCGTCGTCTACCTCTTCAGTAGAAGAGTCATTCTCTTTCTCGCTTACTTGTGCTGCTTTACGTTGTTCGTGTAACTTTATTATTTCCTTACGAATTCTCTTGTACATACTCTCTATACTACTGATAGTTCTGTGTTTACCCTCGGCTATATTATCACTCCACCTTGTCAGGATTCTCATTTCGGCCGGATCTTTGGTCGGATAATCTTGTTCTCTTATTAAACAATTAATCAGAAACTTTAATAACATGAGCTGGATCTCAGCTTTCCTTTGAGACATGGCTTCGCCAATACTTTCTGGATCATCCCCTGTACGGATGAAACGATAAATTCTGTCTAGATCTTCTTTCATATTCGGTAGGGTGTCCAAATACCCGGTCACCCGTCTTACACGGTTGGAATATATAACCGTACTATCATCACCTGTGACTGGATCATAGCGGCATTCAGTAAGAGCTCGTCGGATTTCTGCAACGGACTTATATTTGGGCGTACGCTGTAACGCACTTTCATGTAACTCGACTAACGTTACTCGTTGGTGTGGTGGCGGGGTACCAGGAGGACCTCCTCCTGCGGCCCCTAAACTAGAATCGTCGACTGATACTCTTCGTACTGGCGCGGCGGGAAATTGCAATGTAGGCTGGACCGGGGGTACCGTGGCAGGTACTCCGGTGTCTGGAGGAGCAGGAATTGCATTATTTACAGGAGCTGGCGGAACAGGATTTGCATATTCTGGGACTGTGTCGTCCAAGTAGGACGAAATGAAAATATCAGCTGCGGTCGGTTTGTGACGTAGCTTGGTCGGAACTAATGGTGGCGGAAAATTACTGGATGCCTCCGGGGTTGCTTTTGGCAAGCCCTCGGCAAGAAGAGGGTACATACCCTTAATAAGGGCATTCCTCTGTCTGTCTGACTGTTCGGTTTTGGCTCGTTCACCTATCTCGATTAGTTCCCTTTCTTGGGCTCGTTCTAAGGATTCTCTACTTAATTCTGACTTTCTGATTTCTTTTTCGGTTCTTTTATGAGATTCTTTGCGCCATAACTCGATGGCATCTTTCTGTGACTGTCTGGCTTTCTTTTTCCATAATGCTTCTTCTACTCGCATGATGCACTCGGCATCCCATGTGCCTGATACAGGCCACCTATACTTTTCTTCTAATTCCTTGGTGTATTCGACCCATAAATCTAGATACAATATGGCACTTATGCCATGCTTTTGATACATAAAATGACCTGGACTGTCCCTAGGCGGGACAGGAACTGCTGCTTCTAACAGACCTTTTCTAGTTTTCAACTGACGTAGTTTGGAAAATAACGGCATGACTGAACTGTAATCTGGACACAATACAATACACAATGAACACGATAATTACACCACTCTCATACCACGACATTAGAATACATGAAGAACATTTAAAATAACAGTTCGAACAGAATACTACCTGGAATACTGAAAACAGAATACATGAATTTTCTCGAGAACAGAACTGACTAGAACAGAAACTAGATGCACTGCTAAAACAGTACGAAACTTACCGGTCTCATAAAGAGACACGTCAGGACCCGCATCCACCGAAGTGGACACTTCGTTTTGGGTCTGTGTACCACCAAAACCCACGGACCAGAGTCAATTAGATTGACCCTGTCTAGATACTACCCCAGCAACGGTACTCACCGGGCAGCAAGAACGGAAGGCCTCGGACTGGACTGGACTGCTTCGATGCCGGACGGACGAACTTCGGACTTCAGTTACGGGTGGGCCTCCGGATACCTCGGACCTTGGACTCTCGGCTTGGGCTCTGGTCGGGACTCGCCGCGTTCCTCCACCGCCTCGTCTGGATGCTGGACCGCCACCTCCGTCTCCTCCGTGGGCCTGAGGGATACTTGAAGCAGAAATATCTGCACGTGCACGGTATGGTTCCGTCACGGCTGCAGAGGGTCAGGGGGCCGGCGTGGCTTCACCGGCGCGTGGGGAAAGGGCAAGTCCCTGTTCGGGCGCCATTATGTGGTATATAAATAAATAATACCGGATCTAGGTTTGACTGGACATAGCAATAACAGATAGCTCAATAAATAAGAGTCAAGATTCGAGGTAGTAGGAGTTTGCAGGTTTAATACAGCATAAAGGACAGGAACAGGACAACCTGCACAAGAATAGGATGGCAGCGCTGCCTGGGACAGGATTGGACTGGCGTAAGGGAATGGGGGTAACATTTAATAACAGTGCACAAGTATATATACTAAAACAATTGCATTACAGTGACTACAGTAGGCGGAGCAGTGGGTGTGGTCAATAGCAGTCGCGAAAGATAAGGGTGAAAGTAGGTGTAACAGGAGGCGTATACATAGACATGTGATGTAAACGTAACAGAATATGTCATAAATGGGGCGGAAACATGGAGGGGGCTACCTAAGGAGCCGGGACCTCTGACCTAATGGTGCGCGCAAACTGACAATGACGTGTTACTAGGAGAAGCTGGGGGCTATGAACTCTGCGCTAGGAGTAGAGACTGAAGTCTGGAGAGTCAGGGCGACATGTACCTAAACCCTATCTAGTATCTGATGTTTAGAGAACATGTTGATATAAACTAAGAGTCAGGAGGGGAGAGGCTAACAGACTCTAAGACTGGAGCATGCATTATTCTACATGTAGTGCGTGTTGAGGAATATTAAATGACCATTAATACAGTATTTCTCTTACATGGAGACGTAAAGGCTAGACAATGACGGAAACTATTGATGCGATTCAGTAGTTTAGGAATGCAGAGAAGGAGGGCTGGACTGATAACTAGAATCATAACATACTCTTGGCAGACTCGTAGGCAGAGCCAGGCCGAGCCGGGTACTGCGAGGCAGGAAGTAAGTGAAGGGTCGAGGATACAGGTGGGGGCTGTATCGCTCCTCAGCGAGGGCTCAGGAGACAGGAGCTGAATCTGGTGTCCGGGCCCTTTTGAGGCCTAGAAACGGGGACTTTACAATGAAATAACCTGCACACTGAGAAACGTGGCAACGTAACTTTACATAGGCCTGATATTCGTAGTATTCACGAGAACTGGGAACTGGCATACTAGGGATGGACACAACTGTAATTGCGTCTTTAATCGAACATGGGGAATACATATGCATATTAATCATGCACACATAACATAAGATGGGGAACACGTAGGGACACAGAACATGGCAAAATTTACTTTTCCACACCGTCAAGGCCTGGAGAACCAAGGGAAGATCCCAGGCAGACACAGGAGAGCGAGAAACAGGACGCAGAAGCAAAAAACTCCCCAGTAGGTGAGCCACCAACGGAGAGACAGAGGACACAGAGGAACCCCGAAAGGGAAGATTGGCAGCCCACTGCGCACGCAGGGAAGGAACCGCGAGCCCCAAGACAAAACCATCCCGCAAGAAGTCCAACACCCTCACAGCCTCATAGGAGGCAGAAGAGAGACCCTTCCCAAGACACCAGGAGGAGAAATACTTCCAATGACGGGCACAGGAATTCAAGGAAGAAGGGCATTGCGACAACCGGAGGCACCGGGCAACCTCAACCGAGCAACCCTGACCCAGCAAAACTCAACCTCTCAAGAGCCAAACCCCCAGCCGGAGGCGGCGCAGGGAGGCAAACCCGAGAACAGGAGCCCGCAGAGGGGAGGGACACAGGGGAAACCTCCAAAGGGGGCAAACAGAGAAGGTCAGCAGCAGAGGTAACCAAGACTGACGAGACCACTCCGGGACAATCAGGAGAACCTTCTCCCGGCCCAAACGAATCTCCCGGAGGACCCGCGGAAGCAAAGCAGATTGAGGGAAGGCAAACAGGAGCCCCAGCGACCATGGAAACAAGAAAGCATCGGTCGCCCATGCCATCCAGGAGGGAACCAGGCTGCAAAACTGAGGAAGAAGGGCAGCACCCTCCGAGGTAAAAAGAGCCAGCTAAGGATGGCGGAACCTGAGGACAACCTGATCGAACAGATTCGGGGACAGACACAGAGAGACTGAGGAGGGGAACACCCTACCCAAAGAGTCCGCAGACCCATCCTCCCACCCCGGAAGAAAGACAGCCGTCAGAGACAAGAGAGCCCGCCTGGCCCAAAGACCTAACACCCCTGAAGGGAGAAACAGAGACCGGTAAAAGCCCCCATGACGAGCGACATAAGCCCGAACATCCAGGTCGAAGGCCAGAAACGAGAAAGTATGGCACCAAAGGAGGGGTGCAAACTAACAAAGAGCCAACCAAACTGCCGGCAACACCCTCCAGATCGAGGACTGGAGAGACACGAAAATGGGACCACCACCATCGAGACCAGGAAGCACCCAGGACAGCACCCCAACCCATGGCGCAGGCATCCGTGGACAACACCACCACAGTCTGAGGAGGAAGGCAGAAACCCCGGGAAAGAGAACCACCGGAGAACATCCCGAAGCCAGAACCAGGGCAACGTAGACCAGAAAGGCAGGACCCCAGTGCGACAGGACATGAAGCAGGAGGGGGCACAAAAGCAGCCGGGTCTAAGGGAGGAGAGGCAGAGGGGAAGCCAACTCCCCATGACACCGCCACCAGAGACGGGCAGACACCTGGGACAGGGACAGAACCCAAGAAAGGTGACGGAACAAAGCCAATAGGCGCTCCCGGGAGAGGAACACTATCCCCAGAAAGGAAAGATACCCAGCGAGCGGCAAGGAACCCAGAGGACCCCAGAAGACGACACATCAGGGCCACATCCGACAGATGCAGACCCCGGAATGGAGAACACCCACCAGAGGTGCCAAGAGCTGCGCGAAAACCTGCGGCTCCGAGGAAAGGCGGAAAGGAGGCACCCGGAATCGGAAGAGCCAAGAACCAACCACAAATCAGAGAAACCGCAGAGTCGCAGGACGGATCGGGACGTGTAGAGAAGCAGCCAACAGGTCCAAGGACAACAAAGTCACCAATGCAAGGTGGGGGACGAAGAGACCAACCTCCACCAGAACCAAGACAGGCCGCACCCGGAGACCAGGAAGAGGAGTGAATAACAACCCACACCCTCACCAGAGGAGGAACCTCCACAACAATAAAAAAAAACACTAGGGTCCCTGGATTGAGATATTAGGGGAGGAGGCAGGGAGAAAACTGTAATCAAAAACACAGGAAACCCCCCCCTAAATCTAGATAAATATTGAAGGCATAAGCTCTAATCTATATAAAGTGTCACAGTCCCACACAGAGAAGAATTATTTGGAAAACATATATATTTATTATTCTTTTTTGAAGTTTTCATTCATAGGTTCAACAATAATAAAGACATAAATGTATTATCAAAATTTATTTACATATTGAGTATTATGCGACACAACCCTCTCATACCGTCATAGCAACCACCAATCACACCCATCCAAACCATCATCAGTCATACCAATTCACGATATATATAAGCAGTTAATACAATATATATATATATATACACAACAATGAAAAATATGTAACACAAATAAAGCAAAAAACAAAACAGAACAAAGCGCCGACGCGCGTTTCAGAACAGGACCGATATTCACCAATCCTTCGTCGGGGCGCAAATATGTGTAAAAAATATCTTCTGTAACTAATCAGAGCATAATAATCAGTACAATGAATGTAGACAGTTAAATTCAGGGCCGCCGCTTCAAATCAAAATGTTCAGTCTGAAGACAGTATCCCTATCCACAGAAAAGGTAGAGCGTGGATGAAAAGGTTCAGGGGCAGGGAATAACCCCTACAGCTTGAAGAAACTCGAAATAAACACGACGGTGAATTAGGACGAAATGTAGGTCAGGAATGAACTAGTCACCTAACAGAAATTCGTGTCCACAAATAGGCTCTTCCACGCAATCAAGAATGGAGACACCTCCCGGTCATGAAGGGTACAATCCCCGGGCGGGCTTTAGGCACCGATGTACATGTATTTAGCAGAGTAGGTCGGGTTTAGTAAGCGTAGGTACATCCAAACAGTGGGCGGCTAACATGAGCGCGTCCCTCGTACGTCAAGTCGTCAAATTCCAGCACACGGGCCAGATCAAGCGAGAACCTCCACAACAGCCGCCTGCCCCAACATGAGGCGCACACTAACCAGCAAAACCCCCCGCCGTAGAGGATGACAGGGCAGGGGGGCCACCCGGAAGACCGGGGGGGAGGAGAAGAGAGGAGAACCGGACCCAAGAACCCCCGGACACAGCCCGCACCGTCCCAGGTATCCGGAACCCCCAACCATCGGGGCAGGAACAACAAAGGCGACCCCAACCGGAAAATCACTGGTAGGGGCACGGGACCAGGCGCCACCAGGGGATCCCAGCCACAAAAGGGCTGCAAAGTACCCCGAGCAGAAGGCCCAAAGGTACAGCATCAGCCAAACCCACGTCACCGAGAAGGAGGGCGGACAGGAGCCACAAGCAAGCGGCACCCTGCTGACAGCACGAGCATGGCCATGGGAACCTACAAAGGGCAACCCAAGTTGAACTGACCACTGAGAAGACCCAGCCCACCAGGAACACATCCAGACAGGATGCCTCGCAGCAATTCAAGCATCAGAAGCAGCGCAGTGTCACACAGAGTGACAACAATCAGTGCACCTGCAACAGCAGGAGGGCCAAGAGAGAGGAGGCAACCACACCACCTCGCAAAAGAAAAGCCAGGGCCCGGACCATGCCAGCGGAACAGGCCGACGCCCCGACAAAAAAGCAGGAAGCAGCAGAGGAACGCCACACCGCTCCCTCAACATGACAACCCAAACGCCAACCAGGACGGAGTGAGAGCGCACACAGACGAACAAGTTAGAGAGCTCTGCACCCTGAACAATTCCACCAACAGCTTGCCGAGCCCGGAAGGCAGCAGCAACCGCCACATGAAAAAGCAGGCGCAAGGAATCCAGAAGATGCATAGAGGTGCATAATGAGGGCACAGTCTCACCGCCTGCAGTGCAGCAGGCAAAACATGGTGCCGGTCAGAACAGAACTACAGTGCGAGAGATGTCTGACGTGTCTGCACTGAGAAATCCATGTGAGGCACACACAGAAGAAGAGGCATCCAGCGCCACGGCAGCAACGCAAGAGAGGAGGACACAAAGCAGCCACAGAGGACGGGACCCAAGAAAAAGAGACCAGCCCGGAAAGGCATCAAGTCCTGAGGCCCTGTCCCCACACGGGAAACAGGGGGCGGACGCTGAAAAAGTGTCCGGCTGCCCAAAAACATCCCCAGGGAGCAGCGCATGCCCCAGGAAACACAGCCGAAAATCCCCGCCCGCTAAAGCAGGGCGCATCGGGACCAGCATCAAGAGGAATGGCTGCTAAAGCAGGCTGAGAAGGCAGAGGTGCATACCGGACAGAGGCCGAACAAAAAGCAAGCAGCGGGCAAAAAAGAGGCACAGGCGGCTGCTAGAGCGGACCGCAAAGTGACAGGCCCCCCACCAACAAAAAAGTACATGAGGGTGGAGCCACAAAGTGCAGGGAACGAACCTCCGGTAGTCACACATGTAACAAAAAGGAGAAAAGGCGGCCGCTAAAGCAGGCCGCCACAACAACAAAAAAACTTACCCCAACAGCTCCTACTAGGACATCAGTAGACCCCTCACCCCTCATTTTTTCTTTACAGCAGATGGAGGTCTCGGTGTTCAACTACGCCGACGACCTCCAACTCATCTTCAACCTTTCATCCTCCCCTTCTTCGTCCTCCAATTTCCAGAAGGTCATGCTTTTCATCCAAGGGTGGATGAACTGCAACCACCTCAAATTAAACCCGGACAAGACCGAGTTGGTCTTGACGGGGGGTGGTTGCAGTCCTTGGTCCCCTTCCTTCTGGCCCTCTTCCCTCGGTCCCTCCCCCCTTCCAGCCCTCAAAGTCAAAACTTTGGGTATTTTCATTAACCCACAGCTTACCCTTCACACTCAGGTCAGTTCGGTGGTGTCCGCCTGTTTTCTCTCCCTCCGGACCATCCGGAGGGTTTCACGTTTTTTTTCTGCTTCCGCACTCAAACTCATTCTCATGGCCATGGTGCTGTCGCGCCTTGACTATGGGAATGTCATTCTTAATGGTGCCCCAGCTTACCTCATCCACCGACTTCAACTGATTCAAAATCAGGCGGCTCGCCTGATTTTCGGCCTCTCCAGGTCCAATCACACGACCCCCTTGCTTCAGTCCCTCCACTGGCTCCCTGTGAGGGAGAGGGCGCTCTTTAAGTTGGGCTGCACTACCTACCAGGCCAGATCTGGGACCGCCCCCGCCTTCTTGTGCGAAGCTATCTCTCCTTATATTCCGTCCAGAGAACTTCGCTCTACCCATTTGTCCCTTTTGGCAGTCCCCCGTTTTAGGAAACAGAAGGCCGGGGGGGCCAGATTTGCTGTGCTGGCTCCCTCCTTTTGGAACTCACTTCCACCTTCCCTCAGGATGTCTCCCTCCTATCTGGAGTTTCGCAAGCAACTGAAGACTCTTTTGTTCTCCAGATCTGTCGCAGCTTAGCTCGCTCCCCACTGACCCTCGGCTATCTAGCGCCATGGAACCAGTTCCGGTATAAGAGCGCTTTATAAATATTTTAAAATTCAAATTCAAATGCGAAGGCAGAAAAAAAAGAACAGGACGTTTTTCTACCGCACTTCCCCCTTTATTGTCACATGATGGTGACGCCATGTTGGGGGAAGTGCAAATAGTTCTGCTAGGTATTAGGTTTCTGTGGAGCAGACTAGCTGCTCACTGTTAAGGAATGGGACGGGGAGACTGGACAAGGAGGAAATGAAGAGTGGCAGGTCAGGCACACAATTGTCTGAAATTGGCTAGCTATCTTATAAGTACTTGGTATAGCGCACTCTACTCACTCCTAAAGAGGTATCTCAGTGCTCCACAGAACCAAGACTGGAAGACGGATCAAAAGAGCCAAGTCTTCAGGCATTTTATAAAGCTACTAAAGAAGGACAAGAACAAATGAGGTGGGGGAAAGTCGGAGTATGACCGTCGCCATATCTTGAAGTACAGATACGGTGGGAACTTAAAAAATCTTTAACCTTGGATCTGAAATTTCTTTTAGGACAGTACTGAGTAAGCTTCACTTGTAGTTATGCCCAGGCCCTTGCCTGCCAAAGAGTTGTAAACAGGACAGAGAAGCTTGACCAGGGGGCACTTTCTGACTGGTAGCCAGTGAAGAGCTTTTAAGGTTGGGGCTGAGGGGGAGCCTGAGGGAGCTTGCAGTCTTGGTGCATCGCAGTGTTTTGGACTACCTGTAGTTTGGAAAGAAGAGTTTTGTTAGCTGGCACCAGCAGGGTGTTCCCGAGTCATGACGACTCATAATGAGGGCTTGAACCAAAATTCTCCTAGACCTCAACAGGAGTCACTGGAACACTGTTTAAAGCAAGCAAATGGTGCTAAAGCAAGTGCCACAGACGGACATAACCTGTTCTATCATGGAGAGAATCTCATTGACTAGTAAAACAAGGTTTTTGACTACCCTCTTAGGGTGAGGAGCTGGTGAGGAGTGGTCCCAAATCAGAAGGCTGCCAGTCTTCTGACCATTATGGCATGTGCCTTGCCAAAGAGCAGAATCTCTGTCTTATCTTGATTCAGTTGCAGACAGTTGAGAGTCAACTAAGAGACTCTCTTCCTCTTGAAGTCAAGAAATCTGATTTTAGCATTGTCTGGATCTTGCCCAAATGAGATAATTATTTGGGTATTGCCTGCATCAGATTATGTCAAACCAGCAATATTTAACAATCTGAACAATGGGGGCCACATAGATGTTAAAGAGAGTGGAGCTCAGAGAGGAGCCCTGAATGACCCCCTTGTCCATGTACATGGTCCAAGATTTAAAAGTGAGATCATCTAGTTCCTATTTTCCCAAATATCTTTGACCCAGTCCAAGATAGTTGGTAAGATTAAAGATCTGATGACAGAAATCCAGCATATCCCGAACCTGCATTGTTCAATGGAGCCCCCTCACCCCTTCTCTAGGCCGACAAATTTATTGACTACCCTACCCTTGCTCACTAAGGAGCTTCTGTCTATCTTAGTGGGACGTGTGAAATCTGGCTCCGCAGCTGACCCCTGCACCCCCAAAATCTTCAAAATAGCTTGGCCGGGCATTGAAGACAAAGTGCTCTCCCTCCTGAATCGCTCCTTGGAAACAGGGCTGGTCCCCTCCAATTTTAAGGAAGCTCTTGTGTTCTCACTTCTAAAGAAACCTGGTGCCGATCCTAAAAACCTTAAGAACTTCAGGCCAATCTCTCAGCTAACTTTCCTGGCAAAAATTATCGAACAACATATATTACAATCTTTTACTCGCCACCTGGAGTGTAATCAGCTTCTTGAGCCAAATCAGGTGGGGTTCAGAGCCCATCACAGCAGAGAATTAGTCATGCTTTCCGTACTGGACGATCTGAGACTTAGGGCAGACAAAAAAGTGCTGTGTGCTCTGGTACTACTAGACCTATCCGCGGCATTTGACACTGTCGATCATCTCCAACTACTATCGTGTGTTAGTGATCTAGGGATCCAGGGCACGGATCTGGCCTGGCTGGCCTAATTTCTTAGGACATTTCCCAGCTAGTACAATTAGGAGATCTGGTGTCACATCCAGCTACGCTGGTTTGTGGAGTACCCTATGGTTGAGCCTTATCTCCCCTGCTTTTCAATGCCTATCTGCAGCCTTTAATTGCTGCACTGAATCAGATGGATTGCAGGGTTCATAACCATGCCGACGACACCCACATTTTGATCCAGATCGACCACTCATCTAGGGCCTACCTGAGAATGCAAGATATTCTTAAGTTCAGCATCAACTGGATGTGGGCAAACTCGCTAAAAATCAACACCGAGAAAACAGGGGTTTTAGCGGTAACTACAACTTCAAACCCTTGGAATTACCTGTTCTGGCCTGCAGAACTGGGGCCCTTCCCCGAACCGGCAATGGCCGTAAAAAGCCTTGGTATCAAGATTGATGCCTTGCTATCTATGACACAGCAAGTGTCGGCGGTGGTTGGATCCGATGTGGGCCTAATGCGTCAGCTTTGGAAACTGTCCCTTCTGTTGTCCTTCGGCACCCTTAGACTGACAGTTTCTGCTTTGATCCTGTCGCTTCTCGATTATGGTAACGCTCTATATCATGGTCTACCAAAAAATCTTCTGACCAGGCTTCAGGTGGTAATGAACGACGCAGCGAGATTAATCTTTAAAAAACCCAGACATACACCGCCCACGCCCTTATTGCAGACCTTACATTGGCTCCCGATCTTACAGAGAACTAAATATAAAAGTCTTTGTATCGTGCATAAGGCTGTTCATGGCTCAGCCCCTAGTTACATTAAGGATCGATTGACTAATTATTGCCCGAGTAGGGCCCTCCGGTCGACTGATGCCTGTAACTTGGCCTGCCCCCGGTATAACCGTTCGTCCTTGGGTCGGCGAGCCTTCTCGACCATAGCCCCTCAGGCATGGAACCGCCTCCCCATCGAACTTCGTAAGGAAACTAATCTCATCCGCTTTAGGAAGAGTTTGAAAACTGTACTGTTCTTAGAGGCATGGGGATCACTCTGAACAGCTCACTTCGTTCTCAACTAGTACTGGACGTCCGCTGATAGCGCTTAGAGACCTCTGGATGATAACTCGCTTTATAAATCCATATTAACATAACATAACATAACATAACATAACAAGGCCTCCTCATAAATACCTATCTCAAAAAAGACTCCAAACCAGGATGGAATAAGAGATGGTACTGAAAGCAACTGACAAATCCAGTAAAACCAGCGTAACCATAGTGCCGGCATCCAATAAATGTCTGATGGAATCGCCTACTGCTACCAAGGCAGTCTCCTTACTGTGGAAAGCTATAAAGCCAGATCGAGTGGGGTTCCGTAAGTGGTGGTCCTCTATATAAGAAGAAAGTTGTTGGTCAATAAGACCCTCCAAAAACGTGCATAAAGGGAGAAGACATAAGATGGGCCAGTAGTTGTCAAGTTCGTTGGGATCAGCAGTGGCCTTTTTAGGTCGAGCAGACGTTCCCTCAATGCGTGAGCATTGATGGTGTCTGCTTCAGACCTAATGTTACCCGTATTTAGGAATGTGGACAGCAATGTGCCACGCGCTTTTCGTTTCCAGTTTTCACCGCGGGAGCGCGCTCCTAGCTACTTGCTGTGTGTGCGTCGTCAGTTTCGCTTTCGAGCCAGTGCCCCTGGGCAGCCTCGTGGGCTCTGGAGAGATGCCGGCACTATCGTTGGGAGTCCCACACTGGGGACTCCAAATACCATGGCCCCCGCAGCCCTCAACATGCCCCGAGTACCTCTTGTCCCCAGAAACACAAGCACGGAGCCCCACTCACCGGGACTTCTCCTCCGCAGGACTCTTCCGGGGAGACAACGTGCCCAGCCAGGTCCCGCTCCGGGGCTGCTCCCTCCGGCGTCAATGGGCACAGGGACACTGGCACTCCGCTCCTTGGCTTCCCGGGTGGACGCCGGCTGCACGCAGGGCTCTCCTCTCTCTGCTCCGGAGCCTTGCGCCATCCATTGCAGCCTGCCTCCTGGGAAGCTCCGGTCGCGCTCGACTTCCTGCTTCTGGTCAGGCCCCGCCTCTGTCTCGAGGAGGGCTGCCTGACTTCCGCCCAGCCCGGGCTGCTTTCTTGTTTTTTTAATGCAGGTTTGTGTTTTGCCCGTTTGTTGTTTTGTTATTCTTTGCAGCTTATTATCTCGTCCAGGTCTTGTGGCAGAGATGACCTGGCAAGCAGCCCTCCCTTCTGAGATAACAGGGTCATTATCCGGTCCTGCGTCACTTAGGGTATACTTGTTAGTTTAATGGATCGGGTGTTGTGATTGCATAGCGGTGTCATGTGCAGCCCTTCATTGGCCTGCGCAATGCCACTGTTCGCCGTATTCACATAACCATTTTTTTGTGCCTCCAACCTAACCTGAGAAATTGCACTTTATTTCACGAGCGTTTATTCTGCTTACCTTCCCGCTGTCAGTTCTTCGAGGTGAGGCTCCCCTGACATTGTATTCTTTTACTATTTAACTATAATTGATCACTTGCATGCAGACAAACAAGCGCCCGCGCGCGCACCAGTCCTGGGCTTGTTTTTAAAGGACACCCATGCCGCACTTTCAGTTAAATGGCGCGGGTGCCGTGATTGCTTTGAGGTGTCATGCGCAGCCCTTCTCTGGCACACGCAATGCTGCAGTTCGCCTTATTTCAATTGACAATGTATTTTTTTAAACGCACCCATGCCGCCCTTTCTTAGGGCCCCTGCATCTCCACTCTGCCTTTTTTTAGTAGCCCCCCTCCCCCCGAAATTTGGCTCTAGTTGCGCCTCTGTGCCCCACTGCACAGCATCCATGCCCCCCTCCTTCGGTGAGTGCCAGGTGTGGTGCTCAGAGAATGGGATTCATGAAAGCTACAGGGGACGCCTGCACTCCTCGTGGTACTCTGTGTCAATCTAGAAGAGGATGCTCTTTGTGAGTGGTGTGCGTGGCTTGCTGCTTGTTGCCTGGCTACAGGATGACACCTGTTAATGGTGCTGAGTCTTGTTTTCCGACATTGGTGGGTGCATTTGTTTTACTTATGCACCTGTTTTGCAGCGCTACAAACCCCATTTAGGATTGCTTTCTGGTGTAAACCCTTGTTCCCCACGCCTAGAAGCCTCTGTACTGCTAGCCCCATCATGCACTCAATGCAACATACACTCCCAATCCCACTCAGTGCCACGTAATTACACGCCACATAATTACACAGCACTCAATGCAACATACACCAAATACCACTCAGTGTCACATAATTACACACCACATAATTGCACAGCACTCAATGCAACATACACTCCAAATACCACTCAGTGCCACATAATTACACGCCACATAATTACACTACGCTCAATGCAACATACACTCCAAATACCACTCAGTGCCATGTAATTCCACACCACAGAATTACACTGCGCTCAATGCAACATACACTCCAAATACCACTCAGTACCACATAATTACAGGCCACACAATTACACTCTACTGAATACAACATACACTCTAAATCCCACTCAGTGCCACATAATTACAAAGCACTCAATGCAACATACACTCCAAATACCATTCAGTGCCACATAATTACACGCCACATAAGTACACAGCAATCAATGGAACATACACTCCAAATACCACTCAGTGCCACATAATACACGCCACATAATTACACTGCACTCAATGCAACATACACTCCAAATCCCACTCAGTGCCACACAATTACACGCCACATAATTACACTGCACTCAATGCAAGATACAATCCAAGTACCACTCAGTGCCACATAATTACACTCCATATTATTACACAGCACTCAATGCAACATACACTCCAAATCCCACTCATTGCCACATAATTACACGCCACATAATTACACAGCACTTAATGCAACATACACTCCAAATACCACCTAGTGCCACATAATTACACGCCACATAATTACACAGCACTCAATGCAACATACACTCCAAATCCCACTCAGTGCCACATAAGTACACGCCACATAATTACACTGCACTCAATGCAACATACACTCCAAATCCCACTCAGTGCCACATAATTACACACTACATAATTACACAGCACTCGATGCAACATACACTCCAAATACCGCTCAGTGCCACATAATTACACGCCATATAATTACACTGCACTCAATGGAACATACACTCCAAATACCACTCAGTGCCACATAATTACACGCCACATAATTACACTGCACTCAATGCAACATACACTCCAAATACCACACAGTGCCACATAATTACACGCCACATAATACTGCACTCAATGCAACATACACTCCAAATACCACACAGTGCCACATAATTACACTCCACATAATTACACTGCACTCAATGCAACATACACACCAAATCCCACTCAGTGCCACATAATTACACAGGACTCAATGCAACGTACACTCCAAATACCACTAAGTGCCACGTGGTTATATGCATCATAACCGCATCGATGCTGATGACAGAACCGCTCCGTCATCAGCCGCGGTGACGCTGTGCTGATGACGGAGCGGTTCCGTCATGCCCCACCCAACGCGCCTGCGCGGCGCTGATTTCGCACCTGCGCGTCGCTGATTTCGCGCCTGCGCGGCGCTGATTTCGCGCCTGCGCGGCGCGTTCTATTGAGCGGGCGGGGCCATGACGGAACTGCTCCGTCATCAGCACAGCTCACCCGAGGCTGGTGACGGAGCGGTTCCATCACCAGCGTGTGAGCGCCGCACGGCCCCCCGCCCCCTTAGCCCTGCAGCGGAATAGCCGCCGCAGCGAAGGTGATAATTACACTGCACTCAATGCAACAAGCACTCCAAATAACACTCAGTGACACATAATTACACACCACATAATTGCACTATACTGAATGCAACACACACTCCACACAATACCACTCTATCTATCTATCGCCCTCACTCTATCTATCTATCTATCGCCCTCCCTCTATCTATCGGCCTCACTCTATCTCTATCTATCTATCTATCGGCCTCACTCTATCTATTTATCGGCCTGACTCTATCTATCTATCAGCCTGACTCTATCTATCTATCGCCCTCACTCTATCTATCTATGTATCGCCCTCACTCTATCTATCTATGTAATGCCCTCACTCTATCTATGTATCGCCCTCACTCTATCTATCTATGTATCGCCCTCACTCTATTTATCTATGTATCGCCCTCACTCTATCTATCTATGTATCGCCCTCACTCTATCTATCGCCCTCACTCTATCTATCGCCCTCCCTCTATCTAGCACACTCACGAAACCTATCTATCACATCACCACAGCATCACTCAGCACCACCACAGCATCACTCAGGGGCACCACAACATCACTATGCACTACCACAGCATCACTGAACTCCACAGCATCACTCGTCGCCACAACATCACTCAGCACCACCACAGCATCAATCTGTGCAATCATTCAACAACAACTGGTTCAAATATGTTCTCTCAATGTTTCAAGCTTTATTACAAATGTCACAAAAAGATGTTAATATTTCACTTCTGTTCTTCGATTTTCTTCATAATAACATACAATGAACATAATCTTCACAAAAGTTATTCACAAAAGTTTAAGCTATTGCCATTATAAATTACAATAACTTTTTTAAAAGTATTAATTATTTTAAAAAAATACAAGCCACTGTTATTTGTAATATCAATACATCTAAGTCATGTAAATACAACACATATTGCGTTACAAATGCTATAGGTGTCACATTTGCGAAAGTTAAATCTATTGGCATTGTAAATGACAAAGCTATTAATTTCGCTATTTTCAAAACCAACACATAAATAACAAATTTGTCATTTACAATACCAATATCTCAAACTTTCCTAATGCGAGACCTATTGCATTGCAAATGCTTATTTAAAATAGGGGTAACCGGCGCTGCTTTCCAGCCTATGGCAGCTTCGCAGAGTTCACTGATAGGTTAAATAAAGACATGATGGAAGGTGTTAATAAGGTTGACAAGGTGACTACTATGTAAGAAGGGCAGGTGTCCGAGGGGAGCCAGATTTGACTTTTTATAGCATATCCTTCACTTTCTTTTGGGAGATGGCTATCCTTCCGGGAAGAGGACTGCAGCACTCAGCATGATCAGGGGTCAAATATCTAGTAAAAGTCAGCAAAGTCAGAGGTGTGCTCGCAAGGCAGAGTCACCACCCATCTCACCTATATTTGTAGTAGTTGAGCCTTCAGTCAGTCCACCCCTGTCTCTGGTGAGGGGTTCAATTGGGTTGACAGATATTCTTGAATAGTAGTGGTTATTGAGTTAAATTCTTCAGCAGTATGCCTCGTCTTGTTGTGAGGATTAGAACCATCTTCAAGATGCTTGGTTGGTTCTAGCACAAATCAAAAGGGGGAAAGGTCAGAGATAAAAGAAAAAGGCAGTTATGGCAGAATTGCATTGTGTATTTGTGTGTGTGTGTGTTTTATGTGTGTGTTTCAAGTTTCAAGTTTATTTTTTTAATTTGTTTGATTAGTTAAAATCTTACAAATATAGCTAAAATATCAACAAAATTAAAAAAAAAGTAAAACAATCCATCATTCAAATTTAAATCCAGAGACTTAATGATATCATACACGTTCGGTTTTAACATGCAATCAGGGCTTGCCTACATGACCTTACTCCACGTATATTAAGCAGTCTCTTAAGTGTAGTTTTTCTTTCACTTTCCAAATCCGGGCACAGACATAGTAAGTGAATAGTTTTTTCTGGTCCTAATTCACAAAGCCTGCATAGATTTTCATCTTCTTGTCTCTTCCATGATGGTAAGTGACATAGTCCTGGCAAACAACCAAATCTAGCTTTGATAAAAATCTGCTTGTTTTTCTTGGACCACGAAGCTTCAAGATATTTTTGCACCTTTTTCACCTTGAATCCATTTACGATTGGCCATGCATGGTTTCTTTTTGCTAACATATCTTTGTCCTTTATCAAAGAAAGATGGTTGGTAAGCTTATTTATTGTTTTTTAAGCTATCCTGTGTAACAGTAGTATTCCAAAGTGATGTTATACCAAATTCTTCTATTGATCTATTTAAATAGGAGGCGACATATACATTTCTGTTATTTTTTACTTCTTGCCACAGTATACAAAACATTTGGTTCTCTTGGTCATTTTTTATTCTGTTCCAAGCTTTCAGTATTCGTCCTTTCCTTGCATGTAGTTAATTATTTAGCCCAAATTCCAGCCGGACATGAGCTTGTGAGGCATTCTTTGACAGGGAGAATAATATTCTGTATGCTCTAACGACTGCAGTGTTAATAAGATCAGCATCTTTTCCATTGATTACCTCACTACCATATCTTAAAGTAGGGAGTAGTTTGGCAGCGATTATTTTTAGGAAAGGATGGTAAGACAAATCTCCTACAGTTTTCTGAATGATTCTAAATGCCGCCACAAGGGTGTTTGCTTTCCTTGTAATATCCTGTTTTTGGCAGGAAGTTTCCTTTATCGTTAAAAATAACACAAAGGTATTTGTAGATAACAACTTGTTCCTATTCTTTGTGTTCCAAAAACCATTTATGTTTAAATTTAAGTCGCACATTTTTTGTAATAATCATTACGTTGGTCTTAGCTTTGTTTATTACCATACTATTTGCTTTTGAATACTTAGAAATTCCATCAATTAATCGTTGCATTCCAATTTTGGTATGACTTAGGAGTATGACGTCATCAGAATAAAACAAATTGGATATCTGTTTGTATGCTAACCTTGGAGGATATGCATTGATTTCATTCAACGTAGTAGAAAGATCAGCTAAGAATAAATTAAAAAGTAAGGGGGCCAAAGTGCACCCTTGTTTAAGACCACTTGTTGTAGGAATTTCGTTGGTTAGTATGCTTCCATCACCAATCCTCACCCTAACCCAAGTTTCAGAGTGCAGAAGCCTGATCATTTTTAGCAAAGTAATTCCTTGTTTTTTTAATTTAGCCCACAAAAGCTCTCTATCAACACAGTCAAAAGCAGCCTTGAAATCTACGAAACACAGGTATAAGGGTTGTTTTACAAATATTGCTTTTTCAATTAATACCGATAGTGTTAATATATTTGTAGAGGTTCCAAGGCCTTTGATAAAGCCTGTTTGGTTCGGGGGCAAAACCTGGCTCTCCTTTGCCCAATCAGTTAAAATCACCAATAAAATCCCAGCAAACAATTTTGCATCCGTATCTTGCAAGGTAATTAGCCGATAGTTTTCCGGCATTTGCCAATTTCCTTCATTAAAAATTGGTGTTATTAGCGATCCTTTCCACGATTTAGGAATTGCTTTACTCCGAACCACCTCGTTAAAGACATCGGTCAGGGAGATAGACCAAAAGTCAGGTGCTTCCTTGTATAATGCAAACGGAATACCGTTGGGACCGGGGGCCCCATTCTTCTGTTTCTTTATCAACTTGGCTACCTGTGAGTTGGTCATATAAATTTTACAGTCGCCTTCAAGGTCATCTTTTATCCTCTTTTCCTGATTTTTATATTGATTATATATTGAGGTTTCTGGGTTTAAATGTTTTAAAAGAAACGTAACTCATTCTTCTTCAGATAAGACAGACCCTACAGCCTGTTTGTTTGGCCTAGCTCGACCGTTAATCAGTTTCCAGAACTCCTGTGAGTTTGTTAAAGTACTTGCGTGGAAGATTTTTGTCCACAGATCTTGACTTGCTTTGTTTTTTTCATTCCATATTAATTTCCTCAGATTGCAATTTGTGTTTTTTACAGCACCCGTATTTCATCGTTAAATGGAAACTTAATTGACTGTTTCCTAAATCTATTTCACGTACGTCTAAGTTTTCTTACAGTAAACGGGAGGTAGATGTTAGGTTCACTTGTTTCATTCTGGGCCGTATTTCTTCTATCTGCGCAAGATGTTTTTTCATTATAACTCACTATCTTCTCTGTAAATTTTTCCCATTTGTCCATTACAGTTCTCATTATTGTTTCTTTAAAACATTCTTCAACTAGACTTTTCGCTTTTGCCATGATCTTGTCCGCATTATGGGTTTTTCATATAAGTTTCCTGTAATTGATGGTGCTGGTCTGGCCTTGCATTGTTTGATATTTTTGAGATTTTGGGCAGGAAAGCTTTATCTTAATAATTTGTTGACTATGATCGCTATCCGGGAATTTATTCAGTCGGTATGCTGTCACTTTGTTGAAAGTAGACATTGATGTCAGTGTGTAATCAATGCATGAGTTACCGTTATATGAATGGAATGAGCAAGCAGGTGTAGTGTCCGTTGAGAATCTACCATTTAATATTCTGAGTCCTAGTGCTTTCATGGCCATTACAAAATTTCTCTCCATTCTAGTTTGTTTAATCATTGTTCTTGATTCCATTGTTGGTTCCGGGATTTCCCATTGTTGATCATGTAACTGAATAAAATCATCCCGCACAAATGGTATTAGCAAGTTTATATTAAATCCCCTGTTACGATGTAGTCAGCTAAGGGCTCCACCAGAATTTGCTCCAGAAGAAAATTATTAAGAGCGGCATCCAACTCTTTCTTGGAGGTCTGCTTTGGAGGTATATATATGTTGACTAAGATTAGAGTTTTGTATGACCTGGTTTTGCAAGCTTTATATCGTAGCTTTATCGCAAGCAGATTTGAATTATTCGTCTGTATTTGATAGTGTTTTACTTCTAGATCAATTAGTACGAATATTGCTAGCCCACCACAAGGACAACCACATTTCTGATATTTGATTGCAGGCTCGAAGTATCCCTTGTAGTATTTTAACATGAATGGGTCCATTGCCCATGTTTCCTGCATTAGTACTATTTGACTGTTGTTTGGTAATCCATGTATTTGATCATCAATTAGTTTTTTACAGATCCCGTTTATATTCCATGAGCAAATCTTTATTGTAGAAGTGACCGTGCTCTGTTCCTGTTGTACTGCCTGGGATGAAGTTTGTCAATGCTCCTTAGTACCGTGTAAAGCTGTCATGATCCATTTTTCATTCACTCCATTTGTGTTTTTTCTCTTTAAACCCTTGGCAGCGGCGGTAATTCTGTCGCGGTGCTAGGGGGGAGGGGGGCCGCGTGGCGCCGCCATGCTCGTGAGAGAACCACTCCGTCACGAGCCGCGGTGGCGCTGTGCTTGTGACGGAATGGTTCCGTCACGGCCCCACCCGCCTAATAGAACCCTCAGCGCAGGCGCGAAATCAGCGCCATGCCTGTGCGGCGCCCGGGCCGTGACGGAACCATTCTGTCACCAGCACAGCACCACCGTGGCTCGTGACGGAATGGTTCCGTCACGAGTGTGCAAGGGGTTAATATATTAGACCCTTTTTTCCTTCAAGGTTTGTTTTGCCCAGGGGATTTTTTAATATGGAAAAAATCGAATTAATTTTTTCATGGTGTGATTGCTTTGTGAGGCTTCCTTTAATTAAGAACGGTGCTGGATAGACCTCTGGAAGCGGTGGGCTGATTAATATCTCTCAACTATAGAAGATTCGGCACTCTTTCAAGATCAATTCTGCTATAGGCCCGGTGGCCACTGTTACCAATGTTAGTGGAAATCTTCCTTTGGAATCAGGCTGGAAACCTACACATTCAATATCTTCAAATGTTATCTTTTTAAGTGAAGGTATCGTTTTCATTAGTCGGAGCATATTTCCTCTATTAAGATATCGTGTGTTTCTCTTGATTCATAAAGTGGTTTAAAGATAATTTGAGCAGGGTTAGTTTTTTAGGAGCCTTGTTTCACTTTTTTTGTCCTCAGATGTTCCGTATTCCTCGTAGGTAATCAGCCTGTTCTGGCCACTTTTTTCAATTACTAGAATATCTCGGGTTTTTATATACATCGATTAGTCTGTCACTCGTTTTATTTTCCAAGAATTGGTCTTTATTCTGTTAGTAGTATATCTCAGTGAGAAACGAACTGAGATATACTACTAACAGAATAAAGGTTTGGTTTGTATTCCTAGCTTAGTTGGGCGTAGTTTTTTGGTCTTGCTCTGTTAGGTTCCGAGTTGTTGGACCTATGTAATTTTGCCATGCATTCTGATTATGCACTGCTGTTCTGTATTCCGGTGTATTCTGAAGCATCATTTCTTTTGTCATACTTTTAGTTTGTTCACTTTTGATACCACTGGAAGTAAGATCTTTTATTACACAACCATTAACATTGGTTTTACATTTTGATTCTTCTTAGTGGACTCTTTGTAATTCGACTTCGGGAATATACGATGTTAGGTTGGAGCTTTCGACTACTGTATTTGTTTTTAATCTGGTCAGTTTTTGAGTGCATTGAGGGTTCATTGGTTTATCAAAAATATCATAATATTTTCTTTTCTGTCACTAAATATTTTGGCATTGGAAGATTTCATCCCAATATCATTACTATCTATTGATTTTTAGGTCTCGTAGAACCAATGTGCATGCGTTGTTCTTCGAGAGTATTGTAGGCAAAACAAACTCTTGAAACCAGCGAGGATTGTCCCCAATGCATGTGAGGTAATCAACCGCGACGCTTCCCCAGTGCGCGCTTGGCCTCACTTCTCAATCACACCCCATATGGTGTTCCCTCCCACTCACTCGCACATCAAAGGCTGCTGCTCCCCCGCCAATGCGCTCCCGCCCCCACCCCCCACAGCAATGCCAAGAGCTTTTTTCTGTGGCTTGTTTTTTTCGTGCATGCTTTCTATGTTCTGTTTTATCTCTCTGTCTTTGCCTGCCTTTTTTCCTCTCTTGCATCTTCTTCTGTTCTTTTTCTTTTCTTGGCCGCTCTCTCTCCATTTATAGTATTTATTATTCTCTGATTGCCTCAGTTGTTCCTCCCGCAGTCTTTCCTTATCTCAAACCATCTTTCGTTGCATTACAGCTCCTCCCCGTTTCTTGCTCCCAAGTATAGCGCCGCGAGTGGCGAGCAGTGTGTTCTATTTCAGTGTATACACTCACTCATTCCCTCGCACCCAGGCTCCCTCGCCCCTCTTTAACTCCCCGGACCCCCTGCCCCCTTTCTTCACACTCCCCCTCTCGCTCTGCGGTAATAAGTGCTCTGATGAGCTCGCTGCCCCTCCAGAACACACAACGAGAGCCGCCTCCGGAGCTCTCGTTCAGACAGGAGCAGAGGCTGCAGCACAGACTCAGGGCAGGGACAGGGGAGAGTGCACACAGCTGGAGTCAGACGAGCTGCACCACCCCACAGCGGGGGCTCCTGCATCACCATCCACAGACCTTCCCAGCCATCACCACTGGGTTGTTCAGCCTTCAAATGTTGGTAAAATTATGGGGATTTATAAAATACGGCAGCTTGTGCCACTCTCTCACTTCTCTTTCATTAATTCTCCCCTTCTGCTACACATACAGTTGCACACCCCTACCTCTTCCTTTTTGTCCATTTGGGCGCCCACTCTGTCCATCAGCCTTCCAATGTCGATAAATATTTTACTTTAGCCCAAACAAAGTTCTGGCGTACAGAAAATAATCACTTTCCCCTATAGGCAATGCATTTTTTAAAGCTGCTCCAGTTACTGCCCCATAGCAAGTGTATCTTTTTTAATTTTTTACTCATCTGATTTCCCGCACATTCTGTAATTTCATTCTTCCTTATCATTCTTCAGTTTTCCTCATCTCTCTGTCTTCTTATCTCATTACGGCCCTCAAAATCTCACTCGCCTCTCATTGTTGATCACCTTTAACTCCCTCTTTCTCTCTCCATTTATTGTGATAATTCTGTTTTCTCGTTTTCTCCATCTGTTTATCTTTCATTTTTCTGTGCGTTTATCTTTCATTCCTCCTTTTTTGTCCGTTTCAGCCTTTTTCGCTCTTTTCTTTGCTTTTATTATGAAATAATCCATTTCAGTTTATCGTAGTATCCTTCTATTTATTTTTTGCATCAGGGTGAACTGCAAATGTTAATTTCAAAATATGAAGATGCGGTGTTAGAAATTCCGAAATATAGGTACTTGGCAACATGCTTGATGTGCACACCGCGCCAGTTAAGTGTGCAGACGAAAAGTTTTAGTGGATAGGTGAATGTATTGGTAGGTCAAACCTAGTCTAGCACTCATGGCCTTTCAACTCGAGCCACGCTGCACCTCTACCCCCTCCTGCTCTCCGGCCCTCCCGGGCCCCGATTGCTCCTGTATATTCTTCTTCTTTCAGTTTTTCTTCTGCTTGCCCCTCCCCCACTGTATTCTTCTGTGGCTTCACGTTCCTTCCCTTTGCGTTGGTCTTTGCTCATCTTCTGCCCCCTCTCTACCTCCCTCTTGTTTTCCTCACAAGCTTAAAGACAATCTGCTTCCCCGCCCCCCTGGTGTTTATGGCTTTTCTCGCTCGCTAATGCATTTTTTCCCCTCCCACCCTTCCTTTGATGTCCGCTGCGCGTGGCCTCTGCCTGTCGCCTCTCCGTCCTTCACAGCCCCTCTCTGTCATGGTATCTCAAATTTGGGGACTACATCTTCAAAACAAGTCTGTTCATGTTGACACATGCAAATTGAATCCTTACTTTCTTTCCATTCATCCTTTCTTTCCTTCTTTTCTTTCCTTCCTTTCCTTCCTTCCTTTCCATCCTTTCTTGCCTTCCTTTTCTTTCTTCCTTTCCTCCCTCCCTTTCATTCCTTTCTTTCTTTCCTTCCTCCCTTCTTCCTTCTTTCTTTCGTTCTCTCTTTCTTTCTTTCTTCCCTTCCCTTCCACATTATCACTCAGCACCACCACAGCATCACTCAGCACCACTCAGCACCACCACAGCACCACTCAGCACCATCACAGCATCACTCAGCGCCACCCCAGGATCACTCAGCGCCACTCCAGCATCACTCAGCACCACCACATCATCACTCAGCGCTATCCCAGCATTACTCAGTGCTACCCCAGCATCACTCAGCACCACCACAGCACCACTCAGCACCACCACAGCACCACTCAGCGCCACCCCAGCATCACTCAGCACCACCACAGCATCACTCAGCACCACCACAGCATCACTCAGCATCATTCAGCGCCACCACAGCACCACTCAGCGCCACCCCAGCATCACTCAGCACCACCACAGCACCACTCAGCATCACCACATCATCACTCAGCGCTACCCCATCATCACTCAGCGCTACCCCATCATCACTCAGCACCACCACATAATCACTCAGCACCACCACCACATAATC
This sequence comes from Lissotriton helveticus, assembly GCF_964261635.1. Classification (NCBI taxonomy): domain Eukaryota; kingdom Metazoa; phylum Chordata; class Amphibia; order Caudata; family Salamandridae; genus Lissotriton; species Lissotriton helveticus. The sequence goes on along the minus strand of NC_136059.1, from coordinate 777,528,106 downwards.
ACTCAGCATCACCACATTATCACTCAGCACCACCACATTATCACTCAGCACCACCACAGCACCACTCAGCACAACCACAGCATCACTCAGCACCACTCAGCACCACCACAGCATCACTCAGCACCACCACAGCACCACTCAGCACCACCACAGCACCACTCAGCACCACCACAGCACCACTCACCACCACCACAGCATCACTCAGCACCACCAAACCACCACCACAGCACCACTCAGCACCACCACAGCACCACTCAGCATCACCACAGCACCACTCAGTGCAACACCAACATCACTCAGCACAACCACAACACCACACAACACCACCACAGCACCACTCAGCACCACCACAGCATCACTCAGCACCACCACAGCACCACTCAGCACCACCACAGCACCACTCAGCATCACCACAGCACCACTCAGCGCTACCCCAGCATTACTCAGCACCACCACATTATCACTCAGCACCACCACATTATCACTCAGCACCACCACATTATCACTCACCACCACCACAGCACCACTCAGCACCACCACTGCATCACTCCACACCACCACAACACCACACAGGAAGACCACAGCACCACTCTGCACCACCACATTATCACTCAGCACCACCACATTATCACTCAGCACCACCACAGCATCACTCAGCACTACCACAGCACCACTCAGCACCACCACAGCAACAATCAACACCACCACATTATCACTCAGCACAACCAAATTATCACTCAGCACCACCACGATACCACTCAGCACCACCACAGCATCACTCAGCACCACCACAGCACCACTCAGCACAACAACAGCACCGTTCAGCACCACCACAGCATCACTCAGCAACACCACAGCACCACTCAGCACCACCACAGGACCACTCAGCACCACCACAGCACCACTCAGCACAAGCCCAGCATCACTCAGCACCACCCAGCATCACCACATCATCACTCTGCGCTACCCCAGCATCACTCCGCACAACAATATTATCAATCAGCACCACCACATTATCAATCATCACCACCACAGCACCACTCAGAACAATCACAGCATCACTCTGCACCACCACAGCATCACACAGCAGCACCACAGCATCACTCTGCACCACCACAGCACCACTCAGCACAAACACAGCATCAGTCAGCACCACCACAGCACAACTCAGCACCACCACAAAAGCACTCAGCACCACCACAGCACCACAAAGCACCACCACTGCATCACTCATGACCACCACAGCTTCAATCAGCACAACAACAGCATCACTCAGCACAACCACAGCACCACTCAGCACCACCACAGCATCACTCAGCACCACCACAGCACCACTCAGAACCACAGCAGCACCACTCAGCACCACCAGAGCACCACTCAGCACAAGCTCAGTATCACTCAACACCACCCAGCACCACCACAGCACCACTCACCACCACCACATTATCACTCAGCACCACCACAGCATCACTCAGCACCACCACAGCATCACTGAGCACCAACACAGCATCAGTCAGCACCACCACAGCACAACTCCGTACCACCACAAAACCACTCAGCACCACCACAGCAACACTCAGCACTCCAACACCAACTCCACCCTCCACACTCCAAATCCACCATCCAACTCGAGCCTCAAAAAACAAAACCACACTCTAACTCCACCATACAAGTCCAAGTCCACCCTCAAAGTCCACCCTCCAAACCCAAACCCACCCTTCAAGCCCAAATACACCCTTCAACCCCAACTACACACTCCAACTCAAAAACAACCTCCAAACCCAAATCCACCCTCCAAAACCAACATCAAAATCAACCGTCAAACACAACTCTCCAAGGCCACCCTCAAAATCCACCCTCCAAAGCCAGCATCAAAAACTTCCCTCCAACTCCACTCTCCAACTACACCCTCAAACTACACCCTCCAACTCCACCCTCCAACTCCACCCTCCAACTCCATCCTTCAACTCCACCCTCAAAATCCACCCTCAAACTTCACCCTCCAAATCAACCTTCACTCAATCTATCACCATACACACTCACTACACTACTACACTGCCCTCTCTCTACCACCATACCGCCCTCACTCACTCTACGGGCCTCACTCACTCTAATGCCTTCTATATTTCCATGTTCACTTCTCTTCTCCCGTACTGATCTGCTGCTCTCTTCCAGCGCCTCCTTCTTTAAGTTCCAGTTCTCTTCTACTGTGCAAATCTGTTGCTGTCTTCCACCCTAACTCCTTCTTTAACTCACTGTTCTCTTCTGCAGTGCTAATCTGCTGCCTCTTCCACCCACCTCCTTCTCTAACTCCCTGTTCTCTTTTTTTCTCCCTCTGCTCATCTGCTGCTCTCTTCCGCCGCACCTCCTTCTTTCAGTCCCTGATCTCATCTCTTCTCCTATAATAATCTGATGCTCTCTTCCACTACCTCCTTCTCTAACTCCCTGTTCTCTTCTCCTGTGTTGAACTAATGTTCTCTTCCACCCGCATCATTCTTTAATTCCATGTTACCTTCTCCTGTGCTTACTTGCTGCTCTTGTCCACCCCAACTCCTTCTTTAAGTCCGTTCGCTTCTCTTCTCCTGTGCTAATCTGCTGTTCTCTTTCAACATGCCTCCTTCTCTAAATCCCTGTTCTCTGTTCATGTGCAACAATTAAGTTCTCTTCCACCCGCTTCCTTCCTTAACTCCTGGTTCTATTCACCTGTGCTGATCTGCTGCTCTCTTCTACCCACCTCCTTCTTTAACTCAGTTTTTATATCCTGTACTGATCTACTGTTCCCTTACACAAACTCATTCTCTAACTCCCAGATCTCTTCTCCCATGCTGATCTGCTGTTCTCTGCCTGCCGCAGCATTCTCTAACTCCCTGTTTGCTTATCTTGTGATATGTTCCTCTATTCCAACCACCTCCTTCTACAACTCCCTGTTCTATTCGCTTCTCCTATGCTGATCTGCTGGTCTCTTACACCCCACATCATTCTTTAACTCCCTGTTCTCTTTTGCTGTGCTGATCTGCTGCTCTATTCCACCCACCACCTGATTAAACTTCCGGGTCTATTGTCTGGGCTGATCTGCTGCTCTATTCCACCAGCATTCTTCTATACCTCCCTGTTGTCTTCTCTTATCCTGTGCTGATCTGCTGCCTCTTCCACCCACCTGCTTCTCTAACTCCCTGTTCACTTGTTTTCTCTCTCTGCTCATCTGCTACTATCATCCACCCCACCTCCTTCTTTAACTCCATGGTCTCTTATCTTCTCCGGTGCTGAACTGCTGTGCCATTCAACCCGCATACTTCTTTAACTACATGTTACCTTCTCCAGTGCTGACCTCCTGCTCTCGGACACCCAACATCCTTTTTTCACTCCGTTCACTTTTCTTCACCTGTGATAATCTGCTGTTCTCTTTCAACCCGCATTCTTCTCTAACTCCCTGTTCTCTTTACCTGTGCTAATATGTTGTTCTCTTACACCCACTTCCTTCCTTAACTCACGGTTCGCTTCACCTGTACTTATCTGCTGCTCTCTTAAACCCGCCTCCTTCTTTAAATCTGTTTTCTTATCCTGTACTGATTTGCTGTTACCTTTCACCAACTCATTCTCTAACTCCCAGTTCTCTTCTTCCATGCAGATCTGCTGTTCTATTCCTCCCGCATCATTCTCTAGCTCCCTGTTCTCTTCTCGTGTGCTGATCTGCTGCTCTATTCCACCCCACCTCCTTCTTTAACTCCCTGTTCTATTCTCCGGTGCTCATCTGCTGCTCTTTTCCACCGCCTCCTTCTCTAGCTCCCTGTTCTCTTCTCTTCTCTGGTGCCAGCCTGCTGTTCTCTTCCACCCGCCTCCTTCTTTAACTCCCTGTTCTCTTCTCCTGTGCTGATCTACTGCTCTCTTCCACCCCACCTCCTTCTTTAACTCCCTGTTCTCTTCTCCTGTGCTGATCTGCTGCTCTCTTCCACCTGCCACCTTCTCCAACTCCCTGTTCTCTTCTCCCGTGCTGATCTGTTGTTAACTTCCATCCACCTCTTTCTCTAACTCACTGTTCTCTTCTCCTGTGCTGATCTGCTGCTCTCTTCCACCCGCCTCCTTCTTTAACTCCCTGTTCTCTTCTGCTGTGCTGATCTGCTGCTCTCTTCCACATACATCCTTCTCTAACTGCACACACGTACATACAACCACACACATAACCACACACACACAACCACACACATGACCCCACACCCACAACCACACACACCCACAACCACATACACAAAACCACAACCACACACAACCACACACACACACACACAACAGCACACACACATCTATCGCCCTCACTCTATTGCCCTCACTCTATCGCCCTCACTATTTCTATCTATCGCCCTCACTCTATCTATCTATTGCCCCCACTCTATCTATTACCCTCACTCTATCTATCGCCCTCACTCTAGCTATCTGTCTATCTATCTATCGCCCTCACTCTATCTATCGCCCTACCTCTATCTATCTATCGTCCTCACTCTATCTATCTATCTATCTATCTATCTATCTATCTATCTATCTATCTATCTATCTATCTATCTATCTATCTATCTATCTATCTATCTATCTATCTATCTATCTATCTATCTATCTATCTATCTATCTATCTATCTATCTATCTATCTATCTATCTATCTATCTATCAAATCTATCTTTCTATCTTTCTATCTATCTATCTATCTATCTATCTATCTATCTATCTATCTATCTATCTATCTATCTATCTATCTATCTATCTAACGGTCTCACTCTATCAATCTATCTATCTATCGCCCTCACTCTCTATCTATCTATCTATCGGTCTCACTATATCTATCTAACTATTGTCCTCAGTCTATCTATCGCCCTCACTCTATCTATCTATCTGTCACCCTCACTCTATCAATCTATCTATCGCCCTCACTCTATCTATCGCCCTCACTCTATCTATCGCCCTCACTCTATCTATCACCCTCACTCTATCTATCGCCCTCACTCTATCTATCGCCCTCACTTTATCTATCGCTCTCACTCTATCTATATATCTAGCTATCTATCGCCCTCTATCTATCTATCACCCTCACTCTATCGCCCTCTATCGCCCTCACTCTATCTGTCTATCTATCACCCTCACTCTATCTGTCTATCTATCACCCTCACTCTATCTATCGCCATCACTCTATCTATCGATCGCCCTCACTCTGTCTATCTATCTATCGCCCTCACTCTGTCTATCTATCTATCTATCACCCTCACTCTATCTATTGCCCTCCCTCTAACTATCTATCGCCTTTACTCTATCTATCGCACCACCACAGCATCAATTGTCGCCACCACAACATCACTCAGCGCCACCCCAGCATTAATCTGTACAACCATTCAACAACAACTGGTTCAAATATGTTCTCTCAATGTTTCAAGCTTTATTACAAATGTCACAAAAAGTGGTTAATATTTCACTTCTGTTCTTGGATTTTTGTCACAATAAAATACACTGAACATAATCTTCACAAAAGTTAATTACAAAAGTTTAAGCTATTGCCATTATAAATTACAATAACCTTTATTTAAGTATTAATTAATTAAAAAAAGTTAAAAGCCATTGTTATTTGTAATATCAATACATCTAAGTGAGGTAAATACAAAACATGTTGCATTACAAATGCTATAGGTGTCACATTTGCGAAAGTTATAACTATTGGCATTGTAAATGACAAAGCTATTAATTTATCTATTTACAAAACCAACACATACATAAAAAATTTGTCATTTACAAGACCAATAGCTCTAACTTTTCTAATGCGAGACCTATTGCAAATGCTTGTTTCCTTAGCTTTCCTCCTATTACAATTGAATTGGGCAATAAATCCTTTTTGGTATCTGTTGTTGTTCCTTTTTCTATTTTTGATGTCTCCAATTTAACATCAATTTGCGACAAACTTTCCTATTTTGCCTTATTTCTTGCTTTACGTAGCTTTTTTCTCTGTCTTTTTGTTATTTCAAAGGCTACTGATTCGCCTTTAGTGGAACCGTCTATATTCAATTCTTGTGGCGAATCCAACAATATTTTATTACCTTTTATGTTGGTAGTATCTTGGTTCGTATTTGATTGGATTTCCGTGCTCGATATATTAGCATCCCTGGTATCCATTCTTTCCAATTGATCCACTTTATTTACTAGTGTAATTTCACTTGTATTAGAAGGCTGACCATCCTCCTTACAGTAATTCTTTTTCCTTATGCAGACAATATCTTTAACATCCTCCAAGATGGTATTCAAAACCTATGGAATGGTTACTAGTTTATTAATTAGGGGAGCACATGTACACTGGATATAACTTGGCGCAACTTCCCTTTGTGCCTTTATTATGAGATTATTCAGCTCCCCCAATTTATTCTCAATCCCAGCAACTGCATTGGCCATAACTCCCAATATGTCTATTTGAATGTCCATTTTATTTGATTGTGCTGTCAATGCTTCAAGGGTCAAAACTGATGTTTGATAGAATATGTCCCATATGGGTCCTAAATCCTGATTTTCTAGTTTTTTTGTTTTTTTGTCCATGTATATTACTTTACAACTTGAGGGGATATTGCTGTCATTGTGACCGCCTTCTTTATCAGTAAATTCCAATACATATTTTGGCGTAGAAACACTGGATTTGTTTGTGGCAAGTTCATTTGCAGATACAAGTTGTTCATTGCTTCCTAAAAGATTTTTTGTTTCAACCGATTTCTTTAGTTGATTAGGTGCGTCCTGTTCTAAATATTCTCGAGTTTCGTATCTTTGTACTGTTTTTTTTCCCCATCAGCTGTTATTTGCCTGGTTGGGCCATTTTCTAAGTTAATTGATCCTATAAGTTCTTTTTGTTGGCTTCCTATTATATGACCGGTTTTATCTTCCTCAGTGGCCATTCGGTGAGGTGCTTTAGTATCCAGTGGATGTGCATTGACTACTTCATCCTTTTTTTTCCGAATCTCAACTTTAACTTCTAGTGGGAGCGGAAATCCTCCAATGTTTGTATCCTTGATGTTGTCAATTTGATTCCATTCCTTTGTTATTGCAACCATCCTTGTTTTATCCGACATTCTGTATTTCGTTTCTTGAGAGTTTATTTGATTCAAAGGATTTACTCGCTGTAAAAAATCCTTTTACTCTATATGCACATTACTTTGACCTTCACTATCTGTCCCTTGTTGATCTTTGGTTTGGTCAGAAACCCAATCTACGTCAGCTTCATGAAGTAAAAGTAAGTTCTCTTTCGACTCGTTTGTTGGCTTGATTGGGGTCTGTAGATTTTTCAATTCTGGTTCTAGTTGCATTGACATGAGTGCTGTTGTTGGATCTTTCATAAAATCAAATTTCTGGGGGATTTTTGTACATTTTTCAAACATCCTAGCTATTGGTGAAATGAAAGTCTGCTTCACCCCCTTTGTTTGAGCTTTAGCTCTAGCCTTTTTTAGCAATGTTAGTGCTTGATTTTTTCGGACACGTTTTTTTGGAGTACCCAAACTTCTTTCTTTACCTGAGCGCATTTCTAATGGCTACCTCACTTGATCTACTGGAAAGATTTTCTTATGTGCCACAATGCCACAATGTACCCAATGATACGAAGAGAGGCAGACCAAAGACAAGTCTGTAAAGTGAGGAAAAGATTCACTAAATAGATTCCAAATATGTTGTTATGCAGCTCTAGGCTCCACAGGCACCTTGGCGCACTTTGAGTATCCTCTGACTCAAAAAGCAACCACAGGGTGAGTGTATACCATCGTATGAGGCCACCAGGTGCTCCTCAACTAACGTGTACACACTTAGACCAGCCTTTACACTCCAGAAGGTTACAAGTTGCACACTACCTTGCTTAAAATCCTGTGTGCCCTTTTGAGTCTTTTGGCGCTTACCAGATTACTCTCAGTGTGCTTCCCTGCTCCTCAGGGCCTCTTGTGGAGGTTATTATTTGGTAGGTCTTCTTTTGAGGGTTATTATTGTTTTATTTTATTTTGTTGTTAAAAAGTGAGGGTGTTTGATGGTTAATTAGCTTTCCTGACTGGATGCTCCGAGGGGCCTCGCAGCTCTGCGGCGGAAAAACAGAAGAAAATCAGGTTTAGAGTCTCGTTCTTAATAACAGTCCATTCGTGTTACCCGCTATGCTCAGAGTACACGCGGAGCTTTTCACGGGGCACACGTGGCAAAGCTGCAGCACCTGCAACACCCACAGCACCCGCAGCACCCGTGGCACCAACAGCCCCAACGGCACTACGGCTCTGTGCCCTACGCTGCGGCTCTATGGCTTACAGTCTCTCGGTGGTGCACACAGTGCGGGAAACATCTTTTACAACGCAACTTTTACCATGCAGTGCCTTTACGACGCAACTATTACAACGGAAACCATTACAACGCATTGCACTGGGCGGCGCTCTAGGATAGGGAATAGATTTAATTTACTATCCAACACCTTCCCTACTATCCACGGGGACTGGAGTTGGAATAGTAAATTAAACTATTCTCTATCCAGCACACCTCAACACTATGGGTTGTAATGGTTTGCGTTGTAAAAGTTGCGTCGTAAAGGCATGTGTGGTAAAAGCATGCGTTGTAACAACGTAAATCCACACAGTGCCTACCTGCCTGTGGCGGTTCGCGGCGGTGTCCGTGGTGCTCAGTCACGTTGGTTGTCCTGTGCACAGCTCAACTCCAAAGCTGCTCCGGTGTCGCTCCTGCTGCGCTACAATTGCGCCTCCTAGTGCGCTCAAGCGGCAGGGAAGGATGTTTGTGGGATCTCCCGCTGGTCTCCTGATCCCTTTTCCGGGTGTACAGGGAAGTCCAATGTGCTTCTATGGAGAAATACAAAACTACAAGTCCCAGAATGCACCGGGACACTAAGCAGGAGAGTGCCAGGAGAAGAGCCGTAATGTCAAGGGGTTAAGGTTCTCTTGTAACTCCACAGGCCGCCTCCAAAGCCTTCAATGTCTCAGTTGTTTTGGAGCACCCTGCGCCGTCTCGCGTCTGAGCTCACAGCTCACAACTCCTTACAGTCTAGTTAGCTGCTTTTCCGTGTGTCCGTGATTCCGCTTGCTGCTCTCTGAATTTGTCAATACAGGATTTGGTGATTTTGTGAGACCTCCAGACACTCGAGAGTCTCAGAGTCTCAGTCCCACTTGGATACCTAGCTGTTCGCGATCCTCAGCTGGATATCCACCCACCGCAGAGAGAAGGGAAGGCAGCCGGTGTCAGCGGGATCAGCAGCTCGGCGTCTCCTCCCGCTTGCTCTACCTCACCCAGCCCCTCCTGGCTGCCCATCACTGCCACAACAAAGAAGAAAAAAAAGGCAGCCGGTGTCCCGATGTCAGCGGGACCAGCAGTGTTTCAGGAGCGGGATCAGCGGGGGCCGCCGGGTCTTCCCGGCTGACGAGGTTCACTCCAAGGTGAGAGAGACATTTGTCCTTACAGTCTGTCAGTCAAAAATAACTTTATTTGGTTTGTCACAACCATAAAGTATACATATAGAAAAAGATTAACAGTTAAATCTAAAAAGTACATATTCCTAGTCATGCTTTAAAATATTTTCTAAAAAATTCCCTATCCAGCCCCAAACTTTGATCTTATTCTGCTTTCGCAAGTAAGTTGTCTACTTGTGTCATAAATTTTACCCCGCGGCATATTAAAATGTTCGATGTGGCACCCATCCAACTTGTTACCGCCAGTCAGCAAGAACGAATATTTAAGTCAATTAAGACTGATTTCAGCAATTTCATTCTTTCTTCTTTTACTGACTCACACGTGCACATTAGGTGGCATAAAGTTTCTGTATGGTACCCACATAGACGGCATGTCTTTGCTTGCTGTTTACTTTTCCAAGTGGGGACCAGATCCTTTGAGCAGTAATCAACTAGTCTATATACCATACACTTCCTTTTCAGTGATAAACGGAAGTGGGCTGCTAAGTAAGGTTGTGGTTTTAGTCTTTTGTACGAGTTTATTACAACCCATGCATGACGGCGTTTGGCCAATCTCCTTTTATATTCCACAAAATATAGTGACTTTGCCCTGGTGTTGCACGCTTTATTGAATTTTGTTCGTTCCAAATTGCTGTTCCAAACTTCCTCGATCTTTAATGTCTCCAGGGCAATTCGCAAATAGTCACCCCAAGTGTTTTTCTTTTTTTTGGTCATTTTGTGTCTTTATTTCCGTCCAGCATAAGTTGTTCAATGTTCCTATTTCTGATGCTCTAAATTTCCAGCACAATTTTGCAAAAATTGCTTTCCTTTGGTATTCTTGGTTTTGTAGGCCAAATTCTAAGCGTGTTTGTGCTGGAGATGAGCCTTTAAAAAGATTGAAGACTGCTTTATAAACTTTAATCTGTAATTTGTTTAAGATGTTGGTTTCCTGTCGTAAGACCTTTCTATATCTTTATTGTACTGCACCTTTTCGAACCAGGAGGTGATCTCCCTAAGCACCTACAAGTACTTAGCATCCATTTACCTTTGGATTAACATTTGTTTATCTTGGAGTGCAGCGGTCCCAATTCTATGGTTATTATCTTCCTCTGGCTCATACCGCTTTGCACCCACTCACCATGTCTTATGCTGACATCGCCAGTTTAACCAGCAATAAAGCAGACACTTTTGAATTTAACACTGAGGACACCTATCAAATCTATTCGCTGATTCAGGAGCCCGAATACATCTCATCCAGCACTGGTTCTGCCCAAGCTATCATTCGTCAACTGTTATTCACAGCCAAAAGAGAGATCAATCAAAGGCTTCATGCCTCTACATTAATTAGATATCACCGAGTTCAATGGATTCCCAGAGGCTTGCGAATCCCCTTGAAATCAACTCTTTACAAAAACAACCCCCGGTTCACCGAAAAGTGGTACGGAATATTAAATAAATGTTCCCTTGATCTAATACTTTTAGTAGTAGAAGAATTGTCTAAACTGTTGGAAGAAATTGAAAGTAAGGTCAAACAACTTAAACATGAATTAAGTACCAAACTAACACCTGAAGAACTTTCTACATCTCTTGAAGAAATTAATAATCAACTGGATAAATATATCAAAGAAATAAATGGAAGGAACTAAGAAAATTTAAATGCGACACAGTTGATTATAAACTGGGTGAAGTTTATAACTGGGCTGAAATTTATGCTGCCACAAGACAAAATCGCACTCAGACAAACAGATCAACAGACGGTGACACATCATCGTCGGAAGACACATCTCGTAAAGAATTTTCTAGAGGTAAACCCAGACAACAACCCTTTCTATCAGGTCCTAAGACATCTGATCAACCATCAACCCCCGGAGCTACTAGTGAATCCAGAAACAACATCAACACTACTACAGAATCTGAGCCTTTATTAGGGGTTGGCCAAGCCCCAACCGTAGATCCAGGAGGTCCCGAAGGACCCACCACCTCGCTGCTACCAGCCAAATCAACCAGGAGCCACAGAATCTAATTTTTAACATTTCTCAGACTCAATTAACCACCACCCAACAAAAGGTTCTTCAAAAAGGTATGAAATTTGTACCCAAGTATCATACCAACGAGTTGGATACCACTATATCATTTTACAAATTCATGAGAACCTTACGGCTGAGACATTTCTTTACTAACATCTGTTTACCTTAAAATACCCAAGAAGAAAGTACACTCATGGACCTACGACCAAAGAGTACTTTTGTACCTCCAACCAGCCACAAAGTTTTAGATACTTTTGAAATAGCTGTTCAATAAGATTTACATGCTATTTTTCAAACTCCTAAAAAGCATCGCTCCAATTTGTCTATCAGCGAACATCAAGCTCTACGACAACTTGCCACAAACACAGATCTAAAAATTTGTAAAGCGGACAAAGGAGGGGCTTTAGTAGCCCTAGACACCAGCTACTACATTGAAAATTTGGATGCTCATCTGAAAAACCGAGATCTCTACATGACCTTGAATACTGATCCCACCAATAGTTTCAAAGAAATTCTGTTTACCATAATAAATTCTTCTGTTTCAGCGAAAACCATCACAGAAAGAGATAAAAGATTCCTTATCAAAGAACACCCTCGGGTACCATAAATCTACCTAGTGCTTAAAATTCACAAACACGCCACAAAGCCACCTTTCAGACCTATCGTCAGCACCTGTAACTCTATACACGAACCTACTGTGATATATATTGATAAGCATTTACAAGCCAGTGTCAAAGTTAAGTCAACATATATTCAAGATACTACAGATTTTCTCATCAAGCTTCACAACATCACTATTCCTCCTGACCAACTAATCATCTTATGTACCATAGATGTAAGTTCCTTATATACCTCAATTCCACACAATTTGGGATTGGAAGCTTTGGAATCTGCCCTAGTACAAACCAACAAACCCGTAGATTTACAGATTTTTATCCTGGAATTAATGCAATTTACGCTTCACCACAGCTACTACAAATCTTCTAACAATGAGCATTACCTTCAGTTTCTGGAGTTGCCATGGGCAACTGTGCCGCTCCGGCATATGCGAACTTGTTCATGTACCTCTTTGAGAAACAACACATTCTGAATCATCAAGATTGGCAACCATTCTTTTGCGCATATCACCGTTACATTGATTACATCTTCCTGGTATGGAAGGGCAATGAAGCACAGTTAACCAACTCCCTTAACCTAGAGGACGATCGCATTCAGTTCACTCATACTCTCAGCAGATCAGAAATATCTTTTTTGAATGTACAGATTAAACTAATTAACAATCAATTTGTTACATCGATACATACCAAGGTCACGGACCGCAACAATTACCTTCATTATCGAAGCTTTCATCAACCAAGTCTAAAACGTCATCTACCTTGCTCGCAACTCCTTCGTGCCAAAAGGATTGCATCCACTCCTTACCAGTATGCACAAGAGAGTATGAACATCATCACCAAATTCAATCAACATGGTCATCCGAGAAATCTTACTCAAGCTGCGGAACACAGAGCATCCGCTAGAACCAGGGAAGATTTACTAAAATTTAAAGACAAGTCTCAAGAACAAGACACACGTTCTGTATTTGTATCCAAATTTTCTACACAATCCACAAAAATCAAAGAGTCGATTCGCAAACACTGGCCACTACTACAACTGGAAACTGATTTTAACAAAGTTTTCGATAAACCACTCATTTTTGCTTACCAACGGTCTAAGAACATTCAATCCTTATTGAAACAACCCACATTTTCCAGAAATGTCGCCTTCAAAGGCACTATACCGTGCCACAACTCTGGACACTGCAGCAGCATTATACCAGGTAATTCACTATCTCATTCCACACAAGGTACACCTATACACCTTCAAGTTAATGCCACCTGTGATACAACCAATGTTGTATACATGTTAAAGTGCCCGTGTGGCCTCCCATACGTGGGCAAAACTGAATGCAAAATCAAAACAAGACTCACAGAACACCGTAGCAACATCCGCAGGGAGAACTTGAAGTCATGCGTTGCTGCTCATTTTGTTCAACATTTTCATAATCCCAGCCAAATTCGGTTTCTTATCCTTGAAGTGGTGGACAAACATCCACATAAAGACAACAACAAACATCTGTTACAGCGTGAACTATACTGGATACATCGTCTTCATGCCCTGCATCCGAAAGGACTTAATGACAGACTGGAATTTAGCTGTCACCTATAATTATACCATGATAATCCTTTGAACATATGTTTGGTCTCCCTTTTGCCTGTTCACCCACCGTTTATCTCTGCTTACCACCGTTTCTTTCTGTTCTTGTCCACTTTTCATTTCTCCCCAATTTCTACTTAATATCATCCATTTTCTCAATCATCTACTTCTTTCCATTCGCCCTCTGTTCTTTCTTTTCTCTTTTTTCCCAATCTGCTCACCCATCCTGATTATGTAGATATTATATTCTTTTATTTCTCCCTTATTTTTTTACCCATATATTCTCTCTGTTTTACCTAGCATTTTACGCACACATTCGCTATTCTTACTCTACTCTTTTATCTCTTTTTGCTTATGGCACTTCTTTAATTTTTATTTCCAGCGCGTTTTTCTCCGATCGCGCCACCATCCACTTTCTACATTTATTCCCTTCGCACTAGTCCTCTTTCTACGTCTATGCACATTACCCTTCTTAGAGGAGCATGTACGCATGCTCGGGGTCTTCCGGGTTGCCGTTTAGACGGACCGGATCTCACCGTAATGATGCCGTTCTTACAATTCTCGCTCCATGGCCGGTAAGTGGCCTTGCCATTTGTTCAAACCGCTTCTTCTGCGTTCTTTATACACCTTCGAACCCCTTTTTATGTATATTTGCACTATTATGGCACTGTGCACCATTCACTCTTTTATTTTGTTCTGTGGTCGCTATGCTTGTGATGCACCCCCTTATCTTATCGCATGGGTCTATATTATTTTCCCAATCTGTCACTTTCAAGTCTGAGTTCGTTTTGTGATACCGGTAACACCATGATTCTCCTTGCACGCTATTCACTTCATATTTGGTTTCCTTCTTTAAGCCACTCTAGTTCTAACATTTAAATCTCTAATTTTTTGACTACACTCGTGACCACTAATTCTGGTGAACTCTTTCGTTTTCCTTTCTGTTCACTTATAGGCTTTACCCTCACAGGTATCCCATTACCCTATCAAGTTTGTTTTTTTACATATTCTGAGCTCCTAGTTTCCAGCGTTCTACAGTAGTTTTCTTTTTCACACAGATTCCCCCTGAAGAAGTGCAAACCTGCACGAAATGCATCGGGGATTATTTCATTATGGAGTATAAATTCTTATGAATTTTGAATTTCGATTTATATATGTACTCAAACTTCACTATCATATGACGTAATATGATGAAATGAGAACTTTTGAATACCTACTTAATTGAATCCATTAAAGATTACAATTATCTTCACAAATTTGGAGTACTGGTATACATTCAACTACGCACCTTTGTGCATTAAGAGTGCTCAGGGATAGTCCTTACCTGTTGTAAGGCCTTTCTATATCTTTATTGTACTGCACCTTTTTGAACCAGGAGGTGATCTCCCTAAGCACCTACAAGTACTTAGCATCCATTTACCTTTGGATTAACATTCGTTTATCTTGGAGTGCAGCGGTCCCAATTCTATGGTTTCTTGTAACCCTGGGCGAAGCACTACGCTATGCTCGCATAGTTTGCGAAGTTTGCGCAACTTCGCACTACGCAAGCTGCACGTGGCACAGTGCGAACACGCGTAGCGTAGTGCAGCGGTCATTTTTTGCTTGTTCGCGGTCCTCAACGTCATGTTCGCGACCGCAAGCAAGCAAAATTACATCCCGGCGAGACTCTCAACGCGGGGAGGTCAGGTTTCTCATTGCGAGTGGTCGTGCATGCTCGCGACCGCTTGCGATGAGAAACTACCAGTTCGCGTTGAGAAAGCTGCCGATCGAGTAAAAATCTACTAGAGCGGCAGAAAACTACAGCTCGCACTGTGCAAGATGCCGTTTTCAATGATTGCACAGTGCCGAATGCTTGTTCGCACTGTGCAATCGTTGAAAATGCATCTTGCACAGTGCGAACATGCTACTTCGCAGCTCGCGTAGTGCTACATGATGTTTGCGTAGTGCGAAGTGCATAGCGCTACTTCGCGAACTACGCCCAGGGTTAGTTTCTTGTCCGTGCCATATTTCCAATCCGTAAGACAAAGTTGGAAGCAATTGTGCTGCCATTATTTTTAGGAGGTGTCCATGCGAGGGGCATTGCAGTTTCTTATAAAGATGTTTATAGGCGAAGATTAAAGATTGGGCTTTAGCTGTGATGTCCCTTTTTTGATCCACCAAGGACATATTTCTGCCCACTTTGATACCCAAATATTTATATGAGTTTTTTTCCTCAATTTGTGTGTTCTTTGCGTACCATTTGTATTTTCCTCACCTGGGGCCCGCTAGTCTCACCACCTTGGTTTATGTTTTGTTTAATTCCAGGCCTAATAGGTCGAAGTAGTCAATTAGTTTATTTATGACCCTTTACAGGCCTATCGGAGTTTGGCTCACTAACACGATGTCATCCACGTATTGCAGGAACTGCATTGGCTCATTTGCCAATTTTGGTGGATGACCATTTACTTGTAGCAGGTAGTTGTTTAGGTCTGCTAAGTATAAATTGAATAAGCATGGTGAGAGCACACAGCCTTGTTTTAATCCGTTGGTTATATTTGTTGGTGACGATATTGTTCTCCCATCTCCAAGTTTTACTGTGGCCCATGTATCATTATATAAAGATGTTATTGTATCTATTAATATCTGGGGGAGGCCCCTCGCTTCCAATTTTTTCCACAGGCGATCGCGTGGCACTCTATCGAAAGCTGATTTCAGATCGATGTAACATGCCAGTAATCCTGCCTTCTTCTTTTCTGCTATCTCTATTAAGATCGTCAGTGCTGAGAGGTTTGTGATGGTACCCATACCTTGCCTGAACCCTGTTTGAAATTTCGGAATTATTTTATTTTCATTTGTCCATTCCTGTAAGTGACGTAAAATGCAGGAGGCAAAAAGTTTTGCCTCTACGTCAATTAGGGCTATCAGCCTATAATTCCCAGGTTCTGTTCTACTACCGTTTTTATAGATAGGATGGAAGAGATTTCCGCTCCATGACCATGGCATCTTGTTATCACAAAACAATCAGTTAAAAAGAGGTGTGAGATAATTGGCCCAGAAATCAGGGTCTTTTTTGAAAAGGGCGTTTGGCAACCCATTTGGTCCTGCGGCACCTTCGGCTTTCAATTTTTTAATCAAAAATGTTGTATATTTTACTGATGTTAATGGAAATAGACCTTCCGGTTCCCAACTGATTAAGTCTTCTTTCCGTTCATTTAATTTGAGAGTGGTTTCCTCACTTTCTTGTTCTTTTCTTTTCACTATATCTATACTTGCTTCTTCGCACGTGTTTTGGTTCGTTAGGGTGTTGTACAAGTTCTCAATGTGTTGTAGCCAAGTTGTTTTGCTTATTCCTGCATTCTGCTGGGTTCCTGTTCCCTTTGATAGTTTATTTACTAGGCCCCAAAATTCACTGCTGTTTGGTAATTTGCTTGCCCATAGCAATTCTTCCCATAGTTTATCTCTGTATTTCCTTTTTGCATCTCTACTTTCTTCCTTGTATTCTTTTCTCCCTTTTTGAATCTTGCTGTTATCTGTTTCCTTTCCCATTCTATTTGCTACAGCATTTCGTCTTACCTCCTTTGCGATATTTCTTTTTTTGTCTCTTAGCTGTATAGTATACCATGTCTCCTTGTTGGGTCCATACTTACATTTGCCTACTGATTTAGCTGGAAATGTATCTAGCAAAGACGTATGCATATTCTCCCAATCTTTTGCCAATAAATGTGCCTCCAAGGCCCAGTATTCTCCACGTGCTTATACACTGTGTCCATTATCTCTTTGATTATGGTTCCTCTCCATTTAAGTTTCCTTAAACTGTATACTTCTGGCATTACGGCTAGGGGTGCTGTACTCACTTTTTGCTGTATATTGAGGTTTAATACGGTTTCTTGAGGGAAGTGATCGACCAGGTGTATGAGGTCTTTGCTGATTATTGTGTAATCTATCGTGGGATTTTTATTTCCACAAGAATAGGTAGTCCTTGCAGGTTGATCTCCCTTCATATTTCCGTTTAAAGTCACTAATCCCAGGGATTCCAAGTCATTCCATATTTTTTGGATTCTACTTTTGATGTCCTTGCCTCCTGTCAGATTACAATTGAAATCGCCTGTGACGATCATCTCGTGATTTTGATGTGTTACTTGTAATGTTTTTATTATGTTTATCAAATCTGCCATTTTTTTAGGTTTCTTCTGCTTTTCTGGGTGAATGTATATGTTTAAGACCAGTAACTTCCATCCCACTCCGTTTGTAGGTTGTTTGCTTTCTAGTTTTATGACTTGTATCCAATTTACTCCGGGATCCATTTCCTCTACCTTCCATTCAAATCCAATTGTTATATATATGGATAGACCCCCCCTTGGGTGTCCATATTTGGCGATCTTTTCTGCCTTTATATGATGTTCTTCATATCCTGCTATGTGTCTTGGAGTTATGTTCCATGTTTCTTGTATGAGGATTATATTAAATTTACTCAAAAAGGAGATAGTCTCTTGGTCTTGTTCCATTTCTTGAAAACCATGGACATTCCAGGAGCATATGGGAGAGGTGTGGCGCCGCGGCCAGGGCGACTGACGCTGGAATCTGGGGACCACGGTTCGATCCCCGGCTCCGGCGGCAGGTTAGCCCAGCACCATGTGACTCTGGGCAATAGCTCGCTTAATCTTCCCGACGGCCCCCAGCGCCTAGAGACCCTTACGGGTGATTGTGCGCTATACAAATGTGGACTTTACTTTACTTTACTTCTCTCCCTATGCTTACATTCCTCAATATTTTGCTCCTTACAATTGCTGCCTACTACATTTGCTTACGTTTAATTTGATCAATGTTCCATCGTGATAAAGTTTCATGCTATGATCAATTTAAATCTGCCGTGGGTTAGTTAAAGGGGAATCAGACAATTTACTAAATTGACGTTTACAATCCTCACATATGCTCGAGAACATTCCTTTTATCTATATGTATAAGGATGTATATGTATACGGATTTCGAAAAAACATTAATTGCACACATTTCGCTTGTAAAAAAACGTGTGGTAGACTTACATAAATTGGGATACACGAAGAAGTATGTCAATTTATTTTAAAATAAAATTTTTAAACATAAGAAATAAAATAACCCATTGTTAAGAGAAATTGAAACATTGTTGTGAAAAACTTTACAATCAAGAGTTGAATGGGCATGAAAGCAAAGTGGGGAGAAAGAGAAACTTGTTCTTCTCTGCTTCTGTTTCCATAGTCCCACTTTGCCGCTTGCTCCTTTTCTCTCCACTGTGTCCCACACCCCCGTTTCTATATCTTCACGCAATAACTGACATTCCAACTCTTCAAAATGTTTCTAAGGTACTACCCAATTTAAAATAAATGATATAATGTCAGAAACAAATAGACTATTTAACTGTTTTTCTAGATTTTCACTTTTACTTTTAAATTCACATCTACTTCTTCGCTGACTCCCTCACTCACTGACTCCATGATTCTCATTTGTTCATCTCACTCACCTCAACTGCCTAAACCTCTTACTTCACCTACTCTCTTGGGGGGCGGTGTAAATGCACTCACTCTTTTACTCAGTCAACCCGAGCGAATAAGCGACTGGAAGCTGTTAAGAGTGGGTAAATGTGATTGTGAGTCTTTTTGAATGAGTGTCTGTGTGAGTGAGCATGTGTATTTGTGCGTGCGTGTCTACATGTTACCATGCTTGCAAGGGACTGGGGAGAGGAGTCTGATGGGGGAGCTTTACCAATTCCAAAATGAGGAGACGGCAAGCAACAAGGAAGGAATGGGGGAAGGCGGTAGTGATACCAGTGGGGGACCACTGTTTACCCGTTTGTACGTGTTAAACAGAGGTAATTGGTTAAGAGAGCACACATGGAGCCTGATAAAAAGACAATACAATTGGAAGGAAGACAACGGTTAACAAGGTGCAAGGCTATAGAGGGAAGTCCCATGTTGATCTGATGAAAACAGGGTGATATATTAATCATTATGAAAAATGGGACATGTTTAGACATCTGACTGTGGCCATTGTGGGGCATTATGAAAACAGTGAAGAATGCACACTGGAGCATGATAGAACTTTGGAGTAATGGGCCCTAAAGGATGATGGGAAGATTGTGGACATTATTGAAGTGATAATAGGGATAACATGGGCATGATGATAGGTGGTAATGCACACACAATGAGCATGAGTACATTGACTAAGCTGCAACACTGTGAACACTGCCTCACAAACACTAGCCATAGCAATGATAAAGGTGGCACAGTGGAGCACTATGATGAATTGCATTGTAGAGTTACTGCTGCATTGTGGAAACTGGGCATTATTCAACAGTAGAACTGTGCTTACTGAGGTATTTTAGAAACTGGGGCTTTATGAAATTCGTGGAAATGATAAGGACAAGCTGTATCATGGCAGGGTATTGGACTCGCAAAATTGGTTACTTAATCTTGAATGAGCAGATGTCAGTATTCCCAGAGCCAGGCCAATGGAATTGGATGAAACGGTGGTGATGATGAGTAGGGCTGCAATGAAATAAAAATAACACGTACAAAAACATACATGCAATCTTTACTTGTTTTTGCATACTTGCCTGAACCATCAACACTTTTACGTATATATGTTTCACCTAAAAATAAGGACAGGTCTACCTTCTGAAAAATGGATTGACATATTATTCCAAGATGGGAACCATTTTCGTGGCCTTTAAAGTGGAAAGGAACCAATCTAAGAAGGGACAATGTGGCAATGTCCATCATGAGCTGGGCTAAATGAAACAGCTACACAATTCTTCTTTATCACTTTCTCAGCTTTAAAGGTATTTGGTCTAAACAAAACGTGGGTTTGGCACATTTAAAGCCTGAAATGTTTTGTTGTTTTTTTTTTACTGTTTTTGCAAACATGTAGACACCACCTTAAAACTTTTTAAATCCTCAATGCCCATTGCATATGTTTATAAAAAACATAAAAAAAACATAAATACATTACAGGTTGCCAAGCCCAGACCTATTTTTATAATTGTGTTCTTTCTATATGATGTTGCTTTCATTATGTCCAAGGCCTGGGCAGTGAAGTCTGCTCCATTCGCGGAGTTTGCAGAGTTTTCTGCACTCCGCGCTCCGCGGAGCACGCAGAGTTCCCAAAAACTCCATTCCGCAGACAGTTTTTCCCTAACTCGCGCTTGTCAATGTCAAGTTGGTGAATGTGAGTGAGGAAAATCCACCTCAAGGTGAGATTTTTCCTCACTCGCACTCGTCAACGATGAGCGCGAGCAAGGAAAATCAGCCTCCTGGCTATGTTGCTCAACACGGGCGGTCGCTTTTTTCAATGCGAGTTGTCGCGGCAGGTCATGACCGCTCGCATTCAGAAACCTTCCGTTCGCGTTGAGAAAGCTGCTGCTCGAGTAGAAAATCAACTCAACGACAGAAAGTAAGGTGCGCAATCTTGTGCTGCACCTGGTGGCGCTTGCAATGATTTTACAGCGCAGGACAAACACCCAGTGCTGAAAATCCTCATGAACGCATGGCCTTAACCCACTCTGCTAGTTGCAAGACTCCTCATAGCAAGGTAGAGTTTTTTTTGTCACTTCGTGGAGTTCTGAGGCCATGTATATAGTTAAACCAGGAGTTAGGCCAAGGCATACATCGGTTCAGCGTATTTTCCACTTTGTAATGTTCCGAAAAAACATAATATCCATCTTTATTCTCACCGGACTGTCCCTGTGGAGCTCCATTAACTAAACAATTAAAGTGTTTGGTATGCCTATATCATATTGTTGTTTACCTTTTCCACCAAATCAAAGGCGTTTAAAAACATGTACACACCACATAAACAATCTTCTTAATTTGTTCATACTTTAGGCCATATTTATCAAGGTTTTGCACCCTTGCACCACTCAAGGAGATACAAAGGTGACGCAAAACCTAAGTGAGATTTATCAAGCCAAGCAATGCCACCTTGCGTGGTCCTGCAAGGTTTGATAACTCTGGAGTAACGCAAGGCAGCACAAATTGCTGCTTTGAGTTACTCTTCCCAGGGAGGTGTTCGGTGGGTGTTCCCACATATTCTGTAGTGTAGTTCCTATATTCCCAATAGGCTCTGCGCATTGGAATAATATAAACAGCAGTGTAGACGTAGGACTGAGGTCGACTAGGTCTCTAGTGACTATATTAGACTTAATTAGTTTTGCCAGCTAGCTCAGAGGTCACTAGAAACGTTCTCGAATAAACAAGGAGGAGTTTAACTTCCCTGGATAGACAAGAAGGGATTAGCTTCTGACAACCATATAACATGACAACTTTGCTCCCTCAGAATAAGAGTGTATCTCTAGAGTCGTGTGAAAACAATAGACAGCTATTTTACTCAGTCAATCGTGCATACTTAGTTTCACAAGAGTGCAGAGAAAAGAGAGACGGGCGTTTTCAATAAAAGGTGTTATTTATTGAGCAGTCTTCTTTCTCATGCACGAGAAATGAATTGCCACAATTGCAATACTTAGCATAAAGTAAAGTGCGTACAGTAAAAGGAGTATTATGAAATAATACTGTAAAAGCATTGATATGGTTTCTTAGCCATATGATACTTTAAAATGGATAAAATATATACATACAAATATACATTGACTAACGTACTCAACTGGTGCTTCTAAATACGCCTACCCCGGTGTACCTGACCTAAGCCTAATACAAGGGAAGGAGTAAGTAAGTAGCAGTTTAAGTTAAGTTGGTTTTGCCAAGAATCTGAGTCAATAATTCTCTTTAAGGGTTTAGTCAGCTCCGTACCTGGGTAATAGAAAGCAGGAGGTCTGGTATCTCTCTCTCAGGACTCGATATCCCAGCAACCCGCAAGGGCGGCTGAGAACACCGGAGCTGGATTTCTCGGCAGGTGAAAATACAGCGTCTCTCTCAGTGCGTCAAAAGGGAGGGGCGGCGTCTGTGGGCTCTCCGCATCAGCTGGGCTCTCGGGCAAGTAGATAGCCGCTCTGCTCCAAACCACCGTGTGTTTGCTTAAGGCAACATTGGTATATTTATACCTGAAAGGTGCCGGGTTTGACGTAAGGTTGGACATAAGACGTCAATAAAGATGTCACCAAGAACTGGCCATTCTTAGAGTGCTCACCGGAGTTCTAGGAGAAATCAAAACAAAAGCCATGGGGAATTCCCAGGTTGCTGGAGGTTTGGTTTGTTTACAGAACTCGTTGTACTTTCTAGGAGCCTGGGGAAGTAGCCTTGCTTAATTTGGACTGCATGGGCTACGACTAAATATGGATATGATTCTTATGCCTTTATAAGGATATTATTTATTATAACCACATAAGGACATAAATCAGAAATATCGAATTAGGGTCCTAGATAGAATTACAACAATTCATCAATGGATTTTGGCGCATTTTCAGATTTACTAATAGGGTAGACCTTGGAATATGTCAAATGCTACTCATTCTCACATGAGACGTAATGAGGTGAAATGTCTTTATTTCCAATCGTTTTTCCTCTTTCTAAATGTGCTGCATACTACAGCATACATAGAAAGAGGAAAATGCCACTAAGGATCGTTTTTAGCAGGAAGGTGTCCCTACCTGCACAAAAACAATCCTACCTACAATGCAGGCACCCTTACACCATGATGCAGGAGTGCCTTCATTGGAACACGGCAGCACGTTGTGCACCAGTGATAAGAAGAAACAGGAATGGAGAATATAATGTTATACATGGCACATTTTTGTCCTTACACTTTCATGCATGTGGCAAGGTGTCTTGCTGTATTGCCATACCTGAAAGTTTGAGAAATCTGGGCCTTTGTGTGATAAGCTTAAGACAGTTCTACAATATGGACTGATTTCATATTCACAGTATTTGTAAAAAATGTAAGTGCCGAGGCCCTTGTAAGAAGGGTACTGCAGCTTGCACCACCCATTGCCCCCACTAACTGTGCCAATACCAGTACCATCACAACTAACCATCACACACATACAAGTGTGACAATTCTGACTTTAAATATACATTAAGAATGACTAAAACATGCTACCCAAGATATTCTTATAGCTTTGGGTAGAAGGTTTTAGTGACTTTAATGCATATTTGATTATTGAACAAATGTTATTGTGCTCCTCACAAAGCCAGATAAACAGCACCACCATGTGGCAGGCTGTTATAGGAGCCGGAGTTAACAATAAAGTGCGATGCCGAGCATCTAAACCACCACCTCAAATTAAGCACTGCCTATTCAAAGCCAAGATATTGATCAAACAGAATTGCCAATAATATGCCTTTCAAAAAAAGAATAGCAAGCAGGAAATCAGAAGTAACATTTTGAAACCCCCCAAAAGTATTTAAATCTGTATTGCAATGTTCGTAAAGTATCCTTTGTTACCAAAACCTTTCAGATTCAGTACTGCTTCTCACTCAGACACGTCGGTAACATGGAAGACTCCAGGGGCACTATTACACAATGGGCATTTGCACCCCCTGGGGGACTTTGATAATACAAAATGAGCTGCAGACACCTGTGCTTCGCCTTCTGTAATACAGACAGCGCTGGCACACATAAAGCAACAGCGCTATCTTTGGGGGAGTTCCCTTATTTGCATGGGGGCATGCCCCATGCAAATGATGGGATCCCATTGCCTCTGCGCCCGCGCCATGCTACAGACGTGGGAACAGAGACAAAGAAGCTCTCAGGAGGCAGATTGCAGCCCTATGGTGGAGGAAAATGGGTTCCAAGGAGCCCCCAAGACATCCCCTTGCAGGTGGGTCTGTCAGTGACTGCACCCACCTGCAAAGGGATCTCTATTCCCATCTAAAAGTGCAGGCAATCTGTTTATCACATGAATGCGAGTCCGCCGCTGCACATTCATCATAAAGGGGCGCTTTTCTTTCATTGCGGTGGGCGCACAATTTAAAAGGTGCACCCAGTGCAATATAGGAAAATGCGCCACATGTATAAAGTGGCCCTAGAAGTTAGAGCGAGAGATGCAATACAATTTTAGTATGCCCCATTGGACTGGTACTCACCTTTGTGGTAAGGTTTTCCTATCTTTGCCCGAGTAATATCCAGCCTAAAAACACATTTCTTCAAAAAGGCTATGACAACTGCAGCATGGGACAGATTTGAAGTTTTGCTCACCCTTTGTGTCCTGCAGAATACAGGTTTCTTCTCTTTTTATTTGTGGAAACTTCAGTGATCTGAATTTTACTCAGGTGGGTATAATGGATTTTTAAAGGGTGCACAATGCCTGCAACATGTTTTTTTTGCAGAGTACAATAGCCATGCCTCTGCCCTGGAAAGTCCTAAGTGAGCACCTCCAATGTTGTGAGACCATAACCAAGAACTCTTCCCTCCACCCCTCACTCAGCACTTAGGAAAGTTCTGTACTCAGAAAGAAATTACAGTTTGGACTTCTTGAAATAGTTCTGCGTAAGACTCCTTTAACCCCTTCTACGCTCATGACGAGCTCAGCTCGTCATGAGTTACGCCTGTCGTACGCTCATGACGAGCTGAGCTCGTCATGTAACGCGGTTTTTAGCAAAAGTCAGCGCACAGCGGGAAAACCGCTAGCGCGCATGCGGTTAAATAACACAATACTTGTTATTCCTTGACAAAATCTGTCTGCACGCCACTCTGACATATAGCCATGGACGTCATTTAGGGGTTGCCAGGGGTCTCTGCTGCAACCACTGGCATGCCCCTTGTGACCCCTGGCACTGCCTTTGTGGCCCCTAGCTTCAGCAGTGGCAAAATCAGTGCCAGGAACAGAAGCAGCTATCCCTTAAGGACGTCGGTGGAGGCTTAACTCTCCTTGTCAATCTTTTAATTACACTATTAGTGAATACTATTACATCATTCACTATTCGTAGATAAAAAATGTACAAACAGCTGGAATATGACTTTCCCTAGCAGCTGAGGTAAGAAAAAAAATGTTTTAAATGTATGTATGTTGTGTGCGTGGTTGCAGTTTTGAGTGTGTTTATGTAAGAAAGAGTGTGTGTCTATGTGAATGTATGTGTATGCAGATTGTGTGTGCATGTGTGAGTATGTGTATGTGTATGTATGTGGAAGCATATGTGGAAGCAATCAAATGTGTGAGTAAAGGGCCAAGGCCAAAGGGCATGTGAAGTCACTTCCGCTACCCTGGGCATTTTGGTGAATTGACATTCATGGATAGAGCTCAAGCTCCACCTCGCTCCTTTCTCCATCACACAGTGCCAGAGCCAGGGCCAGCTCCAGGGCGGTGGGATCGGTGTGACTGCACCGGGTGTTGACTTGGGTTGGGGGGCATCATTTTTGAAAATGGATATTATCATTTTAAAAGCACCTGCTGTCGTGTTCATGGCTCTAGCAACTTTCAGACATGAATTAAAATGTCAAGTCCGGTGATTAATTATCTTCCTGGAATGGCACTGGAGTTTAGTCTAGTGGAAATTTTGACTCATCCTAAGGTACCGCAGAGGGCTAAAATACCTGCTGCTAAGAACGTGTACCATGTAGATAAGGAGGAGCATATAATGTAAATAGGTCAGTGGGTTACTTCTTCTGTAAGAGAGCGCATTTTGTTACTTGTCATTTATAAGTCAAAATCCTTTTTTTTTTGTTTAAGAAATTTTTATTTGGTGTTAAAATGAACATAGTATAAAGCCTTACAATAGTATACATGGAAATCATAACGATATAAAACATAAGACATATGAGACAGGAGAAGTGAAGGAGAAAAAAGGGTCAAGGAAAAGAAGAGAAAAGTCAGAAAGAGAAAAGAAAGAAAGAGGGATAGAAAGGGAGAAGGGTCAAACAGGTGAAAGAGATAAGAGGGGATCTAGGATAGAAATAAAATGGAATAGAAAATAGTGAAAGAAAAGTTAATGAGGGAGGCAATTAGGTGATGTAGAGGAAAGATAGGAAGTAAAGGGAAGCCAAAGAAGATCAGATTTATTTTTAGGGATACAGAGGAGGAGGAAGTGATAGCAATCCTGTGTTCATCACATATGAAATTCCACCATGAAACTACAGACAGTTTGGAATTATCTTTCCAGCAGGATAAAATTACTTTAAAAGAAACAGCAATGAAAAGATCAAGCAAGCGAGCAGTAGAAGGTACAATATCGATATCATTTGAAACAGAACCTAGAAATACGTTCAAAAAGGATACAGGAGACGAGTAATGAAAAATTTGCATACAAAGATTCCAAACGGAATCCAAAAGGATAAAACAGGAGAACATTCATATAAAAGATGTTTAAGTGTACCTGTTTCTAAAGAGCATGACCAACATAATGAAGAGGTTGATGAAGAAAACTTAGAAATACTAACAGGTGTAAGAACAGCTCTATGATAAATAAAAAATAATGACTGGGTAATGCGTGCAGAAATTGAAACCTTAAACAATTTGGACCATAAACGATCCCATACATCAACAGGTAAGGAAATAGATAAATCAGTTTCCCATACATTCTCAACAGATGATTTAGATCTAACAGTAGTGTGTGCTAACAAAATTTTATAAACAAGTGCAGCTTTAGGTTGTTGTAATGAAAATAAAGGATAGAGGGGGTAGATGGAATAAAAGACGGGAAAGTATCAGGAGCAGAGAGAGTGGACAAGTGAGATAGTAAAGCGGTAGTGATAGTTGTGTATTCTTGAAGACAAGATAAGGGTAAGTGGTACAAAGTTTGCATGTCAGAGAAGGGGAGAAGGGATGAGTTAGAAAAAAATTGATGAACAAAAAGAACGTTCTTCTCTTTCCAATGTTTGTAGTAAAAGGATTTACCCTTATATTTGAGGAATTTGTTATACCACACAATAGAGGACAGGAAACATTGCATGGGTGAAAGGTCTTTAGAGAAAGTGTTATGAAGCAAAGTTTGTGAATACTTAAGAACCGGGTGCTTGGATATGAAGGAACAATTTGACATAAAAACAATGTGTTGGAATGAAAAATTCTGTAATAGTAAACGTTCAAAAGTAACCCAACGGGGTATCGGAGCATCCACAAAATCATATGCTAAAGAAAAGGATTGTTTAATCAGGAAAGCAGAATGGTAGGTTTTAAAATCAGGGAAACGGACACCCCCTTCGTCCTTAGGTCGAACGAGTTTACGTAACGCAATACGGGGGTGTTTGTTGTTCCAGAGGAATTTAGTGCAAATCGAATTAATACGATTGAAGTATGAATTGGATATTTTTACAGGAAGCATAGAGACAGTATAAAGGACATGAGGAGTAATCATCATTTTAATAGTATCAAGTCTACCCCACCATGACAGGAATAGAGGGGACCATAAAGAAAGGAGAGATTGAAGTTTCTGAGTAAGGGAGGCAAATGTGAGTTTGAGTGTGGCAGTGAGTGTGGAGGAAAACCAAATACCCAGGTATTTGATTTTGGAAGGACACCATGTGAAATCAGTAGAACTAAACATGTATTGATAGCAGGCAGAGTTTAACGGGAGAACTTCTGTTTTAGATAAATTGAGTTTGTATCCAGAAATGGAAGAATACAAACGAACTTCATCCAAAAAGGGAGGTAGAGAAGTGACAGGGTTAGCCATATAAACCAAAATGTCATCAGCATAAGCAGAGATTTTTGTTTCAGTAGGGGTTAATTTAAAACCATGAATGTCAGGATTAACTCGGATACGTTCCAAAAAAGGTTCAAGACAAAGGATAAACAACAATGGGGAAAGGGGGCATCCTTGTCTAGTGCCACAAGATAAGGAAAAGAATCTAGAAAATTGGTTATTAACAAAAATACTAGCTCTAGGAGAGGAGTACAAAAGTTTAACCAAAGAAATAAAAGTGGGGCCAAAACCAAACCAGTGAAGCGTGTGAAACATAAATTGCCAGTTAATACGATCAAATGCTTTCTCAGCATCCAGGGATAGGGCTGCTAAGGGGTCCTTGAAATTTTTACTATGAGAAATTATATTACAAAACATACGAGCATTATCAGCTGCAAGTCTACCTTTCACAAAACCACCCTGGTCAGTTTTAATCAAATGCGGGATAAGAGAGTCTAGACGGGAGGCAAGGATTTTAGCAAAGATCTTACAGTCATAGTTAATCAGGGAGATAGGGCGATAATTTTTACATTGAGAGTGGTCTTTGTCAGGTTTGGGAATAATAACAATAAGAGCGTCCATGAAGGAGCCAGAGGCCTTGGCATCAGCAATGAATGAATTGAAAAGCTGCAATAATTTTGGGACAAATATGGCATGAAATGAGGAGTAGAACTCAATGGGTAATCCATCTGGTCCTGGGGCTTTTGATTTTTTGAGAGAGTTAATAGCTCGAAGAACTTCTTGAGGTGTAATATCTTTTTCTAATTGAGAAAATTCATCAGGAAGGGATGGAGGTGGAGGTAGGCCATCGAAGAAGGACGATAGATTAGGGTCGGAGGGACATGTATCATCAGTATAAAGAGCTTGGTAATAGTTATGAAAAACTTCTGCAATGTCTTCGTCAGAAGTAACAAGTTTGGTGGTAGCGTCATTAAGAATAGGGCCAACAGTTTTACGTTCAGATTTTACCTTCAGGTAGTTTGCTAACATTTTACCAGCCTTGTTTTGACCCCCATGGAATTTAGATTTAATTTTTTGTAAAATATGGCAAGCTTCCACTGTAGCAAGTTTATTCAACTCAGTTTTAGCTTTGACCAGATTGTGAAGGGCATCAGGAGATTTAGAGGAGAAGTAGATATGTTCAAGATGTTTAATAATCTTGAGTTGGTCTTCATATTTAGTTTTATTAATTTTCTTCTTGTGGGAGACGTAGGATATAACAAAGGCACGCAATGCTGCTTTAAAAGCATCCCAAGTGTTGTGGATAGAGGTATCTGACGGGTTATTGAACAAAAAAAATTCATTAAAAAAAGCAGTGACCTTGTTCACAAATATAGTATCAGACAGCAAAAACGTGTTGAATTTCCAGCGATTAAATTTGGAGGAAGTATGGGCCAAATCAAGGAGTGCATATACTGGGGCATGATCAGAAAGAAAAATAGAACCAATTTCAGACGTTTGAATGGCAGGAAGCAAAGATTTGGTAACCATAAGGTAATCAATCCTGGAACGGGTCTGATGAACATTTGAGAAAAAGGTATACTCCAGAGAATCTGGATTGCACGTTTTCCATACATCATATAGGGGACGAGAGGTAATGGCAGATTGAAAACATTTATGGGTTTTGTCAGGCTGAAATTTGCTTGATGAGAGTCTATCAGAGAAGGGGTCTAACCATTGGTTAAAATCACCAGCAATCACGATATTAGGGCAGTCTATTGAGGAAATAAGAATTTTGAGATTGTTCCAAAACTGGGGGTCAGGGCGAACAGGGCCATAAATGTTGAGCAAAACCAGTGTCTTGTTTTGCACGATAACCTTAGCCATTACCCAACGTCCCTCATCAGCATGTTGAGAAGAAACAAGTTGGACGGATAAACTCCTGTGGAATAAAATTGCAACACCTCCTTTTTTGTTGACAGCAGGAGAAAACGCGACCTGACCCACCCATTGACATTTTAGCTTAGCTGATTCGATATCAGAACAGTGAGTCTCTTGGAGAAAGACAACCTGTGAATTAAGTTTGGATAGATGGACAATACCTTTTGACGCTTGACAGGATGTCCGAGACCTCTAACGTTCCACGTGACAAACTTACACATGATGGAAGGTAAGGAAGGGGAGATACACTTGGGGCGGATACACTGCAGGAAAGAAACAACGAAGAAAGGAAAAACAACGATCAAACACTTGCAGAATGAAGAAAATATCCAACACACTCATATGAATTATATAGAACGCACCCGTAAATAAAGTACGCACCAACATAAAATATACAAATATGAAAAGAAAAAAGAAAGAATGTAGGGGGTAAGGAGAACAAGAAAGGAGACAAGTCAAGAGCAGAACATCGAAAAGGAAAGAGGAGAGAAAGGTGAGAAAAGAAAAGAGAAGAGAAAAGAGAAAGATAAGAGGAAAGAGAAGAGTAAGCAGATCAAGGCAAAGTTGCCTGATCTGAGAGGAAAGAGAATAACAAAACATCAGGAGCGAAGAGACGCCAGAGAGAAGACGGACACCAGCATGCACCAGGCGAGCAAAGGGAAGAAAAAGAAGAGAAAGACTGAGAAAGAGAAAGAACCTCAAATTGATAGAACCAAAGAAAAGAAACATGGAAAAGGAGCCATAATAAAGCAAATCCGTTACTCAAGGACACTCAAGAGTATGAAAAAATATCAGATGTTTGTGTCCATTGAAGAAGTAGAGATACTTTGAAGATAAGCATGGAGCTTCTGAGGATCATCAAAGGAACGAGTGCGACCATTGTGGGTGATTTTGCAGAAACATGGATGAAGAATACCATATTGGATGTTCAACTGGCGCATTTGAGGACGAAGATTCAAAAATTCTTTACGTCGTGCATTTGTGGCATTAGAAAGGTCTTGTGAGATAAAAATGTTATGTCCAGACCATAGAAGACGTCGTTTGACTCGTGCAGCTTTGAGAACTTGCATTAGTTCAGTGAATTCAAGAAAAAGGAGGATAATACCACGAGGTTTTGATGCATTAGCATTAAGACGTCCCAGACGATGGGCCCTTTGTATGTTGAGAGGGTGAGAGGCAGGTTGAAGATCCAAAAGTTCATGTAAGAATTTCCGTATGAAGGACACCATATCAGACCCCTCCAAATTTTCTGGAACACCATAAATACGTAGGTTATTTCTACGATTTCGATTTTCAAGGTCCTCGGTATGAAGCTTCAGTTGTTGAATTTCCTTTTCCAATAAGGGTATCTTAGAAGAAGCATCCTGGAGGTCACTGACCCGTTGTTCTAGATTTAAGACCTTGCCCTCCATAACGACCCATCGTTCTTCAATTTGCTTAAGTTTTTCATTAGTGGCAGACATAAAAGGTTGAAGCCCCCTCACTTCCTCTAAGATGGAGTCCAAAATTGGGTTAGATGAGGTGTGAATAGGGGATGGTGGGTCATTTTTAAGACGTTTGGGCTTTGTGCCAGTGTGAGAAGATTTAACGCCATTCGCATCATGAGCCATGGTATCAACGTGAGGAAACACCAAAGTTGAGGGAAAACGTGAGCTCAGAATATTTGCAAAGTACTCAGAAAAAGCCCAAAAGTAATAGAGTCAATCAAGGCTGATAAAGAATTGAAGACTATGCCCAAAAATTACTCACAAAAATGTACTTCGAAGAAAAGGCAATGGAGGGCACAGGGAATGCTAACCGTACATGGAGAGCATAGACCAATTTCTCAGAAGGCACTATGGGCACTATATAAAAAATGAGAAATCCTTGGAGATGAAGTAGGAAAAAGAAAATATCAGGAGGACGAGCAGCCAGTCTGGAAGAACATTAGTTGCGCCATTAATGAGGTGAAAATGCGTGGAATAAAGACAGACAACGGCTGTGAAGAGGCAGAGCTAAAATGGCGGCCGGGTTCTGAGAGGAAACATGCCAGGTTACAGTTGCAGCTACCCTGTGAAGGAAGGCATACCTGAGGTAATGCTGGGTGAAGGCTGGCAGCAGGAAAGGAATATCTGCACACCGGTGAGGAGAAGTGCTGCGGTCTTGAGAGGAAAGACGCGGGCTCGGCGGCACAAAATGGCAGCCACCCGCGTCCCGTAGCAGCAGAAAGACACCGGCAATAAAATGACCCTCAAAATCAGCAGGAAGCGAGGAAACGTCGCCCTCAGCATATGCGGAGCATGTTCCGGTTTCAGGAAGTGTAAAATTGAAGCTCCTCAGGGCATGGAAAGAGGTCCGTAGGTCAGCGGGATTCCCACCGCTCGTCGGAGCTCACGGACGAACCGCCATTCCCCTCCGGCGCGTAAGCCACGCCCCATAAGTCAAAATCCTAATAGAGAACATTGAACTATTAACTGTCATCCTAGTGCTGCATGCAAACTGCAAGGAATATGTTAGAGCTATTTCTTTTTGCCCAGTCTTTCATCCTCCTAATCTTGTGAAAAGGGTTCATTTGGGTAGAAAACAATTCTTATTATGAAAGAGAACCCCTAACAATGATGTTACGTTTTAAATTCTGAATTTGTGTTTTTCCTGAATAAGAACTTAAACTATATTGCCTGCCAGTATCGATGACATGCACTCCTACACTACACCTTATACTTCTGGCTGATGTAACATTTTCCATACACTGATTTACACACATATGATTGTCTCTGTGCAATGTGTGTGTGGTGTAAAGTGCTCTGACATCTTACACTGGTATGAGTGGCGCTATAAAAGTAAATGAATCTGATAGAGTGGTTATGGAGACTTGAGAGGCACTGTTAAAGGGTGCTAGTGAGGGAATCTGT
The DNA here is from genome assembly GCF_964261635.1 of Lissotriton helveticus. NCBI lineage: Eukaryota > Metazoa > Chordata > Amphibia > Caudata > Salamandridae > Lissotriton > Lissotriton helveticus. Next base: position 777,495,154 of record NC_136059.1, on the reverse strand, counting down.
GGCAGAGGTGGTCATTGGGGGGGGGAGAGGGGGCTCCAAATGACACTGTCACACAGGGCGTGACCAGTGCTAAAGCCAGCCCTGGCCAGAGCTCGAATTGTGTCCACTCTGGACACTAGTTAGTGTGTGGGCTGACTTGTTGAGCTCACATTACAGCCAGTATCCATATTCTAAACAGTAAGAAGACTGCTATCTGTGCAGTATCAGAGCTGCACTAGTAGGCCCAGGCTGCAGAGCACATCTAAACTTTTGTTGCTTCGTCAGCCAGTTAAGGTTGCCAAAGGGGCATTGATTTTAGCGCCATTCAGAAAAGATCCCCATATGTCACAATAGAGAACTTTTTATGTTGTTGTGTTTTAGGTAATTTTAACTTTGGTATTAAGATACATTGCAATGATGCTTAACTCCCTGGAGGTATACTGCCTTCATTTGATTTCTTCCGTTAAATGGGGAAAAACTGTTAGCAATTGCAATCTTCTGTGAGAAGTGTACCTTGCTCTGAAGCTTACATTTTTAATGCGCCTTCAAAACTGAAATTGACTTGCTTCTTTCTTTAAGGTATAGCAACATTAATATTTCAAATGTGAATGAATATCTGATTAAATTGGCAGCCGAAGCAGATCGGAAGGGGATAGGGTTAGCTTGGTACATGTATTAACTGAAAAGAAAAATAAGAATTTTAGGTATATGATTTCATCACTCTCTCATTCAAATTATATCACATGCATGCAGTTCTCAAATCCATCTAAGACATGAGCTTTCTGCCCTTACCTCAATTCTGACAGGTTGGCTGCTGCTCCCTCCTAGACCCTTTTCTGCAGCAGGTAATGTATTCAGAGGATCGCTCTGAACTGTCTACCTCTTGGGCCATCCAGAGCACCTTTAAATACGAACAAACACTGGCAAATCCAAAAGGTCAGGTGTTGGTTGCCATACTTTTGGCTATGCCAACATTTGTTTTTTTCATGGTTTTTGTACAGTTTTACTGTTGGGAAGCTTCGGGCCATTGTCAATCCAAAAACATACCATTGACTAAAAGCTAAAATATTGTTGGTGTAAAAAAGCACTCATTGCCATAGCAGTCCAGCGTAAAGGGAACTATTTTGTGTGTGGATTTACTCCTTGTGAAAGGGCCGTATGCCATCACTCACAATGATAGCCAATGGCTGAAGTTGGCTGACCCTTTGCCCCATGGATGGAGAGGGCTGAATGAATGCCCCTAGAAGTAAGTATATTATTCCTATAAGTTTAGGAACTCCAAAAGACTTGGCTAACACCTGACCCACAAAAGGTTCACGTCAAAGAGACTAAGTGGAAGGAGTCGGTCCTCTCATATGCAGATAAACATGAACAGCCCTTTCCCCTCCCATGTAGGGCCTCACTACGTGTTGCTCAGTGTAAAGTAGTAGTCTCTGCATGCACATGCATGGGAATAAGGCATGAAGACAGAGTGACATGGTTACCAGAACTGACCTAGGGTATGTTCACCCGGCACCTTTTATTAGAAGGGTCAACTGACTGGTGACACCTGTGAGAAGTAGTCGCGGGTTGTTTTCAGGGCTCGGGTGGCTGTGGTTGTGGTTGTTTTAGGGCTTTGGGGTAGGGGTTATTTTAAGGCCTAAGTGCGGGGAGACTGTGGTGTGAATTTTACTACACATATCCCTTTACCAGCATGCCTTTACCATTAAATTGCATTGCAAATGCATGTGTGATAAATGAATGTGTTGAACAGACGCATTTGTTGTTTGGGCAGGTACGCGTGGTTTAGCCATGTGTTCCTCTGTCATACAACCATGTTTACCTGCTCCCAGAAGCTTCTCTCTTCCACACTCGCTGTGACAATAGACTCTGGCAATGGCTTTTAGGGGGCCCACCAACCCTTCTTCTTCAGTGGCCCTGACACCACATTTCCTCCAGGCGGCACTGTCTCCACCTTTGCTCTCATGCTTTTCTTCACTGTGGGTCCACTAATCCTCCCATGTGCTACTGTCGCAGGTTTTTTACCTCCTTTCAGCCTTGCAGCGGCAGTCCCATGGTGCTCACAGGCCGCGTGGGAGGGTGCTGGAAGTACAAATGCAGAGGGGACACGCACTGTCACAAAGCAGCTTGTCCTCTCACAAGTCCAGTATTGTAGTGTAGTTCCTATATTCCCAATATGCTCTGCGCATTGGAATAATATATCCTATAGATTTGACGTAGGACTTATGTCTACTGGGTCTCTATTGAATATATCAGACTTAACCACTTCAGCGCTAATGACAAGGGTAACTCGTCATGGACTTTCCATTGATTTCAATGGAAAGTCAATGGAGCTCGTCGAGGACCCTTAGCAGCCAAGTGGTTAATTGTGAGTGCCAGCTGGCTCAGAGGTCACTAGGAACTTTCTCGAATAAACAAGAAGGGATTAGTTTCTGACAACCGCATAAACATTTCCCCAAGATAAAACGTATCTTCAGAGTCATGGAAACAATAGATAGATATTTTACTCAGTCATTCGTGCATGCTTCGTTTCATCAGAGGTGCAGAGAAATAGAGAGACGGGCATTTTCAATAAAAGTATTTATTGAACAGTCTTCTTCATGCAGAAGAAATGAATTACTACAAACGTAATACTGACTGTAAAATATAATGCATACAGCAAGAAAAGTATTATAAAATAATACTGTAAAAGCATGGTATGGTTTAAGCCATAAAATACATACATAAATAACACTAAAAGTACTCAACTGGTGCTTCTAAAATACGCCATACCCCGATGTACCTAACCTAAGTCTAGTACGAGGGAAGAAGTGAGGTGTAGCATAAGTTTACTATTCTTTGCCAAGAATCTATCCAAGATTTCTCTTAGGGTTTAATCAGCTCCGTACCTTGGTTTAGAATGAAGGAGGTCTGGTATCTCCCGGACTCAGTACTCGATTTCCCAACACCCCGCAAGGGGAGCTTGGAAACACTGGAGCTGGATTTCTCGGCAGGAGAAAAGACAGCGTCTCTTTCAGTGCGTCAGCTGGAGGGTCGGCTTCCTTCGGCACTTACTGTAGCGAGCTGCGTCGGGCAAGTAGATAGTCGAACTGCTCCAAACCACCGTGTGTTTGCTAGGGCAAGTGTGGGCATATTTTTACCTTGAAGGTGCCGAGTTTGACGTAAAGGTGGACATAATAACGTCATCAAAGAGTCGCACTTCTTTGAAAACTCAATGAGTTCTTGGACAAATCAATATTCAAGCAGAGTTTTCCAAAAAATCGTTGTGGTTTTTCGGAACTAGTGGAAGTATCCATGCCTGTATTTGGACTGCATGGGCAATGTCTAAATATGGTAATGATTTCTATGCCTATATAAGGACAAGGTGATTTATACCTATATAAGGGCATGAATCGGGAAAATTACACTAGGGTCCTAAAATGCTATACAACAGAACTAGTCATGGCTGCCACACTAATCTGTCATAGCATGCATTGCTGTCCCTCCCCATGCAAGGCTCTGCGCAAAGCTAGTGCAGGCTTGTGTTTATTTAGTCTTTTTTAGATCTCGCCTACGCAGCGTGCATGCGCTGCATTTGAGGAGACCTTTAGCCGTCGGGCCCCTTTTTCATCCACAACCGTGCACGTGTTCCATTGCCTTCAATGGCAACGCGTGTGGAGATTCACTTGTGGGAGCGAGTGCTGCCATATGGAAGCAATTATCGCTCCAGCAAGTGAATCGCACAGGCCCCCCTCCTTCCCCCTGCTGCCGCGCGAGGCACGCGCACCTCCCCCTGCTGCCGCTGCGAGCTTGTGCTTGTTTTTTAGGCTAACGGGGACTGTCTCTGCACCGAGGATTCCGTTGTGAAATGACAGACTCGCTTTACTTTTGTAGCACTTGCCAAAGTAGTCAGAATGTGGTAATATGACCTAAGTAGTTAAGTCTTTTATGTTGTGTACATTTTTTGACAATTCTTCATTCCTTATTAAGCCATAGCGCCAGGATACTCTAGTGGCGTATGTTCGTACTACACCGTAATTGCATTGTAATTGCTTATATATAGTGCTTTGTTTGCACTTTATACATTTTATAGATTGAAGTGAAGGAGAAGGAGAGGACCTGCCTGGGACATCGCCTCTTGCTCACGCCGAACAAACCCAATTCCCAGCTGCATTCTTTAGTTTGTTTCAAGCCAGCCACACTTTTTGTGAGTTTTATCACTGTTTATATTTGGTGTCAGGTGCGTGCCCATGTGTGTTTTTCCTGATCTGTGTTTAATTATACACACAACCCCATTTAGCACCCCCTCTCAAGTCTGCCTCCTTACCCCACATGCGAAGGACTTTACCACCATTGCACCATCAGTGGTCAGCAGAACCGCGGTACAACCTGTGGAATTTGATATGATAGCAACGTCCCAGGGTGCCAGAAGCAGGAGAGACCACTGTGAGAAAGGGGTGGGGGTCAGGCGGAAGAGGTGCGTCCTCCCTCTGCATTACGCATTTATGTATTTTGCAATAACTGCATCATGATGTAAGTAAGTTTGGAACCGCTCCTGTGGACGTCTGTGATGCTGTCTGACGTGCTTACAGGAAAAACAGATTAGAAGATTAACATCTGTTAACATGGCCATTTTATCTGCAGCCAGAAATAGGTCAGCGCTTCCGTCAGGAGCCCAGCTGCTGCTGCACACAGGCAGTAATGATATTTCACTAATGACTGGGTGCCTGTTGGTCCTAATGTACATTTTGCATCGCATTGTAGCAGTGGCATGAGTATAGCTTTGGTTCCGACAGCTATTTATTGGACAAAGAGCGGGGGCGACTAGTCTAATCCCAAGTTAGCGGGCTCTCATGTACCGGTTGGTGCCGTTCCATTAAATTAGTAAAAAGTGCTAAGACTTGTTTTAACCACTAGTGTAAACCCGCTCACCTTTGAATGGCTCCGCCCTTGAGTGAGTGACAGCTCTGGCACCCAACGAGCAGTTTCCGTTGTTAAACAGAGGTTCCCTCTGGCGATTTCTTGCCTCACGGGCCCGACACAGTCATCTGTCTTCAACCCTCCACCTTTCTCTCTAACCTTCAACCATTTCTTTTTCTGGTTATGCTGTTCCTCGTCCTCGTTTTTTAATATCTGTGCCTCTTCTGTCTCTGTTTTTCTACTTGACGGCTGCCTGTTTTTTTCGTTTTTCATTCTGTTTCTCTTTATGTGCTATAGGTGTGACTGCCTGTACTTGTGGTTATTCTCCATGACTCACAATAGGTCCGTTGAGCAGACAGAGTTGGCAAGTTAGGATGGTCCACGTGATGATTGGCTCTTTTCTGTTGATAGTCCTTCTGTGGAATCAATGGACGCTTTTTTCTGCTTTGTGTGCATAATTAGTTTATTGTGCTTACAGCCCCGTAACCACGTGAAGGAAACATTACACACCACAGTCACATGAACAGTGTGGACATTAACTGTTTTTGATGCAAACAAGGAGTGTGCTCTGTCAGTGAGCACCCCACACTGGTCCCTGGTAGCGCACTCGATGGCTGCAATCAAGTATGATCATTCGTAGTGGGTTTCCGGTCTCTCAGAAGACTACATTTACTTTTACCAGAAGTGTCTTAAAGCTAATATTAAAGCCTCCGTTGTATCCAGTAGTGCAGCTGCACTTGTGACTGCGATTTGATATGTGGTTTATGTTGATTTTTGTGTTGCGTTTTTGGCAGAAATTCAATGTTTGTTGCGAGTCCCCGCCCAGTGAGCTCCCCCTGTATCAGCGTGTTGTTTACAGTGTTGGTTCGGGTTAATGGTAAGGCAGATAGCTGAGAGGTGATATAGGCCGATTGTAGGATCTGGTCACTTATACAGAGCCCATGGGATGTGTTGCCTGTCTACAGTGTCACATACTTGGAGGCCTCATGTCCTGCTGCCGTACGGACTGGCGCCCACACCAGAACCCACATTTTTGTTGTTTTCTGGTGCTTTGATATCAAGAGGCCATTTGACTAACTAAACCACATTAAACCTGGATAAAGGTAGGAACTGGAATCAGGTGTTATTTATCTTTCAGCACTAAGATATTTTGTAAAGTGTGTTTTCGTCTGGAGAGGACCTGGCCTGGCAGTTCTGCCTCAGCTGTCGGCAGGGCCACTGGAATTATGCGATTATGCTGCGATTTTTTCGCATAATTAGAGATCTGTCACATAATTTGTCACCTGCAGCACAATCTTTAGATTTTAAGAACAAAAAAAATTCTTTCTAGTTCAACCTGTTCAAAGTTTAGTAAAAATGCAGCAAAACGTGTTGCTGCACAGTGGAAGGCCCTGTGGAAAGGTTAACTGGGTCGCCTTTCTGTAGCATATTACTATATTTGGGTGTTGAACTATTACTAATGAGGTGCAAAAATGCTGAGATAGTGCGAACAAGTGTAACAAGCATTGGCATAGCCAATAGGTCTCGCATTTAGGACCTTAAAAGTATTTAGTTTTGCAGCATAACATCCTTGGGGCAACAACATCAACTGTTGCATGGCTAAACACTTATAAGGTCCCAAAGGCGAGACCTATTGGCTATGCCAATGCTTTTTTTCTTTTCTCTTGCGGTTACACTTAGGCGGGCCGCTTCAGTTATTTTCCCTCACTGACTCTGTTGGTTGCGGTGTCGCAGGCTACCACTAGGTGGTGCTGCCGCCATCACTCGTTGCAGGCTGCAGCCGCCTACATGGTGTCCATTCAGGCGAGGATGCAGCCTTGTTATCTCAAGCCAACAGCTTTCAACTGGCCGTGCTGCTGATGGTCTTCTCTCATTTCGCAGCCGCCTCCCTTCAATCACAGGCCACACGGGGTCCAGAACTGCAAGAGGGATTGACCATGGAGTTACAGGAAGGGTAATTACTTTCAGGTGTGGCCTTCTCCTTCACCCCAAAGCCATGCTCCGGGCACTTGGGTGACCAACCGTCTGCAAATTTCACAGACCGTCCAGGGCGCTAGGGTGACCAACCGTCCACAAATTTGACAGACCGTCCATAATTTGGATCTCATGTCTGTTATCCGTGATGATCCCTGTTACAGACGCCTTGTGTCTGTAATTTTGGACATTGCAGGTAACAGCACTGTTCCCCTGCGTGTAGCCTCAAATCCTCAAAATGGGTGGGTGGATGGATGGAAGGAAGAATGGCTAAGTGAAAGGGTCGATGGAGAGAGAAAGGGAGGATGGATGAATGACTGAAAGGTAAAATGGGTGAAAGGGTGAATGGGTGAAAGGATGAGTGACTGGGTGGATGGATGAGTAAGTGAAAGGATGGCTGGATGCGTGAAAGGGTAAATGGCTGGATGGATGAGTGAATGGATGGATGGATGGAAGAGTTTGCACCCATGCCAGTTGGTTACCCTTCCGGGCACTCACAGTTCCATTGCTACGGACACTGCAGATGCGGGTGTCTCTATTTCATGCACACTGTTGGGAGGAGACGTGCACTACGAGACACAGCAGAGCTCATCTCTGTTTCTCACCCCCCACGGGCACATGGGCTGCCTGACAGTGGGTGCAGTCTTCTCCCGCTGCAGGTGTGCCGGGAGTCACAGTGTTGGTGCCATCACATCCGCCCATGCAGGCATTTCATGTGTAGGAGTGGGGCATGCAATACTTCATCAATATAACAAACAAGGGAGAGGAGAGAAGAAGTGGATTCGTTCTCCCTGAACAGAATTACTTAAATAAAAATAATCCACACACAGATGTTATTAGAGTGGTCCCTACAATGGTGGGGAGCACACAGTGCTCTTTAAATACCCCTCACATACCAAAAGGACCCTTGGTGTCATGCTTCATCATTGGGGTCTTCGCACCCCCTACGGGATGCGGTGTGCTACTAACCGATGGCTGCGTGGGAGCACTTTTAATTTTTCGGCCCTGTGTGGTACGTGTGGGGTTTGTAAGTTTTTAAGTGAGTGGTGGGTTACAAAAGTGAAAAAAGTGAATTTTAAAAGGTACCTGTCACGTGGGGTCTAAAAAAACTTTTAATGGGCCTCCGTGCTGGTACTGTTAAAAAGGGTGGTTTTGAGGTATTTTGTATGTTAATGTACAACACCTCATATGTGCGTTGACATGTTTCGAAGCTTGGCTTCTTCTTCAGGACGGGGTGCACAGATCCCCACCTTACTCACGTCCTTGTGTCTACTAGTCATACCTATAAAATACAAATATGTATTTAAACTGAAAAAAGTGGCTACTATGTGCCTACTTATGTATTCATTGGTATCTGCACTGAGAACTTGCTGCCAAAATAATGGTTAGCATCATGACCCTCCAGGACGGTGGGGTCGTAGTGCTTGATAGCACATGCTACAGGAGAATTCCAGCACCTGACTTGCCCCAACCGCGGCTCAATCGACTCTTTTCAGTTTAAATACATATTTATATTTTATAATTAAAAGTGCTCCCACGTAGCCGTCGGTTAGTAGCACGGCGCATCCTGTAGAGGGGTGCGAAGACCCCAATGATGAAGCATGTCACCAAGGGTCCTTTTGGTGTGTGAGGGGTATTTAAAGAACACTGTGTGCTCTCCACCATTGTAGGGACCACTCTAATAACATCCGTATGTGGATTCTTTTTGCATGCAATACTTGCCCAGCAGGTCAGCTGATCCCTTTCAGCTTTCGTTAGGGCCTGGCACGTGCAAGCTGCTTGGTGCCGTTTGCTGCTTGAGGTGGCCAAAGCAGACTTCCTTGCACTGCGTGCTGCCACTTGCCGGCCTCGTTCCCCATGCTGCATGGGGTGTCCCTCAGGCAGCAGAGACAGTCCGTTACCCTCTCACCTGCAAACAGGGCTCTCTCACGCCATGCCAGTCAGCAGTGTGCATGCACCTCAGACATGGTGTAGGCCGCACCACATACACAGCTTCTCTGCTTTGACTGCTGAGTGCCGATCTATGGGGGGACGTTGGGCACTGCACCAGGTCCACTTACTGCTTTATAGGGGTCACAGCAGGCAGGCAATTGCAGGGCGTGAAAGCAGGATGCCATTGCCTTTTCTAACATGGTGGCCGTCATGCTGCCCTTGGGCACAGGCTACACTTCCTCTCACGACTAACTGGAAGGGGGATGTGGAAAAAGCAATAATTAGCACTGCTGCAAACAAGGCCCCTGGCCCAGATGGTGTCCCTGCAGATTTATACAAGGGAAATGTTAAATTTTGGGCTCCAATTTTAACAAAAGTTTTTAACTCTACCATTACTCATGGTTTCCCTGCCTCGTGGGCCCTTTCCACCATTATTCCTATTTTTAAAAAAGGACAGAGAGGGGACCCAAGATATTACAGGCCCATTTTCCTTATAGACTCCTCTGTTAAAATTCTAGGAAAAGTTATTCCGTCTAAAGTGTCTGAATGGCTTACACAAAAAAATATCCTTATAGAATCCCAATATGGATTTAGGTCGGGCAGAAGCACTGTGGATCAGTGTCTTAACCTGTACTTATTAATTAACAAATACACAGTGGCCAGTAGGGGGTCTGTCTACCTAGGTTTTATGGACTTGTCCACAGCCTTCGATCTAGTTAATAGGTCAAAGCTGTGGACAATTTTATTGGATATGGGGATCGATTCCAGTTTGGTTTGTTTTATGGCAGATCTTCACCGGGATTTATATACACTGTTAGGATGACCCAAGATAGTATTTGCACTAGGCACTTTAAATCAGGGAGAGGGGTTAGGCAAGGGTGCATCCTGGCCCCTCTTCTTTTTACACTATATATTAATGCACTAGAGAAAAGCCTGAAAACCGCTACCTTGGACGTCCCGCGTATAGGAGGCAGTACCATCCCAGTTCTCCTATACGCGGATGATGCCGTCCTACTAGCACGCACCCCGATAGGACTACAGAGGCTGCTGAACTCCTTCGGGGAATTCATGGCCTCGCTGGATCTGGTGGTTAATTCCGCTAAGTCCCATGTCATGGCCATGGGCCCCCGAAGGAGGAAAGCAAAAACATTTTATTGCAGAAGGGTTGAGGTCCAAGGAGTAAGAGCTTTTACATATCTTGGGGTCTTGTTTGACAATTGCTGTACTTGGATGCCCCAGAGGTTAGCAAAAAAGAATGCTCTGGTACGAGCAGGATCAGCCTTGTTAAATTTGACACAGCGCCTCAGGGGGAGACCATTTGAGACAATTTTAGCGATTTATAAAGCCAAATGTCTTGCACTGACACTTTATGGTGCCGCGATATGGGGATATATCCCGATGGATGACGTCCAAAGGGCTGAAAACCAATTGTTTCTGTGTCTTTTATCTATCCCTCAGTCTACCCCAACATTCGCTGTCCATCAGGAGCTGGGGATGGGGTTTGTTGGTGATTTGATTGGTATGGCCCCCCTTATTTGTTGGATGAAAACCTGGCTTAACCCAGAGCTAACATTAAATCATCGTATTTTAAAAGACTGTATCAGTTTAGATCGGGGAGACGAAATACAGTGGCTCTCATATGTCAAAAGAATGTTTGTGAAACTAGGGCGACCAGAAATCTATGATTTCCCCGAAAACATTGTTAAAGGTGACATATCGTGGGTCAAAAAGCATTTTTTGTCCCTAAGGCTCCAGGAGCGGGAGTAGGAGGAACTATTAAATCCCACGGTGAGATCCCACTTCCTATTAGTTACCACCCCTTCTATTCAACCATATTTAAAAGTGGTAAAAAAGCCTTACCATCGCTGGCTGCTAACTAAATTTCGGTTCAATCAGATACATCTTTTACTGGGAACATATCAGGGATGGTCAGTACCTGAAAAGGCAGCATTTTGTGACTGTGATAATTATTCATTCCAAGATTCCACGCACTTTATGTTCTTTTGCAAACATTATTCTATGATTAGGAAAAGGTTTATTATCACACTTCGAAGAGGTTTGGGGTTGTATCAGGTTAAACCCGCCTTAATGTATTTGCAATTGCTAAACAATACAAGGAACATTTTTAATATTGCTAGTTATCTTGTTGCAGCCATAAGATGTAAGAAATTAAGAGGCCGGAGTATAACTGAACCATGAATTTTATTGTAACCCTTTTTATCTGTACATACATGAAATACGTTAGTAACTATCATATGGATTCTCTATGATCATTTTATTGTTTTATATTGTATATACTGAATGTGATTCATCTGTGTACTTTTATGATTTTAATTAATCGAATAAAGTGATTTGATGATGATGATGATGATGATGATGACTGCTGTCATCCTACACGCAGGAATAGACCCCCGCGTTGCCATTGTAAAGTAGAGAGATCTAGGCCCACATACTCGTCAATAAGGCACACAGACACAGTGGTGTGGTTACTAGAAGTGGCTCATGGCACATGACCATTTTATTTGCAGGGTCACCTGACCCGTGACACCTGTGTTGGATGGGTGGGGGGTGAGTGTCGAGGACAGCCCTCGGGGAGTGTCTGGTTACATAGGGTGTATGCTGGAACACTAGATTGTATCCAGTAGACCACTACACTCAGTAAGTGGAGTGATAATACTGCAACTCCAGTTACCAACGCTGAGGAGTATAGTAATTACTGGGTGTGGCATTATTGGACCGTTACATGTATCAGAGCTTAGGAAACAGTGTTTTTGCGAACTGATTTTCACACACTGTTGACTCTTTCTGAAAACTTTTCTTCGCTTGTATTTCGCCTGTTTTCTGCTTGCAAAATGTGTCTGAGGAAGACATGGAGTGTGAGTATTTTCCCACTAAACTAATAATCCTGATTTGCCTGTTAAGTTTTGTTAGTGGCCAAATAAGACTTTTAAAGGTGCCCTTACACTAGAAACACTCAGAACCTCAGGGGCTTAAATCCTTTTTTAGATTTTTTTATTTGAATTCGAGCACTTGCTCCTTGTTTACCACAGATACAAATATATTTGAAAAGAATTCAAAAGAGAAAATTAAAAGATTTAAAACCTAAACTATCAACAACACAACATTGTAAAAAATGCTATATAATATTGTTTCCTGGAGTTCAAGTAATCAAGTCTTGAAACTTGTATGCGCATTACACAGTTTTCTTTTACTGAAATGAATAATATTGTTTAATCAGTTAATTTGGCTCTTGGACTATGTCTACCACCGAGTAAACTCAATTCAAATGAATTCTTATTTTTTGGGCATTTCTGCTTTTTATGGAATAAGTTGTTTTGTTTATGATGAATACATTTCTCTTTGGCTTTTTGTCACTGAAAGGGAATGTTTTTGGTAGGCGACAATAGTTTGCATGCTCCCAGCTCTCCTAGAAAGAAAATTCATCACAGTAGGTACTGTTGTAAATGCTGTCACCCAGTGCAATCCCATCTGAGATAATATCTAACCCCAATGAAAAGAACTTCCACTTGTTGATTGGACACTGTATTGTAAATCTGGTGCCTAAAACAGTGAGTTAAATAGGATGGTTAGATATAGTATTATTTTACAAAGAGGCAAATATTCCATATGCCTCAAAATTAAAAGATGAAGTCTTCTTACAATATGAAAGTGATATATATGTAATATGTTTGAAATAGTAATGCAAATGTGTTAGTTGTAATAGGATGGCAAGCACAACTGCATTATAATACAGTTTGTGAATATGAATTAAAAAAACAAATGTTAAAAAGGTTAGTGTTAGTAAAAAGTGTTTGGTGTATGTGTGTGTATGGAGAGCAAATTGATTAAGGCAGTGTGGTTGTTAATAATTAGTGTTTAGTAATGTTTAAAGTGAAGAGAATTGTGTGGGCTGTTTAATATAAATGTGACACTACCAATGAAATATAGACACACAGAAGGTCTTTTGGGGATTCAATTGATACTATGTGCATGGAAGTCTTTTGTTAAATTATCATATCAGTGTAACACACACAAAATGGCAGTATTTCTCTTGTATCTTTAAAAAGCCAGTATGCACGCGCATTCTTAATTTATGAACATAAATAAATACCTTCAACATGTTATCATGACTGCAAATCAAAACAAATGAATGTGCAAGAGTAATTAGTGAAATGCCACTGTGTCTTTATGGGAAGCAAAAGGCACCCACTTCCTAAACAAAATTAGAATATGTTATTAATTTTCTAGAGCGCCCCATTGAACAGGAAGGGTGCTCTGACACTAAAACAAAAGATTTCCAACAAAGACATGGCTACAAGCAAAGCCTGGAAAGATTAAAATATGTTGTCATAATGAAGAAATTAGGCTAATGCAAACTACTTGACGCCAAAGAGTCAAGTTGTTGGAACTTTTGATGAACTGAATTAGAGAAGGGATCTTATGCATATGAACAAGAAGCTCATTCCACAGTTTTGCTGTTCAACTGCAAAAAGCCTTGCCTCCTGTATGACATCAATTGAAACATGATAGAACCAGCAGATGTGCTTAATTAGAGCGCAGCAGATGAGAGAGGGTGTACCGCTTGAATTTATTAGCCAGATAGACAAGGCCTATTCCATGAGCTTCTTTGCATAGGAGGTAGAGTGATTTAAATTTCACTCGCGTTTTCACTGGAAACCAGAGTAGATTTTAGGGCTTCTGAAGAGGATGACAAATGAGGACGACCCAATTTCATCTTGGCGGCCACATTCTGAATGCCTTGCAATTTCCTTAGCAGCTCCCCTGCCTGCCCCCAAATTGAGTGAATTACAGTAATTCAGCAGCTAAGAATAGTTGCCGGGTTTACCATCTCAGAGACCTACTTGGGAAGAAAGAGAAGGGCATCCTTCAAGACTTCAATCAAAGAATAACAAGTTGAAACCACATGATTCCAACGTGAGTTTGGTACAAGGTAATGCCTAGCTTTTTACAGCCTTTACAGAAGTAGGGTGTACCATCCAAGATAGGGGACAGAAATCAAGAGGTAACATACATGGGATCTGCGAATGTTGTAACCTCAAAATCTATTTTTTCAGAGTTAAAATTTAAGGCATCCTGCTACAATCAATTGGACACCGCGGAAATCCATCTGTGAAAAGGTCCAAAAGGATCATTTCTAGTTCTAGCTGCAGTGGTAAAAAGTTAAGGTCTATTTATGAGTTTGTTTGCATTGTTCGTGCACCAACCAACATGGTGCAAGTGTGACACAAACCTTAAGATAGATTTATGAAGCCAAGCAAAAACACTTTCTGTAACTCTGAGTGGCTCCAAAAATCTGGAGTAATGCCACGCAATGAAAATCACTGCGTTGCATTACTCTGCCCTGGGAAGGTATACCATGGGTGTTATGTGGGTATTCCCACGCACTGCCAATGGATTTTGATGCATTCCCAAATTTACAAGAACTTGTAAACCTGGGATGTGCCTAAATATTACACCTTCCTAGGGGAGGCGTAACAAGAAGAAATATCTCCTGGGGGAAAAAATCCTGCATGCAACACAGGCATGCTTGCACACTGGTGCAAGGGTGCCTGCATTTTAGATAGGCTGCCAAAAGGGCACCAGAGCAGAGGAAAAGGCAGGAATGTGCTGTATGGCCTTAAATACAGCGCATTCCTGCCCTTTCCCTGTCACACAGTGCATCCCAACAAGGTGACTTGCTATGCTGCACTGCATGACTTTCCTCTAAATGTGCCCTTCAGCGTCATTGGTGTAATTCATGATTCATACTCTGAAAGATTGAATAAGTTCCAGGAGAGGGTAGATGTCCAAACTAAACAGGGTAGACCTAAGCACAGAGCCCTGTGGCTTCCACTGATGCAAGGTCTTAAAGTCAGAGAAGAAAGGAGACAAATAGACTTTCGATGTCCTACCCATCAGGTAGGATCTACACCAGTCAAAGGCAGTGTCTTTAATCACACCTTTTTGTAACCTGTACAGCCTATCCAGCAGAATGCCATGGGAGGCCGTATCGAATATTGCTGACAGAGCGAAAAGAACTAGTACAGATGGTTCAGCCTGTAGCAATAAATGGGCAATTAAAATGCCATTTATGCAATTGTGCAGGCAAAGGAAACATATCAAGTAACACACAATGGCAATCAAGTGTTATGTCTCACCTGCATTCTAACAAAAATGCTGCTCGATCCCCTTCACCAAAACCTAATGGTAACACACAGGGGAAATGTGACCATTCATGAATGCCATGGCCTTGATGGAAAGCCCATTGAAGCAGGGCTTAGAATGAAAAATACATAGAAAACAATAGCGAAAAGGGCCTAGCAGCGCACATGCACTGTCTGCAATACATGTTGTATTTAACTGATCTTGCCTGCTGCTTCCCATAGGTTGACTCCAGAATAGCTCTTCTTTGCTGACTCCTGATTGGTTCATACACCCGATACATTACTCCCATTTGTATCTGAGGAGCTCCCCTCAACTGCAGATGAATTCCCCTTAATTGGTAGCCTTCTGCTTTCATCAGGTATCTCCCCCCTCCCATTTCCCCTACCCTAGGGCTTTACTCACATGCTTGCTCTTGGCCACTTCATGGTCGCTGTGCTTTACCACACAGCATGGCGGCTGCTTGTTCTAAACTGGGACGAGCACTTTTCATTAGTGCTCAAGATTTGTTTTCATATTTAGTGCGCTTTATTATGCAGCTACCCACAACATGTGCCCCGCTTATTTTTTTGCTAATCGAGATCGTGCATTTTCAGACACACAGGTCCTGTGATCCTCATATACATGTGCATGTGCAGCGCAGTCATTTTCTCTGTGTCTTGGTCTTGCATACGCGCAATATGATCCTCCTTTCAGTTACTCTACTTGTGTACAATGAGAGCAGCTTTTTAGTTTTTCGCCATATTATCCTGAGCTGAGGTCACTTTAGCGCTTCCTTTTGGCCTATTTAAGTCAGTCCTGCATGGAGGCAGCACTTCCTACATTGACCCTCAGCCCAGATGCCGACGAGATGCATGCCACCATAGAGGAAGTAAGGGGGACCCCATATTAGCAGCCATATTAGCAGACCATATGGTTAACTCTGAAGTCCCTGTTTCCACATATGACTCTCTAAAGTCAACTCTTCATACAATTGTACATGTAATATGACTACTCCTCTGTTGTGGTATTGCCATTCCTACCCAGTTCAACTTTAAGACCAGTTTGCAACAATATCATTACCTCCTTGTAAGTCTGCCTCGCCACATGAGACACAAAGTGAGCTTCAGCTCCACACCAGAACCCTCCAAAGCAAAAGTCAGCATCCCATGCCTCTCATCCCTTTACAATATGTCTGACCCTCATCACCCCTGACCTTAATAAGACGAGAGTCGGTCCATCCCACTGCCTGTTTTTTTCGTTCTGCACTGGACTCTCCAAGTACGCTGTGAGGTAAGTTTGGGGTCCTGCTCTAGCAGGGTCAGCGTCCCCTAGGTGGAGGCCCTGCCCGAGCGGGCGGGAGTACACAGGGGTCTTCTATAGTGAGCTCCGGGTTAATAGGGGCAAACCACTCGTGCAGGCAGGCAGGAATGTAATCTTATAATAGGCACGGGTTCTGCTATCATGCATCTGATACCTGGTGGCGCTTCAGTGCAGGGGCCAGGACAGGGGGTTCACATTCAGGTATCAACTCCAGCTCCGGCCTGCAGTGGTAATTTAGTCTTTCTGACACAGATGGCCATTCCTGCCATTAGCGGGGATGCACAAAGCTGCAATGAGTCCCGTAACCTGCGGTTCTTCGGCTCCCCTCCTCTCCCAGCCCAATCCAGTTAACTCCGTCAGAACGAGAGGGGGGCAAACACAGCCTTCCTTGAAGGCAGCGTCTGGGGGGCTTTTACTACGCCACGTCACCTATGCCTCTCCGGCCTCTGGGTGGGCGGGCCGAGCTTAGCCGGCTTCCCTCATCCCAGGGTTGCCTAGAGACAAGGTGACTGTGAGGTTTTTGTTTAATTCACCTCGCGGTTATGACAGAAGGCACTATTTAATGTGGTGTTTTCCGTCCCTCAGCATACTGGTGAAATTGTTGTCTGCTATGGTTGATCCTGGCTGAAGACGACTGAAATGCCAGAAAACGGTCCTAGGAAGCTTGTTTCCGGTCCAGGGAAGGCATGGCTTGGCAGTTAGGGCTGGACAGTTCCCATGAGGCACAGGGTCAGACTGATTTGCATATGGCCATGTCTGAACTGGGGTGGCAGAGTGGGCTAAAGAACGGTGATGGATTAAACCCAGATCTTTTGACTGGGTGTGAGTGTTTGATTGGTCCGGATGCTCCGTCCATCACCACCCCCTTTTGTACCGCTTTGTTCGCCGTAAGTTGGCAGGGTATGCTCAGACGTGAGTCCCTTCCTCACTTTGCCACTGGATTCAAGCAAGCCTGGCTGAAGACGGCTGAAATGCCAGAAACCGGTCCTAGGAAGCTTGTCTCGGGTCCAGGGAAGGCATGGCTTAGCAGTTTGGGCTGGACTGTTCCATGAGGTACAGAGTCAGACTGATTTGCATATGGCCATGTCTGAACTGGGGTGGCAGAGTGGGCTAAAGAACGGTGATAGATTCAACCCAGATCTTTTGACTGGGTGTGAGTGTTTGATTGGTCCGGATGCTCCGTCCATCGCCACCCCCTTTTGTACCGCTTTGTTCGCCATAAGTTGGCAGGGTATACTCAGATGTGAGTTCCTTGCTCACTTTGCCACTGGATTCAAGCAAGCTTGGCTGAAGAAGGCTGAAATGCCAGAAACCGGTCCTATGAAGCTTGTTTCCGGTTCAGGAAAGGCATGGCTTGGCAGTTCGGGCTGGACTGTTCCCATGAGGCACAGGGTCAGACTGATTTGCATATGGCCATTTCTGAACTGGGGTAAAGAACGGTGATGTATTACACCCAGATCTTTTGACTGGGTGTTAGTGTTTGAGTGGTCCGGATGCTCTGTCCATCACCACCCCCTTTTGCACCGCTTTGTTCGCCATAAGTTGGCAGGGTATGCTCAGACGTCAGTCCCTTGCTCCCTTTGCCACTGGATTCAAGCAAGCCTGTCTGAAGACGACTGAAATGCCAGAAACCGGTCCTTCGAAGCTCGTTTCCGGTCCCGGGAAGGCATGGCTTGTTAGTTCGGGCTGGACTGTTCCCATGAGGCGCAGGGTCAGACTGATTTGCATATGGCCATGTCTGAACTGGGGTGGCAGAGTGGTCTAAAGAACGGTGATGAATTAAACCCAGATCTATTGACTGGGTGTGAGTGTTTGATTGGTCCGGATGCTCCGTCCATCACCACCCCCTTTTGTACCGCATGGTTGATCTCCAGGCATCTTGTTATTTCTTCTGCTAATACCAATTTATCATGGATCAGGGGGCTTATCCTCCGGTAGTGGCAGGTTTCAGCTCTCAGACACCCTCTGAGGCCCTATCTATGCAGGCCTTCCAGGCTATGATTCAGGCTGCAGTGGCAGCAGCCTTAGAGAAGCGCGAGAGGGGGCAGGGTCCCTCTTCCCCCAAAAAACAAAGACTGGGCCCACCCTTAAGGCACTGAATGGGATGGTGAGGAGGAGGATCTCAGGGTTCGTTATGTGCAAGGCCTGGAATTGCGTGATGTCCTGCAGCACATCAAGGATAAAATGGCGTTCCCGGTTCCCCCGATTGATAAACTGATGATTTCTTTATGCAGTATCAGCAATAGGAGCCAGAGTCCGTACCATTGCATTTTTCGGTGAAGAAAGTTTTTGATAATGAATGGCAAGAGATAGATAAACAGGTATTTCTGCATTATCTATCCAAACGCTACGCCATCCAGGACTTCGCAAAGGATTTCCCGTCCTCCTTGAAGGTCGACTCTCAAATGGCTGGTCTGGCCATCATTTCTGAGGATGCGTCTCCTTCGGACCCGGTCGACAGAAGAGTGGGAGCTGCCGCCAAAACTTCCTATGCAGCTGCCAACTTTTCCATCTGAGAATCCGCATATTTGTCATGCAAAGTTCAGTCTTTATTGAAGGACTTCCCATCTTTGGCTGAGCTGCTGGAACAGGGGGCGGATGTTTTTCCTACCTTGGCAGTTATGAAACAACAGACAAGACTTTTGTCAGATATATCATTCGACACCTTGGGGGCCGCCGCCACGGCTAGTGGCGCTGTGATCCAAGCCCATCACCAGGTATGGCTCTACCACTGGAAGGCCGATGCTGCCCAAAAGGCTATCCTGATGAAAATTCCTTTTAGAGGTATAAAACAGTTTGACACTTCCCTGGAGGAAATGGTTAAGAAGTGCACAGCGGACAGGAAGCTTTTGACTCCCATTCGTTCCTCATGGGCCATGTTTTTGGTCTTGAATGTGCCTCCCAATTCTTTATCCAGGGGCAGTCTGCCCTTTCGAAGTCAGGATCGCTGCCGGGGCACCCCCTTCTGCAACAAATCCTGGTCTCAGCCTGCAGCCTCATCCCCTGCATCTAAATCCTGACTATCCTCAGCTCCCTACTGTCGGGGTTCCGGTGTGTGGACGTCTGCGGAATTTTGTCACTGCGCAGGAATCATCTGTCTCGGACCAGTGGGCCCCCCAAATTGTTGGGGAAAGCTTCTCCATTGTGTTCAGCTCCCTTCATCCGGACTTTTCCGTTCCACCCCCCTGCCTTCGACATCAGGAAAGCGTGAAACCCTGCTTGCCAGTGTTCAGAACCTTCTAAAAAATGGGCTATTCAAACTCTTCCTGCTTCTCAGAGGGGAAGGGGCATCTATTACATCCTGTTTCTGGTGAGAAAGATGTATGGGGATTTATGTCCACTTCTGGATTTGAAGTGGGTGGCATAATGCATGCTTCTACCTATCCCTGGTTACATGGGTACCACATGCTAGGGACTGACAAGGGTACCCCAGTATCCGATCTGGGATGTACCTAGGTACTGAACAGTATAGAGAGAAAGCAGATAGACTGGGGTCCTGATTAGCAGGATCGCGGTCAGACTAGTGAAAAAAGCAGCACATCAAGCAAAAGGTGGGGTAACCATAAGAAGCAGATCCTACTTTCTTACGCACCCCCCCCCCCAAACGAAGGGAGATGAGACTAACCTTGCCCAGTTGTGTCTTCATTTTCTAAGTGGAAATATCTGGAGAGTCCATCTGCATTTGCATGGTTACACCCAGGTCTATGTTCCACTGTATAGTCCATCCCCTGTAGGGAAATGGGCCACCTCAAAAGATTGAGGTTTTCACCCTTCATCTATTTAGCCATAAGAGGGGCTTATGGTCTGTCTGAACAAGGAAGTGAGTGCCAGTAAGTATGGCCTCAGCATCTTCAGGACCCAGACCACAGCAAAGACTTCCCTCTCTATAGCTGACCAACGTTTCTCTCTGGGGGTCAACCGTCTGCCAACAAAACCTACTGGATGATCCTGACCCTCTGCATTAAGTTGTGACAACACAGTCCCCTACCCCCCAACTCAGATGCATCGGTTCGGACAATGGATTGCTTGGAGTAGTCAGGACTCTGCATAATGGGACCAGTGCACATGGCCTGCTTGAGATCATCAAATGCCTTCTGACAGTTAGTTGTCCACTGAACATTCTTGGGCATTTTCTTGGAGGTGAGATCATTCAAGGGAGTCACTATGGACCCATATCCTTTTATACATCTCCTGTCATACCCAGTCAGGCCCAACAAAGCTCTGACCTGAGTCTGAGTAGTAGGAGCAACCCAGTTCGTTATGGTCTGGATTTTGCTTTGAAGTGGTTGAACCTGGCCTCCACCCACAAGGTGACCCAGGTACACAACCTTACTCTGCCTTATCTGGCACTTAGTAGCCTTGATAGTGAGGCCTGATTTCTGCAGAGCCTCCAAAACATTCTTCAGGTGGACCAGGTGATCCTCCCAGGTGGAGCTAAAGACAGCTATAACATCAAGATATGTTGTACTATATGCTTCCAGACCCGCAAGAACGTTGTTCACCTGCCTGTGGAATGTGGCACGTGCATTCTTCATACCAAAGGGCATAACAATAAATTGATAATGCCCACTAACGGTTGAGAATGCTTTTTTTGGCTTCGTATCTTCAGTTAGTCTGATTTGCCAATAGCCTGCAGTCAGGTCAAATGTGCTTACGAACTTGGCTGAGGCCAAAGTGTCAATAAGCTCATCTTCCCTAGGAATTGGGTGAGCATCAGTCCTAGTGACTGCATTGAGTCCTCTGTAGTCAACACAAAACCTCATCTCTCTCTTACCACCCTGGGGGTGAGGTTTTGATACCAAGACCACTGGGCTCACCCAAGTGATATCTGAGGGCTCAATTTCTCCCAGCTCTAGCATCTTTTGGACCTCTGTCCTGATGCAATCTCTGACATCGTGAGGCTGTCTGTAGATTTTGTTCTTTAAAAGTAGACTCTCACCAGTGTTCACTTCATGGGTACACCAGGCGGTTTGACTGGGTGTCAAAGAAAACATATGCCTATATTGATTGAGGACCTTCCTGCAACCATTCTGCTTTTAGTCAGTGAGGCTGCCTGCCACGGCTACACTATCAACTAAAACATCATCAGGGTTTTGTGAAAGGAGGTCAGGGTCACTCTCTTCCTCCTGTTCCTCATCAGCTGCCATGAGCAAGCCTATGTCATCCCCGTCTACAAAAGGTTTGAGCCTGTTCACATGGAGCACATGGAGCACCCTGTGGGGGCTCCTGGGAGTTGGAAGGATCATCAGATAGGTGACCTCACCTTTTTTCTCAATGATAGTGTGGGGCCCACTCCATTTATCTTGGAGAGCTGCTGGGACCACAGGCTCCAAAACCCACACCTTCTGGCTTGGTTGGTAAACAGTCAGGGCAGCCTTCTGGTCATGCCAAGCTTTTTGCAATTCTTGACTGACCTCCAGGTCTGTACTTGCCTTCTTCATGTACTAAGCCATCCCACTGCAGAGAACAAGTACATAGTCTACTATCTTTTGTTTGGGAGGTTTGAGAGGTAACTCCTATTCCTCCTTCACCAAACATAAGGGGCCCCTAACTGGATGCCTAAACAGAAGTTCAAAAGGGCTGTAACCAACCCCTTTCTGAGGGACTTCTCTGCAGGCAAAGAACAGGCAGGGCAGAAGAACATCCCATTTTCGCCTGAGCTTTTCTGGGAAGCCCATGATCATGTCCTGGAGGGTTTTGTTGAATCTCTCAACCTACCCATTGCATTGTAAATGGTAAGTGGTGCTGAACTTCTAATTTACACCACACTCCTTCCACTTACAGTGATATAATTTAACATGAGGTTTGTACCTCTGTGAGTTAAAACCTCCTTAGGGAAGCCCACCCTGGAAAAAATTCCCAAGAGGGCCCTTGTCGCCACAGGACCTGGTCCTAAGGTGAATGGCTTCTGGGTACCTAGTGGCATGGTCCACCACCACTAGACTATAGCTGTGCCTAGAGGCTGTAGGAGGGTTCATGGGACCAATATGTCACTCCCAACCCTCTCAAAGGTAACCCCCACCACTGGAAGTGGCATCGGGAGGGCTTTGTCATGCCACCTGCCTTACCACTGGCTTGGCAAGTGGCACAGGAGCGACAAAACTCCTTGGTGTCTTCAGACATGTGAGGCCAGTGAAAGTGAGGTACAAGCCTGTCCCAAGTCCTACTTTGGCCTAGGTGTCTTTCCTGGGAAATGTTATGTGCTAGGGTGAGTAGGTAGCCCCTAAACCTCAGAGGCGTAACTAACCTCCTGGTAGCATCAGACTTGGGGTCTCTACCCAGTAGATCCTGTGGTACCCACTGGCATTCCCAGTAGCCTCAGCAGCAGCTTGTTGTCTGATGGATTCAAGAGAGGGGCAGTTTTGCTGCTCCAAACTCAAGTCTGCCCTGGAAGGGCCCCTGTCTCCAAGAACTCACCCTGTTCAGGCTCAAGCTCCTCTGGGGCACTTCCTTCACAGGGACTGCGATCATCTCTTTCAAGAGACTGATCCTTACTCTGAGTCTGGGGGAAGAAACAACCTTGCCCCTCCTGTGCCTTCTCTTGGAAGGCACCTGGTACATTGTTCCACGATCCAGGGCCTGTTCAGTGGGTGTCAGTTTGGCTTGTGACCTAGTCACAGCAAACACATCTGCAGAAATGGCCAACTTTGCTGCATGAGTCGTAAATTCAACTTCAGCTCAGGCCCAACAAACAATTTACTGGTAGGTATGAGCTCACCGCAACCTTCTTAGGGCCAGTTACCCCTCCCCAGCTGAAATTAACAACTGCCAAGGAATGGTCGTCCTTGCATTGTTTTCATTGGTCACTTGGTACATTTCACCAAGTATGATTTGTCCAGGAAACACAGGTTTTTCTGTCACCATGGTGACAATGGCCTCTGTGACCCTTTAGGCCATTGCCTCTCATCCATTGATCAAAGTCTGTTGTTTGTACTTGCCCCTGTTACTAGGACTGACAAGTACGGTGGCAATATCCATTCCATCATCACAGACTAAAATAGCCTGAGCTGGAGTTCTGACTCAGCCAGAACCCACCTCAGATCCCAAGGTTAACCCCTCTAATCCCTTGTTCCCTGTACCACCATTTGTACTTGTGCTAGGGGGAGCAGTTGCCTTAGGGGCAGTGGTGGTAGGAGTAGTTTCCTTGGCCTTTGGACAATCAGCATCTCTTGTCCAATGGGTTTTCTGTTTACAGAGATAGCACCAAGGTTTCTTTTTGCCTTTTCCCTTGTTGGAGTGTGACTCCCCCCAGATGCAGATTTTCAGGTCCCTGAGTAAGACTTTTTGTCTTTACCCTTGTCCCCACTCTTATCCTGAGCTTTTGAAGAAACTTGCTTCTTCTGGTCACCACCATGGTTCAGATTTTTCTGCTTCACTCTGGTTCTGACCCAATTATCTGCCTTATTTCCCAATTCGTGGGGAGAAGTCAGATCTGCGTCTATCAGGTACTGAAGCAATAACTAATGTTGGCAATTATTGAGCATCTGCTCCCTCATAATGAAATTATACAATCTATCAAAATCATTCACTTTGCTGCCAAGCAACCAACCTTGCAGAGCCTTAATAGCACTATTCACAAAGTCTACCCAGTCCTGATTCTGTGTCTTCTGGGTGTCTCTGAACTTAATCCTGGACTGTTCAGTGGTTAAGCCAAACCCATCAATGAGAGCACTCTTCCGAACTGAGTAATTGTCAGCACCCTCTTCTCTAACAGTCAGGAGTTTATCTCTACCTTTGTCAGCAAAGAAGAGACACAAGATAGCTGCCCCCCTGATCTTAAGGGACCCTCTGAACTTTACAGGCCCTCTCTAAAGCAGTTATCCATTTATGGATG
Source organism: Lissotriton helveticus (assembly GCF_964261635.1). Taxonomy (NCBI): domain Eukaryota; kingdom Metazoa; phylum Chordata; class Amphibia; order Caudata; family Salamandridae; genus Lissotriton; species Lissotriton helveticus. The sequence continues at coordinate 777,471,072 of NC_136059.1, read as the reverse complement.
TCATCCCCAACATGGCAGGGAGGGACAATCTTGCTCAGGTTCCCATTGTCAAAGGAATGTTCCTTATTTCTGCGGACACGGTTGCTGCCACCATGGAACTCTAGTCCCGATTTCTTCCTAGCCTTCTGCACTTGTAGGGACTCTCTGTCAAGGGCCAACTTTCCAGAGCCTAAGCCTAGCTTTCTGAAGTTCAAGCATTTGGTACTCCCTATCCAAAGAGTTCCCTCCTTTACTAGAAATGGAGGTCCCTACTGACTGTCTAGAATTATTGGACTCTGCAGAGGAGGATCTAGACCTCCTTGATCTACTCGGCACCTTCCCAGGAGGATTAAAGTGGGTATCCTCTTGTCCCTCTGTGTTTTCCTCTGGGAGGTCATAATTGTCTAGGTGGGAGCCATCAGGCTCCAGCTGTTGAGGGTTTGATTCTAGGTCAAATTGGGGTTCCCCTCATGCCCTAAATTCATTCCCTGGCCCACCCACTCTGTCCTGTTCATTTGACCAAGAGGCTTTCCTCAGGTCATCCAACAGTAAAACCTCTATAAGGCGTTGAATATTGGCACTTCTCCCAGTCTTCAGCTTTCTAGATGCACACAAAGCTTTCAGTTCTTGGAAGAAAAGTTCACTGTATCTTTTAGGCAGAGAGCCACTGGCATCTCTTTAGTAGACATACTAAGTGTGGTGTGGTGTTGCACCTACCCAACCTAGTGGGAACTGAACTCTCTGAGGTGAGAGAAAGGGTGTGCTAGACCCTTGATTTACCTACCCCTAAGTTCAGTAGAACTTACTATTCTACGCTTGTATTTACATGTGCCTAGTCGTAGTGTTTTTTCAGTTAATCAATACAAAGATTTATCTGGTAAAACAATGCAGGCTTGAATGCCAACTGCTGCACACCAATGTGGAAGGCTGGCCTGGTATATGATGTCCATTGATGTAAGTGGGTACCTTGCACAAGTCCAGATGACCTGTATGGTGATTTATGAGATCTCAGACAACCTTAGTAAGCTCTCCATGTGGTAGCAGTGGAAAGCCGCCTCCAGGCTTAGTCTTGAACGAGTGCAAAGCAGCTTGTTTTACTAGAATGCAATCTTATAGTATAGATTAAATGAAAATGAACCACACAAAATATGTGTAAAAATATGTATATATTATACAACACTTTCTAGAATGTTACAGTATCTCCTACACTGAGATAGACAACTAGGAAAATGGTATAAGACCCACAACTCGAGTCAGGACAATGTCGAGAGGACATACCATTGCTGAGGACCCACCGAGCCACCCAAGGTAAGTAGATAGGGACCCCACAGAGAGCGTGTGCAGTGTGAGAACACGGCCAGGTGCTCCATACAAGTCTAGGTTCAAGTCGCGGTTGGGATTTTAAAGATTTGGGACCCTTCCCAGTGGACCCTGAAGAAACACTGTGGAAAGACAGAAGTTTGGAGAGTCACCCCACCTGCGGATACTGTGGTGCCCAAGTTACCTATCCCAGGGAAGCCGGGTGAATAGGTGTGAAGTGGCGTCGAAACCGCTGTCACACCCAATGGAGCACTTCAGGAAAGTGCCGCTGCTGGAAGAGGAGAAAGTGTCCGGAGGAATCAAACGTGGATTCTTTAAGCGGAGTACCTGAAAGCAGAGGGAACAGTGTCTGTGTCATTCAGGAGTGACCAGGAGACTTGGAAGACGGATGCCCTCCGATGTCGGGTTCTTCAGGAAAGATGACGTGACCTTGACTCGCCAGATGTGAGGACCAATCGATGCTAAGGATGACCAGGACCCAGATACGAGCTGTCCCATGAAGGATGTTGAGGGCTGATGGGTCTGTGTCTGGCGGAACACCAACAAGCGTTGGCAAATTTAACCCATGCATAAAGTCAAGAAGGTGCACGGTCGGGACCAGCAGGTTCCAGGAGACTCTCCATGAGCAGGGGAGTCAGGGCAGGTCCTGAGCAAACAGGGGAGCCCCAGGAAAACAAAGGTGACCCTCAAATGAACCCACAGGCTGGAAGGAGTCGTGAGAGGACCTCGAGCAGCTCACCAACAGGAGAAGGCCACGGGCCCACAAGGTGGTGTGGCTGAAGATCTTGGTGGAAGAAGCTGCCATGTTTGGAGCCCAATGCACTTGTCGCAAAGTTGCCAACAAGCATATGCACTTGCAAAAGTATGCGGTGCACAGGGGTTCAGTTAATGCAGCCCACACAAGGGATTCGGACCTCCAGCTCAGTGAGAGGACAGCTTGGGCCTTGAGAGACGTAGATTACCACCACCTGTGTTGTTGAACGCTTCGGAGTCCACAGGAGCTCAAGATCAGCAGACCGGTCAGCAGTGTTGAGGTGCCTGCGAATGCAGGGTAGTGACTCATTCACTTCAAGGGAGATAATCTCCAAGTGTCTTGGATGCTTCACAGGTGCCTGTATGTTGCACAGACACAGACAATGCAGCAGACTGAAAGGGAGATGAAGCCAGGCCCAACAGACAGTAGAAGTGCAGTGGTTTCAGTTCTGAATCTTGTCCACGATGAATCTAGTGACCTACACCCAGGTAAGCCCTGATGTACCCTAAGGAAAGGGTTGGAGAATTCAGGGGACCCTCCCAGGGGAGGTTCTGGACGGGGGGGTGGTTACTCCCATGTCCATTGTCCAATTTCACAACAGAGCATGAGCCAACAGCTCCCAGGACTGGGATGAACTGGACAATGCACAGGGACACCAAATGTGCCCCTCATGCAGACTTTCAGGTGCTGGCAAGCTCAACCACCCTCCCCTAATACACTAAATTCTGTCAGGGAGGTGGTCACACCTCCCTGTGACAGGATGCTTATTGTTCTGCCTTCCCCTGCTCGAGCTTGTCTCAGTAGCGGGAAGGCAGAAATGTGTCTCTGGTCAGCAGCAACCATTTTGTGCTGTCCGGGACCAGAAGGATGGTACAGGTAACACTGAGAGCCTAATGGAGAGCTCTCCTAGTGTCTGGAATCATACCTCTCACACCGTTTATGGTGTGGGGGATATGATTGCAACATGCCCAGGGGCATGGTGGGTGGATTCATTGTCGTTCCTCTGGCCGACCTCCCTTCTGTATGCATTTCCCACGTTTCCCTTGATTCCGTGCATCCTGTGCAAGATTCGCCAGGAGAAGGCGTTTGTCCTGTTGGTGGCTCCCGGATGGGTCCACCGTCCTTGGTTTCCTCTTCTGAGTGAGTTGGCTGTCCAGAAGTGCTGGGCGATTCTGGATCTTCCTTACCCCGGTGGGGGTGTTGCATCGGCTGCATCTTCAGGCCTGGCTCTTGAGAGGGTGAACTTGCTGGTGTAGGTTTGTTCGTGGAGGTGGTGGATTTGCTACAAGGTTCCCGCCGGTATTCTACTCTGCTTTCTTACTCCTGCCATAGGCCCTCTTTCTCTCATTGGTGTGGGGTAAAGTGGGTTGACCTTGTGTCTGTGGATCCCTTGAAGGTCCTCGATTTTCTTGCTGAATGGTTTTCACTGGGTTGGCTCTTTCCATCCTGCGGGCTCAATGGGCGCCTTGCGGGTGTTTCACAGTCCAGTGCTATACGAGCTCGATCCTTTTGTAGCTTGCTTGCTTCAGAGTTGTTTGCCCTGCTCCTTCCTGGGATCTTCTGTTGGTTTTACGGGCCCTTCAGGGTGCTCCCTTTAAACTTTTGGTTCAGTGGATTTGAAGTCTCTCACCTTCAAGGTGGTGTTCTTGGTGACGATCGTCTCGGCTGGTAGGGTTGAGGAGATGGGGCCCTTTCTGCGGTCTCCTCCATTTTTGCGGTTTCTCCTGGATCGTACTGCTTTGCACCCTGCCCCGAGGGTTTTTCCCAAGATCCCTTCGGCGGTCAACCGCTCCCGCAAGGTGGTTTGCCCGTCTTTTCCTCCGGTTTCAGTGTTTGGGTCGGATTCCTCTCTCTCGGTTTTGGATGTTCGGTGGGCTGTCTTTTTGTATTTGGATCGTACAGCCCATTTCTGTTTTTTCTGACAATTTGTTTGTGACGTTTGGTCCGGTTCAGTCTGGTCACAAGCCTTCTCTTTCCACTTTAAGTCATTGGATTAAACAGGCTATCTTGCTTGCCTACGATTCTCAGGGGTCTGAGCTGTCAAACATTGTTCTGGGTATTTCCACCAGGAGTCTCTCTGTTTCTTGGGCCTCTTTCAAGGGTGTCTCTAACGAGGATATCTGTTGGGCAACAACCTGGTCCTCCTCGCACATGTTAATGGAGCATTACTGGGTGGTTTTGGGTGGTCCTCCTACTGGGGATTTTGCTGAGGCTGTTCTCTGGGCTAGTTCCAGATTGTTTTTTTGTCATGTATCCTAGTTGGGTTAGTCCATTTGATATTTCTATGCTGGATTAAACCAGGTTATTTTGTATCTACTCCTTGTCGTTGGTTTCTTGTTTGCTATGAAGCTTCTTGGCTTGGGTATATGTTCACTTTGTGTCTCATGTGGTGAGGAAGACTTATGAGGAGGTAATGCCCCTGTTACTTACTGGTAATCTTCATTACTTCAAGCATTGTCTTCCTCACCACATGAGTTCCCATCCCTCCCTGGTGTGCTATCCGCTTCATTTGTTCTTGGGGATTGGTAGTACTTCAGACAGTGGGATGGGTCAACTCTCCTCTTATTGAGGTCAGGGCTGATGAGGGTCGGCCATGTTGGGAAGGGATGGGAGGCATGGGATGCTGACTTTTGCTTTAAGGGTTCTGGTGTGGAGCAGAAGCTCACTTTGTGTCTCATGTGGCGACGAAGACACTACTCGAGTAATGAAGATTACCAGTAAGTAACCAGGGCATTATTGTTTAATAACATACATATGAAATAGCATATTATCATTACTCTTGTAGCTTTGGTTATGCTGCTGAAGTTTAAATTATAATCATATCTCAGATTTAGAACATGCAACAAGCACTGCTTGAAGAAGTTAAGCTCAATGACAAACACATAATCTTTGCTGACATCCCTCTAACGTTTAGTGATGGAACCATGAGTTTCCAACAACTATGGATGCGTGCCAAAACATGACTGAAACTTGGCACCTCGAAATGCGCACACATATAAACAATGGCGCATTCAAAATATCCCCATGCCAAATGTCCGTCATTCACCTTAGGTTGTGACATCAAAATTCGTTTATACATGCCTATTTGCGTACGTTTGTGAGAGCTTTAGAAACAACACACACACCGTGACTGCGGCTCTGTGCACCAATGGCTTCCAGGCGCTGTATACTGAATTCTTTTATCAGAGTATAATAGAGTTATGGTGTTTATATTTCCCTCTGGATTAATGTGAACCAGGCATAGAAGTTTTAAGCAGTGGAACTGATGGTTGTGGCAGCAGAAGTAAGGAAAGCGGCTTCGGGAAGTGCTTCCTTGATGTTGGCTAATAATTGGTTGTTGGCACGCGCTAATCTCTTCCACATTTCATATGCAAGGCCACAGAACTAGGCTCGCTGAAAGCCATTTAACCGATCTAACAACAAGTGTCTGACATTTTATAATTGGCAAAATTATCACATGTTTTTTAAAACTACTCCTGATTGCAATTTGCAAGACTGGTTTATTGTAAAAACATGGGTTGTTCACTCTCGTGGTATAGATCTATTAACATCCTTAAAATCAAATGGGCTTTGAACAATTTTATAACAAGCTTTCACAATGCTTTCAGATTGTCTGTGGAATGCATCTAACTTCACACAAGCCTTCCCAGTGTTTATCATAATGCCCCCAGGAAGAAAAAAATCACAGCAATGGCGAAGTGGCAGGTGGGGGTATGTCCGGGGGGAAGGGCAAGTGTAACAGACTCTCAGATTCACTAATTTACTCTCTCACTTCCTCTATCTTGCTGCACAAGACATAAAGCCACGCCGCATAGATCCACTACACACTACACATTTTCATATTTCATGATAAAATGCCACACGATTCAACTACACACACTTCCGCTCCACATCATTCCACTACATGTCATATAATTACAAACCAGTAAAATAAAATCCACATAATTCAACTTTCCTCCATGCCACAAAATTCAATTTCTCATAATAACATTCTCCTACATATTTCCACTCAACTCCAAACCATATAGTTGCACTCCACACAACACGATTCACCACACATAATTACACAGCAAGCTACAGATCACACTGCATATGTACACTCCACATATATCCATTCAAATCAAAAACACTTAATCACACAGCACAAAATAAATTCTACTTCGTAAAATGCTCATAATTTCCCACCATATAATAGTACTCCACACCATGACACAACTAACAACTCTAAACCATGCCACATACTTCCACACAATTCTGCACCACACAACATAAATATACTCCATATAATACCACTCAATACCACATAGTGACACACCACATAATTACACTCTACTCAATGCAACATAAATACACCCCATATAAAGGAACTATATATCAAATACAAGCAATCCACATAAATACACTCCACACCAGAACACATAATTCCAATGAGCATAATTTTAATGCAACGCCACAGTGTTCTACGCCACTCAATTCAGCTCCACACATTTCCAATGTAGACCACATAATTTGACACCGAACTACATATATCAACTACACAACCCAATTCAACTATTCACCACATATTTCCAATCCACAACACAATTTTCCACATAATGCCACAAAATTTAAAAGCACAACACATAATTCAACTCCACAACATGCCAATGCATGACACACAATACAATTCCACAATCAGGTAAGGCCATGTGACATTGCATTCTAGGAGTATTAAGAGTCAAAGATCATATCCATGGGTGTGTGTTGCAGGGGCAGCAGGCACAAGTTACAGTGGTGAAGCTCGCGGGGGAAGTCGACAGATGACGGGATAGGGAAAGTAAAATAAAACCACTTACCTTGCGCTCACCACAATGCCGAGTCGGCGATGAGGCGAGCGCAAGGTAAGTGGTTTTATTTACTTTTTATTTTACTTTCCCTATCCCATCTTTTGTCGACTTTTTCACCGCTGTTACCTGCGCAGGCTGTGCCTAGAGGGTTGTCACATCCGCTACTCCATGCATTTTGGTTAATTGACGTTAACGCTACTTTCATTTTGTATTTCAAAACAGGGGTAAGAAATTCTCATTGTAAACAATTTTTCAGTAAGTAGTCAGTAATTCTAATGAAGAAGCAAAAGAAAATAAGACACTAGGAAGTGGCAGGGTGCGGCGTTAGCCACCTCTGCCACTTCTAAAGCGCAGGGCTGCACAGTATTTACAAGGATACGGTGCAGCCCTAAGTTTCCCACTGCACTGGGACTGATTTTAGCTGCCTAGCGCCAACCCAGACACTCTTGCAACATAGTGCAAGGGTGCCTGCATTGTGGAGGTAGATTGTGTATGTGCAGGAAAGTGTCCCTTCCTGCGTGACATAAACAATCTAAAATGGCATTTTCAAACTTCTATGTGTGCTGCTTAATGCAGCACATTGGAAGTTGCAAAACGTAATTTTTTTAATTTATTGTTTATGTGCAGGAAGGGACACACACATAGGACCATTAGGACCAAGTTTTCCCTGTTCTTAATTTTGGTGCTCCCCCATATTTATGCTGCCCTTGTAAATATGGGGCAGTTTCAACATCAATGGGGGTTGCAGTGGAACCAAATATTGTGAAAGGATGCCTTATTTACAAGGCAGCGTTAAGCCTTAACGCTGCCATGTAATAAAAGCAAAGCCCATAACGCCACACTAAAAGTGACGTTCCTGTGGCGAAAGGGGCTTGTAAATATGCCACAAAGAGTTTCAAATGTAGTAATATTTGGACTTGTTATTGAAAAATGGAGCTGTCACAGTTAAGGAGAATAATCCATCGAGAGGAAACCTCAAAGCTTAAACGAGTTCACATTCCTAAGAATTTTCCTCCTACAGTACAGGTATTTTCCACAATACCAATAGCTTCCATTTGAAATAATTTATTATATCCACCTTCATTTCACACAATCCTCATCCTTGATTCATGTTGCCGCAGAGCGTTCTCAAGCACAACAGCTCAGCCTGAGAGCGCCACACTATTCTCATCCCCAAGTGTAAATATGAATGCCCGCAAACAGATTGCAACTTGCTCAAGCAAATTATTACAGTTCTCTTGTTCCATCAAAAATATACTCATTTCAGCCACCAGCAACAACTACTGCAAGTCCCCCTCACCTTCAATCTTGACAAGATTCAAGCAAAAAAAAAGAAATCGGACATTCAACAAATAAACCATATTGCCTTCTTCCAGCACTCCAAAATAATCATGTGATCTGTATGAATCGCCACTCACGGGACAATCGTGCTGAAAGCTACATTCTCCCCCACTGGGTACACAACACTATTTGTTGGTATCATAAAAATGACCAAGCGGCAAGGATTCTACAGTGACAGTCAGATGCTACCGAAAACAGTTTTGTTACTTGATCAGAACAGTTTTTATTTAAGAGTCTGCAGAGTGGTTATAGTTCTATTTATATCTGCCTCCTCTGAGTTTCACACATTCTAATTAAAGCCTTGGATCTTCCTCTTTTGAGCTAGGCAGCAGCAGCAGACTTTTTAGGCAGATCAATGAGAGAGCTTTTCTCATCCAGGGAGAATGAACAGCGCCTTTAAAGCTTAGTCCGTTTAAGCCTTCGGTGTGATGGATTTTCTCTGTGTTCTCGCAGGAGTTTGTATCCCGATACTTAACAACTCAATAGGGCACATGCCTTGAGCATTGCAAGAAATACCCGTGTGACACGATCACGCATTACAAGACTTAGCAGGCAGATAACAAAAATCCATCACCTTACAGCAAGATGATTTGGCATCATTTTTTCAATATTTTCCACAGCCCCAAGCTCACCTTTTCACTATAAGTAATTACAACAGTCCATGTGTCTCGTAGCAAATAAAGCAATCCAATGGTCCCTGCTTTAGCAGTAATCTACTTTAGCGGTCTCTCCAGCAATTCTTTCTGCAGCAACTATGAAAGGAAATATTTCATATTTTGCCCTATCGTATATCTGCTGCCTTCACCTTTTGTATATGTATAAAAGCTGACGTTCAAGCCAGACACACAGGGCCGAAAAGGTGGTCTGAGGGACTATGATGAAGGAGGGAGGAATCAAGTAACAAATATTTTCCCAGAAGCAGTCTGCTCATTGCCTCCTCATTCTCTTCTGCATTACCCTCCTCACTTCAAATTGTATAAGTAATCAATATGGTCCATTTAGATTTTATCCACAGTCCAATGTATGCTGAAGAAGATTTAATTTAAATGTGTTACAAACAGATTACAATTTGGAGGATCATTGTGTGTGTAGGACACCGAAAAGGGCACCTTACACATATCCACCTACCCTTGCCACATAAAATGTAGCTATAGTAAGATACAGAGATCAATCTGGCCGCCTGGGTAACTGTGCTGAATGGAGGGAGAGTGTGCATCATTTGCAAAGGAAGTAGATTGTGAACAGTAATTCAATATCTCCAAAGGAATGTCACAATGGCAGACTGTTGAACCTGACATCCGTGGCGTGGTTTTCCCCTCAACATTTTGTCTTCCAGACTCCTATTCTGCTGCTTTTTTCTTTGCTGGCTTCAGTACTCTGCACACTTTACCACTGCCAACCAGTGCTAAAGTGTTAGTGCTCTCTCCTTTAAACATGCTGAAATTAGTTTACACCCAATTGGCACATTTAATTTACTTGTTAGTCCCTTGTACAATGGTATTACATGTGCCTAAAGCCTGTAAATTAAGTGCCACTAGTGGGACTGCGGCACTGATTGTGACACCCACTTACGTAGCTCTTTAAACATGTCTCAGGCGAACCATTTCAGCAAGTGTATCCAGCTTTTGAACTGCCAATATGATCTGTCAAAATAAAACTTTTTCAAGGCCTAAACCTCCTTTTTTAATGCATATAAGTCACACCTCGGGGCATGGTGCTCTGTATTTAAAAGTTGGGCAGGTACTTTTAAGTTTTACTTGTCCTCCCAGTGAAAAACTCCTTAAATTCATTTTTCACTAATGCAAGGCCTACCTCTACCATGGGATGACATTGGGTTTCTTTATAACATTTAATAAATGAAAACTTTGAATTGGGAGCAGGCAGACTGGGCAAGTTTGGTGTCTAAAGAATTGTAATAAAATGCCTTTTTAAAGGTAAAGTTGGATTTATAATCACAATTTTGAAAATGCCACTTTTTAGAAAATTGGCATTTCTTGTCACAACCATTTGGCGCCTGCAGCCTGAAGCTGGGTTACATGACAAGGTGTAGCTGGCAGTTGGTATTTGTGTATTTCTCCCAGACAGTGAGGCAAGTAGAAGATAGGTGTTGACAGAGTGGGCCACTCTGAGCTGATGAGGGGGAAAGAGCCTTCACCTACCACACTTGCACATCACAGATGCTATGCCTATACTCTCAAAAGGGGTTTGATACTGATCGTGTGTGACTCCAGACAAGCTGGGACCAGGGCAGGGACAAAGGGGAGGCCTGCAAACTCAGGGGGGTGGAAAGTTCTAGAAGTTTTCAGTACTTCAAAGTGAGCACCAGGTATAAATATTGGACCCTTAGGCCCAGCTCTTCAGTACACATATGGACCTGTGGGTAAACTCAGAGGAAGGACTACAGTGCTGCTTTGCAAGAAGGACTGCTACCATGCTGTCTTGCTTCCCTGCTGCCTGAGTGAAGGACTGGACCACCAGAGTGGCTCCAAGGGCTAGTTGGCTGGTATCCTGACCACAGCCTCAGGGACAGAACGCTCTAACATCCTTAAATGCCTGCTATAACTCCTACCTTCCCAAGTGGTGCCAAACCAGTCCTTGACCCTTGGAAGTGGGCATGATGGTTCCCTGCCTGTCCAACTGTGGCCCCAGCAGAACCAATGCATCAGACTGCAGTGTGATGCATTGGTTCTGCTGGGGCCACAGTTGGACAGAGTCAGATGGCGATACCATCACATATAGTGACTGTCCCAAAATGCACATCGAGTCGACCACCTCCTGGTTCTCTCTGGAAGTCGCCTGTGTCACTGGCACCGCAAAAGAAAGTAATTAAAGCCACTACGGGCACGTTTAGGCAAGAGGGGTCCCACGAATGCAACCACCCACGGCACATTTGTGCAACAGGAAGCTGGCTAAAATTTTTGCCCTGGGCCTCCTGCATTTTTCTTTTGTGGAAGGAGTGGGATTTTTAGAATTTGTGGTGGCCCTCTGCCCGAAATGTAAGCTTCCCAGCAGGACTTATTTTGCCAGAGTTGCTGTTCCAGCGTGCCATCACGATGTGTTGCAATTGCTTGGATGAGCTTTGCAGCAGAGTGCTGTTCACAACACTCAACCTGATGAAAGACTTTTGGATCAGTTGTCAAGTGTTGGAAATGGCCCTTTTTGCAGGGTTATCCCCAAACATTTTGCTTCTTCCTCCTATTTTTTCCTGACCCATGATTGTTGGCTTTAGGACCCTGGGCACTTTACCACTCCTGATCAGTGCTAAACTGTGTAAGTTGCTATTATGATTGGTTATCCATGATTGGCTTATTTGTTTTACAGGTAGGTCCCCAGTAAAGCCACTGCAGTGCCTGTGCACAGTTTGTTAACTACCATGTTGTCCTTGCCAGTGTACACACTTGCCAGGCCTGACCTTTCCCTTTTCTTACACATTGGGCTCTCCTATGGTAGGCCTAAGGTACCCCCCTGGGAAGGATACAGTGTATGTGAAAGGTAGGTGTGAAAGGTAGGACATTTTCTAGTGTGGGTAACATGTCCTGATAGTGAAATACTGCCAATTTCGTTTTTCACTATTGAAAGGCTATCTTGCCCATAGGATAACATGGGGAATGCTGTGCAACATGTCTACCTGCATATCTTCCCATATCGGCAAGATAGGCATTTGGAATCTGGTATCCCTGAACTCAGAATTTAATAACACATCTTTTAGGGAAGATGGTTTTTAAATTCTAAGTTTGGAAATAGCACTTTTAGAAAGTAGCTATTTTCTTGTTCAGTCTTTCTGTGTGCCTCTGCCTGTTTGTGGATTGACTGTCTGGGTTGTGAGGGAAAAGGGCTGGGGTGGCTCCAGGAGACTGGATCAGCCAGCACTAGGCTGAATTGACCCATCTGCATGTAGATTGGTGGGGAGGAGTAACACCTGGGTCTGAATAGGGCTGTGCCTGCCTTCCACAATGCTGGCTCCACCTCCTGTGGTGCATCTGATGGCCCTGGCCCACACTCACAAAGGAAGATGATGTGCACTGGCAGAGTGCACCCAGAACTGGTTTGGACTGGGTCCAGAACCCCTCACAGAGGACGAATACAGACTTTTGGGATATAAAAGTAGTGCTGAGACCCCAGTAAAATTAGCTTAGGAAACTTTGTGTTCAAGAAGGAATCCCTGCCAAAGAAGAACATCCAAAAAGACTGAGGAAAAGTGCTGCCATTGCTGAGTGTCTAGGAGCTGACTTGCAGTTGCCGTGATTGCTGAGGAAGAGGACCAAGGGACTGTCCGCTATGTGCTTTGTCCCACTTACTTGAAGAGGAGCTGTGCTGTGTGCTGTGTGCTTTGCCCCCTCATAAGTTCACCTATCTCCAAGGGCCTGAGAGAGTGCACTACCTGAGGCCGTCAACAAGGGGCCAAAATCACCGCCTCTGGCCTGGTACGACGGAGGAGAGAAGCGCTGTGCAGTGGAGAATCACTGCCACCGGCCCTGGAGCCTCCCAGGCATCGCGTCCATTTCCCCGCCTACTTGAAGGAGAAGCTGTGCTGGGATTAGTGCCAGCATCGAGGGTTACCCTTGACAACAAGGAAGCTCATCCCAGCTGAGCTGCACTGCGAAGAGGGCAGCGCAAGGCATCCCCTAGCAACCTGGGCCTCCCCGCACTCGTCATCAAGAGCAGAGCCATCCTGGAAGCCAGGGAGCACCGCCGAAGAAAGAGCTCCCCCACTGAGGATCCACATGCTCTGCCAAACCTCCTCCGCATTCACAAGGTAACCAGAGCCTGTAAAAGGGGGGAAACCATGTTGTAACGTGCTGCAGGTGGCCCGCTTTGAGGATAGTTAAATCCTTTTGGGCGGTTGGCACGCGCACTCGCACTCACGAGGAAGTGATTTCCCTAATTCAATACAGAGTACAGCGGGGGCAATATTAAGGACAGCGTCCTTCTGGCGATTTGAAAGTGAGGGCAATATTTTAGGCAGTGTCCTTATGATGACTGGCACGCTCGGGCTTGTGTAAAGGGTGATTTCCCCACAGTGAAATTGAGCGCACAAGCATAGCACATTCCGTGCTACAACATAGGCATTTTTATCATCGTGGAGCACCTTATTTACATTTTTAGAGTGACTTCCACACGTAAAAACGGTGTTGGATCTAGCCCTGATCTCTTGACTGGGTGAGAGTACTCTGCTTAATTCAGAGACTCTGTCCATCACCACCCCTTGTTGTAAATAATTTTATCCACCCTAAGCGTGGAAGGGTATACTCAGATGTGAGTCCCTTGCTCATTGCACCATCAGGATTCAAGCAAGCCGGGCCGAAGACGGCTGAAATGCCAGAAACCGGTCCCCGGAAGCTTGTTTCCTTCCCAGTGTAAGAATTGGCTTTTGTAGTCTGGTCTGCCCTGTTCCCATGATGCACTGGGCCAGGGACAGACTAATTTGCATACAGCCAGGTTCTGAAACTGGGATGGTGCAATGAGCTAAAAAACGGTGTTGGATCTAGCCCTGATCTCTTGACTGGGTGAGAGTACTCTGCTTAATTCAGAGACTCTGTCCATCACCACCCCTTGTTGTAAATAATTTTATCCACCCTAAGCGTGGAAGGGTATACTCAGATGTGAGTCCCTTGCTCATTGCACCATCAGGATTCAAGCAAGCCGGGCCGAAGACGGCTGAAATGCCAGAAACCGATCCCCGGAAGCTTGTTTCCTTCCCAGTGTAAGAATTGGCTTTTGTAGTCTGGTCTGCCCTGTTCCCATGATGCACTGGGCCAGGGACAGACTAATTTGCATACAGCCAGGTTCTGAAACTGGGATGGTGCAATGAGCTAAAAAACGGTGTTGGATCTAGCCCTGATCTCTTGACTGGGTGAGAGTACTCTGCTTAATTCAGAGACTCTGTCCATCACCACCCCTTGTTGTAAATAATTTTATCCACCCTAAGCGTGGAAGGGTATACTCAGATGTGAGTCCCTTGCTCATTGCACCATCAGGATTCAAGCAAGCCGGGCCGAAGACGGCTGAAATGCCAGAAACCGGTCTCCGGAAGCTTGTTTCCTTCCCAGTGTAAGAATTGGCTTTTGTAGTCTGGTCTGCCCTGTTCCCATGATGCACTGGGCCAGGGACAGACTAATTTGCATACAGCCAGGTTCTGAAACTGGGATGGTGCAATGAGCTAAAAAACGGTGTTGGATCTAGCCCTGATCTCTTGACTGGGTGAGAGTACTCTGCTTAATTCAGAGACTCTGTCCATCACCACCCCTTGTTGTAAATAATTTTATCCACCCTAAGCGTGGAAGGGTATACTCAGATGTGAGTCCCTTGCTCATTGCACCATCAGGATTCAAGCAAGCCGGGCCGAAGACGGCTGAAATGCCAGAAACCGGTCCCCGGAAGCTTGTTTCCTTCCCAGTGTAAGAATTGGCTTTTGTAGTCTGGTCTGCCCTGTTCCCATGATGCACTGGGCCAGGGACACACTAATTTGCATACAGCCAGGTTCTGAAACTGGGATGGTGCAATGAGCTAAAAAACGGTGTTGGATCTAGCCCTGATCTCTTGACTGGGTGAGAGTACTCTGCTTAATTCAGAGACTCTGTCCATCACCACCCCTTGTTGTAAATAATTTTATCCACCCTAAGCGTGGAAGGGTATACTCAGATGTGAGTCCCTTGCTCATTGCACCATCAGGATTCAAGCAAGCCGGGCCGAAGACGGCTGAAATGCCAGAAACCGGTCCCCGGAAGCTTGTTTCCTTCCCAGTGTAAGAATTGGCTTTTGTAGTCTGGTCTGCCCTGTTCCCATGATGCACTGGGCCAGGGACAGACTAATTTGCATACAGCCAGGTTCTGAAACTGGGATGGTGCAATGAGCTAAAAAACGGTGTTGGATCTAGCCCTGATCTCTTGACTGGGTGAGAGTACTCTGCTTAATTCAGAGACTCTGTCCATCACCACCCCTTGTTGTAAATAATTTTATCCACCCTAAGCGTGGAAGGGTATACTCAGATGTGAGTCCCTTGCTCATTGCACCATCAGGATTCAAGCAAGCCGGGCCGAAGACGGCTGAAATGCCAGAAACCGGTCCCCGGAAGCTTGTTTTCTTCCCAGTGTAAGAATTGGCTTTTGTAGTCTGGTCTGCCCTGTTCCCATGATGCACTGGGCCAGGGACAGACTAATTTGCATACAGCCAGGTTCTGAAACTGGGATGGTGCAATGAGCTAAAAAACGGTGTTGGATCTAGCCCTGATCTCTTGACTGGGTGAGAGTACTCTGCTTAATTCAGAGACTCTGTCCATCACCACCCCTTGTTGTAAATAATTTTATCCACCCTAAGCGTGGAAGGGTATACTCAGATGTGAGTCCCTTGCTCATTGCACCATCAGGATTCAAGCAAGCCGGGCCGAAGACGGCTGACATGCCAGAAACCGGTCCCCGGAAGCTTGTTTCCTTCCCAGTGTAAGAATTGGCTTTTGTAGTCTGGTCTGCCCTGTTCCCATGATGCACTGGGCCAGGGACAGACTAATTTGCATACAGCCAGGTTCTGAAACTGGGATGGTGCAATGAGCTAAAAAACGGTGTTGGATCTAGCCCTGATCTCTTGACTGGGTGAGAGTACTCTGCTTAATTCAGAGACTCTGTCCATCACCACCCCTTGTTGTAAATAATTTTATCCACCCTAAGCGTGGAAGGGTATACTCAGATGTGAGTCCCTTGCTCATTGCACCATCAGGATTCAAGCAAGCCGGGCCGAAGACGGCTGAAATGCCAGAAACCGGTCCCCGGAAGCTTGTTTCCTTCCCAGTGTAAGAATTGGCTTTTGTAGTCTGGTCTGCCCTGTTCCCATGATGCACTGGGCCAGGGACAGACTAATTTGCATACAGCCAGGTTCTGAAACTGGGATGGTGCAATGAGCTAAAAAACGGTGTTGGATCTAGCCCTGATCTCTTGACTGGGTGAGAGTACTCTGCTTAATTCAGAGACTCTGTCCATCACCACCCCTTGTTGTAAATAATTTTATCCACCCTAAGCGTGGAAGGGTATACTCAGATGTGAGTCCCTTGCTCATTGCACCATCAGGATTCAAGCAAGCCGGGCCGAAGACGGCTGAAATGCCAGAAACCGGTCCCCGAAAGCTTGTTTCCTTCCCAGTGTAAGAATTGGCTTTTGTAGTCTGGTCTGCCCTGTTCCCATGATGCACTGGGCCAGGGACAGACTAATTTGCATACAGCCAGGTTCTGAAACTGGGATGGTGCAATGAGCTAAAAAACGGTGTTGGATCTAGCCCTGATCTCTTGACTGGATGAGAGTACTCTGCTTAATTCAGAGACTCTGTCCATCACCACCCCTTGTTGTAAATAATTTTATCCACCCTAAGCGTGGAAGGGTATACTCAGATGTGAGTCCCTTGCTCATTGCACCATCAGGATTCAAGCAAGCCGGGCCGAAGACGGCTGAAATGCCAGAAACCGGTCCCCGGAAGCTTGTTTCCTTCCCAGTGTAAGAATTGGCTTTTGTAGTCTGGTCTGCCCTGTTCCCATGATGCACTGGGCCAGGGACAGACTAATTTGCATACAGCCAGGTTCTGAAACTGGGATGGTGCAATGAGCTAAAAAACGGTGTTGGATCTAGCCCTGATCTCTTGACTGGGTGAGAGTACTCTGCTTAATTCAGAGACTCTGTCCATCACCACCCCTTGTTGTAAATAATTTTATCCACCCTAAGCGTGGAAGGGTATACTCAGATGTGAGTCCCTTGCTCATTGCACCATCAGGATTCAAGCAAGCCGGGCCGAAGACGGCTGAAATGCCAGAAACCGGTCCCCGGAAGCTTGTTTCCTTCCCAGTGTAAGAATTGGCTTTTGTAGTCTGGTCTGCCCTGTTCCCATGATGCACTGGGCCAGGGACAGACTAATTTGCATACAGCCAGGTTCTGAAACTGGGATGGTGCAATGAGCTAAAAAACGGTGTTGGATCTAGCCCTGATCTCTTGACTGGGTGAGAGTACTCTGCTTAATTCAGAGACTCTGTCCATCACCACCCCTTGTTGTAAATAATTTTATCCACCCTAAGCGTGGAAGGGTATACTCAGATGTGAGTCCCTTGCTCATTGCACCATCAGGATTCAAGCAAGCTGGGCCGAAGACGGCTGAAATGCCAGAAACCGATCCCCGGAAGCTTGTTTCCTTCCCAGTGTAAGAATTGGCTTTTGTAGTCTGGTCTGCCCTGTTCCCATGATGCACTGGGCCAGGGACAGACTAATTTGCATACAGCCAGGTTCTGAAACTGGGATGGTGCAATGAGCTAAAAAACGGTGTTGGATCTAGCCCTGATCTCTTGACTGGGTGAGAGTACTCTGCTTAATTCAGAGACTCTGTCCATCACCACCCCTTGTTGTAAATAATTTTATCCACCCTAAGCGTGGAAGGGTATACTCAGATGTGAGTCCCTTGCTCATTGCACCATCAGGATTCAAGCAAGCCGGGCCGAAGACGGCTGAAATGCCAGAAACCGGTCTCCGGAAGCTTGTTTCCTTCCCAGTGTAAGAATTGGCTTTTGTAGTCTGGTCTGCCCTGTTCCCATGATGCACTGGGCCAGGGACAGACTAATTTGCATACAGCCAGGTTCTGAAACTGGGATGGTGCAATGAGCTAAAAAACGGTGTTGGATCTAGCCCTGATCTCTTGACTGGGTGAGAGTACTCTGCTTAATTCAGAGACTCTGTCCATCACCACCCCTTGTTGTAAATAATTTTATCCACCCTAAGCGTGGAAGGGTATACTCAGATGTGAGTCCCTTGCTCATTGCACCATCAGGATTCAAGCAAGCCGGGCCGAAGACGGCTGAAATGCCAGAAACCGGTCCCCGGAAGCTTGTTTCCTTCCCAGTGTAAGAATTGGCTTTTGTAGTCTGGTCTGCCCTGTTCCCATGATGCACTGGGCCAGGGACAGACTAATTTGCATACAGCCAGGTTCTGAAACTGGGATGGTGCAATGAGCTAAAAAACGGTGTTGGATCTAGCCCTGATCTCTTGACTGGGTGAGAGTACTCTGCTTAATTCAGAGACTCTGTCCATCACCACCCCTTGTTGTAAATAATTTTATCCACCCTAAGCGTGGAAGGGTATACTCAGATGTGAGTCCCTTGCTCATTGCACCATCAGGATTCAAGCAAGCCGGGCCGAAGACGGCTGAAATGCCAGAAACCGGTCCCCGGAAGCTTGTTTTCTTCCCAGTGTAAGAATTGGCTTTTGTAGTCTGGTCTGCCCTGTTCCCATGATGCACTGGGCCAGGGACAGACTAATTTGCATACAGCCAGGTTCTGAAACTGGGATGGTGCAATGAGCTAAAAAACGGTGTTGGATCTAGCCCTGATCTCTTGACTGGGTGAGAGTACTCTGCTTAATTCAGAGACTCTGTCCATCACCACCCCTTGTTGTAAATAATTTTATCCACCCTAAGCGTGGAAGGGTATACTCAGATGTGAGTCCCTTGCTCATTGCACCATCAGGTTTCAAGCAAGCCGGGCCGAAGACGGCTGACATGCCAGAAACCGGTCCCCGGAAGCTTGTTTCCTTCCCAGTGTAAGAATTGGCTTTTGTAGTCTGGTCTGCCCTGTTCCCATGATGCACTGGGCCAGGGACAGACTAATTTGCATACAGCCAGGTTCTGAAACTGGGATGGTGCAATGAGCTAAAAAACGGTGTTGGATCTAGCCCTGATCTCTTGACTGGGTGAGAGTACTCTGCTTAATTCAGAGACTCTGTCCATCACCACCCCTTGTTGTAAATAATTTTATCCACCCTAAGCGTGGAAGGGTATACTCAGATGTGAGTCCCTTGCTCATTGCACCATCAGGATTCAAGCAAGCCGGGCCGAAGACGGCTGAAATGCCAGAAACCGGTCCCCGGAAGCTTGTTTCCTTCCCAGTGTAAGAATTGGCTTTTGTAGTCTGGTCTGCCCTGTTCCCATGATGCACTGGGCCAGGGACAGACTAATTTGCATACAGCCAGGTTCTGAAACTGGGATGGTGCAATGAGCTAAAAAACGGTGTTGGATCTAGCCCTGATCTCTTGACTGGGTGAGAGTACTCTGCTTAATTCAGAGACTCTGTCCATCACCACCCCTTGTTGTAAATAATTTTATCCACCCTAAGCGTGGAAGGGTATACTCAGATGTGAGTCCCTTGCTCATTGCACCATCAGGATTCAAGCAAGCCGGGCCGAAGACGGCTGAAATGCCAGAAACCGGTCCCCGAAAGCTTGTTTCCTTCCCAGTGTAAGAATTGGCTTTTGTAGTCTGGTCTGCCCTGTTCCCATGATGCACTGGGCCAGGGACAGACTAATTTGCATACAGCCAGGTTCTGAAACTGGGATGGTGCAATGAGCTAAAAAACGGTGTTGGATCTAGCCCTGATCTCTTGACTGGATGAGAGTACTCTGCTTAATTCAGAGACTCTGTCCATCACCACCCCTTGTTGTAAATAATTTTATCCACCCTAAGCGTGGAAGGGTATACTCAGATGTGAGTCCCTTGCTCATTGCACCATCAGGATTCAAGCAAGCCGGGCCGAAGACGGCTGAAATGCCAGAAACCGGTCCCCGGAAGCTTGTTTCCTTCCCAGTGTAAGAATTGGCTTTTGTAGTCTGGTCTGCCTTGTTCCCATGATGCACTGGGCCAGGGACAGACTAATTTGCATACAGCCAGGTTCTGAAACTGGGATGGTGCAATGAGCTAAAAAACGGTGTTGGATCTAGCCCTGATCTCTTGACTGGGTGAGAGTACTCTGCTTAATTCAGAGACTCTGTCCATCACCACCCCTTGTTGTAAATAATTTTATCCACCCTAAGCGTGGAAGGGTATACTCAGATGTGAGTCCCTTGCTCATTGCACCATCAGGATTCAAGCAAGCCGGGCCGAAGACGGCTGAAATGCCAGAAACCGGTCCCCGGAAGCTTGTTTCCTTCCCAGTGTAAGAATTGGCTTTTGTAGTCTGGTCTGCCCTGTTCCCATGATGCACTGGGCCAGGGACAGACTAATTTGCATACAGCCAGGTTCTGAAACTGGGATGGTGCAATGAGCTAAAAAACGGTGTTGGATCTAGCCCTGATCTCTTGACTGGGTGAGAGTACTCTGCTTAATTCAGAGACTCTGTCCATCACCACCCCTTGTTGTAAATAATTTTATCCACCCTAAGCGTGGAAGGGTATACTCAGATGTGAGTCCCTTGCTCATTGCACCATCAGGATTCAAGCAAGCCGGGCCGAAGACGGCTGAAATGCCAGAAACCGGTCCCCGGAAGCTTGTTTCCTTCCCAGTGTAAGAATTGGCTTTTGTAGTCTGGTCTGCCCTGTTCCCATGATGCACTGGGCCAGGGACAGACTAATTTGCATACAGCCAGGTTCTGAAACTGGGATGGTGCAATGAGCTAAAAAACGGTGTTGGATCTAGCCCTGATCTCTTGACTGGGTGAGAGTACTCTGCTTAATTCAGAGACTCTGTCCATCACCACCCCTTGTTGTAAATAATTTTATCCACCCTAAGCGTGGAAGGGTATACTCAGATGTGAGTCCCTTGCTCATTGCACCATCAGGATTCAAGCAAGCCGGGCCGAAGACGGCTGAAATGCCAGAAACCGGTCCCCGGAAGCTTGTTTCCTTCCCAGTGTAAGAATTGGCTTTTGTAGTCTGGTCTGCCCTGTTCCCATGATGCACTGGGCCAGGGACAGACTAATTTGCATACAGCCAGGTTCTGAAACTGGGATGGTGCAATGAGCTAAAAAACGGTGTTGGATCTAGCCCTGATCTCTTGACTGGGTGAGAGTACTCTGCTTAATTCAGAGACTCTGTCCATCACCACCCCTTGTTGTAAATAATTCCACACGTAAGGAGCAGGAGACTCAAGCAATCCCTTTATTAAGACAAGTACGTCTTGACAAAATGAACTGTTGCTACAAAAGAACATTATTAGTAAGCCATTTGCTAACAAACCATTATTGAAAGAGAATCTATTTTTGGTCTGTGTGTTTTATATTATTTTGATTCTGCCTAATCTATATAAAGTGATTTATATTTTTATACACAACTTGTGTAGTGTCCATTTGTGGTGTTTCACTATTTTACTGTGAGTGTTGGTACACATACTTTGTACATTGCCTTTGGGATAAGCCTGTCTGCTCGTGCCAAGCTACCAAGGGGGTGAGCAGGGGTTATCTAAAATGTGTATCCCCTTTACCCTGACTAGAAGCAAGGGTCAAAGGTACCTACCTCTGCCAACTAGAGACCCCCAGTTCCAACATTAAGCCACTTATCACATATGCATCACAGCACACTGGATCTCTTTTGTGAGGGTTAGGCAACAGCCATCTAAAGGTCTCAGCACTGAGGAAACTTATAATAGCATTTGGCAGCATGCAAAAGTAGCCATGTCCACCATGAGAAATCCCAAACAGCTGCAACAGTGGTCTACTGGTATGGCACCAGAGCTCCGCTGAATGTCAATAAATCATCTGGCTTGTCTGGTAGCCAGTGTGTCTGCTGAGCGTGTGTTCACTGCAGCTGGTGCAGTTGTCACAGTGAGAAGGACCAGTCTCTCGCTTCAAAACAGTGAGAGATTGACTATGAACAAACACTTCATACCATACAATTACACTGCTCCTGAAATACCAAATGAGGAGGAGGCAGATGAGGGCAATTAGTTAGACTGAAGTGTGTTAGCTGGGCAACTTCTGGGCGAACCACATGAGTTTGAGTACAAACTCTACTTCCCTTACTGAGTAGACCACCATAGAACATTTGAATTATTTATAGTCAGACTACTTAGTGCAAAAAATCCAAAAAATGGATATAGCTAGAGGAACATTATATATTTTATAGTCTGACTTATGCAGCCCCACCATTTTAGGCACATGTATGGCTGGATTGGAGCTGGACCAATGTGCAGTGAAGAAGCCTCCCTATTCCCTTCAAGGACATTGGAGGCAATGTCTATCCTTTTTCCCTCCCCCAGCAGGAATGTTCCAGTAAAGATCATTTGATTTGCAAAACTGCAAAACTGCAATCTGTTGCTTGCATCAAAGAGGAGATACATTTATGTACCATCATGCTTGGATTAGAACTGGTAACTATTGCACCAATGAGTAATGTATTATTGAGTGATTGTGAATTGTCATTGATGATTCATACGGAGGCAGACAACAAGGGATGGTCTTCAACGAATGAGTAAACTTGATTTTGATGATTTACAATGTTTTGGACCTGATGAGTGATCATTTTTCTTGGCGGTGATTGGCCCTTTTACACTTCCTGTTTTCTGGTTCATTAGAGACCATACCAGTCAGTTTATAAACAAATACAAGTCTACACAAAACGCTCTAATTCTTCTTCCCTTCTAGTTAATCTACAGTAGTGTGTTCCAGGTCTGTCTCTCATTTTGGTTGGGGCGGAGTTGGACTAATTTGTTATTCAGAGTCAAGAGGAGAATGGAAGAATTCAGGGCAGGACTACCTCAACAGCCAGAAGAAGGAAGTTATTGACTTCAAAGGGAAAGCAACATGATGATGATTTTAAGAAGCCTACTCAGTTCTGATGACTGGAGAGAGCTGTGTTGATTTGAGAACTTCTGCTGAGTGTGTGTGATGGCTCAAATGTGAAACTTCCCTATTATGTGGCTGTGGTCGGGGGCAGACATGTGATATCACATCATCATCAAAACATGATGCACGCACTCGACTAAATGTTATGATGACAATTCTGAGATTGATCAGCCCATAATATGCAGTTACCTATCCGTAAGTGGTTGTAAATTGCTCTCACTTCTCAGTTAATCAAACATGAGTCATAAAATGAATGATTGCAGAAGCCTATGTTCTTGCTCTGTCTCTGAGTCTTAGTACATTCCTCATGAAGCGTACCTTTTGTCCATCACCTTAACTCTACAATATTGTTACTGTTTTACAATCCGCAGACCTTCTCTTTTCCTGCACGGAAGGTGAAAGCTCCCTAACAATCCTGCTTGCCTTACCTGACCAGTTCAGCCAGGCCCCAAGACAGACAGTTCTAGAAGAATGCAGATACACTGCCCAATTTGGCATTCATAGTATCATTTTTCTTTTAACAATCATTAATTTTCAGTACTGTGCGGGTTCACACCTTCTGCATTTTTCAAACCTATATAACAGAACATTTAGATATAAAATAACTTGGCTCTTTGGGCTGAAGGACTGTTTGCAATGCATTTAATGGAACTGTCATTCCTTCATTTCCTTCCACAACATATTCGAGAATGATGATGTGCTGCTCATCTCCCTGATTAATATTGTTGTTATGTAGTGTTTATCATTGTCACACCTTTCCCCATTTCCCCTTTTCCGTCCATTCATCAAACCCCTAACCCTCTTCCCCCAGGCTGCGGATTTGGTAAAAGCAACACCAACTCTCTATGGGATCTTCCATTCCCTAAACAATATCCCACACCAGCCCCACATACCTAGCCATGCATAAAAGGGATCCATAATTTAGATATAACATCATTCGTCAACATCTTCATTCAGGCCTTGTGCAGTGTAAACACTTAACCTTGTCCACTCCTAATTCTGTGTCCACTTCTCTTGACTCAAGGATGTATTTAGTAAGTTTAGTCTAGCTCTACATTTCTCAGAAGAAGTTCCTATTGCTAGTTTCTGGTATAATAATGTCAAGTCTTTGTGTCATGGTGATAGTCTGGTCTCAGTCTTTCTAAAGTTATGATATAAGTATAACTCACTAACTCTGTGTTTTCTTTCTATCTAGTTTCCTGTGATGGATACTCCTTTTGATTAACCCTACAGTTGGAGTTCACCTAGGTCGGACTGCAGTGGGACCTTGCTTGTGATGCCTTCCCTGCTAGTATGCAAGCCTGTTACTAACACCACCTCCATTAAGAAGATACCCTGGGTACCCTGCAGTAAGGTAGCAGCAATCACTTTATCTATTCAGGTAAGAGAACTATGGAGTGAAGTGAACTAGTTTAGTTAATAATTAACGTCTACTGAAGAATAATATGTTCTTTGTCTAGGTTGTTTTAGGCAATAAAGGCAAAAGCAACGGCATACCCCCCTAATGGTAAATATAGGTACAGAGGGTACTAGGACAAGGACATAAGTAAATGGTATACACTTTGATAAGTGGCTTAAAAAACAGGCTCTGCTAAAAGGCAGCAGTACAAAATAATAGACAAAAAAAAAGATTTGAGGAATAAAGTAGCATAACCATTTCCCTTTCAATTTATGTAACAATTAATTAAAATGCACCCTCTCTACCAACAACAAGCCCACCTCTCTCCCGAAACAAATATCAGCCCATCCCAAACCAATGTCCAAAAGAAAGTATTTCTTAAAGGAAAATCTAACTTTCCCTTCGAAATTCCCACCCGCTCCACCCTCAACAATGTCCCTACCACCAAAGCAAAAAAAGGGCATCAGAAAGCATCAATGTGGGCGTGAAGGCTTGCCACATCCTGACAAAGGCTTGCCACTTCTTGGCGAATTAGCGCTAGCTTGCAAACCATGTGATGTTGGAGCCTGTGTGGGTAGGAGGGGTGGGCAGCAGTGGTGGTTCAGGCGAATCTGAGCTACAGGAGGCCCTGGAGATGTTGGGACTGGGATGGATGCCCTGGCAGCTGGCTGGAGAAACTGGGGCCCGGGACAATGTCAGATGCCTCTGCCTCCTCCTACTCCAGAGCCTCCAGCCAACAATATTTGGTCTGGATGGCCTCCATCCGGTACCACTGCAGCCGGGCTGCCATCTCCTTTTGAGATGATGGTGATGGTGGACCAGCAGGAGTTGCTATATCAAGAAAGTAAAAAAAAAACTGTAAACAATGCTCTATGTAACACTTGCTTATATAGTGCCAAGTGCGCTATACAGTACGAATTCATTTCATTTAATTTCATTTCACTGTAGCAGTACATTGCTGGTCCCCTATGGCCATTGGAAATTTTGATGTGAATAGACACAGGGCCACGTTTCACCCACACATGCCTCACGTAAAAGCGCTGACTGGGCTACATAAAGAAAGGCACAGAGAACGCTAACTCACTATTATACCTACCACTATATTAGTGACAGTACAGAGGAGACTGCATGACTTTTTAAATAATCAGCCAAAGCGAGCAGCAATGAGCACGATTAGGTAACACTAAGCACCTGGCTAGCTCAAGCTGGATCGCATTATATTCGTAAAGTTACACAAACTTAACTTAACTCTTAGTCTGAGCAGCATGCTATTTGAAAAAAAAATTAGCATTTTAGAAAACAAACAATAAATAATTACCCACTGAGTCCCGCAACCTCGACAATCAGCAAGTCCTGTTCAGGGTCGAATATGTCCACCCAGCTGTGCGTCAGCAGCTGCACAATGCGCTGTACCCCAGTGTTCGAGCGCACACACCAGAGTTCTCTCCCCCACAGCACCCGACACTCCCGCAAGGCGTATACCCTTCCAGTTTGCTGCCTGCTGCCAGCATGGAGGAGAGGGGGCGCTGCACATAAAAAACAAGTGTGGCCATCTCTGTGTCAGAAAAATGGGGCAGGGATGCAGCCCTTGGTGGCACCAGCAACTGCCAGGTGTGCGGCTTGTACCAGCCACACTGACTCCGCCGCTTGCTCCCTCATGCTCTTTAGACATGGTGCTGCAGTGGAAAAATAGCAAATAAGGAAAAGAAGCAGAATGAAGACTGAAAGGACATAAAATGTGAAAACAAAAAAACGTATGAAGTCTAAGAAATGTAAAAAAAAACTAAATTTAATACACAAACACAAAGACACACACTAATAAAAAAAAGGTAAGTAAGGGGCGTATGAGTGAGATGGAGAGGACTGAAATGGATTGAAAAATCAGACCCAGCAGCATGCATAGAACAGAAAGCAGGTAAAGCAAAATGCCAATGCCCATGTGGACCGCATGGTGCTGTTCATGTTGGATTTTCAGTACGGATCACAATACTTGCCTGCAAAAAACAGGCTGAATGGGTGGACATGCACTTTCGCTAGCTCTAGAGTTCTGCGGAATCTTGGAGACATTTTTTTGGGCACTCTGTAGAGAAAATATCCGCAAGTTCTGCCCAGCCCTAGTTTTTACCTCTTACGGCATAACATCATCTCTGTGTTGCATCTGGATTTTTTTATAGCTTTAATGAGATTGCCATGTGCCCTTGAACAATTACTATTAAGCCGGCTACTTTGGATTTTGCACTTATTTGAGCTTGTCCAAGTTAGCTATTGTGCAGTTTGAATGCAAACCCTGTTGTATGAAGCCAGTATCTGTACTGGTTCTGAAGTGGTCTCCGGACAGGTATCCAAATCCCTGACACCAGTTCAATACAATTTAACAGAAAGGTCTCCACCATTTTCCAATTAAGCATATGATCTTTTTCAGTTTCTGACAAGTTTACAAAAACAGCCTTTTGTGAGTTCTTCTCACTTTGTCCCAGAGCTAGGGACATATGCAATGGATTAGGGTCACTCTGAGGACTCCATATGATCTCAAAATCCCTCACCAAGTTTGATAAATTGGTTGATACAAAAATAAAGTCTATGTTACTTGAATATCCTCTGTGAAGGTTGTATTTGAACTCACCAGGTCTGCCATGCTGTCACCTACAGTGGTGAAAGCCAAATTAAAATCCCTAGTGTAGAGTTAGGTATCCCTGCTTGCACGGTATGCTCCATATAATGTAGTGTATTAGTGACTGTATTCTCCTTTATCTCTCTAATATGACAGGGGCTGGTAATTGGGTGTATATCAAAATCACTTATAGCACTAAGGGTACAAACAAAATTTGTCTTTCCCTGTAACATTCCTAAAATGCATTCAAGGCATGCAGATGTTCCGCATTTCTTTGGGAGAAGTTGGCATTATAAAAGTTAAGTATCAAAAGATTAGGCGTCTTAGGGAAGATTAGTTTGACCACTAGCCGATAGGTGAACCGGTGTCTAGCTGGGCTGGTGTACAATTTAAATCTAATGAAACAAGTGTGATCTGCCCCCCTGGCTCTCACTGAGGCAGTGTGAAAGGCAGGAGAGGTAAAGGTAATAAAGCCATCCAGGAAAAGCGAGTTATTTTTTGCGAGGTTTCCTGGAGTCCAACTATATTAAAAGCTTTAATAAAACTAGTCCAAGTCCTATAATGCATATTTGTCCTCAGACCAGTAATATTCAAACTGAGGAACTCCACTGAATTACCTTTATTGGTAACGGGTACCGGGGCAGTGGCTCCTGCCCCAGGGCACACTGCCCCAGGGCAGTCTAAAATGTGATCCACAGCATCAACACTCAGTCATTCATTTCTGTCTAAACTCCTTTGGGGTTCAAACCCATGGAATGTTTGTAGGGAAAAATGTATTTTCCCATTGATTGATTGCCCACGCTCTTACTCGGGCAGCTGCTGACATCCAGGGCTGGTATAGCTGATAGCCAGTTTCCTTGATATCAGGGGACATTACTTTAGGTCTTTTTATCATACTGGAGTTCCCATCGCCATCCATCCCTCCCTGAACTCCTCCACCTCAGCATCCCCCACAAAACCCACTAGGATTAGGGAACGGTCTATAGAAATTGCACAAGCATTGAGCAGCATGAGCAGCAGCATCCTAAACAAAATCAAATCTTTGAACCTTGACATATTTTTGCCACCAGTGTTCAAGTCCTCGCGAGGAGGGAGATAGTAAGTCTTGACTGGAAAAACACAAAGCTATATTTCATTAGTGCCTCATCGGAGGTCTGGATATTTAGTAAATGTAGGTGAAAATTTTGCAGCAAATTTCACTTTTCATTTTTTTTCCAAAATGTTCTTGACACCCAAAACCCTCAAAATATGCTGACTTGGCACCTAGTTCTCTCACACTGTCCTTTCTATTTATGCCTACCCCTTTAAAAGTTCACTAGCTGCTACTTCTTGAAGCAGGTCAGTTGCCAACACCGCAAACACTGAGTGGAGCCGACGTTACACTGGGTGGCACTAGTGGTGGAAGTGGCCCACTTCAAAATTGGTTATGAGTGGCACCTGTAGCGGCACTTTTAGTGGATATGGGCCACTGCAGCAGTGGAAGTGGGTACACACTTCTTAAAAAATTGGGCTTTACATATATTTATGTATTTAATTTTATGAATAAAGCATTGGATAAGGGGGTTCCATGGACTACAGGTTAATACCAGGAACTTCTGTCTATCTTAAAAGGGAGTATGATTACCAACTGTGGCCTTGATCTAACCATTACCTTTTGTGTTTGGAGTGAAGAAAAACAGGTTCTGTAATGCACTGTTCCATTGGCAATGTAGAATTGTGGATCTGTTGATGGTCGCAGATTAGGCACTTTGCAAGAAGTGGCATAGTGTAGTTGGGACAGCACCAGTGCTGTGGAAGCCTAAACCCTATGTGGGCCCACAATCAACCACCTAGTACCTTTTGGATTGTGGTTTATGTGCCACAGCAGGCAATTAAAGAGTTATTTTGTCTTTCCTGAATCACTGCTCACAAGCAAACACACAGACTCCTGCAAAGATGGGCTTCAAATCCAAATATCTCCGTAACCACTGGGGAGTTTTACATGCAGTTTGCGGAGTTTGAAAGCTTAGAATCCCTCTGACAACCCTCTGAACACACAACACACTTAGGCAAGGAAGGAGGGACAAACAAGACCTTGATTTTGGTCAGACGCTGAGAGTGTTAGGGACAGTAGGAGTTCCCCTCAATTTATGCAGAGCTGCTGTTCATCCTACCTCGCAGTGATGAATCTTAGTACTTTGACACACCTGTATGATTTTGTGGCCTGCTCTTCTAGCTAGAAATCTCCTGAAGGAGAAACGTCAAGCACTCCTCTCACAGCGAGTTGGCCTCATTCTACATGGCCGATGCAGCACTTCCATTAGGTACTCGTACCTGGCAAGACATGACTCCGCTCGAGGGTTCATGGTGAGAGGTGGATTCCCTTAACTTCTGGTGACCACCATTTGTATCACGATTTTTTTTCCTTTGCCCTAATTTGCACATTGGTAATGCTCAGCAGCGAGATTTTTAATAGATCCTGATGCATGCCCTAAACCTTATTAAAAGGTAATCTAAGGGCAGAAACATGTTGAACACAACATAATTAGAGATACATAGATTTTTCCGTACATCACTCACTTTGTGTGTTTTTTAATCTTGTCGCTAGCATACAACAATAAAGGCTACCATCTGTTTAGGCGATAGTTTTAACTTCACTTTGTATATACTTATGCACTCTGCTGCACTCACCCTTACATCTTACTCACACAAAGACAATTCAAAACATGCAAAGAGCTCCTTCTTTTTAGGATTGTGAGGAGGAACCCTATGATGAAACAGGCCACTTTTGGTGGGTGAGGGATTTCGTTCTAAAAATAAAACCTGTTTCCACACTTGTCAGGAACATTGCATATCATTTCAATCTATTGATAATAAAAGAAAGCCTTTTTTTACACCTGCGTATTTCAGTGTGTGTTTTAGTTTATGTTCTGAGAGTAAGTATACAATGGTCTTTAAATCTCCCCTTGCCCCCTTTTTGTGCTCTGGCATTTCCAGCAGTGTCAGGATTCCAAGTCTTAAGAACAGCTACTGGACAACGGGTTGTCTGATTGATGACTTCACAAGGTATTCTCTCCTCTTGGTAATGAAGTTCACCAATCACCTGCATAATGCAGGCAGTTCATCTTTCCCTGGAAACTCTTCAGATTTCCCTGCGGAGCTTTGCCTCAGGCTGCATCCTTCATATCATGAAGCTAGAAATCAAAGATACAAGTGCAAGTAAGGAAGGCTTAACAATGCAGCTTGACTTTCTATAACATTACATCTCTAACTGATAAGCTAATGCCTGGCCTTGATCTTGAAATCTATCCACACACACTGGGTCCAAAATAGTTTCCTCATACAGTAACAAACAAGATACCAAATGATACTCCTATTCTAGACATACATTGAACACACATTCTACAGCCATATCCCACACAGATGGAGTAAAGGACTTAAAATACAGAACACTAGCAGACATTTAACAGGAGAGGCCCACTGGTGACAGAAGACAAAATGGGACCCTCACTTTTACTCTAATCTTTTACTGCCACCACTACCAGTCACTCTCAGGCTCGGCAAAGGACAGTAGTCTCAGTCGCAAACATGGGGTCCACTTTGTGTGCCACTCCTGCCCTCTGAACCATGTCCTGGGGTCTCAAGCCGTTAAATGGGAGGCCCTCGGTAAACAGATGTGAATGTGGTGTGCAGTGAGGAGACAAATCAAACTCTGCAGAGGCATAATGTGACTTTCCTAGCAGTGTAACACAGAGCAGGGAAGCACACGCTGGAAAGGCATACGGGAGACATCTCACTCCCAACATTATAACTGATTCATTTTTCAAATGTAGAATGCAAATGCCCCTTCTAGAGGGATTTGTGCATTAATAGAAGTAAAACAGTGAAATAGAATATTAACATTTGAAAAGAAATAAATGAAAGTCAACACATAAAGGGTGCCAACAGAATAGGAAGCTTTCAAGAACTATTTATAAAACCAAATGACCATTGGGAGGCCTTTTCAGATTTTGAGGCCTGGGTACCCAAAAGAGGGAACCCTTGAGTGAGCCCAGTGAACCAGTGGGACAGTTAATAACAGCAGTTAACCTAAGCATAATGATCTTATAGGCTAGTAGTGTGTGCGCATACATGTGTCGAGGAGCACTCAAGTCCATAATAGACTGCATCTGGGACTGGACCTCGAAGCAGATGCATTGTTGCATTTTGCAGCCAATGAATGCAACCTCAACTACCTAAAAATATACTTCAGTGGGAAGACATAGGAGGATCTTGTACAAATGATAAAGAGCAGTGAACTGCACAAGCACATCAATCAGGGCTTTAAAAGACAAATATTGCACTGTGGGAAAGGAAACAAATTTGGAGGTGACCAGACTAACTCGGGCAAATTAAACACAAACCTTAGGGCAAGATAGTCCAGTATTATCAACACAGGTTGCTTCATAGCAGACACAGGGTATTTTGAGCTGTAAAAGGGGTTTTACATAAAGGAAAACAATACTAGAGAGCGATGGACTTTGAGGGCCACCCACAGTCACTAAAAAAGTTGTAATATAGAAACTGAGGAAGGGCACGAGACTGGGAAAAATCCATACCAAAGAATGTAAAACAAGTGTCCACTGTTAGAAATGGGGGTCTCTAGTTGGCAATGGTTTGCACCTTTGTCCAAGTAGGAACCCTTGCTTCTAGTCAGGGTAAGGGAGTTACGCCCTTAGACAACCCATGTTCACCCAGTTGATAGCTTGGCACGAGCAGGCAGGTGTATCTCAGAGGCAGTATGTAAAGCATGTGTGCACACATACAGTAATACTGTGAAAACACTACAAATTAACACCACACCAGTTTAGACAAATAAGTAATCTTTATCTAAACCAAAACGAGAAAAATCAACAATACATATGTTCAGATATCACCAAAAATGGGTTATTCACTCAAATAAAACTTGTAACAACAAATAACTCCACCTAGAGCTATTACGAAGTCGTGACAGATAAAAATCCTTAAGTACGGCGCCGACCATGATGTGCACGGCATCAGGTCTAGAGTCACATGGTCCCAAAGAACAGTACCTTGGCAAATGATGCAAACAAAGATGGTGCACAGCGTTAGGGAGGTGATGCTTCATTGGCGCCCGGCGGCGTTGGCTCCTTACGACCACAGGGGAGGTGAGGCATTGGTTCCTTACTGCAATGCAAAGGAGGTGAGGCTTTGTTTCTTTACTGTTGCCAGGGAGGTGCGGTTGTGGTGGCGTCTAAGTGTCTGTATCTTACTACGATGCTGGGTCGATGGATTCCGGAGGTCACCCACATCAGGTATCGGCTCTGCGACGATGAAGCACTGGCCTCTGTGAGGTCAGGCTCTGGTGCGAGTCAGGGCAGTGTGTCATAAGCATCACAAGGGGTGCCCTCGGCTCCGGTGCATGCAGAGGCTTCAGAGGCTTCAGAGAAAGTTTCGGAGTCGATAAGATGCAGCGTCGGGCTGCGGTACAAGTCAGGGTGGTGCATCGTGAACTTCACTAGTGGTGACCATGGCTTTGTTGTAGGTTGCGCCATTGCTTGCCCTCATCGGTGCTATTTGCCTCTGAGACAGCTGAAACAGCAGTCCCGGGTGCAGGAAGACAGAAGGGGTGAAGTATTTGTGTCCCTGAGACTTCAGAACAAGAGGCAAGCTCTACTTCAAGCCCTTGGAGATCTTCCTCAAGCAGGATACACAGCACTTAGCAAAGTCTTTCTCCTCCCCTTGGCAGAAACAGCCACTGCAGGACAACCCCAGACAGCACCAAGCAAAGGGGCAGTACTTCTCCTTCAGCTTTCCCAGCTCTTCTCCTTCACAGAGGATCCACTTGAGTCCAGAAGTCATCTAAAGTTCTGGGGTCTGGGCCCAAATAATAATACTCAATTTCTCTTTGTTTTCTTGTGGTAGGCAGGCAGGCTCTGTGCTTAGTGAAAACCAGTTCTGTCCTCCCTGGTCCAGCTTCCCAGCAAGAGGTGGAGATAGCATTGTGTAAGGCAGAACAGGCCCATTCAGGTGCAAGGAAATATCCCCCCCCCACTCTAAATGCAGCCCAGGTCTATTCATGCCAGCCCTGACTCATCCAGGAGAGGCAGGACACACCTCAAGCACCCAGTGGCTGTCTGAGAGAATGCACATCCCCAGCCCTGTAACTCCAAAGCCAGAAAGGCAATTCAAAAACCAGCAGAGGCACACGGGATGGCTTAGCAAGAAAATACCACTTTCTAAAAAGTGGCATTTTCAAACACACAATACAAAATTCATCTTTATTAAAAGATGCAATTTTAAATTCTGAGTTCAGGCGTACTCCATCTTTCATTCTTGTCCCAATGGGAAGTTATAAGATGTTATAAATAAACTCCCATTCTATCCTAAGGGGCAGATAGCCTATCAATAGTGAAAAACGAAATACACTGTATTTCACTAGCAGGACATGTCATACAAATCAGTACATGTCCTACCTTTCACATACACTGCACCCTGCCCAAAGGGGTACCATGGGCCTACCTTAGGGGTGACTCATATGTTATAAAAGGGAAGGTTAGGGTCTGGCAAGTGGGTGCACTTGTCAGGTCAATATGGCAGTAGAGTCTGTGTGCAGGCACAGCAGTGGCAGGTCTGAGACCCCTTTGAAAGACTGCTTGTGTGGGTGGCACAATCAATGCTGCAGGCCCACTAGCAGCATTTGACTTAGAGGCCCTGGACACACACAGTGCACTGTACTAGGGACTTAGTAGTAATTCAAACAAGCAAATCATGGAAACACCAATCCATATTCACAATTTATAGAGGGAGCACTTGCACTTTGGCACTGATCAGCAGTGACAAAGTGCTCACAGCATCTCGACCAGCAAAAACGAAATCCAGCAGAGAGCAAAAAAAACAGGAGTTAGAGGCAAAACAACAGGGGAAAACCACACCAACGATGCAGGTTTAACATCCACCATACCTATTTTCTGAGCTTCATCAAATAGTATGATCTACACATTCTGTCAGTATCCTAACTGCTGTGCCCCTGTCATCACCTAGGATTTTATGTTTGGCCACAGCTATGGTCAAAGTAGTCTGCTTACCCCTGCCAGGGTGGAATCTGAGCTGCCATGACTGATATAGGTTGTGCAACCACTCTTTCAACCGTCTTGGCTAAAGTAGTCATCATCATCATCATAGGATGACAGTTATCAGTCACAGTTTTGGCAAAATTATATTTTTTCTATTAGCAGGTGATCGCTCTATGTTTGCAACTGACTGACCCACACAAAAAAGGATTTGTAAACTTGATGAGTCTGTGAATGAGTGCAAGAGTAGCCAATAGTGATATTTCATAAATAGGGCCTTATTTAATAGTGTGAAGGAACTCGGAAATGCTATCTTTACAGGTTGCGCAAAAGACCAGGGGGCAGATTTATGTTAACTGGCGCATCCCCAGGGATGCGCCAGTTAACATGCGCCACGGTGCGCCACTGCTACGCCACCCATGGTGCGCCGCATTTATGATGCGGCGCACCATGGTGCAAGGAAGTGAGGATGCGTGACGCATCTCTCGACGTACGGGCGGCGCATTGCAAGAGTCATGTCGCAAGTGCGACATGACTCCTGCAATGCACAGGAGCCACCTATACTATGCATTGTGCGTCACCCTTACGCCTGCTTCAAGCAGGCGTAAGGAAGTGACGTAGAAAGTGACTGAGTGAAATCTCATAGATTTCACTCAGCCACTTTTGCGAGGCGCACCTGCCCCGGAACGCCCATCCTGCGCCGGAACGCCCACATGCGGCGCACGGCTTTACAACGTGACGCATCTGCCTAGATGCGTCACGTTGTAAATCGTTCGTAGGGATGCGCCACGTTTACGCCGCCTTGCGTGACGCAACAGCGGCGTAAACGTGGCGCAAGGGCTTCATAAATCTGCCCCCAGGTATTCACAGATGTAAGTTGAGAAGGCACAATTGACAGAGTCTAGGTGGCTCTGTGTTCTTCACATTGTCATATTTTTGGAGTTTTAAGGAGTTTACCCTCTGTTCAAGACACGAGCAAAGGAAATCAGACCAGATAACGTTTTAGAGACCGTGAGTTGTCCGTGCTCATAAGAACAAATCTTATGTTATTTTCGTTCTAGCTGACGAGTCAAATATAGATAGTTAGACCACAAATTATGTGGCAGAGTGGTCCCTTAATGAACCAATCCGAAGGAGGCCTCACGGAGGCCTCACGGTCAAGAACCATATTTAGAACATCATTCGCATTAATATATTCATTTTGCTAACGAGGATGGCAGTCTAGAATCTCTAATTTGGCTCTTTCATTAATTCTCCTGCAAGCCTCCGCTGAAAAAGAGAGATCGTTCACAACATAGAGTTTCGTTTTAGAAATCTAGGAGTTGATCAAGATTAAAGAATGGTTAGTACAAAATAGGGAAGCAGGTTTGTAATTTCAGCTTGACAGGTGGCACAAAAATATGAGACAACCTTTGTGATGCAAATGTGCACACAAATTATATGGCCTAGGTATCAAATGAAATGCCAATGTGACGGGCATCGTTGCCAACTGCAAATGCCTTTGCGGAGTGTAAAGCCGCTGGACACAGCAGTTCAGACAGATGTTCTAAGTATTTGAGAGTAGCATCAGGAGGGTGGTATATCACAATGAAGGTAAACTATGTAATGGGAAAATAAACAACTGCAGGAATGTAGCCTGATTCAATGTGTCTACCAAGTTGGATCAATCTAACAGTTTAGCTGATGTTTAAAAATGGCCGCTGTATCTTTGATGTGGGATTCAATAAAAGCAAAAAAAAGCAGTTGTCAAATCTGGAGTTGCAGATTAATGGAGCCTTGCTTTTCTAATAAAAAACGGATTCAACTTGTAGTGTATGGTTAGTAATTTCGCAATGAAGGATAGGGAAAGAGTGAACATTTAGTAGGGGACAAGATGATCAAACCAGCTTAGACCCCTCTCCCCTCAACATAATAAGCGTCAATATGTGGGTTACACAATTTATTCTGGTAAACTGAGAGGTCAATCGGAAGCGGAGAACTAATACCGTTCTTCTATAAACCTATATTTACTAGTGCAGAAGCACTTCAAGGGGATGAAACTTGGTAAAACCGCAATTCCAAATAGCAGTGAGAAGCCTGGAACTATGTTCAACTATTGTGTCAGTCTCTCCCACTTACTGTGTGGACTCAGCACAGACTGTATTAAGGATCTTAGCTATGGGGGTGGTAGCGTTGTGGCCTCTACGCAATACCTATATTTAACTTTTTCATTTCCCTGTTTGTGAGAACTTCTTTTTTTATTGATGATTTCATTCAGTTTGTTTTGCAGTACGCATTAATGTAGGTTCCCCTTGATGTTGTTGTTGAAATTTTTTTTTCGCCCACTCAACTTTCTTTGTTTTTACCATCTTACTGCTGCGCTTTCTTGCTTTTTTTTCAGTTTTATATAGAGCATGTGTAGAGGTACGAGCTGACTCTAGGTCACCGGGAAGCTAATGTCCAGGTCTGGGATTGTGCATTTCGAAGAATGTGCTTTAATATTTGCTGTCTTGACTCTTTGCAAACGCACAAGATGGACCAACACACCCGATTGCAAGGAATTGCCAAAGCAAAGATCAGGGCTGGATCCTAGGTTACTGGCTCAATCTGAAGTGCTTAGAAGAAAAGCTTCCTCGCAAGCACCTCTATTTATTCCAATAAAAAATAGGTTACTGCAGTATAATACTGCATCCAGTGAAGTTCTGTGTGCGACAATTGTAATATGCTTGGTCCACTCCCCCCTTTTTAGGTCTCGCCTGAGACAGCGCATGCGCTGTCTCGTCCAGACATTTAGTAAGTGGCTTTTCAAAGTGCCACCAGAGGCTTTTGCTGGCCTATAGCTTGCGTTCACGAGCTTGTGCACGTGCACAGCTGCCATCTGTGTTTTTATTGCTGTGATCAGGCTCCTCTGCTTGCACTGCCCCCTTCCTTTTCCCCCTCCCTCCTGGCCAGCTTCATTTGTGTCTTCTAGCTGTGAATCATGTTCCTCTGCTCGCACTCCTCCTCCCTTCTCCCCCTCCTCCCCCTCCTCTTCATCAGTTTCATTTGTGTCTTCTATCACTGTGAATGCTCCTGCTTCCACCAGGCTCACACACCATCAGTAGTCAGTGCATGCTTCCACCAGGCACACACCACCAGCCGTCAGTGCACACTTCCACCAGGCACACACACCACCATCCATCAGTGCACGCTTCCACCAGGCACACACACCACCAGCCGTCAGTGCACGCTTCCACCAGGCACACACACCACCAGCCGTCAGTGCACGCTTCCACCAGGCAAACACACCACCAGCCGTCAGTGCATGCTTCCACCAGGCACACATGCCACCAGCCATCAGTGCACACTTCCAACAGGGACCACACTGCCAGGTGTCACACACTACCAGCTGTCAGTGCACGCTTTCACCAGGCACACACAAACTCCCAGCCTTCAGTCCATGCTTTCACCAGGCACACACACACACCACTAGCCGCCGGTGCACGCTTTCACCGGGCACATGAACCACCAGCCGTCAGTCTACGCTTTCATCAGGCACACACACCACCATCCGTCAGTGCACGCTTCCACCAGGCACACACACCACCAGCCGTCAGTGCATGCTTCCACCAGGCACACACACCACCAGCCGTCAGTGCACGCTGTCACCGGGCACACACACCACCATTCGTCAGTGTACGCTCCCACGGCACACACACCACCAGCCGTCAGTGCACACTTCCAACAGGCACACACACCACCAGCCATCAGTGCATGCTTCCACCAGGCACACACACCACCAGCCGTCAGTGCACACTTCCAACAGGCACACACACCACCAGCTGTCAGTGCACACTTCCACCAGGCACACACACCACCAGCCGTAAGTGCACGCTTCCACCA
Source organism: Lissotriton helveticus (assembly GCF_964261635.1). NCBI lineage: Eukaryota > Metazoa > Chordata > Amphibia > Caudata > Salamandridae > Lissotriton > Lissotriton helveticus. The sequence goes on along the minus strand of NC_136059.1, from coordinate 777,433,357 downwards.
GGCACACACACCACCAGCCGTCAGTGCATGCTTCCACCAGGCACACACACCACCAGCCACCAGTGCACGCTTCCACCAGGCACACACACCACCAGCCATCAGTGCATGCTTCCACCAGGCACACACACCACCAGCCGTCAGTGCACACTTCATCCAGGCACACACACCACCAGCCGTCAGTGCACGCTTCCACCAGGCACACACACCACCAGCCATCAGTGCACGCTTCCACCAGGCACACATGCCACCAGCCATCAGTGCACACTTCAACCAGGCACCACACTACCAGCTGTCTAACACTATCAGCCGTCGGTGCACGCTTCCACCAGGCACACACCACCAGCCGTCAGTGCACGCTTTCACCAGGCACACACAAACCCCCAGCCTTCAGTCCATGCTTTCACCAGGCACACACACCACCAGCTGCCGGTGCACGCTTTCACCGGGCACACGCAAAACCAGCCGTCAGTGTACGCTTCCATCAGGCACACACACCACCATCTGTCAGTGCACGCTTCCACTAGGCACACACACCACCAGCCATCAGTGCACGCTTTCACCGGGCACACACACCACCAGCCTCAGTGCATGCTTCCACCAGGCACACACACCACCAGCCGTCAGTGCACGCTGTCACCGGGCACACACACCACCATTCGTCAGTGTACGCTCCCACGGCACACACACCACCAGCCGTCAGTGCACACTTCCAACAGGCACACACACCACCAGCCATCAGTGCATGCTTCCACCAGGCACACACACCACCAGCCGTCAGTGCACACTTCCAACAGGCACACACACCACCAGCCGTCAGTGCACACTTCCACCAGGCACACGCACCACCAGCCGTAAGTGCACGCTTCCACCAGGCACACACACCACCAGCCGTCAGTGCATGCTTCCAACAGGCACACATACCACCAGCCAGCAGTGCACGCTTCCACCAGGCACACACACCACCAGCCATCAGTGCATGCTTCCACCAGGCACACACACCACCAGCCGTCAGTGCACACTTCATCCAGGCACACACACCACCAGCCATCAGTGCACGCTTCCACCAGGCACACACACCACCAGCCGTCAGTGCACGCTTCCACCAGGCACACATGCCACCAGCCATCAGTGCACACTTCCACCAGGCACCACACTACCAGCTGACGCACACTATAAGCCGTCGGTGCACGCTTCCACCAGGCACACACCACCAGCCGTCAGTGCACACTTTCACCAGGCACACACAAACCCCCAGCCTTCAGTCCATGCTTTCACCAGGCACACACACCACCAGCTGCCGGTGCGCGCTTTCACCGGGCACACGCGAAACCAGCCGTCAGTGTACGCTTTCATCAGGCACACACACCACCATCTGTCAGTGCACGCTTCCACTAGGCACACACACCACCAGCCGCCAGTGCACGCTTTCACCGGACACACCCACCACCAGCCTCAGTGCACGCTTACACCAGGCACACACATCACCAGCCGTCAGTGCACACTTCCACCAGGCACACACATCACCAGCCATCAGTGCACGCTTTCACCAGGCACACACACTACCAGCCATCACACACTACCAGCCGTTGGTGCATGCTTCCACCAGGCACATACCACCAGCCGTCAGTGCACGCTTTCACCAGGCACACACACACCACCAGCCGTCAGTGCACACTTCCACCAGGCACACACACCACCAGCCGTCAGTGCACATTTCCACCAGGCACACACACCATCAGCCATCAGTGCACACTTCCACCAGGCAAACACACCACCAGCCCTCAGTGCACACTTTCACCGGGCACACACACCACCATCCATCAGTGCACGCCCCCACAAGGCACACACACCCCTTGCCGTCAGTGCACACTTCCACCAGGCACACACACCACCAGCTATCAGTGCACGCTTCCACCAGGCACACACACCACCAGCCATCAGTGCACACTTCCAACAGGCACACACACCACGAGCCGTCAGTGCACACTTCCACCAGGCACACGCACCACCAGCCGTAAGTGCACACTTCCACCAGGCACACACACCACCAAATGTCAGTGCATGCTTTCACCAGGCACACACACCACCACCCGCCAGTGCACGCTTCCACCAGGCACACACACCAGCAGCCATCAGTGCACGCTTCCACCAGGCACACACACCACCAAATGTCAGTGCATGCTTTCACCAGGCACACAAACACCACCACCCGCCAGTGCACGCTTCCACCAGGCACACACACCACCAGCCATCAGTGCACGCTTCCACCAGGCACACACACCACCAGCCGGCAGTGCACACTTCATCCAGGCACACACACCACCAGCCGTCAGGGCACGCTTCCACTAGGCACACACACCACCAGCCATCAGTGCACGCTTCCACCAGGCACACATGCCACCAGCCGTCGGTGCACGCTTCCACCAGGCACACACCACCAGCCGTCAGTGCACGCTTTCACCAGGCACACACAAACCCCCAGCCTTCAGTCCATGCTTTCACCAGGCACACACACACACCACCAGCCGCCGGTGCACGCTTTCACTGGGCACACGCACCACCAGTCGTCAGTGTATGCTTTCATCAGGCACACACACCACCATCCGTCAGTGCACGCTTCCACTAGGCACACACACCACCATCCGTCAGTGCACACTTCCACCTGGCACACACACCACCAGCCATCAGTGCACGCTTTCACCGGGCACACACACCACCAGCCGTCAGTGCACGCTTACACCAGGCACACACATCACCAGCCGTCAGTGCACACTTTCACCAGGCACACAAATCACTAGCCGTCAGTGCACGCTTTCACCAGGCACACACACTACCAGCCATCACACACTACCAGCCGTCTGTGCATGCTTCCACTAGGCACACACCACCAGCCGTCAGTGCACGCTTTCACCAGGCACACACACACCACCAGCCATCAGTGCACGCTTCCACCAGGCACACACACCACCAGCCATCAGTGCACATTTCCACCAGGCACACACACCACCAGCCATCAGTGCACACTTCCACCAGGCAAACACACCACCAGCCGTCAGTGCACGCTTTCACCGGGCACACACACCACCAGCCATCAGTGTACGCTTACACCAGGCACACACATCACCAGCCGTCAGTGCACGCTTTCACCAGGCACACACACCACCAGCTGTCAGTGCAGCAGGCAGGCTCCCGTCAGAGTTTCTTGGTAAATATGTGTTTGATGCCTGGGAGGGAGTGGGTAGAGTATGCAGGTGCAGTGCATGAACTCCTGTGTGAGTGAGTCATGCTGCCTTTAGCTTACTCACTCCACACTTGTAAATTGTGCCTGCACCAGGCTTTTTTCTCATTTGCAAAGTTTGGCACATGCGCACAGCTAGGCAGCCCCCACACCCCTGGGAATGACTGCTTCCTACAACCAGAATGGAAACAACATTCAGAGCAATGAACACAAGTTCAGTTGATGCAAAGAACTGTTAACAAAAACCATGTCCAGCTATTGTAGATCTGGCTACTTAAACAAAACAGCAACAACAAACAAACAAGCTTTGGCATAGCCAAAAGGTCTCGCTTTTTGGACTCTATAAGTATTTGGTTATGCAGCAGAATGTCCTTGGTGCAATAACATAAAAAGGTAAGGAGGCCCCCTATCTTGGTTTGTGGGACCAGGGGTGATAAGTAGAGAAGCAAGGGATGTCCCGTAATCAAGCAAATGAGCTATCCTATCAACTAGAGCGATTAATGATACAAGACAGTGCGAATCAGGTGATCACACAAAGACAAACTAATAGCAATGTACTAATTCTGAGAGAGGCAAGGTAGAACTAAATGTAGTTATAACAAAACATATGAATAGGACCAACATACTTGCTCCATGATGGACAAACAGACTGTTATCAACAAGGTAAAGTTCGTAAATATTTATTACGTACAGCTGTTTAGAGACAGTTGGGAATTTGTAATGTGTTTAAAAACATGGTAATCAACATAAATATGTAAAATCACAATATTTAATAATCAATAGCATTAAACACAGTTGCACAAATTACAAAAATATTAAAAGAATTTGTTAAAAACAAGAATCAGGAACAAACAAATGTCGACGCGGCGTTTCGTTTTTTTGTGAATACAAACACCTTCTTCAGGACAGATTCTAGGTTTAGAAAAAACACAACATTACCAAACTTTAATTGGTCACAGAGCTTCATTTTTTTATAGACACATTTTTGTTAACAATATTTAAAAAGACATGTTTCTTTACAAGGACTTAACACTATATCTATAATCCTTTATGTCAATTAACAACCAACATACATTATGTTCAATACCTTCTAATGCCTCTCTCTCTCTACACTTATGGCTGACTAAGGGATGGATCTTTGGTCTGCATAAAGCACTAACCCTTCTGATGTATTAGTCCTGTTTCAGATCTAATACGTACCTCAATATTAAAACCAAAATATATCAGACTCAGTTGTGTGCTGGAGTCGTTATGATACTTCCAGATCTCTATCTGGGTAGATCAGTCTGTTGGCGTGTATGCCATTGGTTAAAAGAACTGGGAAGTATAAAAAAATGTTTTAAAAATTCAACTTAAAATACTTGTCTATCTGAATATCATTTGCCAATTCATTCAGAGTCATTTCATCTTTACCTGTGAAAGGTTATTACCAGATATACTGGCTGTCCGGGGCAGCCACCGATACAATAAAAAAAATTCTCAATTGGATTTCTGAAAAAAGGAGAATGACATCATGTATGAATCTGCCTATAGAGGGGGGAGGATATTGGTGGATAGCATAGGTCACCACTCACAATTAGTACGATGTAGAAATCTCTGCAGCCGAAGACCTTCTTATGCTGTGGCACTACGGATTTGGGGGTTGACCTCCCTGGTTATCACTTCAATCTGTAAGAATCAGCGGTATCACTAGTGTGCTGTTATATTATGCCACTATTTGTAAACACTTTGTTTTCTATTTGTAGATGAATATTATAAGTTGTAGGTGAGTATTATAAGTTAAAACATGCGCCCATTACTCCTTCTGGAGTGGCACCTATGGGTTATTCGTTTTTAACTATATTTTTGTACTTTTTATAGGGCTCCCAAACGTAAATTTAACCACCCTGTTATTAATTAAAATGGGCCCAACTAGGCATTTACAAATTATACTTTGTGGGCTGCTCTTTGTTATGGCATGCTTACTTCGTATTATTCTCATAAGTTAATAAATGCACTCATTGTACCCTCTAAATTGGCTCCTGTTGGTCCCTCATTTTATATTCTCTCTATCTTTGATAGGGTACCCAGATGTAGATTAATGCATCCTTTTTAATTTTAACGGTTCCATCTAAGCACTATTGGGAATTCGTACTATATGGACCACGCGCTCTTGCTGCTCGCGCTGATCCATATTGGTCATGCTAACTCGATATTATTAACCTGGGCATATCTCCATTTGTGAGTATGTAATTATGGTTCACTGTATGACCCGCGATACAACGCCCTCAAAAACCACCTCCACTCTTACCTTTTTAAAAGGGTACGGCCTCCCTGCTCCTCACCGGACTGCAGTCTTTTTCTCCTACTTCAAAACGCATGTGTCAAATGTGAGTTTTTAGACATTATTATCAAACATACAGAGGGAGCACTCAGCGTTGAACTATGCACGAAACCTACAGATAGAAACACTATGCTCTATTTTGAGAGCAATCACCCTCCTCGCCAGAAAAATAACATCCCATTTGGGCAATTCCTTAGATTCAAAAGAAACTGCACCAGTTTGAAAGATTATGACAGGCATGCGCAGGTCCTACAATAAAAATTCTTAGAGAGAGGTTATCCCAGGCGGTTGGTACGTCACGCCTACAAACGGGCTAAATATTTTAATAGAGAGACTTTATTTAACAAGAAAGAAATTTCCAGTAAAAAACCAGAACCAATCATTTTTGTCACAAATTATAACAAAGTGAGCAACAAAGTAAAAAATATTGTGAACAGGAATTGGCACTTAGTCACTAACAACCAGAAAGAGAAATTGCCCAAACCAATGTTTTCGTTCAGCCGGAACCGCACTATCAGAAACAGTTTAGCGCATACGTATAGGGAGATCAAGCAAGTGACTCAACTATGCATTAACAACGCACCATTACCAACGCGTACTTTCCCCTGTTCAGGCTGTGTGAACTGTGTAAACATCATTAAAGGCAGTAGCATTACAAGTAATAAAATTGAAATTAAGATAAAGAGCTTCATGAATTGTAGAACAAAAAAATGTGATTTACTTAATACAGTGCCCCTGTCAATGTGGTCATGTAGGTGAGACATCCAGGGAAGAGCGGATCTGCCTTAATGAACATAGATCGGCAATCCGTAACAATAAACAGGGTGCCCCTCTCACAGAACACTGGCAAGCAGCAGGACACCCTATTGATGATCCTAAATGGTTTTGTTTAGAGTCAGTTGAGATCAACACATGAGGAGGCAATCTAAATAACTAAAGGAAAAAACGTGAGCAATTCTACATGTCCCGCCTGAAGAGCGCTAGATGTGGTCTCAATACCAGAGAGGATTGGGAACGCATCATACAATAACGGGACAGCATTTGGTATCACTCTGTGTCCTAGTTGGCACAGTTGGCCATGCAGATCAGGATGAACAATTTGAACTCAGATGCACATGTATCTGCATGCATGTTTGAATGTTTCTCCTAAAATTTCTAAAATTCATATTCACCTATTGATCTTCATCTCCTTAATTTTATATTAGCGAGTTCATAATGGATTTCACATTCCACATTCTTACCTGATGTGCTTTGACCCCTTTAGTAATACTATGCTTAATAGCAAAGTTCAGGACGATTTTTAATATTTTTAATATTCTTAAAATATCCTTGAGGTACTCCGTGCATACACGTCTGTATCCATCTGAGCTGCTCGCCAGGACTTTGAGCACCTCGCACCCTTAGGCCGCATATCCATAATGACCGGTAGTAATAAAAACCCTATCTGAGGCTGCAACGCTTGACTGAATTATAAAAGAGTCCCTCACCGTTAAGGAGGGATTTTGTCCATGTCTATTCATACCCTTAATAGTCATATTTGGAATGTTGCGCAGAAGAAAGGTTATTACATTCGGACTTTGGTTGTTCTTTGGCATCCATAGCTACGGCGCAATGATAAGGAATGAGGCTCCTCCGCTCCTCATTCGTGCTCATGTAGAAACCGGAACTTGATCGCAATCGTTTTACTTAATAACCTTTGCAATTCAGTATAAACTTATGAGTTTTGTACAGTGGAAATCTATATGAGTCTTCATTGATACTCAAAATATGTATTAAACAGCGCGTCCCAGTAACTAAGGGGAAACGCTCAGGATTGGCTGAGAGGATAGCCAATGTACGTCTACCTTGCTTGCGTGTACTAATAAGAATAATTAGTTCGTAAAATGGCAATATAAGAGCCTAATTTTAGATTTCTAAAATTTAGGGCATTAATATAATGAACACCATCGCTGAGATTACATTAGAAAAGTTTTTACGCAATGCAGAGAGATCGAACTCTGGCGCACACAAACATACATATAAGGTTAATAAAGTACGACCAGGTAACCATAGGGACGCTGCTAGCGAGAAACTAGCCTTTGAGCTTTTACTCTCGCTCGCGTTGCCAACCAATGATCGTAAAGGAATCAGACGCTCTTGGCAACAAGGAGCATTTTTTCTCCTTGACTACGCGCCCGTAACTGGCTGTAGTTGAATCAATCAGTGAGCTACAGACATACAACCAATAGTAAAAGTGGGACTATTTAAACCCGATTCCCTCGGCACATTTGACACATGCTGTTTGAAGTAGAAGAAAAAGACTGCAGTCCGGTGAGGAGCAGGGAGGCCGTACCCTTTTAAAAAGGTAAGAGTGGAGGTGGTTTTTGAGGGCATTGTATCGCGGGTCATACGCGTAATTAGAGTGAACCATAATTACATACTCACAAATGGAGATATGCCCAGGTTAATAATATCGAGTTAGCATGACCAATATGGATCAGCGCGAGCAGCAACAGCGCGTGGTCCATATAGTACGAATTCCCAATAGTGCTTAGATGGAACCGTTAAAATTAAAAAGGATGCATTCATCTACATCTGGGAACCCTATCAAAGATAGAGAGAATATAAAATGAGGGCCCAACAGGAGCCAATTTAGAGGGTACAATGAGTGCATGTATTAACTTATGAGAATAATACGAAGTAAGCATGCCATAACAAAGAGCAGCCCACAAAGTATAAATTGTAAATGCCTAGTTGGGCCCATTTTAACTAATAACAGGGTGGTTAAATTTACGTTTGGGAGCCCTATAAAAAGTAAAAAAATATAGTTAAAAACGAATAACCAATAGGAGCCACTCCAGAAGGAGTAATGGGCGCATGCTTTAACTTATAATACACACCTACAACTTATAATATTCATTTACAAATAGAAAACAAAGTGTTTACAAATAGTGGCATAATATAGCAGCACACTAGTGATACCGCTGATTCTTACAGATTGAAGTGATAACCAGGGAGGTCCACCCCCAAGTCCGTAGTGCCACAACATAAGAAGGCCTTCGGCTGCAGCGATTTCTACATCGTACTAATGGTGAGTGGTGACCTATGCTATCCACCAACATCCTCCCCCCTCTATAGGCAGATTCATACATGATGTCATTCTCCTTTTTTCAGAAATCCAATTGAGAAAAATTTCTTTTGTATCGGTGGCTCCCCCGGACAGCCAGTATATCTGGTAATAACCTTTTGAAAGGTAAAGATGAAATGACTCAGAATGAATTGGCAAATGATATTCAGATAGACAAGTATTTTAAGTTGAATTTTTAAAACATTTTTTTATACTTCACAGTTCTTTTAACCAATGGCATACACGCCAACAGACTGATCTACCCAGATAGAGATCTGGAAGTATCGTAACGACTCCAGCACACAACTGAGTCTGATATATTTTGGTTTTAACATTGAGGTACGTATTAGATCTGAAACAGGACTAATACATCAGAAGGGTTAGTGCTTTATGCAGACCAAAGATCCATCCCTTAGTCAGCCATAAGTGTAGAGAGAGAAAGAGGCATTAGAAGGTATTGAACATAATGTATGTTGGTTGTTAATTGACATAAAAGATTATAGATATAGTGTTAAGTCCTTCTAAAGAAACATGTCTTTTTAAATATTGTTAACAAAAATGTGTCTATAAAAAAATGAAGCTCTGTGACCAATTAAAGTTTGGTAATTTTGTGTTTTTTCTAAACCTAGAATCTGTCCTGAAGAAGGTGTTTGAATTCACAAAAAAAAAACGAAACGCCACGTCGACATTTGTTTGTTCCTGATTTTTGTTTTTAACAAATTCTTTTAATATTTTTGTAATTTGTGCAACTGTGTATTATGCTATTGATTATTAAATATTGTGATTTGTACATATTTACGTTGATTAACATGTTTTAAGCACATTACAAATTCCAAACTATCTCTAAACAGCTGTACGCAATAAATATTTACAAACTTTAACTTGTTGATACCAGTCTGTTTGTCCATCATGGAGCAAGTATGTTGGTCCTATTCATATGGTTTGGTATAACTGCATTTAGTTCTACCTTGCCTCTCTCAGAATTAGTACATTGCTATTAGTTTGTCTTTGTGTGATCACCTGATTCGCATTGTCTTGTATCAATAATCGCTCTAGTTGATAGGATAGCTAATTTTCTTGATTACAGGACATCCCTTGCTTCTCTACTTGGTGCAACAACGCCAACTGTTGCATGGCTAAACACTTATAAGGTCCCAAAAGTGTGGCAGCACCTCAAAGTAATTTCTGCATCTATGGATAGCAAAGAACAGTCCATATTGTTCTGTTGGAATTGGCATGATGGTTAACAGGCAGCATTGGGGATCGCATTTGGCAGCTCTGGCAGGGAGAGTGGGTGATGAAAGCAGCAGTGGCCTCTGGAGAATTATCTTGGGCTCTAGCATTAATTTTTCCACAAATTAAATAGTGCTCACAAAGGATCTCTTTCTGGACCGGTCACATACTTTTATCTGTGATCCGAATCTTAGACATTCACAAAACTCAGTGCACTGACACCACCGCTTTTTGTGACTACCACAGGACATGGACAGTAGTCCTACACAAGCAACAGGGGCACATTTGGTGCACCCGTTCAAGTCAGAGAAAAGGTACTTAACCTCACTTTTGCTTTATCCATACTTACACCTCTGTGCACATGCTAGATTACCATAATTTCAAGGAAAATAAATAGTCAGAAAATCCGATTCACACACAGTTAGCCTGTAAGGGTAAGGGTATATGCCTGTGTACAAAGCAGGAGACATTCCTGTTACGACAAATGCACACAAAAAACTTTCATTTAAATGTGTCACTTGTAGTTCTGAAACTTATTCCCCCTCCACAAGAAACAGACAGTTGAAAGGTTTGAACAAGCCTAGGCCTTACCGTAACTGGCCCTACAATAGCATTTTTTTGCTCGAGCCTGGCCAGCGCATTCCCTGTTTTGCGAGGCATGCTGTATTGGAGTATGGACTTGAAGTTCAGCCCACTCTCCGCCTGTATTTTTCATTAACTTGTGTCGTTATCCTTTGTAAATGCTTGCTTCTGATTCGTTAATAGGCTTGTTAGTCCCTCCTTAGTACCACCTTGCCTTAACTTGTAACCTCCCATGAGGACTGACCCTTTTAAGTCTTTGTTACACAGTATGTTTTATTTTGTCTGAAGGCACAATTTTCTTTAATCAGTTTTGTCCTACTGCAGGCACGACATGCTTTCCTATGCCATACTCGCTTTCACTTTCCAAGCAGAATGGAACAATGGCGGCCACTTCATTGCAATGCTATAGGTCTTGCATTTACGAGAGTTCCAGCTATTGCCATTTTAAATGACAATGCCTTTTATTTATATGTTAATTTTCAAAACAGATAAATTAAAGGCATTGTCATTTACAATGTCAATAGCATAAACTCTCGCAAATGCGAGACCTATTACATTGCAAATGCTTGTTATTGTATTTAGATAAGTAAGTGGGCTACTACTTTTGACAAAGAGAACATTTTATTACTTGCAGTGCATAAATCACAATCCTTCTAATATAGCACAGTGAGCTATGAACCGGCATCAAGCTGCAAGGCAGGAGTTTAGAACCTTATTGGTTTTTCTCAATTTTTTGTTATTATAAGGCTGCTTGAATTGTATTATTTATTTTCAATGTATAATGTTTGTGTATGGTGCAGAGTGCTCAGAGACCCTACATGGGATGAGTAGTGCTATAATAAAATAAAATACATTAGTAAGTGCTATTAAAATTGTTTTTTCTGTAAATACTCCCACAGACCAATCGATTGTATATTCTTACAGTGCATGCATATCTATTATATACAGGGATTGAACAAAATAAAAAGCTTGCACCCAAATCCTAATTTAAATTAAGTATTCATGACGTGCTATGTTCCTATCATTGCATTGGCACCAAGGTGATAGGCTCCAAATAGCTCTCAGCCCGGACTATACTCGAGCAAAAGGATTACTTGTGGCCCTTTTAATTTGCCTTTTGTTTTGAGCCCAGCTGGAATTTAAAATATGAAAGCCCCCTCACCACCTGCATGGTGCTGCTCCGAACAGAATGCACATAATGTGTAGGTGTGCTGAATTGTTTTACGGTCTTGGCAAATTACAACAGGACAAATTCTGTATATTTCACTGGGACCAGACGGATCCCTAATCCGCCTCAGTAATAGCTGCCGGATCCGGGATCTGTCTGGACCTCCCTTTATTCCAGCACTAATCATGCAAATCCTGGGAGAGCATGTGATCTTCATTCTGCTCTCTTGAAGTCCATCCCATTCCTACACAGTAAGGACACTAGTGTGTGTGTGCCACTGTCTACACCATCATGGGGTTAGATGTTGTATGCCATTGAAATTTAACCCAAAAGATTGCATCATTCCTGTTCCTTTAAGGCCAGTCATGACACTGGAATGTGCGTCTCATCAGAGCCCTTCCCTACTCTTTTATCAGAATTTTACAGTTTTTTCTTGAGCACTCTGTTCCTCTTTGTAGTGTAGGGGTCATCACACAAGAAAGAAAGTTGTCTGGAGCCTCAGATCCAATTTCAGGAAGCTAGATAAATCCAGTTTTTTATTTATAATAGACCCACGGCCAGCCGAGCTCCTCCCCAGCTCCAGAGCCGGAGGCAACTGCCAGACTGGTCCGAACATGAGCCTATTAGGTCAATTAGGGTTGCAAACAGAAACAAAGGAACAATAGAACATTTTTAAAAAACCATCAGATAGAGCATAATAAAGAAAAAGAAAAACAATCATTGACAAGTACAACAATACTATCCCATACCACATCGTACCCTTTCCTTACACTGCAAAACAAAATCAAGTGAGAATCTCATCATGCAACCTAGTAAACAGTTTGAGAGCACGCTGGCTGCGAGAAGATTAATCCTCCTCACATGATCTTCTCTGAATTAGTGATGCCTGAAGCCTAGGTTCAGTTGCAGCAGTTTTGTTTATCATCTGTAACTCTAACATCAGACTCTGAGCAACATTCTTTGAATCCAACATCAGGTGAAGGACCACTCAAATCAGTAACTGCAGATGAACAGTGATCTCGAATACCAGGAGCCAAAATGGCCCCACAATCAACCTCATAACCCAGCTCTGAATCATCCTCATCAACTCTGTTAGCATACATTCACTTGAATATGTCTACTTGACTCTCCGACAACCGGACAACACGATCTTTGTTCCACCAACCTCTCCCATCCAATAAAATAGACGTTTACTAACCCTAATCACTCGTACTGGTAGGGAAAATTTGGATTGCCCTTTACAAACTCTGTACGGTTTCTTGATTAGGACCCAATCATTAACTGCCAAATTCACCTTTTTTGACTCCAGTCCTGCCCTCATACTGATTTGTCTGCAATATTTATTTAGCAACCACCCTGGCTCTAGAGCTTTGGTCCTCTTCTCTCACACTCCTTCTTTTAGCTAATTCAGACCGAGCTGCAAAATTTGAAAACCACTTTGGCATAAGCTTCAACCTGGCTTCTCTTCCTCTGCGTGATTTGAATGGAGTGACTCCTGTGGTGGAATGAGGAGATGTGAGATATTCCCAAACCTTTTCCTGCAAAAAGATAGCGGCTTCAATGTTAGCCGCAATGGCAGTCTGCATCCCTTGTTTTAAAAGTTGGTTGGCCCTTTCAACTAAACCATTAAAGGATGGACTGTATAATGCCACCTGACAGTGTTTGATCTCAAAACGTTCCATAAAATTAGCCATCTGTCTAGAATTGAAGGACAAGACAGTCAGTAACTATACAGTAAGGTGCGCCTTCAACCTTAAAAATATTTTTAAGAAACGTAATCACGGTGGAGGAGGTGGCTGCCTCTACAAATAAGTAATACAACCACTCCTAAAAATGCATAAGGGTTACGAACAGATACCTCTTGTAACAGTGGGAGGGGAGGAGCATGTACCTGGAGCCTATGGGCTATCGTAATAATAAAAAACTCCAACCACATCCAGTAGATGAATAAAGTGTAGATTATTCCAAAAGATACTCCTTCCAACGCGCGATGCATCTGGTCATCAGAAAGCCCAACGGTGACTGACTCAACGTTAGGACCCTCCACTAAACAGACACGCCGCGCGTGGAACGTACATTTAAAAACAAACATAATGATACACACTGAGCGCATGAACAGCGCGAGGAAAAGAATACAAAACATCAATACCATTGCGCGGTGTACACCGCGCGATATACCTGAACACATATACTAAACACATACCACTACACCACATTCCCCCTTACAATAGCAAATAACAAAATGAAAGATAAAATTCACATTCTCTTTTAAAATCTGACAAAACCATCAAATTTCCTAGGAACTCTATTGGTTCTGCCACGAGAAGAACACATAGTAACATTTTCAATACTAGATTGAACATTTGAATGAGCATGTGAGACAGTAGTTGCTTGTGAGACAGTAGTTGGAATGGACCCGGCATGATTTACTGAAACATCCAACCAACTCCAATCAAGATCCTCATCAAGCTCACCCCGCCTACTCTGAATGATTTCTGCCTGTTGGTGAGAAATTCTTACTAGATGACGTTTGTTCCACCAACCTTTCCCATCAATAAATGCAGCCCCTTTACTGACTTTAAGTACTTGAATTGGTTCCAGGAATTTTGATTCCCCTTTCTTAATTCTATCCGTTTTTTTTAACAAAACCCAGTCCCCAACCAAAATATCCTCGCTCAAATAATTATTTTTCTCATCAAAATTTTTCCTCATTTGAATCTGCTTGTCATTTACTTTTTTTGCGAATAGCACCCAGGTCAATTTTCTTTTCCCCAGACAACTTGTGAAGCCATGAAGGAAACAAATTAGAATGAGTATCCCTGCTCCTTAGCAAAGAAAATGGGGATACACCTGTAGTACAGTGTGGGGTGGTGTTATAATGCCACACTTTAAGTCTGTAACGAAATCATTCACATTAAGCTTGCATGCTAATGCCGTCTGTATGCCTTCATTAATTAGTTTATTTTCTCTCTCAACCAACCCATTGGATGACGGAGAATACAAAGCAACCTTGAACTGTGTGATATCTAAATTGCTAAGAAAATTGCCCATTTTTTTTAGAAGTGAAATGCGTGCCATTATCAGTAACTATTACTCTCGGAGTACCTTCCACATTAAACACTCTCTTTAGAAAGGTAATTGTAGAATCCGAATCAGGTGTTTTAACAAACTCATGATACATCCATTTCGAATAATAGTCAACCAGCAAAATTACGTACTTATTCTCCTGATCCAAAACATAATACGGACCTGAAAAATCATTACCAACTTTCTTGCAAGCAGTATGTGGAAACTCTGTTGGGTGTAAAGGAACCTTCATCGTCTTCCAGTGCTTGTCAGACAACAGACACTCAGGACAAACATCAATCAATTTCCTAACTTGTTCATCCATAGAGGGCCACCAATAGTGCTGTATAATTCTCATGACTGTCTTGTTAACGCATAAATGCCCCTGATGAGCCAAGTTAATTATTGACGAATGTAACTTGAAAGGAGGAATGAATCAATCACCTCTACGGACAATACCATTCTCAACTGAGAGTTCCTCTGAGATTTGAGCAAATCTGCACAATTCCCCCTCCAAACACCTAGGTTCGGGCCAATGATGAGTTGAATAATGAATGACCTTTTGAAGCACAGAATCATTCTCATTAGCAGACTTCCAATCCAACTCAGACATAACTGAGCCCAAATCACCCACTGCATCGACCACAGCGACACTTTCAATATCCTCACCTGAAATGTCCTCATCATCATCCTTCACCATGGAAAGTCTAGACAGGCTGTCAGCCCGGAAATTCAACCCACCACCAATATGTTTAACTTCAAAATGAAACTCCTGCAATTTAGAGACTAGTCTCATCAACCTTGCTGACATACAAGAAGAACCTACTATATCAAAAATGTAAATCAGGGGTTTATGGTCGGTAACCAGTTCAAATTTCTGACCCCAAATATACGTTCTGAATTTTTGTTCCGCCCAGACACAAGCTAACGCCTCCCTCTCTATGGTACTGTACTTGGTTTCAAAGGATTTGAGGGATCTAGAAGCGAATGCAACGGTCTGTTCGTGGCCATTCACTCTTGTGTAAGCACCGCTCCAAGCCCAGACATACTGGCATCAACTGTTATGATTGAAGTACAATCATCTCTGAAAGCGAAAAGCGCTTTAGCAGACACAATCATCTTTTTCACATCCCCAAAAACTTTATCCAGATCAGCCGACCAAACGAAGCTCCAACCTTTTCTTAATAACTTGCGAAGAGGTTCCACTAATTGCGAGTAAGACGGAACAAACCTAGCGTAGTATTCCGCCAACCCAAGAAAAGATCGTAGAGAATCCTTATCAGTAGGGTGTTTGGAGTCTTCAATGGCCCTGATCACTGAAAATTTTGGCTTAATCCCCTCATGAGAAATGGTGTGACCCAAATAATCTAACTCATTAACAGCAAATTTACACTTGTCACTACGGAGGGTCATGTTCTTGGACATCAAAATTGTAAGCACACGCCTCAGAATTGCATTATGTTCAACTAAAGACTTTGCAAAAATTAAAATGTTGTCAAGGTATGCTTAAACCCCTAATACATCACGAAAAAGAGAATCCATAAGTTTCTGGAAAACACTTCCGGCTGATGCCAAACCAAAGGAAAGGCGTAAAAACGTATGTGCCCCAAACGGGGTGATAAAAGAAGTTAATTCTTGGGACTCTTTCGATAAAGCGACTTGATGGTATGCTGATTTCAAATCAATCAGCGAAAACCATTTTGCACCACCAAGGTTTGTGAGTAGCTCATGAATTTTCGGTAGGGGGTGACAATCTATGATAATATTTTTGTTCAAAGCGCCTAAATCTGCGCAAAGCCTAATTTAGCCAGACTTTTTGCGTGCGACCACGATGGGGGCCACCCATTCGGAAGAATCAACAGGTTCTATTATACCTTGCTCACACAAATCTTTTAAAGAATTTTCCAATTCGCCTCGCACACTTAGAGGAACAGATCGGACTCTATGAGCGATAGGTTGAGCCCCAGGAACTAACCTAATCTTATGCTCAAAACCTTTTACACTGCCCACTTTGTTGCTAAACACAGGTTTGAACTCATCAAAAATCTGTTTAGAGTCAAAAACTTCAGGATTAGACGAATCACCATCGATACTCGAAACAGGAAAATCCCTAACTTTGCGAGCAAGATCCTTCCAGGCAACTATATTTTTCCCTTTTTCAGCAACGTAGATCTTTGTCATGGTTTCCCTCCCCAAACATTGCAATAACCCTTCAAAATAACCAATCATGTTGATATCCTTCTCGCCGAAGGCTTTTGGGTTTATATCTGATTCTAACAGATCAACCTTTCTTTTCCACAAATCATAAAAAGTAGAATCCCTTAAAATGGTGAATGGTGATCCTGAGTCTGCCATAACCTGTAATGGAACATTATCAATTATTGCAGAACATATTGGACCCTTTATGTCATCAATTTCACCATTACAGTCTAAGGTAACAACTATGTTACTGATAGACTTGCTGCAATATTCAACATCAGAATCAACAAAATTAACATTAGAAGGTTTCCTCACATTTCTACAAACCACCTGAAAATGCCCCACTTTTTTACAAATCAGACAACGCTTGTTGATAGCTGGACATCCTTGAAAGTTCCCGATGTGATTCTTGGACCCACACCTATAACAGAAAACAGGTTGTCTCTACTGAACATACCTCACATTTTTGTTTTTAACATTTACTGAACAAATAGGACTCTCTTGACTAGAATCTACAGTATTAACCATGTTAATTCCGCTTTTAGTAGAATCAGCCATCACTTTACTTGTAAGTGTAGAACGTTCAATACTCAAGGAGAGATCAATTACTTCTTCTAAAGAAGGATTTTTGTATCCCAGAATTCTTTCTTTGATCTTACGGGAAGCACAATTGAAAACAAACTGATCCCTGATATAATTATCGGACAATGGACCAAAGTCACATGTTGTTGCTAATACTCTGAGAGCAGAAATGTACTCTTCTACCTTCTCATCTTCTCTATGTTTCCTAGCGTAAAAATTATGCCTTTCCAACATAATGAAAGATTCTTCTGCAAACTGTTTTTTTAAACGAGCTATTGCCTCCATGTAAATATTTCATCGTTGATCACCACCTTGAGATGTCGGAGGAGGAATCGGGGTAACACTTTTAAAAATTCTTTGTGCGGCTTGTCCAAGACAACCAAAAAGAATAGCAAACTTACGCTCAGGTGAGTAAGCAACAGCATCTATAGCAACAAGATGATTCTCAAAAAGGGCAAACCACTCCTTCCAAATAATCTCAGGGCTCCCAGGTTTACTTAAAAAAGGAGGAGGTTGGGTAATCTGTTGTAATTGTAAATTAGCCATAATAAAATAAATGACCAATAACCCTTAGAAAAAAAATATTAAAATAAAAATACAATTTGACACAACACAATCAAATCAATAGCCCCAGAAAGATTCTGTTGCTAAAATAAACTTCAAAACACACCTTTGACACTGTAAATTGAAAAATTATTAATAAATGTGCCTCAAGCGTGTGACATTAGAGAAGAGTAAAGATGATATAAATGACAACCTCTAACAGAATAAGCGAGTGCGTCGCTGTAGCAACGCTCCGATAATTGAATAAATTGGCAGTAAAATTTAAGCGAGCGTGTCGCTGAATCAACACACAGGAATAAACATGAAGAGAGGACGTTGTCTTAGTAACATGCTGAAATCTCCCAAAAGATAATTAAAATGAAGCGTGCGTGTCGCTGTAGCAACACGATGAAATAAACGAAGAAATACCAAATGTAGACTGTGAGCCGATGAAATAAAGCGTTTGCGTCGCTGTAGCAACGCGCTGATATCAAAGTCACAAAGCGGCACCCCGCAGGAAATGAACACAGGACTTCAAAGTACGCAATTAATTAAAAATGAAGGTGAACCAATCAGCGAGTTCACAGGCGGAACAAGAGTCACAGGCTGACTTCCATGACCAATCGAAAACCAGAGTCACAGATAGACTTCAAAGGCCAATGATGAAGGAAGTCTCAAAATTAGGCTTCTTAACCGACCAATCACGCTTCAGAGTTGATAAAACAACGTACCTCATCCGAAGAAATTAAAGGAAGGAACTCAGGAAACCCTACCGGGATACTCTCACACTCGAGATTAACCGGAAAATAGGCATCAGGTACGTCCCTCTTTTGATGAAGTTTCGAAAATCTCGTAATTCTCTTGCGTGGGTATGGATGGAGTCATCAAAGTTCCCAATCGTCGCCAAATGTCGTAATAATAAAAGACTCCAATCACATCCAGTAGATGAATAAAGTGTCGTTTATTCCAAAAGATACTCCATCCAACGCGCGATGCATCTGGTCATCACAAAGCCCAACGGTGACTGACTCAACGTTAGGACCCTCCACTAAACAGACACGACGCGCATTGAATGTATATTTAAAAGCAAACATAATAATACACACTGAGCGCATGAACAGCGCGAGGAAAAGAATACAAAACATCAATACCATCGCGCGGTGCACGCCGCGCGATATACCTGAACACATATACTAAACACATACCACTGCATGGGCAGATTGTGGGATACCCTTTCTTTTTTGTGGCATGAGAGGCTAATGGAGTCGGATATACGTAATCTGTTTCTATAGCGACATGTGGAAGAGAATTGTGTGGAGTTATCCAGTAGTGTGAGTGTTATGCTTGGGCTCAATGGTAATAAAGTTGTAGGTCTGTGGCTCCTAATCCTCCCTGGGGATATGGGTGTGTAAGCTCTTTCCACTCAACTCTTGGTTGCAGGATCACCCATGTGAGTGTATTCATTTGTGAACGTAGTTTCAGAAAGAACTGTTGAGGGGAGTAGATTAAAAGTCAAGAAAAACCTAAAGCAACCTTCTCTCATACTGTTTCAGGAAATGGAACTGGAAATAACAGCTTTCTAGTCAACTTCCAATGTTTGTCCGACACAACACACTGGGGACATTCTGCAACAAAACTGGACGCTTGTATATCCAAAACTTGGCCACCAATAAATGTGTGTTAACTTTTTACAGGTAGCGGATATTCCCATATGTCCCTCATGAGCGATGCCAATAATTTTCTCTCAGAGTTGGGCTGGAGAAATAAGTAAAACGTTACTAATGCAAATCCCATTCTCAAATTACAATTCTTCAGAAATGTGGGCAAAACTCCACAATTCTTACTCAAGATGTCATCCTCAGCTATAGCTGCAGACCACTCGTCTTGAGTCACACTCAATTTGCAAACAGACACAGCATCAAAAAGACCAACAACACAATCCTTGGCAAAATCTTCAACACAATCACCATCATAAGGAAGAGGAAGACGGGATACACAGTTTGCCTAAATTTTCTCCCCTCCTTGAATATAATTACCCACCAAGTCGTACTCCTGTAATTTAGACAACAATCATACCAAATGTGCAGAAGCCTTGCCCAAACCTTTTCCAGTCAACAAGAATACCAGAGGCTTATGGTCAGTAGATAATTCACAGGATTTGCCCCAAATATATGTCTTGAATTTATGTGCAGCCCATACAATTGTTCATGAAGGATACAGGGAGATGAATCTCTCCGTGCTGGTGGGAGCACTATGACTAAAACCACAGGGTGTCAATACCACAGGGTATTAATCCAATGAGTTCTTGAAATAAATCAAAGTTATACCATTAGATTCATCCAATCAATATCGATTTTAATTCATGTTTTTGCAATATTCATCTTGCATAATTTCATGAAATAAATGGTTGTCCATAAATCAAATTCAAATTTTATCACAAACATAACTTTGATTTCTTTCAAGAACACATTGGATTAATACCCTGTGGTATTGACACCCTGTGGTATTAATAATAGTGCTCCCACCAGCACGGAGAGTGGACATGGCACAGGTGGTAGATGCACCTCGGGAATAAGCAGAGAATAATTTGAATACAGAGTGCACGCTGGTAACAATTATTTTTCAGCCCAAACAATTCCCAACACTTCTCTTTCTATAGTACTGTATTTGCTTTCAGCACCAGACAAAGATCTAGAGGCAAACGCAATGGTGTTCTCGTGACCCTCAACCCACTGAACAAAAAGGGCTCCAAGTCCCTTAAGAATGGCATCCACTGTAATAAAATATTTACCGTTAGAGACAAATGGTCGCAAAGTGGGAGCATTGACTACTAACAATTTCACCTTTTTAGAAATTAGATTAACAGAGTAATTCCAGTCGAACTTCACCCCTTTCCTAAGGAGAGATCTAAAGGGCTGCACTATCAGAGCATAACCTGGTACGAATCTGGCGTAATACTTACAGAGACCAAGAAATGAATGTAGGGCATCCTTGTCAGAAAGAGGAGGAGCATTCTTGATGGCCTCTACATTACAAAACTTACGCTTAATTCTCTTCTTGAAAATGTGATGCGCTAAGTATTCAACTTCTTGTACTAGAAGCTTGCATTTACTCAGTTTTACAGTCATTCCTTTGGCTTGTAGTAGGTCGAAAACCCTTGTGCAATACCTGTATGTGCTTGTCTCTGCTCTCTGTAAAAATTAAGATATTGTCCTGAAAAGCCTACACGTGTGACATATCACCAAACAGTCCATCCATCAAATTTTGAAAAACACTTGCCATGGATGCAAGTCCAAATGGCAACTTCAAAAATTTGAATGCGCCAAATGTAGTCACAAATGCTGTGAGCGACTGTGACTCTTCAGAGAGTTGAATCTGGTGATGCGCAGAATGCAAATCAATTGTTGAAAAATACTTTCAAACACCAATGTTAGAGAGACCTCAAATCCACACATAACCTGAGGTCTACAGTCTTTTTCTTAGTCAAAAACGACTAGCGAAACCCATTCTGCTGCATCAATATGTGCAATGATCCCTTCAACCTTCAGTTTCTCCAAAAGTACTTTCATGTCCTCCCTTTATTGAGCGGCACCTGCCTAACCTTGTGAACAACAGGCAATGCATCTTTTGTGAGCTCTCTGCAATGCTCAAAACCCAGTACTGTCCCCACAACATCTTTAAACACTCCAGGGTACGACGCAACCATGCTATTCACAACATCACCCTCCACATCTAGTGATAATAAATTAATAGATGTCACTCCCAGCACAATGGGAGGATCTTCCCCTGGGTGTAAAATAATACCCAAACTGGCAAGATCCTTCCAACCCACTATATCTCTACAGTTCACAGCCACATACACCTTTATTCTGACGGACATTCCCAAACACACTACAGTAGACCAGAAAAATCCCTGCGGATCTATAACTCATTCCCCAAAGGCTTTGGGATTGATGTCAGGAGCAAACAAGATTGTTTCTGTTTGCCACAAACTGTAAAAGGTACGATCCGCTACGATTGTGACAGGCACTCCCTAACCCACCAATACTGTGATCCCCTTTCCATCAATAATGACATCAACAATGAGCCCTTTGACTTTCTTCCCTGGATTAACACAAGTGATATCTGGTGTGTCCACAGTTATCATAACACATTAGAAAATGTGTTGCTACAATCCCGGATCTCACACTCGGGAACATCCACACTCACATTGTTTATTTTAACATTACTAAAGTTGTTGCCAACACCGGGTGCCCCCCTTCAGACTCCTTGAAAACGGCCCATCTTGCTGCAATGATTACACTTCCTATCAATCGCAGGGCAAGATGGATTATTCCTTGTGTGATTCTTTGAACCACAGCAAAAACAAATTAGTTGGCCACATCCTGGCTGGTTTCTCTGATACTTCTTCTCACTCAACTGTTTGCCACTGACCGCAAAAACGAGATCCTTATCCCCCACAGAGTTAACTGACAGCTTGATTGGAAGACATGATTCCACAGTACTTTGGAAGTAACTATCGATCTCTCAATGCTTTTGGTAACATCAAGCATTTCAGCTAGTGTGGGATTACGACAAGTGAGCAACCACTCTTGTATTTTTTTTTAGAAGCAATAAAAATCAAACTGGTCCCGAATATATATGTCAACATTTGCACCAAACTCACACTTTTCCACCAAAACTCATAATGTAGCAATATAATCTTCTACAGACTCATCACGGCTGCTTACACATCTTAAAATTAAATCTCTCTAATAAAACACTAGATGTGTCTGAGTATTGCTTCCTCATCCGCTGCTTTGTTTCCAGGTAAACGTTCTGTCGCAGCTCCTAAGAATCCCCAGGAGATGAGTGTTTTGGATGACCTAAACTGAGGGCTTAGTGTCCAAACCGATTCCGGACACCCACACAGGATATTCCAGCCATTAGACCAGCTAGCTCTACAGTGCCACTAACACTCCCTGTATCCTACAGTGGTGTAGGTAGTTTCTGTCAACCACTGAACATGACAACCCTGATTCCTCAAGGATCGTGGAAAACAGTACAGTACTTTTCGCTCAGTCACACGTGCTTACTTATTCTCAGAAAATACACAGGATGGCGATTAGGACATTTCAATAAGTATTTATTGGCCCAGCGCCAGTCTTGTGTAAAAACATATTTGCTGCGACAATCAGGAGACAGAATTATAAAAAAAAATTGGAAGTACTAATATAGTAAACAGTTGATACATTTCTACCATAGTGCTAAGAAGATGAACATATACAGTTCAGATAAAACAGTAGCATTAGCATACTCCTACAATGCGCGCCCTGCGTAATTTGCCTGAATGTACCTAGCCTAGATATGTAGGTGTAGCATGTACATGTGCATATTTATATGTAGCTGAGAATCCCCTAAGGAAGCTCCAACCCCCTCACCTGATGTTAGAGAACGAAGTACCCCGACTCTGCTCCAAGGATGACACCCCGCAAGGGATGTCAGAGTGCTGCGTGTCGAAGATTCAGCATGCAGGACCCTGTGTCAGCGTGGAAGGAATTCTCCTCTAATTTGTAGGGGGGAATAAGGGTCTTATATACTAGAGTGGACACTCCACAGTTTCTTCTAAAATTGATATGTTTTGAAACATTCATAAATGTTTTGAACACACTCATAAATGTTTTTCCAAACAAATGCGATCATGCACAGCGGGCTGTTGGCCAAGAATGAAAAAAGTGGTGCCCCTTATACAGAATAATTATACAGTGCCTGAGGACATTTTTATGTACGTCAGGTACAGGGATTATGATAGAATACTAAGAGTCTGGTGTTGAAGAGACAGGAGTAAACTACTAGGTAGATGGTCACCCGTTTAGAACAGTTATTGTTGTGTGGATGGGACAATGTATGTAAAAAGGGGGTATACATGAAAGTACTATCCAAAAGGACATGACAGTTCCAAGGAGTATCTTCAGTCACCGGTGCAGGAAAGCAAGGGAAGTTATCAAAAACCATCTGACCAGCCAGCCTAAAGTGGTTAAACAATAATGCCATTTCCCTGGAAAGTGAGTACCTATCCGCATCAATAGCAGCCAAGTAGTTTTCAAAAATACGAAGCCACTCCAACCATTTGTTTATAGGTTTTCCAGCTTTTTGCAAGAATGGTGGTGGTTGAATGACTCCGTGACTGCTGGCCCTAATTCAGAATAAAATGTGAAGCTGAACAAACAGGATACCTTTGTAGACAGCCAAGAAGCAGTATAGAAGAAAATAAATGTTACCTGGTTAACGAACAAAGACACAAACGAAGCAAGTGTGATGTAGAACGAACTAAGTTATAATACATTGAGGGTTAACTGCAGGCCCCATCACGCTGCCAAACTGCAAACCAATACCTCATGATGCATATAAACACTTGTGAAAAAGGCTTTTACCAGCCGTTGAAACATTGATATCTTTCTGTTCCAAAATGGCTGCACGCTGGTGTGAAAAATTCACGTCTGCCGGCGCGCGCATTCGTACGTGAACCTTGACGTCGAGTCGTCGATACAACTCTGCTACAGCACACGTGAGTACGGCTCCGGTAACTTCCCTTGAGGGTCAAGAGCTGCGGTCTGCATGGGGTCACACGCCAAACTTATGTCGTAGGACAAGAAACCACAGGTCACAGCAAAACACTGACAGCTTCAACAAGGCAGGTACTCACACAGCTCTATGTTGTAAGCACTGAAGAAGTGCTTCCTTGGAGGCTGTGTTGTCAAGTGAATAAACAAAAGAATTCTATCAATGTGCACTTGGAAATAGTTTTTATTTTGATTTTGTAATATTTATCTGGAGTTGTGAGGACGGCTCCCTTTGCTGATGGCAAAGGCAATCACTATGTGTTTTTAAAATACCCCTCACACACTAAGAATCCCTTAGTGTCATGCTTCATCATGGGGGTCTTCCCGTCCCTCTACGGGCCGGGGCGTGCTACGACCTACGAGCTACGCTGAAGCACTTTGCTGTGTGACGATAGGCTATGTGTGGTGTGAAAGCAGTGAAGGTGAAGTGTAGGGACCTAAATATGTGACTGTTTATTAAAAATTAAAAATGCCCTGGCTAGTAGAAAAAAATGATTTATTGGCTTCTCTGGCTGGGAACATTAAAAAGGGGTTATAGTAGAGCTTTGATATGTTCTACCAGGTCGACATGTTTCATAAGCAGTCCCCTACTGCTTAATCCTCAGGACCTCTATTGGTACCTACTGTTTATACTCAAATAACTCTCTAAATAGTATGCCTATTGTCCTAAAATAAAGCAGCAAAAATAGGCTACTTTATTTTGCTCCTGGGCTTGAGTCGGCCCTTGTTGAAAAGCAAGAAAATGGGTGACCTATTATGGTCTCTGTAAGAGAAAGGGAAAAAAAGGGGGGGGGAGAACGCATATAGTCAATAGCATACGAGTCTCTACACACAGTTCTCAATGCTCACATGTTCATGTTAGTGACATTTCAGCGTGCGTTACTATCTCTGCTTTTGTTACTCACTGGTAACTTCATTGTGTTGTATCACATAATGAGCCATGGTGCAATAAATTATTATCCGGTAATTCGCAGGATTTAGATATACTATATCTCTTTGGATTCCACATACACACAAGTGCTGCACTGCATTCATACATTGCACCCAAACGGGAGGTAAGGAAATGAAAAATTTCCGAAATTGAGTTACTGCTGTAATTGAGAACGATTGTCTCTTTTTGAAGTAAAAGTTCTTGTTAATGGCGATGGGGTTGTTAAAAAGAAAGTGATCTATTCCATGCATACTATATATAAATGTCGGGTATACATACTGGCATGCGAAATCTAGCGTGCCCCATGAGCCAGCATCAAGAGGATTTCATGCGGTCACTGGAAAGAAAACGCATAGTAAAGGCGATTACAGACCAGCACGAGACAACCCTACTGATGATGAATCATCTGATAATGGCTCTAATAGCTCAGACTCCAGTAGAGGCAGAAGCCCTAGATATCAGGGCACACGACAGAACTATAGACGTCCGAATTACCATGGAGCAAGAGGATGGAATCACTATCCGCCTCAAATGATGTACGACCCTCAACAATGCGGTCCTCCCCCTTTCCAGCACCCACAAGGAGCTTATTCACCGTGAGTATATCATCAACAAAATTACAGTTACTTTGACCAGACCCCTTTTTTAGGCACATGCCAGGGGAGGAACAAAGGACGGAATCGGAGGGGAACCAGCGTACATTGGACCACAGGAGAAGAGGAACCACTAAGAATGGCAACAAGAAGCATGACGGGGGCATCGAAAAGCCGGAAATGAGTCTAATAGTGAATCTTACAGATTTTAACCTTTCTGAGGCACAAAAGAGAGTCCTAGAAAAAGGTTTAGGATACGTTCCGACGGCAAATATGGACAAATTCCTATTACACAAAGAAGTGCAAGAGTTCATGAGACGCTTGAAACTACAGATCTTCTTCAAAGACAAGGACAAGGAGATCCAACAGGGTGACACAGGACTAAAACCGAGATCAAAATTCACTCCGATGGATAACACCTTACTCATCGAAATTCTCACTTTAGAGAAAGCAGTCATGAAGGATCTTAATGGTTTAGATCCATTGAACAAAAGGGTGTTCCAAAATGTATCCAACGACGAACGAAGAGCACTACAGGAACTAAGTAACAACAATGACCTGATAATAAAACCAGCCGACAAGGGCGGTGCTACGGTGATACAAACTAAACAACAATATAACAATGAGTGCATGAGACTCCTACAAGACCAACGTAACTATGAAGTACTCCACACCGACCCCACCGAAAGGATCAAAGTCAAGATCAACACAATGGTGGAGGAGGTTCTAGCGCATAACTGGATCACGAGAAAAGAGGGAGATTTTCTATGCCAACCAAATCCCAAGATACCCTACCTGTATACTCTACCTAAAATACATAAACGTCTGGATAACCCACCGGGACGTCCGATTGTATCGGGGATTGGGTCAGTTTTGGAACAGTGTCTAAGTACGCCGATGCCTTTCTGAGGCCAATGGTTCAAAAAACTTCAACCTATCTCAGAGACACCAAAGATGTACTAAATCTACTAGAACACTTAGCTTTCGATCCAAATACCCAACTATTGATCAGTTGGGACTTAGAAAGCCTTTATACAAGTCTTCCCCATAATGAGACCCTCCACTTCATAGAGGATGTCCTATTTGAGGACGACTGGGAGTACCAAACACCAAGAAATGTGATTATGGAATGTTGTTCTCTGGCACTGAAGGAAAACTTCTTCGAGTACAATGGGACCCTATATCTACAAAAGCATGGGACTAGCATGGGGAGCACCTTTGCTCCCAGCATAGCTGGTCTCTACGTCCACCATCTGGAGACTACCAGAATACTTCATCCCAGGAACCCTTTCAGAAAAAACATAAGGACCTGGAAAAGGTACATTGACGATATCTTTATCGTCTGGGATGGAGATGAAAGAACCTCACAACAATTCCTCACATGGCTTAACCTGCAAGACGATTTCCTGAAATTTACCAGCACTAGTTCCAACAGCAACCTTGTATTCCTGGATCTCAACATCTTCCCAAAGAACGGGAGACTGATGACCACCACCCACTTCAAAAGTACATCTAAGAACTGCTTACTCATGTATCAGAGCTTCCACCCGAAACACCTATGGGACAACTTGCCCTACGGTCAATTTCTCCGCCTAAGGCGCAACTGCACTGAGATTGAAAATTTATCATCACAATCTAAAGATTTGCGTCAAAAATTAGAAATCCGCCAGTACCCAGCCAAAATAATAAACCAAGCGTACAAAAGGGCCCGAAATAACTGCAGAGAAAGCCAACTGGAAGAAAAACCACCCAAGGAGGAAGAGAAGAGACCAATATGTATCACCACATATAATACGAGTTCCAACCAGGTCACAAAAATTGTGAACAAGCACTGGAAGATCCTAAACAGTGGTGGATTGCACATACCAAAACCAATGTTTTCCCACAGGAAGGGGAGAAGTATACGTGACATGCTGGTACACACCAGGCCGAAAACAATTAGGGACAACTCCACGAAGAATCCGAGTTTTGTCCAAGGCCACCATCCGTGCGGAAAATGCAAAGTCTGCTGCCTAACGAAAAAAAGCATAAAATTGACATTTCAAAACGGAACCACCTGGGAGCAAAGGAGTGTCACGACATGCAATAGCCACAATGTGGTATACTTAATTACATGTCCGTGTCATCTGGAATATGTTGGCATGACCAGCAGGGCAATAAAAATAAGAATAGGAGAACACAAAAGTACCATTAGGTGCAAAAAAGCCAGCACAAAAATGGCGACACATTTTCTAGAGAATGGACCTGATGACATCTCATGGACCATAATTGAGCAAGTTGGAAAAGAAGAACACCTCCTGGAAAAAGAACAGAGATCGGTGTTCCATCTGAATACCAACCAATCAGGCTTGAATGACGAAATACCCTGGGGACAGCTCTAACTAGCTAAGCTCATCCCTCTGTACTTTCTTGTCCCTCTGACAATCAAGATAAGGGTGTAAGCCTCAGATACCCCTTTTAAAATAACCCCCTTATCTGACCAGCTCATTTTGGAATATATTAAGTTGAGTGCTGGAAAACCCAGCGACTCGGCTAAAGTTACTCGCACTTGCTCACTTTCCTCATACTATTATGTAATAAGAGAAGCCAATTCAGACATCCTGAGTATGGAAGGCGATGACAACAGGGCATATGAAACTCCTTAACATACTAAACCCCCCTTTCCAACAGGAACAACATGCTTAGTCGCAACCAGACTGCTAGATGCATTTGTACTAACGAATTGGTACATTATCATTGCGCTGACCATTTTCTAATTACTTACACACTAATCGCAAAAAGCTACGTTTTTGTGCATTTTTTTGTCCTAATTATATCACCAGCGCAACTATCTTTATATGTTACTTTTAACAATTTGTTTCTGCAAAGATTGTTTTTCTTGGCATTTGACACAGTAGAAAGACTAAGATATGCCATTTTTGCTACCGAAGGTGCCGTCCTTGGCGGCCATTTTGAGTAGCGCTCTAGTTTTTTTCCTGATATCACAGTCGAGCAGTGGATGACTAAGCGCCAGGTAAAATTCAATAAATATGAAGTCCTCGCAAGCGCTCCCATAACCCACAGAGCAGCACAAGGGAAGGATCGAGGCAAATACTCGGCAGCGGTAACGTAAGTTAGACTACAGCCAGAAGTCTTTAAAATATGGCCATCAATGCACCGCGAAAAATAGCAAGAACGAAGCCTCTGAAATGACTTTACTATGCGTTTTCTTTTCAGTGACCGCATGAAATCCTCTTGGTGCTGGATCATGGGGCACGCTAGATTTCGCATGCCAGTATGTATACCCGACATTTATATATAGTATGCGTGGAATAGATCGCTTTCTTTTTAACAACCCCATCGCCAATAACAAGAACTTTTACTTCAAAAAGAGACAATCGTTCTCAATTACAGCAGTAACTTGATTTCGGAACTTTTTTCATTTCCTTACCTCCCGTTTGGGTGCAATGTATGAATGCAGTGCGGCACTTGTGTGTATGTGGAATCCAAAGAGATATAGTATATCTAAATACTGAGAATTACCGGATAATAATTTATTGCACCATGGCTCATTATAGAAATTACGTATAGAATACGAGAAAAATATATCATGATATTTCTCCATATGTGATACAACACAATGAGGTTACCAGTGAGTAACAAAAGCAGAGATAGTAACGCACGCTGAAATGTCACTAACATGAACATGTGAACATTGAGAACTGTGTGTAGAGACTCGTATGCTAATGACTATATGCGTTCTCCCCCCCCCCTTTTTTTACCTTTCTCTTACAGAGACCATAATAGGTCACCCATTTTCTTGCTTTTCAAAATGGGCCTACTCAAGCCCAGGAGCAAAATAAAGTAGCCTATTTTTGCTGCTTTATTTTTCCCAGCCAGAGAAGCCAATAAATAATTTTTTTCTACTATCCAGGGAATTTTTTTTTTTTAATTAACAGTCACATATTTAGGTCCCTACACTTCACCTTCACTGCTTTCACACCACACATAGCCTATCGTCACACAACAAAGTGCTCCCGCGTAGCTCGTAGGTCGTAGCACGCCCCGCTCCGTAGAGGGACGGGAAGACCCCCATGATGAAGCATGACACTAAGGGATTCTTAGTGTGTGAGGGGTATTTTAAAAACACATAGTGCTTGCCTTTGCCATCAACAAAGGGAGCCGTCCTCACAACTCCAGATAAATATTACTAAATCAAAATAAAAACTATTTCCAAGTGCACATTGATAGAATTATTTTGTTTATTCATACAGATTAGGAGGGTGATTCTATCACCGTTACCTCTACACTTCCTCATTTGTTTATTTGATGTGTTGTCAAGTGGTCTGTGGGTCGGGAACGACAAATAATAAATGACACCACTCCTGGTACCATATGTAGAGTAGGGATCATCACACAAGAAAGAAAGTAGACTGGAAACACAGATCCAATTTCCAGATGAAAGATACATCTAGTTCTTTATGGTTAATGGGCCCACGACCAGTCAAGCTCCTGTCCAGCTCCATAGCAGCAGGCAACCGCCAGACTGGTCCGAACACGAGCTAGAACGTCACACGGCCAGTCAGGGCTCCGAACAGAATCAATGGAACAATAGAACAGTTTAAAGAAAACATCTGACAGTGCATGAGTAAAGAAGAAAAAACAAGCATTGGCAAATACAGCAATACAAGCCCATACCACACTCTTGTTGTCTTTTCTGTGTCTGAGCTCCCCTTATTAGTTGCTCTATCCCAGGCCCTAGATGTCCCCTTACTCGCCAGTTTTTGTAAGATTTAAGTCAGAACCATCTTTCTTTGCATCACTTATGTCCCGTCCAATGGCTTCTGAAAGACACAGCTAATCATGGCTGAAGGGGGAGCAGAGATTGTTGCAAGGCTCCGCTGTGTGTCATTCATCCCAACCCCGTCCTACCTTCCTAAAAGATTACTTTTACAATTACATTGTCCTCCTGGAAGTTTCGGTAATTAGTTTTCATCATGTGTCATGTTATAGAGCTCTTTATCATTGGCATTTGAGGAGCGCTTACTATCCATAAATGTGTGCTACAGGCAGGGCCGGCGCTAGGCATGGGCAGTGTGGGCAGCGGCCCAGGGCCTCGCGCTCTGCCAAAGATTAGGGGGCCCCCCCATCAGTGTGAAAGACCACACTTGCACATTAGCCAACCTATTCTTGCGAGGCCCCCTGCCCCAGCTGATCATATTACATCATGAACTTGCTGGCGTGGTGACATTCCTGGGGTGCAGGGGTGGGGGAAGGTACAAACTGAATGGGGGACAGCACACCAGCTGGGCCAGCAATTATCTTGGCTCAGTGTCAGAGGCAGGCAGCGTCTCAGTTAAGTATCAGCCATTCTAGGCCCTTTGTTTCCAGGGGAAGGCGGACACAGGTAAGAGGAGGTGGGTGATGGGTGGAGGGGGCAGCCAGATCAACTTGTTTTTGACCTTTCTTTGTGTATAAACTGTGTGTTGTGGGAAGTGTGTCCTTACTGTTTCATGGCCCAGGGGAGGGGGCCCCCTCCCAGGGCCTTGAAGCACTGGATCAAGCTGCAAGGTTCAGGTGTGGGGGCCCCCTTCCCTGGGCCTTGTAGTAATTATGCAGTGCCAGGGTTGGATTGGGAAGGGAGTTATTTGGCTGGTGCGAGAGGCCCAGTCCCTGAGGCTTAAGTGGGCCGTTTTTTTTCCTCATTTATGTTGAGGCTTGCTCTGCTGATGTGAACTCGAGAGGCCTCAGCAGCTTCTTCCACTGCCCATTTTCATATAAATAATTCGTATTTCGATTGTCCTTGAACAGCAAAAGAACTGAATGGTTTTTGGGATTGATTTAATATTAAATGTTCAATCTTGGTGCTCCATGTAAAGCAAGCATTTGCAATGCAATAGGTCTCGCATTTAAGCGAGTTTGAGCTATTGACATTGTAAATGACAATGCCTTTTTATTTATATTTTGTTTTTTTAAACATAAATAAAATGCATAGTCATTTACAATGCTAATAGCTTAAATTCGCGGAAATGGGAGACCTATTGCATTTTGAATGCTTGTTTCCTTCTGGCACTCCGAGCGCCGCAGAAGGGAAGTGAAACTACAGGTCTCAGAATGCACATGTGTGAGGCAACTATAGAGCTCTAAGTATCTGCTTGATGCCTGCCCACTAAGTCTAGTTAAGCATATTAGTTGCACAGAGAGCCAGTGACAGCACTGTCCACCCTTGGAGCTGAAATCATCCATAACAAGTACTCAGTGAGAATTATCATGGCATACTCATCCTCCTGTGTAACCTTTGACCCGCAGTGTGTCCGCCTTGCATGACATCTGGCACTGCAATTGAGATCAATCAATCAATCACTGACATTTGTAGAGCACACTACTCACCCGGAGGGTCTCAAGGCGCTTGGGAGGGGGGGGGGGTGCTGCTACTGCTCGAACAGCCAGGTCTTGAGCTTCTTCCTGAAGGAGAGGTGGTCTTGGGTCCGGCGCAGGTCGGTCGGGAGGGAGTTCCAGGTCTTGGCGGCCAGGTAGGAGAAGGATCTTCCTCCTGTTGTCGTTCTTCGGATGCGGGGGACGGCGGCGAGGGCGTGACTGGCTGATCGGAGGTGGCGCTTAGGAGTGTAGAAGTTGATGCGGTTGTTGAGGTAGCTCGGGCCTTGATCGTGCAGGGCTTTGTGTGCGTGGGTGAGGAGACGGAAGGTGATTCTCTTGTTGACGGGGAGCCAGTGCAGGTCTCTCAGATGTCCGGAGATGTGGCTGCGTCGGGGGATGTCGAGGATGAGTCTGGCTGAGGCGTTCTGGATCCGCTGGAGTCTCTTCTGGAGCTTGGCGGTGGTTCCGGCGTAGAGGGCGTTGCCGTAGTCCAGTCGGCTGGTGACGAGGGCCTGGGTGACCGTCTTCCTGGTTTCGGTGGGGATCCACCGGAAGATCTTCCGTAGCATGCGCAGGATGTTGAAGCATGACGAGGAGACGGCGTTGACTTGCCTGGTCATGGAGAGGGAGGAGTCCAGGATGAAGCCCAGGTTGCGTGCGTGGTCTGTCGGTTTGGGTGCGGTGCCCAGGGCGGGGGGCCACCAGGAGTCGTCCCAGGCGGAGGGCGAGGAACCCAGGATGAGGACTTCCGTCTTGTCTGAGTTCAGTTTCAGGCGGCTGGTCGTCATCCACTCGGCTACATCTTTCATCCCTTCGTGAAGGTTGGCTCTGGCGGCGGCGGGGTCGTTGGTCAGGGAGAGGATCAGCTGGGTGTCATCGGCGTAGGAGATGATGTTCAGGTTGTGTTGGCGTGCGATGGTCGCGAGGGGGCTCATGTAGATGTTGAAGAGGGTGGGGCTCAGGGAGGATCCTTGAGGGACGCCGCAGATGACTCCGGTGGCCTCTGACTTGTACGGTGGTAGACGGACTCTCTGTGTTCTTCCGTCGAGGAAGGAGACGATCCATTCCAGTGCCTTCCCCTGAATTCCGACGTTGCTGAGGCGCTGCACTAGGGTGCGGTGGCAGACAGTGTCGAAAGCCGCGGAGAGGTCTAGGAGGATGAGGGCCGCTGTTTCCCCGTTGTCCATCAGGGCTCGGATGTCATCGGTGGCAGCGATGAGGGCGGTCTCGGTGCTGTGGTTGGCACGGAAGCCGGACTGTGAGGGGTCGAGGGATCCATTCGTCTCGAGGAAGGCAGCCAGCTGTTTGTTGACGGTCTTCTCGATGACTTTGGCTGGGAACGGGAGGAGCGAGATAGGGCGGTAATTCTTGAGTTCGGTGGGGTCGGCAGTGGGTTTCTTAAGTAGAGCGCTGAGCTCGGCGTGTTTCCAGCCCTCCGGGAAGGTGGCGGTGTCGAAGGAGGTGTTGATGATGTCCCGCAGGTGGGGTGCGATGACAGCGTCGGCCTTGTTGAAGACGTGGTGAGGGCAGGGGTCGGTCGGAGATCCGGAGTGGATGGAGTTCATCATGCGGACGGTGTCATCGGTGCTGATCGGAGTCCAGGCGCGGAGGGTGGTGGTGGGCGGCGGTGCTGTGGTCGTTGTGTGCGATGGTTGAATGCTGAAGCTGTTGTGAATGTCCGTGATCTTGTTGTGGAAGTAGGAGGCGAGGGAGTTGCAGAGGTCTTGCGATGGGGTGATGTCGTTGTTTCCGGCGCTGGGGTTGGAGAGCTCTTTCACGATGTTGAAGAGTTCCTTGCAGTTGTGTGCGTTGTTGTCCAGCCGGTCCTGGAATGCAGTTCTCTTGGTGGCGCAGATCAGTTGGTGGTGCTTTCGGGTGGCGAGCTTGAGGGTGGTCATGTTGTCCGGTGTTGGTTCCCTTCTCCAGACTTTCTCGAGGGCTCGGCAGTCCTTCTTGGAGGTCTTGAGTTCGTCTGTGAACCATGGGGTTTTCTTGCTGCTGGGTCTGCTGGGCGGGGTCCTCAACGGGGTGAGTTCGTTCGCGCAGTTGCTGATCCACTTCGTGAGGTTGTCGGCGGCCTGGCTGGGGTTCGCTGAGCTGGCGGGAGGGTGCTGACCCAGGGAGGCGGCGAGCTGGTCGGCTGTGATCTTGTTCCAGCTTCTTCGGGCAACCTGTTGCTGGTGGTAGTGGATCGTCGTTCTTCTGAAGGTGAAGTGGACGCAGCTGTGGTCAGTCCAGTGGAGTCCAGTGGCGTGGCTGAAGGCGATGTCTTTGCTGGATGAGAAGACGGCGTCGAGTGTGTGTCCGGCGAGGTGGGTGGGGGTGGTCACCAGCTGCTTGAGTCCCAGGTTAGCGAGGTTCTCCAGCAGGGTGGTGGTGTTGCGGTCGTCGATGTTCTCCAGGTGGAAGTTGAGGTCCCCGAGGAGGACGTAGTCGGCCGAGGGGAGGGCGAGCGGGCTGATGAAGTCGGCGATGTCCTCGCTGAATTGTGTGCGTGGTCCCGGGGGTCTGTAGATGAGGGTGCCTCTGAGGGTGGTCCTGGGGTTGACGTGGATCTGGAAGTGCAGGTGTTCGGTGGGTGCGATGGTGTCGTCGGTGTTGGTCGTGATGCGGATGGTGTTCCTGTGAATGATGGCGATGCCTCCTCCTGTCTGGTTGACGCGGTCTCTCCGGATGATCTTGTAGCCGTCCGGGATGGCGATGGCGATGTCGGGCGCTGAGGAGGCGTTCATCCAGGTTTCCGTGAGGAAGGCGACGTCAGGGTCTGTGGTGTCGAGCAGGTTCCAGAGCTCGACGGCGTGTCTGTGGATGGAGCGGGTGTTGAGCAGGATGCACTTCAGGTGGCTGCTGTTGTTGCTCGTCTTGGTCTTGGTGGGTGCGGGTGTGGTGCAGGTCCGGATGCAGGTGTACTTGCAGGAGCGGCAGCTGAAGGGTCCGTGGGTGCGTCTCGGGGTGGCTTGGTAGCATACCGGGTTTCGGCCGGCGTTGAGAGCGATGAGGGTGGCGGCGTCGTACGTCCGGCGGGTGGGCTGGGGTCGGTGGAGACCAACTTCACCTCTCTATTAATTTTTGAACTTCCAAAGACTCTTATTTTGCAGTCAGATTTAAGTATTATGTCCCTTGTGGTTCTCGCTGAGTCATGGATTAGGAGCCTGTGGTCCCAGACCAGTTATCTGATCTGCATAAATGAGCTTTGCCTGAGGCTTTTTGTCCGTAATTTAAAAAGAGAGAAGTCTGACAATACCATCTGCATGTATGTATTAAGCGGGTATATCGCTCCTTGGTACGGGGCCTGTCCTTCCACCAAAAACACACGATGTAGCATGCAGCCTTTCAATAAAAGAGACAAAAATAAACACACCCAGCCAGCAGTGGTCTGCAGTAGTTTATTTATAGCTGGCAGAATATTTTCAAAGAGCAGAGCAGTGAGTGCTTAATTTGTAACAACATAAGTGCCAGGGCTCTCATCAGGCGGTCACTGCAGCTTGCACCACACATTGCCCTCACCACGCTGCCAATTTTAGTAACAACACAGCTACTAACCATCACACTACTGCAAGCGCGATAATTTGAACTATTTCAGGCCCCCAAGGCTGTAAGAATCGCTTGGCTGGCAGGTACGCCTGGCTGGTCTGGCTTGTCTGCGTACTGACCAATCACAATGCTGCCATTGCAGCCTTGAGATTGGCTTAGGTGAGGGAGGCTTCCTGTTCTGTTCATGTTCCTGTTGCAGGAGAGCAGGTCAGGAGCAGAGACGACGCGAGACCTGGGAAGGTAAGTTCATTTTATTTTTAAATTACGCCCCCGCGTGCGAACACCTACGTGACCCCCCACTCGCGCATCAGGCCAGCCGCAATTGGATGTTACATGCAAATTCAAGGGGCGTCACATCTTTCCTTTCGCCCGGGGCCCCAGAAGTTCTAGGACCGGCCCTGGCTACAGGGTGTATCCACATGGATAGCGCGTTACACCACCATCCGGGTGTGTGGTTGGTGGTTTCTTGTCTTTTGCCTTGAGCATATGTGGGAAGTGTTTGAGTACCGAGGCGCACTTACCCTACTAAGGGACGCAGCACTTGGCAGTTTGATGGACGAGGAAGTGTGAGTCCACCCCAATGCGCTGAAATTGGCGTCCTGAGAGCGTAGGAGCACAGAGTGAGACTACAGCTTGCTGATCCGATGTTGCCGGGGAACAAAAAGAGCTTAGCTCCAGTTGGACGTCTACTTCGGCCATCTTGTTTCCTGCCAGGATGGTGTGCCTGCACTTTCTCTTGAACCGCTTTTCTATAGCACACGGGAGGTTTGGCCTATTGTTTTCAGGCAGCTGCGGCGATACAAAGTACGGGTACTGCAGATCTGATGGAAACATATTTCACCGTCGACAGTTCTCGAAGCAGGGTGCGCGCGGCATGATACCTACACATTTGCCGTAGCCAGCACTTCTGTTAAAATGAAAGACTTATTTTGGAACGCCACAGCAAGCTATGCAAATGTATCAGGCGGCTGTCAAGATGTTATGCAAATGGTGCCAGTTCATTACCCAGCATGGGCAAAGAATGGTGACTAATGAGTTCTGAACGCAAGCATTCATCTTCTCGAGCTAAGGGAACTGGGCACAATATGCCATCACGCAAAGCGCTGCGTGGCTTGCGGTATAATTACATGATTGGACTTTGGAACTTTAGAACAAAGACTCTAATTGGACATTACGCTCTGTAGCCACATAATAAACACTCGGACAATGAGCAGCCACACTTCCCATAGCTCGAACATAATATTATTTTTCCTTGAATAGAATTTGAATGGGTAAACCTGTCATACGCTGGTAATTCGTATTTCATCAGACTGTGGCATTCACTTCTGGACAAATGTTTCTCAAAAGCAAATGCCGCCAAACATCAGGCACGCAATTAGCGACTCGAAATTGTGAAACTCTTAAAAGCCCACCAAAGATACTGCACGCCGTAGCCTCCTGATGGAGAACGAGCTCGTGAAACTGTTTGTCTTCATTATAAAAGTTGGATGCTTGAGGCCAGAGAGAACTCCGACGTGCTTCATCAGGGATACCTTTTTCATTTATCTCTCATGCGTTACTTGTGCAATAAAAAGCATACATATTAATGACACTGACTCCTCTTATTCATAGCGTTGCAGTCTGCATCCTAATGATTTCCCACTCTTTAGCCATTCAAGTTCAAAATGGTGTGTGCTCCTTCAGTGATATCTGTTGCCATCACGGATTTTTCCACTTAATTTCCTTTTTTAAAGCCAGGTGTGCAATTAATTGGTTATCCAAAAGCCCCCTGTTGAGTGTTTAGTCATTCTCCTAGCTTTGATACAGTCAACAATTTGCCCTCAGAGCTTCAAGCTATTTTCCAATTAAATGTCAGGCTTTGTGGTTTAAGTGTTGGCGCTCGCCCATGCAGTGTTTATGACAAGAGTAGCCGAGCTTCAGAGCCAAACATGTATTGTGATGGCATTTGTGTCTGGATGAGAATGGCACACCTGTAGTGGATTTCTATTGAATTTACCACCACTTCGAAGCTAGAGCAGTAGAAGTAACAGGCCTTTTGTGAGCTGGAGTGCTGTCTTTCTGATGCCATGCCACAGAACATCAAGGTACCCTTCTGTGCTGCCTCTCAAGCACTGGAGGTGGGTGGTATGTAGCCATCGCACCGCATTACTCTATTTGAAGTTACTGATAACTGACTGTGAAGAAGAAGCATAAAGGCATGTGTACATTACATGATTTTAAAGCACACATAAACCAGACCTGCCGAATCACACGGTGCCACCGCGTGTCAGACAATTTCAGGTCGCTTCACACTGTCTGTCACCCGGTGAGGAGCCAATATCGCAGGATGGGCACAGAATTAGCTGGAGAGCCCTGCAGAGAGTAGGTTTCCACCTAATTGTTTGGGGGTCCTGCTCAGCCAATGACCACTACGAGGTGCAAAATCTCCCCAGGATATCGGTGGCAGCCTCAAAAGCTTTGATTTTGCTTTTTGGCCGTGGGGTGGGCGAGCAGAAGGGGCTAGGGAGGGTGGTAGAGGGACGGTAGGGGGGCTTTGAAGCAGTGACTTTGTGAATTTAAAGGTGTTTCAGGCTGTGCTCCGCTCCAAACCACACCCCCTTCAAGGCCCCACCCCCTTCGCACACACGTGAACATTATTCACAAGTTTGCAGAACTGCAAAACGTGCCTTTAAGTGGTGTGGGTTTCATACAGGGGGATTACATAATAAATAATTAGAAGCTGTTCTCCCTGTATACCGACGCTGCTCCAACAGGCTATCACAGAGCCCAGCCAGAGCAACATGGAATTCAATTATGATGAAGCAACTGCCCCTGCTTTCAATTGCAACACAGGAGCAGAGGAGTAATAGATGAGCTACTCATGAATTGGTCTATCCTCCCTGTCTCAAATGAAGAAAAAAAAGTACATGGCCTCCTGCTACCGGCCCACCACTCTGTGAGTCTTTCCTTGCCTCTCCTCCAGACTTTGTGCTCCCTGATTTCCAGTGCTGCTCTGAACAGCTCTCAGAGAGTCCAGCCAGCACAGCCTGGAATTCCTATGTGACATACCTACAGTGGTGTTTAACTTGGTCCTTTTTGCAGGGCTATCCCCAAACCTTTTGCCTTCTTCCTGTATTCTCTCTGACCTGTTTTTGTTGCATTAGGACGCTGGTGGGCACTTTACCGCTGCAGATCAGTACTGAAGTGCATATGCTCTCTAGTGCAAATTGTCATTGTGATTGCTTATCCATGATTGGCATATTTGATTTACTGGTAAGACCATGGTAAAGTTCACTGTGTGTTCCTTGGGCCTGTAATTCACATGGCACTAGTGGGCGTGCAGCACTGATTGTGCCATCCACATAAGTAGGCCTGCAACCATGTCTCAGACTTCCCAGCAGTGTCTGTGTGTTCGGTTTGAACTGCCATGTTGGCCTGGCAACTGCACCTACTTAGAAACTGTTGTGAATACTCGTGCACACTAATTTATCTTACGCTCATAATACCTTTACAGGGGCGTGCTCCTTGGGTGTGTATGTTGTCAGTCATACACTACTCCTAAATCTAATTGTGCCAAAGAAAACACTACTTTGGACCCTGAGGGCACTGCTGAACGAATATATAATATATGTTAATCACACTTGTGGCAAGTCTGTCTCATGTAAAAATCTTTACCATTAAACTCAAAACAATTTTCTGGTTTATAAACATATAGACAACTACTGTGTTTTTTTTCATCTTAAGACCTGATTAAATACATCAACTTCTTGATCCAAAGCAATGACCATGAATATATGCGAATACGGTTTTAACAAATTCAATCATGATTACAATCTTCTGTTGTAGCCCAGTGCATTTCTGGATACTCCCCCTTCTACAGGGGTTAATATTTGCAGATAAAAATAGAAACAAAGATAAACAGGAGGGTCCACATTTTTAACGGAAACAGTCTAAATAACTTCTCTTTGAATACTAGTACACCATCAGTAACCTCCTTAATGTGAAAGGGAAAATATACCACTTTATCAACAAGAGAAAATGAGTTGTCTACAAGAGTGAAAACAAGAGCAAGAATAAAAAAAATAGCCTCATACTACGTGATTGAAAATAAACTAGGTGCTGCCCTCAACATGCTGTTATAAACTGTGATGTTACAAAATATTGCTTCCAAATAACTGGATACCATGCGCTTGTATTCAAATACAATAAAGTGAGTTTGCCGATCCAGGGATATATACACCCAAAATTTGAATTATGTTACTCAATTCTTATAATATAAACTCACTGTGTGCTCAGAAGAAATTTACTGCACTGCTCTGCCAGTGGCTGAAAAAACTGAAAGGGAGGCCGATACTGACTTGCTTCATGTATGTCCTTAAAACTCTGCACCTAGAGGTAGTCAATGATTTCTCCAAACTTTGCCGATCATCAAAACCTTATTGTCAAAGGCTGCTTCTTTGAGGATGCAGGGCCCTAGATGGTTTGATGACAAATGTTCATTGGCGAATAGGAACCCAGCTAAACCTAGGTGGCCTCAGATGTGAAATTGGCAAGGCAGAATTATAATGCAGCGATTAGCAACAGGAAGGGAGTACTCCTAAATGATCGCTAGGAGACCCTATCTCTGGCAGCCGCAAGTAAAAAGGGTAAAATGTTTTGGTCTGCTGTAAGGGATCTTCGAGCCACAGAACAGTTACTAACCCCTATCAGCTGCACCATATCCAGGGATTCCTGCGAAAAACATTTTACTAACATCTACACCACCCCTTCACTGGAGATGGACCAGCATGAATTTGGCCCATCTGCTGGCATCCAGATAACACTCCCCGAAGTAGAGGAAGCCATTCATCAGAGCATTGGGAATAAGACCCCGGGCCCAGACGGGTTACCAATAGATTTAATCAAATGAAACCCGGATTTCTGGGCTCCGCTCCTTTTGAACGGTTTTAACAATTTAAAGCACGCCCCGCTACCCAATACCTGGGCGAAGAGTATTATCGTCCCAATATTTAAAAAGGGGGATCGGTCACAGCCTAGCAACTTTAGGCCAATCTCATTGATTTATAAAACCCTCAAAACTTTGGGCAGAGTTTTATACAACAAGATTCTGGAATGGTCAGAGGAATGCTGTATCCTAGAGCCTTGCCAGTTAGGTTTCCGTAGCAAGGTTGGCCCTAACAAACAGTGCCTCAACCTCAACCTTGTAATTAGGAAGTATACCATTGCTCAGAATTCCTCGGTCTATCTGGCCTTTGTGGATTTGTCCTCAGCGTTTGACCTTGTGAATAGATCAAAGCTGTGAGCCATCCTATTGGCCTACGGGCTGGATGAGCCACTGGTCCATATTTTGGCATACCTCCATAAAGACCTCGAGGCCCAGGTGAGGTTAGGTAGTAGGGGAGATGTATCAGGAGCATTAAGGTTGGAAGGGGGTCAGGCAGGGGTGCAACTTGGCCCCCCTCCTCTTTATCATCTATATTAATGGCCTAAACAAATCACTTGTACCTATGACTCAAGACGTCACCATGATCCATGGGAAACCCCTTCCTGTACTGCTATACGCAGATGATGCGGTTCTCATACGCCACACTCATAATTCTCTACGTATTCTAGTACAGTCTTTTGTTAAATACATGGGTAGTTTGGACTTGTGCGTACATTTAAAAAAATCATTTTTAATGTCCTGTGGCCCAGGAAACACCAGCTTAGCTCTATTGTTGCTGGCAATCAAAAATTGACAAGTACCTGTAAATTCCCTTACCTCGGAGTAGTCTTTGCTGCGAACGGCTCCTGGAATGAGCATCTCACTCACCCCAGGAGTAAGTTCTCAAAGACTATTATTTATATTTTTAGTTTCCCCCGTCCAAAGAATACAGGTGCTATTTTAGATATTTTAAAAATGTATAAGCTACAATGTGTCCCTGTGGCTATGTACGGAGCGGAGATTTGGGGGACCGCGGATAACTCCTGCATTCAGCAGGAAGAAAACTGGGTCTGTAGAAAGTTGTTGAGTATCCCAATCTCGACCTCACAATATATTTGCCACAAGAAACTGAATTTAAGTTATATATCTGATTTTATATGTGCCCGAACAGCCCTTTTTTGGCTATCGGTTTGGAAGAATCAGGCAGCCACTTAAAAAAAAAATATCATAACAGACTGCTTGAAGTGTGAGAAGGGGATGGACATTCCCTGGTTATCTGGAGTATATCAAAGCTTATGCAGTGTTAATAAGGGCTGCATTTTCTTAAATCCAAGCGAATCCGAAACCGTAAATAGAAGAGAACTTAGAAGTGCTCTCTATTTGTCATATAGCATGGCAAGACTTTTGTTGGAATCAAATAAACCTTCTGTTTCCAGTTATATGGCTCATGAACGGCCCTGCTACCCCCTACGAAATTATCTCACCCTACCTATGAGTTGGTGGGAAAGGAGCCTTTTATTCTGACTGAGGGCTGGGATGGTCAAATTTGCATTGTGTTTCCCTTTAGGGTATCATCTGAAACTTGACTCACTACCCTACCCATGTGACGGGGTTAGCGGTCAATCAACACAACACTTCTTGTTTTTCTGCAAATACTATATAAAATATATCAAATGGCTTCTTTTCCCATTTTTTAATAGGAGCAGGCCTATCAGTTTGGTTTCTGCCTATTCACGTATGCTTGACTTGGCTGATGAAGAGCTAGTGTATTGCTACTCTTGACATTTTTTCTTTTAACCATTGTTGCACTTTTATGGATACAATGTTTATCCGAATAAAGTTTTGTGAAGTGAACTGAACTGAAAGGTTTCTAGTAAAGTACACTTGTCATGAAACTCTTAGTTACATAATGCTAACTCTCAGTACTAACTCTGCTTATGCATACCAGAAAGTTCCTTCCAGTCGCTTCATCTCTACTGCCAACTTCTGTATGTTCAAAACTGCCTGCAACAAACTCTTCCTGTGTAAATAAAAATTACCAATGTTTACCCTGGTTTCAAACTACACTCAACTCTCTGGTTTCAAATTACACTCAACTCTCATGTTAATG
Organism: Lissotriton helveticus; assembly: GCF_964261635.1. Taxonomy (NCBI): domain Eukaryota; kingdom Metazoa; phylum Chordata; class Amphibia; order Caudata; family Salamandridae; genus Lissotriton; species Lissotriton helveticus. The sequence continues at coordinate 777,390,287 of NC_136059.1, read as the reverse complement.
AGCCTCATACTGTCCCACTGACATCAGTTCATACCTAGTTGTTCTCATGGTCACCGTGTAGGTAATCCTCTTGTCCCTCAGCGTAGCACGTCTCAAAACCCCGGATGTTTTAGCGCTGGCCGATGCATGCCGGCTTTAAGTCTCTCAATAAGAACATAAACAAAGGGCACATGCCCTAAAAAATCAGACGCCATCTTGAAACGTTCTGTTCTCTCCCTCGCTGTTGTTCTAATATAGTGATAGGAATCAAAATAAACGTAACAAATTCCAAAACTCGTTTATATGTTATCCCAACCAGATGCAAAATGTATTGACTTCCCTGACCTCAATACAGATGTATGCCAGTTTTACATCTCTAGTTAACAATATAAACAAAGGATTCGTGCCAAATGAAATCGCCACCATTTTGAAATGTGCAGTTCACTACCTTGCTGCTATTCTGATATTATGGTAGGGGCCAAGATAAACAAGTTGGATTCCAGGACTCACTTATTCCACACCCCAATCAAATGTACAATTATATGTTTATTAAATACCCTCATTTCTATGCTTTACTTCATATGGTACTGCAATATCTTCACCTATACTGTCCCACTATTGTATGAATATATTTTAGTAATGGAGCTTAAGTGTCACCAATCCCAATTTCACTATTCCTACAGTCAGAAATTATCATCTTTCCATGTAATGAATATCCATACCTAATTGACGCTGTCAAATAATTTCATGTCTGATTCTGCTTCATCATCTCCCTGTGACTGTCAGTCTATTTAATAGGTGTGCATCGCCACTAGCGTACATGAATCAATTTCTCCGCATTTACAACCCACTAGATGTGGAAATCTATATTGTAACATACTTCATTAAGAAAAGCTCATAGTCCCTAGTGCACTCTCAGAGTTCCTTATGACACTATGTGCCTTGCACCAAAGTTAGTGTCTAAAATAACAAAAGACCACCACTAGAGAGTTGTCAATTAGCTTTGTCAAAAATGCCATATGCTTTATAGGAAACAACTCATGTCCACTCTGTCATTGAGACCTCTAGGCTCTGTAGTGTCCAATCGCTTTATCCAATAACTCTCCCTTTGAGACAACACCTGGGAGTTATTACATCCTACGTGGTCATCCACTTCTATTATTTGATATCTCAATCGCGAAACAGTATGTTTAAAATCCAGCCAATATACCGTCAAATTCAAATTCACATTCTAACTCCTTATCATGCTTTTATGTTCTTGATGCAGACTTTAACTTTTTGCTCCGTTTTGCCAATCTATAATAGTCCACATGGAAATTTTATACTGTATATAACATTTTTTGTATTGCAAGTGGTGGAGTGACATAGCCTAATCATCTCAACCTGATCTAGTGTGTGTAATACTATCCCCTATGATTACATTATTGTGGTGTACACAATTGTGGCAGCATTGTGTGCCTGTCATTTTTTCAACTGGGTTGACTTTGGTAAACTTGAGTTTCTCTTTCAAGTTTCTCGTGTGGGTATAGGCAAATATTGGTGTAAAAAGGGAATTAAGGGGATGCTTTTCACCTCAGTGTTCTTAATGACGTCATAGACAACTAGAGCCTAGCATTAATTGTCTATTTGAAGTTATTCAGAATCACTTTATGAAAAGCATCCCTGGAGGAACATAGGACCTTAATAAAGTTTTGATTTGCGATTCCGAATTTGTGTCTCCGCATACCTGAATATAAAGTTCCTGCTCTTACTCGGACCTTGGACAAAGGTACAGAATTAATCAGAATTTGCAAATCAAAATTAAAAATTCGCTTCTCAAATAAATATCAATTATTGGGAGTCAATGGTGAGATTTTTATGAGAGTTTAAACGGTTTTATTCAAAGCTCTCAGTAAGTATTTCTATATCAATCATCAAGTGATTCTTCAATAAAACAATATATAACATAAAGCTTAAAGCGCCCTAGTCTAAATTTTAAGATGAGAAAAGTTTCTTGAACCCATAAAGAGTCCAAAAAAACGAAAAGTGAAAGCATAAAGCTTTAAGGAATTCAATCAGCACATCTCATGAAGAGAAGTTTAGGAAATTCAGTGGAGTCTTAGAAACATAGCATAGATTCTGGCAAGGGAAAATTCTGCGTTGTCAAAGGAAAACTCTATTCTAGGAACACACCCTGATATAACATTTTGATATCTATAACTAAACCAAATGTTGCAGCAGCCCATCTTCTTCACCAATTGAAGCACAATGTCTTCATAGGAATGGAACTCTTCCACCATATATGTTGTTTTGAAACAAAGACTTAGAGATGTTAAGTTTTCCATGTAACATTACTGTCTACTTTGTAAAAGTCATGGTTTGGTTCCCATTACTTCATAATGTGCACCGGTGCAAAAATAGTTCACGGTTAGGTCTATCATTCCATAAATGAAATCATCTCTTTCTTACATTTTCTAACTTACAAAACTTATTCACGCAGAAACATTTAAGTGCAATTTAACTACATTATTTAATACCCGATTGTATCCGATGAAAAATATGTCTATGTCTATAGGTCTACGGTTAAAAACTATCTTTTTTCTATTAAATCATGTTGTATCAGCACATTTTGTCATCGAACTCTTGGTCAGTAAAAATGAAAAAGAAAACTGCATGCAAGAGGATTTCTAACTTAACATTGATTGCAATGGAAGCCTGATGCTCTCGTTTCCCTTTTTTGAAAATGTGGCTTCTTGTTTTAGGCCTACATGTTATTTCTACAAACTAATTGTTTGAATTTGCATTCATAAAAATGCTCTAACATCCCCAAAATTCACTGTTACCAATCTATATTTCTATATGGAATTTGCTTGTTAGTTCACCCCAGTACATGTGCGTGAATGTACCATTCCTTGAATTATTGTGAAGCATCTTCTGGTTTAAAGTCAGTCCCTGGAGCACATGTTGTAATTAAGTTCCAAGGTGGGACATTGTGCCAGACTAGCTATGTGGTCTTGAAGTTGAGTCTGTAAAACGTGGAAACTGAGGGATTTTGCCCTGTATCCAAATTCCAGGTGTTAATTGGTCCAGAAAAAGAGCAATTATTTAACCTCCACTTGCCTTATGTAGCTGGTGATGAGAATGAACTCGGTTTTCAGAAGGTATGAAGAGAACACAGAGGTATAAAATGCCATTTTAGGTGCCTTCATCAGTGATAAAGAGGGCATGTTTGACCACTTGGATGGCTGCAGTCTTTGGCTATTATACTGGCACGAACCCTCACTATAAGTTGGTCAAGTGGTCATTATCTTTAATATTTTTGTACATCAGGATAGCGACTCGTTTCCCAATGTTATACAAAAGGTAACGTAACAGTAGTGTATAGGCTACACCAGTGAATAAGTCCTCAAAATCTGATATAGCACCAAGGTGCTCACGCTTAACTTGACCCCACTACTGAGCTGTCAAATTTCAGAGAAAACTAATTTCTCTTCTAATATCAAAGATAGTATAAAGAAGCTCACTAATATCTAAAGCAATTCACATGTCAAGTACAATATAATCTTTTAAATCTTGGCATTAATGAAACATATGTAGACGGGAGTCTTGTTATTGAATTCAGTTACCTTGCTTTTATTTTCACAATTAGAAGAATAAATACATGCATCAGCCCAGCCAATGCGTTTCATCATAAAATTACTTCATCAGGGTTAAAATATGACGTGTATCAATACCAATAGAGCAGGCCTTGAAATGGAGAATAGTTATATTTTGTGCTGTGAATCCCCTATAGTGTGCTACCAATCACCCAAATTAAAGCCTTGGTTTTTCGGTTGAGATAAGAATTTCCAAAAATGGTGTGATTCTTTATTGATAAATAGATGCCGTTTAATTTTATCAGAAAAAATCCTTCTTGATTAATATACAATCGCTGGGATTCCCCGTAGCGTAAAGGAGGTAAGGTCTCCTGAGCAAATATCCTCAGTCTTCTTGCCAGTCTTCTATGTGTGAATGAAGATAGACATATGTTTCATTAATGCCATGATTTACAAGATTATATTGTACTTGACTTTTGAATTGCTTCAGATATTAGTGTGCTCCTTGATACTATCTTTACTTTCCCAATGTTCTTTTCAAAGAATGAAAGATGTGTTCAGTTTCGGGTCGAATGTTGGCATCCATTCTTGAAAGATGAAGTGTCAGCCCTTCAAAGAGTCAATGTCATTGTTAGTTGAGATCTCCATGTAGAGCTTCCTATCACTAGCATTCTTGTTGATCTTGATGCTCCTCCCTTTTATGTAATATGGAAATATATATTAGAGAATGAATGGGGAATATGAATGCATAAATAAATACGGTATGAAAATATGGATAGTGGTTTACTTTGTAATCAGAGATTTGGTTCTGAGCGGTGACTGACTCTGTTCTCTCTTATCTCTGCAGCATCACTAACAGATTCCTCAATTAGGACACATTCCAGATGACTGGTGACCGGTAGGCAGTAGTCATCTCACTTTTGTAAAAGCTTGCCTTAATCATTGATGTTTAAGAAAATCTGTGGACAACATCCAAAAACCCATCTATATCCATGATCACTAAGTCGAAATTTGGAAAAGGAATCCAAGTACAACTTTTAAAAGCTGTTACTTTCTGAACAGCTCTGACATTTTCAAGGGGTATCTCCTACATGAATAAGACTTGGGCAGACCTGAATTTATAACCTGGTGGAATCTGGTGGCCACAGTTATCATTGATAACCAATGTGTATTTTGTTCACTCTCTCCCGTTAAATACATAAACACCTACATGTTCAATCTAGAATTCAAGATCTTGCTTGAAAGTACAATTGCTTTGGTGTGAATAGGAAAGCAGGATGGTGCTGGAGCGGGAATGGTTTCAAACAGAGTCTGAGTTGTGTATCATCGGCGAATCCCCACTTGTCTTAATTGTCTACTCAAGTTGATGAATCTTTGCTCTTTTTTAGAGAAGACTATGAGCTTTACATCACATTAAATTATCACAATGTCTATCTCTGTCAGGTAAAGAAGAGAGTTTGTTATGGGTTAAAAGGTTTTATTATCCGAAAAGTGTAATAAATCATCGTTATTAGATTCACTAGTAAATGTTTAGTAATTTCAATCATTAGCATCTCATTAGAAATCAATAATCAATAAAATAATCAATAAATCACAATGAAGTGCATTAGGCATGTTCCATAAAGGAAAGTAATCCCTATTCTAAGGATGAGAAGGTAAAGGTGTCAGTGTCAGAGACCCATAAAGAGTTTTGATATCAAGAGAAATCATAAAGGATAAAGCTTCAGTATTAAGGTTAGCTCAATAAATCAATAAACAATTAAAGCAAAACTTCTCATAAAGAGGGGTTTAAGAAACTCACTAGAGTCTCAAGCAGTGCGGACAAGGCATAAAGGGATATGAAGGCATGTAGTGGTGGCCCTGCTCTAGGAGCACACATTATTATAGACAAAGAAGAAGATTGTTTCAGTCTTCATGTAGCTTCTTCTTGCTTTTGTCGGCCAATCAGCTTCCAATACACTTATGGGAACGCGTTCACTCCCCATCTTCTCACAGATTCTTAAAACAGCAACTTCAAAAATTCAACTATGTTTTTTCATCTCAATGGGCCCGATTCACAGAATGAACTTAAGACTCAATCCTAAACTTACTACTATTTTGGTATTCACAGAATGCACTTACTACTTTTGGCATTCACAGAATGAACTTACTACTTTTGGTATTCACAGAAGTTAGGATTTTGTCTTAAGTCTGTCTTAAGACAAACTTAAGACAGACTTAAGACAGACTTAAGACAGACTTAAGACAGACTTAAGACAAAATCCTAACTTCTGTGAATACCAAAAGTAGTAAGTTCATTCTGTGAATGCCAAAAGTAGTAAGTGCATTCTGTGAATACCAAAATAGTAGTAAGTTTAGGATTGAGTTTTAAGTTCATTCTGTGAATCGGGCCCTTTGTTTCCTATGATATAACTCCTCATTCAAGGCTACATTCCTGCATGCGAAATTTCATTTCTAACCTACTAAATTATATGTCTAGTCATTAGTTAACAATGGTCTTTTTGGAAGTTGAAACATCTGCATAAACAAAAAGAAAACATTTTGCACAACAACCATTCATTGGAAAAACAAGTCATTTTAAAAGGTCAAGACCAAGGTTAAATGCTGAATTTACAATTTATTAGATCTGTTACCTTTAATGTGGTGGTGACTCAACATATTAGGCCTTGCACTTTTGAGTATGATTGCCTAGTGCAATTTTGTATATTAAATTCACGTTTTTAGTCTTATTAGCAATGCCGACTTTTAACATTATTTCTTGAAAAATTGAAATGCTTCCCCAATGGTGATTCAAATGTAAGAGGTATATCTGGTACCAGTAATGTTTGGGAGAGAACAATTTAATGTTAAAGGAGAACAATCTTTCAGAGCCAAAACTGCAAGAAAACAGCGATTCTGACCACAGTGTTATGTCGCATCTCTGTGGTCCACGTTCCAGAGTATTCTGTTGCCATCTCTATCCCTGCTCATGTTGCCTACATCTTCACCGTTTTATTCCCAGGTCTCAAAGGTCTCACATATCTGCTGTTATCATCTTTCGCTTGCTGGAAACATTTGAACATTACTAATCACAAATTTGAGACTCTCACTAAAAAGTCATTAAACCCAACAGAACTAGCTATATCCATGCTTCCTATTTGGATCACTTCAGGTCACCCTCTCAAAACTGCTTTATATAAATGACCATGCAGCGTGTATTCATTGTTGGTCTCGACAATGCAATTCCATTCACTAGAACAAAAAGATGCACACTGGCTAGGAATTTAGGCAAGGATACATTTGAAACATGACGTAATCTGAGGCTAGTGTGCAGTGGTTATTAGCGCTTTACAAAAACGTGAAATAAAATAAAATAACTCGGAGCAGATTTATCTCTGTCTACCTATCCCAAGGATTGGCACAGCTTCCATTCTTACATTTTGATCTTAGTTAAGAGCCCTGTCCTGCACACTTTTCACGGGACCGTTTGTGTTTTAGCGTAAAAACACAGCTCCTAATTTGTATGTTGCCTGCATTGCTTCAGAGGGAGAGACTGACATCAAGCACTTTGCTAGTCTGCAGGGTGAGTGACCATACACAGTTACGAAGTGACAAGCATATGTTGTCAAAATACACATTTTGGCAAACACACAAGACATTGCCAGTTGGAACAGAATTACTTTCCCACACCTGTTGGGCTGAATACAACTTGTTGGAACACTGGAAATGGCCCACATACATACAGTCAGGAGAACACAAACCACTGGTTCATTTACTTGTTAATCTCATGGGGGGCGGAGTGAAATCTACCACCGTATTTGCTTCGAGGCTTGCAAGGAGTCAATGTTGACATTGTGAGTCACAATAGCTCTTGGACCTTATTTTTTATATTGCAATTTTGTTTTAACTGCATTTGCGCAACACAAGATTTGTGACTGTAAACATCCTTTGAATAATTGAATCTCAATGTATCTGGCGACCTCAGCTTTAGAAATGAATGGAATCTGGAGTTTGGTCTTAAAAAAGAGATGGGTAGCCATTCATATATTATTTCTTTCTTTAAATGTGCTCATCTGTTTCATTAGCTTAGACGCTGGTCACGTCATTATAACGTTTTCACATTAGTATATACGTGCTCTCTAGAGGGCAATGAACGGTTAACCGACCAGGCATGTTATTGAATACCTTTGCTATATTGTAGGTGCACCAGACAAAATTACAAAATGATTATCGAAACAATGGGGTGTCCCGTAGGCGCTGGAAATAGGTGTGCGGGGGTTGGAGGGGGGGGCTGCTGCAACACTCCCAAAATATACATGCTGGAGTGCAGAAGGTGAATGAGCAATAACGATGCCTTTGAATACTGTTTTTATCTTGTCACATTTGCTGTGCATTTAAAGACAGCTGTCAATTGTCAGGCTTTGTCTTATGACAAATTACCTCTTATTCTTTGAACATTTAGATTGATGGTTACGTTTCTTTCTCCGACTACAAAGTTAGACGATTTTGTAAAGTGAACTATCTGACGATCGTGCAGGGGCAAAGGCAGAGTGTGAAAGGAAATGCTGTTGGATGACATTTATTCATTATAAACTGTACACCTATTTTAAAACGTCTCCAGTTACAAGAGTACAAATGAAACACATTTTTCTTCTGTAATTCTAAAGTGTGATGGAAAAAAATGTAATAAGCACAAAACAACTCAATACTTTTTACTGGGTGATGGGCCAATGATAAATATTTGCTGAAATTTGATTTCCACATATTATGGTTTGTATTCAAAGTAGTTTTATCAGTAAATCTGCATATCAGTACAACTAGTGTTGCCATTTAAAAGGAAAATGTGTTGTCTGTAAATAATCGTGTACTACCACACCATGCTTTAGTAATGTAATGCTTCAAAATGCACCACAGGCTTCATACCACCCCTTACCACTCCCGACTGAATGGACATGGCTCCTTTGCTATGCTTGTTATTTGTGTGATGCATGTTTTTTTTCAAAACCCTTTGACTTCAGTGATGTAACATTGATGGTAACACTTGTACTCTGAAAAGTGTTTCAGTACCACTTGGGTGTCCCTTTGTCACAGAGGAATAGGCCTGTGCAAATGGCCTCCTATATTATAGAATCATGATTCAGCAGGCCTAGTCACATTTATAACTTCATTTACGTTACATCACGGAAGGAACAAATTACTTATTCCCTAATAGATCTCTGAGACTATTCCACGGTCTTGCCACACTTGCATGAAGACAACAAGCATTTACAATGCAATGGTTTCGCCTTTGGAAAAGTTAGAGCTATTGTAATTGTAAATGACAAAATTTGTATTTATGTGTTGGTTTTGAAAACAGATAAATAAATGGCATTGTCATTTACATTGCCATTAGCCTCTGCAGTCACTCTGCAGTCCCTAGCACTCCATAGCACTCCCTAGTCACTCTGCACTCCCTAGCACTCCCTAGTCACTCTGCACTCCCTAGCCCTCCCTAGTCACTCTGCACTCCCTAGCCCTTTGCACTCTGCACTCCCTAGCACTCCCTAGTCACTCTGCACTCCCTAGCACTCCCTAGTCACTCTGCACTCCCTAGCACTCCCTAGTCACTCTGCACTCCCTAGCACTCTGCAGTCACTCTGCACTCTCTAGCACTCCCTAGTCACTCTGCACTCCCTAGCACTCCCTAGCACTCTGCAGTCACTCTGCACTCCCTAGCACTCTGCAGTCACTCTGCACTCCCTAGCACTCTGCAGTCACTCTGCACTCCCTAGCACTCTGCAGTCACTCTGCACTCCCTAGCACTCTGCAGGCACTCTGCAGTCACTCTGTACTCCCTAGAACTCTGCAGTCACTCTGCATTCCCTAGCACTCTGCAGTCACTCTGCACTCCCTAGTCACTCTGCACTCCCTAGCACTCTGCACTCCCTAGCACTCTGCACTCTGCACTCCCTAGCACTCCCTAGTCACTCTGCACTCCCTAGCACTCCCTAGTCACTCTGCACTCCCTAGCACTCATTAGTCACTCTGCACTCCCTAGCACTCTGCAGTCACTCTGCACTCTATAGCACTCCCTAGTCACTCTGCACTCCCTAGCACTCCCTAGCACTCTGCAGTCACTCTGCACTCCCTAGCACTCCCTAGCACTCTGCAGTCACTCTGCACTCCCTAGCACTCCCTAGCACTCTGCAGTCACTCTGCACTCCCTGGCACGCTGCAGTCACTCTGCACTCTCTAGCACTCTGCAGTCACTCTGCACTCCCTAGCACTCCCTAGCACACCCTAGCACTCTCCACTCCCTAGTCACTCTGCACTCCCTATCACTCCCTAGCTCTCCCTAGCACTCCCCAGCTCTCCCTAGCACTCTGCAGTCACTCTGCACTCCCTAGCACTGCCTAGTCACTCTGCACTCCCTAGCACTCCCTAGTCACTCTGCACTCCCTAGCACTCCCAAGTCACTCTTCACTCTGCACTCACTACTCTGCGGGTGACAGTGCTCACCATGTTGGCCGCGGAAAAGGAATAGGGTATTGAGTGGGGGTAGGGTTAAGCTTTAAAAATACCTGCCTGGTACACCTTACACTTTAATCTGGCTAGCAGCCAGTATGATTAAAAACAGGAAAAATTAGGAAGTCCCAGGGCTCTAGTAACCCCTACTTCCTCTTAGGGTCAACATATTTCTGCCACTTGTGTTCCCAAATGCTCAATCCACACTTATTCCAAAATGCTGACGTAACTGATGAATTTAACATACATACGTCAAGCACACCTAAACACCTCTTCCAGGCAGCCCCTTCATCAGACACGCACACACCACCACCAGAGAGCCTGGAGCAGCAGCAACGCGACACCCTCCTCCTCCCTGCTCCTAGGAGCGAATCCGGCCCAGAATCCAGCCCTTCCCCCTGCAGGACAACTTCTGAAAAGGAGGAGGAGGAAGGGGGACCTCTGAAGAATAGACAAATCCAAACCAAGCAATGCAATCGGCCGTGAAAAAAAGAGGTCACCCTTAGCCCGAGCTTTTCCCAGGGCAGTGTTTTTCTCTCGCTCTCCTATACCGTGTCCCTTACTGTGTTTTGAGATCCAAGTCCACACAGAGACAACACACACTGCACACACCAAACCACCCCTGCCCGCAGCTCTACTGCACACCGGATTTTCGCTATACCCGCTCATGAGTCTCTGTTAACCAATTCCTCCCACAAACCACCTCATGAAACACCAGCAGCGAGAAACCCCCCAGCCAGATGAGCCATCTCCCGTTTGGACATAAAAAGCCCTCCTCCCGCCGCGCTCGCTCTCCCAGAGCGCGTGGGCTGCATTTATTTATTTAAATACACAATTACCAATCGGAGATGGGGGTTAATTGCAAGGAACTTACAAGAGCTTGCCCGGGACGCCCACTGCTGCCGCTGCACTCAGACGGGCTCTGCTGCTCCTACCGCTTTCTCTGTGGTTTGTTTTTTAGCGGCTCCACGCAGCTTCTCGCCGGTGCTTTGTTGTTGTTTTTGAGGCGAGGGGAGCCGCCGGTGAAGTTTTGTGCGCTCGAGGCTTCTCGCGCAGGGTCTGCTCACCAGCGGAGGAGTTGGATCGCCATCTTCCTCTCACTTTCCTCTCCTGCTGCTTGCTGCTGCAGCAGATGACCTGAGAGGGATCCATCTCACTCACACTGTGCGCGTCTCTCTCCTCGCTCTGAATAATGAGCAACCAGAGGCCAGGCAGAGCGAGAGACAAGGAAGACAACCTCGCAGTCCTTCTCCTCCACCACCGAGAAAGCCAGAGCTCCAGGGAGCAAACGCGGACCATGTTTACCGCTAGTGTAGTGTGTCCACGGACAGCGGGAGGGGGGAAGGGGGGCGGGAACGGGCACACGGACAGTGGGAGGGGGGAGGGGGCGGGAACGGCACACGGACAGCGGGAGGGGGGAGGGGGGCGGGAACGGCACACGGACAGCGGGAGGGGGAGGGGGCGGGAACGGCACACGGACAGCGGGAGGGGAGGGGAGCACTCACCTGGACTTCTTCCGGCGGCGGTCGGCCTGGAGGAATGACCCCAAAAAAACTAAAAAAAATAAATAAATAAACACCGCCCACCGCCGCGATGATGATCAGAAAAGGGTGGAGAGGGAAGAAATCGCGGGAACGCCCACGAATCTGGTCCGGCCATGACGGACAGATCTCTGTTCCAATGGCTAGCCTCCATTTATGGAGCTAGCCAATGGAACAGAGGGCGGATTCCCAAGCCACATATTATTCTCATTAGGTTTTCGCCTGCGCGAAAAGCTGCGCAGTGCGCAGCTTTCACTTAGGCGAAACCTAAAAAGGGAGAGTTGAAAACACTTCATAGTGAGCGACCCCACCAATTTAGTCAGCCTTTGCTCCCAGATTAAAACAATCTCTCCCTTCACAAAGCTCTCAAACCTTCCTCTTCCTTCACCAAGAGGGAATGTGTAAGAATTTGTTTTTTTCATTGACAAGAGTGTGCGCTTTGGTCAAGAAGTAACCACAATCCATGAATGCATAAGGCAAAAGCACAACCCTAAATTAACCTGTCCTCAAGCCCCCGTTAGCTTGGCACAGAGCAGTCAGGATTAATTTACAGGCAATCTTTAAAGCATTTGTGCAACACTTCAAACAGTAACATATTGAAAGCACACCACAAAAGGAGCTCACAAAAAGATTAGACAAATAGTGTTAGGAATCGGCCTTGACTTGTGTGATTAGTGCGGTTCTGACACTTTTTTATGGCCCCTTATTGTATGAGCATGTACTTCATAGACCTTCCCTAAGGGGAATAAGGAGGAGCAGCGCACTACCGTCGTTGCTTGGCTTACTCCTTCGTGACCACGCCCCCTCTCCACTTCCTGGTTCCTGCTCGTGTGTTGTACTGGCGTCTTGAGGACTCTCTGCTGGGGTTCTTGAGTATAGACGGTGGTATTCTTGGTTGCTGCCCCTTGTCCCTTTGAATGCCTGCTCTTGGAGTGTGTGTATTTGCCTAAACGGTACTCGGCATTTCTTCGCCGCTTCTAATACCGGTGATCGCGACGCCCCTGCCATCGCTCACGCATTTTGCGGGCGTAGTCCGTTCACTATATTCAGTTTCTTCTTTTGTTTGTGGCTGCAATACCTCCTTTGCTGGTATCATTCTTTTGGGACTTCCTATCGAGTGTGAGCACTCCGCCCTGTATTACTAGGGGCCGGGTGTCTCACCTCCTGAGTTGTTACTGCTCCGCTGCACTGGCTCCCCCTTCAGACAGCCGGTCGGTTCACCTCACCTTCCTTTAAGATTTTTGTTTGCGTCTGAGGTGTGTTGAGTCCTTCGTGAGTTCGTTCTGGCCCCCTCCCTGTTGCCTGGACTCATCGATGAAGCTCGCCCGACCTTCAGTTGGGGTAAGATCCATAATTAATCACACATGTCAATGTTTCGCTAGGTTTAAACAGAATAACCGTTGGGAGTGTTACTGTTCATAACTTGCTTTTTGTTTCCTAGCCTGGACCATCCCCTGAGACGCCTTCTGTTATTTGTTACCCCTCGTATGAGGAGAGTGGTGGACACTCCTTGGGTAAATTCCCTCATACTTTTAGGAGACAGTAGACAGGAGTGTTGTATACTCTGATATCGCATTCCTGCTTCTGTGTCCTGGAGGTGGAGGGATTCTTCTTCACTCCTGTGGAAGTTGGCCCTTCTCCTAACAGAAAGCCAAGCCCACGAATTACCCTTCCCCTGAGCGAGGATGAATCCTGACCCCTCTATGGAGGCTTCGGGCCTTGCACCCCAGACCCTTACTATGGAGGATTTAATGGCAGCTTTTGTGGCCCTTCAGACAGAAGTAGGCAGATTAGGAACAGAAAATCAGAGATTAGTTGCAGAGGTCCATCAGTTGAGAACAGGCACCATCCCTAAAGCTCACAAAAGCTATATTCAGCCTGCCAAATTCACGCTTTCACCAACAGAACAAGACACGAGAGCTAGCACTGATCCCACTGCTTCCCCTGTTCAAGTCACGGTGCACACCCCTAACCCTGTGCCCTTAGCAATGCCCGAGAGATTCTCAGGAGATAGCACTAAATTTGATGTTTTTATGAATCAATGCCAACTCCAGTTTCTATGCAAAGCTGCCTCCTTTCCAGACGATTCGGCCAAGGTGGCTTTTATCATTTCCTATCTGGCCGGGAACGCAGCAGAATGGGCTGTACCTCTAGTACAGAATAACGATCCCTTGTTGTATGATCTTGATCAGTTTAAGGACAAAATGAGGAGTCTTTTTGCTAAGCATTCATACATGCAAGCTAGTGACACTGAGCTACTTAATCTTAAACAAGGTTCCAAGGATCTACTCTCTTATATAACCAATTTCAACCGCTTGGTAGCCGAAACCCACTGGCCCGAAGACAAAAGAACCTCCTTGTTTTACCGGGGACTATGTGAGGAAATAAAATACCTACTCTCTCAGATAGTGAATCCCCCAGAGGACTGTGCCTCCTTTATTGACCTGGTAGTGAAATTAGACCATAGGTTGCATGAGAGAAAAGGAGAAAGGAATCGTACTGTCGTGCCCAAAATGGTCTTCCATAGAACTGAGAAACCCATATCGAAAGATGCCCCAGAACCCATGCAGATAGGGGGAATTCGCGGGCCTCTATCCACAGAAGAAAAAGAGAAGAGAAGGAAACTGAACCTTTGTCTCTACTGTGGAAAAGGAGGGCATTTCGCTAGAGAATGTCCTGTGCGCCCTAAAACCCCAAAGCAATCTGTAAGCAGTCTTTCTAGTTCGGAAAACTTGAAAGCTTGAGGAACAAAGAGGTCGATTCCTCAAGCTCAAACCCTCCACAGATCTCCTCCAGACAAGTACTAGTGTTTAAACATTTCACTGTACCCATTACTCTCACGTATTTGAACAAAAGGCAATATACCATGTCCGTTCTTTTAGATTCCGGAGCTACGGGGAACTTTTTTGATATCCAACTAGCTAAACAATTGGGTCTTACCTTTATCGCTAAACCTCAGTCTGAATCCATTTGAGCGGTGGATGGATCTGAGTTATCTTCCGGAATGATCAGTTATCAAACCCCACCACTGATTATCGTGTTCAATAACGGTCACTCAGAGACCCTTGTTTTTGATCTGATTGATGCCCCCAATTTTGGTGTTATCTTGGGAGTCCCATGGTTACAGATACACAATCCCGCTATAGACTGGGTGAAGAGAACTGTTACCTTGAGCTCTCCCTTTTGTAGAAAACACTGTTACCAGGAAGCCAGAGAACCGGATTTGCCGTTATTTTGTGCAGTACAATCAGGGGTGGACTCGTGTTTGCCTGAACAATATTCCGATTTTTCCAATGTATTTAGTGAGCAGGAGGCTACCAAATTGCCTCCGCACAGGAGCTATGATTGCAGGATTGACCTGATACCCGGTGCAGACTTACCCTGTAGTCGCATTTATGCCTTGACTCCCTCAGAAAACGACTACCTAAAAAACTATCTAGATGACATGCTTGCCAAAGGATTCATCAGACCTTCCACGTCACCTGTTTCTTCCCCTTTGTTTTTTATCGATAAAAAGGAAGGAGGGCTCAGGGCTTGCTTGGACTATAGAGCCTTGAACAAAATAACCATAAAAAACAAATACCCT
This sequence comes from Lissotriton helveticus, assembly GCF_964261635.1. NCBI lineage: Eukaryota > Metazoa > Chordata > Amphibia > Caudata > Salamandridae > Lissotriton > Lissotriton helveticus. The sequence goes on along the minus strand of NC_136059.1, from coordinate 777,375,123 downwards.
CTTCCTCTGATTCCTGTCCTTCTAGACCAGATTAAAGGAGCAAAGATATTCACAAAAATCGACCTCAGGGGTGCTTACCATTTGATCAGGATAAAACAGGGAGACGAATGGAAAACTGCCTTTCGTACCAAATTCGGACTCTATGAGTATTGCGTAATGCCGTTCGGGTTATGCAATGCCCCGGCGGCATTCCAATACTTCATTAATGACATCCTGAGAGAATACATCGATATTTTTGTAATCGTCTATATCGATGATATTCTTATTTTCTCACAAAATGAAACCGATCATGTCGAGCATGTCCAAAGAATACTACACAAGTTGCAGGAGAATCAATTATATGCCAAATTGGATAAAAGCACATTTCACACCACAGAAGTTGACTTCTTGGGTTTTACCATTAAACCTGGTGGCCTGCAAATGGACCCCAAGAAAGTAGAGGCTTTGGTGCAATGGAAAAGTCCCACTTCGGTCCGGGAAATACAATCCTTTCTAGGATTCGCCAATTTCTATCGGCGATTCATTGATCGTTTCTCTGAAACTGTTTCCCCTATCACAAAGCTCTTGAGAAAAGGAGTGCCTTTTGTCTGGACACTCGAGGCAGAACAAGCATTTTGTGTCTTAAAGGATAAGTTCACTTCAGCTCCTATTCTTCGACACGCTGACAATACTCAACCCTTTTATGTGGAGGCTGATGCCTTGCAATATGCAGTAGGGGGTATTCTTTCCCAACAAGATACTGACACCGGTCAAATGCATCCCATAGCTTACTTTTCCAAAACCTTACTACCTGCGGAAAGAAACTACACCATAGGGGAGCGAGAACTGTTGGCCATCAAGTTGTCCTTTCAGGAATGGAGACATCATTTATTAGGGTCTCCCCATGTGGTTACCATTTATTCTGATCATAAAAACCTTCAATTTTTTAAATCTGCCAGAGCGCTCACGCCAAGACAAATGAGGTGGTTGTTGTTCTTCAGTGAATATGATTTTGTGATCACTTACAGGCCCGGTACACAACAGGGAAAAGCTGATGCATTGTCCCGTCTAGGACTGGATGAACGCCCCAACCGAGAACAACCACTTCCAATCATCCCTGAAAACAAGATCCTTGGGGTGGGGGAAAAGGACCACACACTTCTTGAGGACCTCAAGGGCCTACTCGTAGCTATCCCATCTGATGAGTGGTTACAACAGCCCCTCCACACCATCAAGGAAGGGATATATTATCATGACAATAAGATGTTTGTGCCTGCCTCTCCCTTGAGACAAAAAATCATTGTATGGTGTCATAGTAGCCCTTTGGCAGGACACACAGGTGGGCGTAAGACTATTGAACTATGCCGCAGATGGTTTTGGTGGGAATCTTTGTCTCAAGACGTTTTGGAATATGTTCACTCATGTGCGATATGTGCCCGCCAAAAGGCTTCTCATTGTGCACCCACAGGGCTTCTAAAGCATATAGCCATACCCCCTGCACCATGGCATACTATTAGTATGGACTTCATGACGGATCTACCACCATGTCAAGGCTATACTACTATCTATGTAGTGGTAGATCTGCTGTCCAAGATGAGTCATTTCATTCCTCTAAAGAAAGTACCTTCCTCGAAAGAACTAGTGACTGTATTTTTGGACACTGTGGTGAAATTGCATGGGTTACCCACAGTTATCATCTCAGACAGAGGTCCCCAGTTCGTTTCCAAGTTCTGGAGAGGAATGTGTGAGGTGTTGGGTATTGATCACAGGCTTTCTACCGCATATCACCCCCAAACAGATGGGCAAACCGAAAGAACTAACCAAACGTTAGAGCAATTCCTGCGTTGTTTATTAACAACTATTCCTTCTACATGGGTTCAAGCACTCCCTTTAGCTGAATTTGCTTACAACAATTCCAGCCATGCAGCCACCAAGGTCTCTCCTTTCTTCTTTGTACACGCCCAACACCCTAGAATGCTCCCCATTGTATTACCCCCCGATGACATTACAGTGCCCGCTTTAGAAGAACATCATGCCCACATCCAGAGCACCTGGGAAGCAGCAAAGACAGAGCTAGAAAAGGCTAAAGAAGCAATGAAGAAACAAGCCGATAAGCACCGTAGAACAGAGCCTGTATACTCGATAGGAGAGAAAGTGTGGCTGTCCACAAAAAACCTCAGAATGGAGGGGTCGAAAAAATTCCAACCGAGATTCATAGGGCCCTTCCCAATAGAGAAAATACTCACCCCTGTCACCTTGAAACTCCATCTACCCCCATGCATGAAAATCCATCCAGTGTTCCACAGTTCCTTGATCAAGAAATACATACCTTCTCTTGTCCCTGAAATCCCTCCCCCTCCAGTACAGATAGACGGAGAAACAGAATATGAAGTAAGCAAAATCTTGGACTCCAGACGATTCCGAGGTAAACTTCAATACTTCATAGATTGGGTAGGATATCCCCCAGAAGAAAGATCCTGGGAACCTGCGGAAAATATACATGCAGTTCGATTGATCCGACAGTTTCACAGATTGCATCCCTCGAAACCTGGTCCAGTGAATAGGTCTTTAAGGAGGGGTACTGTTAGGAATCGGCCTTGACTTGTGTGATTAGTGCGGTTCTGACACTTTTTTATGGCCCCTTATTGTATGAGCATGTACTTCATAGACCTTCCCTAAGGGGAATAAGGAGGAGCAGCGCACTACCGTCGTTGCTTGGCTTACTCCTTTGTGACCACGCCCCCTCTCCACTTCCTGGTTCCTGCTCGTGTGTTGTACTGGCGTCTTGAGGACTCTCTGCTGGGGTTCTTGAGTATAGACGCTGGTATTCTTGGTTGCTGCCCCTTGTCCCTTTGAATGCCTGCTCTTGGAGTGTGTGTATTTGCCTAAACGGTACTCGGCATTTCTTCGCCGCTTCTGATACCGGTGATCGCGACGCCCCTGCCATCGCTCACGCATTTTGCGGGCGTAGTCCGTTTACTATATTCAGTTTCTTCTTTTGTTTGTGGCTGCAATACCTCCTTTGCTGGTATCATTCTTTTGGGACTTCCTATCGAGTGTGAGCACTCCGCCCTGTATTACTAGGGGCCGGGTGTCTCACCTCCTGAGTTGTTACTGCTCCGCTGCACTGGCTCCCCCTTCAGACAGCCGGTCGGTTCACCACACCTTCCTTTAAGATTTTTGTTTGCGTCTGAGGTGTGTTGAGTCCTTCGTGAGTTCGTTCTGGCCCCCTCCCTGTTGCCTGGACTCATCGATGAAGCTCGCCCGACCTTCAGTTGGGGTAAGATCCATAATTAATCACACATGTCAATGTTTCGCTAGGTTTAAACAGAATAACCGTTGGGAGTGTTACTGTTCATAACTTGCTTTTTGTTTCCTAGCCTGGACCATCCCCTGAGACGCCTTCTGTTATTTGTTACCCCTCGTATGAGGAGAGTGGTGGACACTCCTTGGGTAACTTCCCTCATACTTTTAGGAGACAGTAGACAGGAGTGTTGTATACTCTGATATCGCATTCCTGCTTCTGTGTCCTGGAGGTGGAGGGATTCTTCTTCGCTCCTGTGGAAGTTGGCCCTTCTCCTAACAAATAGAGCTTAATTTAAAAAATAAAACGAGACCAAAAAGACACAAAATAAAATTAGTAGAACCAGAGATACTGAATTTTATAGTTTGTAAAGAAAATAGCACCGAAAGGCATAAAGTGCCAACTGGTGATATCTGGTTATGCCAGAGTAGTAAAAAGTCACAAGTTCAGAGGTGCCACAATAGACTGAGATCTGGCTACAGGGATCCAGTTAGGACCACCAAAAAAAGGTACCTTCAAACCTGGTTTGCGGAGCATTGTGTGGAACGTCAAAGATGCGTTACGTCGCTGAGGTGATGCATTGGTCTGAGACGCAGCAAGGCTGCAGTGTGAGGTCCTGTTGCATTAATGTTTACGATTTCATCAATGGGGCGTGCGCGAGGCTTGCGATGCAAAGTCCATTGCTAAGGATCCGATATGCAGTCAGGGCGATGCATCAGTTCCAAAGAACTCTGAGATTGCGATTGAGAGTCTGCTGTTGTCATTGAGGCTACCGCTGATGAGAAATGCAAAGGCCTGCACCCGGGAAGCATTGCGCATCAGCAGTTGCAAAGGTGATGCAGGTTGTGGGGGTGATGTGAGCTTTTGTGGTAGATCCAATCCAAGCAGGAGATGCATCAGTTCTGCTTGGGTTGCCCCGCACAGCAGAGCAGTTGCGTCAGTTCTGCTGGATCCACAGGCTTGCAGAGCACCTTAGGCACACTTCCAAGGATCCAGGACTGGATTGGCAACACATGACAGAGTCCGAGGACAGATGTAAGGTTGCTGGAAGACTGTTGTGTCCCAGAGACTTCAGATCAGGAGGCCAGCCAACTACCCCTCGCAGCCACTCTGGTGTTTGGGTTCAAGAGATGCAGGTCCAGTCCTTCTCACCCAGTCAGGAGGGCAGCAGTGCAGTGCAGCACAACAGTAGTCAAGCAGAGTGGCAGTCCTTCAGGAGCACAGCATTCCTCCTTCCTGGCAGAGTATCCACAGGTCTAGAAATGTACTGAAGTGTTGGTGTATTTGAATTTGAATTTAAAAACATTTATTATTGAGCGCGCTTTTACCAAGCGGTTTCTTGGCGCTTTTCAGTTGATAACCAGCAATAGCAGCGAGAGGGGGTTAGGCAGCGAAAGCTTGGGAAAAAAGAAAGGTTTTGAGGTACTTATGGAACTCGATGTAAGAGGGTGAGGTGCGAAGATGCATAGGAAGAGAGTTCCAAAAGGTTGGGGCAAGAACCGCAAATGTTACTCCTCCCGCCTTCTTTTTTTTTAAACGGGGAGTGGTCAGGAGTGCCAAGTGGGTGGAGCGGAGTTCTCTGGCCGGCAGGTAAGGTTTGATGGCTGAGCATATAAACTCAGGGGCGGTGCCCATTCTGGCCTGAAAGGTGAGGCAGCCGAGTTTGAATAGGGCTCGCTCTCTCACAGGTAGCCAGTGTAATGCCTGCAGCATAGGGGTAACACGATGGAATTTGGGCAGGCCATGGATCAGGCGAGCGGCCTGATTCTGCACTAGTTGCAGACGGTGGATGGCATAGGCAGGCGCGCCATTGTAGATTATGTTGCCATAATCGAGGCGTGAGAGCACCATTGCCATCACGATGACTTTTAATGCCGGAAGGGAGAAGAAGCGGGAGATCTTCCTGATTATCCTGAGGGAAAAGAAACAGGAGGACACAACAGAACTAACATGGGAATGAACCGAAAATTGTGAGTTGAGAAGAATCCCAAGGGTTTTAACTTTGGGGACAGGGAGTGGGGGAGCACCAAGTGAAGGGGGCCAATAGGAGGGAGACCAGGGGCTGCAACCACCTCCGGTCAAGACCAACTCTGTCTTGTCCGGATTAAGTTTGAGGTGGTTGCAGTTCATCCAGTCCTGAATGAACAGCATAACTGTTTGAACATTCTGGGCGGATGAAGGGGAATTGGAGAGATAAAAAATTAGCTGGAGGTCATCGGCGTAGTTGAACACCGTGACCTCGAGCTGCTGCAACATAAAAATGAGGGGGTAGATGTATAAATTAAACAGAAGCGGGGAAAGTGAAGAACCCTGGGGAACACCACAATCCACCTTACGGGAGGCAGCGTCGAAGCCAGCAAGGTGGACCACCTGAGTCCTCTCGCTCAAAAAAGACTCAAGCCATGAGAAGGCTAGGCCCTCTATGCTCGCCGCCCTGACACGGGTAAGGAGTGTGGGGTGGTCCACCGTGTCAAAAGCGGCGGACAGATCTAAGAGGATGAGGGCTTGCGAGAGGTTGGTGTCAATGCCCTCACGTAGCCCATCCATCACTGAAATCACCACCTTCTCCGTAGAGTGGAGGGGCCTAAAGCCCGCCTGACAAGGGGAGAGGCAGTGATTTGCCTCCACGTGAGTGCTCAGGGTTTTGGTAACATGGGTTTCTAAAACCTTTCCCAAATAAGGTAGAAGAGAAATGGGACGATAGTTAGAAGGGAGTGAGGGATCGGCGCCAGCCTTTTTTAAAAGTGGGATGATAACCGCAGTTTTATGGAGGTCCACCTTTTATACCCTGTTATTGTGGTTCAGTAAGGTGGGATAAGCCTCTAGACAGTGGCTATGGAGTGCAAGGAATTCTCTTCCCTCCCTGCCCTTGCTCCAAGCTGGCTGGAGTGACAATGCAGGGTTGTTAGGTCCTTTGTATGTGGATAGGACACAGCCTATTTTGGTGTAAGTGAGGCTGTGTTCAGCTCCTCCCTCCCATGCTGTCAGTAAGGGCCCATCCATTCACACCTAAGCTCCCATTGTGTGTGGCTGTCTAGGAGGAAAACACAAAGCCTAACAGCAAACTACACCCAGTCATGTGACCAGCGACAGGCTGCAGGCACCAAATGGATAAGGCATAAAAAGGCACATTTGTAATAGAGGCATTTTCAGAACTGCAATTTATAACCCTGGAAATTACACCCATAAAATGTAATCAGACAACTCATATGTTATCCTATGCAGTAGTGAAAAACCCATTTAAGAGTTTCTCGTTACAAGGACAAGTAAAACTTAAAAGTACATGTCCTACTTTTCAAATACATTGCACCCTGCCCTCTGGGCTGTCTAGGGCCTACCCTAGGGTTGACTTATATGTATTAAAAAGGGTGGTTCAAGCTTTTAAAGGTTTATTTTATGTCAATTGAAAGTATGCAGTTCCTAATAGAATAGGAGAGAGAGGCCAGAGGAACCTGAGGTATCACATATGGGGATCTGCTCCTTCAGAATCAAAGGCCCTCACACTCCCAAATGGGTGAGATGCTTCATCATTGGGCAGCTCTTCGTTGGGCCGGTGCTGCAATGCCCAATGGGCCATGCAGGGGCTCTTTGCCTGAGTTCTTTCAGTTTGTTGCAGATGTGAAGGGTGTGGTACAATGTAGGTTTGAGAAAGTGAGTAGACTGGTGTAAAGTAATAACAAAATAACTAAAGGTAATGCAAAGGCAGTTTAATATCTGGATTGCTTTGATATGATTAAAAGCAGGGAATGGCTAGGAGTCGGTACAATGGTCCACACTATAGGAGTGGGTGCAATGGTCCACACTATCTCTAAAAAGGTTTTGAGGAGGTCAACATGTTTCTTACCTATTAAAAGTCAAAGTGCTAGGCTACTCAAGGGTGTGTCGGTAAAGAGTGCATGTTTCAAAAAACACAAGGGAACCCTCAAGGTATATAAGGACCTTGGGTAACAGTTATATATGCGATCAGTGGTCCTTAAACAAGTAAGATAACAACAGGATAAATATAGATTGGAATCAATGCTATATTTTGAATGTCCATCCGGACAAACAATTTAATGATATGATAAATACAAGAAACAGAATAGAGAACAGCAATCTAGTGGGACATTGTCCTGTATCCTGTAGGGAACATGACAATTACAGTTTACAAAACACACAAGGACATTTCAGGCAAGACAAACATAGCTTGTAAGGTGAAAATTATGTCAAGCTTAGAACTAACAATAAATGCACTATTTTTACACAATGTTTCATATAGGTCGACGACATTTCGATCCTTTCAAGCAATAGTAGGATCATCATTAGGACAATAAATAGTGCATTCCTAATTCAAGAGAAATTGCCTGTGAAAAAAGGGGGGAGAAAGCAAGAATGGTGATGGGAGGGGGATAAAAAGACAGTGTTAGGGCGACCTGATAGTGAATAACCTGCACAAGTTGAAGGCTATCTCACTCGGCTAAGTGACAACATGCGTGCGGTTATTACGTGGTAAGGATCTTGCACACTGTGTCAAGGACAGGAGTACGACTCAAAAGTGTGTGGCTCTATCATACAGCATGACCGTTAGATCCTAGAAAAAACTTGCTATCATTCGTAAAAATGCCTTAGAGAAGTTGAGAAATTACCATTTTTTGACACAAGTGATCAGGAGTGCGAAGCAAACCGCAACAAGATGCATGCGCAATTCGTTGCGGTTTGCTTTCCACATTCAAAATATAGCATTGATTCCATTCTATATTTATCCTTTTTTTTTAATATATTTATTATTTTCCATGTTGCACACACTTTATACATTATACATTGTTCAGCATTAATACTTCATGCTTCATAGTTAAATAAGCTCTATTACAAGATATACAAACATTTCATTACACATTCCCACAAACATTATTTATATTTCTTACTTTACCACCAATAAACATTAAGCCCTTCTTAATTCTATATTTATCCTGTTGTTATCTTATTCGTTTAAGGACCATTGTTCGCATATATAACGGTAAAGAGTGCATAGCATTTGAAACCCTACCCAGCATAAATCACATGAATATGTAGTATTACTTTGGATTAATGAATCAACCATAAAGGGGAGTTACCACACCCCAACAAAGGGTGGCAGAGGGACACTCGTTGGCATCAGGCCACTGTGCGTTGAGAGCACAACTGGCAAATGACCTACCCAAAGGTCTGCTACCACGAAAGTTCTGCATTGGGAGGCCTGAGATATGTTTAAAAGGCTATTTAAGTAGGTAGCACCATCAGTGCTGCAAATCCACTAGCAACATTTAATTTACAGGCCCCAGGTGCAGGTAGTGCCACCTTATTGGGCGCTTATAAGTAAATTAAATATGCCAATTGGGGAATGGCCAATGTTACCTTGTTTAAAGGATAGAGTACAAGCAATTACCACTGGTTAGCAGTGTGCAATGTCCTGATACCAGCAAAAACGAGGTCAGAAAAAATGGAGGAGGAAGGCAATAGGTTTTGGGGAAGAGCATCCAAAGTCTGACAGGTCTAGCAGAATATCATCGCCTGAGATTACTTCATCCATTGTTCACAACATCTTCATCTACTAAATCCACTGGGAGACAAAAGTGGACCTTTCAACTGATCTCAAGAGGCTTAGAAAATTATGATCCAGATAGCGGTGCAGTCGTCAGCTGCCCCTGACTTTCTTCTCCTTCCTCCTTATGCGGCAGTGAGTTAAACTGAGGCAGCAGGCAACAATCACAGTGTTCAGTTCACAAGTGCAATCAGAACACTGAAGTAACAGTCAGCTGCTCTCGTTCCTCAAGGTGCAGGATGTTGGTGGTACTTCTCTCTCTTGTACTTGGACAACAATAGGGAGATTATGTTGGGGAGTGTGGAACACCACAACCCTTCCTAATAGACTGCAGGCACAGGAAGGAAGCAGACACTACACCTCTTCCTGGCCCCAGGGAAGTCTTGGGTGAAATCCTAATTGTACCAGAGTAATTGGAGTAATTTCAGTATTTATCCATTACTCTTGTGATTATGCCAGCATTGTATTGTATTGTATTGTATTGTATTGTAATTAAACTTTTAATGCGCACAGCTACCCGCATGGGGTCTTCCGGCGCAGCTAAAGGTAGCAGTGACATGAGTCTAGCAGGTATCATTGAGGGAAAAGCAAGGTTTTAAGATCTTTATGAAATTTCGTCAGGGAAGGTTCAAGTTTCAATGCAGCTGGGAGAGAATTCCACAGTTTGGGGGCGAGACAAGAGAAGGAGCGTCCGCCCATACTTGTCAATTTAAAACGTGGAATCAGAAAATTCCCTTGAGAGGAGGATCTGAGAAGGCGGGGAGGAGAGTATAGTTAGACAAGAGACTGGAGGTAAGCTGGAGCTGACCCCTGCTTGATCTTGTGCATGAAGCAAAGGACCTTAAATTTGATTCTGCTTTCGATGCAGAGCCAGTGTAGATCTTTAAGATAGGGGGAGATGGGGGATCTCCATGGAACTTTACAGAGTAGGCGGGCGGGCGAGTTCTGAACAAGCTGAAGTTTTCTCTGGGACTCCCCGGTAACTCCAAGGTGAAGCACATTACCGTAGTCCAGGCGCGAGATGACCAGAGCCTGGACTACGGTGCGCCTTGTCGAGTCCGGGAGCATCCAGAGGATTTCGCGAAGCCACCCTAGGATGGAAAAACAGGAGGCTGCTACTCTGACTACTTGGTGCCGCATAGATAGCGAGTCATCCAGGACAAAACCAAGGTTCCGTACCTGCGCAACAGGCAGGGGTAGTGGGACCATTTCTGGCGGCCAATGTTGTGGGCCCCAGAGATGTTTATGTTTGCCCAGGATGACTACCTCCATCTTATCTCCATTCAATTTCAGGAGATTGGTCTGCATCCACTCTGCCCCAGTTTGAGAGCGGACGGGGCACACGCCTTAGCCGGGGAGAGGGAAAAGATGATTTGAGTGGCGTCTGCGTATGAGTAAAGGGAGAGACCAGCGTCTTCCACGATGCTTGCCAGGGGCCTCACATAGATGTTAAAGAGCATAGGGCTCAGTGAGGACCCCTGGGGCACCCCATGCGCAGACGAACGAACAGAGGAAGATGAATTGGAGGAGAAGACCTGGAATGAACGACCGTTCAGAAAGGAGGAGAGCCAGGCCAGTGCAGGGCCGGTTACCCCAGCCGCCTTCAGTGCTTTCAGAAGGATAGGGTGCGAAACCGTGTCAAATGCGGCGCTTAAGTCTAAGAGAATAAGCGCCGAGGTTTCGCCATGGTCGAGGCGAGAACTCAGTTCTCAGTAACCCCCACGAGGGTAGTTTCTGTGGAAAAATGGGTACGGAACCCATATTGAGACGGGTGTAAGAAGCCTGTGGCCTCGACATGGGAGGTAAGGTGTGTATTGATATGCCTCTCCAGGATCTTTGAAAACATAGGCAGCAAGGAGATGGGGCGGTAATTAGAAAATGTCTTGGGATCCGCACCAGGTTTTTTTAAGAGTGGAATCACCATGGCTCTCTTCCATTCATCAGGAACAATAGATTCTCGTAATGAGGAGTTCAGGAGCTCTTGAATGACCAAGAGTAGGTCAGGAGAAAGCTGCTGGAGAATGTCAATAGGAATAGGGTCAAGGGGAGAGCCTGAATTTACCTTGGCCATGCAGTCGCGAAGCGAGCTCTGATGAAACTGGGGCCACTCTGAGATCTGTACCACCTGGGATGGAGGGCCAGGTGTACCCGGAATGGGAGGATCATGTGGTGTCCTAGAGGGAGTCGAGGAGAGCGATTTGTAGATCGTATCAACTTTAGAAATAAAGAAATCGGCGATTTCATTACATTGAGTTTCCCCCAAAGCCGGCGGGGTAGGGGAAGTATTTGAGTCAGCTAGCTTCTTCTCCATTGAGAAGAGAGCTTTCGGCCGGCTGGTGGCACTGTTGATGGACTCCGAGTCGTAGGAGGCTTTCGCCTTTCTGCAGGCTCGGTGGTACTGCCTAAGCGCTGAACGATAAGTCAGTTTATCATTTAGGGTATATGTTTTTCTCCAGGATCTCTCCTGCTGTTTACATTTGGACTTCAAGATTTTAAAATCGTCCGTGAACCATGGAGCTGGAGGGAGATGTGTGATGGGACGTCTGGAGCGTCAGATGCCGGTTAATGTTAGAGGACAGCCAGTGGAAGACTTCCTGGTTCAAAGAGGTGCACATTTGCTTGAAGTTAGGGCGGCAGGCAAGTAGTGTAGCATTGAACGCAGGAATATTCAATTTGGACCAGGCTCTGTAGCTGCCCAGAGTGACAGGGGGGGGCGCTTTCATAATACTCTCTGCAGTCACGCTGAAGTAGATGGCCAAATGGTCTGACCAGTCAAGAGGAAGAGCAGGGGCAAGCTGGAGAAGGTGACCACCGCGTTTCAGAGCGCTTAGAGCGATACCTTTACTAGCGCTGTGCTGTGGATTGCGCTGCACATTTTAAAATCCCATTTTGTATCTTTGTTGTTTTGTGTTGCATTCTGCCCTGATTTTAACTCGCCATCGCCGCGACCCCCCCTGACCCCTTACCGCATATAATATAAATTCCAGCACCGCTGCTTAGCGGGTCCGGGCTCCTGGGTTCCTGGATCACGTGGTTTCGACGTGACGACGACGCCATCTTGGGAAGGCTGGTTCCTTCCTTGCCGGGGGTTAGCGCGCTAGCGCTTGTTGCCGCCACTCGCCTACATAAGGTGAGCTTAGACACGGGGTCAGCCTAGAGAAGGTGACCACCGCGTTTCAGAGCGCTTAGAGCGATACCTTTACTAGCGCTGTGCTGTGGATTGCGCTGCACATTTTAAAATCCCATTTTGTATCTTTGTTGTTTTGTGTTGCATTCTGCCCTGATTTTAACTCGCCATCGCCGCGACCCCCCCTGACCCCTTACCGCATATAATATAAATTCCAGCACCGCTGCTTAGCGGGTCCGGGCTCCTGGGTTCCTGGATCACGTGGTTTCGACGTGACGACGACGCCATCTTGGGAAGGCTGGTTCCTTCCTTGCCGGGGGTTAGCGCGCTAGCGCTTGTTGCCGCCACTCGCCTACATAAGGTGAGCTTAGACACGGGGTCAGCCTGGAGAAGGTGACCACCGCGTTTCAGAGCGCTTAGAGCGATACCTTTACTAGCGCTGTGCTGTGGATTGCGCTGCACATTTTAAAATCCCATTTTGTATCTTTGTTGTTTTGTGTTGCATTCTGCCCTGATTTTAACTCGCCATCGCCGCGACCCCCCCTGACCCCTTACCGCATATAATATAAATTCCAGCACCGCTGCTTAGCGGGTCCGGGCTCCTGGGTTCCTGGATCACGTGGTTTCGACGTGACGACGACGCCATCTTGGGAAGGCTGGTTCCTTCCTTGCCGGGGGTTAGCGCGCTAGCGCTTGTTGCCGCCACTCGCCTACATAAGGTGAGCTTAGACACGGGGTCAGCCTGGAGAAGGTGACCACCGCGTTTCAGAGCGCTTAGAGCGATACCTTTACTAGCGCTGTGCTGTGGATTGCGCTGCACATTTTAAAATCCCATTTTGTATCTTTGTTGTTTTGTGTTGCATTCTGCCCTGATTTTAACTCGCCATCGCCGCGACCCCCCCTGACCCCTTACCGCATATAATATAAATTCCAGCACCGCTGCTTAGCGGGTCCGGGCTCCTGGGTTCCTGGATCACGTGGTTTCGACGTGACGACGACGCCATCTTGGGAAGGCTGGTTCCTTCCTTGCCGGGGGTTAGCGCGCTAGCGCTTGTTGCCGCCACTCGCCTACATAAGGTGAGCTTAGACACGGGGTCAGCCTGGAGAAGGTGACCACCGCGTTTCAGAGCGCTTAGAGCGATACCTTTACTAGCGCTGTGCTGTGGATTGCGCTGCACATTTTAAAATCCCATTTTGTATCTTTGTTGTTTTGTGTTGCATTCTGCCCTGATTTTAACTCGCCATCGCCGCGACCCCCCCTGACCCCTTACCGCATATAATATAAATTCCAGCACCGCTGCTTAGCGGGTCCGGGCTCCTGGGTTCCTGGATCACGTGGTTTCGACGTGACGACGACGCCATCTTGGGAAGGCTGGTTCCTTCCTTGCCGGGGGTTAGCGCGCTAGCGCTTGTTGCCGCCACTCGCCTATATAATGCTCGCTCTCAGCGTAGCGGTCTAGCGTAGCGGTCGCGCCTTCGCTACGCCGGAGTCTCGCCAGAGTCCTGCCCGTCTGCGCCCGTCAGCGTCCCGGAGGCGATCGGAGCGGCGGGTGGGTCTCTTCCACTAGGGATGTGTCCTCCTGGGGGACTGGTGCTGCACTACTCCTCTGCGGACCTTCGCTCTTTTGACACTCGGGTCACAGGCTGCTGCACTATCTTTCCCGGACGTCATCGCGGGAAATCCTGTTGCCCGGGTTGTGGCTGGCGCCCTAATCGCTCTCAGCTTTCTTGCCCTACCTATAATACTCTTAGTGTGGGCTACCGCTGTTTACTACTTAACACCAGGTCAGCGGGCAAACATGCGCTGGACATTTTCGAGCTCTTAGATACCGTGAAGCCGCTATGTCTTATGCTAACTGAGACGTGGTGGGGTGATTCTTCCAACCCTGATGTCGTTACGGCAATTCCGCCTGATTACAACATCTTCAGGAAGGATAGAGCTAAGGGCAGGGGAGGTGGAGTGGCTTTGGTGGTCAGGAAGGGCACTCCGTGTGCGATTTTGCCAGTAAGGGACATTCGAGGTTCGGAGAGCCTTGCTTTCTCTATTACTCTGTCTCCACACCAATCTGTTAAGGGATTGCTCGTGTATAGACCTCCGGGCTCACCCGGCACGTTCTTTGAAGATCTGGACTCCGTGCTGTTGGGGCTGGCCCTGAAAACGGAACATTGCATCGTGGCAGGAGATTTTAACTTCCGGATGGATGATCCATCCGACCCTGCGGCCATCAAACTTTCCGAGGCAATGACCCCGTTGGGACTGACCCCTTATTTGCTGGGGCCTACGCACGAGAAGGGGCACACTCTGGACCAGGTATTCTCGTCTTCCCCTCTTGAGGAGATTGAGATTACACCTGTACTCTGGTCAGACCATCTGCTTGCCAAATATACGATCAAAGGCATAGTTAAACCGAGGGTTGCCTTGGCACAGCAACAGGGCCGTGTCCATAGAGCTTATCACCGAGTGACCCCAGAGTCGTTGGCCCAGGCCACTGTGGATCACCCGTGTTCCCTCTCGGGCGATCTGGACAGGGATCTGGAGACCTTGCAAGATTGGCTTCTAGACAGGCTAAATGATCTGGCCCCGGAATTGACACCACGCCTGACACCGAAACGGGTCTCTGCGCCTTGGTTTACCGCTGCACTGTCGGCTTCGCGGCAGCAGTGTAAGGTAGCCGAAAGAGCTTGGCGGGCGCATTATGATACGGCAGCCAAGCTGGCCTATCAGACGGTAGTCAAAGCTTATCACCGGGACATTCGCCTGGAAAAGAAAGCATATCTTGCTAGGAGAATAGAAGCCTCTTCTAACTCCTGCAAGGAGATTTTCTCCATTGTGAGTGAATTTATCTCCCCATGGTCTAATACCTCGGATGATAAACCTTCTGGCACCTGGGCTTCGGACCTTGCTAATTTCTTTACGAGCAAGATTCAATGCATACAGGATTCTTTTCCATCGCCTGGACCTTTTGTCCAGACTAATCCTGAGATTACCTTATTCCCGCCGGCTCTGCCAGCTGCGACGCTGAATGTGTTTCCACCGATGTCTGTCTTGGACTCTTTAGCGATAATGGGCAATCTTAAATCGGGGTCGCCCCTCGACCCTTGCCCAGCTAAATTTTTAGCGAAAGTTGCGGAGGTGATTAACCCTCTGGCAAACCCGCTGTTAAATCTTTCGTTGAGTCGGGGAGTGGTCCCGCAAGCCTGGAAACAGGCGATGGTGATTCCATTGTTGAAAAAATCTGGCCTGGATCCGAAGGCCCCGGTCAATTACAGGCCTATTTCTCTGCTGCCGGCTTTCTCGAAGATTGTGGAAAAGCACGTTCAGGCTGTGCTTTCCAACTTTCTTGAAACCAATGAGATCTTGCACGCTACCCAGTCTGGTTTTCGTCCCCATCTAAGCACAGAGACTGCGCTCCTTGAGGTCTCAGAAACCATTAAGGGTGTTCTGGACTCGGGGGGCAAAGTCATGCTGGTGATGCTGGACTTGTCGGCGGCATTCGACACCGTCCCCCATGACGGCCTTCTCGCAAGACTTTTTGAGATAGGTCTACGGGGGACGGTGCTCGATTGGTTTTCTTCCTTCCTAGCCGGCCGCCGGCAAACGGTCTGGGCGCCACCGGACTCCGCCGTGATGCCGCCTCTGGGAGTCGGGGTTCCACAGGGCTCTATTTTGAGCCCAACCCTTTTCAACATCTTCATGACCCCATTGGCGGCGTTGGCGGAGTCGTATGGCGCCCGGATCGTGTCTTACGCTGATGACACCCAGCTCCTCTTCTCTTGTCAGAGAGGAGGAGACTTTGTGGAGGAGAGTATCCGGGATTGCCTTGGGGCTGTTTTTCACTGGTTCCATCTGAACAGCCTCAAGTGCAATTCCGATAAGTCCGAGGTACTCTTCTTCGGGTGTGACACAGAGCCAGACTGGCAGGCCTGGTGGCCGATTAATATGTTTCCTCCATCCTGTTCTTCTCATGTTGCTAAAAATCTGGGGGTCAAGATGGACAATGGATTAACATTGAAATCCCAGATCCTGGGGGTGGCGGGCACCTGCTTCGGCATCCTCAGGATGCTGCGGAGGTTCCTCCCCCTGTTGTCCGAGGAGCACAGGAAAGTGACAGTGCAGGCTCTAATTGGGTCCAGGTTGGATTATTCCAACATTCTTTACCTGGGCCTTCCAGAGTACCTGCTGCAGCGGCTCCAAGTGGTGCAGAACGCTGCCGCGAGAGCAATCTTTGGATTAAACAGGCGGGCCAGTGCATCTGGCCTGCTGATAACTCTGCACTGGCTTCCCATCCGGAAACGGATTGCCTTCAAGGCTTTGACTCTGGCCTACAAAGCTCTCCACATGGTGGGAGCTAAATACCTTCAAAAGAGACTGGTCTTTTATCAACCGACCAGGTCCTTGAGGTCAGAATCTCTGTTTTTGGCGGTTGTCCCGCGTGTACAGAGAGCGCGCCTGGGAGGCCGCTCCTTTGGTTTGCTGGCACCACAGCTGTGGAATTCTTTGCCGCTTGCCCTCCGGGGAGCTTCTAGTCTCCTTGCTTTTAGAAAGGGTTTGAAAACCTGGTTGTTTACTCAGTAGCCGGTTTTTCTGTTTGTTTGTTTCCTGTATTCCTGTTCTCTCTTTTATCTGTGTTATGTTATTGTATGGCAGCCTTCCTTCTCCAATAAAGCGCCGGGACACTCTTTTTGAGTAGCCGTGCGCTATATAAAAGAATAAATAACATAACATAACATAACATAACATAACAGGGGCACTGCAGTCGAGCGAGATGTTTGAGATAACTGGGTCAAGTAGGTGACCAGCCTGGTGATTCGGGCCGTGATTGCGAAGTATTAAGTTAATAGCCTCACAGTCGGATAAAAACAAGCTGCTTAAGCTATTTTGATTGTCTTCTAAGTGGAGGTTTAAGTCCCCCAAGATCGTAAAATTGGCTGACTTCAATACAAGCGGGGCTACTCGCTCGGCAAACGATGATAGCAACCGAGTAGATTTATCGGGGGGGCGATAGATAAGTATTCCCGAAAGTGTCATTTGGGAGGAGACTGCGAGTTTAAATAATGCGGCTTCACAGTCAGGAAGTGGGAGAGCTTCCCATTGACAAGAACTATTGGCCTGCGCGCTCTTTGCTGCTGCAAATAATTTTTTTAACTTTGTGCTGTTTTAAATTACTTGCGCTGTTCATCGCGCTTAGAGCTGCTAAGAGCTCGTTAATACCGCGCTGCTCACCTAGTGTCGGCTCCGTAGGCCGGGGAATCTGGTTAGGCTCACCTGCACCTTAACTCGGTTACACCCGCATTTGACGGGATATAGACAGCTTACCGGGTCCGACCGCCATCTTGGGTGGGGGTGAAGCTTGGGAGCACTTCAGGCGCCATCTTGAGGAGGTCAAGGGACGCAGGAGGCGGACTTCCGCACCTGGTGAGCTTACTTAAGCCACCGAGTGCATTGGACCGGTCAGAACTATTGGCCTGCGCGCTCTTTGCTGCTGCAAATAATTTTTTTAACTTTGTGCTGTTTTAAATTACTCGCGCTGTTCATCGCGCTTAGAGCTGCTAAGAGCTCGTTAATACCGCGCTGCTCACCTAGTGTCGGCTCCGTAGGCCGGGGAATCTGGTTAGGCTCACCTGCACCTTAACTCGGTTACACCCGCATTTGGCGGGATATCGACAGCTTACCGGGTCCGACCGCCATCTTGGGTGGGGGTGAAGCTTGGGAGCACTTCAGGCGCCATCTTGAGGAGGTCAAGGGACGCAGGAGGCGGACTTCCGCTCGGTCCAATACCATAAAAGTATGGTGGCCCAAGCGCGCAGCGGTTACGCGCAGCGGGCGCGACGTAGGCGCGCCGGAGGTGCGCCAGAGGAAGCCCGTTTGCGCCCGTTCGCGTAACGGGCGCGCATAGGGCCGCTCCTCTTGGCTCGCCGCACCTTCCCCGCCTAGTATACTCTCGGGCTGCCTTACTGGAATTAAGACCACCTCAGACGCCCTTGATGCGGAGGGGTACTGCCTCTGGCCCGTCTCATACTCTGTCTTGCGGACTTCTTAATGTCCGGTCGCTCTGCAAGCATCATTCAGAGATTGCCTTCCTGATTGAATCCTCAGGGCTGGATTTGTTGTTTTTAACAGAGACCTGGACCCGGGAGGACTGCCTAGTTGAACTGGGACTGGCCTGCCCTCCAGGTTTTAAAATTATTCACGCCCCACGTCTGAAGCACAGAGGTGGTGGAATTGGCATCATCTTTAGAGAGTCGCTGGGCCTCTCCCAGCTTAAAATCAGTGAGATCTCGGGCTTCGAACTAATGGGATTCTCCATTAAAGACCTGGAGAGAACACTCCTTGCTGGTGTGTTATGCTATCGCCCTCCCGGTTCCGCCCCCTCGCTATCAGACTTTCTTGATTTGATTTACGACTTATCGAATACTCATTCCAAGTTGTTGGTCTTGGGGGATTTTAAGTTATGGCAGGGCGGTCCACTGGATGGAGCGTTCACGACACTTTGCCAGGCTTTTGGTGATATTCAGCTGCAGCAACTGGTTGGCGCCGCTACTCACAGGGGAGGTCACGTCTTGGACCTGATTTTCGCTGATGCTCAATTAGTAGCGGTCAATGGTATTCTACGCCAATGTAGGACCGACCATGCATTGGTGGCCTTCTCCCTCGGCATAGGGGTTTATTCTTCTGAAGCTGCAGGGGTAGGATTATCGAAACTGGGTAGACCTTGGTCCCGACTTCTCAAGCCATCTCCACTGCCTACTCTACTACCAGACAATTTCTGTCTGAGCAACTCGGTGGAGGAAAGCTACCTCTCCTTGTGTCGGTCTATCACTGACTCGTTAGATGAGCTGGTGCCCGTTCGTAGGTCTCGAGGGAGAGTGAATCGTGCCTTTCCTTGGTACACGGAAGAGCTACGACAGCTAAAGCTGGGCTGTAAACGTGCGGAGAGAGCTTGGAGGAAGCAGTACTCAGTATTGGATAAGGCAGCGTTCAGGCTCGCACTGCAGGGCTACAAGGCGCAGATTAAGTTGGCAAAGGCGGCCTTTCTGGAATCCACCTTGAATAAGGCGCCTAATAAATCTCAAGCCCTGTTCAAAATTGTCAGGGACTTGTCTCACCCAGTGTGTGTAGCAACACGATCGTGGCGTCGCAAGCCCTGTGCGATTCCCTGGCGGGTGCTTTCGAGGAGAAGAATGCTAAGATCTTAGAGGGCTTAAAAAACCCTCTGCCCGCTGCCCTCGGTTTGGGAGCTCCGGCTAGCCCGCTCAGTCGACCCCGGCCAGCAGGGCTTTGCCCTGGCTCGGGAGCTCCGAACGGGTCACCCAGTCGACCCCAGCCGACGGTCGCAGCCCTCACACAGGGTATCCTTGGCTTGGGAGCTCCGGCTGGTCCGCCCAGTCGACCCCAGACGGGCAGGCCTGGCCCTAGTCTGGGAGCTCCGGATGGACCACCCAGTCGACCCCAGCCGAGCGACCCAGTTCTTCATTTGGGAGCTCCGGAGTCCTTCTCCAGTCAACCCCAATTAAGACTGTTTCCAGTCCCCTCCCTTGAGGTTTTCTGCAGCTTGGCACATACGGTTGCCTCAGGCTCTCCGCTCGACCCACTACCTCCTAAGTTCTGGAAGGCCTTTCATGCAGAACTCTTTCAGCCCTTGCATTCCATCTGCCTCCAGTCTTTGGAGTTGGCTTCGGTCCCTGAGTGCTGGAAGCTAGCAGTAGTGTCACCGCTGCTCAAGAAGCCAACGCTGGACCCTGTTTGCCTTTCTAACTATAGGCCAATCTCTCTGCTCCCATTTCCTATTAAGATCATGGAAAAATGGGTGACCCGCTCGCTCTCAGCCTTCCTGGAGAACATCGGCTGGTTTGACGAGGCACAGTTTGGCTTCCGCCCCGGGCACGGGACGGAGGCTGCCCTTGTAACAGTATTGGACAATCTCCGGTCGCGTGTCGACAGTGGTCGTGCAGCCTTTCTAGTGCTGCTCGACATGTCGGCCGCGTTCGACACTGTTTGCCATCAGACCCTTATCAGGAGACTAGAGGAGTGTGGGGTCACAGAGGGGGCAAGAGACTGGCTGATATCTTATCTGAGTAATCAGCAACAGCTGGTCTCGCTCCCGCCATTCAGCTCAGAGCCCAGGAAAGTTGGTCAGGGGGTTCCTCAGGGCTCGGCCATCAGCCCGATACTTTTCAACTTGTATCTTCGCCCCCTGGTCCAGCTTATTAAATCTTTCGGTGTCTCGGCTTTCAATTATGCCGATGACACCCAACTGGTCTTTTCTCTGGAAGGAAATAATGCGGTCCCGCTGGAGGCATTTCACCGCTGTATGGCAGCCACAGCGGACTGGTTACGGGCCAATTCCCTCCAATTTAACAGCTCAAAGACGGAGGTGCTCTACTGCTCTATAGACCGGATTCCGCGAGTTCTTCCAGAGAACTTTTGGCCGTCCACCTTTCCCGAACCAGTAGCGGCGTCGGAATCAGCGCGTAACCTGGGAGTGATCTTCGGCCCAAATCTACAGCTTGACTTGCACGTCAATAAAACTATCTCCACATGCATGATGCTGTTACGCATGTTGCATAAAGTTCTGCCTCTTCTCCCCGCCCAGGCCAGGCCGGAAGTAGTTCGCAGTGCAATTTTAAGTCGCTTTGACTATTGCAATGCGCTACTTCTGGAGGCCCCTAAATATCTGCTGGGGAAGTTACAACGAGTGCAGAACATGGCCGCTAAGTTGGCTCTGTCTCGCCCAAGGCCCAGCTCCTCCACTCTTGCTCTTAGAGACTTACACTGGCTCCCGGTTCACCTGCGTGTGCAGTATAAAGCCGCGTGCCTAGTGTTTAAGGCAGTACACCAACTGGGCCCAATATCATTGCGGAAAATGTTCGCCTGGTACTCTGCCTTGCGGCCCCTTCGCTCCTCTACGGCACAACTGCTGGTTGTCCCGAGATTCCAGAAAGTTAGGATGGGCGGCCGCTCATTTAGTGTTGCGGCGGCCAAACTCTGGAACTCCTTGCCTGGCTCCTTGAGAAGCCACAAGGACTACCTGCCGTTTAGGAAAGCGCTGAAAACGCACCTCTTTCCGAAAAGTGTTTGAGTAGCGAGAAGTGTATCCGCCCAGAAGTTCAAAGCGCCAGGATGCCCTTTGGGTGACAGGTCTGTGCTTTACAAATACACAAATACAAATATAATACAAGAGTGGGTGGCCTTGAAAATAATCACTATCCCGCTACCTTTCCCAGAGTCCCTGTTTGTCTGACAATAACATAGCCGGGTGGCAGAGCACTAGCCACATCCGGCCCAGAGCTGGCATGAAGCCAGGTTTCAGTCAAGAACAGCGCATCTGGCTAGGCGGAGGTCAGAAGGTCAAAAATGTGATCTTTATTTTTTGGCAGAGAGCGGCAATTGATGCACGAAAACTTGTAAGGTAGGGTCAGATGTACTGTGGACACAGTCTCGTGACTGAATACAAAATTACAGTGAGGGCATTTAGCCAAGTCCTTTGCTAGTGGGTCGAGGAGCGAGCAGGTAGGGGAGTTGCCTCTGATCCGGCGTAACTCCTCGGATGAGTAGGAAACAGGGCTACAATGATCTGCCACAATTTGCACAGGGTTTCTGGCCACTGGGCGCTCCGGGGCGCAGACGGGCGCAGACGGGCTCGCCTTTGGCATGCCGCCGGCGCGCCCGCTGCGCCCGTCCGCTGCGCCTCCGAGAGGGGAGTGCCATTTTATGCTGTAAAGGGTGGGAGGGCCGAGCAAGTAATCTGCTCTCCCTGCTCTGACTCACCCAAGATGACGACGGCAAAAAGTGACTCGGGCATGAGTAATTAGGAGTAATTTGCCTTCTGCTACTTATGTTCTGTAGCATTTAGTGCTATTTACTTAGTGCCAAAGGCATGCTCAGTACAATTTTGGATGCAAGGGTACATTTTGCACTAAGAAAATAGAGCTAAATGCTGGATTATGCTACTCACATAATTATGCATAATTAGGAGTAATTCTGCGGTAATTACAAGTAATTACTCTAGAGAGAATTATGCCAGTTACACCCACCCCAAATGTGGGTTGGGTTACGGTGACACTACCCTCTCAAGCTCACTGGACACAATTTGTTTAGAAATATGTAAACCACTGTAAATTGATTGTTTATGTGCACGAAGAAGCACCTTCCTGCACATAAACAACCAAAGGTGTTTTGCTGATTCTATGTGTGCTGCACAACGCAGCACACATGGAAACAGTCAAAACAAGGAGAAATTAAACATTCCTACTCATTGCGCCACTTTAAGACCAGGATTTCCCTGCTCTCAATTTTGGCGCTGCCCCATATTCACGCCGCCCTTGTAGATATGGGGCAGCATCAAAATCAATGGGTGTTGGGGTGGAATGCCCACCTTAACATCCATTTCCCACCCCTTTCAGTATAGCGCAAAAGGGGGCCTTATTTACAAGGCAGCGTTAAGCCACATTAAGTGGCTTAACGCTGCCTTATAAATAAGGCGAAGCACATATCACCACAGGAACGTCACAAAAAGTGACGTTCCAGTAGCGATAGGGACTTGTAAATATGCCCCATTGTTTGTGTATATTGGCAGGGTTAATTTTAAAACAATCTAAAAAAGACATGCTATATAATTTCAACTGTTTTGCAAGGTGAAATTATTATGTGGCATGGCAGGGGTAACTTGCCATGTATTCTTACAGAATGCACAAAGATGGACCCTGGGTACTCACTCAGTGCACCTTCTCTTAGTCCTGGTAGAGTGGCAAAGAGAAGATAGGCTACTCATAGGAACATGTGTTAAGCATTTCACATCACCAACACGGGTGATAACTAATTGACACAACTGGAGTGAAATCTGACAACAATTTATAAAAATAGCTCTGATTTTCTTTTAATATCATTACACACCAAAATGAAATCATTACATACAGTACAACCGGAATGATCAATTTTAAAGTACGAAATAAATAAGTACTTTTAAGGGCCCGATTCTGATTCGGGTCGGAAGTGCTCCGAACCATGTTCGGAGCCCTTCCAACCGAATCGATACAGGACGGATGGACTCCTTTTCGACCGAGCCATTCCGATGGGCTCAGTCGGAAATCTGGATGGCCTACGACGGGCTCGGAGAGCCCGTCTGCCATCTGGAAATCCTCCAGTACTCCCCCGGTCGCCTCTTTACGACAGAGGGAGTACGACGGCAGTTTTTCACCGCCTGTGTGTCCGGCACGAAAAGGCAGTCAGAAGCTGTCTCTGGGGGGCCCCCATGGGTGTGAGGCCGCCGAATATGAGCCTGGGGGCACGTTGATCCCTGCACCTGGTGGTGGGCACCTTGGGGAGCTGGCCACAGTGTGCAGGGATGAACTGCACCCCTGCATTTCACATTGCAAGCATGCTTTCCGGTTGGAATGCATGCTTGCATTGTGAACTATACGAATGCGACTGAACAGGGTTCGGTTGCATCATACTAGCAGGGCCGTAACCGACCTAAGCAGGTCGGTCGGTTACGCCCCCTGACCGATGTCGGACGGACCTGAGTCCGTCCGACATCGGAATCGGCCCCTTAATGTGAAAACATTAACATTGTGGTCAATGGGAAAACACATATATGCAATTGGTTACTAAGGGGGTTATTACAATAGCGGAAAGTCAGCCACCGCTGGACCGGCGGTGAGGAAGCCCGGTCCGACTGTGGCAGACATCCCGCCATCAACCAGAATATTCCCACCGCCAAATTAGGATGGCGGTGGGAATGGGAAATGTACCGCGGCGGACGGAAAGACTGTCCGCCGTGGTCCCGCAAGGCGGGCCTTTTCTGCCTGCCTTGCGGGACCAGGTACCATGGGGCAATGGAGGCGGTGCCATGCAGGCACCGCCGTGGGCATTATGATGCCTGTCTTTTGCGACAGAGTTCTCGCTGCAAAAAGACAGGCGGAGACTGCCTTTGGGGGCCTGTTGCTGGCCCCCGAGGGTGGGTGCTACACGTGGGGGTACCTATGGTACCCCCCTGCATGTGCATGTACAAGGTGGCTGGCACCGCACGGTGTCTGCCATGTTGTACATACACATGCAAAACTTGTATTTTTACATTGTGGGTGGTGCTGACACCCGCCGCAATGTAAACATACAGGATGCGCCCGCCAGTGTGGCGGGCGCATCCTAATTTGTTTTGCGGGACCGTTGCACCTATGGTGGGCGGTCCCTTTTGCAGCAGCGATGGCGGGCGGACTTTGTCGGTCCGCCATCCTAATCGGCCCCTTAGAGAGTGAGTTAATCGGAAGCCACTCAAAGCTAAGGTCTCATGAGTCTCTAGACCATTTAACAACAGCTAAAACTATTTTACCTGTCTTAGGGGAGCGGGGTGCAGGGGTGAGCTTTAGCTGTCAATTGGAGCTGTCAATGAGGCTCGCAGTATTGGAAAGGCTACCTTAGCAAAAAGGCACATGCAGGGCGAGTTGAGCAAACCCTTTGAAGGCAAACCTTATCTACCTGGCTTGGGGGACTTGGGTGTAGAGGTGCTCTTGGGTATCCCTGGTGCTGAACTGGATCCGCGCCCAGAGGAGCTGGCAGGTGTGACAAGAGAGGGTGTAAATAAATGTAAGATCTTTATGACAGAGCCGCAGGGGTGGTTGGTCATTCATGCAGTGGATTCTCTGCTCTTGAAGCGTTGAGGGAAGCAGGTTGTAGTCGGACTAACCACCAACAAGCCTTGGTGCCTGCAAGCATTCCGGTTGTTGAAATCTTTATCCCGAGGACCAGGGGAATGATTCACTGTCAAAATATCAAACATGAAAATATTGTGCATAAATATCAATGTCAAAAATATCATCATCCTATCCTTATCATGTAAATACCAAAAAATAGTTATAAAAAATAAACAATAAATTAATTAAAAAATAAAAATAATATAATGAAATTTAAATATATTTAAAAGATGTTAAAACAAATATAACTGTTATTGTAATTTACAAAAATAAAACACACATTTATATTTATATATATATAATATTTCCATATATCAAATAAAAAATATTATTAAACTAATAATTTCAATTTATATTATAATTTAGAATCATCAGAACGCTGTGTGCTAACTTCAAATGTCACTCTCGCTGTTGGGAAAAAACATCAAATCTTCTAAGTTTGAAAAGAATTAGTCTACTACTGTAGGTGAAAGTTGGACTACCTCATTAAGCAGATCAATTGTACACAGATGAGAATCATCGCCGTCAGCGTCAGTCGCATTAGCAATGTTTGCAGTAAATGGTACCTGCGTGCCTGTCGGTCCACGTATCTCAACATCAGCTGGTTGTCCTGGCGAGACCTCCATGCTTGCCTTCATCAGGATAGGTAGCCGTTGGGGACAACACACTGCATGAGCCATTACCGAACCAAGCAAAGCGTCAACATCCGTGGCTAGTGCTGATGGAAGTGTTAGACAGATGTCTAGCACGCATTCTTCTCCACATAGTAGGCATCGTAGAACAGGTAAGATGCAATCTTGTCAGATTGGTCTGAATGAAAGAAACCATGTGGTATTCAGATCTCTTAAACGAGCCAAGCCCAAAATTTGGATTATGCGCTCACGGCACTTCATTGCCAGGAGAGTGTTCTCGATGGTAATCTGGGCGTCGTTGGTGGATTGGCTTGCCATATCGAAGCAGAAGTAGCAAAAATAAAATTCCTGCTGCGAGTCCCAAAACAAGAGGCAGTCCGCCAAACATCGAGTGCACAAAGTTTGGAAATATGCTCAGGACTGCTTCAAAGGGTGCTAACAGTCCAGAAAAAATCATCTTAAATACATGTACAATACTACTGGTATCAGACATGTTTAAGATATGACCTAACATTTCTGCGAAATGTATGGGGCAGTTTGTTGATAATAAGGCATGTATCTCCGCAGAAGTCCTTGCAAATTGCAGATCATACGTCTCTTTGGACGAGGTCAGTGGCACCGTTTTTTGTAAAAGAATGGCTTTCATTCTGCTTAAAGTATCAATTCGAATAAAAGAGATGTTCAGTGAAGGCAATAGCGGTGACTCTCCGTCTGTCTTAGCTTTAGGAAACAATACTTGCATACAACAAGTGACCCTGGCTGACACACTTACGAGATAGGCAATTCCTGGCATCATTCCACAACAGTTGTGATCATTCAACATTATGTAGCTCCCATTGGAAAGCTGCCTAAAAATTGGATCTATCACTGCTGCCGGAGAACCTTGCAGGTGGCAGGATAAGTTGGTCGAAGAACCATCACAGGCTCCGTGTAAATTAATACAGTGACATAAAAGTGTACCGCTTAGTCCGCTGTTACATTGTGTACCACTAAGAAATACTTATTGTCCCCACTCCAACATTTGTGGGTGTATGGTAAATCCCATGTTGTCTTTATGTATTCTTTACCCAACCTTTCATACAGGCCTGCTGGTATCTGTTTCAAGCAATATTGAAACTGGAAAATCGTCACAGAGCGCGTAATGGTGCCATGTATTATCCATTTTATTGCTGGTTTCTCAGAAAAAGTCAATGGTAATCCTTCCAGTTTTTCTATGCTCAGCACCTTATAGTCTGCTCCCCTTTGTGCCAAAGAGATTTGTTTATCTGTAAGGTTAAATCCAGTAAACAATGACATGGTGTTGATTAGACGCCAAGGCACATTGCCTGAACAAAGATTTTGTAACGTCAAGCCTAGCAGCATTATAGAACGTAATTGAGACTGTCCATGTTGTAACATGAGCAAGTCCTGTTCCATTATGTCTATGGCAGAGGATACAATGCTGTCCAAAGAATAAATTCTGGATGACAAAGTTGTTAACCCATTATCAACTACAGAGAGAGCTTTCTCTAAATTAATACGATCAATTTCTCGTATTTGTTTTGCAGTTTCCATTTGCGTGACTTTCCATGCTTCATTATAAGCAGCATAAATACCGTCGTATATGAAACGTTTATGACCTGGTTTATGAGGCCCTAGTAAGAAGTCTCTTAAATCAATGCCATCTTTAAGTAAAGTTAAGTGTTGTTTTACCTCTGTAAGTGTAGATTTTTGTAGCCACTCGAGGCACAGTTTTCCTACACTGTAAGTTGTTACTATCCCTGGATGTTGTCTCTGGACATATCTTGGGTCTGGCCTAGTTACTGTAAACCCTTGTGTTTTGTTCAGGAATCTATCTTGACAGTTATTCATGTCTGTGGGCCAGATTAACAATTTTTGCCAATCAGGATTAGTTCTGTTTTTTAGTAAAATAATTTTACGTCGCCCCCTCCCTCTGAAGTGTTTTTACTATCAGCTGTAGGTACAGGTATGTGCGGTTTGTTTAAATCTTTTATCTTGGCTAGTCCAAGATAGGATGTTTGTTGAACAGTGTCATTCAAAAACATTATCTGTTCAGGAATAAAACAGGCTTGGAATAAGGCTTCTATTCTCTGTACTTGCCAGTCTTTTAAACCCCAGACAGTTTTTGTTTCTATGTTGTCACTTCAAAAGTCAAAGCCTAATGAGGACAGCTGGGCATAAAAGGCTGCTGAATAAATTTGCTTTGTATTTGTTAACATACTTTTCATTCCTGTCTTATTAACATTTTTAAAGTAAAATGTTTCCGGATTTCTGGTATTAAAACCCGAGAATGGAAATTTGTTATAGAAGGTTTTTGAGCTACCTTTTTGTGGCGTTGGACAATGTTGCCAATTGATTGAAAGTAGAAACATTTCTAGGATTTGCAGATTTGTGCAAATAATGATAACCATAGTGATTGTAACAATACATTTGTTCAGAGTCTGATGAACCTTCTAAATATTCATGGTTTGTAAATTTTGCAGACATCTCTAAATCTGACATCATATTATTAACAGTCTCAAAGTCCCTATCATCAGAAAATGTGCTGGATGAAACAAAGTCACTCAAGGAAACCTTAAATTGATGTAGAATCTTCAACAGCTCAGCAGGACCATAAATATCATAATCAATTCTGTCCCTTGCTATACCACCAGGTATAGGAACGGCTGTGATGTTCACTGATGACAGGTCTCTATGTTCACGATGAGATGATTTATGTGGCTTCAGGAGCAAGTTGATTTTCTTACTTGCTGTGTCCATTGTACTATATTTTCCGTCGATCAGCTTTCCCAAACTTAAAACAAGAATGAGCCAAAGTAGGAGAACAAATACACCTAACACAATCCAAAATTCAACCCATGGTGAAACTAGATAAGCCTTTTTTAGTTGCTGAAAAAGTTCTGTTATTCGGTCTTTAAAAGTTTTATTTGCTGGCATTGTTTCTGGCTCCCTGGGATCCTCAGAAAACGTATCAAAGTTGATGAAATAGCCAGAAGCAGTTCTGTCAATTGTTGGTATTGCACCCGGAATGCTCAAAATTGCTGGAGCTGCTTGGTCCCTTGTCATATCAGTATAGTCAGAGGCTATATCATTGTAGACAGGAGTGTCTTGACAAACTGTTATTTGGGTTTCTAGAGGCTCAAGTTCCATGGCTTTGTTGCATAGTCCTTCTTTTCTCACTGCAGATTCCTCAAAGGTGATGAGATTCTCAGTTTGAACCTCTTGGATAGGAGCCAGATTTGGTTGTCTGCTACATCTTTGGAGTCCAATGGGCCTACTACTTATTATTGGCCACATGATGTGGTTTTACCAGATCGATGGACATAAACCGGTTCTCCTTTCTTCCAGCAAGGGGCGGCAGTAACACTGTTCTTGATCCGTGGATTGCTAGTACAGGTACTGGTTTTCTGTATGAAGGCCCAAATTCCTTCTTTTCCGTGATCTTTCTCTAACTAGATCCCCAATCTTTGGTGTCCAGACAGGCCTTGTTGGGACATGTGGTTTTTCTTCAGTGGTCGTTGGCTACTGTAATGTGTTGCTTAGACTTCTTCTTGTTTCATTTAAGTCCTGTAAAAAAGCCAAAAGGGTTTTTGTTATACCACTGCAGTATGACAATCGAGGTCTTCGACAATCATTCTAGTACAAAAAAGGATTTCATATGGAGTGATTCCACTCAGAGAATTTCTTGGCAGATTGTTTAAACTACGTTGGACACTTATTAGATGTTTGACCCACCCGTCACCCGAGCCTAATACCCTTGCTGTTATAGATTGCTTTATATCACGTTTTTTTCTTTCCACAACCAAATTTCCCTCAGGATGGAATGGACTTGAGTACCGCAATGCAATGCCCAAGCTAGCCATGGCCTCCTTGTAAGCTCGAGAGCTAAACGCAGGACCCTGGTCAGAATGTAGCGTGCCGATTGCGTATGTGCCAATAAAGAATTGCAAATATTTTATAACAGTTCGGGTGTCAGCCGAGCGCTGATGCCACAGCCAAATGAATCTTGAGCATGAATCCACTGCGACCATGATATATTTTTAGTAGCCATCCCTTTGTAAGGGACCACAGTGGTCCAGGTAAACGCACGCTAATGGTTTATCTGAAATTAGAAGGGGCGTCTGCGCCAGGCGTTTCACTGTTGAAACTTTCATTTTCCGGCAGATTTTACATTCCAAAACATAGTTTCGGGTCTGTTTCCTCATGCGCGGCCACCAGTATCTTTGCTTTAATAATGACACAGTGGCAGAAACACCTGCGTGTGCAGAGGCAAGTCCTTCATGTGCTGCTAAAATTAGTCCTAATCTGTGTTCCATGTTTGGAATTACTCTATCCCCCACTCCAGGGATTCGAGCAAAAGGAACATTATTTGCATCAGTTATATAGGAGTACTTGAGTGGAAAGCCTTTCGGTAACGTTTTACCACTGTCTTTATTGGAAGAGGCGACAGCCTGCATTATTTCGCTGTCTATTTTTGTTTTTGAACGAGTAATTGCAGCTACAGAAGCCATTTGCACAGCTGCCTTCGTGACTTCATCAGCCAATGAATTCCCTTCTACGTGAACACCGTCACGCTGATGACAAAGTGTATGAATCACCTGAGTCTTTTGTAGTTCTTTCTGTAATAGAACTACTTGTTCCCAAAGCAACTTATGCTTGATAATGCCACCTTTTGCATCTTTGAAACCGTTTTGAACCCAGTTCTGCAAGTATTCATTGTAAGATTGGACGCAGTAATATGAATCGCACACTATGAGTGTGGGGAATTTGCGATCGGTATTTTCAAGCTCCATCTTGAAAGCCTCCAGTTCAGCTCGCTGAGCTGTACAATCTCCTAGGGATTGAGTTTTTTGACCATAGGTCTGAATTTACCATCGCGCCAGCGACCTTTAAGAATCGAGCACACAGCACTATAAGCTTGTTTACCCCCAATTGTGGGCTGTGCTCATTCGTCTGTATAAATTATACATTCATACTGTTCTAGAGGGAGAATCTCAGTGGGCAGAGGACATCCTTGTTCGTATTGTAAAAATTCTTGAGTTTTCAAGTCGCGGTCAAAAAGGTATTTAACATCTGTTGCAGCAAGAGAGTTAACCCATTGTATCCATCTTGGATGTAATGCCTTTGCATTAGGAATGCTAGCTTTTGTCACTGCCTCTAAGGCAGGTACAGGAGTAACGACTTTTATGCATTTTCCCTGTGCGAGAGCTCTCTTTTTTGCTACTGCAGTTTGAACCGCTGTCAGAATTTTTTCTGTTGAAGTGAATTTCATTTCAGCTTGTGTGTACAAGTGTGATTTGTAAGCAATTGGTACTTTTTCACCTTCATCAAAAGTTAAATACATAAATCCGCATCTTCCTGGGATTATTCTGATTACAAGGTTGCGTATGTTTACACGTGTCTCTAAATGTGTTGTTGCACTGAACGCAAAAAGAATTTCTGTGTTTTGGAGTCCAATTTGTTGTTTTAAAATCAGGTTTGATTAATTCGTAGAGAGGTTTAAACCTTTCTGCGTAATTTAGAATGTATGTTCTTCCGAAATTGATGAAACCTAGAATTGATTGTAAGTTTTCAGCATTTTTGGAGGTTGGAGCAGCGCACACTTTTCTAAAAAGTTTGCTGCCAGGTTTTGCCTTCACTTGAAAGTTCGTATCCTAAGAATAGGACCTTGAGGTGGGAAATTCTTGATTTTTTAAAGTTGAATTCGTACCCTTCAGATGCGAAACCAAGTATTATGGTGTTCACTCTGTTCAAGTGCCTATCCAAGTAATCGTCTGTTAGATAGATGTCATCGATATAGGATAATGCCTCATTATCATACGTTTGTAGCAACTCTGTTACTCTGGCTGAAAATAACCCTGGACTATTCTTGAATCCCTGGGGGAGACGACAGAATTGATGCTGTGTCCCCATAATTGAGAAAGCGGTCAAGTACCTGCTTTCAGGTGCGATATTTTGACAGAAGAAACAGTTTGAAATATGTTATTTATTAGTGCTCACTCTGTGTATTTTGTACTGCAAACGTTTTGCAACAAGAGTTTAAATGTCTGTAGTCCAAAACTAGTTGATATGTATTGTCTGGTTTGGACACAGGAAACAAAGGATTGTTCATGGACGAGGTGCATGTTTCAATCACCCATTGGTATTCAAGTTGATCTAAGATCTCCCTGACATTTGTTTTAGCTTCTTGCTTTACTGGATACTGCCTCTGAGCAGTTGGTTGATTTTTCAACTGGATTTTATTGTGAGGAGCATCCTCATCCCACCCAACATGATTTTTGTATAATGCTGGAGCCTGGGCCACAGCCCATTTTTTGGCATAGGTGTATTTTTTATTAATCGGAATATGATTGGAGAAGGCTGGCATAATGATCTCTTCACCATGTGGGCACTCCCTGACAAAGTTTGGTGGCCAGTCTTTTTCAGCTAGAAGAATGTCAAAACCCTTAGAGAGCTTCTCCCAAAAGAGTGCTCTTATTTTCCTAGTTATGTCCCCCTCCGGAGCGTTACTTCATATAACTTATGGTGTACACTAACCCTGGTATCTGCAGTTTCAACTTAAATGTACTCATTCAAGTCCACTGTCTCCAGATGATCCTTCAGGATCTTGCGAGCTATGGTAACTTCTGCTGCACTGTCCAGCATTGTCTGGGTCCACTCCCCGTTCTTGAGTTGTGTCCTCAAGATCCTCTGCATGTCTGATTTTTAGACCTGCTACCTTCTTCTTGGTGAATTGCGTTTTCTTATTTTTTGTAACATGTTGATCGTCTTTGGACTTCATGCGTTCTTCCTTGAGTTCTGACCGTCCTCGTCTTTCCGATTTCTGTGAGGAAGTCTGAAAGGTACGAGAGGAACGTGTATCAGTATCTTGATATCTATCAGGTTTTCTCAAATTATCCCTATTCCTGAGGTTATACCTCTTTTCAGAGGGCTACTTTTGAGGAGACCTACCTCTGGATTGAGAGCGCTTCTCTTTAGGAAGTGTCTGTCTAGTATTTTCCCCTTCTTTTTAGGTGTAGTGAGAGTGTTTTTAATAAAAACCTTTTCAGGATTTTCTGTTAGTTGGGGTTTAACTGATATTCCCAACCAAACTATCTCTACCTAATTCTTCATAGGATTTTTCAAATATTCTGGCCAGTTCATATGGTTGTTCTGTTACATCAGGTTCTTTTAATTTTTGGCGGATCGCAGCGGATGGTGCTTCACCTTTAATATTTGCAAATTTTATAGCTGAGACCTGTTTGAAATCTTTAAGTAATTTCATACCCAGATTTAAATCAGGCTCTGCCCCGTATTCATTTTGAATTTGTTTCAGGACGTCTGGTATTACTGCCATAGATGGAACACCATGAGTTTTTGTGTAAATTACAGCAAAGACTGTACCCCAAGTGTCGCAGTCCTTCAGGTGTGGTGCGATCCCCATTGGTTAACAGATTGTTAAAATTCTGTGTTTCTCATGAGGTGTACTATCTGAAAACACTGCCTCTATTTGAGTTATTTGTTGAGCTAACCAGAATGGAATGTGTTCCGGTTTTGCGCGTAATTTACCAATGACTGATTGTATAGTCTGTGGTGTAATTTTATTTCTGTTCCCCTGGTAAGGGGTTTGTTGTGGAATCCTTATAGGAGGTTGGACTGTTAGAGCCCGCATGACATATTGAACCAATTGTCTATGTATTTTTATTAGTTGTTTTAGTTGAACTAATAGTTCTGGACCTGACATTTCTTCAATGGTAGGATGTGGTGTATAGCTGGCTAGTACCGGCCATGTTGCTCCTGATCTACCTAGTGGACCGAGCCTGGTAATGTGATTTTGATGTTGTAGGGCGCCTTTAAACCAGAGCGCATGCTCTTGGTATGTTAATGGAATTTCAATGTCCTCAAAAGGAATTTATTCCGTTGGAGGTTCCTCTACTTTGTAGAAGTGGAGCACATGTATTACTGGATTTGCTTCAGGAAAGACAATCCATGAATAGAATACCTCTGTCTGCCGATATTCGTGTGCCTCTATGACAAAAATTACCCTACCACCTCTTGATGATAGGCCATTTATTATAAGCTTTATAGTGTTGGTTTTCCTTAAGTTTTCTGGGATTATTATAGCATCCAGTTCATTTTGTTGGAAACCTGTAACGTTTAAACCCGGTCGGGCTGCTGGTCTCGTTTTCAGTCATTTTGTTGACTGAAAGTTTGCAGAGCAAGTTACAAGGAGACAAAGATAAGGTGCGTACTATTTTGGAACACTGTATCCTTGAACGTTGAACAAACCAAAATCTAATACATAGGATTTTCGTCCGACTCAGTTATGCCGGATATTTTATCCCTGTACCCACTTCAGACGTCTATTGGAGTATTTTACGGGAAAAAGGGGTCTCTGTGAAAAGCACGACTGAGTTACTCTAATATCTAGCGTTAAATTAGTGCCTTACCAATTGTTGGGTGCCATGCAGTGTAGTTCCTATATTCCTAATAGGCTCTGCGCATTGGAATAATATATCCTATAGATTTGACGTAGGACTTGGGTCGACTAAGTCTCTATCGAATATATTAGACTTAATTGTGAGTGCCAGCTAGCTCAGAGGTCACTAGAAACGTTCTCAAATACACAAGAAGGGATTCGTTTCTGACAACCGCATAAACATGACAACTTTGTTTCCCCAAGATAAAACTGATCTTCAGAGTCGTGGAAACAATGGATATATATTTCACTCAGTCAAACGTGCACGCTGCGTTTCATCAGAGGTGCAGAGAAATAGAGAGACAGGCGTTTTCAAAAAAAGTATTTATTGAACAGTCTTCTTTCTCATGCAAAAGAAATGAACTGCTACTATTGTAATACTGGCTGCAAAGTATAATGCGTACAGCAAGAAGAGTATTATAAAATAATACTGTAAAAGCATGGTACAGTTTCTAAGCCATAAAATAGATACATAAATAACAAAGACTAAAAGTACTCAACTGGTGCTTCTAAAATACGCCTACCCCGATGTACCTAACCTTAAGTCTAGTACGAGGGAAGAAGTAAGTATTGGCTTAGTTTCTTTGCCAAGAATCTATCCAAGATTTCTCTTAGGGTCTAATCAGCTCCGTACCATGGTTTAGAATGAAGGAGGTCTGGTATCTCTGTCTCAGGACTCGATTTCCCAACACCCCACAAGGGGAGCTTGGAAACACTGGAGCTGGATTCTCGGCGAGAGAAAGGCAGCCTCTCTGTCAGTGCGCCAGCTGGAGGGTTGGCTTTTTTCGGGCACTTGCTGTAGCGAGCTTTGTCGGGCAAGTAGATAGTCGAACTGCTCCAAACCACTCTGTGTTTGCTAGGGCAAGTGTGGGCATATGTATACCTTGAAGGTGCCTGGTTTGACGTAAAGTCGGACATAATAACGTTACCAAAGAACCACAAGGGAATGGTAGTTCTTTGAAAACACCATGATTTCTAGGACAAATCAATATTCAAGAAAGGGGATGTACCTGACTGCCGAAGCCAAGTTTTCCAAGAAATCGTTGTGGCTTTTTGGAACTAGTGGAAGTAGCCATGCCATATTATGGTTATTATTTCAATGCCTATAAAAGGGTAATGTGAATTATACCTATATAAGGGCATGAATCGGTAAAATTACACTAGGGTCCTAAAACGCTATCCAACAGTACTACTCCCATTCCAGCCAATGGAACAGCAAGGAAAATGTTGGATTATGGAGGGGTAAAATGTACTATTCACATTCTAGTCAGCGCAACAGTAGGGAACATGTTGGATTGTGAAAGGGTAAAATTTACTATTACCACTCCAGTCAGTGCAACAGTAAAGAAAGCGCTGGACTGTGGAGGTGTCAAATTCACTATTACCACTCAAGTGTTGGATTGTGGAGAGGATATAATGTACTACTCCCACTCCAGTCAGTGCAACAGTAGGAAAAGTGTTGGATTGAGGAGGCGTTACATTTACTATTCCTACTGCAAAATCAGCAACATTACAAACAGACTAATTCACTTCAACCAATTAAAATATTTTTTTAAATATACTAAATACATACAAATATAAATATATATATATATATATATGTGTAAAGACAGAAACAGATTACATATTTATTAGAATGTTTAATAAATATCATAAATTAATGCAAATATGATCTATATATATAAAACGAATGTATGTCTGTCTGTCTGTTTGTCCTTTATGCATTACTACACCATTCATCCGATCGCCATGAAACTTTGGGAAGTTGATAAGTACACTCCTGCGAAGGTTTCTGGCATACATTTTTTTTTTAATTGGCCTCCCAGGGCCCTCATAATCTTTCGAATACTGATGTACGCACCAGACGGAAAAACAACAAATCGTGTATCCACAAGCACTCGAATAAATAAATAGAATTAAACACCATTCACGTGATCGCCATGAAACTTTGGGAAGTTGTTGAGTACACTCCCGTGAAGGTTTCTGGCATACATTTTTTTAAAATATCGGACCCCCAGGGCCCTCATTATCTTTCGAATACTGATGTACGCACAAGACGGAAAAACAAAAAATTGTGTATCCACAAGCACTCGAATAAATAAATAGAATTAAAACGACACTTTGAAATGTTTTCCATATTAAAATGAATAAGTTTCAATAAAAATGACACAATGTAAATTGAATGTTATCATAACGAGTTTCCTTGAATTTCCTTTCTTCGGAGAACGCAGCAACACGCGACGGGTAAGCTAGTTATAAATAAAATACACATTATATTCTTAAAATAATACCAACCAATAAATACAATCTTATTTACATTTAAAAAGCTAAACACAATTAATACGTATAATAATAATTAACATAATTCCCAAAATTAATTAATTATTAAATAATTTGCTATTACTCAAATAACGTTCTACCCTATACTTCTACCAACTACACAGCACATCTAAAATTAATTCTCACTATTATAATATTTGTACATTTTGCAAAATTAAATATTTATTATAATATTAATAATAATTTACTATTAGTCAAATAATTATATTTAACAACCTTCCCACCCATTATTCATAGACACATCTCACACCTAATGTATAAATGAAAAAAACATGAATTGCTTAATTTACATAATTACTTCTCAATTAAACAATTATTATTAAGTAACTAATAATAAATTATATGTATTTAATTTACTTTCCACCGTTAACCCCTACAATTGCAACAACTCACACCTAATATATAACTTAAATAATATCCTACTTACACATTTTACATAAATAATAATCATTAAAACAATTAGAAATCAACATTATTTATTAATTGTTATAATACATTTCTCACACAGCACTTACCCATACAAAAACAGCACACACAAAAAATATATATGTATTACACACTGTACATAATTAATGATCAATTAAATCATGAACATTAAAAAACATTAATTAATAATAATTATTTTACTTCCCACCCTGTAACCACTATAAACCCCACAACCTGGTACAGTAATAAAAGTTAAAAAAAAGTATGACAATTCTATTTCAAAACTGTTAAAAATATAAAACTATATTAAAAAAACATTAACAATAAGTACACAAACAATTTATATCATATACAAATAAAATATATACTAAAATACATAAAGATATTTTTAAAC
Source organism: Lissotriton helveticus (assembly GCF_964261635.1). Taxonomy (NCBI): domain Eukaryota; kingdom Metazoa; phylum Chordata; class Amphibia; order Caudata; family Salamandridae; genus Lissotriton; species Lissotriton helveticus. The sequence continues at coordinate 777,338,213 of NC_136059.1, read as the reverse complement.
GATATTTTTAACAACAATATTTTTGAATACTATAGATTTCAATTTTGGTGAATGTGATATTTATGGCTGACAATATTTTATTTTTTATATTTTGTCTGAATACCCATGGGAATGTTACAGAAAGCTGAGCCTTCCTGAGGGTCAGGACTACAGTCCCCAGAAGCCGCCTGCGCAAAGACTTTGAGGGACCATGTCAGGACAACTTGTGGAACAGGACTTCAAGGTCGTGGACTTTGCAGATTGTGCCTGACGACTGCAGGGGGCTAGTTCCTCCAGCCCATGGGTACTCACAAGCGTTTTCCCGGGGGCCGCAAAATTTGGTCTGAGGTGTGACTGATGGCCGCGCTGATGCCAGTGGAGGTGTAAAGTTGGTGTAGGGGAAGCAAAGCATATTTATCTAGTGGCTATCTTTAAAAATGAGGGTGTTGCTAAAGCTAAGGTTCTAGTTACTTCCTTTCCCTAACTGCAATTTGCCTTTAAATAAGTGTTTGCTGTATATTTAACTTTATTTTACGTTAGTCGAGTAAACAGCAGCTCAGTGCTGTCTCTGCCCAGGGGGCTGCATGTAAAGGTCAGGAGGGCCACATGCAGCCCCTGGGCCGTACTTTGAGTATCACTGCTCGAGCCCAAGAGAGTTTTCGTGAAGTCTGGAGTTCGTAGAGGGATTCCCCTTCCTTTTGTCACCTTCGTTTTGGAATCTGGCTTCTTGCCTTGGTCGAGTCCAAGTCTAGCGGGTGCAAAATTGCTGCAACAGGCACAGAGCTTAGTGCCTCTCTTCTGGGAGTCATGCCTTGTTGTGGAAATGGGTCTCTTCTTGGTGTCACGTTGAATCTAATGTTCTGGTGTCTGGGGTTCTGGTGTGAGGACTCATAGCCAATGGGCAACTAGACCTGGGGCTAATCCTCCCTGTAGTGGCAACATCCTGTGGGTGTATGTCACTAAAACCAGACTAGAATTATCCTCGGTGGTACACCTCAGCTGCAACACCCTAGAATTGTGGTCAGCCTTGTGGAGGTGGAAGCCTCCTACATAGCTAATTTCCCACCTACCCGTGAAAAACAGTGCCTGGGGCAGGGGAAGGCTTTGTCCTCAAGTGTGGGATAGGTTCCTTTGTCTAGTGGCACCAGTGAAGCCTTTGAGGCTCACTGCCACACAGGTGTAATCACTAGCCATCCAGTGTGGATAGATGTGTTACCTCCTGCTCACACAGACCTTTGTATCTGGCCTCTGGGAGTGACACACAATCCCCAGCTTGAGTTCAGACTTCTGTCTTGGTGCAAGCATTCCAAAAGGTTTGCCACTGGATTAACTTGGTGGACACTATCTAAAGTGCCACCTAGGTACATGCTGGTTAAACCTCGACACCACCATCGTGTTGGGAGTTAAAAAGCCCAGTGTTTGACACCAAACATAAAATAAATTGGCCGAGCCATCATGGAGCTGGAAATATAGGTAATGCCCATTAGCCAGCCAATGCTATCCAATGAACCCCCAGTCACTTGTGGTAGAATTACGTTTACAATGCTACGGCAGGGCAATATATACTTGTACATATATTTCCACGCATATAATATAATTCACCCTGCCTCCTGGGCTATATGAGGCCTACCTTAGGGGTGACTGATATGCATTAAATACAGTGAGGTGACCCTGTCACACATGGTGTGTGAAGGTCAAACTTGAGCAGGCAAACTGCTCATGCAAGCAGTGGTGGCTAGTGAAGTTTCAAAGTGGTGGGTTTGGCTGTACACAGGGGGATTGGGAGGCAACTTTGTGGTTCACTTTAGGGCGACAGCATTTTTTAGAATGCCGGTAGCCATTTCCAGTACAACTCTTTTTAATTAATTGCAGTTCTCATTGTTTCATCTGTATAGCCAGCAAAGTACACGGCTAATCAATCAATTACGGGGCGCCATATTTTTTTACGTTTGCTTTTTGTGTGATTTAAAAAGGTAAGCCAAACAGAAAAATAAAGGTTAAAATGCATTCATTGATTTAGAAAAGAAAATGTAATGCAGTATGGTATAATATTGGGACATGTAGGGAATAAATAGTTATGTTTTGTTAAAAGATAGATCAACGAAAACACTTGGCTGTTTCTCTAAAACCCCATTTATGTTAACTACGTGGTGTGTGATATAAATCATGTACAACATACTTCCTACATCAAATTAATTTTTGAGGAGATGCTTTGGCATGGGCACACATGATCGCTGACAGACTTCATGAACAGTGAGCCATATGTGGAGAAGCCTGTATCATAGATTTAATTTCTCTGTTGTACTGATATTGTGATTTTGGCACTGAAATGTTAGACAAGTCTGAACTTTTCTTTGAGAGATGTACTGCACTGGATTAATATTTGGCGAGTCGCACTTGCGGGGAAAAATTGATAATTATTTGACTAAACGTTAAAAACACATTTAACAGAGTCCGGCCCTGAAAAATAAAATGAGGGTCAACTGGGAACCGCAGTGTATGAGCTGGGATGCCTAGGCTTTGTATAGGCTTTGTGTCTGGAAGGAGTCTATTTGTGGTTGAGGACAAGGACAGACAGCCCACCCTCAGAGCAGAAGCCATGTGATTTTTCTGTAGCACAGGGGATGAGGGTGGTAGTTTTCCTCAGTCAAACACAGGCACTCATGAGCCCAGACGTCACTGTGCACACCAGTTGCCATTGTACTGTGTGTCGTTATGCACATGGCTCTCATGAACACCTTTACCATATAGATATACACCACATACATGCCCTGCCTGTAGGCTGCCTGGCCGCATTGCTGAACAACTGATCTTGACTGTAAGCTGATTTAAAGCCAGTGTTATCTCGGTGAATGCTTCCCTCTGCCTGTCTGACCACCACCTCGACTGCCTCGTCTTTTACTGAGAGTACAGAGGAGTGTGCACCTCGCAGCCCATGAGCTAATTTCATTAGAGCTGAAAACAAATACTTTGTGAGTGCATGTAACAAGTAACTCATTCTGCAAAGACTCTGGTTTGTCACATTCTGAGCAACATGCTTTGCTCCTGTAATTTTTACTATTGCTGTACTGAATTACAGTGAATTCAGTGCACCAGTGCTTGGACCAATATGTTCCCAGTTGTGTAGTATAAAGCGCTCCACATAGAATGAGTTAAGATCCTTCGCCCCTATTCCAGCTTTGTTTAATATAATCCTTAATGACTATTCCTCCTTACTCGTTTTTAGGGGCGCAGGGAGGTGAACTGAATCGGGGGGGGGGGGGGGTTCTGACAAGTGCTGGTGTGCTCTGCTCAATGTGAAATTAGGAAGATTTCTTGAAAGGCAGTCATGCGTGGCCATGTTTAACAAGCATTTGCAATGCAATAGGTCTCGTGTTTACACAAGTTTGAGCTATTGACATTGTAAATGACAATGCCTTTTATTTATGTTTTGGTATTTAAAACATAAATAAAAGGCATTCTCATTTACATTGCCAATAGCTTAAACTTGGGTAAATTCGAGACCTACTGCATTGCAAATAAAATAGTATACATACGATGTAACAACCAAGAAATGGGGCCAGTAGTCATGGGAGGTTCCAAATGAAGACATGGCCGTACTAAGGAGGGACGAACAAGCCTATTTAGAAATCAGAAGACAGCATTTACGAAGGAGAAAGATACAAGCCAATGAAAAATATGGGCGGGGAGCGGGCGGGGATTCTTTCCCGTACTGAGCTACAACAGACCATCGCCAGATCAGCGCTAGCGTGCTGGCTCAGGTTCGACCTAAAAAGAATTCAGCTTTAGGCGTCTTTCTGCTATGTTCACCTATAACCTAGCGGTGAATCGATATACACTTCAATATTACATATATTAATCTTTCTGCTTGCTCAGATTTAACAATTTAATTTCTGATAAAAGTTCTTCTGGGTGAATTGTATCTATTTATATAAGGGCAGTGATCATAGTGGGAGGAATCTGAGGAGCTCGAAGTGCCCATACTTTTTTAGGTTTAGAAAATTAGTTGCTTCACTTTGTGCAAAAATAGGGCCGTCTCGGGATGGTTATTTCTGACACTTGAAATGCTTCAGCTGAAGTGTAAGGCAGGGAGTCTCCTGTTCTGTAAAACCGAGGGAGGGGCAAAGAGCTAAACAGACCTTCTTTCAAGTGTGATGCTGCCTGAAAGAAATGTAAATTGGCGCAAACCGCTTAATTTGCAAATGTAAAGGGTGCCTGGAAGCCGTATTGGCTTTAATTGATGGAATCACTGGAAGCTTACTGATGACACAGATTTATTCTTTCTGATGGGTATTGTAAGGGAGCTGCCAGCTAACCTATCGTGTGTGCTTTTAAAAGACTGTTATAAAAACAATTTGCACTTTGTAATGTCTGGGTATTACTAAAATCTATATTTTTAAATCACATATTATTTTATACCTTTTTGCGCATTTTGTAGCAGTCAATCCTTTATTGTGAGTAATGCATGTTTAAAATAATGACTTACATAGTCACAGTGCTTTGTGTCACAAACAGTCACTATTCTCCACTGCACCAACCAGGATTTAAGCCTGTTCCAGTTCATTAACTGATAGTTTTCATGATGTCTAATAGGGCATTACCCACTGATTAACATAAATTGCATTTAATTTTTATGTAAGCCTTTTGTTATTATATATGTAGTTACCGGAAGGTGAAACACCGAAAAAAAGTTCAAGAATGTTTTTTTTTTTTAGCCAAGCCTTTAACCACACCCCACGCTTACTCACCTAGCCCTACTACTGCACAGCATCACAGTTCCCATTTTTTATGCATGTTAACCACTGTATGAGGGTAGTAGTATTCATCCTCTTTATGCCTGCTTGACCTCATCAGTGACAACATCACCTAGTCTCGTTTGGCGCATGTCATTAGTGATACTGCTCATCACTTGTGTTTTAACATGACATGAGGAAAGTCACCATAAAGGCACCTGGATGAGTGAAGACTGGTGACAGAATGAATGCACTGATTATTTATGCGTACACATAAATCCTCTCCAACAGAAGTGGCAGTACACTGTCCCCTGGTGGACATGTGAACCTTCTAAAAGGGGAGAAATTATGTTCTCCCCTGGACCTTACAGGCAATCACATTACCCCATCATTGAGCTGTACTCTGGGAACGTAAAAACAAGTGTGATTGTCGCTCCTAAATGGTCTGAGAGTGGCAGACTTTCCACGGTCGTGTTTGCACTGCTGAGTATTGACGGGGCAACCAGACACCCGTGGGAATGGCAGCCCTCTCCTCTTGCACCATAGGACTGACACCCCTCTCATCAAACTGATGTAGACCCAGCTTGAGGGTTAAAACAGGCTACTTTCCCTCTTCATTTTTATACCTTTTCCGTTTTATATAGTGCAAACCCGACCCAAAGGTATTGGAGGGCTCTAAGTGAGTACCAGTTACATTAAACAAGGAAACTTTAATTTTTAGTAAGCATCAGGAGATTAAGAGATTTGCCTAGAATCACAGGATTGTGAGACTACGCCAAGACTCAAACCTGGTTCCTCATTTCCAAAGTTGGCAGCTATGGCCGTTACGCCACATCCTCTCCTCACATCTGCTTCAGGGGCTGCCACTCCTCTCACAAAACGGACTTAGCCCGTACTCAGAGATATTACAGATCTAGCCTGTCGCTTGCCGCTGGTGCCTTGATGCTGCCTTGCCTGCCTTGAGAGCGATGGGGGGAGTGCATTGAAGAAGTCAGCACAAGAGATACATGCTCCCCGGGTTCCAAGGCTGCAAAAGGGACTGCAAAGGAGGCCCTCACTCCGGCGCCTTGCCCTCGAGTGCCCTGGATGACAAGGATACCTTAGACTGCCCCTGCCTCTGTCTGCTTACCGGATTCAGCCGATTGCCGGGGCCGGCACCCGCAAAGATTGCGGGTTATAGCGGCAGCATTTCTCCATCCTGCGGTCTAGGCGGGCAGTGGCAGCATTTGGAAGTCCTCCTTGTTTGCTCGTGGTTTATGGTCTGTGGACTGCTTCCTTCCTGTAGCTAGATGTAGCACCGCCTTCTCCAACAGTATAAAGAGACTATAACACAATGGTGTGTGGACCAATCACTGATAACTCTAATTTGAAGGGTGAATAAACGCTGATGCACAGTGGAAGGCTAGACAAAAAAAGAATTGCAATGCTATAGGTCATGGGTACTCATAAACTTTCACTCGGGGACCAAATTTACAGTGTGGTTTGTGTCCGAGGGCCGCACCGGTGGGGGCAGGTCAGTGGGGGAGGGGGGCGGGGCTAGAGCAACAAAAAAAACTGTGACCATGAGGTTGGACACAGGTCCCTGCAGCGGACGCCTTCGTCCACTGAGCCACCAGACCCGGCATACACACATCTCTCTCTATCTCTCTCTCTGACTCCCTCCCTCCATCCCTCTCTCTCTCTCTCCCTCCCTCTATCTCTCTCTGTCTCCCTCCCTCTATCTCTCTGTCTCCCTCTCTCTCCTTCCCTCTCCCTCTCTCCTCCCCTTCCCTCCCTCACCCTCTCTCACCCTCACTCCCCTTCCCTCACTCGCCTTCCCTCACCCTCACTCCCCTCCCCTCACTCTCACTCCCCTTCCCCCTCTCCCTCCCTCACTCCCCTTCCCTCTCTACCTCCCTCACTCCCCATCCCTCCCCCTCTCCCATATCCTCTGTCCCTCTCTCACTCCCCTTGCCTTACTCCCTTACTCCCTTACTCCCTCCCCTTCCCTCACTCCCCTTCCCCGTCCCTCACTCCCCTTCCCTCTCTCCCTCCCCCAATCCCCTTCCTTCCCTCACTCAACATCCTCGTGTTTCCCCATGCTGCATGATAAGCACTAAGGAGCTTAATTGGAATTTTATGGTAAACATGTACGTCGATAAACCAACCTGTCTGGTGCATCTGACCCTTTGCGCTCCAAATCTACGATCTTGCCATTCCCCCTTATCCCCACTCCCTCCCATTGGGTGCAGATTGTCTCGGTATTTATGTATGTCAGGATTTCAGTTGGTTTTATGAATGAGCCTTGGTTACTCTGTGGCAGCTGCCAAGCCTGCGTGTGCATCTTCAGAACTTCTGAAAGAATGCCCTCAGTAGGGTCTGTGCAGCCACGTGTTCCTAAAAAAAGCTGTCACTCTAATCCAGGTATTCAAAACACTATTTACAGCTTGTTGTTGAGATGGCAGAGTCGAGTTCCATCTGTGCCCTCTTTTCTACAACACCTCGAGCCCCTCTCCTGGGTCTTTAACTCACCAGAACCTTCTGACGGGGAGTTTCGAGATTAGGTTACATACTGGCCATTGATTACAGAGATAATTATATACCCTTGTATCTATGTGCTCAGACAGAAACATGAAATTGAAGATGACAGGCATCCAACCAGGTGTGTCAATGTCTGCACCTACCTCCACACCAGAGACCATGCCCACAGTTTGACTTAACCTCCCACCCCACTTTCATGCACTCTGAATTCTTTGTGTCTGTTCCATACCACCCTAAATTCTGATTGTTCCTGACCATGTCTACCATGGCGCTGAGTGAGCAGTGTTCTTGATGTATAGCTTCCATGTTTATCTCTCCTTTGAAATGCTGGTCTCCGTTAATGCTTTCCTGGGCTGTACTGGAGGCCCAAGAAGTGTGCCTTCAGTCACATCTCCCTGTCTACAGTGCATCATCTTACTAGCAACCTTAGATTATTTAATCTGCATGACCTCTGGTGATGTTGAGAGTTTGTTTCCAGAAATAGGCACAAGTCCCTCTGCGCCCCCAACTTGAGGAATTCCTTGCTGCTGACTTCGGAGCTTTGGGGCTGCAGTCCTTTTCCCGGTTCAGCGATGAGTCAGCCTGAGACAGGAATGGCATCTCACAGCTTTCGGGCACACACACACAAAGCCGCATCCGAGCCCTTCACAGGTCTTTAAAAGACCATTTTCATGTTAATAGGGCTTTATTGTATTTCACCTCTTAGGTCCCTGCAGCTCCGCTCTGCCTATCACCGGAATGAATCACCGACTCCCACAGAGCAGCAGAGTCTCGCTCCGGTTGCAGACACTCTTTAAAAATTTGCTTTTAAAACACGGGTACGATGTCTGCAAGGTCCGCGGGCCACCAGGGAAGGCTTGCCGGGCCGCTGGCGGCCTGCGGGCCGTACTATGAGTACCCATGCTATAGGTCTTGCATTTAAATGCGAAACCTATGGCATTACAAACAAATAGCCGCCCTTGTCCCGGCTGCTTCTAAAGTGAAAGAGGGCGTGGCCCACTGAATGTAAGTCAAGTACGTTGTGCTGCCTAACGTAGGAGAATCTTAATAAGTAAAATAATACACATACCGTATAACAACCAAGTAAAGGGGCCAGTTGCTGTGGAAGGTTTCAAATGAAGACATGGCCGTACTAAGGAGGGACTAACAAGCCTACTTAGGTATCAAAAGACAGCATTTACAAAGGACAAAGTCACAAGCCAATGAAAAACATGGGCGGGGCTTCTCTTGTACTGAACTACGACAGATCATACCCAGAGCAGCGCTTGCGTACTGGCTCAGGCTCGAACTAAAAATGGGAGATTTTTCAAGCAGTCAGTGCGACATTACTGACTCTTTCAAAACTCCACTAGCTTTTGAAATGCACCAGTTTTTCAGGGAATCTCTATAGAACAGGTCACCTGTACACCTGTGGGGGATTTAACCAATCCATTGCCCTGTTCTAAATTTCTAGGTTAATTGGACACAAGCGTTTAAGCAATAAAAATAAAGTTTATTTGATAGCTTTGCTGTTCCCCGAGCAAAAAAGAGAGCAAGAAACGTTAGTAGTTATTTAGCCTTTGCAATTCTCTACTGAATTAGATTAAATCAGGGGCATTGTCTTAGAACAATGGACTTTTCAATGGGCAGCAGCCTGCTTTGACAAGTGGTCATGTTCATGAGGGGCACAGTGTTTTTATCTGTGACCCAGAGAGGTGGTGTGCTAGCTCAGTAGGGTAATTCTCCTGTGGCAGACCTGAGAGGTCACAGATTCTTCAAGCCCAACATGGCTGACTCAGACTTTCATCTACCCAGCATCAATAAAAAGAACACCATTCATTATTGTAACCTTATCACCTTTTTCCAAAAGCTTTAAGGGTTTGTTTAAATATAGCTGGATGAGTGAGTTGGGTATTTTAATTGTCCCCCACTCAAAACAGATAAACTGGGTTAATTCAATTTGGCATGAACCCAAAAGGGGCATCTAGCATGCTGATAAAAAAATACTTGCTAAGCTTTTTTTTTTGCTTACCTTGCTTGGTGCCGTGGCCCACTCACAAGGTTGGAGGCTGCACTAAGGAACCATCAGGACTGCCAATGGTCAGGAAGCTCAAGCTTCTAGATGACGTTGACACGCATCTGCAATGCGCGCCACCTTTTCTGCTCCTCAGCTTCTGGCTACCAGTGCAGGCCTAGTAACATACCGACACTGAAACTGGAGCTCAAATCATGGCATCCACACAATCCTGCAGTTAACAGCAGCGCAGTAAGCAGATAACTCGAGTCTGGCAAGTGTGTGATGACAAACTACACAGACTCGATTTTCAGCAACCCGCCTGCCTAAAGCTTCTACCCAACCTTTCCCAACTCGTCGGGAAAGGGCGAGTCGACCAACTTCTCCACTCCCTCACTGATGTTAAGCCCCAGTGGTACTGGGCTTTAGTCTAAAACGCCAGGTGTTATTTTTACCCCCCACGTCTTTGGGTGGTGGAGAATTGTCCTTTAGGTTATGTCTTTGCAGATCTGATGGCCTCACAAGCCTCAGGGCTGTGAGCTCGTCAGAACAGCAAAAACTGTTGACCATGGGCCTGGCCACAGGCAGCAGGTTTTCGGAAAGCATTGGCATCACTGGCAGTGTGTTATTACTGTCATGAGACTAATCACAGGAACAACAGCCTTGTCTGAGTCGACTCAAGAAAGATGTGTTTGTACAATTTTAAATAAAATATTTAAAAAAAAATGATTTTAAGAGTTTATTTTAACTTTGGCAATGGCTGACCCTGGGGGATTAATGTAAAGGGGCGGAGCCCCTACACCATGGCTTAGAATCCACTGCTGCATGCAAGGCTGCCATGGCAGACCTGCAGACTTCGATTTTACTTGGGTCACTCAGAGTGGCACAATAACTGCTGGACCCCTTTTACAACCCTGCCCTGGGTACAACTGGTACCATATACTAGGGCCTTACAGTGGTGTAACAGTACTTTCCAATTGCGTGTACAAATTCACATTTACAGCTTTAGGGAAAGAGCACTGTTAAAAACAGGCGTCTCTAGTTGGCAGAGGTAGGTTCCTTTGTCCAAATAGGGACCCTTGTTTTAGTCAGGGTAAGGGGATACGCACTTTAGATAACCCATGCTCACCCCTGGTAGCTTGGCATGACGAGACAGACTTATCCCAAAGGCAATGTGTAAAGTATTTGTACTCAAAGTACACAGTAGTACAGTGATAACACCACAAATGGACACCACACCAGTTTAGACAAATAAAGTATCTTTATCTAAACTCAACAAGACCAAAACGACAAAAATACAACATACATGTAATAAGAATATGACTTTTGAAACGTTTCAAAGAACTTGGCCCATAGAAAACTATGGATTCTTGATTTCTTTCAAAGTACCTGTAGTTGTGACAGAATTCACAAGGCAAACAGCTGCAGAGATGGGAAGAAACAAAAAACAAAGAGATGCGTCACTTCCTGTTACCGTGGGGTGGTGATGCAACAGTTCTTGGCGGCACGGGTGGAGGAGCTAGGGGCCCAGATCATATCCTATGCGGATGATACACAGCTCCTGTTCACCTGTGACAGGGGCTGTGACTTTGACGGAGCAGTTATCCGGAAGTGTCTGGAGTTTGTGTTTGATTGGTTCGGGAAAAGTGGCCTCAAATGCAACTCCGACAAATCCGAGATATTGTTCTTTGGTTGTCCTGCAGACCTGAGATGGAAGCAATGGTGGCCTTCGGCCATGTTTCCCCCACCCAGCGATTCAGTTACAGCAAAGAATCTGGGTATAATGGTTGATAACACCCTTTCCTTTAAAACCCAGGTGGCTGGCCTGACTGGGAAGTGCTTTGCCATTTTAAGGATGTTGCGTAAGTTTTTGCCATATCTATCTTTGGAGCACAAGAAGATCACGGTGCAAGCACTAATAGGCTCTCGCCTAGACTACGCTAACATCCTTTATTTAGGTCTTCCTGAATATCTGTTGACCCGTCTGCAGATAGTTCAAAATTCAGCAGCCAGGGCAATTTTTGGTCTAACTAGAAAAGCCAGGGCTAGCAACCTCCTTGTCTCCCTGCATTGGCTGCCTATTCGTAAGCGCATTTTTTTCAAGACTCTAACTACAGCTTTTAAGGCGCTTCACAATGTCGGCGCTGGATATCTGCAGAGAAGGGTCAACTTTTATTTTCCATCAAGACCTTTGAGGTCTGCTGCCCAGGCAAATGCCATCGTCCCAACAGTGAAACGTGCTCGCTGTGGAGGTCGCTCCTTCAGTTACCTCGCACCCCGTCTCTGGAACGCGCTGCCCCTGGCGCTGCGGTCATGTTCCAATCTTTTGGCCTTTAGAAAGGGACTTAAGACCCACCTTTTTGGCCTGTAATGCCATTATGGTTATTGTTGGTGCCGTTACGGAGGTATGTTAGTTGCTGGTATTTGGTGTGATGATCTTTAGCGCCGGGACGCTCTTCGGAGCAGTTGAGCGCTCTATAAAACAAACAGTAACATAACATAACATAACAAATGATGTGTCGATTTCGAGACGGTTCTGGTCAGCAGGTGATGCGTCGGGAAAACTTGCCACACAGGTACGATGCTTGGAAATCCAGGATACGCTGGCGATCAATGCGGCAGTGGCGAGCAGTGCTGAGCCAGTTTCTTCATATATTTACAACAAGGGGTGGTGATGGACAGAGTCTCTGAATAAAGCAGAGTACTCTCACCCAGTCAAGAGATCAGGGCTAGATCCAACACCGTTTTTTAGCTCATTGCACCATCCCAGTTTCAGAACCTGGCTGTATGCAAATTAGTCTGTCCCTGGCCCAGTGCATCATGGGAACAGGGCAGACCAGACTACAAAAGCCAATTCTTACACTGGGAAGGAAACAAGCTTCCGGGGACCGGTTTCTGGCATTACAGCCGTCTTCGGCCCGGCTTGCTTGAATCCTGATGGTGCAATGAGCAAGGGACTCACATCTGAGTATACCCTTCCACGCTTAGGGTGGACAAAAATATTTACAACAAGGGGTGGTGATGGACAGAGTCTCTGAATAAAGCAGAGTACTCTCACCCAGTCAAGAGATCAGGGCTAGATCCAACACCGTTTTTTAGCTCATTGCACCATCCCAGTTTCAGAACCTGGCTGTATGCAAATTAGTCTGTCCCTGGCCCAGTGCATCATGGGAACAGGGCAGACCAGACTACAAAAGCCAATTCTTACACTGGGAAGGAAACAAGCTTCCGGGGACCGGTTTCTGGCATTACAGCCGTCTTCGGCCCGGCTTGCTTGAATCCTGATGGTGCAATGAGCAAGGGACTCACATCTGAGTATACCCTTCCACGCTTAGGGTGGACAAAAATATTTACAACAAGGGGTGGTGATGGACAGAGTCTCTGAATAAAGCAGAGTACTCTCACCCAGTCAAGAGATCAGGGCTAGATCCAACACCGTTTTTTAGCTCATTGCACCATCCCAGTTTCAGAACCTGGCTGTATGCAAATTAGTCTGTCCCTGGCCCAGTGCATCATGGGAACAGGGCAGACCAGACTACAAAAGCCAATTCTTACACTGGGAAGGAAACAAGCTTCCGGGGACCGGTTTCTGGCATTACAGCCGTCTTCGGCCCGGCTTGCTTGAATCCTGATGGTGCAATGAGCAAGGGACTCACATCTGAGTATACCCTTCCACGCTTAGGGTGGACAAAAATATTTACAACAAGGGGTGGTGATGGACAGAGTCTCTGAATAAAGCAGAGTACTCTCACCCAGTCAAGAGATCAGGGCTAGATCCAACACCGTTTTTTAGCTCATTGCACCATCCCAGTTTCAGAACCTGGCTGTATGCAAATTAGTCTGTCCCTGGCCCAGTGCATCATGGGAACAGGGCAGACCAGACTACAAAAGCCAATTCTTACACTGGGAAGGAAACAAGCTTCCGGGGACCGGTTTCTGGCATTACAGCCGTCTTCGGCCCGGCTTGCTTGAATCCTGATGGTGCAATGAGCAAGGGACTCACATCTGAGTATACCCTTCCACGCTTAGGGTGGACAAAAATATTTACAACAAGGGGTGGTGATGGACAGAGTCTCTGAATAAAGCAGAGTACTCTCACCCAGTCAAGAGATCAGGGCTAGATCCAACACCGTTTTTTAGCTCATTGCACCATCCCAGTTTCAGAACCTGGCTGTATGCAAATTAGTCTGTCCCTGGCCCAGTGCATCATGGGAACAAGGCAGACCAGACTACAAAAGCCAATTCTTACACTGGGAAGGAAACAAGCTTCCGGGGACCGGTTTCTGGCATTACAGCCGTCTTCGGCCCGGCTTGCTTGAATCCTGATGGTGCAATGAGCAAGGGACTCACATCTGAGTATACCCTTCCACGCTTAGGGTGGACAAAAATATTTACAACAAGGGGTGGTGATGGACAGAGTCTCTGAATAAAGCAGAGTACTCTCACCCAGTCAAGAGATCAGGGCTAGATCCAACACCGTTTTTTAGCTCATTGCACCAACCCAGTTTCAGAACCTGGCTGTATGCAAATTAGTCTGTCCCTGGCCCAGTGCATCATGGGAACAGGGCAGACCAGACTACAAAAGCCAATTCTTACACTGGGAAGGAAACAAGCTTCCGGGGACCGGTTTCTGGCATTACAGCCGTCTTCGGCCCGGCTTGCTTGAATCCTGATGGTGCAATGAGCAAGGGACTCACATCTGAGTATACCCTTCCACGCTTAGGGTGGACAAAAATATTTACAACAAGGGGTGGTGATGGACAGAGTCTCTGAATAAAGCAGAGTACTCTCACCCAGTCAAGAGATCAGGGCTAGATCCAACACCGTTTTTTAGCTCATTGCACCATCCCAGTTTCAGAACCTGGCTGTATGCAAATTAGTCTGTCCCTGGCCCAGTGCATCATGGGAACAGGGCAGACCAGACTACAAAAGCCAATTCTTACACTGGGAAGGAAACAAGCTTCCGGGGACCGGTTTCTGGCATTACAGCCGTCTTCGGCCCGGCTTGCTTGAATCCTGATGGTGCAATGAGCAAGGGACTCACATCTGAGTATACCCTTCCACGCTTAGGGTGGACAAAAATATTTACAACAAGGGGTGGTGATGGACAGAGTCTCTGAATAAAGCAGAGTACTCTCACCCAGTCAAGAGATCAGGGCTAGATCCAACACCGTTTTTTAGCTCATTGCACCATCCCAGTTTCAGAACCTGGCTGTATGCAAATTAGTCTGTCCCTGGCCCAGTGCATCATGGGAACAGGGCAGACCAGACTACAAAAGCCAATTCTTACACTGGGAAGGAAACAAGCTTCCGAGGGACCGGTTTCTGGCATTACAGCCGTCTTCGGCCCGGCTTGCTTGAATCCTGATGGTGCAATGAGCAAGGGACTCACATCTGAGTATACCCTTCCACGCTTAGGGTGGACAAAAATATTTACAACAAGGGGTGGTGATGGACAGAGTCTCTGAATAAAGCAGAGTACTCTCACCCAGTCAAGAGATCAGGGCTAGATCCAACACCGTTTTTTAGCTCATTGCACCATCCCAGTTTCAGAACCTGGCTGTATGCAAATTAGTCTGTCCCTGGCCCAGTGCATCATGGGAACAGGGCAGACCAGACTACAAAAGCCAATTCTTACACTGGGAAGGAAACAAGCTTCCGGGGACCGGTTTCTGGCATTACAGCCGTCTTCGGCCCGGCTTGCTTGAATCCTGATGGTGCAATGAGCAAGGGACTCACATCTGAGTATACCCTTCCACGCTTAGGGTGGACAAAAATATTTACAACAAGGGGTGGTGATGGACAGAGTCTCTGAATAAAGCAGAGTACTCTCACCCAGTCAAGAGATCAGGACTAGATCCAACACCGTTTTTTAGCTCATTGCACCATCCCAGTTTCAGAACCTGGCTGTATGCAAATTAGTCTGTCCCTGGCCCAGTGCATCATGGGAACAGGGCAGACCAGACTACAAAAGCCAATTCTTACACTGGGAAGGAAACAAGCTTCCGAGGGACCGGTTTCTGGCATTACAGCCGTCTTCGGCCCGGCTTGCTTGAATCCTGATGGTGCAATGAGCAAGGGACTCACATCTGAGTATACCCTTCCACGCTTAGGGTGGACAAAAATATTTACAACAAGGGGTGGTGATGGACAGAGTCTCTGAATAAAGCAGAGTACTCTCACCCAGTCAAGAGATCAGGGCTAGATCCAACACCGTTTTTTAGCTCATTGCACCATCCCAGTTTCAGAACCTGGCTGTATGCAAATTAGTCTGTCCCTGGCCCAGTGCATCATGGGAACAGGGCAGACCAGACTACAAAAGCCAATTCTTACACTGGGAAGGAAACAAGCTTCCGGGGACCGGTTTCTGGCATTACAGCCGTCTTCGGCCCGGCTTGCTTGAATCCTGATGGTGCAATGAGCAAGGGACTCACATCTGAGTATACCCTTCCACGCTTAGGGTGGACAAAAATATTTACAACAAGGAGTGGTGATGGACAGAGTCTCTGAATAAAGCAGAGTACTCTCACCCAGTCAAGAGATCAGGGCTAGATCCAACACCGTTTTTTAGCTCATTGCACCAACCCAGTTTCAGAACCTGGCTGTATGCAAATTAGTCTGTCCCTGGCCCAGTGCATCATGGGAACAGGGCAGACCAGACTACAAAAGCCAATTCTTACACTGGGAAGGAAACAAGCTTCCGGGGACCGGTTTCTGGCATTACAGCCGTCTTCGGCCCGGCTTGCTTGAATCCTGATGGTGCAATGAGCAAGGGACTCACATCTGAGTATACCCTTCCACGCTTAGGGTGGACAAAAATATTTACAACAAGGGGTGGTGATGGACAGAGTCTCTGAATAAAGCAGAGTACTCTCACCCAGTCAAGAGATCAGGGCTAGATCCAACACCGTTTTTTAGCTCATTGCACCATCCCAGTTTCAGAACCTGGCTGTATGCAAATTAGTCTGTCCCTGGCCCAGTGCATCATGGGAACAGGGCAGACCAGACTACAAAAGCCAATTCTTACACTGGGAAGGAAACAAGCTTCCGGGGACCGGTTTCTGGCATTACAGCCGTCTTCGGCCCGGCTTGCTTGAATCCTGATGGTGCAATGAGCAAGGGACTCACATCTGAGTATACCCTTCCACGCTTAGGGTGGAGCCAGTTTCTTCAGCTGCCATCACTGGATACGTCGGTTCTTGCAGCAGAGACACATGCTGCGTCGGTTTCGGCGGCGGCACAGTAATGCGTGGAGATTCTTCTCGCACAGCGGTGCTGCAGCAGAAAAACAGCTGCAAGAAAAGTAATGCTTCAATTTTCTTGTAGTTGCGTTGCTTTTCCAGCTCCCATGAGCAGGAACAACCTCCAGAGGCCAAACACACTCACAGGAACCTCCTGGCAGGTCAGAACTTCCAGCAATGAAGTTTAGGGGAGCTGGGGTGAAGTCTTTGTGTCTCTGAGACTTCAGAACAGGATGCAAGCTCTACTTAAGCCCTTGGAGCTCTTCCTCAGGCAAGAGGACACATCACACAGCAAAGTCTTTGTCCTTTTCATGGCAGAAACAACTACTGCAGGCCAACCCCAAACAGCACACAGCAAAAGGGCAGTACTCCTCTTCCAGTTTCTCCTGCTCTTCTCCTTGGTAAAAGTCCTTTTTGATTCCAGAAGTAGTCTAACGTTCTGGGGTTTTAGGTCTAATACTTATACCCCCAATTGTGTTTGTTCTCTTTGTGCAAGGGTCTCTGAGCCCAGTCCAAACCAGTTCGGTCCTCACTGGTGCAGTATGACCACAGGGGGTGGTGACAGCATTGTGCAAGGTAGACAAGCCCTAGTCAGGTGAAAGGAAGTCTCCTCCCATTACTCGAAATGCAGCCAAGCCCCATTCAGCTCAGTTCTGAGTCATCCAGGAAGGGCCAGGCACACCCCAACCCCCCAGTGGCTGTCTACAGTGAATGCACATCCCCAGCCCCTGTCACTTCAAAACCAGATGGCCACTTCACAAACAGGCGGAGGAGGCACACAGAATGGATAAACAAGAAAATGCATAGTTTCTAAAAGTGGCATTTTCAAACACACAATTTAAAAACCATCTTTACTAAAAAAAGAAGTGTTCATAAATTCTGAGTTCAGAGAGCCTAAACTTTATTTCTCTATCTTGTCCCATTAGGAATGTATACTTGTAAGATGTTACAAAGCATTTCCCTTTCTATCTAATAGGGCAAGAGAGACTTTCAATAGTGAAAAACAAAATTGGCAGTATTTCACTCTCAGGACATGTCACACACACCAGTACATGTCCTAGCTTCCACATACACTGCACCCTACCCAGGGTGATACCTTGAGCCTACCGTAGGGGTGCCTTGCATGTAAAAAAGGGAAGGTTAGGACCCTGCAAATGGGTGCACTTTGACATTGCAGTTCAAAACTATGCGCAGACACTGCAGTGGCAGTTCTGAGATACCTTTTTAGGGATACTCATGTGGGTGGCACAATCAGTGCACGCCGGCCTATTAGTAGTTGATTTACAGGCCCTGGCACACTTCAGTGCACTGTACTAGGGATTTACCAGTAAATCAAATATGACAATCAAGGAGAACCAATTGTTACAACAATGTATACAGGTCGCACTTGCACTATGACAATGATCAGCAGTGGCACAGTGCCAAAAGCATTTAAGCCAGCAAAAACGAAATCCAGCACAGCATAAAAAATACAGGAGGTAGAGGCAAAAAGTCAGGGAAAACCACATGAAAGATGCAAAGTCTAACAAGCACTGTTCCTGGGCCTGGTTGAAAGGGTCCAGCACACTTTTAGATCCAAGTACCACAGCATCTAGCAATTCAAATGGGAGCAAAAAGGGGGGGGGGCATCTGCAAGCATCTGTTTTTGACTAGTGTATCAATTTAGTTTGACTGAAAACAACCCATTATATTTGCTTCCTCCCTTTGGTCTTTGGATATTTTCAATGTTAACAGTAAAATGTGAAGGTAACAAGATATCTGTCCTAAGGAAATTACTGAAAATAATTCAAGCCAATCTTTTTTTTGTTTATGTTTGAGCACATCAAGAATATTCAGATATTTGGGGGCAGAGCTTGTGTAAGCTCAAGATGGTGGCGTAGAACGAGAGCTCTGCCCAGCCATCCAACTATCTGAAAATTTTCCAACTTAAGTGCTAAGAAATCATACCACGATAAACAAGCATCGTCACAGGAGGCTGCCGTGCAGCCATAGAGGGAGCTGCCTTGCTCTCACCTGTCGGCACAGCGAAAAAACAAAACCGGCGAATGGTGTAGTGACCGGGCGCGCGACTCTCAGTGAAGACAGTGAATTCCTGGCTGAAGACACATGATCTCTGCCCTTGGAACGGAGTCGGAGGGGCTACAGCAAGATACTGGCTGCGGAACTGCTGGTGATCGACAGCGGCAACCCGGCTGGGCTGCGTGGAGCAGAGATTACACATGGTGCCACTGCGGGAGCACAGCTTCAGGTACAAGCGCTTGGTGGCACATTCCTCGAGACTGCGTGCAGAGTGCGCCATGGAGAGAAGACCAAAGGCAGGTACTGGGGCCCTTCTGGTTGATTTGCTGGTTGCGGTGCGGTGCGGTGCATGTGGCCAGACTTGCCTACTTGAAGCGCTCCCTGCCTGCCTAAGAGTGCTGCCCCCTCCTCCCTGGGCTGAACTGGTGGTGGTGCCGTGGCCCAACGCGGCAGGCGGAAACCTAGAACGGCCATTTTTTGGCCTTGCCTGTCCGGCTTCTGAGGAGTGGTGTACCCGGTGGGGAAGCGGTGTGAGGACCTCCTCCCCCCTTTCCGCCCTCCGCTGGGTCTTTAGACTGGTGCTTGGCAGATGTATAGGGTGGATGCCTGGATGCCTCAGAGACGGCCTTCATAAAGGAAGAGGTTCTGAACAGAATGGCCCTTACATGCTGGAGAATAAGTAAGTGGCTGCACCAGGTCTGCGGGCAGCTGAGGGATCCTATAGCTCCTGGAAATGTGCCCCCTCAGCACTGATTCAGCGCAACATTAAGCAAAGCAGCAACCCGATCAATAAGTGATGCTCAACCTCCACTGGATGTTGGTGGGTGACACGAGTAGCCCTGACTGCTGGACTGCGGGCTTGTGGAGCGGCTGTTAAGTCATTTGGCACCAGACACCTTCTAGGTTTGGTAGTAGAAGCTCTAGAGCACGGCCGCTGCTAGTGTATTGCTGGATTCCAGGGCCGCTAGGGAGCAATATAACAGTTGCCCATTCCGTCACCCCTCCCCTCCAAATGGGAACA
Organism: Lissotriton helveticus; assembly: GCF_964261635.1. Taxonomy (NCBI): domain Eukaryota; kingdom Metazoa; phylum Chordata; class Amphibia; order Caudata; family Salamandridae; genus Lissotriton; species Lissotriton helveticus. Next base: position 777,318,707 of record NC_136059.1, on the reverse strand, counting down.
CTGAAAACACTGTTGGGCGAGTACCACGGCCCATGTCTCTTGAAAAGTCACAGAGAGCACCTGGAAAGGAAAGTTAAGAGTGAGACACTGCAGCCCACAGAAATCCAAGGAGCCACTATTGGAGGGGAGCGGACACATTGACAAAAGCGACTATGGGGTAGGTGGATAAAATGCAACCAAAGCTCCACTTTGAGCAACGGAAATTTAGACTCCATGAGCAGGACCCGGAAGAGGGCCCGAACGAGCACGCAGAGGAGTCACAGCCCACTGAAGACGACTATCTTGGCTGCGATGCAGAAGAGCTTAGTAAAAAGTTTGACCACCATTGACAGTAAATTGGACACATTGGCTCAACGCATTGATCGGATCACAGAAGTCATGGACAAGAAAGCGGAGAGGCAAGACATGACAGAACGAAGGGTCACGGAAGTGGAAGAAGCTCAGACATATTTGAATACTGAACAAAAGCAGATGGGCAAGCTGCTGCTCACCCTACAAGACAAGGCTGAAGACCTTGAGGCTCGTTCCTGTAGAAGCAACATTAGAATTACAGGCCTTCCGGAGTTGACACATGTAAGCAACATGAAACTTTTTGTGGAGAAACTACTAGAGACGCTATTCGGCCGAGACACTTTCTCCCCAATGTTCATAGTAGAGTGAGCAAACTGATCTCTGGGCCAGAGACCTCTCCTTGGAGCACCGCCAAGGCCGATCTTTGCCAAGCTATTAAATTACAAAGACTGTGATAGAGCACTTAAAGCAGCTTGGGAGAAACAATCATTGCAATAAGGATCAACGATATCACTCTACCCGGACTTCCCGCTTCATGTGCAGGAGGCACGCAGACAGTTTGCACAGTTGTAGAAGCAGCCACGAGAATATAATCTGGACTATGCCATGCTATAATAATAATAACAATAAGGAAGCTTGTAAAGCGCCTGGTTACGCCCACCGGTGTGTCCCCGGGCTGTAGTAAGTGAGAGATCCTAGAGCCCCCTGCCCAGTCCAAGGCGCCCAGGCCCATTAATGAAGGAACAAGTATGTTTTAACCCCTTCGATGCTTGTGACGGAACCGTTCCATCATCAGTCATGGCTGAGCTGTGCTGATGACGGAACGGTTCCGTCACAACCGCACCCTGTTCTGGAATGTCCAGCATAGGGGCGGAATTGGCGCCGCACGGAAGCGGTTAAGCTCTCTTCTAAACCTGGTCTCAGAAGGTTCCAACCGGAGCTCCAGAGGGAGTTTATTCCAGCTCCTGGCCGCCAAGAGCCGGAATGATCTACCGCCCATCCGGGCCGTCTTGACTTTAGGGACCACCATCAGGCCAGTCTCAGTGGATCTAAGGGACCATACGGGCCTGTAGACAGTGATGAGATTCTGCAGGTACCTAGGACCAATGCCTTGGGTGATGCGGTGGCACGTGCAAAGGGCCTTAAACACAATTCTCTTCCTGACAGGAAGCCAGTGAATAGCGTCCAAGGCCCTTTTGGAGGCAGCCCTTCTTGGTAACCTAAGGACCAGCCGAGCCGCCGCATTTTGCATCACCTGAAGCCGGTCAAGACTCTTGACCGTGGCACCCAGATACAGTATATTGCCGTAATCTAAATGTGAGGTGACAAGTGCATGCACCAGCGTCTTCCTGGCTTCTATTGGAAGAAGGTCCATAGTTTTACGTAGACCTTTCAGGACACCAAAACAAGTCCCCACCACACGTCTGATCTGAGGTTCGAATGTAAGATCCGAATCTACCCATACACCCAGGTTCTTAGCCTGGGAGCACAGCATCGGGGCTGGACCTAAGCAGGATGGCCACCATGCCGATGACCACACAGACGGGCTCCCCCACCACGAGCACCTCTGTCTTGCTACCGTTCAACTTATATGCGGCGAGACCTCGAGTTAATAGACAGGGACACTCTTGAATCTATACGGACCCTAAAACTTTGCAAAAAGCCTTGAAGGCATGGGCAAAAGACAGAACCCAACTAAGAGAGCCGTCAGACCAAGAGGGAGCTGTTGGGCGAAGTTTGGATGAACAGGACTGACTGCAGAATCCTGTTACACAGATTTTGTTCAGGGGGAGGCGGGAAACTTGATTAAGGATAGGAAGGGATATAAATGGTGGCGCTGGTGCAGGTGGTGGGTAAGGGTTTATGGTAGACATAAGGACAGCATGCCGCAGCATGGCCAAGCATAACCACTAGCGAGGCATGCAATGAGCGGACTTCCACATCAACAAGGTCTATGGGTATATATGGGGATGCTGAACAGATAGCATAATGTACACAGCATGCCGGTTGGCGAAGGGAATAGGGGCAACACCAGGTGGGTGACGGCACTTGCAGAGCTTCCGCAACATCTGCCCCAGTGTGTGTACCACTACTTGAAATTGAGTTTTTATGGCTAATGCTCGTTAAAGCAAATTTTGGTTCTATTACAAAGGTAATGGGAGGGATGGGGGATTTTTGCCAATGCAGAGTTGGGGTCCGCATGGCGTGGGTGGGGGGAGAGGGGACACAGAGATACAGTGCAAGTTCTATTACAGCTGCTAGGCCATCACTCCAATGGATGCAAACTTTGTATTTCTATCTAATGATGCATAGCGACGCCCAAGCACACGCACTAAGCGACAGATATAGCTACAACAGCCTCTATGGCATAGATGCACAATACTAGGATTAATACCCTGACAGGGAACGTCAGAGGCCTAAACATCACAGAAAACTAAGGAAAGTTTTGACATACATCAACAGACATTGTATTGATATAGCACTACTTCAAGAATCACACATGCAGAGACATAGTGGTATGTTTAACTGCAGAGGGCTGCATGGTAAGGTTCATGCAGCAGGGTTCACAATGCACACCTGAGAGGTGATCACTTGGATCAACCCGAAAGCAGAGTTGGACCTGGAACCACTAGACACGGACCCAGAGGGAAGATACACTATATCAAGGTGCACTGGGAAAGGACTGTATCTGATCATAGTTAATATATATGGGCCGAATTTTGACAACTTTAAGTTCTACACCGCAGTCCTGGAGAAGATGAGACAATAAAGGGGCTCAATTGCGTATTAGATATGCAGTTTTAAAGGTCTGGTGGCCAGGACCGGTGACTCACAGCAGCTGCCTGAGAAATTGTAGGGGCAATGACACAGTTAGACTTATGTGCTGTATGAAGAACGCGTCTCCTACCCAGGGGGATATACACACTTCTCAGCTCAATATATCTTACATACTAGAATTAACTACTGGCTAGCCTCCTGGAACTTGCACACACAGATCAGCGACTGCGCGGTGCTGCCCCACACTTTTTTGGATCACTCTCCAGTGTTACTGGTCATAGAGGCGAGCATATCCCGCCTTTCACTTGGTGATTCCCACCAATGCTCCCTTTTGGACACAGTGTTCAAATCGGAGCTCTCAGAAGAGATAGGTCCATTTTTCGAATGTAATATTGGGTTGGTTGATACCTTTTGATACCTTTTCAGTGTTATGGGAAACATTTAAAGTATTTATCAGGGGGATTTCTATGTCTAAGCACTCTGGTGTACTTAAGGCGCTCAGGAAACAACTTACAGACTTAGAGGGTAGACTGAAGACGCTAGAGCAGGGGTTTCTCTCTGGTGCTGTGGAGTTTGCACAGGAGGAATTCCAGGAACTCCTAAAGGAGTATTATGACACGGCTGACTCAGAACTAAAACACCTTGGTAAATATGCCACAGCTCATACCTATGGAGAGGGAGAGAGTCCATGCTCGTTTCTGGCCTCTCTGTTAAAAAAATACAGGGACACAAAGGGGGTGGTGGTAGTTGATGACAAGAAAGGAGTGCCCATTACAGACTTTACAGAAATAGCGAACAGGTTCAAACAGTACTACACCTCACTATACACCTCAAGAGCTGGGGATCTTGACGCAGAGAGACTGGACTACCTGTTGCATATAAAACTTCACTGGTCGACAAATGCGCACCATGAATATCTCATGCGACCGCTTGAAACAGAGGAGATATGAAGTAAACTGATACACGGGTTGTAGAGTAAGTACTTTATTGAGTACCAAGGACACAGCTTAAACAACCACTTGCTGGCAAGGTTCAGGAGACAGGAATAACTCCCAGATAAAGAATGTGGAATGCACATAGGAAAACATAACAATTCTAGATTGAAGTCAGGTGATGTCATCTTAAAGCAACACTACACATTAAGGGGATACTACACACCTCCCCCCCTTAAAAAAAAAAACAGAAAAAAAAACTAGTGAACAAAATCGCGTAACTTAACAGGAGTAGATCTGACACGAGAACTCCTCCTCAGGGGTACATCTGAAGACTGTACAACCTGAGAGGGAACAATAGTGTCAGAAGAAAGCTGACCGGAATGAGTTGAAATATTGGGAGAGGAAACAACATTGTTGGGGGCAGAGACATCATTATTACTTGAGGAAATTTGAACATCACTATAAAAAGTGTCCAACAGAGCGGGGTGGCAGTCATCAGTGGGGTGGCAATTATAGCCAGGAGAAATTAAAGGAGGATTTGAGGAAGGTAGAGAATTCATCGACACATTGGGTGTTCTGCACAAAGAGACTCTGTGAAAATTCCACACTTTGCCACCATCCACTCTGACAGCTTTACTGAAGACTTCAATGACTTTACAAGGATCTGACCATTTGTTCCACCTGGAACCACCAGATCTCCCGAACTTGACTCGCACCAAATCGCCAACCTTGATGCCAGGTTTAGAAACAACGGGACGAGTTGGATTGGATCTCATCTTCTCCTGATATTTCAACACCTTATTTTTAACCAAGGAAGAGGGAACAACGCTAGGCACAGGAGGAATTTTTAATTTCATCCACCAGGGCAGTAATTTAGAACCAGGTTTGCGACCCTTTAACAGCTCGAAAGGGGAAAAACCCGTAACGGAATTAGGGGAGGTACGATATGAGAGAAGAGAAGCACGAAGGGTCTTCCTCCAATCTAATTTACTTTTAATGGCAAGTTGTAACGACTCTTTAATGACCCTGTTAAAGCGCTCGGTTTGACCGTTGGCTTGAGGGTTGTAATTGGACACCCTTTTATGAACCACTCCACACCTGTCAAGGAAAGATAAAAACTCACTACTAATGAACTGTGGACCATTGTCTGATACCAGCTCAGCTGGAATTCCTTCCCTGCAGAAGACCTCATCAAGAAATTCAACAATTTGAGAAGAACCAGTCTTGTCCACGACCTTTATCTCCGGCCATTTGGAGAAATAATCAATTAAAACTAAAATAAAAACAGATTTATTGTCGGACAAATCCAAAGGACCAACAATATCAATTCCAAGCTTTTTCCAAGGGCACATGGAGTACTCAATAGGTGAAATATCAGATTTGGCAGCTAAGGGTTTAGCAGTCTTATCACTACTAGAGCAAGGGGAACATGAACTAACCCATTTGTCCACCATCCTGTCGATACCAGGCCACCAGTAGAATTCACGGATACGTCTTTTGGTGTTAGACATCCCCATGTGACCTTCATGTGCCATAGAAATTATTTTTTTACGTAGACCGGAAGGAGGTACTATTTTATCACACCTGGTTACAAAACCCTGGTCAAACATGAGTTCTTCTTTTATTTTGCTAAAAGATAGAACATCGCCAGAAAGTTTCCTTTCTTCAGGCCATCCTTGCTTCAGAAAATCCACCACATTGGACAAAGAAACATCTTGAGACATGGCATCCCGCCAAGCAGACTCAGAAATAACACTGGACGTGGCATTGCATTTAGCATCATTTACATCATCAATAGTTAAAACTAGGTCAACATCGCAAGGAGAGTCTGTAGCAACTAAGGAAATACAAGGCAATCTGGACATACAGTCAGCGTGGACATTTAGGCGACCAGGGACATATTCCACGACGCATTGAAACTCTTGTAACTTAGCAGCCAGGCGTGCCAAACGTGCAGTCAAAGTACGACCGCCACCTGCGGCCAACATGCTTATCAAAGGTTTGTGGTCGGTTCGCAAACGGAATCTTGTTCCCCAAATAAATTGCCTGAAGTGCTCAACTGCCCAGGTACACGCCAGAAGTTCCTTCTCTATAGTGGAATAGTTGAATTCTGCCCCACGAAGGGTGCGAGAGGCATAGGAGACAACATATTCCTCACCTTGACTCTTTTGCATCAGCACAGAACCAAGTCCCACGTTGCTCGCGTCCACGCACACAATGCATTCTCTACCCAAGTCAAAAGGCCTCAGGAAAGGGGCATTAATAATCTCCTTTTTAAGTAACTCAAAAGCAGTTTGATGTTCACCTTTCCAAACAAATTTTGCATCTTTTTTTAATAACAGTCTTAAAACATGAACTTTGGAAGAGTAATCTGAGACGAATTTACTATAAAACTCGGTAAGGCCCAGAAAAGATACCAATTGTTCTTTGTTACTAGGGGCAGGGGCCTTAGTTATGCTTAAAATGTGATTAAGTTTTGGTTTGATACCCTGAGCGGAGATTTCGTGTCCCAAATACTCCACAGTGCTCTGTCTAAATTTGCATTTAGAAAGCTTCAGAGTCAAACCCTTAGCTTTGACAGACATAAGTACTTTGTCCAGATTTCTGTCATGGTCCTCATGATCTCTCCCATATATCAAGATGTCGTCTTGGAAGGCAATGGCACTATCACAGCCCTCCAAAACCTCTTTCATAAGACGTTGAAATACCGAAGCCGCACTGGCTAAGCCAAATGGCATGCGACGGAACTGGAACATGCCCTCAGGGGTTATGAAAGTGGTAAGGAATTTAGAGTCCTCATGGAGTAAGACCTGGTGGTATGCACTAGCTAAATCTAAGGTTGAAAAAACGCAAGCACCAGAAAGGGTAGAGATTAGTTCATGAATTTTAGGTAAAGGATGTCTATCCACCCAAATTTCAGTGTTCAAACTACGGAGGTCTACACACAGACGAAGTTCCCCATTACTTTTAATTGACAAAACTACTGGGGAAACCCAGGGTGAAGACTCTGTTGGTTCAATGATGCCACGAGTCACCAAATCCGAAAGAATGGTTTTTAATTTATCCCGATAGGCCAGAGGAACATTCCTGACTCTGTGTCGGACAGGTGTTGCATTTTCTTTCAAGATAATTTTGTGTTTAAAATTTACAAATTCACCCAAGACATCAGAGAAAATCTCAGGGAATTTGTTCTTTACCAAAATTGTAAATTCATCCTCAGCAGGAGATACTATATATACAGGTGGAGAGGCATTGGGATGTAATTTAATTCTCAACTCGTGTTGGTGTGGCCAACTCAAAATAGAGGCACCCTTGGATGCTACATAAACTTTCCCTTTGATACTATTACTTTTAAATCTTATATCTGCCCACATGTATCCTAGCAAATCAATCTTCCGACCAGTATATCCACCTGGACAAATATCTGATGGTAGTAGGCATGAGGAATTCCAGTATATGTTAAAAATATCACTACCAATTATGCTATACCAAGCACAGGAATCTATAAGCATAGTGATTTCTATACCATTAATAAAAATCTTATCCTTGGGAAAACCTTGACATGTAGAATCACCAACACATAGTAGAGTGTTGATTTCTTGGATTTCCTCAGGAACTTCATAGTCAAACTCGGTTAACAAGTTCACTTTCTGTGGAGATCTGCACATTTTACTGAAATGCCCCGATTTTTTACATTTAACACAGATTTTATTCCACGCTGGACAACCCTTATAATTGCCAACGTGATCATTCGCACCACACCTATAACAAATAATAGGGTTTTTCTTACCAGAGGGTCTATTGTCTCTAGGGAAATAGTCTTTCCTAGTTTGAGAAATAGGAAATTTCCTTTGGTTGTGGGCCTCCTTTACTAAGGCAACCTCTGGGATTATTACTTTACTCTTAACATCATGACCTCTGATCTCACTTACAAAGAGTTCCGATTGTTCAATCCCTTTGGCTATATTAAGGACAGCATTTAGAGAAGACTCTGTACCCATCCACAACCGTTCTTGTATCTTTTTACTTTTGGTCTTCATCATTAACTGGTCTCTTAGTACCTGCTCAAAATTAATTGTTTCAAATGCGCACGAAGCAGCTAAGGTTCGTAATGCAGCTACGTAATTCTCAATTGACTCATCGTCTTTCTGCGCTCGGGAGTAAAATTTGAACCTCTCCATAACTACATTTATTCTCCTGCCAAATCTAGTGGCTAACTGTTTTACAACGATCTCAAAAATGTTAAAGTCACCTGCTCCATCAATGGGAGGCAAGTTCTCCAACTCCTTAAGACCTGCACTGCCTAAGCAATTCTTTAACAGGGCTAATTTCCTTTTAGCTGAGCAACCATCCTCCTCTACTACATCCACATAGGCCAGGAATGTGGGATACCACAGGTCCCATTCTACCTTAGGGTCCCCAGCAGTGGGTAAGAAATGAGAAGGAGTAGCAATGTTATTAGACATTTCTCGTAATAAAGAGGAAACCTGCACGAGAGAAAACAATTAAAACTGGAGAGAAAGAAAATAATGCAATTTTGGTAACTTAGTCAAACATTTGAGATCATATTGAAAATAATAAATTAATAAAATAAACGTAGTCACCGTGGTCAACTTCGTTTCTTGAGAATTGCGACAAAGGTAATTACCATAGTCAATAATGTTTCTTGAAAGAAATTCCTTCAGGTAGCAAGATGAAAAAAATGATAATCTAGCAGTTCAATAAATGTAGATGTACATAGTACAGTTTTCAATCAAGTAAGAGAAACAACAAACAGCAAAATTAGTTTGGTATTCCCAAGCAACGTGTGCGATGCTGAACGTTAAAAACAATTGTATAAAATGGTCGCTACACGACGCTTTGACCTTTGCGTGATTAATGCGTGGGGTTAATACGTTCAGCGCGTCCTGTAGAATGTTGACATTGAGCAGACGCGGAGCTGGAGTCGTCAGCGCGAACCTGAAGCTCCACGCGAAGGCTGAGGCTCACAGAGACGCACGCGGCAGAATGTCAACTCGCGTTTGAACATAAACAGGTCAGCGTCTTAACTCCTTCCTTTTACGATGACACCAAACTCGATTTCAAAAATGTTAAAACGCAAGTTAGCAAAATAGTCAAAGTCAAGGGAAACACTGGAGTAAGACACAGCAATTAAAAATTCAGTAACGGGAAACATGTTGCTGTACACTGCCGCAGGTGCGATCAAAGCACTTGATTAAATTGCTGCCGCTGGTGCCATCATCTTACACGCAAACAGGATAGAAAAAAAATAAAAATGAAATACCTTTGAAAACGTGTGAACGCTGGTCCTTGGTTTCTTCTTTTTTTTTTTTTTTTTTTTTTTTATATTAAAAAAAATCGTACTTCTTGCATTAGGCAGAGAGTGAGTCCTTCTTCATCCCGGTCGTCGCCAGTTTATGAAGTAAACTGATACACGGGTTGTAGAGTAAGTACTTTATTGAGTACCAAGGACACAGCTTAAACAACCACTTGCTGGCAAGGTTCAGGAGACAGGAATAACTCCCAGATAAAGAATGTGGAATGCACATAGGAAAACATAACAATTCTAGATTGAAGTCAGGTGATGTCATCTTAAAGCAACACTACACATTAAGGGGATACTACAAGATACCTGCAGCATTGTCAGGAATGAGGGCGGGTAGTGCCCCTGGCGTTGATGGCTTAACGATCTCCTTCTACAAGGATTTTAAATAGATACTTATACCACATTTGCCCAAGCTGTTTGAGGAAATTAGCGACAGCCGCCAGATGCCTACATCTATGAGGGAGGCACTGATCATTGCTACACTGAAGCCAGATAAGCCACCGTCAGAGTGCACGTCATATCACCCACTGTCGCTATTACATGTGGACACAAAAATATATGCTAAAATACTAGCGAATCGGCTGTCACCGATTGCCCCGCTACTGGTAGCGCCGGAGCAGGCCGGTTTTGCCCCCAGTAGAAACTTGACGTACAAATTACGAACAGTCTTTGGGGCTATTCAACATATGAGACAGGACGTGCAGGCCGTAGCCATGTTTCTAGACATGGAAAAAGCATTCAACTCGTTCAAATGGAATTTTATGAAGCACATACTGACGAGAATCGGCTTAGGGAGCGTCTTCCTGCAGTTGATAGAAGTCTTACAAAACGGCCCAGTAGCCAGAATAAAAATAGGCGACATGGTTACAGACAAAATACGAATCACCAGAGATACGCGAGAGGGATGCTCACTTTCCCCATTACATTATGCCTTGGTTGCGGAACCCTTGGCCTGCGTGATGTGGGAATATCATAGACACAGAGGTATTCGCTTTCCGGGGTATGAACTGGAAATATCTACATACGCTGAACATACATTACTTTATGTCAGAGATCCTGAACATAATTTATCCCCCATACTATGTGAAGTAGTCAAGTTTGGAGCAATGTCTGGTCTCCTGGTGAAATGGACCAAATCTATTATTTTCCCCCTTTCTCCTACTACAACACAATTTACCCCAGATTTCCCTCTACTATGGACGACGGATCCAGTGAGGTATTTGGGGATTAAGATCCACACAGACTCTGAGACCATACTAAGGGAAAACTATGGAGTTGCGATCAGCAAACTAGAAACTGATGTCGAACCCTGGATACGATTGCCACTGTTGCTAGCGGGCAGGGTTTTGATCATGAACATGATTGTACTGACTCGGTTCTTGTTCCTGTTCAATAATATCCCGATGGTCCTTCCGACCTCCTTTTTTAAAACACTTACATCTTTATTAATTAGATTAGCTTGGGCGGGGAAGCACGCTCGGGTTAGGTGGGATGTACTTACGCTACCATACCACATGGGAGGACTTGGGGTGCCGGACCTAGACCTGTTCGATAGAGGGGCTCAGAGAGTACACGCTCATTACTGGATCCATGGCTTCGCAGAAACACTGCACGTACAGATCGAGAAGGTGGTGGCAGAACCGCTCCCGCTGCCGGCACTTCTATTTACGGCTTCAGACCATAGATCGGGCGTTCTAGATTCAATCAATCCAACAGTACATACTTGGCATCATCTATTAAAGCTGCAAGCCGGTGCAGTTTTGTGTTCTCCACTGGTTCCCCTGGATTGGTGCTGTTGGCTTCCAGCCTGGAGAGACAAAGGGGTTACTCGGACGCTGACAGACATAAACATTAAAACAATTGGCCACATGTTTGAAGGGGGCGTAGTGAATTGGTGGGATGCGGTGTAGAAACAGGGACAGCAGGACACACTACTTAACAGGTTTCAATATCACCAAACGAGACAATCATTAAAAGAGATATTGGCAAATGACCTAGCTGAGCCGCCTGACGTGGCTGCACTTATATTTATGATAAAAAACGGAATTGATGACACAGATGGTATCCAAGGTGTATGAGTTAACTCAGGGTTATCAGGCCAACCACTACACTAAGGCTAGAATGGCATGGGAGGCGGATATAGGCAAAGACATAGATGACATAATGTGGAAATATTGCTGTGAGAGCACGAAACGCAACTCCTTAAATGGCCGTCACAGGCTAATTCATTTGAAATTCCTGAACAGAGTGTATTCCACCCCAAGAGGCTGTATAGGTATGGACTGCGAGACACTGATGATTGCGAATGCTGTGGTAGTGACCCGGCTGATTTCTTCCTTCTAGCGTAGCTATGTCCGGGGTTTGTCAGGCTACTGGAACCAGATCTTTAAGACCCTGGGGGCATGATCACTATGTCCTTGACACCTGATCCATTGCTGGCCTTACTGGGTTACTCGCTGCAGCTCCCAAAGCCCACTAGACAACTGGTGGACATGGGGATGCTGATCGCTAGACATAGAGTGGCGATGTGCTGGTCCCGTAGTCCGACCCCTACACTAGCAAGTTGGTCAAGAGACATGATATATTGTTGCACACAGACAGTAAACTATAGTGAACTCCTTCCCCCACGTAGTCGCCCCAAAAACATTTGGGAATTATATCATACATATTTAGCCACTATAAAGAGCACTGACGAGGGGACAGAATCTACCTCACAGGAGTAGGCAAGAGTGTAACTGATAATGTAGCTGGGTTTGTTGAGCAAGGCACTGTGGAAGATTTCAATGCCTAGGTATAAATGACTCCCTGAGCAGGGGGAGGGTTTGAGAGAATGAATATACGCATTTGGGAACAACTTCCGAAGTCACGAAGTATTGTAATACTTAGAAAAGGTTGAGGCCTCATACAATGCAATGCAGCCATGTATGTAGCACAAATGAGTACTAAGTACGCTTATTGAACTGTAATACTATATGTTATACTGAAGGACTTGTAGATGGAATGTCTCTGATTGCTATGCTTCATTGTACTGTACTGAAGTTCAATAAACAAAAAAAACAAATATTCAGATATTCAGAGGGCCTGTTTCTCTTATTTGAACTTTCCTTATCTTCTCAGTAGAATAAACAATATATACGTAAGTATTCACACAAGGCATTCAACAACTATATTTGTATGTTATTCCAAACATGGAATGAGCACTGAATTATGCAACTGTGGATATCTTGATTTTCCGTGAGGGTGCAATTTAGTAGTATGTAAGTTTCCAAATTGATGAATGTTCAGCGTATTTTATCTTTTCACAGAGAAACTTCCCTATATGGGTTCAAAACGGTGTAATCTACTACATTTGGGACCACTCTTATAACTTTGTCTCAACTTGTTACTACTACACAACGGTTGTCATTATCACAATCAGTGCTTCACTTTTTTTGTAAAGTTTGATGCTGATTGTTCAAGAGACGAGCAAACTTATTATGGATGCAACTACATTCTTCCCATGGAGTGTTGTTTGCATGAATGAAGTAATTCATTATTGATTTTGTAATGTGCACTATTACTCCAAAGGAGTGTCCTGGCACTGGCAGGAGAGCCCAGGTGCAAAACCCCATATCGGAAGAACTACTTCTCCCCTGAGAAAAAACAAGTCCTACGTTTTTTATTGAAGGCGGGTACAGAAACAATATGCTGCAGCTCACAGGTGATCTCATTCCAGGCCTTGGAAACCAAAGAAGAAAAGGTCTTACCGCCCCTTCAAACCCGCTTAATGTATGGCATAACTAAAAGAGAAGCGGAAGAGGAGTGCACCATTCTGGGGGGAATATACTGAGTGAATCTATCGGCCAAATATCGAGGATTAGAAAAAAATACTGCTCTTTGCACCATCACTTATGCTTTGAAGAGGATGTGTTTCTAAACGGGCACCCAATGCAAAGTCTTGCAAAGCAGCTTTCCTTGAGGAACGTAGGTAGAGAAGTAACCTGGCTGCTATGTTTTAAACCACCAGCAGGTGCTTCATCTGGGCTTCAGCGGCTCCCAAGAACAGAAAATTCGCATGGTTGAGACGCGAGGTGATCTTGGCCTGGATCACTACTCTTCTTGCCTCCAAAGGCTAGAGGGGAAGACATTTTGTGATGGTATGGAGTAGCGCAAAGCATTGTCCTACTACTGTCGAAATCTGAGCTTTCATACAGAGTACAGTTGTATTCCCAGATTTATTACTATTAGAGAAGGCGGTGGCGGGCAAAGCAGAGTGCCAAAGATCTTCTCAACAGTTGGACAAATGCAACCTCAAAGAGATAATTTCAATCTTCAATGAATTACATTTCAGTTGGCTGCTCTCCATCTAATCAAAGACGGCACCCATGCAGTCCGAGAAAAGGGGCTGCGATGGAGGCAGGCAAACCCTCAAAGGAAAAAAGCAGCTGCATGTCATCGGCTTAACAAACAATTTTACAGCCAAACTGATCAACAACAGAAGCCATGGGGCCATAAAGATGTTATAAAATGTAGGGCCAAGAGATGAGCCCTGCCCGACCCCTTGATTAACTGCCGTAACCTCTGATGAAAAAGCAGCAAGCCAAGCCAATTGGCCTCTATTAGTTTAGAATGACTTGCACCATTCCCAGACAGAACCCCCCCCCCACCCAAGATGGAAAGCCGATGCAGGAGGATAGAGTGTGAGACGGTGTAAAAGATGGAAGACAAGTCAAGAAGAATCAGGGTTGCATTTTCCCTTATATCCAACACCCATTTGATATGGTCAGAGACTTCCACTACTGCTGATTCTGTACTATGACGGGGGCAAAAAAAAGATTAGCTAGGGTGTAGCAGGTTCCCATCTTCAAGATATTTCAAAAGCTGGATGTTGACAAGCTTTTCCCTCATTTTTGTCAGGAGCCAACAACAAAGACATGGGCCTATAGTTTTAGAAAATGCTTGGGACCAATGCAGGCATCTTAAGTAGAGAGACGACTTTGGCGATCTTCCAAGCATCAGGCACAACACCGGAAGATAGAGAGAGATTGACAATAGAATATATCACAGGGTTGATAATGTCCACAGCTTCTTCAATCAGTGTCGGAGTCCACACATCAAGAGGAGACCCGGACTTGCAATTTAAAAGGACAACTCTGGACTGTTCCAAGGATTTAGGCCTGAATTGAGAGAACCTCTGACTAAGATTACCATAATGCTGAAATAGGCAGGGAAAGAGCACCCACGACAGGCAATAATATCTGAAATCCAGGATTTTCGTTTAAAAAAATCTTGCCAGCCTATCGCTGAGCTCTTGAGAGGGCACATCGCGTGATGACAAGTCAGCGGAGAAGTAAAAGACTTCACAATCTGGAAGATAGAATGGGAGCTATGCTCAGCAGGGAAGATTGCTCCGTAAAGAACTGCTGCTGAGCCTGTTTAATAGAAACATGATAAGCTCTTAGCACTACTTTGTACACAGCCTTGCTTTCAGACGAGTAGTCTTTTCGCCAAATTTGTTTGAGCTTTTTTCAAGCTTTATGTTTCTCAGCCAAGTGTGAGGAAAACAATGAGGCTGAGAATCTCCCCTTGCCCTTCTTCTGCTCATGTAAAGAGGCTAGCATGTCTGCTGCCCCCAGAAGCCATCCATTGATGGCCTCACTGTTGAGATTAGCATCATTGGTAAAATGGGGACAAGTATTGGCAAGGAGATCTACCCACTCTGAAGGCCTCACACTCTTCCATGCCCTACAGTTACTGCAGCCTTTTCTGTTGTCTGAGGCCCGTATAGGTCCAGTTGAAAAAAATTAGATGATGATCAGACCACAAGAATGGTTTCGAAGGACAAATAGATAGCAAGCAATTTGAGAAAACCAGATCAATAGTATGATGTGCCAAATGCATTGGTCCCAAAACCAACTGGGGCAAATTCAATGCATGCATGCTTTCAGACAGCAAATAGTCTGACTGGGCCTGAGGGTCATCAGCATGTAAATTCAAATCCCCTAATACAGTAAAACTGGCCCATTTATGGAGGTGGGGCCAGGACTTCTTCAATAGAGTCGCTAAATTCCCCCGCAGTGCCACGCCGTTGATAGATCAGTGCCCCTGAAAAAGAGCTTTGAGCAGAGAGTGTAAGATGATAACCAAGACTCTCCGCTCCCTTGAGGTCACTGAGCTCTAATTAGAGCATGTAAGAGGTTGTTTAAAAGCTATTGTCACTCCCCCCCTCCCTCGTTTATGGCATCTATCATGCTGGACCAGGGAATACCCCTCGGGAATAGGCATAGCAATGTCCAGCACAGATGACTCGTTCATCCACGTTTCCATCTTGAAAACCCCATCCAGGCTCCAAACACTCAAGAGATTGAAAATGTGGAGGGCATGTTAATGGAAAGAACGGACATTGATGAGAAGAGCATCCAACTCCTTCTTTTGACTGCTGCATACCAATGAGATGGCTGCAGAATCAGGCTGAAATAAGGGAGGCAAATAGGAGGGCAATCAGAAGGGGGCCATACAAACACACAGGGCAAGGAGCCCGGTTCAGAAGGTCCTGTAAGGTTAAAATACAAGGGCAAGTAGAATGTGGACGGAGGGCTCTGGGCGAACTGGGAGAGTTAACATAAACCCAGTTGGTTATCAGAGACCCCCGCATAACATGACTGGTGCTGGCCCCGATCGGGTTTCGGACAGGTGCGTCTTCGATGCACCAACGGCACGCCCGCTGCACGCGTTCACACCGCCGTGCTGTTTAAATGCACCATCTTACATAGAAAGGCTCCTCTAGACGTCACTGGGTAAAACAAGGCAACCCATATGCCCTCAAGTAGCGGCCCTGAACAAAATGTCCCCACTGAAAAAGTACACGGTAAGCAAACCTCTGACTGAGTGTGCTGAGTAACCAGTCTTCTTTAAAAAAAAAAAAAAAAAAAAACTTTCCCTGAAATACTTCACCGAGCTCCAACACTGATAAAAGAAATAAAAAATAAAAAGGTACCACACCAGAATTGGGTAAGTACCATAAGAAACCCTATCTCAGAATACAACAGTTAAAAGTGAGGAGAAATAGATGCAGGAGCTTGGGAGGGTGACTGACCTGCGTCCACACTGCGGTGGCATCCGACAGCCCCTGCCTCCTCCTGGAAGACTAGCGTGCAACATCCCATATTCGTTTCAATCTTAATTTCAAAAATCCAAATGCCATTTTATATTCACAGACAAAAACTTCGTTTAGCAACACTTTGCCTTGGACACTGTTAAAAATGTTGGATATTGGCTACAACATAAGAATTTGTCAATGCCAAAAAACCTAAAACCAACTTTAATTTTAATCTGTGCAACATGAATGTTAAGCCAACTTTTAAATAAACTCGTTAGGCGACCGTGTCAGAGAGAGTTAATTTCCACACTACTTCCATGATAATGCCCTTATTCTATTCCATTGATATTGTTGCCAGTGTGATACATTTAATTTGGCGCTTTAATCAGTACGCACAACAATAACAAGCAATGCTGCTGCACTCACAATTACATGTTTCCTTGCTGTGAATTGCCCAGGCAGTGATGCATCTGTGATAAATATTCCGAGAGACTAGCACCACGCACCAGCCAGAGAGAAGGAGTCTGCCTGCAGGCAGATTAAGGCACATTACCATCAATCAAACTATCACGCAGCGCTGCACAAATTCTGACGATGGTTATTTTCCAATAAAGCGAGAACCTGGACACAACCAATTTGTTAACAGTACATTGAAGCAAATGTGCATTGTTGGGAAACAACAATAAAAAAAACTCCGGCATCAATTGTGGTTCCGTCCATTGACTTCTACAGAACTTTGAATGTCTTTAACATTATTAGCTTGGATCAGCACTTAGCAAGACCCAATGGTATCACTTATCTAAATATATGCTCAACACGTTCTACTGTGTACATTTTGTATTTCTAATTTTCTTTTCATATAGCGTGAACTCATCCCAAATGCATTGAAGTGCTTTACATGAACACCAGTTACAATTACACAAGGTCACGCATTGGGAGTAAGTGATTGGTCCAGAATTGCAGGATGTTTAGCTGACGCCGGGACACAGTGTTCTACATACCCATAACTACCGCTCAGTGTGCAGTGAGCTAATATCGATTCAAAATAGCACATTAAAAGGAAAATCAAAGAAGAAAATGTGCAGCTCTAGATGTAATGAACTACCGGGTCAGTTCCACAAAAACAAATATCTCATGCGAACCAATTATCAGCAAAACTTGTAACATTCTAATGCTCATTAAAGAAACACCATGCGCTTCATAGCAGTTATTTATTGCACCAATGGCCTGATTCCGAGCTTGGCGATCTCGCAGCGGGCCGCCACGCCCTTGCGCCGCTCCGAGGCTGTCAAACCCGTATTAGTACCACACGCCCGATTACGACTTTAATCAGGGTGGGCGGTCCTGAGACGGCAGTCCCATGGCAGTGCCTTTCTAAGGCTCATAGAAGATCCTTAGAAAGGCACCACCATAGGAGCACCCCAGCCCATTCCTGCACGGAAATAAATGCATAATGTTGTGTATTTCTGTCTGTTCTGGGAACAGGGGGTGCAACAATGCAGGGGGGCAGAGTATCTGCATGTACCACCATGCACAGAGGAGGGCCCCCAGGGCCGGACTGAGAACCAAAACCGGCCCTGGCAAAGTGCTCGGCCGGCCCCTTGGTGGTGCGACCGAGCTCTTTGCTGGGGCCGGTTTTCGGCCGATTTTATTACAAGGTCGATTTGCAGCAAAAACGGCCCTGTAACAAAAACGGCCACCAGGGCCCAAAACCGGCCCCCACCCTTGCTGCGCACAAGGGGATTGCCCGGTGCCTGCAACGACTAGTCCGGGCCTGAGGGCCCCCTGAGTTGCCTCACTGCCACCCTTTCCAAGGTGGGGCTCACCAGCATGGATAGGGTTGCAGTGAAGAAACTTGTTATATGCTTGAAAGTGCTGCATCAGCACTGCCAGCATATTGCGGCCTCTGACTGCTGTGCGACCAACGCAGGATCCATCATCCCCAGCGGCTGCAAAACTCAAAACACGGCGGTCAGACAGCCGGTGTGTCGGTTGCCGTACTTCCACTACGGGTTCTCATAATCGGGCCTCAAGTCAGCTTTAACGATTATAACAAAGTACTCAGAAAAATCATTAAACTTCTGCAGAGGTGTTCCTTCTCATATTTATTACAGTTATACACAGAGAAAATTGCAACATTAATGAAACATGCTTGACAATCCAAACAACTGGTATCATCACTATGCGTGGCTCATTAGCACAGAAGAGTTACGGGTTATAAGCCTCACTGAAACATTCAAAACCATGGCATCCTTACCAATGCAAAAACCCTTTCACAGGTCCATCTGGGCCAAACAAAAAGATATGTAAAGAAGTAACAGGCAGACTAACTATGTCACTTTATGGGTAACTTGGGACCAGGACTGGATGAGGTGGAGTGGAGAGCTCGAATTAATAATTATTCTCGGTCAGATGAAGCAGCGCTCCTTAACCCTCGTCTTTTCCACTCTGTCTGCTTAACCCACGCCTCAACTAGGCCTGCCTCCTCTTGCCTTTATTGAACCAATCCACCCACTGCTCCAATGCTATTTATATCAGCAAACGGCATAAGAGCAGCACCAGGATTGGCTGGAGCGGACAAAGTCAGCGATCCTTAGGAGACCAGGGATGCTGCAGCTGTGATCTCCGGCTCACCAAGTGGTGCTGGTAGGCCTTAACTGCGCATGTCTGTTGGTCGTAGAAAAACACCCGACGAACCTGACATATGCACTAACACTTCAGACCCAGCCAGTCTGCCTTTGTGCTGTGTGTGAGATGCCCCACTCTCCCCCCTCTTGATTGGAAGAATAGGCATCTGCCTGTAATGTGCACTCGGCCGGACCGTGGCTGAAAAAAACCCAACGCGGATGAGAATAAAAACATTAAAATTTTATATTATGTTATTTAATTTTATAATGTGCACAGCTACTCCAAAGAGTGTCCCGGCACGAACCAAGAAGGGTCATCAGACTAATACTAGACAAAAAGATAAGTTTTTAGTTGTTTCTTAAAGGCCAAGGGGTCTTGGGTATTGCGAAGCGCAAATGGAAGGACATTCCATGCCTGTGCAGCTTTCACGGCAAGCGAGCTACCGCCCAGCCTGTGATGAATGAAGCAGGGAACTTGGGCTAGCAGAAGTGCTAAAGAGCACAGTTGTCTCAAAGGAACATAGAAGGAAAATTGCTTCCGCAGATAGGCAGGGCCTCTGCCATAAAGGGCACGGTGAGCAGTAACTAGGGATTTGAACTTAACCCGTTCAGCCACGGGAAGCCAATGTAATGAGTGCAGACGATGTTGCACACTACTCCTAGTGGGGATTTCAAGGAGAAGCCTAGCTGCTGCATTTTGGACAACCTGAAGCTTGTTCAGAAGATATCTGGGATGCCCCATACAGCGCATTGGCATACTCCAATCAAGAGAGGATCAGAGCCCGGATGACCATTTCTTTAGCAGGCCTTTGGAGAAGAGGAAGAAATGTCCTTAAGGTTTTAAGAAGGCCAAAGCAGTTGCCTGCAAGCTTCTTAACCTGAATAGAGACGGATAGATTTTCCTCGAACCACACTCCCAAGCTCTTAGCGTATTTCCCTTTAGATGACGGTAGAGGGAACTCTGGAGGCCAGAGCGTGTCTCTGAAACGGGGGGGAAATTACCGTAAAGGAGAATCTCCGACTTGTTTTCGTTATAAATGTGAACATCATAATTGAAATTTTTTAATAGGACAGGGGGCAACACATACCCACGGGCGATGCCCTAACACCCCTATCCAGTTACCAAAGCTGCCCTGATCCCAGTGAAAGGCAATGCAGCATTTAGTCCTTTGAGAAAAACTTAGGACCATTTCCAAAAGTCTGTGGCCTTCACTGACACCCTGGGTGGACTTCATCAATGTTCCTTTGGATCTCTCAGCCCCTTTCATATCTTATTTCCACTTGGCCATTTCCTTCTGATGATCCAATTTATGGAATTTTGCGAAATTTCATTATAAACACTTGAAAACATTCCTGTACATTATCTTTTTCAGTCAGGAGCCCATCAGCTAGGGACAGATAATTTCTGGTCCATAAAATCTATCAATGACATTTTGAAATCCAAAAACTGATATTTGTCACTGAAGAAAGTATTTGCAAAACTAACTATTTTAGAGAATGTATTCACAAAGATTTTAAAAGTACACGTTGTTCACCCTTTGGAGAGTTTCAATTCACCTGGGCAATTTTATTTCCTGCAAACAATGATAATTTTCACTGCACAGTAATATACATAACATTCCACAACATAAAATCTAACTGAGCTGAGACAAAATCTATACGGAATATTTATTTGCCTATTTACTATTTGTGGATCTTTTCCTTTTGTATGGGAGAGTAATATGAAACAAGCTTTGCTATTATATGCAGACCTATTGAGTTAATTTAAAAAAGGATATTTATGACATGAATTAGTGGAAATGCGATGGTTTTCCTGCGGATATGGCAAAGCAAAAAACTTTGCAAAGTTTAAATATTTGTAAAGCATTGCAACTTCATGCATTCCTATTATTTGCTGCTCATAATAGAGGGTAATATTGCAAGATGCAAGTGCCAAAGAATTCCATTTAATTTGAAAGAAAGGAGGGGGTAGAGTACTGCAGAACGCCCATAGCATCTTGTAGAACAATGCAATAATCAACACCCAACCAAAAGGAACTTCATCCACAACAAAATCCTCGCCAACTCCACCAACTCCAAGGAACTCTTCAGTGTCATTCAGGAATTCCATTCATTCCATTCATTAAACTTTATTCGGTTCTCAAAATAAAAACCATAAAAGTTACATTTTATCATTATAAAAACAAAGCGGAAGAAATATACACGATCAGAGGAGTACAATTGGCCCGTAGATCAATCAGAAGTTTAAAGGAACGGTATACATCACATTATAATAAAATCCATTCTTAAAAATACACAGCATCCTGGTCAGTTATAAATCCAAACATTTCCTGTACCTTAAGGAGCATTTTAAAAAACCAACAGTAAGCGGAATATGTTCAGACTTTAAAAGTTGCAAATAAAAAAGAGCTGGGCGAACCTGCGAAAAGTATAGCTTTTTTAAAAGGGATTTTAAAAACAACCTGCGGGGGGCTTCATAAAAATGACAAAAAAAGACAAAGTGTAGCAGATCCTGTGGAGACACATTGTCGCAGCCATAGGGTGCTAACACCTGGCCTTTGTGGCTCCCCTTAGGTGTTGCTAATAAAAGGTGGAAGTAATCCAGTCTAAACCTGACCAGCAGGAATCTTTCATGCATTGACAAAGGCGTTGGTAATGCTGTCAGGTGTTAAAAAGAGGTCCAAACGGCCCAGCTCACTAAAACACCCCTTTAGGTAATTAAGCCATGGTATTGCAGACATGTAGTCCAAGCTCAAGGACTCTTTCAATATTTTATGAGTAAGGACAAGATCTTTATTTAGCCAGCTTTTCAGCCAGAAAAGCAATGGGCGCAAACCCAGGGTGTCACTGATGTATTTAAGACCGGTTTCTTCATGAACGGAGAGGTTTGCTGCCCCTTGCGGGACCCCCAGCAACTGTTTTAAAAAACTATTTTCGGTCTCCTGGATCCCTTCCACTCTGGTGTATCCCCACAGCTCGCTCCCATAAGTGGCTATGGATACACTCCTGGCTTGGTAGATTTTCAGCATTGCAGCCACGGGGCAGTTGCCCATTTTCACTGAGAAGCTGAGAATCGCTGCGTTACACCTAGACACCTCCCCTCTCTTCTTCCTAATTAGGGCATCCCAGTTCAGACGATCATCCATTAGGACACCAGGGTAAGAAAAAGTGTGGGATATTGGTACTCTCACTCCGTTTACCATAAAGGGATACTGACGCTTTGGACGGGGCCCTACCTGCATTATTTATGATTTTGCATTATTTATGGCCAGGTCTCTCTCTGCCATAAACCCTCGAAATGAATCAAGCAGGATTTGCAGGCTTTTGGGGGTACGCGCCAGGAGAACTGCGTCGTCTGCGTATAGCAAGACGGGCAGTCCCCTGCATCCCACGTACGGGAAATCAGCCCCAGTTTCCTGCAGGGTCCGGTCCAGATCATTAATGTATAAGTTAAAAAGAAAGGGGGCTAAGATACACCCCTGGCGTACCCCCCTTTCTGTATTAAAATCGCTTGTGACCCTTAGGTCTTGAGAGTACCTAATATTTGCCCTGGTGTCCCTGTGTAGATTTCTCAGAAAGTCCACCAAGTTAACTTCAACCCCCATGGCCTCCATGGACTGCCACAGCCTTACCCGATTAACACAATCGAAGGCACAGGACAGGTCCATGAAGGCCATGTAGATTGTTCCCTGGCGGGCAATGGTGTACTTTCCGAGGGTGAGGTAGAGATTGACACATTGTGCCACAGTTGAGCATCCTGGGCAAAACCCAAACTGCATGTCGGATATGATCTTATTCTCTTCCGCCCAGGTGCTCAATCTGTTCAGCACTACTCCTCCCACAACTTTTACCACGGAATCAATCAGGGAGATTGGTCTATAATTCGTGGTGCAGTTGCAATCTCCCTTCTTAAAAACTGGTACTATTGTGGATGTTCCCCAAGATTCCGGGCACCCAACCTTTGCGGCGGCGTTCAACACAGCCACCAATACTGACGCCCATAGCGAGGGGTTAGATTTAAAAAGATCAGGAGGGACACCATCAGGGCCTGGAGCCTTCTCGCAGGTAAGATTAGTGATACCGTCCTCCACTTCTTGTGCAGTAAATACAATCTCATTCCCGTACTGTGGGCTTGGCTGCAGCTCGGGCTCAGGTGTTAAACTTTTAAAAATGGCGCTAAAATGGGCCACCCATTCCTCCTCTGTTATGTTTGTTCCTAAGTCCGGAGGCTTATCTGTTAAAAAAAGTGGACTATTAATAATGTTCCAGAATCTGGAACTGCTAGATAAGGTCAAAGGGTCTAGAAGCTCTCGCCAGGTATCCTCCTTTAATTCCCTTTTGCGGATACTTATCTGCTTTTTATAATTGGCACGTGTGGAGCGGATCAAGGCATTGTCCCTAGGAGTGGGTTTTAAAGCGACCTTAAGTACTCTGGCGGCTTTAGTGCATGAACGGTCAAACCATTTCGGGTTGCCAGTAATCTTGCGCTGACCTGGGACAGATAACAGGGTCTCTACTTTGGCAAATATTCCTTTAAAGGCATTCATTATGCACGGGGCTGTAGAGTCTGGGTTGAGGCAGTAAAAGAATTCAGCCTTACAGGATTCTTGTAAATTTTTGTAGAAAAGAGATGGTGTTACCTGATTCCATTTAAGGCCTCGTCTACCACTGGTAGTCTTAAGAGTTCCCACCACTTGTACAGACTTCTTCCTTTTTAATAAGTTCTCACCTAATCTAACACATATGGGGTTATGGTCACTAAAAGAGCTTTCCATGATTGTATAACCCAATAGGTGGATGTGGAAGTTTGTCGAAGTTAGAATGTGGTCTATAAAGGATCCACCATTACGCCCTTTAAAGGTCGGTATGTTTTGTGTGCTCAAAGGGGGTAGCAAGCTCATAGTTAAGAAAAGATTAAATTCATTGAGCATATCGTTTAGTGCATCCCCTTGTGTGGAGTGCTCAAAGTGTAGCCCCTTAAACCTCGGGCAGCCCAGTTCACACAATTTGGAAAGTCCTGGGTCACCACATGGAATTCACCAACCCATGCAGCGTAGCCACAGACATCACCCCGTCCCAAGAACTCTGCGACAAGCTTGGAACATACTTCCACCTCAAGATCAGAACACTCTACGACAACTTCGTCGACCACCCACAAGACGTCACAGCCGGCCCACCATCTCCAACTGGACACCAATCATGACCGAGGACATCCGCACAACCATGAAAGGCATCCACTCGGGGCCTACAGGGCTGTGGACACCATCGCACCTGAACTGCAATGGACCATCAACACCACCTTCACAACAGGCACTTTCCCAGATGACTGGAAGCGTGCAGAAGTCAGGACCCTGCTCAAGAAGCCCACAGCACCAGAGACCCCGACACCGCCAGAACCAGCATCCATGAAGGGATGAAAGACGTCGCCGAGTGGATGAAGAACAGCCGCCTGAAACTGAACTCAGACAAGACGAAAGTCCTCATCCTTGGACCATCACCCTCCGCCTGGGATGACTCCTGGTGGCCCCCAGCCCTGGGCACCGCCCCCAAGCCAACAGACCACGCACGCAACCTGGGCTTCATCCTGGACTCCTCCCTCTCGATGACCAGACAAGTCAACGCCGTCTCCTCTTCATGCTTTCACACCCTCCGCATGCTCCGCAAGATCTTCCGATGGATCCCGATCGAAACCAGGAAGACGGTCACCCAGGCCCTCGTCACCAGCCGGCTGGACTACGGAAACACCCTCTACGCCGGAACCACAGCCAAGCTACAGAAAAGACTACAACGCATCCAGAACGCCTCCGCCTGACTCATCCTGGACATCCCTCGACGCAGCCACATCTCCGGCCACCTGAGGGACCTGCACTGGCTCCCCGTCAACAAGAGGATCACGTTCAGGCTCCTCACCCACGCACACAAGTCTCTCCACAACCTGGGCCCCAAGTACCTCAACGACCGCCTGACCTTCCACACGCCCACCCGCCAGCTACGGTCCGCCAGCCTCGCCCTCGCCGCCGTTCCACGCATCCGAAGAGCTACCGCCGGAGGCAGATCCTTCTCCTACCTGGCGGCCAAGACATGGAACTCCCTCCCCATCCACCTTTGGCTGACCCAGGACCACCTCGCCTTCAGGAGACAACTCAAGACCTGGCTGTTCGAGCAGTAGCAACCCCCTTCCCTCAAGCGCCTTGAGACCCTTCCGGGTGAGTAGCGCGCTATACAAGTACTATGATTGATTGATTGATTGACAGCAGACCCCACCAACCTCAAGAACTACCAGCACATCTCACTCCTCCCCTTCACAGCCAAAGTGGCAGAGAGTCAAAGAGAACGCCGTCCTTGATACGTCCCAATCCGGATTCTGAAGCAACCACAGCACCGAGACTGCCCAACTTGCCACCACAGACGACATCCGCACCCTCCTGAACCAAGGCCACTCTGCAGCCCTCATCCTCCTTGACCTGTCTGCAACCTTCTAAACCATCTCTCACCGCACACTAGTCGACAGACTACATGATGCCGGCATACAAGGAACTGCCCTGGGCTAGGCTGGATCAGATTGTTCCTCATCGGAAAAAGCCAAAGGATCAGACTACAATCCTTCCTGTTCGCCCCCACAGAAATCACCTGCAGAGTCCCACAGGGTTCATCAAGAAGCCTGAACCTCTTCAACATCTACATGGCCCCTCTCGCAGCCATCGTCCAACAATATGGCTTCAACATCGTATCCTACGCCGACGACACCCAGGTCACCCTCTTCCCCACCAGAGAACCCACCACCGCAAAACTCAACTTCCAAAGAGGAATGCAAGACGTCGCAGTCTGGATGACCAACAGCTGCCTAAAACTCACTGCTGAAAATACAGAAGTCCACGTCCTTGGAACCACTCCTTCAGCATGGGACAGCAGGTGGTGGCCCACCACCCTCAGAAGCCCACCTACCCCCTCAGACCATGCCAAAAACCTCAGCATCGTACTCGACTCATCACTCGCCATTAACTGAAAGGTCAAGGGCATCCAATTGGATCCCCTGGGGTCAAGGAAGACAGTCACCCACGCACTCATCACCAGCAGACTGGACATGGAAACAATTTCTTAAACCGGCATCAACAAGTCCCTACTCCGCAAACTCCAGACAATACAGAACAATGCGGCCAGACTTGTCCTCCACATCCCCCGGCACAAACACATCAGCCAACACCTGTGGAGATTCCACTGACTCCCCGTGGAGAAGAGTCACCTCTCCAAATCCTCACTCATGCCTACAAATGCCTACACAACAACGGACCCAAATACCTCAACAACAGAATAAACTTCCACATGCCCAAAAGAAACCTCCGATCTGCCAACCTCACACTAGCTGAAACCCCATGCATCCACAGAGCCAGAGCAGGTGGAAGATCATTCTCTCAAATTGCAGCCAAGTCCTCGAACTAGCTACTGACAGACATCAGACACACACCCCCGAACACCTTCAGGAAGGCTCTCAAGTCCTGGCTCTGCGGCTGAACGGATCTGCGTACCACCCCCCCTCCCTCAGCATCTTGAGACCCTCACGGGTGAGTAGCAAACTTACAATTTCATGATTTATTGATTGATTGATTGATTGATTAAACACCCCTACACCCACTTAGTCCTATTACAGTAGCTATATGTCACCTTTTTGTCTGTCAGCGTTTTGCACATCAAAATGCTTAGAACATTTTTGCATACTGGAACAATGACTCTTAATCCCACAGCTTCTGAAAGTAAAATTCCCTTTTGGCAATGTTTTTCAGAATTTAGGGCTTGATTTAGCATTCATGGTGTAGGTAACTCCACCACAAAATGACTGATATCCTAACCGCGTATTACAAGTGCCATTGGATATAATGCTCTTATAATATAGGGTTTGTAATAAAGTAACCCATCCACCGAACTCTAAGTGATGCCCTTAGACTCGTAGCTCACTGCGCATTGTAAAATGCCACATTCGGTAAGGACAACATAGGACATGTAAGACCAATACAAAAGTAAGTAAAATAATACAAAGGAATAAAAAATGTAGGTATTGGGCTATATGTTCGTTCACATTTCCCAGCAGACACAGAATGGGTAAAACCCTCTGACACTTATGGTCCATAGTTTTGAATGTGCAATTCTTATACTGGTACAGTACAATTGGCTAGCACTGAGAAGACTGTCAACAAAATATCTTTTGTTTCCTGCTGGTAAGATAGCCTCTGAAAATAATTTCAGCACAGCTCTGGCTGTCC
Source organism: Lissotriton helveticus (assembly GCF_964261635.1). NCBI lineage: Eukaryota > Metazoa > Chordata > Amphibia > Caudata > Salamandridae > Lissotriton > Lissotriton helveticus. Next base: position 777,291,414 of record NC_136059.1, on the reverse strand, counting down.
TTGGGGATAGACGACTCGCTTGTTATCTCTAACTACTGGGAGGTTATCTGTGCTGCAAATGAGCAGACATTTTCTTCATCAGTTTGCTACATATCCATAAGGCATGTCAGATGAGGCGCTCGCAGACCTGGAAGTCATTAAACAACTAGCTGCTGCATACAAGTTATATGCAAATGGGCTGCATGTTTTACCCACCACTACGGTTTTTCAAATAAGCTCTTATTTCACAGTATTTTCCTAATCTATGCATACAGGAGACTAGTTCGCGCAGAAAATGTCTTGCTGAAGCAGAACAGTCTCATGGGATACATATCCTCCTCAAACCATTCCTTTGATGGCAAGTTGCATACCGTTTGAAAGTTGGGTGGTAAGGCGGATTTCAGATTTAATGACAAATAATGATGGCTATAATAAATGTGCAGAATTAACGTCCAAGCTTTGATGAAAATAATGTAATTTCAATGCATTAAACTGTTGGTTATTTTATTCACTGGTAGTAGGCCTCAGACTGATTGGTACATCATTGATTGAAATGTATCCAGAAAACAAGCTTGAATAGCGAATGCTGAATATGCATGATAAGATTAACTTCTGGCCAATGCATGAGAAAAGCTTTTTTGATAATTAAAAGGTTAATCATATATTTTCAAGTATTTCTGTTGACTGTTTCTATATACAAAGACTACTGTTAGCTGTGCATTCCTTACTTTATGTTGCATCTGAATTTATGGTGTTTTAGGAATATGTGCATCCCTCTCGACATGTGTGCTTCATTGGGACAATCTCTCTGGGCCATTATGTTGTAACTGCACTTATCTGTGGAATTGACCTGAGTTTCCTGTTCGCACATTTTTCTGCTAGCTACATACCATCTCACCTGTGACCTGCCAGTCAGTAACCCTAGGCCTAGGTCTCAGAGCCTGCCTGACCACGTATTTCTGAGTTGGGGTTGAGGGGGAGTTCATGATGGGTGAAGTTGATAACAGAGATGCAATTTCATTCTCACATATGAATGTATCATTATGAACATTGTCAGCGATTTTTACAATATTAACACCATAATGATTATCTTGCAGAAATGTTTTTTTTCTCCATTAGACCCTTCACTGCAAGGCCTTTACCCTCACTCCCCCGCCGCCCCTTGCGCTAATCCTTTTTTTGGCTATTTGAGCTAGTTGCCGCCTAGGCCCATTTAACGTTTTGTCCACATAAGGTATCCACACCAAATTTGCGTCCCTTTCTTCCAAAATCTTGTGGATTCTAAAGGTACCCAGGCTTTGTTGATTCCTCTGGAAGGGACCCAAAAATTAGCCAAAATACAGCAACATTTAGTTTTGTTTTTTAAAATGGGAAAAAGTGCTGAGTCAATTTTTTTCCCGGCAAATGGTGTCAACAAAGGGTTTGTGGTGCTGAAATCACCACCTTCTCAGCTTTCAGGGATAGGCAGACTATTATCAGAAAACCAACGTTTTCTACACAGTTTTAACAAAAGTTGTGCATACATGCAAATGAATGTATCCCTGTATTGATGCCATCAGGGAGGTTTTAGACTCTGGTGGTAAGGCCGTGTTGGTCATGCTTGATTTGTCGGCGGCATTTGACACCGTCCCCCATGAAGGCCTCCTGTTAAGACTCTGGGAAATTGGCCTAAGGGGGACGGTGTTGAGTTGGTTTAAATCCTTTCTGACCGGCCGCCGGCAAATGATCTGGGCGACCCCTTTTTCCGCTGATATGCCGCCGCTAGAGGTAGGGGTACCTCAGGGTTCCATTCTTAGCCCCATGCTGTTTAACATCTTTTTGGCCCCTCTGGCGGCAGTTGCGGAATCTTTTGGTGCCCAGATCATATCCTATGCTGACGATACCCAGCTTCTGTTCACATGTGACAGAGGCAGGGTCTTCGATGGCGTACGGATTAGGGACTGTCTCGAGGCGGTTTTCGAGTGGTTCCGCCGTCAGGGTCTTAAATACAACTCCGACAAATCGGAGTTGCTTTTCTTTGGCTGCACTCCTGTTTCCAACTGGAAGGCCTGGTGGCCACAGGACTTGTTTCCCCCGGACACTGCCTCTGTGAAGGCTAAGAATTTAGGAATTCTGATTGATTGTGACCTATCCTTTCGGCCCCATGTCATCGGGCTCTCAGGGAAATGCTTTGGCATTCTTAGGATGCTTAGGAAATTTCTTCCTTTGCTGTCACTTCACCACAAAAGAACCATCATGCAGGCATTAATAGGGTCGCGTTTAGACTATGCGAACGCCCTCTATTTGGGTCTACCCAAATATCTTTTGACCCGCCTGCAAGTGGTGCAGAATTCTGTGGCCCGAGTTATTTTTGGACTTCCGAGACGGGCCAACGCTGCTGAGCTTTTAAGAGCTTTGCATTGGTTGCCCATCTCTAAGAGGATCCTCTTTAAAAGCCTCACTCTTATTTTCAAAGCCCTTCATGGTATTGGCCCCAAGTATATTGGGAAACGTTTTTCCTTCTACCAGCCTAGCAGGGCTCTACGTTCCGCTTCTTTAGCCAAAGTGGCTGTGCCGGTCATTAAACGCTCCAGAACTGGAGGCCGGGCTTTTCGTTACCTGGCCTCGCGAGGATGGAATGAGCTCCCTTTGGCTTTAAGAAGGGCAAGTAATCTTTTTGTTTTCAGAAAGGAATTAAAGACCTGGCTCTTTTCTGTATAGGGTTTTTTTCTTTTTTGGTTTCTTCTCTTCTTTCAGCTTTTAGTTGTTATGTTTGTTACTCTGCATAAGTTTCCTTCGCTAAAGCGCCGGGATGCTCCTTTGGAGTAGCCGTGCCCTATAGAAGAAATAAATAACATAACATAACATAACATATTGAGGCACACCATTGGGTTCATCAAAGAAACTCCCAAACAATGTTCATTAAATGTTGCAAAGTTTATGTTGATTTTTTAATGTAATTTGATATTTTTCAGCATATCATATATACGATGTGGTCATCGGCATCATAACATTGTCGATTGTTATACAATGTTCTTTATCTCCAATGCATTTCGGGCTAGTTGGCCCTTTATCAAGGAGTTCTACAGAAATGAAGAAGATATGGCAATCAATGTAAAATGTAATGCGCTAGCTCAGAAAATAATGCAGAACGTGTGTTGCAGTGGTGAAAATACATGCAATCGCGTGAAATTTTAGTGAAAAAACACAGCTGAAAACTCACTGAAATGTGTGTGAAACTAAGGAAGTGGTATAGCGGTGAAGAAAAGAGCACCAACGATCACCAGGTTTATGTGGTGTGAAGTTAACAGTAGAAAAAAAAAAAAACAAGACCAAGTCCGGAATATTAACAGATGGGTGAAAACGAGAAATGAGAAATGTTATGGATTTACCGTCTACAATCAATATAAATGACAGAACTGAATTTAGCTGTTACCTATAACTTATGGTTAATGATATCATCGTCTGGCCATTCAACCACGTTATGTGGCTTTCTGATACAGTTACTTTGCCGTGGCTTGATTATTTAATTATTAATTTGTATATTGCATGTACGTACCGTTAACTCGTGTTTATTCCTGTTTTCATTCATATGTATCTTTATATTACTCTGTTACCGCATACTGCATCTCGACATAACTTTATTAGTCACTTCGTGACACACATTCTCGTTTTCTCTTATATCCCCCTTGCACCTATAACACACTCAAGATGGTTGCTTTATTCATGGTGTCTCAAACAAAGTTAGTGTCCTACTTACCCCCCTCCTGAACAATGTAATTAACACAGGTATCTTCCTAACCTTCTGGAAGAGAGCATGTATCAGACCCATTTTAGAGAAACCCTCTCTTGATCCTCTCGAGGTAACAAACTACCGCCAGATCTCGTGTCTGCCTCTAGCAGCCAAAGCCCTGGAAAAAGCCATTAACTCAGAGCTCGCTGAATACCTAGACACTAACAGACTCCACACAACATGGCTTTCAATTGGGCCACTCCACGGAGTCTGCATTAATCATGGCCACAGAGTAAATACAATGGTAAATAGACATGGGTGGCAGGGCTGTCCTGATCCTACTTGACCTATCATCTGCGTTCGATACGGTCAATCACACTGTACTTACGCGACATCTGGAGGAAGTAGGAATTGGAGAAACCGCACTCACCCTTCTCACCTCTTTCCTCTTAGCCAGAGAACAGAGGGTGTGTTGGTACACCCTAGAATCAGGCAAATTCTATCTTCCAGTTTGAGTGCCACAAGGGACAGCACTCTCCCCAACGTTGTTTAACATCTATGTAACCCCATTGGCCAAACTAATCAGGGACCATGGCTTCTCGTTAGTATCCTACACGGACAATACTCTAATTATTATCTCCATTTCATCAGTGGCAGGCAGATTTCATAGCTGTCTCGGCCACATCATGAAATGGATGCATAAAAACAACCTAAAATTAAACACAAACAAGACCAAGGTCATGGAATTCGGAAATGGTAGTCCAATCTGGACTCAATCATGGTGGCCAGCAGCAGCTGGAGCCTGTCCTGTCCCTGCTAGCAAAGTGAAAACCCTTGGCTTTTTTTGTGATGCACAGCTTACCTTCTCAGGGCAGATCAATCAGTTGACATCAGCCTGTTACTTACTCTTAAAAATGATACAGAAAAAGGGGAAACATCCTTTACCACGCAAATTTTACCACGCAGTGCCTTTACAACGCAGGTGTTACAACGAAAACCATTACAACGCATTGCACTGGGGGGCGCTCTAGGATAGGGAATAGTTTTAATTTACTATCCAACACCTTCCCTACTATCCATGGGGACTGGAGTTGGAATAGTAAATTAAACTATTCACTATCCAGCACCCCCCAAAGCAATGCGTTGTAAAGGCTTGCGTTGTAAAACTTGCGTTGTAACAGCATGCGTGGTAAAAGCATGCGTTGTAACAACGTACATCCCAGAAAATCCTACCTGTTCTACCTGTGGAGTTGAGGAAAACGGTTGTGGTGACTCTGATTCTCTCCCACCTAGTCTATTGCAATGCCCTGTACCTTGGCATTGACAAATGCCAGCTGTCTAAACCTCAATCCCTGCAGAATGTGGCTACACGTACCCTGCTAAACATTTCAAAATACAGTCATATTTCTGGTGCCATTAGAAGTCTACATTGGCTCCCAGTTAAGCAGCAAACTGAGTTAAAGGCACTATGCCTTTAAATTAAATTAATAATTTTAAATTAAATTAAAGCCCTAAATGGGGGGGGGGCTAATAACTACCATTATCTATTTAAATGGCACGCCCCCTACCGGATGCTAAGAGCTACTAATAAAGCTCTGCTCCACGTCCCTAGAGTTAAGAAGGCCAGAGGCTAGATGAGGAGGCAGATGCTTCTCTTTTATGGCATCTAAGCTCTGGAATGAACTCCCACTCAATATCAGGCTTTCACCACCCAGGTCCCAGTTTAGGTGCCAGGTTAAAACCTGGCTTCCCCCCCCCCCCAAGAGCGACAAATCACCTTCTGACTTGTGCATCTTTTTCTTCCTCCAGCTCCAAGACACCTAAGCATTTGCGTGCTTTATAAGTCCTTTACTTGCTTACTTACCAAGAGTTCCCCCAGGTCTCCCTTTGGTAAGTTTCCCTACATGGCTGCCATGTCCAGGACTGTTGGACTTGGCTTTTTTTGAAGGGACAGCCCAGAACATTTTGCCTTCCTCCTGTATTTTTTCTGACCTGTTGGTGGTGGTTTTATGACTCTTGGCACATTATCACTGCTGATCAGTGCTAAAGTGCATGTGCTCTCTATTGTAAACTTTGGAAGATTGGTCTACACCTGTTTGGGATATTTAATTTACCATTCAGTCCCTTGTACAGTGGTATCATATACACAGGGCGAGTAAATTAAATGCTACTGGTGGGCTTGCAGCGCTGCTTGCACCACTCACCTAAATAGCCTTTCAAACCTGTCTCAGGCCTCTGCCACTGCAGGGCCTGCACACGCAGTTTACTGCTGCCGTGACGTGACATATAGGGGGTCATTAGGATGGCGGATTTCCCGCATACTCCGGGCCGGCGGAAGCCACCGCCAGCCCGGAGTATGCGGGAAATCCGCCGAGGAGGCCTGAAAGACCCACCGCCAAATCAGGATGGCTGGTGGGTCTCCCAATCCGTCCGCCGCTTTTCCGCCGCGGTCGGAAGGCGACCACGGCGGAAAAGCAATAACATGGCTGGCGGTGTCTATCAGACACCGCCAGCCATATTAGGATGCAGGGTGAGTCATGCTTTTCCGCGGCGGCTTTTCCGCCGTGGAAAAGCATACGGACAGTCACTTTGGGGGCCCGTTGTGGGCCCCCTGGGTGAAGGTTGCGTGGGGGGTGCACATGGGGGGTACCTATGGTACCCCCCTGCCCTTGCGTGCACGAAGCAGCAGGCACCGCGCGGTGGCCGCCGCTTTGTGCATGCAAATGCACACCTTTCGTTTTTTGCATTGCGTCCGCCATCCTAATCGACCCCTTAATGTGGTTGCCATGTCTGCAGCTCTCCTTTTACTACATATCAGTCACCTAAAAGGTAGGCCCTAGCTAGCCCTATGGGCATGTGTGGTGTAGGTAAAAGGTAGGACATGTACCTTAACTGTGTGGCATGTCCTGGTAGTGAGAAACAGCCTATTTGGTTTCTAACTGCTGTGAAGCTGCTCTCTCATTGAAATGCATTGGGGAAACCCTGATATGTGCTTCAGTGAAAATTCCTGACATGAGAGGGGAACGCAACCATGTTTGGTATGTTTGGAACAGTAGTGATAAATCCTGCTTATTGGTAAAAGCGGATTTATTATTACTATTTTAGAAATGCCACTTTAAGAAGTTGACATTTCTGTGTGCTATGTGTATTTGTGCCAGCCTGGATGTGTATTGACCATCGGGTTCTGACTGACAGGAGGAGAGGGGATGTGCATTCACTCCAGCCAGTCCCTGGGTGGGGTTGAGGTGTGTCCTGCCTTGCTTTGGGTGACTCAGCGCTAGACTGAATAGACCTTGGCTGAATTTAGAGTTGTGGGAGGAGTTTCCCCTTGTACCTAAATAGTCCTGGTCTGCAGTTGGAGTGGTGGGAGGAGTAGCACCTGCACCTGAATAGGGCCGTGCTTGCCTTCCACAATGCTGGCTCCGCCCCCCTGTGGTGTGTCTGGGGCCAAGGCTTACAATGTGAATGAAGGGCTTTGTGCACTTGTGATTATATTTTAAGTGCCCTAGAACTAGGAAATGGGGACTATAAGTAATGAGGCTGTGACCCCAGCTTGAAGAGAAGACACTGCGTTGGACCAAAGGACTGCTGTGGGCCAGAAGGAACTGCCATCTAGGACTACCTATTTGTGGGACCGAACCTGGTGCCTACTGGGCAGCTGAAGAGACCCTGTGTACTGGCCTGCCTGTGCCCTATTCACTGGCCCAGGGATATACCAGGTCTGTGTAACTGGCCCAGGGTATTTGGAAAAATATAGCGTGTAGTGAGCACTTTTACTGTTGGGCACTAGCGTGTGCTCTAAGCAAGTATGTGGGGAGCGCAGTGTGTGGCCTGGAGGGGGCTCCCCCTTTCTTGATGCTGGCCACAAACAAAGAAGGTAAACGTTCGTGAGGAGTGCGGGCAGTTGCACCCATGCCTGCTGTTGTGGGACATTGTCTTGAGCGTTAGGACGGGGAAAGACCTCGCCGGAGGCCCCCGAGTCCGGAAGATGGTAGGTACCTCCACAACCTTACCGCATTTCCCCTAAGGGAGGCCCAGTGGCTTCTGTGCTCCACTACATAACGGGTGACGTGGATATATTGGGCTCTGATATGGCATATGTGGTTGATTTGTGAAATTACAGTATCAGGCTATGCCCTCTTGTGATGTTGTGACTGATCACCTGCAATTGGCAGGAAAGGCACTCATATGTTCTATAATGGTGGTATGCATATTTGATGGCAGGATATTCCCCTAATGTATGCTTAAAAGGATGTACTCTAGTATCCTGTTGATGTACTTTATGAATAATGTGTTGTGATAAGTACAGTTCCTACCATTAGCTACTGGGTTATGCTAACTGATGTTTTTGACCGTGGGTCGATTGGCCAAGCAAATTATGTAATATCTGTGAAGTCAATACCTGGTGGCACAGTATATTATAAGTGATTTTGTTCAATGTCTTTTTATGGATAATACAAAGGATATTTTTATATAACCTTGTGTGGAGTTTCTTTTGTGGTGTGCCCAGTGTCGCTGCTGTGTGAGCGTGTTGCGCAAACTCTTTCAAATTTGCCTCTGAGATAAGCCTGACTGCTCTGCCAAGCTACAAAGGCGGTGAGCAGGGGTTATCTTATGTGTGTAACTCCCTTGCCCTGACTAGAGTGGTGGGTTCTACCTGGCTTAGGTGCATTCCATAGCCAACCAGAAACCCCATTTCTAACACGGACTAAATAAGCAGATGCCTCCTCTCTATCACAAAATGACCTGGTTTTGCAAGGCTGCACCTGCGTTTTAGGTGTTGGGTTCGGTAGCCAGTTAAGGAAACCTACCAATCCTAGACATTTCTGAAAACAAGACACCCAGGAGAATCCAAGGAGGTGTGGCTAGTGTGGATCCCCTAATGTTTTCCTACACAGAATCCCATGCAAACCTCAAATTAATCTTAACGAAAATAAATTTTTCCTCACATTACTGCATGGTAAAGTTGTAGGATCACCGGTCTGAAGCAAATTTCCTATCACCCAGTGTACCCCCCATGTCTCTCAATAAAAATGGTACATCACTTGTGTGGGTGGGACAAGTACCTGCAGCAGGGACGGGCCCAAAACATATTGTGGAGATATCGAAATGATCGGTCTCAAAACAACCTCGTTTTGCAAGGGGACCACCTGCGTTTTTGGTCCTGGGCGCGACAGCCATCTGGAAAACCCTACCAAACCCAGACATTTCTGAAAACTAGACACCCGGGGGAGTTCAAGGAGGTATGGACTGCATGGATCCCCCAATGTTTTCCTATACAGAATCCCCCTGAAAATCTCAAATTTAGCAAAACAAATGACATTTCCTCATATTTCTGGCTGGAATCACCGCACCGGCACAAATGACCTACCACTCACTGTTCCCCTAAGTGTTCTGAGTAGAATGATATGTCCCGGGGGTCAGAAAGATTGTGGCGTTTTTTTGGAGGGCGGGGCATTGGCCGGTCCATTGTGGGCAGCCCCCACCCCTAGGATTGCATTTTAAAAAACTAATCCCTGGTGTCTAGTGGGCTACTCCCCCAATATGCCCCCCAGGAGGGGAAGAAAGACCAAATATGCCACTTTTTTAATAAGGGGAACAAAGGCCCTTACCCAAGGTGCCACTCTTCTTTCCCTAGTGCCTTTTGGGTGGATCCCTGCTTTGGGATCACCGTCCAACAATACCTCTCTCATGTAATTCAGTGCTTGGGGGACTGAGATAGGACCACGAACACTGAAACAATGAAACCTAAACTCAGTTTCAGTTTAAAGCCTTGTGAGGTTGGGTCAGCTATTCCCCACCTCCTGGGGCAAAAATTAAAAAAATTAAATCCCTCTGCTGTTTGCACCAGAGGAATTTTGTGCGCATGTGCACATGATGAAATGGTTCCATCGTGAGCACCGAAGGGGTTCATACAGAAGTTTCGAATTTACATTGTTTTTGGTTAGAAACTGATATTAGAAAGTTAAATAACTTGATATATATATATATATATATATATATATATATATATATATATATATATATGTATATATATATATATTACCTACTGGCGGTCGCCAGTAGGTATATATAGTTAGGATTTTTTCTCTATGGGATTTTTGAAAATTCTATGTCTAATAACTTTGGCGTTTGTGGACAGAATTGGCTGAAATTTTCAGGAAAATGGAACATTTTGTTTCTGAGCAGCCAATGGAAATTTGGGGGGTGTTTGTCAAGGGGGGGCCGAGAAACAAGGGGGGTCCCAAAACGCGTTTTTCCCATGTTAATTTCCATAGGGCGGTTGGCCTCACTTTTAGGCCGAACGGCTGAATGGATTTGCACGAAACTTGGCAAAATTGTAGGGACTGTTAGCTCGATGTGCCTTTGCTAGGTCTCAATATATGTGCTCCAGTGGATTTTGAGAAATTAACGTTCAAAAAAAGACATATATCTGTAAGCGCGCTCCGGGCAGCGCTCCGGTTCGCGTACTTGACGCGTAACGGAACTTCGCGTAGCGAAGCTGATTGGCTCTCCGGTGTCTGTCAACATTCTAAACAGTCCGGAGCAGCCGCCATCTTGTCTCTCGGTAGGCTCGAGAGACAAGAGGAGGCCAAAACAAAGGGGGAAATGACCATAAGGGGGCATAGTAGATCCTCCCTGACCCCCTAGGTTTGATGTGGAGGTTTTAAAAGGGCCCCGCAGGGCAAAAAAAACAAAAACATTTTTTAGTTTTTTTGCGTGGGGAGCACCCGGTCCGCGAACCGGGAAGCGTTCTGGGGAGCGTACTATAAGGAAAAAAGAATGATAGACTTTTCAAATACTGTATGTTAATTGATTGTTGGTTTTGTTGATTATTTTTTAATTTCTTTATTTTTTAAGCAATTATTTATTATTGTGATTGTGTTTCAAAATTTAATAACATTTCTAACATTTCACTGTCTGAAATGTCGTTATTTTCATTGAACATAGCTTGTAATCTCTGAGTGTGTAAAATGTCCTCATTTTGAAGGAGGTCGTCTACTGCTTGCACACATTGCAGTAGTTCTTGGTCCCAAGTTTCATCCATAAATTCTATATAATTTGGATCAATTAATTCTTGGCTGCTCTCTTGCAGGACAATTTGAAATGAAACTTTCTGTTCGCCTTCCATGTTGCCTGAAATTTGGATAAAAAAAATATATATTAGTAGAGATAGGGCACTGTTGGGATTAATTTTAGATAGGCAGTTTTTATCAGTGAATTTATCTTTGGGCAGTGTATAGTATCAGAGTGGAAGTAGGAATATAAAAAAGTGTATGTGATTTAACGTAAGTAAATTCATAATTATACAAGAGAAACCTAACTCCATCCATAACTATAACAGAGAAGTCTATCTAAATCTATAACTACTACAGAGGGATAGTATATAACTATCAGAAAAAGTTTACCATATTAACTGATAGTGCACAATATACTTCAGTTTTTAAAATAACAACTTACCTTTACAAAGAAGTTGAAGTGATTAGTGAAAATCCAATTGAAATGTACACCAGGAAGTAGTAGTCAAAATGGCTGTGTTCCCTTCTCTTCCTTTAAATATATTCAGGTATATAACGAATCAAATGTCAGGTAAAAAAAGTAGAAAATGAAAGTAACATTTTCATTGGTTGTCAATTCCAACACTTCAGATGTGTTCTGTGAAGTAATTTACCTCACGGTATTTAGAAAGGTCTACAGGCTAAATGGCTAAATGGAATTTCAATCAAATTTGTGAAAATGGTAGGGATTGGTATGTAGTATGAGCTAATCTATATTTGGTGAAAGTGTCTCCAGTCGTTTTTCTGTAAATTACTTTCCCACCTTTTTTGATGGAGCGCTTCCCGGGGAGCGCCCCCGTACGCGAACTGGCGAGCGCCCCGGTACGCGAACCTGAAGCGTTACGGGAGTCCACCATTTTGTGTTTCGGTCGAATTAAGATACAAGATGGAGGGCAAATAATGTTCAGAATGGGTAGAAGGGGGCACGGTAGACTTATCTTGACCCCCTAGTTTTTCTGAGGGTGGCTGAGGAGGCCCATATGTGCGAAAAAAAAACATTTTTTTTAAAAATTTCGCGAGGTTAGCTTCCGGTTCGCGTACCGGGTAGCGCCCCGGGGAGCGTACTTTGTTGAAAATTAGTGAAAAAAGTTAGAGTAAAATAATAATTGTGAGTGATCAGATGTAGGGTAGCTCTGAGAAGAGCTTTTGGGTTTATGGTACATTTAGGTACTTATAAGTAGGTACCAATGCACAGTCTTAAATTCAAAATGAAAACTCTGTTGCCCTCATCTGAGAAGTGAACTCCATCTCCTCTGTAGATATCTTGCATGTAGTAACGCAAGTTATTGTTGTACATGGAGCCCATTCCATGGTCTCTCATGTAAGCTGAAACAGATTTGTTTACATGCTTCCTCGACTTCTCAATTTGTGGACAAAATTGGTTCGACCACCTCCATTTCTGTCTTTGGCATATATTTGAATATACCAAGGCAGTTTGAGGAAAAAGTGCCATTAATTGCTCAAAGGTGTCCTTTAAAAGCATTTCCAGACCTACCCCAGTCAAAGTGCCCAAATCATTACCTCCACAGTGCACAATTAACAGGTCAGGTTTTGGCAAATGCATAAAGGTTTTCACCAATGGTATCAATTGGTGACATTTTAATCCTCTGTGGCCAAACCACTTAATTTCCACATCTTGTAAATTGAGGTTAGGTAAATTTCTGTTCTCAGCATACCTCTGAGCCCAATAGATGTAACTATGTTCAACAATCCAGACGACAGAAAACATGGTGAGAGAAGGTTCTGCAGCAGTCAGATGAAGTGTGGCAATGAAATGGCAGTTGAAAAAATAAGAGTTTAAAATGAAAAAAACTGTGGAGTTTCTGTGTTAATGAAGCAGTAACAGTGATTGGTGGATTTTGATTGCTGAAAACAGAAAGTTAGGGTGCATGGATGAGTTCTTTGAAAGATGTATTTTGAATGGTCAATAAAAAATCATTAAATGAAAGATTGCACTGGATATGCAGGTGCACTGAGAGTTCAGAGTTCAATTGAAACATTGTTGTGTGAACTTGCAAACACCAGAGGTCTTCCAGGAGGTGGTTGCTATGCAAAAAAGGCAGAGAGGGCAGAGGGGGGAAGGGTTTTGATTTGAAAAAAGTGAGGGAAGAGTTTTGATTGGGTGACATGAGAGATATGTGTGATGAATTACAGCATTTCTGTGCCATTGTTGGTTCCAGCCTCTGGTGTGCATACCTTTTGCTCTGCTAAAGACAAATTGGTGTGTTTCTGAGACTGTTTTGAAACTCATAAAGTATTTGCCAAGGTGAGAAAAGATTTATGTAATTTAGATAGAGAATAGTGTGCTTTAAGGAGAAAATTATGAAGAAAGTTGTGTTTTTAAAATGTTGCTTTGTCTCAAGTGTTTTACAAATAGATTTTGTTTCTTTGAGAAATTGTAATTTGAGAAAATGTGAAGTATTAGTACTGACAGGGTGTTTTTGTGCATAGGAGCTGTGCAGTGTTTTCAAATTATGACTTGAAAATCGTTTTTGAGGAAAAGGAATGCTTTCAAAATTTATGACAAGGACATAATGGTGTCTGCTTCTTTATAAGGCATTTGAGTGTAGTTACATAGCCATGTTAAAAGTGACCCAAAAATGCTGCAAAGGCAATCAAAAAACGCTTTCATGTGTCTTAAGGACATTTTAAGTCATTTCCCCATGTGCAGTGTTTTCAAATTATGACTTGAAAATCGTTTTTGAGGAAAAGGGATGCTTTTAAAATTTATGACAAGGACATAATGGTGTATGCTTCTTTATAAGGCATTTGAGTGTCTCTGATGTTATTTTTCCCATTTTAATGTAAGACCTTTCCCCATGGTGCAAATTCCTTGTAAATATGCTCGCACCTGTGCTTGGAAAATTTAGATTTTGATTGTTTGAGTTACATAGCCATGTTAAAAGTGACCCAAAAATGCTGCAAAGGCAATCAATAAACGCTTTCATGTGTCTTAAGGACATTTTCAGTCATTTCCTCATGTGCAGTGTTTTCAAATTAAGACTTGAAAATCGTTTTGAGGAAAAGGAATGCTTTTAGAATTTATGACAAGGACATAATGGTGTATGCTTCTTTATAAGGCATTTGAGTGTCTCTGGTGTTATTTTTCCCATTTTAATGTAAGACCTTTCCCCGTGGTGCAAATTCCTTGTAAATATGCTCGCACCTGTGCTTGGAAAATTTAGATTTTGATTGTTTGAGTTACATAGCCATGTTAAAAGTGACCCAAAAATGCTGCAAAGGCAATCAAAAAACGCTTTCATGTGTCTTAAGGACATTTTAAGTCATTTCCCCATGAATGTAGGTAGGCCTCACCTTAAACAAACCTCTGGATAGGCCACACCTTATCGTCATCCTGAATTAATCATTTAAAATGCTAGGGACAGATTTATGATAGGTGTATGCCTCTTTTGCGCCACTGTGCGTCACTTTTGTGACGCAGTGGCGGTGCAAAAGATTTGCTATGTGGCGACAAAATTACAAATTGATGCATCTAGGAAGATGTGTCATGCTGTAAAAAAACCGTGCCACATGAAACCGATGCCGATACAGAAAAGGGGGTGGTGATGAACAGAGTGTCTGAATTAAGCAGACCACTCTTACCCAGTCCAAAGATCAGGGCTTGATCCATCACCGTTATTTATCTCACTGCCCCATCCCAGCTCAGAACCTGGCTATATGCAAATTAGTCTGTCCCTGGCCCAGTGCATCATGGGAACAGGGCAGACCAAACTACCAAGCCAATTCTTCACCAGAAAGGAGACAAGCTACCGGGGACCGGTTTCTGGCATTTCAGCCTCTTCGGCCCGGCTTGCTTGAATCCTGATGGAGCAGTGAGAAAGGGACTCATGTCTGAGTATACCCTGCCACACCTATAGTGGCCAAAAACGATACAGAAAAGGGGGTGGTGATGAACAGAGTATCTGAATTAAGCAGACCACTCTTACCCAGTCCAAAGATCAGGCTTGATCCATCACCGTTATTTATCTCACTGCCCCATCCCAGCTCAGAACCTGGCTATATGCAAATTAGTCTGTCCCTGGCCCAGTGCATCATGGGAACAGGGCAGACCAAACTACCAAGCCAATTCTTCACCAGAAAGGAGACAAGCTACCGGGGACCGGTTTCTGGCATTTCAGCCTCTTCGGCCCGGCTTGCTTGAATCCTGATGGAGCAGTGAGAAAGGGACTCATGTCTGAGTATACCCTGCCACACCTATAGTGGCCAAAAACGATACAGAAAAGGGGGTGGTGATGAACAGAGTGTCTGAATTAAGCAGACCACTCTTACCCAGTCCAAAGATCAGGGCTTGATCCATCACCGTTATTTATCTCACTGCCCCATCCCAGCTCAGAACCTGGCTATATGCAAATTAGTCTGTCCCTGGCCCAGTGCATCATGGGAACAGGGCAGACCAAACTACCAAGCCAATTCTTCACCAGAAAGGAGACAAGCTACCGGGGACCGGTTTCTGGCATTTCAGCCTCTTCGGCCCGGCTTGCTTGAATCCTGATGGAGCAGTGAGAAAGGGACTCATGTCTGAGTATACCCTGCCACACCTATAGTGGCCAAAAACGATACAGAAAAGGGGGTGGTGATGAACAGAGTGTCTGAAATAAGCAGACCACTCTTACCCAGTCCAAAGATCAGGGCTTGAAACTGGGATGGTGCAATGAGCTAAAAAACGGTGTTGGATCTAGCCCTGATCTCTTGACTGGGTGAGAGTACTCTGCTTAATTCAGAGACTCTGTCCATCACCACCCCTTGTTGTAAATAATTTTGTCCACCCTAAGCGTGGAAGGGTATACTCAGATGTGAGTCCCTTGCTCATTGCACCATCAGGATTCAAGCAAGCCGGGCCGAAGACGGCTGTAATGCCAGAAACCGGTCCCCGGAAGCTTGTTTCCTTCCCAGTGTAAGAATTGGCTTTTGTAGTCTGGTCTGCCCTGTTCCCATGATGCACTGGGCCAGGGACAGACTAATTTGCATACAGCCAGGTTCTGAAACTGGGATGGTGCAATGAGCTAAAAAACGGTGTTGGATCTAGCCCTGATCTCTTGACTGGGTGAGAGTACTCTGCTTAATTCAGAGACTCGGTCCATCACCACCCCTTGTTGTAAATAATTTTGTCCACCCTAAGCGTGGAAGAGTATACTCAGATGTGAGTCCCTTGCTCATTGCACCATCAGGATTCAAGCAAGCCGGGCCGAAGACGGCTGTAATGCCAGAAACCGGTCCCCGGAAGCTTGTTTCCTTCCCAGTGTAAGAATTGGCTTTTGTAGTCTAGTCTGCCCTGTTCCCATGATGCACTGGGCCAGGGACAGACTAATTTGCATACAGCCAGGTTCTGAAACTGGGATGGTGCAATGAGCTAAAAAACGGTGTTGGATCTAGCCCTGATCTCTTGACTGGGTGAGAGTACTCTGCTTAATTCAGAGACTCTGTCCATCACCACCCCTTGTTGTAAATAACATGAAACCGATGCAGCAGTGATGCAAAAGATGCACCATGTTGCAAGACAGGCCTCACTTCATCTCCAACAAGATAAGAAGCTTAGGGATAGATTTATGATGACTGGTGCATCCCCAGGGATGTGCCAGTCATCCTGCGCCGCTGTTCCGCCACCCATGGTGCGCTGCATTTACAATGCGGCGCACCATGGGGCAAAAACGGCACAGATGCGTGACGCATCTGTGCCGTAAAGGTGGCGCATTGCTGGAGTTTTTTTTTGTGACTTTGCCTCACCTTAAACAAACCTCTGGATAGGCCACACCTTATCGTCATCCTGAATTAATCATTTAAAATGCTAGGGACAGATTTATGATAGGTGTATGCCTCTTTTGCGCCACTGTGCGTCACTTTTGTGACGCAGCGGCGGTGCAAAAGATTGGCTATGTGGCAACATATTTAAAAATTGATGCATCTAGGCAGATGTGTCATGCTGTAAAGTCCTGTGCCACATGAAACCTGCGTCAGTTTTCATATAGGTGTTTTGTTGCAAGGTATGCATTAATTTGCAAGAAAGCCCTGTAAAACTAACACAGTGAAATTTAGAAGATTTCACTGACTCAGCTTTATAGCATTGCTGAATCAAATCATTACACCTGTTTGAAACAGGCATAAGGAGTGATGCACCATGCAATGTGTGGCTTGCTCCTGTGCATTGCAGTAGACATGTTGCGCTTACGACGTGATTCCTGCAATGTGCTGCTTTTGCGGCACAGATGCGTGACGCATCTGTGCTGTTTTCACTCAATGGTGCTCCACATTGTAAATGCGGCACACCATGGGTGGCAGAGCAGCGGTGCACATTAACTGGTGCATCCCTGGGAATGCGTCAGTTAACATAAATCTGCCCCTTTACATTTAAGTATGAGCAGGGGACACAGAGTTGGTGAGGCTTATCCAAGGTTAAGAAGAGATGAGTCCTGTTCACTGAAAACTTGGACATAGGCCTTACCTCCTCAGCATCGCTGGTCATGGCTAAATAATAGCTGCAAAATGTTACTCTTGTTAAACAATTTTACTATTATAATCTCTGAGATTTGTCTCTTACTCTGCAACATCTCATTGTTGTTCTCTTTCTTTAAAGATAACGACAACATCAACCATGAGTGACAATCAGCAATCAGTTGATTATGACATTATCATTGAACTTGTAATTGAAACGTCAGTGGAAGTAGATCCATTGGATGATTTAAATTCTCAGGATGATGAAGAACATGATGAGGATGCCGATTTGTCAGAATTGATTGTATGACATAGGTTGGGAAGCTGACGTGCTTGAGCCTATGGAACTATAAACATTTATTTTTAAAATTTATAATAAATGAAAAGTAAAAATGTAAACCGTTTGATTTATAATTAAAAACACCTTTAAAAACAGGTTATGTCTAGTGTCTTCAATAAAATATTAAAATATGCTCATAAAATTAGATCAGAATCACATATAAAATAGTAGAGGTAAAATGAAGAAGAATTCTATTTCTTTTCTGCTATTTGTGTATTATATATTTGCCAAAGCACTAAAAAATGTTCAATGAAAAAATGTCAAGTAGTGTGTTAAGTTTTTGATGACTGTTATTGATTTACTGTTTGGTAATAGTGGTTAATAACATTTTTTATTATATTTTACCACAGATTCAACTGCATATCATTTCAAGATTTCAGCATGCCAACCAAGGATAGACTTAAAAAGGCTGCAAAACGTCAAAGACAGCAGGTACATGAAATAATGCAGCAGTCCTCTACCAAAAAAACTTGTCAAGTCACCAAGAAAGCACCGGGTAAGAGCACAAAAACATTCATAAGAAATATTTGTAGTAAAAAAAATATTACTGCAGAAAATGTTTCAGTCCAGAAAAATAGAAGCATTTTAAACGGAAAGGAAAGGCCAATCAAAAATGTTACTGCTAGAGCAAGAGATAACTCTGTGCATGATAGTAGAAGGAAACAACAGTTTAGGGACATTCGTAAACGAATGTTCCGCAACAGGATAATTGGCAATTTGTTAAAAAATATTAAGAAAGGTCAACAGAAAGTGGTTTTTTATAAGAGAAAAAAAAGTTGATAAAGTTATTGATCAGGCATTTGAAATTAAACGTAAGTTATTTATTTTGATAATCAATAGAATTAGGAAGCTAAACAAGGCAATTTATGATTTCAAAAGAAATAGTAGATGGAAGAGAATAGTTAATCGTAGTAATTTTTGTGAAGTTTTTTCCGGAGAATGGATGCATAGTTCAAGTTGTGAGGCATTTTTTAATGAGGAGAGTTATTTCCAGGATAATGATTTGGTGCATGCAGTTGACACCAGTGGTCGAGCTTATGAAGTGAAAGATGGTTGTGCAGTTGAAAAAGAAAAACTTGTGACAACAGAGACAGAAGAGGTGTTAGGTAATGAGGTTTTAGGAAGACGTCCTAAGGGTCCTGTGTACACCTGGAAGTGTAGTAGTATTTGCAGTGTGCGACAGGATTCCATCAATTTGCTTTGTGATTTTGTACGGACATTTAATAAGAAAAGTTTGAAGCAGAAAATGAAGTTGTTGCAAGAATTAGATCCTTGCAGAGTGAGAGAAGTGACAGGTTTGCATGGTCATTCACTGGCTTGTCTTTCCAGGAGAGTATGCCAGAGTGTTTTTCATCATTTCAGGATGCTAGCAGTGCATCATAATAAAGTGAGGAAATTAGTTAGAATGTTGTATTATGCTAAGAGTCCAGCAATTATGCTTAAACAATTATGCGCTGCTCTTTTGCATGGTTCTGAAATAGATGTGAAGAATATTTGTGAAGAAATTGAGTTTTGTTACTTTGGAAGTAAAGAGGAGAATGTTGAAATTGACCAAGAAGAAGAAGGTAATGTGGAAGATAGTGTACAGGTTTCCAGTACAGATAATTTTCAGAGGGAAATTGCGACGTTTCAGGTGAAATCAAGTGAGAGGCCTAATTTCACTTGTGTGTGTTGTCGACGCACTTATTATAAGAATCAGACTAAGTTAGTGGATTTATATGCAAAAAGTGAAAGGGAAAATAATAGTGAATGGAATGATTTCACAACATACTTGATGGTAGAAAATTGTTTTGATTTGGGATCGGATCAACGTGTGTGTACTTATTGTTATAACAAATTAAATTAAAACCAGATGCCTGCTAGAGCAGTTCATAATAATCTGGAATTGGTTGAGATTCCTTCTGAATTGAAGGATTTAAATACTTATGAATCTATTTTGATTCAAAGTATCCATCCCTTTCAGGCTATTGTAAGAATGGAGCCAAAGACAGGGAAATTGCCTCCATCAGATTTACAGAGAGGATTAAAGGGAAGAGTTGTTTATTTGCCTCTAGATTTGAAGAAAAACATTAACACAATTGGAGTAGAAAAAGTGGAAGAGGACCCTCTGGTTATCTTAGTTAATGGGGTTCCGACAAAGAATAAGAAAAAATGGCAAGATTTAGTGGATGTTAGGAAAGTCAAAAAGGCAACATTGTATTTGAAAAAAAATAATAAGTACTATAAGAATATATATGTTGCAGAAGAGGAAGTAAGTGAGGAAGAGGATAGCGATTTGTGTGCTGGTCAAATTGAGAAATTAGAACCCTCTACTAGTGAAGAAATATATGAACATTATAGTGTTCATCCTTTGCATTCCAAGGAAGTCATGGGGAATGCTATTGAGTTGTTTCAAATGAAACAAGCCAAAGGGAGTCCCATTAGTGTTTGGGAGGAAAGTTTGGAAGCTCTGTGTTTCCCACAGCTTTTTCCAACAGGTCAGGGAGGAAGATATGATGAGCGACCTCATCAAATTCCTGCTTCTGAATACCGGACTTTGCGATTGTATGCAGGAGATGCTAGGTTTCGACAATGTATTCCCTATTTGTTTCATCTCCTGTTTGAAAGCGATCTGTCTGGACTGTCATATGCAGTGAACCACATCTTGAAAAGTGGTATACACATGCAAAACATCTCAGCAAGTGACTTTATGGATAAAGTCAATGTCCAAGACAGTATTTTGGATTCTCACCTGATTAATCTCATGGCGTGTCAGCGTGGTACTAATGAGTACTGGTACCGTCGTCATGGTGATTTAAAATGTATGCTGAGGAACTTAGGAAGTCCCACATGGTTCCTCACTCTGAGCTGTGCCGAGTATGGCTGGGAAGACTTACTTGAATTTCTACGAGAGGCAAATGGAAACATCGAAAACATCGAATTCAAGACACCCGGAGAACTGTGTTCTTTGGATCCAGTCAATGTATGCCGGTACTCCAATCATAGATTTGAAGCTATGATGTCTTTCATCATGAATAAGAAGAATCCACCTCTTGGAGAGGTGTTGGATTTCTTCTGGAGAAAGGAGTACCAAGCAAGAGGTGCTCCTCACATACATATGCTGTTGTGGATCAAGGATGCACCTAAATTTGGAACGGATCCAGAAGACTCAGTGATGAGTTTCATACAACAGTATTCTACGTGTGCTGTTCCAAACGCAAAGGAGAAGAAAAGCCTAAGAGAAAAAGTTCTACGTTTCCAAAGCCATCGTTGTGGAAAGTACTGTCGTCGTAAATTCCGAAACAAGGACAAGTTCTACACCAAATGTCGTTTCGGGTTTCCACGACCGGTGATTTCTAAAGGAAGAGTAACCAGTTTGATGTCTTCGCTGCGACATAATGTGATGAAGAAATCACCGAAAAACACATACAATTTGAAGAGGAACGAAGAGTCCAAGTACATCAACGACTACAACCCAGTGATTTTGTCCATGTGGAATGCTAACATGGATATACAGTTTGTGGCTGATAACTGTATGGCTGTGGCTCGGTATGTGACATCTTACATCACCAAAAAAGAGAAGACAGAATTGAAGGATATGTGGGAGGACATTTCCCATGAAAAGAGCCTCAGTAAGAAGTTGTACAGTTTCAGTCTGAAGATGTTGTCGCATCGAGAAATCGGAGCTTACGAATGTTCTGACCAGTTGTCTTCAGCAAGTCTCTATGCCAAATCTAGGAGTATCGTTTGGGCGAGTCTTGGTCTTGCTGCAACGCGTAATCGAGTTCTGAAACCTGTGCGGGAAATTGAGTATTTGGCGGAAAAGGAGCCAAACAGTACCGACATTTTGAAGACCAACATGTTGGATACATATTATTCAAATCGAAGCAGTCACCTCGAGAATGTTTGTCTGTATGAGGTTCTTCAAAATTACATATTCAAGAGGAACATCAAAGAAGATACTGAGAAAGGATTGTATGCTGTAATTGGAAGTGAGGGATGTCTGGTCAAGCAAAGAAAATGCCACTTGGTAAACCATCGAAAATTGAGTGGCGAATCTCCTGAAAAAAATGAGTTTTTCTATTTAGCACTTTTGCAACTTTTCAAGCCTTGGCGTGCAGAAGAGGAACTGCTTGGAGATTTCCTCTGTTACGAAGACTCTTTCACTGCCGCCAAGCAGACCATAGAATGTCCTGCTTTTCCCAAATATGTAGAAATGTTGAATGCGGAAATCGAGCAGGAAGCAACGATTGCAGCCGAGATTGCCAGAGACAGTTCTCAGGACAGTCAGAGTTCTGCTTCATTGAGTCAGGATCCACTAGGAGGACCTGTTATCGAAAATGAAGCTGCCACTGCCATGAATGAAGTGGAAAGAGCCATGGCACATGCTCAGGAGGATGCGGTTAACTTAGAAGACTTGGAAAGACAACTCAACGTTGAGCAGAGGAAAATATATGACGAAGTTACCATGCAAATTGATCATGGATTAAGTCATGAGAAGAAAGAGTGCTCATGTACGTCGTTGAAGCCTGTCCGACTGTACGTGAGTGGAGAAGCGGGAACTGGAAAAAGTTTCCTCATTAAAGCAATTTCATGTTATTTGCAGGAAAGGACTGAGTCATCGCTGTCTTGTGTTGTCACCGCTCCAACTGGACTGGCAGCACATAACATTAAAAGGATTACTTTACATCATTTACTGATGCTGCCAGTGGAGCATGACAACAAATTACAATATCACAAGCTATCTGGAGATGCTTGTTGTGAAGTTTCAAGAATCTTGAGGAAAATGAAACTTCTTATCATTGACAAAGTAAGCATGGTTTCCAATGTCATGCTTGCCTTCGTGCATTTGAGAATGCAAGAAGTTCTCAAATCAGAGTATGATGTGTTATTTGGTGGCAAACACATCATTGTTTTCGGAGATCTTCTGCAGCTGACACCAGTGAAAGGGCAACCTGTGTTCAAAATGCTCACGCATGAAGATACCAGGAAGTGCCTAGGGAGCATTGGCAACGTCAATATATGGTTAAACTTCAATTATGCTGAACTGCATGAAAATATGCGTCAGGCGAAGGATGAAGTTTACAAGAATATTCTACAAGATGTTAGAATTGGAAAAGTGACCGAGCATGGGAAAGAAGCTTTACATGCACGATTACTGTCAAATTTATATCCAGAACAAGATGTTGTGCCTGAGAATATTTTTCAGAAAATTACTGAGAAGAAATCTGGAATATGTTTGATGCCAACTCTTGCAGAATGTGCCATCTTCAGCAACAAAATGTTGCATTTAGAAAAGCAAGAGATTGTGAAACTGGAAGCTATTGACAGAGTAGAGCATATGGGATCAACAATTATTTTGTCTGAGAATTTGAAATCCAAATTGGATTCATTAGAGAAGACTATATCTAAAACTGCAGGTTTTGAAAAGACTCTGAATGTGTGCTTAAACTGCCGTATAATTTTAAGAAGGAATTTACATGTTGAAAGAGGTCTGGTAAATGGATCAATGGGTAATGTTGTTGATTTTGTGAAATACAGAAATAGAGATGGAATTGAATTTTTAAAAATTAAATTTGATGGCATTGAGGAAGTACAGCTAATTGGTCGTTGTTCTGCTAGATTTTTGCTTGTAAAAGACTTATATGTTCGCCGTAAGCAGTTTCCTGTTTGCTTGGCATATGCGGTGACAATCCATAAATCGCAAGGTTTAAGTGTAGACAGTGCATTGGTGAATATTGGCAGTTCTGTGTTCAAGGAGGGTATGGCATATGTGGCATTGTCAAGAGTTAGAACTTTATCGGGATTGTACTTGATTGAGTGTGATGTCACAAACATTTGTGCGGATCTAGATTGTGTTAAGGAATACAATAGGTTGAGAAGAGAGTATGCGCCACATTTGCCTCAATATCCTTTGTTTGAGAAACGTGTGGTAGGCCGGAAACGAAGAAATGTGACCAATACTAGGGAGGTTGTAGCAAAAAGACGAAAAGTCGATGAACCTGAAATTATAAGCAGAAACAAAAAGGATTCTGTTGAAGATGTTGTTGGTTTTCAATTTGAAAACAGTTCTGGTGTCAACTGCTATGCTAATGTAGTGGTTAATGTTTTGTTTTCTCTAGAAAATGTAAAAGAAGAGATTGTGGTCAATTCTGATCAAAGATTTTGCAGTTTGTTAAATTCTGTGTTAGAGAAATGTAGCACTGATAGAACAAAAATAGAAAGTGTGTCTGAAATTCGAAATCTGTTAGACAGATGTTCAGGCCAAACACAATTCTCTCAAAATATTCAGCAAGATTGTCAGGAGTTTTTAATGTATATGCTTGATGTATTGCATGCTGAAGGTGTAGATGTAGATCACCTGTTTGGGCTTTCTTATCAATGGCAGCATGACTGCGAGAACTGTAGGGTATCAAGTACTACTAGTGTAGACTCAGAACGATTTACATATTTAACTTTGCCAGACAGTAAATCAGTCTCCTTTCATAAGCTAGTAAAAGCAGCTGATCACAACATGGAATGTAGCCAATGTAAATCTGAAATGTTGTCCACATTATTTATACGAACATATGGCCAGTATGTCATTTTAATGTTCCAACGATGTAGGCCTGATGGAACAAAATTGACAACTTTAATTAAAAATTTTGTGGCTTCACAGTTGTCAATATCAGGAAGGACTTTTGTAACTGTAGCAATTATATATCATGACGGTCCTTCAATAACATCAGGACATTACACAGCTTATTTAAAGTCTAGAAATGGCTGGTCATTCTGCAACGATTCTGTTTTAATTTTCAAAAAAAAATTGCCGTATGACCTTAAAAATTCTTACCTGGTGTTTTTAAAACCAAAAGTTTAGGGAAAGAATCTCGGGATGTGCTTTGAGGAATTTCAAGAAGTTCTAATGGCTCCTACACGATTTGGCCTTGAGGATAAGTGTAGTACAGAGACATAACTTCTTACCATAACACTGGACGTCCTGGAAAAATAACTGCACTTTGAATGAGTTCAGAAAAACTATTTCTTTTTATAAGCTAATTCAAGCAGCCAATCAAAACATGGAGTAGAGGGAATGTAAGTCTGCAATGCTGTCTACTGTTTTATATTGCTTTGTGATTAAAAGTGATGTAGAGCAGTGGTTCCCAAACTTTTGACTCCTGAGGACCCCCATTGAGTCGCCACTGGAAGCCGGGGACCCCCAAGCAATTTGTATGAGTTAAATTTCAAACAATAACCCCTTGCGCGCTCGTGACGGAACCATTCTGTTGAGAGCCACGGTGGGGCTGTGCTGGTGATGGAATGATTCCATCACGGCCGGCCGCCGCGGCGCTGATTTCGCACCTGCGCGGCACGTTCTATTGAGTGGGCGGGGCCGTGACGGAACCATTCCGTCACAAGCACAGCACCACGGCGGCTTGTGACGGAGTGGTTCCATCACGAGCATGGCAGCGCCGTCTGCCCCCTAGTGCCGCGGCGGAATTACCGCCGCAGCCAAAGGTTTAAAACAGTAATTCGAAAGAAATACACATGTGTGCACACAAAACAAGTACTCAAAGTACGAGGGATTTTGGGGCCAGACGTACGACCATTTCGTTTAGTGCCTCGCAATTGGCGACACATTGTGAGTGGCAAATTGCAAGTCCCTAATGAAATGTACAACAGTTTGTTTAACACTGTTTGGGATTCCCAATGGTGTCGCAAATTGCGAGGTTCATTAATATTAATGAGCCTCTCGCAATTTGCGAGCCCATTGGGAATGCCAGCCCTCCCAGCGATGGTGGCCTGCTGGGCTCTGCAGGTCACCATGTCTCGGACTGATTTTAAATAAAGCAGTTTTTTAAAAAATGCAGCCCGTTTACCATGCATTTAAAAAAAAAAAAAAAAATGAAACATTTTCGTTTCATTTTCTAAGGGCAGGCAGAGGTCCCTGGGACCACTGCCTGACCTTAAAAAATAATTTTGCATGCATTTGGGAAGGGGTCCCCTGGGGACCCCTTCCCATTTGCGAATGCATTGCCATCTACTTGAAGTAGGTGGTAATTGTGACTGTTTTGCGAACGCAAAACATTTGTACATGGTTTTGAGACTCGCCATTTAGAAGGGAATGCCCCTTCCAAATAGCAAGTTGCAAAACCTATTTAGAGAGTCGCAAACAAATTGCGACTCGCGAAATAGGCTATGTACATGGCCCAATAGGTTTTTGCATGCGCAAACGGGTTCGCGCATATAAAAACAGATCGTACATCTGGCCCTTAGTATTTTATATTGAAGTAATAGCCCCTCTGTCACATGTATTTCATTTGTTTTGTAGCATCTCTCATACCATTGTAGGATGTCAGCGCACTTTACATCACACACATATAGAGACATTGAATCATACATGTAAATCAGTGTGCATATAAAATGTTGAAAGAGTGCTTGGTCTGGAAAAGCACAAACTCAGGATTCAGAGCATAACACAGTGGCTAGCATTGACTTTAACATTAAAAATGTATTTCCACCCAAATATATATTTTTAGCAGCATCAGGATAATGAATAACTGGGACAAAATGGAAGTTACTAACTGGTACCATGCAGTTTGCAAGCAGCTCTTTGATGACAGTTTAGAGGTCCCTCTGCTAGATTACGATTGTCACTTATGAAGTGCACAGTAATAAAGAAATCTATGTGACAAAAGCAGTGACCACGAACCTAGGCACATAAAATTCTGCTTTTTAAGATGCATGTAACACGTTCTTTGCAGTAGGCACATTAACCCTCTGTGCAACATTAGTTAAATCAAAGCTGCCACTGAACAAAACTCTCCTCGCTCTCCAGCATGTTCATTAATCACTGGCATTCTCTTGACACTTTTATTGTTGCAGGAAAGCTGCTAATTTTACAAGAAATGTTTCTGTGCTTTTAAAAACTGCTGCCTGCGGACCCCCTGGGAATGTGTCACGGACCCCTGGGGGTCCGCGGACCACAGTTTGGGAAACACTTATGTAGAGAATTAAATAATTGTAGTAGTCATAGAGGTAGTGTAAGTCTGCTTCATAGTAAGCAGTATCAGTGTCATAGGAAATGTAGAACATGAGTGAGCAAGAAGGGTAAGATATTAGTAGTCCAGGATTGTGAAAATTATCTTCAACATTTTAATTCTGAAAGTTGCGGAAATACAACATGACGGGATTGGCTTACAAGAATTCCAAGAGTTATAAATGGCTCTGACATGATTTGGCCTTGTGGAAACGTGTGGTAGAGAGCGAGAAGTCATTTATTGTATGTAACATATTTTTCAAAACGATGGAGGTTTTCTTTCAGAAAGTGGCGGGCTGAAAGTAATAACAGCACAACAGAGTGTAAGCTGTTCATAGGACATCCTTCGACGTCATGGAAAGTAAGTTAACTTTAAGGAGTTCTGAATTCTGATTTATTATGTTGTATGGGTTTTTTAAACACAATCATTTTGATTGTGTTTTTTTTTTCCCCGCTGTTATATGATGAATACCTTCAAGTCACTGTTTTTAGTGAAATTTGATACATTCTGAGAACAGCAAAAATAAACCATTTAACATGTATAATTAATTCTGTACTGTTTGCATTTATGATGTACATGTAGAACTGTGTAGGAGGCATGGAGAAGGTGAGGCTTCTGTAAGTGTCAAAGTTGTTGCATACAATGCTCATATTCTACGTAGTCTTTCATATGATAGACTACATTTCCACAATGAGATACCTAAGCAAAGGAAACACGGGTGATATGATTGTGGAATGAGCAAAATAAATTCCACGTTTTTCAATTATATTACCTGTGTTTCCTAACATTACACATCACATTGTGTAGATGAGGTTTAGGCCTGTTCCTGGAGACAGAGGAGGTCTGACATTTGTTCAAGAGTGCAGTGGACATGACTCACTTCGTTGGTAGGCCTGCACATGTATTATCTCCTCTGTATTCTTCAACAAACCCAAATTTCATCTGCAACTCTGAGTAGGACTTACCTGAAACAAATCTGTGGATAGGTTACACCTTATCGGCATCTTGAAACAATCATTTAAAATGTTAGGGTCAGATTTATGATGGCCGTGCGCCTCTTTTGCTCCGCTGTGGGTCACTTTTGTGTACAAGATGCACCATGTTGCAAGATAGGTTTCAGTTCATCTCCAGCAAGATACCATCAGTTTAAAATGTATATAATTAGCACTGTGTAGGGGGCATGCAGAAGCTGAAGCTTTTGTAAGTGTGAAAGTTGTTGCATGCAGTGCTGCACTTCTGGGTACTGTTTCATATGCTGGACTACATCTGCACTATGAGATACCTAAGCAAAGGCAACACAGGTGATGTGATTGTGAAATGAGGAAAAAAAACTCCACATTTTTCAATTACATCACCTCTGTTTCCTAAGTTTACGAATGACATTGTGCAGATGAAGTTCAGGTCTGTCCACGGACATAGAAGAGGTCTGGCCTTTGTTCAAGAGTGAAGTGGACATGACTTACTTCATTGGTAGGCCTTCACATGTATTATCTCCTCTGTATTCTTCAACAAGCATAAATTTGATATGCAATCCTGAGTAGGCCTCACCTTAAACAAACCTCTGGAGAGGCCACACCTTGTCGTCATCTTGAATCAATCATTTCAAATGTTAGGGACAGATTTATGATAGGTGTATGCCTCTTTTGCGCCACTGTGCGTCACTTTTGTGATGCAGCGGCGGTGCAAAAGATTTGCTATGAGGCGACAAAATTACAAATTGATGCATCTAGGCAGATGTGTCATGCTGTAAAAAACCCGTGCCACATGAAACCGATGCAGCAGTGATGCAAAAGATGCACCATGTTGCAAGACAGGCCTGACTTCATCTCCAACAAGATAAGAAGCTAAGTCTTCTGTAAATGTCAAAATTGTTGTATATACTGCTCAACTTCTATGTACTCTTTGATATGCTAGACTCCATCTGCACTATGAGATACCTAACCAAAGGCAACACAGGTGATGTGATTGTGAAATGAGGAAAAGAAACTCCACATTTTTCAATTACATCACCTGTGTTTACTAAGTTTATGAATGACATTGTGCAGATGAAGTTTAGGTCTGTCCACGGACACAGAAGAGGTCTGGCCTTTGTTCAAGAGTGAACTGGACATGACTTACTTCATTGGTAGGCCTTCACATGTATTATCTCCTCTGTACTCTTCAACAACTCGAAATTTCATTTGGAACCCTGAGTAGGCCTCACCTGAAACAAACCTCTGGATAGGACACATCTTATTGGCATCCTGAAACAATTATTTAAAATGTTAAGGGCAATTGTATGATGGCTTTGCACCTCTTTTGCGCTGCCATTGCATCACTGTTGTGAGACAGCAGCAGTGCAAAAGATGCACCATATTGCAAGATAGGCCTCACTTCATCTGCATCAAGATACTGTTTAGTTTAAAATGTATATTTTTAGGACTGTGTAGGGGCAAGGAGAAGCAGAGGCTTCTGTAAGTGTCAAAGTTATTGAAAAACTGTTTGTCCTTCAATCTTTTCCCTTGTCTTTTCTAATTTTTAAATACATGTTTTAATATTTTTCAAATGTTTGTTCTCTCTCTCACAGATTGAAAGTATAAAAATTACAAGTGACTAAGTTAACGACAATTATAAGGTAAATGTTTTGTACTCTTTTCGTTACATTTCTATCACATTTAACTTCTATTAGTTTCACTACTTCATTTCTTTAACCCTCACTTTCCTGCCTTTGCTACTTCCCTCAATCCTTTCTCTATTACTTACTTACTCTACTCCTTCCACTATTTTTGTCAGTCCCTCTCTTCTCATACTTCGTCACTCTGTCTCTATTACTCTCACTGTTTCTGACTGATCACTCTTTCACTACTTGTTCATTATGCTTTCTCTCTGTAGTTCAAGCACAGTAAGGGGCATATTATCAACACAGGCAATACATTTATCAGTGTTTTTATCGGCAGAAAACTGCCGCAAAAGTGGCTTTAGCAGCAGTTTTCTTCCAGAAAAGCGGCTTTAGCGGCAGTTTTCTGCCGATAAAAGCAGTAATTATTGGCAGAAAACTGCCGCAAAAGCGTCTTTAGTGTCAGATTTCTGCTGATAAAAGCAGCAAAATTTTTATCGCCTATGTTGATAATATGCCCCTATGTTATTTACATTTCTTTGCTGTTTCAATCATTCCTTTTCTGTTACTTCTTCTTTTCTGCATTGTGTTTTTTCTCTCTGTTATTCCGATGTTTTAATCTTAATTTGATTATTCATTCACATTCTCTAAGAAACTCTTGTTTGTTATTCTTCTACTCTCTTTTTTTTTCTCAGTTCCTTATCTATTTTGTTTTTCACAATTATACTCTCTTAAATCTATTCTTCAGTAAATAGATCTATTAAACAGTATCTCTACTTTACTCCCTATAGCTGTCTTTCTTTTAACATAACTGTCTGTTTCCTTCCCTTATAATTACTCTTCTTTTTTTAAAAAAATTTTTTGGTTTCGCTCCCGGTTCGCGTACCGGAGAGCGAACGGGGAAGCGAACCAAAAGAAATAGAGGTTGGCAGAGTTCCAAATATTCTACCAATTTTTTTATAACAGGGAGGTAGTTCTGAAAAGAACTTTTTTTAAAATTGTTTTTGTTGTTTTATATATTTTTTATTTTTTTTCTGAACATTTTTTTACTTTTTTTGTATTTTCTGAACAGTTTTATATTTTTTTAGGTTTTTTTGGGGGTGGGGGAAACGAAAACGATTCATTGTAAAGGGCTCAACAGGAGCAACAAAAAAAAAAGAATTTATTGTCTGGGGCGTTTCGGACAATCATGATTGTCGATAGCTCTGTTGATCAGAGTGATGCTACTTTCTCTGTAGCAAATGAACCCATTGCAATGCACGCACACTTGTTTCACTTCCCCGAATTTCATCTGAATATTTGGGACCAACTCCCTCGCCTCTGGTCCCGTCACTTCCGGCACAACTGATCTTCTGGCCATAGAAGGAGGATTATCTTGCTGGTCACGTAACTGCGCAGCACTGTAGTTGTTAGATGCCACCTACTCATATGGCGATGCATCTTGTAATTGCCGTAACTGTACTTCTTTTCGGTGCCTCTGGACAGGCTTTCTTTACATATAAGGCAAGTTACATACCGTGCATTGACTTTTTTTGGCCCTGGGGATAACTAAAAAATTGGCAAATATAATTTACTTTCACATGAGACCTTCTGGGCTCCTCACGCAAAAATTGCCTCTCTTGCTGCTCTTCCTCTTCTTCCTCTTCTTCCTCCTCTTGCTGAATAATAACTTCAGCAGGTGGTCCTCTCTTCTTTGGATGTGGTGGAGGTGGTGGGGAAGCACCAGCTGAAGCTACTAATGAAGCCATTGCTCACTAATAACAAAGGGTCTTTCTCTCACAAAGATGAAAGTCAGAGTGAGGAAAGAAGGAGGGGTTTTCATCATTTGGGAAAAACAATAGTTCTAAACCAATGAAAAGTGTTACTTTTAGGTCACATGACGTAGTCTTACATCATTAGGAAACCAAAAGTGAAATGAACCAATGAAAAGTGTTATTACCGAGTCACATGACTTGTTGTGTTTACGTTACGCGCTTTGGGCCGCGTCCCGGATCGCTTCCGGGAAGCAGCGCTTCGCGCCTCGGTTCGCGTACCAGTTCGCTTCCGGGTACGCTACCTTGGCGCGTCATATGACGTATTACGCGACAACGCGATACGTCACGCTGACGCGACGCGTCACGATGTTGTTTTCTAACGCAGCAGTTGTGCAAACGGAACGTTTACCGGTTCGCGGACCGGGTCGCGGCACCAAATTGCGCTAACGGGAAGCTAACCGGTTCGCGTACCGGGAGCGAAACAAAAAATATAATTAAAAAAAAAAAGTATTAAAAACATGTAAAATATATTTTTTGATTTAAAGAAAAATACATTTTAAAGCTTTTGTTATTTGCTATTAAAAAACCATTGAAATTCACTGAAAAAACCATAGGTTATAGACCATATATAGTTAGGAATTAGCATTTAAAAAACCTTTTTTTACTCACACAAAACCATTGAAATTCCATATATAGTTAGTTGTACTAACTATATATCGCGCACCCGCAATCCACTGCTGATCATGTCACATATTACATCATTCATGACATGGTCAGTGACATCACTGATGACATCACTGATGACATCTCAAATGACATCACTGATGACATCACTGATGACATCTCAAATGACATCTCAAATGACATAATTGATGACATCACTGATGACATCTCAAATGACATCACTGATGACATCACTGATGACATCATTCATATGATAATACGATGAACCTCTTCAGACTCTAATATAACCTTAGATACACTCAGTGTAAACAGACACTCACAGACTGTCACTCATCCATGGAGTTACTCACACACCTAGTCAGTCATGCAAAGAAACAATCACACCTCCATTTCCTCAACTATACAGTTATACACACCTTACTTATTCAAACATATACTAACACATATGTACTCTCTTTTACAATGCCTGATACAAGTTCACAATGATCAATACAGCCACTCACACATTCACTGGCTCTTATGCACAGTTATTTATATATGTCAACTGTCACATGTACTGTGTTTTACATATGTACTTACTTTGACATGTAGCACTGAGATATCCATTCACTCACCAATGCACTCAGTCAACCGCCCATACAGGTGTTTCTACATGCACTTTTGAACCCATACATCTAGTGAATCAACTGCTCACACATCTATGCACAGAGTCATACACCTCCCAGCCACCCACACACACACACTCAGTCTCCCATACAAATACTTGGACAATCAATCAATAACCCATATAGTTACTCATATAGCTACTGATCAACACATGCAGCAGTTTACAGAACAACAGACATAATGATGCACAAATTAAGACAGTTTAGTCACTAACCCATGCACTCAGTGAGACACATTTAATCACTCACTCATACAGTCAGTCACGCACCTACTAAATCTTTTATTTAGACACTTCTACATCTACTCATTTTTCAATATGTAAAACATATTTAAACTTTACAGAAACACACAGTCACTGGATGATGTCATCAGTGATGTCATCAGTGATGCCATTTGAGATGTCATCAGTGATGTCATCAGTGATGTCATTTGAGATGTCATCAGTGATGTCATCAGTGATGTCACTGACCATGTCATGAATGATGTAATATGTGACATGATCAGCAGTGGATTGCGGGTGCGCGATATATAGTTAGTACAACTAACTATATATGGAATTTCAATGGTTTTGTGTGAGTAAAAAAAGGTTTTTTAAATGCTAATTCCTAACTATATATGGTCTATAACCTATGGTTTTTTCAGTGAATATATATATATATATATATATATATATATATATATATATATATATATATAAGCAAGCCTAAAGGAAATGGACCCGCCTGAAAGCATAGTTGATATTATTTGGTAGAAAATTTCACTTTGCAGTCCATGGACTAATATATTCATGTGAGAAGATGAGGAGTGATCCTGTTCCCAGGAGAATATCGGACACTAATGGCTGACAGGAGACAAGAAGAGTAACATGTTACAAAGTCATGATATGTGAAGTCTATAATAGTGTGTGTTCCTAGAGTAGGTTAACACTCTTTCCCCATTCTTTTTCCACACCCAGACTTTATGCCACATTGCTTCGAGACTCTACTGAGTTTATAATACTACTCTTCATGGAAAGTTCTGCTTTGATATTTTCGCTCCTTTTCAGATGATTTAAATGTGGATGTTTCATGCTTTTCTCTCACTTTCTCTTTATGGATTCGGACTAACTGCATTTTTTAACTTATTCTTAGAATAGGGATTTATTCCTTTATGGAACGTGCTCGATACACTTTATTATATGATTGATTAACCAACAATGATTTGATATTTCTGTCATTTATTGAATATTGATATTAATCTACATTTAACTTGTGATTTACAATAAAGACTTAAAAGGTCAACCCTCCAATACGCCATTTTGATAACTACAGGCATGTGGTACACTCATCTATAAAATTACAATATCATAGCACATTTAAAATAGCTTAAATGGTTGCCAGCTGAAGCTATCACATTTGATGTAACATTGCTTCTATTATCACTTTTGAATGCGTCATACCATTATCAGCCCACTGATCAGTAACACACTCTCACAGTTAGTTGTGAATTATTACACTAGACAGTGTAAAATGATTGCTTATGCTCATGACGGAGCAGTTCTGTCATGAGCCACGGTGGGCTCCCCCCATGGGAAGCCCATAAACTCCCCATAAACAGGGATGGCAGCAGAGGAGTTTCCGCTGCCACCGCGACCCCCGTGGCAATTCCATGATGTCAGCACGCACAGCACAGCATTTGCTTCCAGGCGGCCTAGAAAGTAGGTAGGTTTTTCTTGCCCCGGGAGAGGGGGGGGTGGGCGGTCTTTGTGCATCGAGGCATTGGAGGAGAGGAAAGAGTTTTTTCTCTGCCCTAATGTCTCTTTGCAGGGCATTTCTGCTTCAAAATCACGCACAGCATCGCAATTGTGCGGCAGAAATGCCCCCACTAGGCACTAGGGATTTATATTATTGTAATGGAAATTACCTCTTGGGCAAGGGTCGCCTCAACAGGGGATGAATATCCTGCATGTTTCTTCTGCCCCCCAGGGCAGATCGGGTCATTTTTTTGGCCTTTCTGCCACCGGGGAGGGGGGGTGCATAAAACCCCACTAGGCACCAGGGATTTTTGTTTATTGTAGATGGAAGCAACCCCTTTCTGCCCCCAGGCGGGGGTGGGGGGAAAACCCTACTAGGCACCAGGGATCTATTTCTTTTGCAAGTGGGGCAAATTTATGTCTCCTGTTTTGTGCCCCACGTGGGGGACAGATCGGCCTGGCAGACCCCTTGGGCAAAATCACCCCCCCCCCATTTTTCTCTGCCCTATTTGAAGGCCCATCTGGCAGATTGACCATTTGAGTAGTGACATAGTGTGTTATAATGTTTGTTTGTTTGTTGTTTATTTCTTGTGAATTGTATTTGTAATGTTTTATTTCTCCTTTTTATTCTAGTTCAAGGCTTTTGCACTTTAGACTGTTCCAGGTTGCGGTTTCATTGCTGGTGGTTCTGCAGTTTGTGTTGTTGCATGTGTTTGATAAGAGAAGTTTTTTTTTATCTATTTACTCTAAATGAGTTTCATTTCCCTGCATGAATGTGTTTTTTGCAAATGGTGTAATAATAGCAGTATGTTTGGCTTCTGTTTTTTGTGTGTCAAAACCTTTTTGCATTTGTGCTCAATGTGTATTTTGTTGTCTTGTGAGTAATTGGTTTTTTTTCCCTTTCTAGTGGGATATCATTGCTTTTTGCTGTGTCTCTGCAGCGTAGGTGCTGGTGAGTGTAGCTATCTTTGGCAAGTGAGTCATATTGTTTTTGAGTATATAGATCATTATGAAAAAGCCACGCTTTGTTTATTACTTATTTTGCACAGTGTTGGTTGTTGTTGGCTTGCTTGTGAAGTCTCCTTTCTTTGTAAGAATTATGGATAGCCACAGGATTACTGCTCAACAGGTTGTTGGTATGCTTTTTGAGTCTTCCTCCAACCATGGTTCAGAGACTGACCCTGCATCTGAGGCAGAAGAGGCAGTGGAAGATTCTGGCAGCGAGTTGATGGATGATGAAGCCACTCTTAGTGCAGATGAAGTGCCTGACTTAGAGGAGGACATTGATGTGCCAATAGTGCAGCAATAGGCAGCAGGGTTGCAGCCTGGGGCTGCAAGGCTTCCCATTGGAAGTGCTGACCTCTGGGTTTCCCCAGGCATGGTGCAGCCGACATTGCCAGACTTTACTGGTGTTCCAGGGTGTAGAGTGGATACTGAAAACGTTATGCCTATACTTTTTCAGATGTTTATGGACAATGTATTTTTGGTAAAGATTGTTGAGCAGACTAATTTGTATGCTGAACAATATTTAAGGGACAACAGTGCCAGCCTTAGGCCCCACTCTAGAGCTAAACGGTGGACTCCCACAAACCTGGAAGAGATGAAGAAGTTCATAGGTTAACTGTTTTGATAGGCTTGCTAAGGAAGCCTTTATGTTTTCATAATGATCTATTAGTCCCTTGATGGCAACGGCTATATTTCCGCCAATTTTGTTTTTTTTATTTATTTC
The DNA here is from genome assembly GCF_964261635.1 of Lissotriton helveticus. NCBI lineage: Eukaryota > Metazoa > Chordata > Amphibia > Caudata > Salamandridae > Lissotriton > Lissotriton helveticus. Next base: position 777,255,715 of record NC_136059.1, on the reverse strand, counting down.
AGAGGTTTTCCATAGCTCTTGACAGACCAGAGGGTATCGGAGCGCTTTACAACAGGATGTAAAGAAGACAAATACAGGATACTGGCAAGGTAGACAAATACAAAAATGTTAAAAAGTTACAGTTCTGCTGAACATCTTAGGTGCGTCGTTGAGGTAGAGTTGTCAAGGGATCCGAGGTGTATCATTTAGGTAGAGGGGTCAAGAGGTAATCTCAATGCCTAGGGAAAGCAAGTATTATGCTGGAATTTTCTCTTAGGGTGCCGAACCAAGGACTCTGTGTGTTCGGGGAGAGGGCATGAGGAAGGTAGAAGGTGCGTGATGTCGGATGGCTACCCGGTGGGAACGCGATGTCAGGTGCCTGCCTGGTGGAGGCGTGTGAGTCACGTAATTGAGTTTGGTAAGGCGCGGTTGAGGTAAAGTGCTTTTAGGTGGCTTTTGAATTTTGGAAAGGAGGGGGTAGTTCTGATGTCGACTGGGATGGAGTTCCAGATTTTTGGCGCGTTGCCTGCAAAAGAGCGGGCTGCGGTTTTTATTTATGCGTTTTCAGGGGGATGAGTAGGAGGGAGGTATTCCGGTTTCCCTGTGTGCAAGGGCTTTGTGTGTGAGGCATGCAGTTCTGAAGCTGGCCCGCATTTCCACTGGGAGCCATTTTAGATCTCTGAGTGCGGGAGATATATGGGCAAATATTTTGGTTCCGATGACCATTCTGGCTGCTGCATTGAGGGTGGTTTTGAGTGGGGCTAGGTGGGAGAGAGCTGTACCAGAGAGGACTGCCTTCCCATAATCCAGTCTGGACAGCACCAGAGATTGGGTGGCTTGTTTGAGGTTGATAGGAGGGATGTGGGGTTTGATTTTGTTGAGGAGCTTCAGATTGAGGAAGGCACTCTTGGCGGAGTTCTTGATCTGATTGGTCATGGATAGTTTGTGGTCCAGGGTGATTCCCAGTGATTAGACCGAGCTTGTCAGGGTGACATTTCCGTTGAGGGCATCAATTGCTTTCAACCATTCAATGATTTGCGGGTTTTCTTCCTTGTTGGAGATGAGGAGGATCTAGGTTTTTCCCTGATTGAGTTTAAGGTGGTTCGTGGATAGCCATTCTTGGACTTCTCTGAGAGTGTTGTTAAGTCTTAGAATGTCATTAAAGGAGGAGGTTTCCAAGTAGATCTGTGTGTCATCTGAATATAGATGGAAAGGGATGTTCACTTTTTTCAGAATGGAAACAGTTGAGGGGACAGAACGGATCCTTGAGGGACACTTCTGTTCATGGGGAGGAGGTTAGAAGCAAAGGATTTGATTTTTACTCTTTGGGAGTGTTTTTTTAAGAAGGAGGAGAACCATTGAAGGACCACTTCGTCTGCACCTACCCGCTCTTTGAGAGCTTTGATGAGAAGACTGTGGTCTAAAGTGTCAAAGGCTGCTGACAAGTCTAGGAGGATGAGTAGACAGCAGTGGTCTGAGTCGAGGTAGTTGAGGATATTGTCCATGATGTTGAGGATTGCAGTTTCGGTGCTGCAGCCTTTTCTAAAGCCTGATTGGTGATGGTCTAGGAAATTAATGTTGTCAATATGTTTGTTCAGTTGACGGAGAACGCATTTTTCTAAGATTTTGGCTAGGAAGGGGAGATTGGAGACAGGTCTGAAATTATTCAGGTCGGTAGAGTCTAAACCTGGTTTCTTCAGAAGAGGAGTTACTTGGCTGACTTTGAAGCAATCTGGTATGATGCCAGTTTTTAGGGAGCTGTTTTTAATTTTGCACCAAAGTGGTGCCAGGGTGAGTTTCAGCTCTTTGGTCATTTGAGAGGGTATGGGGTCGAGGTTGTGTGATGAGGGCTTGGAGGAGGAGATTAAATTGAGGTTCTCAGATTCTGGGATGGGGTCGAAGGAAGACCAGGTAATTGCCGGTCGCCCTCTCGAGGAAGTTTTGATTGTTGGGGAGCAATCTTTGCCGGGGGGATGGAGGTTGATGTCCAGTGAAAGTGCGATCTTGGTGATTTTTTTGTTAAAGAACTTGGCAAAATTATCACATAAGGCTTTAGAGGGCTGGACATGGGAAGTATCTGGCTTGGACGTTTGTTTTTTGATGATGTCAAAGAGTTCTCTTGGTCTGTTTTTGGCCTTGTCCAACGCGGTACAGAAAAAGTTGGATATTTCATTATTGATATGTTGTTTGTATTTTCTTCTTGCTGCTCTGAGTTATTCGCAACGGCTGGAGGAAGAAATCCTTCTCCAGAGACGTTCTGTGTCTCTGAGTTGCCTTCTTTCCTCGTTAATGTCCTTGTTGAACCAGGATCTGGAGGGGATGTTCCCGGGTTTTTTCAGTTTCAAGGGGGCTAGTTCATCTAGGATGGAGGATAAGGTAACATTGTAGTGGAATGTGAGTTCTTCAGTTGAGTGGCCTTCCAGGGAGATGGGCAGGAGGGAGGATATTTTCTCTTCAAAATCAGCTGTGTTGATCTGCGATATGTTTCTCTACCATGTGGGGGGGGTCTGAGATGGAGGGATGAGACATGATCTTTTGAGAGAGGTGGAATAGGATAAGGTGATGATCTGACCAGTCGAAGGATGTGATCTATAGTGATTGCGACGTGTTGGGCGATGATGGCATCCAGGATTGCTCCATTGTTGTGGGTTTCATTTGAGCAGTGCTGGGTGAGGGTGTTGGTATGGAGTAGTTCATTTATGTTTTTTGTACTGGAACACTATTCTTATCATTCCAGTGGAGGTTGAGGTCGCCTAGAATGAGGTTGTTGGTATCTCGGAGAGACCAGTGAGCGATTAGGTCTGACAGGTGTTCCGTGAACATGATGGTGTTGCCTGGGGGATTTTACAGGAGGTGGCAGTGCACTAGATTATTGTTGGTGGTTTTGATGTTGGCGGTGAGGCATTCGAAAGAGTTGTAATTGATGGTATTGATTTCAGACACTGATTGGTTATTGTTGTGGATAATTACCATGCCTCCGCCTTTTTGGTCTTTTCTATCTTTGTTCATGATAGAGAAGGCCGGGGGTACGAGCATATCCAGGATCAGAGAGAGGAGTCATTGAGCCAGGTGATGAAGGCTATGTCAATGTCATGGTTGAGAATGGATCCTGCCAGATCTGTAGCATGTTTTGTGGCAGACCTGCAGTTTATGAGCATGCAGTTAGTGCGGGGAGCCTTTTTTTTTGGGTCTGTAGGAATGGTGATGAGGGAGGCTGGGGGTCGGAGGGGTTTCGGGACAGAATGTTCACTTCTGATCCCAGTGATTACCTGAATTGCAGATTGCAGGCTGTGGGTTGGAAGGGTGATGTAAGAGGAGGCCAGCTCAAGCGCTTCCTCCAGGGACATGGCTTCCATAGCCCTATTCGGTCTTGGGGCCTTGGACGAGGAAGGGTAAGCTGACTGGTTGGGGGGCAGGGGGTTGGGAGGCCTAAGGTGGGAGTGGAGGGAGGAGATGGGGCTGGAGTTGGTGTTGGGTGGGTTGTGGAGTGGCGAGAGGTTGGTTAGGATAAGATTCAGGCCCAGTATTAAGGTGGTGATTTGGCTTTTAATGCGGGTGAGGCGGCAATCCGTCTCTTCTTGAAGGGGGGTGGGTTGCATCTGGGTGTGATCTCTTTGATGGGGGGAGCGCTGACAGAGTTGTGTTAACTTTTGTTGTTAGTTGATGTGGCAGTTTGGGTTATGGGATGGGGCGTGGGATGTGAGGGGTCGGGATGCGGTAGTCGATTTTTCTTGCTAGGGGTAGATGTCGGGGAATGGGAGACTTGGGGTGTGGATTGCGGTCACCCGGAACTGAATGGGGGGGTTCGCGCAGGGGGTTGCTCTGGAGGATGTGGTAGAGCAGGGGGAGGGGCCATGTCATTAGAGGTGGATCGATTGGAGAGGGTTAGAGGATGCGGGTCGGTGGTTGTGATAGTGGGAGGCAGAATAGGGAGAGTGTTCAGTATGGGGGATTGGATTCCCCGGTTGGCGGGGAGTGGTGGGAAGGGGGGTAGTGTGTGGGTGCTGTTGGTAAGTAGAGAGGGGAAGAAGAGATCAAAAGCCTCAAGGTTGGCATTGCTGGCTTGGATCAGGACTGTGCCATTATTTTTATTTGGCCTATAGCAGAACAATGGTATAAGTCAGCAAAGAGGGATTCAGGGAATTGCCTGATCAGTTTACGTTTGAGTTTTTTTTTTATTTCGGTGAGAGGTTGGGGGGAGGGTGATAGAGAAGGAGTTATGGCCGTGCCGGTTTATGTAGGGTGAGGAGAGTGGGTTGTGGGAGGATGTTGAGGTGGAAGGCATTCTAACTGGGATGATTGTGTGGTTAGTGAGGATAGTGTCTTTTGTGGTGGGTTATTCTGTAGCTTGGGGGATGGGGCGGCTAGGCGCTGCAGACGGGGCTGTTAGCGGTGGCCAGGGACAGGGCTGTTGGCGGAAGTCGCTCGCTCTTTAAGAATGAGTGGAGGGTATTTAGGAGCGGTCTGGTGGGTCAGGGGAGATAGGGAATAGGGTAGGTTTAGTCGGTTTAGTTTCTGGAGAGGGGTGGGAGGTGGATACCGAGGGGGGCGGGCAAGGTGCAGGAGGCAGTGACCAGGGCTTGTAATATGGCGCAGCTCACCTGCGCCGACTTCAGGGTGCCCCTAAGGTGGTTGCGGCTAGGAGTACCGAGAAGTGTAGCCCTGGATGGGCCACCATTTTAAAGTCAGGCGCGAGGAGACGATAAAATAGGGACTCCGGTTATGGAGCAGACAGCTAGGAGAGAGGGCAGGGGCAGGATGCAGTCTCTAGGGCTCGTGGTCCGGTGCTATTCACCTTCGCTTGCTTCAAGATGCCCCGGAGAGGTTGTAATTTTTAGGTCAGGCAAGGCGGAGGGCTCAGTTATTTGCTCCGGTTCGGCGCTAGAGTTGCTGGGTGAGTGGTCGGTGGCAGGAGGCAGTCTCCCGGGCTTGTGGCAGGCGCGACTCACCTGCGCCTCGGTCCAGGAGCGGCCGGTAGCTTTGGGATGAGTTATCCTGGGAGGGCCGCCATTTTAAAATCAGGTGAGGCTCCAAATCGGAAAGTGAATAACTCAGGGAGAGTGCAGTGGCAGGAGGCAATCTCTAGGGCTCGATGTCAGGCGCGGCTCACCTTCGCTTGGTTCACGAAGCCCCAGGAGAGGTTGCAGTCCGGAATTATTGTGTGGGCCGTCCTTGCTCTGCCCCCATTTTTAGGACAGGCAAGGAGGAGAGGTAGAGTGTTTGGCTCCGTTTGGCGTGGGAGCAGATAGGTGAGCGATTGGTGGCAAGAGACAAGTCTCAAGGGCTTGTGGACGGCGTGACTCACCTGTGCCTCGGCCAGGGAGCCCCAGAGTGATTGCGGCTGGGAGCTTTGGGGCGAATTGTCCATTTTAAAAACAGGCGAGGCAGAGAGATGAATCCGTTCGCGCTCCTGGTTGAAGAGTGCTCTGTGGGACAGTCGACTTCTTCAGATGGCCATGTTTGAAGGGCCTCCCGTGTCTGCTGATGTCGGTGATCCTGTCGGTGCTCCTGCGGTTCCGGGAGGAGGTGTCCTGGGGTAGAGATAGGACAGGGAGGCGCCGTTCACTCTTGAGGCCACAGAAAGTAGCCAGAGTGTGATGCGGCGGTGCTTCTCATCTTCCGGACTCGAATCAGGCTTGTCCGGCTCGGAAATCCGGTGAGTGCGCGATCTAAATGGGCTGGTTGGAAGGCAGCAAGATTTGTTTTTTTCACGGTTGTTGTCCATCCGTACCAGGAGCTCAATTTCGGTGCTCCCACCCTGCGGCCTAATGCTGCATTTTGTCGATAATGGTTTAGAGTTGCCACGAGAGCACCCTGATTGTGACCCTCATTTTAGGATTTGGCCTGTCATTGCTCACTTTGTACAACAATTTTCTGAAAACTATGCTCCAGTGAAAGAAATAGCTGTGGATCAGTCTTTGGTCTTGTTCAAGGGCTGCTTGATTTTTAAGCAATACATTCCTAGCAAGAGGGCACGCTATGGAATTAAGATGTATATGCTGTGTGACAGTAGGACTGAATATGTCTCTAATTTCAGGGTGTACACCAGTAGGGATTCCCGGATTCACCCTCCTGGTTGTCCATTCACTTTTGGAATGAGTGAGAAAATTGTGTGGGAACTTGGTAGAGGACTTTTTAACAAAGGTCACCATTTATATGCAGATAACCTTTACAGTGGTGTGCAGTTGTTCAGGGAATTGACCAAAGTGGACACGGTTGCTTGTGGCACAATCTGCTCTAACTGTAAAGGTTTTCCAAAAGAACTTGTTTGCCAAAAGCTTGTGCAGAGACAGTGCAGTGTTTTGTGTAGTGAGGAACTTCTAGCTGTGAAGTTTCCAGGCAGGAGAGATGTCTACATGCTGACTATCACCCATGATGAAAGCACTTCACCTGTGACTGTTTCGGGTCAGCTTGCTGGACTGCGCAAACCTGTGTGGATTTTGGACTATAATAGGCACGTGGGTGGTGTTGATAGAGTAGATCAGAGGTTAAAACCTTACACTGCTCTTCATAAGGCTTACATTTGGTATAAGAAGTTGGCTATCCATCTTTTCCACTTGGCAATTTTGAATGCTTTTGTTGAATTTAAGGATTGTTTTCCTGAGTATACAAGACTTTTGTTAGGTTTCAGGAGTCTGTGATAGGCAGCCTTGTTGTAGTGGAACAGGCAAGTGTTCCTAGAGTTGGAGTGGTGTAGGATGTGGCTAGACTGAAAGATTGCCACTTTCCTGATCACATTCCTCCCACATCCTGCAAAAACTTTACCAGTAGGAGAAGCAGAGTCTGTTGGTGAAGAGCTACATGGAAGGAGACTTATATGTACTGCCCCGTGTGTCCTTCTAACACTGTGTTGTGTGCACCTGCTTGTTTTAGAATGTACCACATGCAAAATATTTTTGGGATTATCCATGAGTGGTAAAGTGAACTGCCTGGCCTGTATTGGTTTATATATTTTTTTCAGTTTCAAGGTTGGCTTTAGTGCAATGTATTTAGTTTCAGATTTTGTCTTAGTAGATTTGTATCTACTTACAATTTGTTTGTGTTTTCTTTTTTGTGTAAAAAAACCTTAAATGTGATGCCGGCGTATGTAGGTTGGTGCTTGACTGGTGCTTGGCTGGTGGTGTGCGTGTACTGGCACTTGGCTGGCGGTGTGCGTGTAATGGTGCTTGGCTGGCAGTGCGAATGGACTGGCACTTGGCTGGCGGTGTGCGTGAACTGGCGAAGGACTGGTGGTGTGCATGGGCTGGTGCTTGGCTGGTGGTGTGTGTGAACTGATGCTTGGCTGGCGATGTGTGTGGACTGGCACTTGGCTGGTGGTGTGAATGGACTGGCGCTTGGGTGGTGGTGTGGGTTAACTGGTGCTTGGCTGACAGTGTGCGTGGACTAGAGCTTGGCTGGCGGTGTGTGAGTAGTGACTTGCTGCTGGTCACTACACTCACTGACAACCAAACGCCAGTCCACACAGTCTGTCAGCCGGTGTGGCTGCTGTGTCAGGCATCTGGGCGTGTGAAAGTGATGGGCCCTGAATAGCATTATCTGCTGATGTGAGCGTTGTTGTGTGGTGGCCCGCGGCTGGCAGTGTGAATGGTTTTGTATGTGTCACATAAAAAAGGTGTGTGAATGGCCCGTAAAGGGGTTGGTGCCTTGTTGTGGAATCTCATCAGGAGACCTGAAGGAATGCTGGGTGGTAGGAAATTTGTGTCAGCCCGGGTGATCCTACAACTTTCCCAAACAGAAATTAACAAAACATATAGGGCTTCATTAGGATGTCGGGCGGATCGCCACTGCCATGCGGACGGTGGGGATCCGCTAGCATCCTTCCCCGCCACCCATTTCCCCCCACCATATAACTATGGCGAGGGACCGCGGCGGACGGAAAGACCGTCCGCCGCTTTTACCCTCAGTCAAAGAGTTGACCGGGCCGAAAAGGGTATCATATGGTGACAGTGTCTGTTAGACACCGCCATCCTTATTATGATGTGGGCGGGAACATACTTTTCCGCCACGGAAAAGCAAGCGGGATGTCTTGTAGGGGCCCGTTACGGGCCCCCAGGGACTCCGGGGGGTGGGGGGTGCACATGGGGTACCTATGGTACCCCCTGCACTTCACTGTACAACATGGCAGGCACCACACGGTACCTGTTACGTTGTGCATTGAAGTGCGCAAAGTGCATTTTTACCATTGCGGAGGGCGGTGCTTTCTGCACCACCCGCTGCAATGTTAAAAATGCGGGATGCGCCCGCCATTGTGGTGGGCGCATCCTAATAGCCCCCACGGGACCGCCGCCCTTATGTCGGGCAGACAAAGTCTGCCCGCCATCCTAATGGGGCCCTTAATGTTTTCTGCCAAATTTGAGGTTTGCAGGGGATTCTGGATAGGAAAACCTGGGGGTCCACACAAGCCATACCTCCCTGAACTGGCCCGGTGTCTAGTTTTCAAATATGTCTGGGTTTGGTAGGTTTACCTAGATGGCTGCCAAGCGCTGGGCCAAAAACCCAGTGAGCCCCTTTGCAAAACCAGGCCGTTTTATGATAGGTAATTTGTATGTCTCCACAAAATGTTTTGGTCCATTCCCTGCTGCAGTCACTTGGCCCACCCAAAAATATGAGGTACCATTTTTATCGGGAGACTTTGGAAAATGCTTGGGACCCAAGCAGATTCCAGAACTTTCCATCACAGTAATAAGGGGAAAATGTGATTTACAAAGGATTCTGGGTAACAAAACCTGGTGTGAGCCACACAAGTCACCCCTCTGGGATTCCCCTGGGTGTTTAGTTTAAAAAAATGTATAAGTGTGCTAGGTTTCCCTAGTTGCCGGCAGAGCTAGGGATCTACGCATTTCTGCCTTCCAATTGTAAGACAATGTGTAAAAAAAGTAGTCACTTTGAAAAATGTCCTATAATTCAGCGCTGTGTGTGTTGTGACCTACGCTGTCCTCCGAAACCTGTCCGATTCAGATTGACTATCCGGAGGACAGCGTAGATCAGCGTACTCACTGAAGGTCTAAGGCGGATTAGCCTGTTATCTTGACCTTTGAAACATACCAGTTGCAGTTGCACAAGACACACAGCACTACTTTCCATACCATAAATACCCACAGTTTTCGTAGGAATGGAGAATTTTATACTGTTTGAAAAAGGGGAGTTGCATTCATTTTTTATATTCATTATTGCATGCTTTAGAACAAGAGGTTAATATTTTTGAAAGACCTAGCCGTGTCGGAATTACAACCGGATATTTGGCACCAACCTGCACAACTTAAGTAGCAATGCAGCCCTGAAGAAGTCTGGGGGTCACATCCTAAAAGATGAAGCACGTGTTGGCTGGACTCTGTGGTGTTTCTGGAATAAAAAGGGAACAAAAGAACATTTGCATTGAAACTTGACTTTTTTGCTTTCTACCTTGGAGTGAACTTTCTAAAATCACACAAACGCGTGTGCACAGAATTATTTAACATTTCGGACCTGTTGTTCCTCATTGAAGGGTTTTAGAGTTTTTTCCCTCAACTGTTGCACCATTTCAATTATATACTATTTGACCAAGAAAGACACACTGCATGTACCGCTCTTTCCTGTGCTAATCAATACCCCCCTTTTGTTTAGAAACCCTTTGTTGATACCATTTGCAGGGAAAAAACACAGCCGTTTTCTTCTGCAGCACTATTTCCCATTTTAAAATAATATATATGTAGCTGTATTTTTCCTAATTTCCGGATCCCCTGCCCGGGAATCAATAAACCCTGGGTACCTTTAAAATCCCAATGATGTTGGAAGAAAAGGACGCATATTTGGTGTGGATACCTTATGTGGACAAAAAGTTAAAGGGGCCTAAGTACGAACTGCTCCAAATAACCAAAAAAAGGCTTAGCACAGGGGTAGTTAACTGGAGAAACAGACATGGGATTTTGGACACACAGTCATAGGAGACACAGTTATGGGCCTGGCAAAGACAAATAAACGGACTGGGAAACATAGTCACAGGAAATGGGAGGATGCTCTAGACAATGGCATTTAAGCATATTTTATTTTTCGCAATACTATATTTTACAGTTAGCCTTTAAATTATTTTTAAACACACAACCCAGTGGAGATTACTGAGTATCTGGAGCTATACAGGCATTGAACTTTGCCTGTGCAGAAATAAGAGGCACACCTTAGTTTCCACAGTTGTAGATGCATTTCTGAAATGTATGTGGCTTCCATTGTCATTAGTGAAGATATTTGAAATTACATAGTTCATCCATTAGTGTTTATTATATAAAGTTGTTCTTAGCTGAGAAAATGGTAAAATATTCCTGCCTCTATTTTGCCATATTCTCATTTAGAAAAACGTTTTTAATGTGAATTAGTTCATGAAAAATATAATCTGTGTCTTTGCACTACTCACAATAGAGGGCGGATCATTAGGGCCCAGATATTCTAATACTTTGTGTTGGGGTTGTGTTACCCTTTTAACACAGGCTGATGCAAAATGTATTTTCTGGTTTTTAAGCCACTCTAAGCCTGATTTCCATGTTTTATAAAAAAAAATGTAAAAAGAAACGCAAGGCAGAACATTGCATAATTTTGTATCAAGGAGGCATTCCATGGGTGCAGCATGAAAATTCCCATGCATCCACCCATAGGTGCAAACGCAGACACACTTAAGGCAGAAAGAAAACCGGGTTTGTGCCAAAATAGTGTACCTAGCAGAAGGCTGATGCAACAAGGAGATGTTTCTTATTGTTACTTCCCGTTTTTAAGTGTATTGAATTGTGCAGCACACATAGAAAGAGGAATAGGCATCTAAGGATTGTTTCTGTGCAGGAAGGTGATGGAGCTGGGATTCTTAAATCTCAAATATCAGGTATTATCATTATACAAACTCTGCAGCTTATCATTTGGACCTTTTCTTATTTCCGTGGAGAGAATGTTTGTAGCGCTTATTTACATACATTTCATAAACAGTGGAGACAAATGGGACACCTCAGGAAGCGACAAGGAGAGTTGAATGAATTTTAAAAATGTTTTTTAACAAATTATTTAAATCCAAGCTATTAATTCCGTAAGTATTCCATTTTGAGCGTAATCATTACAAGTTCAAATGATCCAGGAGCTGATATCTTAAGATGAGTACAAATAGGACGTTAAGAATTACGCTAGAATACTAAATATGCAACAGGTGTATTCCCTAAAGAAAATCCTTGGTCTAAATTAAGTAGGTATAAATTGGCGCATTCAGTTAAGCAAATGAGGATAGCTGTCAGCTTCAGAAAGCCAAATAAAGGTCTTAAAGGTCTCTGAATGAGAGACTGTGAATGCTTAGACTTTAAACCTTTGAACTCTGGAAGTGGAGATCAGCAAAGTGAGCAGAGTCTTCTCAGTTTGAAGTCAGCAGACATCTTCTCTCTAGTCTAAGGAGCACACCGTATTATTCAACAAGACACTGATTTGTAACGTTATGGCTCATTCTTACTCTCTGGAGCCAATCATATTACCCTACGCTCTGAGAGCAGCATGTAAACTCCCCTCTTTCCCAGGACAATACAGTGGTCCATGCATGGCTACGTCTTTGAATTGTTACACTAGACAGGCTGCCAGATAAAGTCTGCTCTTCCCACGAGTAGCTCTCCCATCCTTGCATATTTTTTTCAATGAGAACCTCACTATCTGTCATCTAATACATAACAAAAAGCTATGTTACTAGCTAGCAACAGGAGTCTGGGAAAACAGCATTTGTAATGGCAAAGCACACAAAGCTAGCAAGAATGAAATGTTTAGGCCTCTTTGACTAAAACATGTAAAAGTCGACATTAAATATGGCAATAGAAAGGTGGATAACTTTGAGCTACATATCATGTTAACTCAGGTACTGTTTATAATGGCTAAATGTGGTTACCTGCTACAAATGATATAATTAATAAGCATATGTTATTTCATGATGTAAATCTTTCTCTGCTAATAAAAGTATTTAATTATGCTGATGCAAAAGTGCCCTTCCCCAAAGGGATCCCTTGCTGCACAAAAACAGTCCTATCTATAAAGCAGGCATCCTTGCACTTAGGCGTATGATAGCCTTTTGTGGCTGGGGTGCCATTTCAATATTCTCACTGATCTGTTTGTCAGGTGAAAGTTTTGCTCCATTGGAACTGGGCGATGCATCCCTAGTCATGGTGCTCCATATTAGTGCTTAAACTAACCTTGTTGTAACTGCAATGAAATATGAATAATTCCATATTAGCATGTATCGGACTTTCTTGTTTTTTAAACTGGCACACCAAGGATTATATTTACAGCATAAATGTGTTATTAAGGGATTATTCATTATTATTTGATAGCGTTTCCGGAAAACGTGTTTTTTTTAATAACCTCTATAATCGAATTATCAGTTAAAACACTATGGGGCATATTCTCAAAGACTTATTGCCAAGTTAACAGCACCTTATCGCAGCCAAAGTGGCGATAAATGTATCGCCCCATTCACAAGTTGGTGTTAACAGCCCATATCACCAGTTGACCTGGGATAGCAGCCGCCAAAAACATCGCCACAGATGCCCCCCGCAACTATCGCTAATGCGATACAGAGTAGGCGTTCCCATGCCAAAAGCTGTGACAACACCACTCCGCAACATTCTCAACGACCAGCCAGTAGTCGATAAGAACACAAAACATGCGATAAGGCGCGTTAGCAGCAGGAACTTAACACCTGCTCTGACCTGTTGTAAAGTCAGACGACAGCCTGCACCTCAAAAGAGAGCCCAGGCCAGAGCCACACCTGAAGGGCAACAGATGCCATGGATCCAATGATCATGCAGCTAGGAGCCCCAACAGGGCCACAACACCCACTGCCACCCTCCCGGACTCCACCCTCGCCACCCCGGACCACCACAGAGGCAGCGCAGACAAAGACAGCAACTCTCAGAAAACGCACCAACCTCACAGACCCAACACCAGAAAATGTCATTGCCCACTACAGGCACAAAGGGACAACTATCCTCTGCATCCTGGCCACCATTGTCTACAGTCTGACTGTACCAACACAGCGGACAACCAACATCCCACCACAGACAAAGCTGCTGGCTGTGCTGCACGTGTTGGCCTCTGGTACCCTCCAACCAACAACCGCCTGAGTCGGAGGAGTCACACAGGAGTCACACAGCCAGCCCAATCCAAGTCCCTCACAACGGTCATGGATGACACCATCAGCTTGGTACCCCACTCTCCATACTCCCCCCACACTGCGCAGGAACAGCCGGAGACCAAGCAAGGCGACACCGCCACAGCTGGCTTCCTGCACATGTGAGGGGGCAATTGATTGCACACATGTCCTACTTGTGCCCCCTGGCAACACTGCACACAATAACCGCAATAGAAAGAGCACGTATCCCATCAATGTGCAGGCAATAGCGGACCACCGGGGTATCTCCACCAATGTCGACACCAACCACCCAGGCAGTGTGCATGATCCCTACATCTTCCGACAGTCCATCATCAACCAGGGCCACCAGGATGGCACCCGTGGAAATTAACTGCGTGTTGGCAAATACCACATGAACACACCACACACCTCAACTCCACAATCATGCAACTCATAACACCGGGAATACACACGTCACAAGCTCACATACAGCATGCCAAATAACATGCACACCCACCAGACACAACAACACAACTTACTGTGGGAACCTGGGCCAGCCATGTACATTAGCCTTCAATGGTATGGCACCTCAGCCACACAATAGCAGAATGTGTGAAGAGGTGGGGACCAGGCATGAGTGAAGTAGGCAAGGGACCCATGAATAAGAATGTACACAATGTCAAGTGTGGTGTGGATGTGAGGGCAAGACTGCAGTATGCAGTCCACACACATATCCATGTCGACACACACCGCTGGTGTTCGGAGTGTAGTGGACAGTGGATGCAACCATGTCACCCCAGCCAGTGGGGAAGATTGCAGCAATGTAGCTTGTTATGTCGCCCCCGTAAGCGTGAGCGGAGTGGGCTGGCCCGGCGTACGCCAGGCCAGCGTAGGGGTGTGAATAAAAGGCACGTAACTCTGGGCGTTGTCCTCTCCCTGAATGCCCAATGTCTCTGCCAGGGCGGCGCCTCTCACCCCGCCACAAGGCCGACGCCGTCGCTGTGAGCGGTGTTGCCTGCGATCCTGTGCTCCTGCTGCACCCCGAGCCGCTGGTCCTAAAACCAGTCTTGCCTGCCCCAGCTCACCCAGGCCCACCTGCCGACACCGGCGTGTGTCAAAGAGGGCCCACCATGTGCCGGTGCAAGCTCCAAGCCAGAGGGACGTGACCCTAGCAGCCTCCTCAGACCATCACGGCCTCCGCGACACAAGCCAGCAGTCTCGTTGACGTACTCCACCATTATACCCAGCGGACAATTAGGTCACACATTTGGAACTGAGTCTTGATTACACTATGTCAGAGAACATTATTCATGGCAGAGATTATATCAGTATGCTCCCTTTGCTGTGGTGCCACCAAGTATGTGTATGGGACTCCAAACGGACGTGTCTGTGGGCCCACAGTGACAACTGCCCTCGGGCCACACTGCACTGGAGTAGGAAACACATTTGGAACTGAGTCTTCATTTTGCAAAGGGCGAGTTCATATCATTGTCCAGGCATCATCGCAGATTACATCCCCTCTCAGCCCCGGTGCCACTAAATCTGTTCCCCGACATTCATGGACACACTCTGGTTGAACTTTAATGCTGTCTGAGTCTATGGACTAGGGGGTTGTCTTCATCCTCATGTAGCTGATACCTAATTGGTGGTGAAAACGAGGCTGTAGCATTCCACTCCTCAATTTGCTGCTTCCGGACGACATCTGCCCTCTGCATCATGTCCTAGAGGACACCTTTCCCTGTCCACCGCAACCTTCCGCCACATTCACTTCAGCCATCGATGAGGACCCACTCAGTCTGTGTGGCCCTACCTCAGTGCACTGCAAGTCACCATCCCGTGGCGGTGTGCCTATGCCGGCTCCAGTGCTGGTCAAGTCAGGGACCCTTTCTTCTGAGATATTGGATGTCCTCTGAGACGATGGCCTTGGGGTCATCAACGTCATCTGTATGTGGCCCTGCGCTGTCCTCTTCCTCTGGCCGCAACTGCGGTCCACCAGGGTCACACATCAAATCGAGTCCTGACCGGGCTGGAGTCGCATCACAGGAGGAGGCACACACCACCACCGCCAGGACCACCTCCAACTGCCATCTGCCAGAGTCGAAACAGTGGTCCTGACAGTCTAACGAAGTTGCTCACATCTGTCATGGATGCCATCATCGGCCTGATACCCTGCTCAGCACTCCAGGTGCTACTAACTCAGTGCACCTCAAGCCATTGTCCTTGACTGATTGAATTTTGTGCTGTGGAGAGGTTACGCAGCAATGTCACCTCAGCCTGGCAGTGTGGGAGACCTGGACCGACGATGAAGAAGATAATGCAGGTGTAACCCACCCCACTGCAGCTGCAGCAGGACTATCCCAAAGGGACGCAGTCCTAGACAATCCATTCACATGTGCACGCTCAGCTTTAGTGCCCCAACCTCAGTGCACTGCAAATCACGGACACTTCTGTTTGCATTTTGGGTGACCTCTGTACTTGCTCCAGCTACCACCATGATGCTTCGCAGTTGTTTATGTCATGTTGATGTTTTCTGTTTCCGTTTTAATGGTGATCACTGTACATGGTATTGCCAGCACCCAACCACTCCGTGTGGGCTGGCTTACATTTACCCCAGACCCATCAAGCACAGGAGTCACTGTACCTGTGACCCTGCCAATAAAGGGGCCGGGAGCACTTGCCCGTAGCCAGTTCCACATACTATCTGCGTGTGTCCATGTGGTCATGATGTGTGCTTGAGGGCCCTGGGCCCTTCAACATTACTATGTGCTGTGTACAGCAGATGCAGCCATGTCATCGCAGGCAGCGGATTGGGCTTGGACATGTAGCTTTGTCATCACCCACGCAATATGTTAGAGTAGTGGGCTGGGCCGCCGTACGCTGGTCCAGCGCGGGTGTGTGACTGATAATAGCGGCGCTCTGGGCGTGGTTCAGTACAGGAAATGTGCAAATTCATGTGTCTCTGTCACAGTGTGGGTCTCCTTTGTGGTATGCGGGTGGTCCCTAAAGGGAATTAGACACCCACGTATGTGATCTAGTTCGCCTTCCATGTGTTCGGAGCCCACTCGCACCTGATCGGCCACCTCCTTTTGGCATTCTGACACCTGGCATTGGGATGCCATGTGTGGCTCGGTGAAGTGTTGGTAGCCAGCAGTGCTGGTGGGTGCTTCCTGATATATGATCTGTGCAGGGGGTGGGCTCTCCTCTATGTAGCTTGGCTGCCCTGGTCCTGGGAGTGGGTTTCCTAGGATGTCTATGAGCTGTTGCAGGGCATCGGTGTCGAAGGTGTGGTGGTCCTCTCCAGCATCACTGATGATTTGTGTGGTCTGCTCTGCTGGAGGTGTTGTTTGTCCCTCTGCAATGTGAAGGGGAGATGCATGTTGACATTGTGTTGACATGTATGTTGGCACATTTTTCTTGGTTACATGCAGACTGTATGACAGTGTACATTGTGACTGTTTGTGAGGTGCTGGATTTTGATACAGGACAGTGGACATTTGGACTACAGGACGGATGTGGGGTTGTACGCGTACATTTCCATCTCACTGTATCCAACTCAGTCAGATGTAGTTGGACTGTTTCAGCATGTGTACGGAGCCAGTTGTGTCCTCTGTTCTGTGGTGTCGGGGTTGCACATTGTACCACATTGTCGTCAATGTGGATGTGCTGTTATTGTTATGTGTGTGTGCTGTAGAGTGCCACGGGTATCAGGGACGTGATCCAGGGTCATTGTGGGTGTGCAGTGTGCTACACATCATTGTGCATGTGTGCCATTGTGCCCATCTCCCCGTCCCCGTCCCCCAGTCCCTGGTCGTTACTCGCCCTGTTGATGTTGTGTCAGGTCCTCTGGAGCTGTGTCCGGATGCCCAGCTCCTGACACACTGATGACTGGGGCCTCGGTTTCCTCCAGCACCTCCTGGGGCGCAGGACTCCCACCTCCTGTCTCCGTTGCTGCCTTCCTGTTGGCAGTGGGTTTGTCCTTGGTTTGGTTTTCACATCATGCCAGCGCCTCTTGGCCTCCTCCATTGACCTCCTCGACACTCCGACTGCATATTCTGTCACCTCCGTGACGCTGATCTGGTTTGCCTGCGGACTGCACCCCGTCTTCCTCTCCCTCGTCCCCTTGGACTTTCCCAGCCCCGTTGTTAGTTGCTAGTGGTCTGTGGGGTTCGCGTTGGCCTCTACATGCAGTCCGGGTGCATCAATGTTGCTACGCACTTGCACTATAAAAACAACAAAAAGAACACACTTGTGCTTGTTTTTGGTGTGTTCTTTTTGTTGTTTTTATAGTGCCTTTTCCCGCCAGACGCATGGGATTTGCAGGCCTCCCGCTGGTTCTCGCTGCTTTTTGTATCGCGATTGGCCTTTTCGCAACTTTTTGGGCGTTTGTGTTTCACATTTTTGTGGCATCACGTTGACTTTATTGCGGACATTTGACGTGTTGTCGAGGGCCTATCGCATGGTGCCTCCGTGTTGTGAATACTTAGTTAACACAACGTCATATTCCCGCAATAGACTGCTATGTTGTAAGTTGCGTTAAGCTGATTTTGCAATGGTTATCACACGTTCTTGAGAATATGCTCCAAAGTCATTAGGCGGTGTAAGATTTCAAACATTAAACCTAGTCTTTAGGCTAAAACATGCTAATGCAATTGCAATAAAATCTTTATATTTCAATATTGTTTTTCTAAATCTCTTTTTTATACCACATTAATGGAAACAATTACTTTTGTAGTCAAACAAATAAATACTGATTACATGTTCACCGTAGTGGGCTATATTAAATGTGAATTTAAAACCATGCATGATAACTTCAGGGAATGATTACAAGAACATTTGTGGAATGTTCATGATGTTTTGAATCCAGCACTCAGTTTAAGCGTCATTTATTTATTCCTTTATTAATGTGTTGGCTTTCTGTAGTGCTTTTACCCAGAGCACATTACTAAAACGAATAAGAAGGCATGCATTATTTAATGAAATGGTACACGATACAAAACAATAAAAACAAAGGCAAAAAGGCCGACAAAAGATTAGCATGATTAAAAAATAAACATGCACCAGATGTATAAGTGAATGCTAAAATGACAGAGAGACCAAAGCTATAGTCCAAAATCTCACTCATCCTTCTCAAGAGAAGAGAGGAGAGGCCACATTCTAACAGCGTGCAGGTGTTCAAGGCAGATGAAATGACCCCTAGGCAAATGACACAAGCCCGACCAGGCCACAATCAGTAAAGCACCCAAGATAACAAATAAATGGACAAGATGAAAACACCTCGCAAAAGACTACAGGTGATCAGAGACCACAGATTTGTGACAGCAGCAAATTTGAACTCATTGTTCCGCACCTTACAAATAGAAAGACAAATACACTGATATAATATGAAATAGAAAGATGAAAAACGCAAACATATCCAAAGGCTTCATGCACGGGATAGAGTGGGCTTTCTTTACTCCACGTGAATGAAGAAGAACTCTATGTTTTCGTTCGGTAGTAGGTTTGAGCAGGATGTTTAAATCTACAAATAGGCAGTAGTGGGTGGAAGAATCCTTTTGTAACTGGCTCTGGACACAAACCACCGAAAAGTGTCAAGGAATCGCATGTAGATAGGACTGTGAGTTCAGGAATGGCCCTTGCCATTCCTCTAAAACTTGTAGCATTCTACAAAGTTTTAAAATATTGGCCACGCTCACATACAAATAGATGTAAAATATGCATGTGAAGTGCTAGAAACATGTGTAACCCACCCGACGTTCTCACAGTCCTCTAAAGTAAAGAGTGCCACTCCTGTGGAGTCAATCTGATCGCAAGATAAGATAAATCTAGAAAGTCTGCCTCATAATTTGTGGTTCTCAGTATCTATTTTTCTGCTAAATATCATTACAGTCATTTTCTCAGTTTCCCTTCAGAGGAAAGCCCTGGGGTGCCCGCCGCAGAGTTTACGCTTTTCCCCACCCACCCATTTTCTGCAATGGGAGCCTGTGCACGCATCTGTACACGGGCTCCCATAAAGTTCAATGGGAGTCAGAGCGAATCGAGACCATTAGCATACGGCAGCATCGTACTCACTCGTTCGGACTCCCGGAGCACGTCTCGATCTGTAAGCCCTCTAGATCCCAGTCGTACGAAGGACTTTCCTAGCGAGTTCGGAATCGGGCCCTAAGTATCTAAGAAATATGTTCAAAATGATCATTAATTGCTGGTGTCAAACATCGTATATTCTCATGCCTTCCAGGTAAATAAAGTACAAAATAAACACTTGTTCATGAAAGGTAAAACATAGAAATATAAAACTGTAGGTATGTAAAGAATGATTGTCAGCACATAGTTCCCATATGTAATTCCAAATTAAGATGCATGCAGTTTCTACTTAGCAGTGCTTTTACATAAGGGAAGCATAGAAACATAATGGGCTTCACTTTGCAGAGTGCCACAAACTTCCCATGGCTGAATTACGTTCTGATTATGTGCTGGGGAAACAAGAACAACAACAAGCATTTACAATGCAACGGTTTTGCCTTTGGAAAAGTTAGAGCTATTGGCATTGTAAATGACAATTTCTTTATTTATGTGTTCGTTTTGAAAACTGATAAATAAATGGCATTGTCCTTTACAATGCCAATAGCTTAATCTCTCGCAAATGCCACACACACCCACACCGAACCCCCCACACAGAGCCCCCTCACACACACAGGGCCCCCCTACACACACACCCACAGAGCCCACACACACCCACACAGAGGAGCCCTCACACACACTGCGAGACCCCCCACACACCCAGACTGAGCCCTCCACACACCCACGCAGAGCCCCCCCCACACACACCCACAAAGAGCCCCCCACACACCCACACAGAGCCCCTCCACAGACCCACACAGAGTCCCCTCACACACCCACAAAGAGCCCCCCCACACACCCACACAGAGCCCTCCACACACCCACAGAGCCCTCCACATACCCACACAGAGCCCCCCACACACCCACACAGAGCCCCTTACACACCCACACAGAGACCCACACAGAGCCCCACACACACCCACACAGAGCCACCCACACAGAGCCCTCCACACACTGCAAGCCCCCTGTGCAAGTTATACACTGTTGTTAGAGATGAACCGACCGCATAGGTAACCAATAGGTGTAAAAAGGACTTCAAAGGTGACAGACTGGGGAGAGAGATGATGATGTAGGAGTGAGAGATAGAGGGATTGTGCAGATAAAAGAGGAGTGTTAAAAGGGTTGTACACAGCAAGAAGTCTGAGAGGGAGTGTGTAGATAATGGGTAGGTTTGGGTGGGAGAAGCTCTTTGTGTAACATCAGTTGTACAAAGGATTGTACAGACAACAAACAAGTGTGAAAGGGGCTGCAATGATGTACACTGGTGAAAGGGAGTGCTGCAGACAATAGCGAGGTGTCACAGAGGAACAGCAGACAGTAGGTAGGTGTGAGATAGCTGGGCTGTGAAACTAACTCAAAGATGGGAAAGGGTTCTTCACAGGCAAGAGACAGGTGTCAAAGGGTGTAAAATACTTTTGCACAGAGCAGGCTGTGAGAGATGGGGGAAAGCAAGTCACAATGCACTTTATTTCCAACAGGCTTGTGTTATCTGCAGAAAATGGTCAGCACCAAAGGAGATCAACATGAGGCCAAGTGAAGGCACCCAAGGGGTGCAGCAGTAGATTAACCACCCAAGAGGGGGATTTAGAAAGTACCACATAATCACAGTACATTAAGAGCACAACACAAAGCCTTGTCTGTGCCAGAAAGTAAGGGGTATAACTAAATGCATACGTACCACTAACGTCAATTTCTGTGGCTTAATGTGCAGTTTCATGCCACAAAAACTATAACTGAGCCCACAGTATTACAATGGACAATGCATCGCTTCCAGTTCACACTGGTCATTGTATAATTATGTAAGGCAGGGTGCCTATTTTGGAGGCGAACGTAGCAGACAATCTGTAACAAAACTATTTAAAAAAAAAAAAGAAATGTCACATGTATTTCTTTCCGCTGAGGTATAAAGATGCTTAAAGCACAAGTATTGACAAAAACAACAGAAATGGCCTTTGGGACTCATTGATTTTGCCACTGGTTTTTAGCAATGATCTACTGCGTGCATGTTGTTGTGAGTGTGTAAGAGGCATGCGTGTGGTTGTCAGTGTGTGAGGGGTGCGCGTGTGGTTGTGAGTGTGTAAGAGGCGTGAGTGTGTTAGGCGTGCGTGTGCCTCCAGAGTGCTGGTCTGTGAAGGGTGCGCGTGGGGCTGATGGCGTGCGTGTTGTTAGTGTGTAAAAGGCGTGCGTGTGGTTGTGAGTGTGTAAGAGGCGTGCGTGTGGTTGTGAGTGTGTATAAGGTGTGCGTGTTGTTGTGAGTGTGTATAAGGTGTGCGTGTGGTTGTGAGTGTGTAAGAGGCGTGCGTGTGGTTGCGAGTGTGTAAGAGGCGTGCGTGTGGTTGTCAGTGTGTGAGGGGTGCGCGTGTGGTTGTGAGTGTGTAAGAGGTGTGTCTGAGTGTGTAAGAGGCGTGCGTGTGGTTGTCAGTGTGTGAGGGGTGCACGTGTGGTTGTGAGTGTGTAAGAGGCGTGCGTGTGGTTGTCAGGATGTGAGGGGCGCGCGTGTGGTTGTGAGTGTGAGGGGTGCGCGTGTGGTTGTGAGTAAGAGGCATGCGTGTGGTTGTGAGTGTGTAAGAGGTGTGCGTGTGCCTCCAGAGTGCTGGTCTGTGAAGGGTGCACGTGGTGCTGAGGGCTGTTGTGAGTGATTGCTGCAGCATGGGTGTGTGCCTGAGCTGTCAGTGGGGCCAGACTGCTAGAATGAGAGCACGGTGTGTTTGGGGTGCTGTGGGGAAAGGACGGCCTGTAGTCTGGAAGAGTCGGAGATGCAAGAGCTGAGTGTAAATGGCCTCCTGTGGGGCACTGGCTGTCATGTGCGGGGCGTCAGTGAAGCCCCGGGTGTGACCAATGCATGTGTGTACCTGCGCCAAGGATCCAGCGAGATGTCTCGAGCAAGGACACCTGGTACAAGCTGAGCCCTGATGATGAGACGTAGTCCCCGGCAGTGACGTCACTCCTAACGCGCACATCTTTTCTATTGCAGTGACTGACGTGGTTGACCTGGACCTCGGCCTCTCGGGCCGCTCCGGCGGGATGGTCACAATCACCATGCTGCTGGCAGTGGCGCTCTTCACGCTGGTTCTGGCTCTCATTGCAGCACTGGTCGTTGGGCGGGAAAAGTCACCGCTCCCCTAAAGATGGCATCGGCCATCACAGTGACTGACAGACACTTGCAGCACATCCCTCGCGCCCCATGAATGGAAATCACATGTTGTGCTTAGGGGGGACGTTTCTTCCAAAAGCACCCGCTTCAGAGCATTGTCCCAGCAGATTCATGTAGATGACCTTTCAGCTTTTGTGGTACAGAGCAATGCTTCAAGACGCCACGAGGCCACTGCTTGTTCTAGCAGCTAACTGAGCTCCGGTTGGCCATATAAACTGGCCATCCTTATTAACAACTTAATTCATTGCACATATGAAGAAAATATTAAATGATGGAAAATATATCCTCTGTTTAGGAGCGCTTGACCTCCGGAATTTCCTAGTGCTTGTTGGGGATAAAGTAGGAAGAATAACAACTCGCATACACCATGCCCACCGCCAGCCTAGGAGTGGCACTGCCCATGGCCGCCCTCAACATTAGTAGGCCTCTGTAAACATCGAGGCAGAAGGGGGTGGCAGGAAAGGAGTGACATCACTGCAGAGAGGCCATTCTGTTTGTGCCACCCAGGGCCGGCTTTTGGCATGGGCGAGCGTGCTCCATGCCCAAGGCGCAGGCTTCAGAGGGGCGTAAGGAGCTGTCTGCATTAATGTCAGCAGAGACCCTGCTTCTGGCTCCAGAGCTGCAGACCTGTTTTTAACACCCCATCAGCCTGCTTTCTTGCCCTCCCATCTCCTCCCACCCGCTGCTGCCATGCACCATTAACCCCCCTCCAACCAACAGCTTGGCACCAGGGTGAGATGCAAATCGGTGCATAATGCAGGTGAGTGGGGTGGCGCAGGGATCTGTGCAGAGGCCAGACACTACTAATGCAATCCTCCAGGGGCGGCCCTCTGAACCCAAGGGCTCCCGCTGCCTCGTTTTATTCACCAGCAGGAGGGCGCCAAATGCATTTCCGCCCAGGGCGCTACCCGACAAAGGCGGGCTCTGGAAGACAAAAGGGGGATAAATGCAGAGCAATCAAGGCACGGACAAGCATTGGTACTGGGCAAGCGTCCCATGCTTCCGGGGACGACACCTACACAAGGACAGCAGCTCGTCCACGACTCATTTGCACTTCTGTGCAGCGCTGGGTCTGAACTTCAGGTGTGACGCATGTTTATGCAACAGCCACAGGGGCGGCGGGTTCCCTCTCCTGGCATTGTAACGGGGGAGGCCTTCCATGTTCGTTGCACGGAAAACACCGGCCATATGACCGAGCCGTAAAGATGCGAGGCGGTGAGTGACATACACATATGTAGTTACAACGTCATACTGTGCAAGGCCTCAAGGACCTGTGGATGTACTCAAACCTTCAGACTGTCGCCAGGTTCAGTCTGTCTCCAACTCCAAACGCGCCGGCCAGGCAGCCCTAGCGCCAAGCATTCCCTGCAGTTGTGTGGCGCATGCAAAGCACATCGGTGAAGTCACGAGCAGGCTCGTGGAGAGGGGTCGAGGTGTGCAGTGCCGTGATCTCACACTCGAAACAAGGGTGGAGAGCATTCTATGAGACCCCTTGCTGCCGGGAGGGCCCGCCGCCTCACGTCCGGCCCGTGTCCCGCCCCCACCCCAAGAGAAGGCCGGGGAGACTCAGCTCCTCCCCCCCCCCCACCCCACCCAGACCCCGGTACAGAGATACCCTCTGCTCAGATAGCGCCCTGGGCAAAACCAGCAGAAAGCACGGACACTGCACAAGCGCTACTTCACCACCTAGAGCCTCCAAGTCTTTCAGGAGGCGCTAGTTCCAAGTAGGCAATTGTTATCTACTTGGAACTAGCGCCTCGTGATAGATTTTGAGGCTCTAGGCGGTGCACTAGCGCTTGTGCAGTGTCCGTTCTTTCTTCTGGTTTTGCCTCCTCCTAGACTCGTGTGCATCGCACCCTCATGATAACTTTCAGAGCACGCACAATAAAATGAAGGGCTTCTAGGAGCTTGGAGAACAGTCCTGGATTTTGACGAGAATGTCAAATGTACATGCAGAATTCCAAATGGATAATTCTGCACAGTGGATGTCCATTTGTGTCAGATTAAAACATAGAATTATTTTCTCTTATGTAGTTATAATTAGAAGGAATATTTATTCCATGAAGTAACCGCTTTCTAAAAACGATGTTCGAATACAGGAGTGTTCCTTCTCAGCGCCAACTTGACCTGAAGCTTTTGGAGCGCTTTACACACGCATCACTTACATTGCCTGACAGGCCCTTTATTCCACTGTGCATTTACCCCGTGGGTCGGTGCCCTTGGGGGTGGTTTTGAAAGCCCGGGGCCGCTCCCGGTGTCCCTGTCACTTTCCGCAGGCCGCAGCTCCCCCATTTTAACTGCAGCAAAGAGAGGCGTCGAGAGAGATATATAGATGGGAGGGTGGGCATAGGTAGAGAGAAAGCGATTAGCGATGGAGAAGAGAGAGAGAGGCGAGAGTGGATGGGCTCAGGGAGGTATTGCGCAAAGAGTCGAAGGGGGGGGGGTAGAGAATGTGATGTTAGAGGCCAGAGCTGTATCTTTGAAATTGGGAAACCCAGGTACAAGTTTTGGCGTCTTCTCAAAATCCTGCACTTCTGGACAAATTACTGAATCTCCCCGTGCCTAAAAATACCACAAAAAAATTAATGAGACATTGTGTAGTTGGTGCTGTAGCATGTTGGTGAAACTGCGCCCATGAGAGTGACGTGGTTTCTATGGCTGTACGTCAGACGATCACATATAGAAATATTCTCTGACATGCACATTGTCTGGTTGGGTGTAGATTTTTTAAATTATTAACCACATGGGGCCCTATTTTTCAGAAGGGTATTTGGACGCTATATTTTGTCAGCGTTTGAGTGGTGCGCTATACTTTACAGATGACTCTGCAGCTGAAACTGTTTGCAGCTGTACTGCAGTCGGGCCGTGCCAGCCCTCGGAGACCAGCCTCTTCACACGTCCCCCCTGTGCTGTGATCGTGTGAACGAGCAGTCCAGAGACGTGTCCGGCTGACGACCTGGCGGTGGCGCTCCCAGAGGTGTCTGCGCCTCGAAGAGGTTCGGTCAGCCGTGAAACAACACCCCCCCCCCCTTAACTCTGTCACACCGCGTTTGTAAAGATGTGAGGGCCTGGACTCCATCACTAGCGCTGCTGGCCTGGCATGGATGCTCCCGTTTCGCAGCGCTAGCTGCGTCACACGTTCCCTGCCCGCTGTCCATGTGGCGGTGCACTTTGTTCAGGGTGGAGAGCGGGCAAAGGTTGCACGTGGCTCGGAAGATATCAGGCGCAGGCAAGGCAGAAAAGGCGCCTTCTGCCTCAGCGGTGAGAAGCGAGAGATGTACGTGAACCCCAGCAGGGATACTTCCTCTGATGATTGTGTCAGATCACTCACCAAGCAGGAAGGCGGGTGCCGGCTCAATGCCGGACCAGATTCGGGGGCGTTCCCGGCTTTCGGCTGACGTCGCGTGACGTCGGCAAAAGCCAAAGAATCTCGGGAACGCCCCCGAATCTGGTCCGGCATTGACGGACAGGCCCCTCGTCCAATGGCTAGGCTCCATTTATGGAGCCAGCCAATGAATGACGAGGGCCGACCCAAACCCACACTACAGTTCTCATCAGGTTTTCGCCTGCGCGAAAAAGATGCGCAGAGCGCATCTTTTCGCCAGGCAAAACCTAAAAACAGCAAAATGCCAATACTGATAAGCAATTCTCGCATTGAAATGAAACAGTGTCACCATGAACCTCTTTTTCCGTATGAATTCATCAGAATTTATTCAAGAAATCACATATATTCAAAATTCAATTACCTCTGATTTCATTTTTACAAAGTCCATATTCCTTGTTGGCACGAAGGATAATCCTTTTTCTAAAATGCTTTTCTCTGCATTGGTCAAGATTCTTTCTGATAAATTATAGATATGAGAAGCTTTTAGTTCTTGTAATTCTGTCGCCTTTTCGACATCTCACCAACTATAATAATAAAACAAGCGGACAAAGGGGGGCTCCATTCAACCCCTCTGCATCCAAATGCCTTTAGATGCATTTGTTGGTCCTGCTTCCATCAGATATGCAGAGATATCAGAAACTGCTCCACCGAGTCAGATCCAGTCCGTTTTTTGCCCAACCAATTTCTCTCAAAAGTAACATTTTACAAAACAATTGTCTAGCATGCCCAGCAGGTATTTGCACTGCGTAATTATGTTCCAAATCCAAAGACCATGAACAATCTGGTTTAATTGATGGCTCACCGAGCCTACACTACAATCCCCAGAGTTCAGTGGGACAACGCTTGGCCGGAGCCTGTGCCGACATTTAAATCACTTCCGCTGCCGCTTGCAGTTAACGCTAAGCTTCCTGGTGGCCCGAGAGGAAAACATCACCTAAGAAAGGCTTGTTTCTAAGGTAAGGACCAAGCGAGATTTATAGAAAGAGCCACTGAACAGAGAAACGCCCGGCCCGTTTTTCTTAAAACATGCAAGCTAATATCCTGTGGGCGAGATAGAATTACGAGCTGTAGTGTTCTGGTCTGGGCCTAGTGGTAATGAACTGGAGACCACACGTTACTGAGTTGGTGGTCAGTACACTGCCTGCCACGCCCAGGGTCCTGGGCCTTTTATTAATTACAGCACGTGTCCTACGTATCCACGTCGGGCTAAACCAACTATCCCACGCTTGTGGGGGGGGCGGAGTATCAACGCTGTACTAGACGCGGGCCATAGTGGTTGCGCCCACATATTGCAACACTACATTCCTCCTTTACCCCAGAGTGAAAAACAGGATAAACATAACATGACTTATCAAAACTTCAGAACGTAGTCTCTAGAAACTGCAAAGATGCAAAAGGAACAGTCTTACTTTAGCGTAGGCAGATGTGCGGCTAGAACCACTTCAACGTCTGCATCGGGCCACAAAGTCTCGGTACCTCTGGGACGGCTTCGGGCAGGGGCGCAGATCGTGCTTGCTTTGGCTGCGCTCACTTGACGGGGTTTGAACCAGTTCTTCCGAGTCATCCGCCTCGGCAGCTCCTGGGTAGCTTTGGGCCACTTGCGACTCGGGTCTGCTTTGGGCCAGTGTGGCCGAGTCTGTTCCTGGGCATTCCACCTCGCTGGCAGTGTCTTCTTCCGCCGCTTCTCTTGGGCCTTGGGTCGGTCCTTGGTAGGGCTCCGCAGGGTCGGGGAAGCCATCATCTTCTCCACTCGTGATTTTCTTGAAGAATGACACGTTTCTTGTGACTCTCTCTCTACCTCTTGCCGCCGTGATCATGGTGCCATTGACGTTGGTGACAGTCCAGGGGTCTAATTCGAATGGGAGACGGAATTTTCCGCCTGGATGGCGGTCTTTCACGAGGACTCGGTCGCCTACTTGGATGGTGCTGTCCACAGCTCTTCTTCTCCGGGACGCCTCTCTGTTGGACTTTGTTCGCTGTTCCGTGGATCGGTTGTCAGGAATCGGAGACGATGCCCACAAGGGATGGTGTGGGATAGTGTCCATGACTGCCCTATTGAAAAATAGATGGCTTGGAGGAACCCCTGTGGTGCAGTGGGGTGTCAGCCTGTATTCCCATAGGAACTGGTAAAGGGCCAGCTCTAGGTTCTGGCCGTCTGTCATCGCAATCTGGATAGTCTTGTTCAGAGTTCTCATCAGTCTCTCAACTTCTCCATTGGCTTGAGGCCATCTTGGGGTTATCATTGCGGTGTTTGATGCGGTGTGATTGTAGGTATTCTGCGAGTTCACAGCCGTTGAAGGGGGGTCCATTGTCTGTGCGTAGTTCGTCCATTAGACCATGGGTTGCGATTATCTTCTCCAGCTTGGGAATCACCTCAGAGGCTGCGGTGGAGGGCAGGATCTCAATCTCAGGGTATCTTGAGAAGTCATCGACTACCACAAACATGTATTTCCCGCCGGGGAGACTGCCAAAGTCTGCGCTGGCGCACACCAATGGAGACGTCGGACCCTCCTCAGTGATCACAGGCGCTGGTGGGTTGGGCAGGCTGGTCGCCAGGCACACGGGACATCGTTGGACGACTTCTTTGACTTTCCTGTTGAGTCCTGGGAACCAGAGTTTGCTCCGAAGGCAGTTTTTTGATTTTACAATGCCCTGGTGTGCGCCATGGGCCAAAAGGGCTGCCTGCTGTGTGAGACTGTCGGGCACTACCAGGCGAGGGCCTCTCAAGAGACACCCTTCCGGGGAGATAGACAGTTCGTTTCGGACCTGGTGGAGTGCTCTTAGCGTCGCCTGGGCGTCCAGGGTGCGGAAGGATGCTGGGCTCTGGAGTGGTTTCCAGTTTCCCGACTTGATAGCCTGGATAGCAATTTGCATGCAGTCATCATCTTTGGTGGCTTGCGTCACGTCTTCCAGGGAGATCGGCAGGGGTCTAGATCGCTCCACGATCATTCTGACGTATTCCTCCGTGGCGTCGGCTTCCGCGGCTTCCGCTTCAGTGACCGGGCGGGCGTGCCTCGACAGGTAGTCGGCAGGGTTTCGGGTGCCTGGCCGATACTCCACAGTGAATTGGAATTCCTGGAGTACCCACTTCTTGATGCGAGGGGGGGGGCCGTGAAGATGACCCTTGGAAGAGTGGGACAAGGGGTTTGTGGTCTGTGATTACCACAAACGGGTGCCCGTACAAGTAGATGTGGAAGTGCCTGCACCCCCACAAGATGGCGATGGCCTCCCTTTCGATCTGCGAGTATCGTTGCTCCGTTGCCGTGAGGGTTCTACTCGCATACGCGACGGGGGCCCATTCCCCGCATGCTTGTTGTTGAGTCAGGACGGCTCCAAGGCCTGTCGGGCTTGCATCCACCACGAGCTGTGATTCGTTGCGAGAGTCAAAGTAGGCCAGGGTCGTGTCTGCTGAGAGTGCCGCTTTGGTTTTCTGGAAGGATTCTTGCTGCGCTGGCCCCCACTCCCAGGTGGCTGTGGATTTTGTGAGATCGCGGAGAGGGCCGGTGAGGTCTGACAGATCTTTGATGAAATGCCCGCAGTATGTGACCATTCCAAGAAAACTGAGGACAGCGGTCACAGATGTCGGGGCAGGGGCATCATGGATGTCTTTGACCTTGTCAGGGTCCGGTCCTACACCCTGGTCAGAGAATTTGTAGCCAAAGAAGCTAATGTCTTTTCGTAGGAACTCGCATTTTTCTCTGTGGAGGGTTAGACCCCGTTCTTGTAGCCTGGCAAAGACGGCTTGGAGGCGCCGGATGTGTTCATCCAGGGTCGGTGCATGGACCAAAATGTCGTCGCTCACATTTAGCACGCCGTCTAGCCCTTGCAGGACATTTTGAATGATGTTCTGAAACACCTCGGCTGCGCTTGATATCCCAAAGTTGAGCCGGGTATATCTCCACAGGCCTGCGTGGGTGGAGAAGGTTGTTATCGGGCGAGAGTCCAGGTGCAGTGGGATTTGGTGGTACCCTGACCTCAAGTCCATCTTCGAAAACCACTTTGAGCCTGATAACTCTCCAATGATGTCGTCTATGGTTGGCGTCAGATGGCGCTCTCGCTTGATAGCGAGGTTGGGGATGCGCATGTCAACGCAGATCCGCACAGCGTCGGGTTGCTTCGGTTTCTTGGCTACCACGATAGGTGACACCCGTGGGGTGGGCCCGCTTACCCTCTCGACGATTCTGGCTCTCTTGAGTACTCGCAGTTCCTCATCCACTTTGGGTCGTAGGTGGAATGCGATGCGTCGGTGCCGGAGGGCTACTGGGGCGACTGATTGGTCTATGTGGAGATGAATGGCGGGTCCCTTCAAACAGCCAATCCCTTCGAACAGTGACGTGTGTTCTAGCACGAGATGGTCGAGGCTGTGGGCTTGGACGGTGAGTGCGAAGTGTATCAGTCTCCAGGTCTTGGGCCGTTCTGCACCCAAGCAGGAATCCGGATCCCTCTTGCGACACATAGATTTTGGTGTGCAGGCGATTGGAAGCGTGTGACAATGCAGTCCGGAAAACCCCACACAGGCATAGTGGGCGACTGGTGCCGTAGGCGTATACCTGTACTCTCGTGGGATGGAGCACTGGTGGGGTGTCTAATGTCCGGTACACGCTGGCTGCCATTAGATTTATCATCGCTCCGGTGTCAATCAGGGCCGCCACAGCTTGATCCTGCACGTTTACTGTGCACATGGGTTCTGCGGATGGTGTAGCTGCCAGAGTGTTGAGCATTCGCACCACGTGGACGGAGGCTGCGTCCGCATCGTCATCGTCCATGTCGCTGTTGGTGGAGGCGTTTGGCAGTGGTTCTAGCTGTCTCACTCTCCGGGGCGGGCCACTAGGCCTTTTCTTCTGTGTTGATAGACACACACTTGCAAAGTGCTTGGCTTTTCCACAAGCGCTGCAGATCTTTCCTTGTGCTGGGCATGCTCCGTTGTGGGGCGTTGCTCCTCCGCACCATGCACAGGCGCGGTCGTGGGAGGAAGGAGTTGGGCCTGGCCTCCCTCGCCGGGGTTGTCTCGTGCGTGTTTCGGTGGCACTGGTCTTGATGGGGCACACTGGTTCTACCTTGACTGCGACTGCGGGTTTTGGCTCCATGTGTGCAGCTCTTGCTTTCGACAGTTCTTTGGACCGCCCTAAAGCCAGGATGTCGCGCATGGGCATGTTGTCTGTTTCCAGGACTCTTTCTCGCATTTTCGAGGAAGCACAGCCCTGAATGAACTGGGCGCAGATCTCGTCGTTGGCATCCGGGAGGGTGCACGTGCTGGCCAGCTTTTTTTGTCTCGCATAGAAGACGTCCACCGATTCTTCTGGGAGCTGGCGGGCTTGGCGGAGTAGGAATCTCTCATAATCCGCGCTGGCGAATGGTTCGAAGTATTCCGTTATGGCGTCGCGTAGCGTGGTGTAGTTCCGGGGCGGGCCTCCTTCTACCACGTCTTTCCAAATGTCGTGGATCGCCTCACCTCCCAGGTGCAAAAGCATCGCCCGCCGTCGCTCAACTGCAATGTCCGCTGCCACAAAGTAGTTCTCCAGGCGTTCCACCCATTTCCTCCACCGGGCTGCCTGTGACGGCGGCGTGCCCGTGACTGCGAAAGGTTCCAGTGGGGGCACGGTGGCCATGGCCATCGGGGGAGGCGGAAGGGGTCGGCAGCCGGACGTGCCTTATCGCCAGGGGGTCGGGAGCACCGGAGTACGCTGGGGGTATCTTCTCAGGGCCGTGGAATGTCCCAGCAGCGTGGCACGCGGGATGCGTGAGAAACGGCAGGGTCTCCGCACGCGAGATGCGTGGGAAACGGCCGGGGCCGCAGCGTTGCATGCGGGAAGCATGAGGGATCGCACGCCAGGCGCACGTGGCAGGCTCCGCAGCGTAGAAGGCCGGCGCTCGGCCGGAGGCTGGTGCGGCCGGTGGAGGAGCACGGCTGAGGTGCTGGGGGCGCGAACACGCACCTGAGGCCCCAAGGCCGATTGCCAGGGCAGAGCGGCGGGCCCACTGTCAGGCGGGGCCCTCGTCGCAGGAAGCACCTGCTCGCTGGAGCGTCGGGGAGTCGCGGAGAGTCCCGATGGCGGGGGACGCCGGTGCAGCGCAGCTGGGCCGCCGACAGGTAAGGCCTTCAGCTTGGTCGCCGGGACAACTCTACCGGCGGGGGTGCGCAGAGCACGCCGTTTGGGGCAAACTGCAGGAGCAGCAGATGTCGGCCCGTGAGTGGCAGAGCGGCGGTGCTTGGCACGCGATGGGGTAGCGAGACCACCTCGTCGCCAGTGTAGTGTTCTGGTCTGGGCCTAGTGGTAATGAACTGGAGACCACACGTTACTGAGTTGGTGGTCAGTACACTGCCTGCCATGCCTAGGGTCCTGGGCCTTTTATTAATTACAGCACGTGCCCTCCGTATCCACGTCGGGCTAAACCAACTATCCCATGCTTGTGGGGGGGGCGGAGTATCAACGCTGTTCTAGACGAGGGCCATAGTGGTGGCGCCCACATATTGCAACACTACACGAGCCTATCCCTCACCTCAACGAGGGAACATTTGCTATGTGTGAGACTCAACAATTGGTAAAATCCGGCATTTTTATTGTAGGAAAACGTGAAGCAAGGCGCATAACATCTTCACCAAAACCAAACAACTTATCTGCGGGCTGAAAACAATAGAAAAAGGTATGGGCAACTTTCTTACGGACCCTCATATACCACAGTTTGATACCCTCTTTGGAACTAATGGGTGATTCCTCTTGTCTTTTCCTCATGTGTGGCCTAGGACTCACGCCTGGGAATTCACGGCGCACTAGTGACCCTACGGCTCTCAGTCTCCGACCGACCGCCGACACAAATGTAAGAAACATTTCAAACACATACAGTGTAGATTTTTTGACTGACAAAACTAGCGTTCTGGGGTTCAAGACTGATATTGTATGATTGTCTCTGCAGGAGCACACTGTAGACTGTGTGAAGAGAGTAGAGCAGGGATCGGCTGATCTCTCAGCACATAATAAGGTAAGCAGACTTCTTGAAAGGAGATAATTAGAAGCAGGTGTGCCTCTTGTGAATATGGTCCATAACTAAGACACAATTTTGTGTGTTTTTCCAGTTTTCTGGCTCTGAGGCGAACCCCATATGTGGAGGGGTTTGAAACGTGTCGACCTTTTTTTGTGGCCAATCAATTGTACAGATTACTGTCAAACATTGACATTGTAAGGAAGCAGCTTAATAAAAAATAAAACAAAGCTTTATTTTCGTGTTAACGGAAACCTTGAGGGGACACTTCATAAGTACATTTCTTAGACCTACATGCATTTGGGTAGATGGTGCTATTTCTCTTGATACCAAAAATTCCTCAAGTTTAAATTGCCAAAATATATTTTTAATTCAAAATCTTCACTTTGTCGGATGCATTGGATAACCCTATGACTACTTAAAATCTACATTTTCATATTTTCATTTCCAAGGTGTTTTTTGAGGGTAACAAGACATAATATCGAAGCAAAAATATAGAATGGACATAATATCGAACTAAAAATATAGAATGGACAAAATATCGAATGGACACAATATAGTGGTTTAAAATATAGAATTGAAGGTAAGTAATATCGATTGTCAAAATATCGAAGTCAAAATATCGAAGTATATAATATAGGCATTAAAATATATCGAATTTTTTATAATATCGAATTTTTTTAAGTGTTTTGTATGTTAGTATATGTGTGAAAAGTGTATATTATTTTTGTAATGTATGTTTAATTTTTTTTAAGTAATGAATTTTATGTTATTTAATTTTTGCGTAATTTAATTCTGTAGCGGGTTGTGGGTTTATAGGAGAATAGTGTGGGAAGTAATTTAATTATATTAAATTAAATATTCATTTCGTACAATTATTAATTATTTTTAATTTAATTTTGCTTTTTAGTTCTATAGCGGGTTGTGGGTTTATAGGGGAATAGGGTGGGAAGTAATTTAATTGCAATTAATTAAATATTTATATTTATTTATTGGTATTCATTTTGAATTTATTGTTAATACATTTTTAATTGGTAATTATTTTTTATTAATTGGTAATTCATTTTTATTAATTAATTCTCTGATAATTATGATAAGTTTATGTGGGTTAATAGGGGAATAGGGTGGGAAGTAATGTAATTGTAATTAATTGCATATTAAAAATACTTTTTGTGTATTGATAATTAATTTACTGTTAATTAATTATTATTTTGTATTAATAATTAGTTTTTGTTAATGAAAATTAATTAGTTGTTAATTAATTATGAATAGGTAATTGATCTTTAATAACTAATATTTATTTGTATTTCTAATTAATTAATTATTACATAATATTAAATTGGTAATTCATTTTAATTAATGTTTTATTGGTATTGATATTTAATTTATTTTTATTAATATAATAAATCATTACTTTCCCTACTGTTAAACTTACTGGAGTGGGAATAGTACATTTTACCCCTACGCTATCCAACGCTTTCCCTACTGTTGCACTCACTGGAGTGGGAATAGTAATTTTTACCTCTATGCTATCCAACGCTTTCCCTACTGTTGCACTCACTGGAGTGGGAATAGTAATTTTTACCCCTACGCTATCCAGCGCTTTCTCTACTGTTGCACTCACTGGAGTGGGAATAGTAATTCTTACCCTCCCCCTATCCAACGCTTTCCCTACTGTTGACCTCACTGGAGTGGGAATAGTAATTTTTACCCTCCCACTATTCAACGGTTTCCCTACTGTTGCACTCTGTGGAGTGGGAATAGTAATTTTTACCCCTACGCTATCCAACGCTTTCCCTACTGTTGCACTCTCTGGAGTGGGAATAGTAATTTTTACCTCTACGCTATCCAACGCTTTCTCTACTGTTGCTCTCTTTGGAGTGAGAATAGTAATTCTTACCCTCCCCCTATCCAACACTTTCCCTACTGTTGCACTCACTGGAGTGGGAATAGTAATTTTTACCCTCCCGCTATCCAACGCTTTCTCTACTGTTGCACTTTCTGGAGTGGGAATAGTAATTTTTACCCCTACGCTATCCAATGCTTTCTCTACTGTTGCACTCTCTGGAGTGGGAATAGTAATTTTTACCCCAAGGCTATCCAACGCTTTCCCTACTGTTGCAGTCTCTGGAGTGGGAATAGTAATTTTTACCCTCCCGCTATCCAACGCTTTCCCTACTGTTGCAATCACTGGAGTGGAAATAGTAATTTTTACCCCTACGCTATCCAATGTGGGCAATCGATTATGAAAAAGTAGCATAAGAATTGGAGTCCTGTCAGACTCTACCCCGAACGTGTAAAATACACTGCCATTTATAGATTCATGCATATGAGGAACACTCTGAGCTTTGTTTGGCTGTGCATTTTCAATGACATTCCCTTTACCATGCTGAATGTATTTTATTAAGACTAAACATATATTTTACAGTCAAGGATATAAAATATACAAGTACACAAGGCTCATAGACAACCTCCAAATTATCCACTCAAAGAAGTGATTAAAGTCTAAATAGTGAATTGTACAGATCTCAAGGCATGAGACTAGGAACTGGCAATCTCAATGCGCTAATCATACATTTCAATTTGATATATTCAAACAATGATATGTTTAAGGTTAATGTTTGACTATGTTATGAACAGCCAGTAAGAACAAACAATTTTGTCTTGGTGACTTTAACCCCTGTCACTGGCTGGGCTCCCTGCTGATGACCAATACTACTTTCCTTCAAAGCTCAGACCTGCTCAGGAAAGATGCTACTCACCCACACTTCTAAAGCATCCCTTGAAGAAATATTTCCTGACCTCCTGAATCCCTCTTGTTTGACAGCCATCCATGAAAGGCAGTTTTCCACTGATCAAAGCATTGCATGGACAAAGGTATGACAACCAGTTAATGTCTTCGATCTCAGGTCTCGATAGCTTCTTCTCCAGGGCAGGTTTACACACGTCAAAGGACAGCTCCATGAAAAAGATTCATATACCTCATGTGGCCTATTTATGGGGAAGTCATCAATCAATCAATCAATCAATCAATCAATCAGTCAATCAATCATTTGTATAGCGCACTACTCACCCAGAGGGTCTCAAGGCGCTAGGGGAGGGGGGTCCGCTACTGCTCGAACAGCCAGGTCTTGAGTTGCTTCCTGAAGGCGAGGTGGTCCTGGGTGAGGCGGAGGTGGGTCGGGAGGGAGTTCCATGTCTTGGCGGCGAGGTAGGAAAAGGACCGCCCTCCTGTGGTGGCTCTT
The DNA here is from genome assembly GCF_964261635.1 of Lissotriton helveticus. Classification (NCBI taxonomy): domain Eukaryota; kingdom Metazoa; phylum Chordata; class Amphibia; order Caudata; family Salamandridae; genus Lissotriton; species Lissotriton helveticus. The sequence goes on along the minus strand of NC_136059.1, from coordinate 777,219,737 downwards.
CGGATGCGGGGGACGGCGGCGAGGGCGTGGCCGGTCGATCGAAGCTGGCGTCTGGGCGCGTAGAAGTTGAGGCGGCTGTTGAGGTATCCTGGGCCTTGGTTGTGTAGGGCTTTGTGTGCGTGGGTGAGGAGTCGGAAGGTGATTCTCTTGTTGACCGGGAGCCAGTGCAGGTCTCTCAGGTGACCGGAGATGTGGCTGCGACGGGGGATGTCCAGGATGAGTCGTGCTGAGGCGTTCTGGATCCGCTGGAGTCTCTTCTGGAGTTTGGCGGTGGTTCCGGCGTAGAGGGAGTTGCCGTAGTCCAGACGGCTGGTGACGAGGGCCTGGGTGACCGTCTTCCTGGTCTCGGTGGGGATCCACCGGAAGATCTTTCGTAGCATGCGCAGGATGTTGAAGCACGACGAGGAGACGGCGTTGACTTGTCTGGTCATGGAGAGGGAGGAGTCCAGGATGAAGCCCTCCTGTGGTGGCTCTTCGGATGCGGGGGACGGCGGCGAGGGCGTGGCCGGTCGATCGAAGCTGGCGTCTGGGCGCATAGAAGTTGAGGCGGCTGTTGAGGTATCCTGGGCCTTGGTGGTGTAGGGCTTTGTGTGCGTGGGTGAGGAGTCGGAAGGTGATTCTCTTGTTGACCGGGAGCCAGTGCAGGTCTCTCAGGTGACCGGAGATGTGGCTGCGACGGGGGATGTCCAGGATGAGTCGTGCTGAGGCGTTCTAGATCCGCTGGAGTCTCTTCTGGAGTTTGGCGGTGGTTCCGGCGTAGAGGGAGTTGCCGTAGTCCAGACGGCTGGTGACGAGGGCCTGGGTGACCGTCTTCCTGGTCTCGGTGGGGATCCACCGGAAGATCTTTCGTAGCATGCGCAGGATGTTGAAGCACGACGAGGAGACGGCGTTGACTTGTCTGGTCATGGAGAGGGAGGAGTCCAGGATGAAGCCCAGGTTGCGTGCGTGGTCTGTTGGTTTGGGTGCGCTGCCTAGGGCGGGGGGCCACCAGGAGTCGTCCCAGGCAGAGGGTGAGGATCCCAGGATGAGGACTTCCGTCTTGTCAGAGTTCAGTTTCAGGCGGCTGATCTTCATCCATTCGGCTACCTCTTTCATCCCTTCGTGAAGGTTGGCTCTGGCGGTGGCGGGGTCGTTGGTGAGGGAGAGAGTCATGCAGTGCAGCACAGCAAGTCACCGTGCTGCGCTGCACTGTGTGACAGGGGAGGCCAGGAATGCACTGTACTTAAGGGTATGAAGCGCATTCCTGTCCTTTCCCCGGTGCTGGCACCCTGTTGGCTGCATAACGCCAAGGCAGGTACCCTTGCATGATGGTGCAAAAGTGCCTGCATTGTGTGCAGGATTGTTTTTGTGCAGGAAGGCCACCTCCTGCACAAAAACAATCCTAGGCATATTCCTCTTTCCATGTTTGCTGCAAAATGCAACAAATATAGAAAGAGAAAGAAACGGGGAGAAATAAAGTAATTTCTCCTTGTTATGCCTCCCCTTGAAAGGTGAAAAAATTTGGCGCATTTTCAAGGTCTTGTAAAACTGGGAATGCATAAAAAAAATGGGAGTTGAGTGGTGAGCACCTATGCAACACCCATGGAATGCTTTCCCAGGGCAGAGTAACACATCACAGCAAATTGCATTGCATTACTCCAGACTTTTGGAGCCACTCAGAGCCGTGCTAAGTGGCTTTGCGTGCCTTCAAAAATCTGTCTTACGGTTTGTGTTGCTATTGCACCACGTTCCATGGTGCAAGAGCTACACAAACTGCCTCAAAAATATGCCCCTATGTGTCTCAGCTATACATCCAAAGGAAGCCCCATTCCCAGTAAATTCTGAAGCATTGTAATCTCACAGACTGACCGAGACATTACTACCTGAGTAGGGTGCTTTTGCTTTGATCCAAGCAGACTCACTGGAAGAAGGCTAAGGGAGGATCTACATGAGGGAAAGAGACACACACACACAACACTTTTTCCACCCTTTTGGTCAACACAGTGAAGACTGCATGTTTGGAAGAATTCATGTCTATCTGGGGTCACATTAGGGATACAATTCCTCGTCTCACTCTGCACACTGGGGCACATTTAAGTCTGTACGCCAGGGGCAAACTGAGACAGCTTACCTAATCGCAGCAAATGTGCTCTTTCTAATATGCTGTTAGCAGGGCAGGTGCAAACACCCTTCTGCACTGGGAAAAGTGCATTAGTAAAGAACAAAATGGCTGTTTGAAATACATACTAGTGGCTGTTTGAAGCCACTAGTATGTATTTCACTGTGCATATAGAAACAGGCCTGACTATCAAAGGCAGGCAAGGATCTCCCCACAGGCGGGTGTAGTGAGTGACTGCTCCTGGCATCAGCAGGGGTGGGGGGTTGTCGCTTATTATGCACCACCTCTATATTGTGCGCAGAAAGTGTGCTTCCTGATGGCCTCTGTTCCCACATCTATAATATGGTGTGGTCACAAAGGCAAAGGATCCACTTATTTGAATGGGGCCACACACATGTATGGATCACCTTACCAGCTTGAAAAGAAGGAATGGGCAAATTATGACGGAAGTAATTCATATTGGGCACATAACAAACCTGCCAGAGACTGCCAGATTCTTTGATTTATTACTGTAAGCTTTGGTAAATAGTCACCACAAGTAAGCACACACACAAAACCCACTTTGTTACATCTAAGCATCTATGTTAGGCCAATATTAGTGTACAATAAATATAATAAAATAATTGCAGACATCAATGTTCTTGTAGAAAATGCAAAAGCATTCAATGCAGATTTTATGAAAGCAGACACCATATTACAGTGTGTTTTTAAAGGTTCCCTACATGCCTAACCTTTAGTGTCAAAGCATTGTGATAATGAGGGTTCAGTATTTACATGTGAACACATATACATATCTGAACTTGGAATATTTTTTGCAGTCCGAGGTCTATTTGCAATGGGAGGTTGCATTATTTCCCTGCAAAACGACTGTTATGAGATGATGACCTTCGAGTGACTCCGCTTGGAGCCACTCTGCTGTTTTGCTCTGTGTTGTGGAATCAAAGAACCTTCTTCCTCTCTCAGAAAGGACTACAAACAGCCAAATTATAGCTTTCAGATTATATATTTTGAGAAAAATAAACCTCATGATCATGATGCCAGGTGGGAAAAAGAACAAGAGAATTCTCTTGCACATTCCTTTTACAGACTGCCGTTTATCTACCTGTTCCTAAGCGCCAGCTATTTCAATGAATTTAGGAATATATGAACTACAAACATACTATCATAATATACCATAAATGTGATACACAATATTGCAACAGCCATTGCAAATAAATAATGACTTTTTGTAGCCTAAGGTCTCAATGAGCAAGTAAGCAAGCCACGACATAGGAGGGCACCTTAGAGAGATATAGGGCAACATATATGACAATTTGACATTCATGATATCAATCTAAAACGGAGATATAGTGTCTCCCTGAAATGACACAGGTGACGTATTCACTTAAACACCAAATCCTGCATGTAAAAGTAATGCAGTGGCTAAAATCTTGTCATTCAGTCAAATGTTCTCTTGTGAGTCCAAAGACACCAACATGATTCATTATTTATAGTGCATTATTCAAATGCCTAATATTCCAAACATATTTAATTCAGATCTATAGCATACTTGATTAAAATACAGACTATAGGTCTTGATCTAGGACATTGAAAGGTGGCAGTTTACCTCTTTAAATATGTTTGTTAATGTAATTTATTTAACACTCCGATGAACATTGTGGAGTCATTTACGTTGTCAAGTGTAAGATACTAAGCAAATATAATCACGGTTTTGAATAAGCAGCACTAAATGAAGTAATGTCTCCTCAATGAACATGCTTTTAGGAAGGATAAGTATACGTTCTCTTCACACATAATTGCTGTAGAATTTGCCTCTCTGACTAATTCAGAAGCTCCTCCATTACAAAAACGCGTTGTCAATTGGAGCATGGGAAGTCTTTTACATCATTCAATGAGTTTCATTCATACATATACTGTCTTCCGCAGTTACTTCCATTAGTTCATGTTCCTTAAGTTGTGACTACAAAGCAAATATGGATCTGTAGAACTTGCTTCAGAAGTTACTGCAGCTATTATAGAAAGGAAATGTTGTCCATGACGCCATGCAGTCTTGCAGCCAGGAAAGGCGCAGGAGGAACTGGGCCATGATGATGCACAGTGGCTGATGTCCTGAAAATTGCACAGCGCATAAATCAAAGTAAATGGAAGGAAACTCTGCTTCAGTTTACCATTTCCTTCTAACATGTAGTAAAGAGGTATGCATTTCTGTCTGCTTGCATAGCAACCAGAATATATACTATGATTGCTGGATTCTGCATTGCAACTTTCATCTGTACTCTCAGTGCAAGGTGGTGGAAGAGGAGACTCTTTGGGCTTCACGCTTCCAACAACTGTCTTAGACCTTAGAAGGGTCCTGGTTCTCAGTTAGCGCCACCAACAGCCTGGTTCATTCATGCTCCAATTCCTCCTGTCATGTGAAAGAGAGTGTGTGCTAAATTAACCTCCCACCTGGCTCCAACATGCTGTCAGCCCTCCCATTCATCATCACTACCATGAGGTTCTAATTCTCTGAGTCGGGTCCCTGGACTGTAGAAGGGAGATTTTTCAAAGTCGTGTGATGTCAGCTCTGCCACACAGCTGTGCCATTGGTCCATGGCTATTTTAATCCTGTTCCCAGTCTCTTGTCTTGCTGTCTCCTCAACTCTGGTGAAGCCACTCCTCTGCAATGGTCAGATCAGTTAACATGAAGCAAAGTGCACCTCATATCAGACATCCCTTTTGGTTCTGTACTATCATGGACCATGGTTATTTGGAGTATATTGTCCTTGTTAGCATCCTCATTTTTGGAATGCTCCTTGATGACCGTTGCAAGTTCAAAGGACTTACAACTAGGGCCTCCTATTTTTGGTGTTCCTCCGTCTTCAGCTCAACAGATCCTGGCTGCCATGTCACAACGGAGCTGTAAGAAATTGCCTTTCAAATATAATCATCAACTTTCAGAAACTTAATGTACAGTCAATGATGGGAGGTTTGGAATAGTTTTAAAGTTTTTGTTGTTTTTATTCAGATTAGTTAAATTACAGAAATATCGAGAGAAAGTTTCAAAAGAGTCAACATTCTATAGACAGTGTTCCATAAAAGAAACAATCTCTATCTTACTCTAAGAGTCCTAACCGAAATAAGAACCCATAAAGAGTTCTCTTTGGAAAAAGAGCAAGATTTTGGAGCTTTTAGTTAGTCAAAGAAAGAGCACCCATAAAGAGCAGTTCCAGAAATTCAGCTGAGATCCCCAACAAGTTGCAGTAGCAACTGTTAATTAAATCTAAAAAATGAATCACAGCAGTAGCTATGATCAACTGTAGAAGAAAGTCTCACCGCAAAAAGATCAGTGTAAAAGGAAACCGCTGTTAGTAGTAGCACTCAGCAATCTGGGCAAGAATAAGGGAAAAATAATGCATACGCATTGAAGTAAGGTGGCATGGAAAGGAAGAATGGTGTGGCCTCTCCAACTAGGGACACATTCATATGAAAACATATAACATTTGCAACATTCAGCATGATTCAATCATCTTTGTCCAATGGAAATCGGTCTTCTGTTGGTCTGTCATCTCTCCTCCTATTTCCCACGGTAAACATTCACGCCAGTGAGCAGTTATCCAAAAGTTTTTAGTATGTCTTGCACTAAATATATGAGTCAAGGTTCTTATGAGAACCTTTGCAGGCCTATTGTGTTAGCTGTTGTCAGTATCCCATTGTGTGGACAAAGGGCTAGTCAAAAGCAATGAAACATTTCCATCAGTAAGTCTTGATGAGACCATTCAAAACAATATCTTCAGTAAGCACAACATTGCTAATGCTCTATTCATGATAAAATATAGCAGAATACATTATTTAGTGAAATGAGGAAATCATATGGTGTGAGCAAAAATAAAAAAATATATTTCTCTTAGAGCAACACATTTTAAAGTGATGAATGATATTGCAGTGAAAGGATTAGATCAGCAGTTCTAAACGGCATTTTATTTAAATGTCAAGAAGAAGTTTAGAGGACATTATTTTTCAGGCTTAGTAATATAAGTACATTAGGTATTAGGGCCTACTACTTATTTAAGGTGCATGCTTGTTTTTACACATCTAAGAAAGCACTCTCTCCTATGGTTTAAAGCTGCATAATTTATTTAACACATTTTAAAGAAGCATTTCCATGTTTTCTCTTTCTCTTCTACAGATAAGAAAAAAGGTAAATGCGGTTTCTAATGTAAGGCACATTTTCTTCAACATTAACCAAAGTACATTTTTAAGACAAATTTAGACTTTAATAGTCCTTCCCTTCTCATGATTTTTAAATCATCAATCAATAAGGTTCCACAAGTGAATTTGTTTTGGAATGCACTTTCATCATCAGTTGAGCTCTGTCTTTTCTTTTTGTCCCCCTAAATTATAGAGACTTCATGTAGTCACAATTTATAATACCATGCAGTTCCAGATCCCTTTCATTTAATTTCTTTTGAAGATTTTTCTGTCTTTTGCATAAGACATATTTACAACTCAGTAACAGAACATAAAGAAATATTTTACAAAGACCCACTATTACTATTGGCATTAATATAGTTTTCAGTATACCTTTCTGTTCTGTTGAAAACCAGTTCCCAATGGTGCCTAATCCTTTCCCAAAATGTTCATACAGACTTGGTGTTTCCAATTCATGTAGTTCGAGTTCTAAACCTGAAATGTTCTTTGCATAATTTTCTATTTCTTTTCTTTCATCAGTTATGTATGCACAGCAGTGAGTAAACCTAAGCATTTGGCAAACTCCTGTTTTCTCTGCAAGTAGTTTGTCTAAAGCAAGGGGGTCCTGAAAAGCCATGGACCTTAAAGCAACTAATTCTGCGTTAATTACAAACAAGGCTCCAGCTGAGCTGGTTGCAATTTTGTCCACTACTATAGCTATTTTCTAAATCTTTTCATTGTTTACAATGATACCTACAGGTGGAATTATCGCTCCAAAAATATCACCTACTAATTCAATGCCAATTTCTACACTCAGGGGTCCATTAGGATGTCGAGCAGTGGCACCACCGCGGTGCGGAAAAATGAATTTTTCCGCCCGCAAGCAGTGGAACTCACATCCGCCATATTAGTATGGCCAAACATAGGCCAATTCCCATTCGCCGCGGAGCGATGCGCACCGCCATCAAAGTGCGCCCACCACCACGGCGGTCGGAGCCAATGGAGAGTCACCGCTGTGCGGAATGACGTCCACCCGCTCCACAAATTAGGATGCCCCAAACAAGCAGACGCACCACAGCGGAGACACCGCCCAACCAGAGACAGCGGAAGCTCGACAGCAGAGCGCGATACCAGAGTCCCGGTCCAGGCCACCCGGTCACCACCGCCATGGACGCTGCCCTACACGTGTTCCTGGTGCAATACCTGCTACATCACCAGCAACTCATGTCCCGCCACGGATGCCGCCGCAGGTACACAACTACACAACGCACAACACACAACACACGGTCTGACACAGGGTCCAAATCCACATCAGACACCCTGCTGGGGACAGGAACACATTCACAAAGGCACCCACACATGACCCACCTGCCACCAAGTGACCCCTCTGCATCCTGGACACACATCTACTGTGATCTTGCAGCAATGTCCTGGTAATGTCACCGCAGCGGAGATCACAAGGGAATACATGCGCACAATGCAGAAGGCAGGGCCAGTCAATGTCATGGGAAGGGCACAAAGACCACAGGGATCCACCTCCTCCCACCACAGATTAGCACATCCCATGAAGGAACATGCCATGTGCCCACCCTGTGCACACCCATGCACAAAAACAAATTATGTCAAACCACACCCTGCACCACACAACAAACAACAAGGGAGACAGCCACAGCAGCAGTGGGTGCACAGGAACACACAACACACAGCACAGTAGCACAGGGCCAGGGAAACACACACACCACAACAACACCACACTCAGGGAATCAAACATGAGTACAAGCACCAAAAGAACACATACAAGGAACAAACATACAAATGGACACACAGACAGCATAGTCACACATACATACCACAGACTGACATACAGACACAAACGCCAAATTCCAACAGCAAAGGGGCACAACAAATAGGAAAGCCAAAGTGGCAGGAACACAAATGGAAGGCCATGGAGACACACAACAAGCATGTGCACATCACATGCAAGACAATGAACACAGAACACCCCCTCAGACCATCAAACCACACATGGCTGCTACAGTCAGTGAAGTCAAACCGCAGGCACCACAGTGCAACAACACAGGGAAACAGCAAGGCAAACCAGGTAAAGGCACAAGGAACAAAGGAAGGCCTGGAAGTCAAACTGGGAACAGCCACATGTGCATACAACCACCTCACAGGAGTACACGAGCAGCACAACACACAGGGAGCATTCACACACTCCCTGACTGCCAAACACCAGGAGGAATGTACACACATACCCCCTCACACCAGCAGCACACAACATCAGTGCCAAACACACTGAAGGCTGTCAATACTTGCCAGTCCATACACACACAAACAAACACACAACCTGGGTGCAGCCACAAACATCTCACACACACACACACACAGGGATGCCAGAATAAATGTCTGCATAAAAACAACACACAAACACAAAACACAACTGAAACACACACTGAATCACAATGAAAACAGACATACCCTGTCAGACAAACTGTGGCAAGGCAATGGGAGCACAGACACAACAGGAGTGCACAACCGCATCACTCAGGAACACAACACACACAACATACCACAAATCACACAAAAAGTTCCCCATCACAGAACAACACAGCCACATCAAACCAACTACAGATGCACAGGCAAAAAACTGAACAAACACTGCAGGACATCAGGGGATGCACATCAGGCAAAGACAAGGCCACATACGCACAGCACTGTACGCACATCAAGCATACCAGTCACACACAGACATGAGTGATACAACATCAACCCACACAACACAAATCAGCACAAACACAACAGCACACCTAGGAGGTGAAGCAATACCACAGACAACACACATATATCCAACACAACAACAACAGATGTACAAATCTGGGACACAAAGGTGGAATCCACCTGAAAAGAGAACTGGGCAGCATACCCAGCTGAAGTACACATGAGCAACCATGACTGCTAAACAGCACAAGAACATCACATATAAGCCATTAGGGAAATGTCCTGAGTGGCCCATTTGTCCTGGCCAAAGAACTGCACCACAAAGCACAGTGTCACAAATGAAGTGATGGGGAGGAACACACACATGTAAACCAAGGGGACAGCTGACATCAAAGTTAAACGTTTTGCATGTCAGTAGTGGACATCTAAAGAGTGTACCATACACAAATAGAGGGAGTGCAGACTCACAATGAGTAGGCATAAGAAGCACACATAGGGGATGGCATTATATCACACACACCATTCCATACAGGAGGATAAAAGGCACCATGTGGCTGCAATGCATGAGAAACACAACCACAATGGCAGTGTGGAGCAGCAGGTCTGCACAGTCTACACAGACTCAAGACACAGGGATGATCAAACAAACACAACACTGATGTGCTAGTCACACACTCTGCACACTCACAAGTGACTAAAACAACAAGTAGGAGCCAGACAGAACAGCATGGACACACCAACGCACTGCACAGTGCACAGCAGACAACTCACACATGTGCATACAACCACATTCACAGGGCTGAACAATCAAAACAACAGGCACACAACTCCTGGGTGACACGTGTGTGTTTGACAATGCAGGGGCACACACACATCTACACTCCCTACAAAGTCACACCCTTCACACTGCACACTTCTTCACTACCCAAGAGCACACATCTTATGTAGGTCATGGGACCAGGATTACAGGCCATCACAAGATGACCATACACATACACAGCTGGGCACACATAAAGGAATAACACACATACATGATGACATTGCCCAGCCTGCATGCAAACCTGTGCACAGAATCACAGCCTGTCCTGGCAGTGTCCTCCAACCTGACATGTGAACAATGTAGTCAACAATTTAAAACCATGACAATGAGAACTGCATTACAGGTAAAATTGACACCACAGATACCACAAGTATCAGTGTCTGAAAGAACTGAAGTCCCTCTCACCCCTGTGAAAAAAAAATGTGGCAGGCAAAGACCTTGGCAATGTTGAAGTGCCACATATAGCATGGGGCACAGTCAACCATATGCACACACCAAAATAACTTTATTCAGTAAGGACACTGACAAAACAGACAACAGGAGTAACTGTCTTTATTCACATATTGCACAGATTTGACAGTAGATCAACAGTAGAGAAGAGCAAGGCACAAAATGCTGAGCATATGCATGAGAACCTGCGCAGGCAAGGTCGAAACAGGAAGGCCAGTGGGCATGGCAAATGGCACAGCAAGTACATGAGAGGCTGCACAGGGAATAGTCCGACATAGCAGAGTAACAGGGCCAGTGTCCAGGGCAAAGTGCACAGCGAGTACATGAGAGGCTGCACAGGGAATAGTCCAACACAGCAGAGCAATAGGGCCAGTGGACAGGGCAAAGTGCACTGCAAGTACATGAGAGGCTGCACAGGGAGTGTGTACGAATGTACCCTTCCATGGGCAGCAACACAGTCTGGGGGTAACAATAGGCAGAACTGACCCACCTGTGTGAGAGACTAGCACTCACACTTGGCTTTCAGGCGGACTGGGAGCTGGCTGTGTGTCGGGGACAGCAAGAGCACCTGACTGGGGAGAAAGCGGCCCAGGTGAGGTAGGGCTATCAGTGGCTTGGCAAGCCGGAGGGCTGCTTGGACCAGGTGGTGTAGTGGCACGTGGAGGTGGAGTCATGCAGACCTGAGACACAGTGTGGGTGGGAGATGTTTGAGGGGTGCCTTTCCACTTCTTGGGGACTCAGAATCGCTTCCTTGTGCTGGGATGAATGGGAACTGGTGTGGACACAACAGGCACACACACCAACAGACCCGCATCAGGTGCAGACACTGGCATTCCCTCTGGTGATGTGCTGGATCCTGCAGAAAGCTTCGTCTGGCTTCTCCTCTGGCCCTCTTTCCCATCTTTGCCAGGTGTACCCCCTACAGTGCCATCCTTCCCCTGTTTTCCAGGTGTATCCCCTACAGTGCCCTTCTTCCCCTGCTTCACTGGGCTTGGAATGGAAGTAGAGGTGGTGGGGGAATGTGCCTCTGAGCCCTTCCTAGGTGTACCCTTGCCATGCACCACCTCCTCAGTGGACACAGAAACTGCATGCCATGCTTTGCGTGAAGCTTTAGGGACAGGAGAGTCCTTAGCTGGGGATACCTCTGAGGCATGTGAGTCAGAGGTCTTTTTCTTTGATTTTGGTGCCTTGTTTTTCACTGACGGACTTTTGTCTTTGCATTCTGAGCTGGCTTTGCTCTTCTGTGGGGATGGTGTCTGCAGGCGGGACCACTTGGGTTGTTCCTGCTGGGTGCTTCGTGTGTTGTATCGTGACTGAGATGCATGTGAATTGTGGTTACTATCATCAGATGTAGCCACTAACTGGGGGGTGGAATAAGGCCCTGGAGCAGGAATGGGAGTATGTGCCTGTTGAAGGGCAGACGTTACTGTGGAGTACAAAGCCTGGACAGTACGGTGCAGCCCACCCACGTCGGAGTGTATGCCCTCCATGTAGGTAACCACCAGGGCTAATTTCTTGTCATGGTCACTGAAGGCATTGAGTAGAGATGTCTGGCCCTCACAAAGCTGGCGCAGAAGCTCAACAGACTCAGCACTGAGGGCAGCAGGGGGGACAGGTGCAGGGCCAGCGATGCCAGGTGTGAAGGAAACTCTTCCCCTCTTACTGACACGGACACGGGCAGCAACAGAGGAAGTGGATGGGAGGGTGGCCACTGGCCGCTGGGTGGTAGAAGATGATGCAGAGTCTCCATTCCCTGTGCCTGCCAACATGGATGCATTCCCACTTGCATCAAATGATGTGGTACTTTGTGTCTCAGAATGGGATTCCTGCTGAAGACTCCGGTTCCCCTCTGAGGCGTTGGTGACATCTGTGTCACTGGGCTCCTGTGCAGCTGTAGTGCTAGTCTCACCCCCACTGGTGTCCGGCTCTTGTCCCTCCGTGACCACTGGTGAATCTGCATGGGAGAGATATGCAGGGTCAGGTTAGTGGCAGCAACAGTACAAAGCAAGACAAACAATGCAGTACAAAAGAGGTCTAAATCTACATGTTGTACACCACACTCTGTTATGACTGAGCCATGTTAAGGCCACACAGCACAACACCCTGCCTGTGGCTGAGGTCTACTAGACACACAACTAGCTCTGCCCACACCTATGGACATGATGGGGGCACACCACTTGTTGCCACAGACAGACCTGGATGGAACAGGAGGGGACAACCCAGACACCGATTACAACATGAAAGTCAACAATGGCAAAGAGCCCATACCAAGCAACATGTTGCACTCTGGGGCACAAAGACTAGTGCACATTCTTGTAAGATGTCTAGGCCTCAACATTCATGGTGCATGCAATGGACGCATTGATGAAGTCACACTCAGATTGTGAACACTGATGTTCACTCCCAATTTAATTCCCTCGACTACCCCAATGCTGAAGAAAGTTGAAGAGCACAACTCAGACTGCAATGGGAATGCACAAAATGGAGGCTTACTTTCGTAAGAACAGTTTTGGCAAATGCAAGAAACTGGCACCCAGCAAAGAAGCCACTTACACGACACTGCGCCACTCCACCATGATCACATAGGCCAGCACTGGCACAGGCCCTGTCCACATGCAGCCACACCCTGCCAAAGTCACCCTCACCAAATACTCACCCCTTCCTTGCTGCTGATGCTCCCTCAGACGTGCATCTAGCTCAGGATGGGTCACCGCCAAGATGCGGCCCATCAGTCGTGTCATGCTGCTCTGTGCCAACCGGCCAGTGTGAGGAAGCAGCCCCAAAGTTATCTCTGCCACGTTCTTTGCCAGCCGGCTGATGTCATCCCACTTCTTGTGGCAGCGGGTGCGCCATCGGTTAGATACCCCCAGAGCGCATGCCCTTGCTGCAATGGCCCTCCACACGGCCTCACGCTGGTGTACCTAGAGCTGCAGGCATGTGAGACAAGAGTGGGAAATTATCAGTGACACAGTGTCGTCATGTACCAACATCTACACATGGGCACTCTGCATGGGCTAAGCTGATGTGATTGCATGCAGTTGTGAGTGGGTACACAGTCCCTGCATATGTCACACACATGCAGGATACATACCAGCACTGAACCACCTATGTGGCTTGCACACATCTCCAGTCCTTTGCATGTCTGGGCACCACATACATCACATATCAACCTGGGTCTGGGGGTGGACTCACTGTGTGCAAGACTGTGCAGCACTCAATGTCCATGCTCTATGAATATCTCAGTATGTCATGTGTGTGGCATCGAGGGGAATGGACTCACAAACAAAATATTGGTCCACACAAGCCTGGTCGTGTGCAATCTACAGGGCTGAGATGGTGCAGAGCTGGATTTGACCATTAAACAAATAATTGTGAGGCACAGTAAATGAAGTGATGCGACCTCGTCTTGGTGGGCGGGCACTGTGCTGAGCATCTGGGCTCACACTGAGATGGACAACAGGGGCACACACAGCCATTCAGCCAAGCAATCACTGTCCTGGCACCTGCAAGACCAACATACTGCGTTACTGTATGGCTGACTGTATGGCTGACTTCACTCATACCTACAACTGCAGGCAGAGAGACCTGTAACATTGGGACACACACTCCTTCCCCCTGGAGACAGCATGTTTGTAAGTGCATGACACAACCCCACCCCCTCAGGCATATACTGCATCTGTCCAACTAAATGTGTGCCCCCACACCCTACACCTCCTCTTTTGAGGACTTACCACGACATTTAGGGCACCATACAGCCTTGGGTACTGTGCAAGCACCTCGTCCACCAGGACCTCCAGCTCCTCGCTTGTAAATGGACTGGCATGGATCTTCTCTGTCCTTGCCATCCCTGTGGACATGGAACACCTGTGGATGAATTGGGTGGTAAAGGGTCTCTGGGGGCAGTCCCTGGAGGCAGCAGCAGGTGAGGGGTCTCTAGCACCAGGCCCTGGAGGCATCAGCAGATGAGTGGTCTCTGGCAGCAGTCCCTGGAGGCAGCAGCATATGAGGGGTCTCTGGCAGCAGTCCCTGGAGGCAGCAGCAGATGAGGGGTCTCTGGCATCAGTCCCTGGAGGCAGCAGCAGATGACGGGTCTCAGGCAGTAGTCCCTGGAGGCAGCAGCAGGTGAGGGGTCTCTGGCAGCAGGCTCTGGGATCATTGGAAATGTGAGGCTCACTACCACCCATATATAGCCCCCTGGGGTCGTTTCAAAAGTGCCAAGCTGCAACAATTGGTTGTCCAGGTCTACCTCATTCAAAAGCATCCAATGACTGCCTCCACGGTGGCGGAGCACGCTTACCGCAGTTTTCAAACTTGCATCATGCCACCGCCATCATCATTCCCATTGGCTCTAGGGCATGCCTCTTGGTAGTGACACATCCCAGGGGCCCGGTGCGAGCTACCACGACGGTGCCTCATTCAAAAGCATCCAATGACTGGCTCCGCGGTGGCTGAGCACGCCTACCGGGTTTTTCAAAATTGCATCATGCCACCGCAGTCATCGTTCCCATTGGCTCTAGGGCATGCTTCATGGCGGTGACACATTGCAGGGGCCAGGCGGTAGCTACCGCGATTTTGGATCCATACAATCACATGAGGCACCGCGATTTGGGTGGCGGAGCATGCCCACCGCCATTTGGGCATGTCTCCATGCCAATGACTACCGCACCTGTGTGAGTGGGGGTGCTGATGCCACACCGCTGAGGACAGCGATTTGGGTGGCGGAGCATGCCTATCCCCTTGGGCAAATCCCCCATGTTGTTGGAGCCATTGATTGCACACATGTCGCTCTTGTGCCACCAGAGGCAAGTTAGCACATATTCTGCAATCACAAACATTACCACTCCATTAATGTGCAAGTGGGGTGCCTGGCAGATATGATCATCTCACATGTGTGTATCAGATTCCCCGGCTCAGCCCATGACTCGGCCATCCTGCGCAACAGCATTGTGCCCTGGCTGATGGCTAATCTGCTTCCAGAGCATGCATGGATTGTGGGTGAGTATGCCTAGTTGTATTGCGTGCTAGATGTGTGACCTGCTGCCCTCTGCCTGTGCAACATTGCAATGTCTATTTGTCATACCTAGGTGACTCTGCATATCCCAACCATCCATGGCTGCTGAGGCCACTGCGGAATCCCAGGACCCTGGCTGATATCAAATACAATGAGGCCCATGGGAGGACACGTCTTGTGGTGGAGCGTACTTTTGGTCTGCTGAAGTCACGTTTCCGCTGCCTGAACAAAACAGGAGGTGCTCTGGCATACTCGCCCAGGAAGGTGTGTAAGATCGTAGTGGCATGCTGCATGCTCCACAACCTGGCTATTTGCAAGGAGATTCCCCTGCTCCTGGATGATGATGAGGACCCAAGGCCCCCACCTGCACAACAACCAGAGTCTAGTGATGATGACAATGGAGAGGAGGAAGGTGGTGACATGTGTCAACAGCTCATCACCCGCTACTTCACTTGAAGGTGTGTACCAATGTACAACATACCCATTGTCTGGTGATCTTGCTGTTGTCGTGAAGGGCTATGTGCGAATAGTGAAAACTGGCAGTTGTCAACTCAGCTGTGGGTGGATATGTTACTGTGACATGTCGTCTGAGAACATATATGGGACGTGTATGTTGACACTTGTTGTCCATTGTGTTGTCTGCATCTTGGCTTATGTAGATGGTCGGTGCTGTGTAATGTCTGTGATGCCACACTCACACCAGTGAATGTTGTTCTGTTGTGTTTCCCTAGGTGCCTTGAACTTATCCTTGCCTACATATAGTACATACTCCTGATACATTATGGAGAGGTTGAAGACTGCACTAAAGACAAAGTTGACACAAAAAAAGTTTGTAAGATATTTTATTTACAAAGTCCACATGTGAGGGGGGGGTGCAATTTTCCATAGAGTTGGTGGTGGAGCAGTGAGTTGACAGTCATGGCAAATGAGATGAAAGAGTAGATCCCATATTGATGCGGTGACCCAGCCCAACAGACAGATGCCATTCCCAATGCAGTGTGGGGTAGGACAGTCCAAACACTCAATGCAGTGGGGAAGAGGGTTGCCATCAGGGCTGGCTCCGTGACTGGCGTTTGGCAGATGCTTTGCCTCCAGAAACTCCCAGCCTCTTCTTAGGACGGCCCCTTGGCCGCTTGGCAGGGTTGGGCTCTGCTGTGGTGCCAGTGGCATCTGAGGACTCACCACTCTCTGTGGGCGCAGAGGAGGATGGTGAACAGTCATCCTGCGGCCCACCAGAGGGAGGTGGTGGTTGTGGCGCCGGCCTGTCCCTCAGTAACGCCACTTGCTGGCGCATGAGGTCCACCAGTTATCCAATAAGGGTGTTGATGGACCTCTTCAGCAGGATGAGCTCGTGTAACAGGGCATCCAACCGGCCACTTTGTCCCTGGGCCTGTTGGTATGCCCCAAGGACTCTGGTGATGTGGTCCAAGGATTTAGTACTAGCCTCCTGGTGTCTTGGGGTGAGCCTGGCCCTCTCATCTACCCTGCTGCCATGAACCTGTTGCCTTGCCACTGTGGGTCCCCGCACACTCTCCCTGCTATCCTCAGTTGGTGGTCTGGGGTGGTCATCCTCTGCGACAGGGAAGGTGTTGCAGGTGGCACTGGTGGTGGTGGTGGCGGTAGACACACCGGCCGTAACAGCAGGGGTCTGCTGTGCAGTTGGTGTTGCAGCAGATGTGGTGGTGGGGAGGATGGGGTCCTACAACCGACAGTCCATGCACCGGGGGGGAGACTGGCTCTGCAGGTCGTTGGTGTTGTCCTCTGCAGTACGTTGTTGGTCACCTGAGGATTAGATGGGAAATGGTCATTGTAGTGCACTTTGGAAGCATTGTGTTAGCTGTGTGGCATCCACTGTCTGTACACTACACAATTGACTGATCTTCACATTGTTTACTATGTGCACTACTGTGCCTCCTAACATGATGCAGTAGTACATACATTACTTGTACATGGTGTGAGGTAACAATGCATGCCATGCAACTCGTGCACGAATCATGTTCACAGGGACCTGATGTCATATAGTGACCAGCACAACCGTTAGTCATTGTTGACTCCTTGTTGATTTTCTACCCTAGCAGACGTTACATCTGGCCCTGGACTTGACATTGTATTGTCCTACATACCTTTGTCCTGTCATGTACATATCTTGATTTGTAACCTCACACATGCTTTCTCTATTTTGAAATGGTCATTCTCGGTCGGACCCCATGGCAATGCACTCATCAGTGTGTGCTGTGCATGATTGTGCCCAGTCTTCCTTGTGCATCTGTATTGGTGTGTGATTTGTTGGTAACTGTGACAGTTCCATTTGCTTACCTGTGTGCACACTGTGCCTGGCAAGCGGATTTGGTGAGCATATTTGTGCAATGAGAGGGCTGGTGTTGCCAAATGGTGCCATTTATTTAGTGACAAATGTGTGGGTGCACGTACTGGCTACTTACCTGTGACATCCTCACATATGACTTTGTGGCGTGGCACATCTGTGTGTGTACGGTGTAGGATTACATTCTGTTTAATGGTGTCATGGGACCGGAGAATATGTCTACCTGCCCAGTGATTTGGTTGAGGTGGTCCATTAGAAGACACATGCATCTTGTGGTATGGTCTGCTCCATCTTTCTGTACTGGGGAACAAGGGAGCATGGTAGGAGTATGATTGCAGGCCTCCCACCCCCAAACAGCCTTCCCAGGTGAGATGGCTACCTACCTATTAGGTGAAGCTGAACAATGCAATGGCTGCCAAGTGCTTCTGGGTGGGGTGGGGGAGGTATCCATCTTGATGATGCTGTGGGACAGGGGGCATGGTGAGAGTAGTGGCACCGGTCTCCCATCCCCAAACAGCCCTCCCAGGTGAGATAGCTACCTACCTGTAAGGTGAACCTGAACAATGCTATGGCTGCCAAGTGCTTCTGGGTGGGATGGGGGAGGGATCCCTCTTGATGATGCTGTGGGACAGGGGGCATGGTGGGATTAGTGGTACAGGCCTACCACCCCCAAACAGCCCTCCCAGGGAAGATGGCTACCTACCTGTTAGGTTAAGCTGAACAATGCAGTGGCTTCCAAGTGCTTCTGGGTGGGGAGGGGGAGGGATCCATCTTGATGATGCTGTGGGCCAGGGGGCATGGTGGGAATAGTAGTGTAGGCCTCCCACTCCCAAACAGCCCTCTCAGGGAAGATGGCTACCTACCTGTTCGGTGAAGCTGAACAATGCAATGGCTGCCAAGTGCTTCTAGGTGGGGTGGGGGAGGGTTCCATCCTGCTGTGGTGTGGGCTAGGGGGCATGGTAGGAGCAGTGGTACAGGCCTCTCACCCCCAAACAGCCCTCCCAGGGAAGATGGCTACCTACCTGTTAATTCGTTTGGTGTACTGCGATGGCTGCCAAGTGATTCTGGGTAGGGTGAGGGAGGGAGCCTTCTTGATGATGCTCTGGGACAGGGGGCATAATGGGAGTAGTGGTACAGGCCTCTCACCCCCAAACAGCCCCCCCAGGTGAGATGGCTACCTACCTGTTATGTGTAGCTGAGCAATGCAATGGCTGCCAAGTGCTTCTGGATTGGGTGGGGAGGGATCAATCTTGATGAAGCTGTGGGACAGGGGGCATGGTGGGAGTAGTAGTGCAGGCCTCCCACCTCCAAACAGCCTTCCCAGGGAAGCTGGCTACCTCTCCTCCATAATAACTATGTATAAGGGTCATTCCTTCCCTCATCCTAAGTCTGACATGACACAACAAGGTAGAACCCCTGAGGGTGCCACTTTGGGTATATAAACAACATATGTTGCTGGGGTAATGCAGAGGAGAAAAGGACTTCCATGCTGACACACTGACGCGAGACACTGAGGCACCTGCACGTAGACACTCCAGCTCGCAGTGGTCCGACATACCTCGCAGGTGTCCATCTCGAGACTAAGATGGGGTCGCACAGTCTCTCATTTCAGGAAATGGGGTTGACTTTATCCTAGAGAGATTCTTGTCTTTATACCTACATACATGCTAGGTACACTTAGGTACATCTAGTTAGGGTTGCATCGTAGGAGTAAGCATTATACTGTCATGTATTTTATATACTTGCCTGTATTCATTGTTTTAGCACAATGGTAGAAATCTACCATCCTTTTACTCTGTTGGTGCTTCTAATCATTTATATCTGTTTCTGTCTAATGGTTGTGTCAGCACACCTATTTTACACTAGAATGACGCTGGTTCAATAAATGCTTGGAGTAACAGCTTGTGAAGGGACAGTAACATTCATTATTGAGGTACACAAATCATATAGAACAGAGGTATTCTATTTATGGGTTAAATTCTCACAAGCAGATGCACAGTCACATACATTTCATTATTACTTTGAAGATGAAACACCAAATGAATACTATCCAAATAAGGACTTTGAAGTTCCACTCACCTACCCGGAGCACATAAACTGGTTTAAAGGTGCCCTCCCACATACAAAAGAAAAAGTGAGACTCAGTCCACTTGGAAGAGATGGAGCAACTTGGCCAGTCCTAGCTGCCTACACATCACATCCAGACATTGACACAATGCCAGTAGCAGACTTACATCCACTTCATAAAGAAATAATAATACTTTACAGAAACCTGACACAGTTCATAATGGGAACATTCATACTTCAGTCAACAAGGGCTACACAAACAGGACAAATTCAGGGATCTACAACTAACATAACGCCACAAACGCTACACACAGTTATGGATACAATGCCCACTAGACATGAGCAAATGCCATATTGGATAGCTTAGAAAATAACACAGCTAGAGGCAGTATTTCCACACACAAGCCCTCAGGCAAAACACAGAATGCTAACATTCTCCTGGTGTCCCTTCATTAGCAGTAATATCAGATGTATTAGGACAACTACAGAATGAGTATGGAGCAGAACCTTCTCTGAACTTAGGGATGAAATTATTAGGAAATGTTGCCCAAGTATCAGCTATCATATTAGCTAACATTAAAAAGGATGCAGCAGCAGTGGTAATACGCCAATCCTTGAGGGATTTCACTCCTTTACAACAGTAACATGAATTACCTAAGATTATCGTATACACCTGTGCTGAATTAGGTAGAGATAGTCTGGCAGCTACATCAACAAAACCTCAACTCATGGGTGGTCCTCAAAAGGCAAACACGAAGCAAGCATTTGATTCTTCCAAGAAGAACTGGGATAATAACAATAAAAAACAAAAGAATTGAGAGAAGAGCTCTCAATCCAGGGGTTGGTCTCCTCAACAGGAGCCGTCCGAAAGGAAGTACATCCTTAGGAATAGAGATAACATAAAAAATCTGACAGGTATCAGGATACTGATACACGTACCTCTCGTTCCTTTCAGGGTTCATCAAAAACTCCAAGAGGGAAGGACGGTCAGAACACAGACAAGAAGAGCGTACAAAGTCCGAAGACACACAACACACTTCAGACTACAGATTCAAAAAAGAAGAAAAACTAAAATCAAAACCTCAATTTAAAAAGAGGAAATTAGCAGGTTTAAAGTTAGAAATGCCCAGAATTCTGAGGACTCAACTTCTGAATGGGCAATGGGCTGTTACAATGCTAGGCAGCGCAGCAGAATTAACAATAGCTCACCAGAACATGATGGAATGTCTGGTGCCAGCGGCGTTGAATGAGCATATCACGGTGGAAACACCTGATACAAGTGTAAGTGTCCCACATAGGTTACATGAAATAACACTCCAGATGGAGGGGGACAAACCTAGAGAAATAAAAGGTCTCTTTTGGGAGAACCTGACTTACGGATATGATATCCTTTTAGCTGAAAAATATTGGTAGCCTTAACTTTCTATGGATTTCCCAAAGGGAGAAACAGACATGTTATCAGCTTTTTCTGACCTAGTTCCAATACACTTATAATGCACATACGCTCTGGCGTGGGCGGTAGCCCTTGCTTCAGCATTATATTGCAACTATGTTGGGTGGGATGCTGAGTCACCTCACCATACAATCCCAGTAAAAACTACTCCAGCTCCACAGAGACAATACCCAATAAAAAAGAAGTGAAAAAACAGGTTAGGGACATCTTAGATCAACTTGAATACCAGGGTGTAATTGAAAGTTTCAACTCTTCAATGAATAATCCTTTGTTTCCCGTGATGAAACTTTATAATTCATTCTGTCCAGTTTTAGACTACAAACATCTGAACATATGCACTAAAATGTTTGCAGTACAGAATTCACACAGTGCCGCATTAATGAATAGCATTCTGTAGAAAAAATACAAAACAACACTAGTTATCTCAAATGGATTTTTCTGCCAAAATATAGCGCCTAATAGCAGCTATTTTACAGCATTCTCAGCGCTAGGTTCCCAGGGTCAATTTTGTTGACTCCCCCAAGAGTGTAAGAATAGCCCTGGGTTGTTCTCCGCTAGGGTAACAGAGTTACTTCAGAATTTGGATGAGGAGGCATTCTCCTATGTAGATGATATTTATCTGGCGGATGATGATTTGAAGGATCACTTGGCCAGGGTGAGCAACATAATTCTGGGGTTCACCTCTGAGGGCTACACATCTAACTTTGAAAAATCAAAGATAGCCCAACTCAATGTCCTATTTTTGGGATATGAGTTAACAAGTGAAGGTAAGAGTCTGGCAGCTAACTTTTCAGAAAAGTGTGCTCTGATCCAACCTTCTAAATCTATGAAGAACTTACAATCCATACCTGGATTTTTACATTGTGGCAGAACATACATTTTAGAATACGCAGAAAAAGTAAAACCTTTCTATGACTTAATAAGACCTTCTTTTTCAGTTAGGCATTGGACACAGGAACACACAGATATCCTTTGTTCCCTACAAACTGACATGATAGCTTCAAAACACTTTCAGACACACGTGAATGTCCGCAACCTGGTGATCCGTGTTATAGTGGGTCAATCTGGGTACACTTACCTAACCTTCAATGAAGGAGAAAAGTACCCATTGCATACAGATCACACTTGCATACAAATGCTGAAATCGTTGCTTCTACGGAAGAAACTCTGACAGCAGTACAGACCACCATAGTGAGAGAAAGAGCACTAGCTCAGGAGAAACAAGTAATTGTTGTAACTCCGGTACCAGCCTTAGAGGCTGCTACAAAGGCAAGCGTTCCTAAAGCTAAAGCCTTACATGCAAGATGGATACATTGGGCTAATTCTCTCACTGCGACAGATGTAGAATACAAATATGACCCTAGTCTAAAAACACAAGCATTTCTGCAATATGAACAAGAATATTGTTTCCCAAATGAAATAATGCCTCTAAATCAGTATGAATACATAATTTACACTGAAGCATCTGCTCAGCCGGACGTAGGAAGTAAAGAGCAATACAGCACCGCATGTGCAATTGTGAAGGGTCGTATGCAGGACAGCAAGTTCCATCCAAGAAGTACGAAGACACAGTCTCTAGGAGACTGCACTGCTCAGCTGGCAGACCTAAAAACCCTGTTACTGGCACTAATAAATAAGGATCAAGAATTCCCCACACTGATTGTGTGCGATTCTTTTTACTGTGTCCAGTCATACAATAAATATCTACACTACTGGGTCAAAATGGGTTTAGATACTCAAGAGGTGGCACAATTAAGCATAAAATGCTATGAGAACAGGTAGCTGAGTTGAAAAACGAACTACCAAGAGCTCACGTGATACACATGCTGAGACATCAAGGTGATGGCATTCATGTTGAAGGGAATTCATTGGCTTACTCGGTGGGGGTGTCTAGAACCAGTCTAAACACCAATCCCACAGTCCATGTTGTCTAAACGCATAAATGCCATATAGGTTTACAGGAACTACACGACATTACATGTCTCATCAATTTTGGTGTCATCTTTTTGTAAAAGCAAATTTTCCCTTTGGGTCGGCTGTCTCGTCAGATTTCAAGCTAAACCATATTTCTAAATTCATTTTTTTATTTCTTCCATGCATTCTCTAGAACATCACCGTTTTGTGTGTAAATGTTCTCAAGTTAATGTACCTCTCTTCTAAAGCCATTATGTATGCCTTTTCTACAGGTCAAAATAGATAGGATAAATTGTTTTTTAAACCTTTAAATATCTATAGGTGCATGTAGAAAGAAATCATACCAGCCAGTGTCCATCATTTTTGCTTGCATGTGTAAATTCATGCTGTTAAGTAACCCTGGGCGCAGTCGCGCTACGCGAAGCTACGCGAAGACGTTCTCGCACTACGCGAGCTTCGCGAGCGTGCGTAGTAGCTTGCTGGACCCGTTCACGAGCCGTTTTTATTGCTTGGGAGCGCATTGTGCGTGTTGGGGGCGCTGTCTGCGTGTTCGGGGGATTGTAGCGTGCGACCTTACCCATGTGGTGGGCTATGGGCGCGGCCATCTTGTTTTTTCAATTGTCCCGCCCGCTCGCATCCCCTATTTCCTCTTCCGGGTCGCGTATAACGTGTTTGCGCGGTGCACGTCTTGTTCGGGAACACAACTACTTGTTCACGCTGACAAAGTGCATGTTCGCGTGAAATCGCGCGCAAACTTACCCACATGGTCGCGATGGGCGCGGCCATCTTGTTTTCCACACTCTATGCTATGGTTCTGGGCCCAGTTTTCTATCCACCTTATATCTGTGAAATCTTTACCTATTTTCACGGTCTTTCTTACTTTTTTTACTTATCATCTATCTCTCTCTGTCCCTAAGTTTATATTTTGCATTTTATTTCTACTTTTCCACCTTTTTTTAAAACTTTTCTACTGTTTTATTTTACTTCTTTATTTAAGCTCCTACTTCTTCCCTCTAACTTTTTTTCCTTTTGTTCGAACTTTTCTTTTCCACCTCCACCTCCACCTGGACAAACACCTCAAAGCCCGCCAATTGTAATGGACCCTGTTGATTTGCCCCTTTTTTAATACTTTTGTTGGTGGGTGGGAATTGGGTGTTGGGGTTACTTTTGTGGGACATTCTTTGGACTTGTACATTGGTTGGGGTTAGGGTGGGGATTGGAGTGGGATAGGAGGACTAGGAGGATTTTTTTTACATCAATAAATGTTATTTATTTTCAACTTACACATATGATGTTGTTTTGTGGTGGGGTTACTGTTGTACATCACAAGGTTTACTCTAGATGCAGGGCAGCGGCCAGTGTTTGATTGAAATACTTTATTAATTGACCACATGTGTAACATGCAAACAGATAGATGCAGTACCCCTCACTCAGTTATATTTGTCCTATTAGTACTATCAGCCTCTCCTCCATTATACCTCCCAGCAAACTTCTCTTCTTACCTGTGATTGATGATGATTAAGTTTGGCACCGCAAGGGCTACATGGTTTCCCAAGACAACGGAGAATATGCCATGGTTGTGTGATGGTATTAGTAGACTTGACACTGGCACTGGCATTGGCAAACAAAAACAAAGAGACCGTCATTTGCCTGAGAGAGAATGTGGGAGAAGTAGAAAATTACAGTACATAATACTGACAAAAAAATACAAACAATATTGCAACTGCTAAACAAACTCAAAGAAATCAATGGTGTCGGGGACTGTGCCAAGTACAAGAAGATAACTGTAGTTGCGTTGGAGTCATTAAAACACAATAGAAATCGTAAAGGTAAATGCTCTAAAATTAAATTCAAACAATGCCAGCAATGATTTACATTTATTCGTTGGGTCACTTTGGGAAAATAATTGCCTTGTACACTAGTACATAAAGTGAGCTTGGGTGGGCAAGCAGAAGAAGTTCCTCGCCCTGCCTCGTTGACATTTGATTTCATTAGTGTTGCTTTCACCACATCTGCCCCAGCAAGCGTGTGATCAATTGTTGGTGTAGATTTAATGTAGTAACATCACACCTCAATATAAAACCACACATCCCGGGAGAAGAGGGTTAGGGTTTGATGAATGGATGGGAACAGGGGTTTGGGGAAATGTTTGACAAAGAAAAACAGTACGCATGGAGACAACAAAAGCAAAACAATGAAGACGATGATTGCTGATCCACTACTACCCAATAAATGTAAAGTCAAGTAAGAAAAACGAAATGGATGCATGATGAAGGTTTATTATTAACTTGATGGTTAATAATAAGTGGTAATTACTTAACTACTACTACACAATTCAAAGGAAGTATTTCTTATATATGATATTATGAATATGACTTTTGCCTAGGCTGTATGCCCTCTGAAAAACCGTAATACCTGATGTAGCGGGCTGAAAGCTAGCAAAGAAAATTAAGAGATAGTTTAAGTGAACGATCAATTATCAAACACAAGCGTAAAATAAATGAAATGGAAAAAGGAATCAAAGAAAAATATGAAAATATACTAAAGTTAATGTATTATCCAGGGCCAAATGTGTAGTTGTATCTCGTCATTCATCTTTGTCATCCCTTCCATGGACACTGTGGCTGAATATCATTCTTGGGCACCTCTGGCTGGATGATGAGGAGGATTGGTAAGGTAAGTGTGAGTTGTTGCTCAACGTATAATAGCGCTGGGTGAAAGGCCGGCCTGTAAGTGTTGATGAAAGAAGAAATGGGGTATTACAAAATAAGTTAACTGAATTAAAACATAAAAATCAATTCCGGTGTAGTGCAAAAAAGACATGACTCGTGAGCGAGAAGATTTTCAGACTGAGGCTGCTTGGATACATTGATTAACTCTACTCTTCTAGTTGCACAGCAGTCATCGAAAAAAACAACAAGATAGGAGCCAGCACAGAACAGTTACAGGGCCACACCACAACACCGGGCCGTGAGTCTGTGGCCCAAACTCCATTTAACTATATTTTTCAGAGTTTCAGACAAAAGGCATATACATCAACCTAGCATTTTCCAAAACAAGTGATTAAATCAATGCGACACAACCAATAACAACAACCGCACCAACAGGATCTGATTCATCAGACACAAGCAAAAAAATAGCTGCTTGGTTTCTACAGAAAGGGATGGGTAAGTCCGTTGCTGTCGGAAAGCAAAAAGAGGATGAGCAAACCCGAGCACCAATGAACATTGAGCGGTTGGTCCAGGCCTATCTGGATGACACAACAGAGGTGTTCATGGAACAAAGCCCATTGGTGTATTGGTATAGGACAAGGAAGCAATGGTCAGTGCTCAGCAGGCTGGCGATAAAGTATCTAGCTTGCCCTATTGCCGGTGTCTCTTCTGAGCGTGTTTTCAGTGCTGCTGGTGCCATTGTGACTGTGAAAAGGACCAGTCTCTCGCCCAAAAGCGTGGAGAGGTTAACCATGATCAAACTGAATCAGCACTTCATACCACCAGACTACAAAATACGTGAATCAGAGCTGGAAGAGGAGAGCGAGTCGGAAGACATAACTAGTGGGTTACATGACCTACTTCTGTCAGAAGAACCACCAGGGTTTGAGGACAAGCTCCTCTTCCCTGACAACTAGGCTTTTAAATTGTTACATTCTCCCTTCCTTTATTTCTCCCTTCCTCATTTGTGTGTATCTGTCTTTCTGGCTCAAACTTCAAAACCAACACCATCTTCCTTTCTCTTTTAATTACCTACTGGAGTTGGACATCTGAGCATTTACTGTGCACTCCACTCATCAGTCCTGCTCCATCTTCCTGACTCACCCTAAATACATTTCCATCTTGCCATACATTGGATGGAGATCGACAATAGTGCAATAATGTAGCCTCTAACACTCCCTCCATAACAAGGGAAACGTACGTGACTATAGCCATCTTCTGTTTTGTTTCCAATCTGAAATGCATCACTGTCTTAAGGCTACACCTCTGTCTGCAGGCATACACAACTCTTCAATGTCAGAACTTGAGCAGGGCTCCAAAATTAAAGTAAACTCGTCATCCCTTTCAGAAGGTTCTGCTGCATCTGTGATCTGACAGCCACAAGAAGAGAAAGACAGGTATATGAAATGAATGATGCCATACATTCAGTCAATCTTACCACTATTCTATTCCACCACTGCACACACATGTAGCCTAGGTCTGCTGTGGTTCTTGTTGATTGGTTGTGTGTTTACCTTGTATTCCAATTCCTGAACATATTCCATCAATCATCTCAGATCAAACTGACTGACAGCGTGCAAAGATGGTATGGTGGTCATCATCATCA
Organism: Lissotriton helveticus; assembly: GCF_964261635.1. Taxonomy (NCBI): domain Eukaryota; kingdom Metazoa; phylum Chordata; class Amphibia; order Caudata; family Salamandridae; genus Lissotriton; species Lissotriton helveticus. The sequence goes on along the minus strand of NC_136059.1, from coordinate 777,192,393 downwards.
TCCGGTTTGGCACGTGTACGTGTTCTCCAACAGACCACCAACAGCAACTCAGTCTGTAGTGAGTGACTACGATTAAGTCCAGACTGCACCTGCAGTAGTAGGAGTACAATTGGATACATATTATTAAACAACATGGAAACATTGCCGTCACTTGAGACACAAGTACTTTGTTATTATATTAAACTACTAGTATAGTTCTACTTCATGCACATTTGCTCTGAGTCAGTAAGCATCCAATGCAATGTATGGCATCATTCATTTTATATACCTGTCTTTCTCTTCTTGTGGCTGTCAGATCACAGATGCAGCAGAACCTTCTGAAAGGGATGACGAGTTTACTTTAATTTTGGAGCCCTGCTCAAGTTCTGACATTGAAGAGTTGTGTATGCCTGCAGACAGAGGTGTAGCCTTAAGACAGTGATGCATTTCAGATTGGAAACAAAACAGAAGATGGCTATAGTCACGTACGTTTCACTGTTATGGAGGGAGTGTTAGAGGCTACATTATTGCACTATTGTCGATCTCCATCCAATGTATGGCAAGATGGAAATGTATTTAGGGTGAGTCAGGAAGATGGAGCAGGACTCTGATGAGTGGAGTGCACAGTAAATGATCAGATGTGCAACTCCAGTAGGTAATTAAAAGAGAACGGAAGATGGTATTGGTTTTGAAGTTTGAGCCAGAAAGACAGATACACACAAATAAGGAAGGGAGAAATAAAGGAAGGGAGAATGTAACAATTTAAAAGCCTAGTTGTCAGGGAAGAGGAGCTTGTCCTCAAACCCTGGTGGTTCTTCTGACAGAAGTAGGTCATGTAACCCACTAGTTATGTCTTCCGACTCGCTCTCCTCTTCCAGCTCTGATTCACGTATTTTGTAGTCTGGTGGTATGAAGTGCTGATTCAGTTTGATCATGGTTAACCTCTCCACGCTTTTGGGCGAGAGACTGGTCCTTTTCACAGTCACAATGGCACCAGCAGCACTGAAAACACGCTCAGAAGAGACACTTGCAATAGGGCAAGCTAGATACTTTATCGCCAGCCTGCTGAGCACTGACCATTGCTTCCTTGTCCTATACCAATACACCAATGGGCTTTGTTCCATGAACACCGCTGTTGTGTCATCCAGATAGGCCTGGACCAACCGCTCAATGTTCATTGGTGCTCGGGTTTGCTCATCCTCTTTTTGCTTTCCGACAGCAACGGACTTACCCATCCCTTTCTGTAGAAACCAAGCAGCTATTTTTTTGCTTGTGTCTGATGAATCAGATCCTGTTGGTGCGGTTGCTGTTATTGGTTGTGTTGGTGACTGCTGGGAAGCAAACGCACTGCTCGCATGCTATGAAGAAGAACTTTACTCTGTAGGATGCTCAGTAGTACTTGCACTGTCCTGGGCTGGCACTGGCAGGCCTCTAATTGAGAGCTGTTCGTTTTCTAAATCAGTGGGTTCCTCGGCTATTACAGTTTTGTACTTGGCAACATCCCCTTCTGAAAAAGGAATTACTGTATTACTGTTCACAAATAATTTGTACCGTGGATCCAAAATTGTGGCAGTAATGTAATGTTGATGTGACACAATCTTATTTTTAATCCTTGTATTCTCAGATAAGCGGCCGGCTAAGGACTTTGCCAAATTACATGCTTCAAGTTTTCCTTCAACACTTTTGTATGTTTCAGACACCTCCTTCAGCTCTTGCTCAAGCATGTACAACAATGGGATAGCTTGGCCCATAGCACAGTCCTCCCTGCTGACTGCACGTGTGAAGACCTCAAAAGGAAGCAGCAACTCTGTCAGGCATTTAATGAGGTACCATTGCGACATCTCAACTGTTATGGCTTTAATAACAGTTGGATCCCCTGATCTTCTTGACATTGTCATGACATAAGCATTAAGTGGTATGTACTGCTCAAACAGCCGATCAAGCATGTAATAAGTAGAGTTCCAACGTGTTGTACCTCCTGGAAGAGTGCTTTGACTGGCATTTTATACTCACGTTGAATGACCCGAAGCTGCATCCGGGCTTTAAAAGAATGATTGAAATGCGTGCAGATTCTTCTGCAAATGGTCAGTAAGTTGCTGACTTTGCTTTCATTTTTCAGAAAGTCTTGAACCACAATGTTAATGCAGTGTGCCAAACACGGGACCCTGAAATAGCGACCATCTTCCATGGCCTTAACTACATTACTGCCATTGTCGGTGGCAACAAAACCAATGTTAAGGCCTCTTGTTCGCAGCCATTCAAAGACCTTGCTGTTGAACTCATCCAAAATGTTTGCAGCAGTATGTGATTTCTCCATAGCAAACATGGCTACAGTAGCATGTCTGCGAGTATCATTAAAAATCTCAGTAGTGTCAATGCCTGCAGATATCTTGTCTCTAACACCTGAAAAAGAGATCCAGTGTGCAGTGATGCACATGTAATCAGTGGCTTGGCAACTGGTCCACATGTCTGTTGTCAGGTGGATACTATGCACAGCACTCTGCTGCAAGGCTTTTCCGAGCAATTCCAGCACATCGTGGTGTAGTGCTGGAACAGCAACACTGGCACAATAGTAGCGGCTGGGAGCATTCCATTTTGGGCAGAGGGTTTTCACAAATTCCAGGAAACCCACCCCTTCAACAAAAGAAAAAGGGAGAAGGTCCAGAGCTAATATTTTAGCAAGCTTAGCATTGTACAAACGTGCTATTGGGTGGTTGCGCTTGTACTTTCCCTCCTGCCTAAACATGCTAACAATGGTACGCTGCTTGGTATTTCTTTCAGTTATGCCCGATGCAGTACTTCGCGTCGCAGACTTCGCACCCGTACTCCTTGGTGTCTCCGGGTTACTCTTACTCTGGTGCCACTGAGATGTTGCTGATGCGGAGGATGTGGGATCTACCACTGCAGTGCTGGGGAGTCGGGCAGGGGTACCTAGTGTACCACTACCAGATAGAATGTCTCCCTCTTCTTCCTGTTCGACCCGTGGACCTTCTACTGCTTCCCCACCAACATTAATGGTACCTGCTTTTATGAGACGTAGGTGGTCCTCCCACTTGATTGCGTGGTGTTTTTTCATATGGGTCATTTGGCCTCCGGTACCATAGTTTGTACCGAGCTTACCACGACTAACAGAGGAATGACAAATGGAGCATATAGCAATGTTCTCCTCATTTGCGCTAACTGTAAAGAAGTCCCACACTGGGGAGCTTAACTTTTGTCTCCTGCTAGAGGTGCCACTTCCAATGCCGGATGAACTGGAGGTTGTGTGTTGAATTTCACTATGTGGCTGCGCAGTAGTATCACTACCTACTTCTGCTGAGGTGGAACTTGTGCTGGATGTAGGACGCTGCCGGCTCTGTGCAAATGTAAAAATGGAAGCTGGAGGTAGTTTTGGTGTGGTCTGTGTTGGCTACATCCCTAGTCGCAGCCATTCTCGCTAGGGTTAAAATGTTGGTCTCCATGTCCTCAGGGCCAGGAGTAATGCTTGTGATGACTGGGTCTGACTCGTCATCACCATCATTATCCGGCTGTTCAACATCGCACTCCATAAGTGGGAGGCTTCCTGGAACCTTCCTTTTCCCTAGCCTGGTCTTCTTGGGATGTCCCTCCCTCTCATGCTCAGATTGTTGTGGCTCCCAATTGAGATCAAGATCATCAGAAGGGATGCTTGGCGAAGAACTCGATGGACTAACCCTCCTTTTCCTTGGTGGGGATTTGGAAAACAATAGATCTCCTGCATGAGGTGCTGCCTCTTCTTGCTCTGCATCAGGCTCAATTTCCTGAAATGCCCCGACTTCGGGAGGAACAACAACTACTATTGCCGGTGGTGGTTCTTGAACAACAACTATTGCAGGCGGTGGTTGTGGTTGTTGTTTTCGTTGAACATCTACTATTGCGGGCGGTGGTTGTGGAACAACTACTATTGCAGGCGGTGGTTGTGGTTGTTCTTTTTATTGAGCATCTACTATTGCGGGCGGTGGTTGTTGAACAACTACTATTGCGGGCGGTGGCTCAGGTTGAACATCTACCATTGCGGGCGGTGGTTGTTGTTCACCACTTTTCTGCTGTGTTCCCTCTTGCGTGGAATGTGTACTACTTTGAGATAGCGATAAGTTCAGGTCAGGCTCAGTATCACTGCTTTCCACCATTAGGCTGGCTACATCTTCCCCACTCATCTGCTTGGGCCTGGGTTGGTGGCTTGGGCCCACTGATGCGGAGGTGCTGGCCCCAGCTTGAACCCCGGTCACGGCTGCTGCAGGCGTACTTTTTTTTCCCCATAAAAGGTTTTCGGGTCAACACCTGACTTAAGTGTCACTTCCTTCTTCTGTTCTTCCTTCTTCTTCTCAGCAACTTTCTTGGTCTTGGAGGACCTGGTACCTGCTTTCTTTGGGCCCATCTTCTTCAGATGTCAGCAGCAGCACTCAGTTGCAAAAGTTGCTGAGAATGATGTCTGGTCAGGTTAGTCACACCACACGTGACGTAGTACAGAAGGTCGTCCGTCTGGCAGTAGAACAGGCGATGAATGATGACAGGCACCTCCTCTTCAGTCTTTTGTGCACCTACAAGCAAAGAAGGCAGAACAACATCAGTCGAATGTGGATTTTTGTTAGCTTTCATTTTAATTACTACTAGAAGTATTAGTACACTCAGTAAGAGTAAGAATAGCAAAGAACTAAAATGCAAATGTAGTGGAAGTGGAACTTGTTTATCCTTAATTTGTGCATCATTTCGGATGGATGCAGCATCAGTGACCTGCAGCAGATAGCAATGGGGATGTGAACAGTAGTAAGCCAACAGGAACAATGGCAAGACACAGGCCAATTTGTCAAAAACAAAACAGCACACTACCACAGCTCCACATGGGCACTCTCATCACAGGTACATGGGTAAAGGCCAGAAAACAATAAACTCAAGCAGGCCTATATCCCTCCCTATATGGCCAGAAAAAGGAGGATGCCTGTTACACATCACAGCTTAATGCAAAAAAGAAAATCCCCATGGCTAAAAGGTTTGAAAGTTACACAAGAACACAAACAACAAAGGCATTTAGAGTTTACACCCAAACAGTTAACTACACCCCAAACACCACATTTGAAAATTCAATGCATTGCTACCCATGCCCTAAATGATGTTAAATTCAACAGACAAAATGGAAACCGCTACATCAAGCATCCCCGCTGACTACCTTTGGGACTCTAGGCCTACTGGCAGAAAGTCGATTTGTTCTCCTTGCTCTGGTACTTATTCCTTCCCTTGGTCTTTTTAACCTTCTTGTACCATACCCTGTGTACTTCCAACTTGGGTTTCGATCTCAGCTAACATTTTGTTAGAGAGCTCGATGAGACTTTGTTTTACTTCTTGTACTTGTCTTTTTGTTTGCTAAACTTCATCCCTTTCTTCTTCTTGTACCTGATATGGCACTGGTACTGCTGATCTGGATGGTCTCTCTTCTGGCAGTGCAACCAACAAAGCTCTTCTTTTAGGATCGAGGACCAAGGGCACCTCTTCTGTATTGCTCACTCTTTTAGTGTGTGAGGCATGAATCCAATTTGCAACTCCAGCACAGTTAGCAGTGTTTGTGGTCAAGATCACTTGGAATGGACTTTTCCATCTGGGTTCAAGACAAGTCTTCCAGACTGCTTTTTGATGACGACCCAATCTCCAGGACTTAGGTTGTGTCTCATTTCTTGGTGGAAGTCTGACGTGACCGTTGACACCTGATAAGAGATCGAATTAACCACATCAGCCAATTCTTTCAAGTAATCCAAAATTATTTTGTCTGTAATATTCACATGGGGCATTTGCAGGTTTAGGTGGTAATCTCATCATTGCTCTGCCTATCAATATATCATGTGGTGATAGTACTGTTTTTCTGTGTGGGGTTCTTCAATGCTCATTAACACCAAAGGCAAAGCATCAGGGTACTTTAGGGAGGTCGAAGCACTCACCTTTGCAAACTTAGACTTGATGGTACCATTCATTCGTTCCATGATACCTAATGCTTCTGGTCTGTAACTGCAATGTAATATTTGCTCAACCTGTAAGGCTGTACAAATCATCTGCATCACCTCATTGTTGAAGTGTGTTCCTCTATCTGACTCAAGAGGAATCCGCATGCCGTACCTAGGGATAAGTTCAAGCAACAACTACCTGGCTACAGTCAGAGTGACAAAAAAATAGATCTTTATTTGATTTCAAGGTTGATAATCATTAAAGCAAACACAATAAAATATATTCATAAGTTTCTACTAAAATTTATAAAATCAAACAGTAAAAAACATGAGATAAAAGGGAATATACATGTTTTAACAAGATAGAATGGTGGTTTTGGATACATTATTAATATTCATATACCAATTTATAATACAGAGATAGAGTTTTCCTTTCTTTTATAGCATCACTAATAAATATTGAGACAGCAGAACAGATACGGTCAGACTCAAGGCTACATAACAGCTTGCAGGCTTCCTGATAACCTATAAAATTCTTAGATTGTAGTGCTGGTCGCAGTAGGCGTTTCTTGAGAGTGCAATAAAATGCACAAAATGAGATCAAATTCATGGTTGTTTGGGCAGAGACTCCGTCACACGGACATCTAGGAAGTCGATTAGACCACGTGTCTCTTTTTGGGATAGCTTCAAGACGGTGTATGATGCCTACTCGGAGCCTTGTAAGATGAAATCATTTTGGGATATCAAGAACCATTATGAGATATCCCAGCATCCCAAGTTAGATAGGTGCATCAAGGAATGTCATCACTGGGACTTTCTGTCTTTTCTTGGTTTCTCTCATGGCTACACCTTTATTCCTAATAATGGCTTTGATTTAATTATTTTCAAACTGTAACATATTAACTGGGTTTTAATTTTAGGATCCAGATCAATTTCCTGCATTAGCCTATCAACCGGAGCCAACCAGTGAATTTTCTTACAATGCTCAAGGGTGAGACAGTCAGTCGGTAATTACTGATTTAGAAAATTTCATACTTATTTTTCTCCAGATGGAATATCTCAGATTTGCCTTAAGTAAAACCAGTTGAAAGAAGGGAGGATTAATGAAGGTATTTTAAACAGTCACCTACCCCTGGTTGAAACCAGGAAAGACAAGCCCCCTTTAACACATCCATGTATTCATGGAATAGCTGGACTATTTATGGCACTATTCCCATTGATTGTATAATCAACAGTGTGCCACGTCTCTTGAAGGCATTGAAAGTCTGTTGTATATATATATATTTACACCAATCAGTATTTGCTCATTTGCTTTTAACACCTGCTATTTCTCAGGATTTAAGGGGAAAAGGCTTTTTGGTAGTGTCTGCCTGTTATTTGCTTTAGTGTCACAAAGAGCGTCTCCCATGTCATTTTTTCCTGTTTCAAGTAGGGTAGCCCTCCAGGGGTACAACATAAACACCAATGCCACTCTGGTGCATATTATGGCAGCAGTCCTGATGGTCAATAGACAGTAGGGCTGCAAATCTATTGCAATCGAACTAGGATTGCTTGGGATGGCTACAGATTTCTGTGCCTGTAATCTGCATCTTGGGGCTTGGGGTTTGTAGAAATAAGCAAGTGGGACAGCTGTTTGCCGTGATGGACAAGGTACTTCTGTCATTGCTGAAGATGGAAAAGAAGCAACTGTACCAGAACATGGTTTCTAAAATGTATCTTTACACAGTTGCCCCTTTCTTGCTTCCGGCTAGTGCCCACCCAGTTAATTCTCCTTACCTTAATGATCTCAGCATGTAATAAATTGGCGTTGAATTTTTGGGATGACAGTCAGCGCACCACTACTCCTGTTTTTAAATCTACCCCAGCTTTCTTTGGATCTTGACTCAATCTTGGAGACACCTTTTAGCACTATGATATAGGGTTCTTGTCAGGAACATTGATTGATCATGGAGAAGTGTGGCTCACTGGTTAGAGGCGGCAGACCCGTAAGCAGAGAACGGCCCGGGACCAGGGTTCGATTCCCGACGCGGCAGGGTCGTGGACCAGGGTCAGCGGACTCGATAATTCTCGCCTCGGTGCCTACTCTAGTCAGAAACCACACTCGGCAACTCTGGGCATCAGCTTGCCTCATCTTCACAACGGCCCCCCCAGACCGCCGGGGATGCTTGGTCGCACCTTAGAGATACCCATCAGGGACCATCTCTCAGGGTGAGCCAGGACGGGTTCCCCAGCGGTCGAAGCGTGGAGATACTCCTCCGGGAGTCGATTCCTAGCGCTATATAAACCCACAATTAAATTGAAGCCAGTACACACATTAAGAACTGTCAGGCTAAAATGCATGTCAAAGTAAGAAAGGCTCAGAAGTATCGGCATTGGAAAAGATCTCCCCCAGCCACCAAAACCGTGTTAAGAGATTTTCTAACCATACTCCGAATATCACCAGTCTAGGATTCGAGAAGCAGTTGACATGATACTGGGAATAAAGGTCAGCGGTCTATTTCTTTTGCGGGCGAGGTGGCAGCAGAGAAAAACGCTCATGCTCAAATAAAGAACGCTTCACTTCAAGTGAATCCTGTGAGGCACCGGTGGCATTGTCCTACTGTGCAGCATTTCTGAGGAGATTTTGGTCCTTTCTTGACACAAAGCAGTGTCCATTATGGCGCTTGAGTAGCACATCCGTGCTTGTCATTTATTGAGTAAAGTTAGTAAAGTCCAGCTCGAGTAGAGTTAAAAACAACGCATGCTAATAAATTGTACTAAATATCTCAGATAGTGACAGGAGTCACTTCGAGAACATCTGTTTAAGAATTTCCTGTTTGAACTGCTGTCAAGAATCTGGTAGTGTTTCAGCAATACGCAATTCAATGCTACTTCAAGTTTGGAGGCTGTTTTTTGGCAAGCAAAATACTTATTTTCAGTTACTCAGCAAGTGAGCAGAGCCTCAGGTATTTTCTTGGAATTTAAAAGGCTTGATAATTCAATTGTGCACAGAACTTGCTTCATATGTATTGGAAGAACCCATGTCGTCACAAGACCTCATATTACTATAAGGTTGCACATACCCCTGCACAAAAAAATAGGCTGACTAACACCAAACAGATTTATTCTGCATCCTTTATTTCCCAACTGACTGAACAGGGTATTCAGAGTGTGCCTCATTCCGCAACAGATAGTATTACTGAATCAAACTGTGCAACAGACTTCCTGTCTCAGACTAGCCAAGAACGAGGATTTGAATACACCACGGGTTCCTACACCTTTACAGATCAATTTTACATCACGTGGAGGGGATACATTGTATGACATTATACAGTACATTGCATCAGACCCCAATTGGAAGGTGTTAGAACTGGGGGTCTCTAGTTGGCAGAGGTAGGTACCACTGTCCAAATAGGGACCCTTGCTTCTAGTCAGGGTAAGGAGGAAACACTCTTAGATAACCTCTGCTCACCTCCTGGGTTGCTTTGCACGAGAAGACAAGGCTTATCGAAGGTAATGTGTAAAGTATTCGTACCAACACTCACAGTAACACAGTGAAAACGCCACAAACTGACTCCACAACAGTTTAGAAAAATAAAGGTATTTAGTCTAAACTACACAAGACCAAAATGACAAAAATCCTACATACACAGTTCAAGAATATGGTTGCAAAAGAGTTCTTAAAGTTCCGATAAAATAATCCACAGTTGCGTGAAAAGTTCACAGTTGCGTCACGATTAGCCAACAGTACCTTTAAATGCTACAAAGTTCCAAAACAGAAGGTGGTGCGGTGGAAAACAAGCGATGCGTCACTCCTGAGACCTTGGGGAGGTGATGCGACAGCCCCGCTGGATGTAGCGGGTGTGATGCGGTGACTCCGGTCTGTATGGGGAGGGATGTGATACCTTGTATGGATTCCGGTGCGGAGGTTCCGTAGTGAAAGAAGCTTGCAAAGGTACGATGCAACGATCTTTGGAGTTGCGACGATCTCCGCGGCGACGATGCGCGCACCAGCGGTGATCTTCCTCTCGCAGCTCTTCGATGTGATGGCTCTGCGACGACACTCGCAGCGACGTGATACAGTCCGCAAGCAAGCGGTACGATGATCTCACCCTGCGACGACAGGCTCTCCGACGACACTCGCAGCGATGGTAATCTTCCCGCAACGGTCGGGTGCATCATGCAAACAAAGGATGCGACGACGACAATCTCGGCCTTCGTAGCAGCAGGAATTTCCTCGCACTGTCGGGGATGCGTTCCGCAAGCGAGCAATGCGACAAAACTTGCAGAAAGTCTTTAAAAGCTTAGTTTCCAGCTTCCCAACACAGGTACAAATTCCAGAGGCACCACAACTGGCCCAAGCACTCTAGGAAGGACAGTACTCTCTCAGCAGAGTTCAGGGAAGCTGGGGGTGAAGTCCTTTTGTTCCTGGGACTTCTTAACAGGGAGCCAGCTCTTCTCAGGCCCTTGGAGATTCCTTCAAGCCAGGGGACACAGCACCAAAAGCAAAGTCCTTCCCCTCTCCTTGGCAGCAAAGCAACAGCAGGTCAGTCCAGAAGAGCAACAGCAGGACAGTCTTCCTTCTTCAGTTTCAGCTTTCTCCTTGGCAGAGGTTCCTTCTTGATTCCAGGGTGATCTAATTTTCTGTAGTCAGGGGTCCTGTACTTATACCCCTAAAAGTCTTTAATCCCTTTGTGCAGGAGCACTCTGAGCCCGGTCTGAACCAGTTCTGGGTGTTCCTTGAGCACTTTGTTTTCCTGGCCTCTCCTTTCCTTTCAGGGAGAGGGGCAGGGTCGTCAGCCGCCCAGCAGGAGGTGGAGCCAGCATTATGGAAGGCAGGAATAGCCCTATTTAGGCGCAGGTGCTATTCCCTCCCACCACTCAAGATGCAGATGCAGCCATTCATCCTAGGGCTGACTCAGCCAGCCTCCTGGGGGTTCCCAGCCCCTGTCACTCTCAAACCAGACAGACAATTCACAAACGGGCCAATGCACACAGAAGGGTCAGACAAGAGAACAGAAACTTTCTAAAAGTGCTGTTCTCAAACACAGGATTTAAAAACAACTTTTCCTAAAAGATGTGTTATTAAATTATGAGTTCAGGGATACCAGACTTTTATGTCCTCTCTTGCTCCTATCGGAGGATATGCTAGTAGCCACTGCAGCCAGCATCCCCCATGATATCCTACTGGGCAAGATAGCCTTACAATAGTGAAAAACGAAAATGGCTGTAATTTACTACCAGAGCATGTCACCAGGAGGACATGGCAGTTCACAGACTGCACACAGGCACTGCGGAGGCAGGCCTCAGACACCATTTTAGGGCTACTCATGTGGGTGGCACAATCAGTGCTGCAGGCCCACTAGTAGCATTTGTTATCACCAGACCTGGCACACTCAGCGCACTTTACTAGGGACTTCTTGGTGACACAAATATGCCAATCATGGATAACCAATCTCAATAACAATTCACACAGGGAGCACTTGCACTTTGACACTGAACAGCAGTGGCAAAGTGCCCAAAGCATATAAACCAGCAAAAACAAAATCCAGCACTGCATCAAAATACAGGAGGTAGAGGCAAAAAGATAGGGGGAAACCACGCCAAAGATGCCAGGTCTAACACGTGTCCCCTCCAGCTGAAAGTGGGGATAACTACCCATCCTCTTGGAAGTTCTCTTCACTAAGGCGGAAAAACCTGAACAGACCATCAGCATTGCCGTGTTCTGTGCCAGGGCGGTGTTCCACCGTGAAGTTCATTCCCTGTAGGGAGATGGACCACCTCAACAGTTTTGGGTTCTCACCCCTCATCTGCATTAACCACCTGAGGGGCCTGTGGTCTGTCTGAACATGGAATTGAGTCCCAAACAGGTAGTGCCTCAGCGCCCAGACCACAGCAAAAGCTTCCCTTTCAAATGTTACTCCACCTCCTACTAATGAAAGCTACAAGTTGGTCACAGCCCTTGTCGTTGATCTGTATAGTACTGCTCCCACACCATGCTCTGATGCGTCTGTCTGCACTATGAACTCACTGGAGAAGTCCGGTGCCTTGAGCACCGGTGCTGTGCACATGGCAGTCTTCAGGGCATCAAAAGCAGTTTGGCGGGCTTCGGTCCAATTCACTTTCTTGGGCTGCTTCTTGGAAGTCAGCTCTGTCAAGGGGGCAACGATGGTGCCTTATCCCTTGACAAACCATCTGTAATACCCGGTGAGACCTAAAAAGTCCCTCACCTCTGTATGGGTCTTGGGGGGGGGTCCTAAGCCAGGATGGTATCAATCTTCGCCTGTAGGGGTGCCACGTGGCCGCTCCCTACCTGGTGTCCCAAGTATAGCACCATGGCACCCTATCTACCAAAACTCATTTCAAGCCCACTGCTAAAAATTCACTGCTCAGTTATGAAAGTTTTCATCCCAGACCTCTATGCGAAAATCTTCCGTATGGTCAGTATTTAAGGTTGGGACGAAATTGCAGCAAAATTAGAGACTACAAGATACAATCAGAAGCCCTCACACAAAAACTATCAAATAGAAGATATCCTAAGAGAATCATCCAAAAGGAACAAAAACGAGCGAGAAATCAAAATCGAGAAGCTTTACTGGAACCAACAGTGAAACAAGACACTACCATCCCACTAACCTGCATCACAACGTACAATTCCATCTCAACAAAAGTTGCGAAAATCATCCAGAGCAATTGGAGGATACTGACATCTGGAAAGCTACAGTGGGAGAAAGCCTTATTTTCTTACAAGAGATCACAAAATCTTCGGGATAGTCTAGTAGCCACGCGCCCCAGAGAGCACATCACCAGGGATAACACAGTACTCAACTCCTGGGGTCTGCCAAACATCACTGGTCACTTCGCCTGTGGAAATTGCAGCGTGTGTCACTTGACAAAGACAACGAAGAACCTGAGTCTGGAACCTGGAAAAACCTGGCAGATCCGGGAACACACTAACAGCAATTCAGACAATGTTGTCTACATGATAACATGTCCGTGCGGTTTAAAATTCATTGGCATGACCACGAGGAAGGTAAAGACCAGGATCTACGAGCATAGGAGTAATATCCGGTGCAAGCGTAGCACCAAAAAATTGACAGATCATTTCCTCACAACAGGTCACACTCCAAACGATATGACATGGGTTGTCATAGAGCAATTAGAGAGCAACAGGCACAACTTATCCAATGCTCTTTTGGAGAAAGAACAACGTTCGGTGTATAGACTCCAAACCCACGTTACCGGCCTCAATGACAATGTCCCATAGAGCTCCTTACAAAGATCCTAACCTTGCTCCAGAGGTTTTCATCGGCATTCTAGCTAATAACACATAACTGCCCAGGTCATGTGTACCTGTACTTTATGTACACACAACACCCCTTTGGGACTTAACTCTCTACCTTTGCAAGATTAGCCAATACATATCCTCCCACATGACAACTGCTATCCACTGTACTGTGTCATCCTGCTGATGTGCGGACTACCCCATCATTCACTAACTCCTCTGACCATTACCTAGGAGCTTAGTGCCATCATGGTACCACGTTTTTGCCATGTGTGATACAGCCCTTAAGTACATACATTTATCATGATCTATCCATCAGCATTCAAATTAACATTTGTAACCCTGCCAAATGTAAGACCCATTGGTTTCTGTTTCTGGGCTTACTCATGCATACCCGCCCGGACACCTTGTCACGCACCTTTATACTAAGAGCAGACATTGTTTTTCTTGTGCATTTTTTCTGTGCACTTATGAGCATTTTACATGCATTAAGACTCCCGTTTTTAAATGAAAATTTGTTACATGGTTCTGCAGTTGCTATGGTGCTGGCGAGGGTGTTTAATAAAGTTTTGATGCACTTTAAGCATGCGCAGTTCACACTCCTCTCCACGCACCACCACGTTCCTTCATTTGGTGCACTTACGAGCATTTTTACATGCATTAAGACCCCTGGTTTCCCGTTTTTCAGTGTTGATAAAAAAAGTTTTATGTTTCAACAGTTACATATTGACGGCGAGGGTGCTCAATAAAGTTTTGACGTGCTCCAAGCATGCGCAGTTCACACTCCTCACTGCCTACCACCACGTCTTCTGTATTGGCAGTCTAGTTGTCCGTATCACGTGACACACGCATACGCGATGACGCGCCTATGCGTCCTCGCAACGGGTGCATTATCAGCAAACACCCGCGACCGACCACAGTCCGGATCCTGAGCCACGTACCAGGTTATTAAGCCTTGCTAGAGGTGACAAATGTGAGTAATATTACGCATACAACGGGCAGCTGATACCCATCTTTTACCATGGAGCCTCGGCACCTTTGTCCGCCCGTATTTTAATGCAGCATCCTAGGAGTTACTCAGAACATTCCCTCTTTGATATATTTACTTATAGAGTCCCGTAGCATTTTTTCTGGTGACAGGATTCATGATAAGAGACACTCGTAAACAGACAGTGAGCGTCTCTCCGCTTTGTTAAGTGTTGTATGTCCCGTGTGCCTGTTTTTGCACATGAGTTATGGATTCTCGAGGACTTATCACGTACTATCGTTCAGATAGTTATTTTAATGTTTTTACTTATCATTAGTACCCCACAGGATGTGCCATAGCGATATTTAGGCACCTTAAGAGGAATTAATGCTCATGATTACCTAATAAAAACACACCATGGCACATTGTAGCCACGCAAGGTTATTTTCAGAGTTGCCATGCATGCTCCACTCGCGCCAAGACGTGCATGATGCATGATAGAAGCAGGTATCACCATCTGGTTAGTGTTCACTTGTCACATGCACTATATAAGCGTTTCTGATCATAATGATATGATATGCTGGGTATTATATTGTTTCCTTTTCAGATGCTTTACGTGCAGGATCCATGAGTATGCTGATCCACCACATACACAGCACGCTTTAGGGTGCGCGCTGATATAACTACACTCCACAGTGGCCAGTGAAACATTTTTGGCCACGTGCACATATGGTCCTGAAGAAAGCCTCACGAGTACCGTAAAAGGCTAAAACTAGTAGACCTACACTTATTGAGAGGGATATAGAGGTACATTTTCGCCTCAATTATATCCTATTGATGTTTTTACTCGTGCCATAGGACCCTTCTATTAAAACTTTTCAAAAGGGTATTTCCTATAGGTACTTTTAATATATATTTCACTACACATAGCACTTTCACTCTTCACAAAAAAATCCCGCTCCGCTGTAGACCGGCGTTGCAGCACAGCTGGATCGCACTCGGTGATCCAGCTGGGCCCGAATGATGAAGCATGCCACCTACCAGATAGGTGGGTGAGGGGTTTCCTAACAACAACATCCTGTTGTTAGAAGTCAATGACCAGGTAATAGGGGACCATCCCTGACCTGTACCTGCTGAAGGTCTTGCCCTTGTTGTTCTAATATATATGCCAGGGGAAAAGGACAAGTACTACGGTCTTTTCCTCGCTCTCTTGTTGTTACCGTGTATCTCCAGTGTCCACATCATGGACGCACCAATTGGTGACACCTGGGGTCAGGGAGAACAAGGAGGAAAACGTACACAACACCTGGCGAAAGTCCCTCTGCTGTTTTGGGGTCAGGGTGGGCGAGAGGACCACACCATCCACTGACCCATCTTGCTTTTTGGCTGCCAGGAGGTCAGGGAGAGGATCACTATCCTCTTCCCTTCCAGAATCTGTAGCCATGAGCATTGTCACTTCAGACCTCTCAAAGTGGGGTTTGAGGCGATTCACATGCAAGACTCTCAGGGGCTGACTGGGAGTCTTCAAGTTAACCAGGTAGGTTACTTCGCTCTTGCACTCCACCACCTCATATGGCCCAGTCCACTTGTCTTGGAGCTCACAAGGCCCCACTAGCGCCATTACCCACACTTTCTGCCCAGGTTGAAATTCAACCAGAGTGGTATTCTGGTTGTACCATCTTTTCATTTCTTCCTGTCTAGCTTCTAGGTTCTCCTGTGCGAGCTTCCTGAAGCGTTGTGCCTGGTTGCGGAAGGCCAGCACGTAGCTGAATACATCCTGGGGTGTCTTCCCACTGGATTTCTCCCACCCCTCCTTCACCAGTGTGAGAGGTCCTCTAACAGGGTTGCCATACAGGGACTGAACCCTAAGGACTTCTGAGGCACCTCCCTGTAGGCAAACAACAGGCATGGTAGAAAGACGTTCCACTTCCATCTCATGGGCTCCGCTAGGCACATAATCATACCTTTGAGAGTGCGGTTGAACCTTTCAACCAACCCATTTCCTTGAGGGTGGTAAGGAGTGGTGAACTTATAAGTTACCCCTCAGTCCTCCCATAGAGACTTCATGTACCTGGAGATGAAGTTGGTACCCCGGTCGGAGACCAACTCTCTGGGGAACCCCACTCGGGAAAAGATCCCCATCAATGCACGGCCCACCACGGGTGCTGTGATTGTCCTGAGAGGGACTGCTCTCGGGTACCGGGTGGCATGGTCCACCAAGACCAGGATGAACCTGTTGCATAAGGCTGTCTTGGGGCCCAGAGGCCCTACGATGTCGATACCCACCCGCTCGAAAGGGGTGCTCACCATAGGAAAGGGTTGGAGGGTTGCCTTGCACTTCCCTCTGCTCTTGCCACTGGCCTGACATGTTTGGCAAGTTCTACAAAAGGTACCGACATGCTTCTTCATCTGGGGCCAGTAGAAGTGGGTGACAAGCCTTTGGAAGGTCTTGTCTTGCCCCATATGTCCTGCGAGAGGCACGTCATGAGCCAGACCCATTAGGAAGTTCCTGAAGCGCATGGGTACCACCAGCACACGGGCTGCACCGGGCTCAGCAAACTTAGGCTCACTATACAACAACTCATCTTCCCAGTAAATGAAATGATTTTTGGATGCTCCACCTGCTGCCTGGTCTGCAGCCTGTTGCCGCACACCAATGAGGGAAGGGCAGTTTTTCTGCGCCTTGTAGAATTCCTCCCTGGTGGACCCACCTTCTTGCTGCCAATGGGTCAGCTCAGGCAGGTCACCCAGTTCGGCCACCTGTTCCCCTGTTGGTTCCAGGGCATCTCCCTCAGGTTCTGCTTCTTCCTGGACCGTGGGAACGGCTGGGACTGGTTTCCCACGCCCCCTACCTCATCCTCTCTTGACAGGTCTCCGGCTACTGTTTCAGGCTCCAGTTCTGCTGAGTCACCTTTACTGGCTGCCATTGCACGCGTGGTCACACAGATCCACGCAGGCAAACTCAACATCTCCAAATGAGTTCGGTGTTCCACATCCTTCCATGGAGAACTCTCCAGGTCATTACCTAGCAGACAGTCTACAGGCAAGGCATCACTGACAACAACTTCCAAGAGACTAGAGACCCCTCCCCATTCAAAGGGAACATGCGCCACTTTGCAGAGGCGCACTGAGCTGTCAGCTGCCACTACAGGGCGGAGTACATCGGGAATGACCTGCTCTTCAGACACCCACTGACACCTCACGGATGTCACGCTGGCTCCTGTGTCTCTCAGAGCCTCTATCTCTCTCCCATTGATGATCACCTTCTGCACGTATTTCTTAGTGTTAGGGGGCAGTATGGTTTCCTGGACCATCTCTTGGTCTCCTAAAGAGACAAGGGTCATATCTGCTAGTCCCTCCTCCCCACTAGAAATCAAATCCCCACCCAAAGCTACACTTGCTAACCCTGGGGCTGGAGCACCAGTGAGTGCTGGAGGTTTCTTGGGACACCTAGGAGCAAAGTGGCCCACCTCATTGCAGTGATAGCAGGTAGCGGGACCCCTGTTGTCCCTGATGTCTCTTTTGTCCCGCCTGCCCCTAGGGGGCCATGGATATCTAGATCTGGGGGTTTGGGATTCCTTTCCCTGGGAACTATTTTGGGGCCCTTGAGAGAACTCCTTTTGGTTACCCTTGTCCCCCCCACTCTTCTGCTGGGTACCCTGCCCACCTTTGGCTGTGGTACCCACAATTCCTCTGTGGACCCTGGTACTGGTCCAGCGGTCCGCCTCCTTAGCAAGGTCAATGGGGTCTGTCAGCTTGCTGTCTAAAAGATGCTGGCGCAGCTCTGGAAAACAAAGACTACTCAAGTGCTCCCAACTAATTAAATGCAACAACCCCTTATAATCAGTTACTTTGATGCCCTTCATCCAACCTTCCAGTGCAGGTGAGTACAAATTCACACACTCCATCCAAGTCTCAGACTCTCCCTTCTTAGAGTTCCTAAACTGCAGTCTGTACTGCTCTGGAGTAAGTCCATACCTGAGACATAAGGCCTCCTTCATATTGGGGTAGGTAATGGTACCTGCTAACTCTAAGGGCTCTAGAGCACTCCTCCCCGAAGCCTCAAAATGTTTTCACAGGCCTGACCCCCAATGCTGTTCAGGCACACCATTCATTCTCAATGCAATCTCATAAGAAGTAAACCAGGCATAAATATCTTCACTCCTATGGTAATTCTGTACCAGATCCTTTAGAAGATATACTTTTCCCCCCCTGCACCGGCTGTGCGCTGCCACCATTTGAACTGGAATCCACCTGCTTGGCCTTGATATCCAGTTCTCTCATGCTCACTTCATGAGCCAAAAGCAATGTCTTCTCCTCCAGGGCACGGGCATTTTTGCTCTCCTCCACCGCCCTTCTTTTTCTACCTCCAATTGCTTCATTTTCATTCTCAAGAATTCAATTTCATGATCTCTCACTTTTTGATTTTCTTCTAACTCTTCTGGGGTCAGACCCCGGCCGGAGTGGTTGCTGCCAGCCCTTGAATCTGGTCTGCTCACAGGCAATTCATGGGACTGAAACCCCTCCTTTCCACTTGCACCATTTCCTTCCTGGGCCTCCCAATAGGCCTTCAAGATGATCTGGAAGTCCTCCTTCCTGAGGTTGCTTTTTATGGGGCACTCAAACTGGCTGCAGAATTGTTTAAGCTGTGCAACTTTGTAGGAATACAAATCCTCAATACAAAATTCCAATTCTGCCTCTTCCACACTGGGTGCCTTTCCATTCAAAGACATGATGCTTTGTTAATCAAAAATAGAACCAACCCAAAAAAAAAAACAGTAGTATGCGGTGGCATAGTGGTCTGCACTCACTAGTGATGTACACCAATCACTGTGGGTCTAGTACAAATACAAGTTCAAATTCCCCAGCTGACCAACAATGTTAGAACTGTGGGTCTCTAGTTGGCAGAGGTAGGTACCACTGTCCAAATATGGACCCTTGCTTCTAGTCAGGGTAAGGAGTAAACACTCTTAGATAACCTCTGCTCACCCGTTGGGTAGCTTGCCACGAGCAGGCAAGGCTTATGGAAGGCAATGTGTAAAGTATTTGTACCAACACTCACAGTAACACAGTGAAAACACCACAAACTGACTCCACAACAGTTTAGAAAAATAAAGGTATTTAATCTAAACTACACAAGACCAAAACAACAAAAATCCAACATACACAGTTCAAGAATATGGTTGCAAAAGAGTTCTTAAAGTTGCGATAAAATAATCCACAGTTGCGTGAAAAGTTCACAGTTGCGTCACATTTAGCCAACAGTACCTTTAAATGCGACAAAGTTTCAAAACAGAAGCTGGTGCGGTGGAAAACAAGCGATGCGTCACTCCTGAGACCTTGGGGAGGCGATGCGACAGCCCCGCTGGATGTAGCGGGCGTGATGCGTGACTCTGGTCTTTATGGGGAGGGATGCGATACCTTGTATGGATTCCGGTGCAGAGGATCCATAGTAAAAGAAGAAGCTTCCAAAGGCACAATGCGATGATCTTTGGAGTTGCGACGATCTCTGGGGCGACAATGCGTGGACCAGCGGTGATCTTCCTCTCGCAGCTCCTTGATGCGATGGCTCTGCGACGACACTCGCAGCGTCGTGATGCGGTCCGCAAGCAAGCAGTGCGACGATCTCACCCAGCGACTACAGGCTCTGTGACGACACCTGCAGCGATGGTAATCTTCCCACACCAGTCCGGTGCGTCCTGCAAATGAAGGATGCGATTACTCTGGCAGCGGCAACAGGCGCTGCGACGATCTCTGCCTTCGCACTCTAGGAAGGACAGAACTCTCTCATCAGAGTTCAGGGAAGCTGGGGGTGAAGTCCTTTTGTTCCTGGGACTTCTTAACAGGGAGCCAGCTCTTTTCAGGCCCTTGGAGATTCCTTCAAGCAAGTGGACACAGCACCAAAAGCAAAGCCCTCTCCTTGGCAGCAAAGCAACAGCAGGTCAGTCCAGCAGGGCAACAGAAGGACAGTCTTCCTTCTTCAGTTTCAGCTTTCTCCTTAGCAGAGGTTCCTTCTTGATTCCAGGATGATCTAATTTTCTGTAGAGATGGGTCCTGTACTTATACCCCTAAAAGTCTTTGATCCTTTTGTGCAGTAGGGCTCTGAGCCTGGCCTGAAAACCAGTTCTGGGTGTTCCTTGAGCACTTTGTTTTCCTGGCCTCTCCTTTCCTTTCAGGGAGAAGGGAGGGTCGTCAGCCGCCCAGCAGGAGGTGGAGCCCTATTCAGGCCCAGGTGCTATCCCCTCCACCACTCAAGATGCAGATGCAGTCATTCAGCCTCGGGCTGACTCGGCCAGCCTCCTGTGGGCTCCCAGCCCCTGTCACTCTCAAACCAGACAGCCAATTCACAAACAGGCCAAGGCACACAGAAGGGTCAGACAAGAGAGCAGCAACTTTCTAAAAGTGCTGTTCTTAAACACAGGATTTAAAAACAACCTTTCCTAAAAGATGTGTTATTAAATTCTGAGTTCAGGGATACCAGACTATTATGTCCTATCTTGTTCCTATGGGAAGATATTCTAGTATCCACTGTAGCCAGCATCCCCCATGATAGCCTATGGGGCAAGATAGCCTTACACTAGTGAAAAACGAAAATGGCTCTAATTCACTACCAGAGCATGTCACCTGCACAAGTACATGCTCTACCTTTCACATACACAGCACCCTGCCCAAGGGGGTACCTTGGGCCTTCCAAACGGGTGACCAATGTGTACAGAAAGTGAAGGGTTAGGCCTGACCAGGAGGACATGGCAGTTCACAGACTGCACACAGGCACTGCGGTGGCAGGCCTGAGACACCATTTTAGGGCTACTCATGTGGGTGGCAAAATCAGTGCTGCAGGCCCACTAATAGCATTTGTTATCACCAGCCCTGGCACACTCAGCGCACTTTACTAGGCACTTCTTGGTGACACAAATATGGCAATCATGGATAACCAATCTCAATAACAATTTACACAGGGAGTACTTGCACTTTGACACTGAATAGCAGTGGCAGAGTGCCCAAAGCATCTAAACTAGCAAAAATGAAATCCAGCACAGCATCAAAAATACAGGAGGTAGAGGCAAAAAGATAGGAGGAAACCACGCCAAAGATGCCAGGTCTAACAGAAGATATGGTTAGTTTGGCCCACAAACACAAACACAAACAGATGTCAATCTGATACTAAACCGAAGGGTTTAGTATCCAAAGGCAAGACCCACGATATGTACAAAAAGAACACCCGGGGGCAGTGACATCTTACAGTGTTGGGAAGTTGTGCTTCGATTGGCTAAAAGCCTCAACACTGTCCTAGGTGATTCAGCACTTATCCTTTCTCTCAGATGAGGTGAATCTAAGGTGTTCTTTGTTAGGTCCTCGAAACCCATGTCAGAAACATTTCTATTACGCTGTCTATAATGAAACCTGGAAAATCTCTCAACAATAAGCTGCGGAGAGACTTTGTGAAATAGATCAAATTAACCTTAGAAAAGGCATTAGCTGTAGTTGGCAATGGTATGACTACATTGACATCCAGGATTTATTGAATGGGCAATATTGTATCATCTGCTATAGATATACTAAAAGAGGACTTGTCCATACTACAACACGGGCAATCTCAATTATGTTCTATTATTCTAATATAACCACTCAATCACTTGCAGAACCACACACACACACTTACTCAACCAAACAGCTACTCGCACTGCCAGTCACTCATTCATGCAGCCACTTTTAAACACAATCAGCCAGCATTACAGCGACTTCCACACCCACACACCCTGGTCTTCCAACCCGCCAACCCTACAGCTCCTCGGTTCTTTACGCACTTCTCCTTCGACGAGACCCAGGACCCACCTCAACCCAACCGCCACAAATCCGCCGCACCCCGAACCTCATTGTATGTCTATATTATTCCTTTCCGCTATTTTCTGCTGTTAGGGCCTTGTTTATATAAAATTACAACTCAACTTGGACAAAACCGAAGTACTTATCATGGGCCACACCCTGATGCCTGGAACAACACCTGGTGGCCCCACGCCCTAGGGACCCCTTCCTCTCCCACGAAACCACGCATGCAACCTCAGAATCATCCTGGATTCCAAACTCAAAATGGACCACCAGATCAACGCTGTCACCTCCTCCTGCTTCCACACTCTCTGCCTACTCCAAAAGACCTTCAACTGAAATCCCCTTGAACACAGAAACACCTTCACCCACGCCCTCATCAGCAGCAGACTGGACTATGGCAACACAGTCTATGCCAGGACCAATGAGTGCTTCACCTACAAACTCCAGAGCGTCCAGAACACTGCCGCCAGACTAGTCTTCAACCTACCGCGACACTGACACATTAGTCAACACCTATGAACACTACACTGGCTCCCCGTCAAGAAGAGAATCACCTTCAAACTTCTCACCTACACCCACAAATCCCTCCACAACACTGGACCCACCTACTTGAACCAACGCCTCTCGTTTCACACACCGCAAAGATCCCTCCGCTCAGCCCAGCTCTCTCTTGCAACAGTACCACGCATCAAGAAGACACAAATAGGAGGAAGCTCCTTCTCCCTCATGGAACACCCTCTCTCTCTACCTCTGACAGATATCAACACTCTCCAAATTCCTAAAGGACCTCAACACCTGTTTTTTTGATGAATCACTGCGACCTCCCCAGCGCATTGAGACCCCTTCGGGTGAGTAATTGGCCTTACAAACCCCTGTTTGATTGATTGATTGATTGACTTACTCATACAGCCATTAACACATCCAGTTAGTCACCCACACAGACATTCACACACTCTTACTTATAGATTCAGGCACACATTTTAATACAGTGAAAGGTGTTTCTAATAAAAAACATTTTTTCTGGAACTTTTTTGTTTTTTTCAGAAATGAAATACAAACTGGAAAAAAATATTAACTTGAAATAACCTACTGCTGTTTTTTCATTTGCCAATAACTTTTTTATTGCTTGCTGAATCTTCGTGAGAGTTTCAAATCTAACTTGCCAGTCACTTCAGCTGTTGTGTTGAAAGTTGCAGAGTGATCTTTCAAACAGGGGCTGAGAAAAACGGGGGTCCCCAAAAACTTTTTCTCAACGTTAATTTCTATAGGAAACTTTAGGTGCAGTTACAGCCTGTTAGCCCAGAAAGCACCCTTTTTGTTAAGTGGTGTAAATCTGTTCAGTAGTTTTGGAGATATTTAAAGAAATTCCCAGTTGTATATCTGGGGAAGCTGAGGATCTGCGACCCCTTCCAATCTTGTGTATGGGATCGTATGGCTGCAAACACTTCACACCAGAAAGTGATGGCAGCCATCTTGTGTTTCGGGTGAACCGAGTCAAATGAAAAACCATTTTAAAAAAGAAAAGTGACAGGGTAGAAACACCCTGACCCCCAAGGCCTTTTAGGGGTGGCCCCACAGGGACCCACCCAGGGCCAAAAAGCATGTTTTTATTAAAGAAAATTTAGCAGGAGTCACGTTGGAACAGTGATGCCCATCCAGCATTTTTTTTAAATAATGAAATTGGGCTCCTGCACTTTGTTTCTACTTGGCCCCATGTGAGCCAGGTCCCGGGGGCATGTGCTAATAGGCAGGCAGGGGTTGCCCAGGGTCCCCCTCCTATGATCCCTAGAGCCCCAGCGACCACCATCTCCCCATGGCATTTTTAATAATTTATGCAGGGGTTGTCGTCATGATAATGTTTTAATAATGTGGAGGGGCCTGTGAGACCCCCCGCAGCCTCGGGGACAGCCAATTCCCCAGGGCAAAAAATAAGATAAATGCAGGGTGTGGTGCACGTGTTTCCCCTGCAACCCAAGGGACCACCACCACCTTAGGGCTAATTATAATATTAATGTAGGGGGTCTCCGAACCCACCTGCAGCCTTTGGGACCGCCACATTCCCGGGGTTAAATATAATATTGATGCATGGGGGCTTCAACCCCATACAGCCCTGGGGTGCACCACCTCCCCGGGGCTGTATGCCGTAATGGAAGTGGAAGGGCACCAACATCCCCCAGGGCGGACTTCTGCAATGTCCCTTGATCTTGCAGTTTGCTATGCCTTGGCAGGAGCAGAAAATGCTCTAACTTACTAGAAGTGGAGCAGAATTGCTTTTGGACAAAGGGAGCTGCATGTTAGCAGTTCCCTCTGTAATTTTTTTTAAAAGGGGCGTACCCGGGGATGGGGTACCCGAGGCCGAAAAGGGCCATGAGAGGGGGACCTCTTTGCCCCCTGTCTTTTATAATAAAAAGAAATAGGCTAGGCCCCAGGAATAGAGTCCCTGTTGCCAAATTAGAGGGGGGAAGTCACTCCCCTTAGTATAATTTAAAAAAAGAATTGCTAAGGCCGGCCCAAGTAGATGGGGAGCCTCATGGCCCCCCATTCTAAAAAATAGAAAAAAAGAAGAAAAAACAGCAACTCGTCAGAGACCCAGCCCCCTTTCTCCACCACTCTGCAAACGCTCCTCCTGGCATGCTGTTGGTTGGGGGATTAAATCACCTTGACTGATGAGGGTCCTTAGGGTCCGACAAGACCTCCTGTTACCTCCAATAAGCACCACACAGCTGGATTGCTGCGAAATAGTTTGATGCCATGCCCCCTTTCTCCACCAATCTGCAAACACACCTCTTGGTGCGCTGCTGGTTGGGGGATGATGTCCTCTTGCCTTATGAGGGCCTCAGGACTAAAGTTGCATTCTTCCTTCAAGCAGCAGTGCTCCAGGAGGCATGTTTGTAGGAAAGTGCCCCTTTTTGCATGGTTGCCCCTCACTTTTTGCCTGACACGTGATGCACTTTGACTTGCTGTGCTCTGGGTCCCTGCCAATCAGGTCCCCAGGGATTGTTTTCTTTCCCAAAACGGTACATTTGTACCTACAATTGGCCTTTCTCTGGCCACAGGTAAGCCCTTTGTAAAAGGTACCAGGATCTTAACTAACCCTGGGACGAGTACTCCGCTCCACCAGCAGAGTTTGCAGAGTTTTACCAACTCCGCGCTCCGCTGTTAATGCAATGTTGCGGCAGAACTCCAACTCCATGGTGGAGCAGAGTACGAGGACAGACCCTTTAAAAAAAATTTTTTTTAAACCACTTATCTTCTCTTCTGCCACCCTCCTCTTTGCCGCGGTACCTCCTTCTTTCTGTCGTCCTCCTCCTCGTGTCCCCGTACGGATTATGTCTTGAGTAAACTGCACCATAATGTAAGGGTGCCTGCGTGCAGGGAAGGATTGTTTATGTGTAGGAAGGTGTCCCTTCCTGCACATGAACAATCCTAAAATGCCAATCTGTTACTTTCATGTGTGCTGCTTCATGCAGCGCACATGAAAGTGACAAAATGGCAATTTTGTAAAGGTTTGTTTATGTAGAGGAAGGGACACCTTCCTGTACATAAAAAAGCATGGCATTTTGCTTTTTCCATGTGTGCTGCACAAGGCAGCACAGGTGGAAAAAGCAAAAATGAGGAGAAATAATGTATTTCTCCTCGTTTCACCAATGTTATACCAGGATTTACCTGCTCTTAATTTTGACGCTGCCTCCTATGTACGCCAACCTTGTAGATAGGGGGCAGCGCGTCAAAATGAGTGGGTGTTGTGGTGGAACGGCCACCGCAACACCTAGCATCCACCCCTTTCAAGCTAACCATAGCGGGAAAGGGGGCCTTATATACAAGGCATTGTTAAGCCACGTTAAGTGACTTAACGCTGCCTTGTACATAATGCGCAGCCCCTGTAACTACCACAACATTGGTAAAAGTGACGTTGTGGTGGCGATAGGGGCTTGTACATATAGCCCTAGGTGGCTTGTTAACTGAAAGTAAAGTGCATGATTATGATGGACTTTATAATTTGTTTATGAAGG
Source organism: Lissotriton helveticus (assembly GCF_964261635.1). NCBI lineage: Eukaryota > Metazoa > Chordata > Amphibia > Caudata > Salamandridae > Lissotriton > Lissotriton helveticus. Next base: position 777,166,389 of record NC_136059.1, on the reverse strand, counting down.
AACACATATTAAGTAACTGCATTAATGAAAAGTTGCATCAGTATGTGGTAGACCTAGGTCCACTGGGTCAAGACAAGGGTAACCAAGACAACCCCTGGGGGTGACCAAAAGAAAGAGGTTTCAAAATCTCCCGAAGTGAAAGAGAGTGAGAAGCCCAAAGATAAAAACAAATGGTCTTCTAAAGGACCCCAAAAACCTGTACAGGGGTGTTGTCCCAAGAACTCTTTTCAGCCTACTGAATGGTATAGGGGAGGAGAGCATGTGCGGCAGCGACCAAGATGACTGCCTAGGAACGGAGCCCAGCACTCCGACGGGAGTGCTGTATTTATTATGCGGTTCCCGCGATCTTGACTGCATGGAGAACGGACCGAAAATGACATCGGAGCACGCCCTGCACTGAAGGCAAGGTTTTACATTCTTTTTTATGGCTTTCTTCGTACTTATTTGGGGCCTCTAAAATCTTCCTCAATATTGTGGCAGCCATTTTCTTTTATGGACGCTTGTTTCCCTTCAGCTTCGGGCTGTTTGTTACTATTTTTGAAGCTGCTTCCCAAACAATATTTGGTGCACAGACATAATATCGACTCCAAAATATCGTTTGGACAGAATATCGAGGAAAAAATATCGTTTGGACAAAATATCGACTGGACAGAATATCGACAGCCAAAATGTCGTTTTTAAGGTAAGTGCAGTAATATCGACTGTAAATAATATAGAAAGTGAAAATATGTAAGTATATACTATAGATAGTAAAATAAATTGTTTTTATTTTTAGGGTTCAGGGTCAGTTTTGGGTTTTTGGGTAAAGGGGTATTTTTAGGGTTCAGAGTCAGTTTTGGGTTTTTGGGTAAAGGGGTATTTTTAGGGTTCAGGGTCAGTTTTCAGTTTTTGGGTAAAGGGGTATTTTTAGGGTTCAGGGTCAGTTTTCAGTTTTTGGGTAAAGGGGTATTTTTAGGGTTCAGGGTCAGTTTTCAGTTTTTGGGTAAAGGGGTATTTTTAGGGTTCAGGGTCAGTTTTCAGTTTTTGGGTAAAGGGGTATTTTTAGGGTTCAGGGTCAGTTTTCAGTTTTTGGGTAAAGGGGTATTTTTAGGGTTCAGAGTCAGTTTTCAGTTTTTGGGTAAAGGGGTATTTTTAGGGTTCAGGGTCAGTTTTCAGTTTTTGGGTATTATTTTATTATATTTTATTACTATATATATATGTTTAATAAATATGAAATAAAAAATATTTATTTAACTTTCATTAATTATTTAATTATTATAAGTTAATTTAAGTAATTTTAAGTATATTTTAGTAATTAATTATTAATATTAATTTAATTTAACACTGTTTTTAGTAAATACGATATTTTTTACAACTATATTTTTGTAAACGATATTTTGTACTCGATATTTTTGTACTTACCTGTTTGTACATACAAACTCGATATTTTTGCTGTAGATATTTTTTCCTCGATATTTTGGGTAGTCGATATTTTGGTAGTCGATATTCTTTCAGTGATCCACAATATTTAATATTTCATTGGTCTTGTATTGGCTTTGTCTCAATTTAACCTACCTTTAGCCTTTTAGTCTGCAGAGATTTGCGCAACTAGCAGATTGTCTGTTTCTCTGGCTCTGGGAGACTATTGAAGGGAAACACTTGCCGATTGCTGCCTGCGCTCCTTTCTAGACTGTGCATTACTTGGCTGCGTGTCAGAACCCTACAGAGTTCCCCTGTTCAAGTGTGCTCTGTATGCCCCTTGTATGTGCAGAATAAATTGCATCGAGGTTCAGGTTTCTATTTGTCCCGTTTTTCTAGACAAAAGAGACAACTCAAGATGGCCACTGTGGGTCAGCGGTCTAGTGTCGCTGAGCTGAAGGCCAATCAAGAATATCCAGGTGAGGTGCGCACTTCACCTGAAGCCTTGGAAGAAAAAGGTTCGGCGTTTGGAGCAGCGCAAAGTTAGTCAGGGACCTTGCAGAGTGCTTTTCTTCGTCGCCCTTCAATTCTGCAGAGTTTTCGAGATATTTGGAATGACGCAGGGCGCGCTGTCACTAAGCCTTTGTTTTGAAGTTTGTGCTTAGGCTGTAGCAGAAATAGCTCGTTATTTTTGGCATTGGAGTTAATTGCGTAGAAGGAGCAGGTATCTGACTCATTGGGAAAATTGAGGCTCACACGTTTATTTGGTTTTCGTCTTAACAGTTCAGTGACAGTTCAGTAAGCCTCGGAAGTATTCTCAGCTTCACCTGACTAGAGACCCAATCGGAAACATTGTTGCTTCCATATTTGTTACTTTCTTTCTCTCTGCAATTAAGCGAGAGTATCTTAGTAGCATATGTTTAACCCTTCAATACTTAGGAAAGCTAGAGAGCTTGTTAGTTACCGTTTGGAAACTCATTGCTCCATTTCTCAGAGTTAATAGGGGTTGTATATAAGAGTAGTTGTTTTCACAAGCAAGATATTAAAAGAACAAAATAAAAAGACGAAAGAACAGACTAATCCCTGCTGGTAGTGAATATTTACTGGAAGTCTTCTGTACACCTTGTACTTTCAGACAAGGCATAATTTCCACAATACAGAAAAAAGGAGAGAGGCACAGGTCACCAAAGAACTGGGTATGTTTAGAGTAGAAGTAATTATATGTGTTAATATCTCATGTGATATACAGATTGTTGTTAATCAGAAATTCATTACAGTTCCACTAGACCATGGGTACTCACAAACTTTCTCTCGGGGGCCGAATTTACAGTGTGGTTTGTGGCCGAGGGCCGCACCGGTGGAGGCTAGGTCAGTGGGGGAGGGGGGAGGGACTAGGAAGAAAACAATTGTGACCATGAAGTTAAACACAGGCCCCTGCAGCGGACGCGTTCATCCACTGAGCCAACAGACTAGCATACACACACATCTCTCTTTCTCTCTCTCTCTCTCTCCCTCCCTCTCTCTCTGTCTCCCTCCCTCTATCTCTCTTTGTCTCCCTCTGTCTCTCTCTGTCTCACTTCTCTTTCTCTCTCTGTCTCCCTCCCTCTCTTTCCTTCCCTCTCTCCGTCTCCCTCCATCTGTCTTCCTCTATCTGTGTCCCACTGTCCATCTCCCTCTGTCTCCCTCCCTCCGTCTGCCCTCTGTCTGTCTCCCTCCCTCTGTCTCCATCCGTCCCTCTGTCTCCATCCCTCCCTCTGTCTCCCTCCCTCCCTCCTTCTCCCTCCCTCCCTCTGTCTCCCTCCTTCCCTCTGTCTGTCCCCCTTCCTCCCTCTGTCGGTTGCCCTCCCTCCCTCTGTCTGTCTCCCTCTCTGTCTCCCTCCCTCCCTCTGTCTGTCGGTCTCTGTCTGTCTCCCTCCCTCTGTCTGTCTGTCTCCCTCCCTCTGTCTGTCTCCCTCCCTCCCTCTGTCTGTCTCCCACTCTCCCTCTGTCTCCCTCTGTCTGTCCCCCTCCCTCTGTACCCTCCCTCAATCTGTCTTCCTCCCTCCCTCTGTCTGTCCCCTTCCTCCCTCTGTCTGTTGCCCTCCCCCTCTGTCTGTCTCAGTCTGTCTCCCTCCCTCTGTCTGTCTGTCTCCCTCCCTCTGTCTGTCTCCCTCTGTCTGTCTCCCTCTCTCCCTCTGTCTGTCTCCCTCTCTCCCTCTGTCATCCTCTGTCTCCCTCTGTCTGTCTCCCTCCCTCTGTCTCTCTCCCTCTGGCTGTCTACCTCTCTCCCTCTGTCTGTCTCCCACTCTCCCTCTGTCTCCCTCTGTCTGTCTCCCTCTGTCTGTCTCCATCTCTCCCTCTATCTGTCTCCCTCCCTCTCTCTGTCTGCCTCCCTCCCTCTGTCTGCCTCCCTCCCTCCCTCCCTCTGTCTGCCTCCCTCCCTCTGTCTGTCTTCCTCCCTCCCTCTGTCTGTCTGCCTCCCTCCCTCTCCCTCTGTCTGTCTGCCTCCCTCCCTCTGTCTGTCTGCCTTCCTATGTCTGCCTCCCTCCCTCTGTATGTCTGCCTCCCTCCCTCTGTCTTTCTGCCTCACTCCCTCTGTCTGTCTGCCTCCCTCCCTCTGTCTGTCTGCCACCCCCCCTCTGTCTGTCTGCCACCCTCCCTCTGTCTGTCTGTCTCGCCTCCCACAGTGTGTCTGCCTCCCTCCCTCTGCCTCCCTCCCTCTGCCTCCCTCCCTCCGTCTCCCTCCCTCTGTCTCCCTCCCTCTCCCTCCCTCCCTCTGTCTGTATCCCTCTGTCTGTCTCCCTCTCTCCTTCTGTCACCCTCTGTCTCCCTCTGTCTGCCTCTGTCTGTCACCCTCCCCTGTCTGTCTCCCTCCCTCTGACTGTCTCCCTCTCTCTGGCTGTCTCCCTCTCTCCCTCTGTCTGTTTCCCACTCTCCCTCTGTCTGTCTCCCTCTGGCTGTCTCCCTCTCCCTCTGTCTGTCTCCCACTCTCCCTCTGTCTGTCTCCCACTCTCCCTCTGTCTGTCTCCCACTCTCCCTCCGTCTGTCTCCCACTCTCCCTCTGTCTCCATCCCTCCCTCTGTCTGTCTCCCTCCCTCTGTCTGTCTGTCTCCCTCCCTCTGCCTGTCTTTCTCCCTCCCTCTGTCTGTCTGTCTGTCTGCCTTCCTCTGTCTGTCTGCCTCCCTCTGTCTGTCTGTCTCCCTCCCTCTGTCTGTCTGTCTCCTCCCTTCCTCTGTCTGTCTCCCTTCCTCTGTCTGTCTCCCTTCCTCTGTCTGTCTCCCTCCCTCTGTCTGCCTCCCTCCCTCTGTCTGCCTCCCTCCCTCCCTCTGTCTGTCTCCCTCCCTCCCTCTGTCTGTCTGTCTCCCTCCCTCTGTCTGTCTGTCTCCCTCCGTCTGTCTGTCTGTCTCCCTCCCTCTGTCTGTCTCCCTCCCTCTGTCTGTCTCCCTCCCTCTGTCTGTCTGTCTCCCTCCCTCTGTCTGTCTGTCTCCCTCCCTTCCTCTGTCTGTCTCCCTTCCTCTGTCTGTCTCCCTTCCTCTGTCTGTCTCCCTTCCTCTGTCTGTCTCCCTTCCTCTGTCTGTCTCCCTTCCTCTGTCTGTCTCCCTCCCTCCCTCTGTCTGTCTCCCTCCCTCCCTCTGTCTGTCTGTCTCCCTCCCTCTGTCTGTCTGTCTCCCTCCCTCTGTCTGTCTCCCTCCTTCTGTCTGTCTCCCTCCCTCTGTCTCCCTCCCTCCGTCCCTCCCTCTGTCTCCCTCCCTCTGTCTGTCTCCCTCTCTCCCTCTGTCTGTCTCCCTCACTCCCTCTGTCTGTCTCCCTCTGTCTCCTTCTGTCTGTCTCCCTCTCTCTCTGTCTCCCTCTCTCCCTCTGTCTGTCTCCCTCTGTCTGTCTCCCTCTGTCTGTCCCCATCTGTCTGTCTCCCTCTCTGTCTCCATCCCTCACTCTGTCTGTCTCCCTCTCTCCCTCTGTTTCTCTCAGTCTCTCTCTCGCTCTCTCTCTCTCTGTGTCTCTCTCTCTGTCTGTCTCTCTCTCACTCTCTATCGCTCTCTCTGTCTCTCTCTGTCGGTCTCTCTCTCTGTAAAGCTGCCTGCCTCTACTTCTATCTGTCTCTGCCTCTATCTGTCTCTGTCCCTGTCTCTGACTCTATCTAGCTCTGTCTGCCCCTGTCTCTATCTGTCTCTGCCTCTATCTGTCTCTATCTCTATTTGTCTCACCTCACCTGGCTCTCACTCCCTGCTGCCCTCTGTCACCTCACCCGGCTCTCACTTCCTTCTGCCCTCTATCACCTCACCCGGTTCTCACTCACTGCTCCGCCCTCCCACCTCACCGGGCTCTCACTCCCTGCTCTGCCCTCCCACCTCACCGGGCTCCCAATCCCTGCTCTGCCCTCCCACCTCACCGGGCTCTCACTCCCTGCTGCCCTCCCACCTCACAAGGCTGTCACTCCCTGCTCTGCCCTCCCACCTCACCATGCTCTCACTCCCTGCTCTGCCCTCCCACCTCCCTCACCCGGGCTCTCACTCCCTGCTCTGCCCTCCCACCTCACCGGGCTCTCACTTCCTGCTCTGCCCTCCCACCTCACGGGCACTCCCTCCCTTCTCTGCCCTTCCACCTCACTGGGCTCTCACTCCCTGCTCTGCCCTCCCACCTCACAAGGCTCTCACTCCCTGCTCTGCCCTCCGACCACCCTCACCAGGGCTCTCACTCCCTGCTCTGCCCTCCCACCTCACCGGGCTCTCAGTCCCTGCTGTCCTCTCACCTCCTCTCTCCCCCCATGTGTGTCAGCCTGGGCACACACACAGCCTCACCCCAGTACTTCACAGGTCTTTAAAAGACCATGTGTTTGTTAATGAGGCTTTGTTCACCTCTTAGCGCCCCTGCAGCTCCACTCTTGACTGTGGCTGGAATCGCCCGGCCCCCACAGAGTAGTGTCTCTGACTTGCACAGCTGCTACCAGAGGTGTTTGCTGAAGTTTAAAAAAAGAACACAGGTGCGATGTCTTAAGGTCCGCGGCCCGCCACTGAAGGCTTGCCGGGCCGCTACTGGCCCGCGGGCCGTACTTTGAGTACCCTTGCACTAGACGCAAACTGGTACCGAATTGAAGACAGCAGGAGAGAAACAGAAGACCGAAGAAAAGAAGAGAACCAGAGAATCCTGAGTGGCAATCTCTTCTCTGTCCCATCCCCTTTCCCCCTTGTGGATTCCTAAGCAGGCTAGTGTTGTACCACTAGCTGCAGGGAAACTGTGTTCAGGGGCATTGGGAAAAATGTTTCCTTCTGCTTCTGTGCATTTGAAGACTATAAGGCCTTCTGACAGAGTGAAGTGCCCACGCTGAATTTGAACCTGAGCAGAATGGCAGAGGGTTTAGATTTGAAGATGTTAGGGGATATTCTAGAAGGAATCCAGAAGGAGTTAATAGTAGTTAGAGAGGAAAATAGAGAGCTAAAACAGGATTTAATGACTTCTTGAAGAGAAACTTCAGAGTTGACCCTTAAGATGAATAGTTCAGCATTTGGCACTAGTTTTGAGAACCCCTCTTTACATGGAGATTACACTAGTGATCCTACAGCCTCTTCCTTTAAGGTAACAACCCAAGTGATTCATTCTCTGTCCCCAGTAATTCCCTTAGCCCCTTCAGAGGGATTTAATGGAGACCCCCAGAAAGCGCAAATATTCCTGACCCAATGTACCTTACATTTTCTGTGTCGCCCTGCTGTATTTCCTGACGCACAGTCGCGAGTGGCATTCATACTTTCTTATCTCAGTGGTGATGCAGCGTCCTAGTCAATGCTACTAGTAACCAGAAATTACCCAATTTTGTATGATCTCGACAAATATAAAAAAGAGTTCCTCAGAATTTTAGATCAGCGATAAGCCTCCCAGGCCATAGATAATGAACTGCTGGAGATCAAGCAGGGAAATCGAGATTTGGTTGCTTACTTGGCCCATTTTAACAAGTTAATCCTGGAGACAGAATGGCCAGAGAATAAAAGAGCAGCAGTATTTTATCGGGGGTTGAAGGATGAGTTAAAAGATGCTCTAGCTCAAGTGCCAAATAGACCCACCAAAATCTCTGCACTTATTGATTTGGTACTGGAAATAGATTTTCATCAAAATGAACGGAGAGGAGAGAAGAAGAAGGAATTTCGTTCAAGTACACCCATGTTTGATCGAGCACGGTCAGAGAGTATCAGGTCAAGTGATCCACAGCATGGTACGGAACCAGCGCAAATTGGAGCTATTGGTGGTCCTCTTTCTAAGGAAGAAATGGAAAGAAGACGTGCAAATAAACAGTGTCTGTATTGGGGAGGCAGTGATCATTTCATGCGCAACTGTACAAAGAAGCCAAAACAAACACCGCCGGAAAATGCTCAGCACCATCAATAAGTGGAGTTGGACTGATGGCTGCCGAAATGGAAACAACGCCAAAGGATTATTCTTCAGCGAACACACTGCAGTCTTCTTCCCCACACCTTATCATGATGATGACATTGAGGTTTCTTGAGGTCACTTTGAAGAAAATGACTGTCATGGTGGATTCTAGGGTGACAGGAAATCTTTGTGATCTCAAATTAGCCAAAAATATAGGTCGATAAGGAAATAGTAAGAGTGAAGCGGTGCGAGCAGTGGACGGTAATAACCTGACCTCCGGTCCAATAGTAAGTCACACTGAAGCGGTTGAATTGCAAACCGAGGAAGGTCATTGTGAAATCTTGCAATTTAATTTAATGGATGCTCCACAATTTCAACTAATTCTGGGGCTGCCGTGGCTTACGGAGCCTAACCCGACTATAGACTGGAGTGCACGATCCATCACGTTGAACTCAGATTTTTGCAAAGACCATTGTTATAAGGAAAATGACCAGAGGAGTGTGGAAACTCCAGCATTACGTCTGTGTGAAGGAAGAGCAACAGTTTGTGTGATTCAAACAACTGAATTGCCTACAGAATATGTGGAGTTTCAAGATATTTTCAGTGAGGTTGAATCTGAGAAGCTTCCTCCACATTGAGATTTCGAATGTAAAATAGAGTTAAAACCTGGCTCCAACCTTCCTTGTCAAAATACTAGGGGAGAGGGAGGTTTAAGAGACTAGGTCGACCTCCAAAGCTAACTGTACAAACAAGAATCCCCGTTACTGGATTCGTAGACCTAGCTCGATTCGTGGCAACACAGGTTAGTTGCCACGAATCGAGCTAGGTCTACGAATCCAGTAACGGGGATTCTTGTTTGTACATCCAACCTTCCTTGTAGCAGGATTTATGCTCTAACCGAAATGGAAAGTCGATATCTAAAGGAATATTTGCAGAAGTACCTCAATAATGGATTAATCTGACCTTCACAATCTCCAGTCTCTTCACCTCTCTTCTTCATCGCTAAAAAAGATGGAGAATTGAGAACTTACATAGATTATAGGTTAATAAATCATATAACAGTCAAGAATAGTTACCCTTTGCCCTTAATCTCAGTGTTACTGGATCAAGTGAAAAGTGCTCAAATCTACACAAAATTAGATCTGAGAGGGGCTTACCATCTAGTTCGGATAAAACAAGGAGACGAGTGAAAGACTGCCTTTAGAACTAAGCATGGCCTCTGTGAATATTAAGTAATGCCCTATGGGCGCTGCAATGCCCCCGTTGCCTTCCAATACTTTATCAATGATGTGTTGAGAGAATATATCGATCAAAGTGCCATTGTCTACATTGACGATATATTAATATACTCAAATTCAGTGGAAGAGCATCAAGAACACGTGAGGGGAGTTTTGCAGAAATTACGAGAAAAAGAGTTTATATGTGAAACTGGAGAAATGTGCTTTTAATGTGAACACTGTAGAGTTCTTGGGCTTTGTGTTTTTGCCCAATGGAATCACCATGGAAGAGAACAAGATCAAGGGGGTCACCGAGTGGGAATCTCCAAAGTCTGTGAAAGAAGTCCAAAGTTTTATAGGATTTGCAAATTTCTATAGGAGATTTATCCAAGACTTTTCCAAGAAATTAATTCCCTTAACTAAATTGTTGAAGAAAGGAGCTAAGTTCAGTTGGACCAGCGAATCTGAAGAAGCCTTTATGAAGTTGATGAAGGATTTCACAACGGCCCCAATCTTACTGCATCCGGATCTGAGTGAGCCATTTTATGTGGAAACAGATGCCTCCAATTTAGCATTGGGTGGAGTCTTGTCCCAAAGACACAAGACGACCGGACAACTATATCCAGTGGCCTTTCGCTCTCGAAAATTAACCCGAAAGGAAGTGAATTACACTATCACAGAAAAAGAATTGCTGGCCATAAAAGATGCGTTCAAAGAGTGGAGACATTATTTGATGGGTGCACGACACACAGTCACCGTCTTCACATACAATCGAATTCTGAAATTTTAAAAAATCTGCTAGAACATTGATTCCCAGACAACTTGGTTGGTCATTGTATTTCGCCGATTACGATTTTGTCATTACTTATAGACCTGGTTCACAAAATGGAAAGGCGGATGCTTTGTCCCGATTAGGCACCGAGAATGTCCAAAAAGAAATTGAAAATCAACCTATAATTGCCGAAGAGAAAATCCTGGGAGCAGTGTTAAAGGGAGGCATGGGAGAATCTATATCAGACTCTATGATGCCAGAAGAGGTCCGGAAGTGGGTGGATCAAGATTCAAGGAGAGAAGTTTGCGGAGGTTTGCCATACCATGATGGAGCCCTTTATTTGCCCACCGAAGAGTTGCAACAATGAGCCTTAAGAGAGTCTCATGACCATATTCTAGCTGGGCATAACGGTATTCAATTCAATTCAATTCAAAACTTTATTTCGATCTTTTAGATCATAAAAGTACATAATAAAAACATCAGATCATCAATTCTTGATTTCATACTACAATAGCGAGGGTCCAAAAAGATTCGATTTCATACACATACAATCTAGCAGCCCGGCATAAATAAAATTTACCATAAAAAGAAATTTGTTAATACAATAAATAGCCTAAATTATTTAAAATCTCTATATACAACCTTATAAAACGGTATTACTTATATTGTCCATCAGTCACATACAAGATATAGAAAAAAAAATTACGAGAAGAAGGGGACCATAAAGTTTCTACAGGTACTAAAAAAAACTGTACAAGTTGTTATTTTTATAATCTCCATCCTTTTTTTGTTCTAATGTACATCACAGAAGAGAGGAATCTTGATACACTGAAGACTACCATTTGCGTAGTATCTGTTCTCAGTACACGTTCTGCCTCTCTACACTGTCTTAAGTTTAGACTAATACACAATGGTTTTATCCAGTTCTTTCTCGGTGTATCATATAAAGGGCAGAAGAAGAGAATATGTGCATCATCTTCCTTAGCTTCACTGGAATGTTTACAAAATACGCACTTATCATAATCCTTAATGGTTCTATTATGATCCCATTTCGATGTATTTCCATTTGTTTGCGGTACCCCGTACCTAAATTTGAGGTACAATGATTTTGCAATTTGTGGGCATATCTCATCCAGTAGAGGTTCGAATGAGGCAGTATCTTTAAATAAAAGAAAAGCAGAAGATAAAGAGCCCAATTTGGAATCTTGTAAAAGTTTACTATTAATATGTTTCCAAAAAGATAATTTTACGGTTTTGCTACAAAGTGTAGTCAAGTTTGAGGGCTCGTTCCAATAGTGGGGTAATCCTATTTTTATTAACCATGATGAAACATGCTGTAACCACGGAATTGACTTTGTAGCACCCGCTCTCATTATCTCCTGTAAGCCTTTTTTGTAGTGTTCTAACTCTATTGTTGCCCAAATTCTTCCCCAAAATAAAAGTGGATGAAGTACTGCTAGATTATCAGTGCGTTTCAGATCAAGGTCCAGCATTACCGAAAGCATCGGTGTCCTGATGGGTAATGACAATAACTTTCTGATGAATTTATTTTCGTTTATTCCAAAGTTATGTTTGCAGTAAGGACCCCAAACTTCTGCCCCATACAAGGCAGCCGCCTGCGCCTTGAATTTGTAAGCTTCTAGCGCTGGAGAAATTGGTTTTGTAGCACTCCCGCCATGTTTTTTTGCAATGGGAACACTGTTTTGGATAAGAACTAATCTACTTCTTTCTAGTTGAGCCTTCCACGATAATTTAGAATAAAATGTAATGCCTAAATAATTAAAACAATGTACAAATTCCAATTTTTGACTATTTAGTTCCAGGTTATTTTTAAAAGATTTATGAGGGTTAATGGACATGTATTTAGGCTTGCTGGCATTAATTTGTAAACCCTTATTGACGCAGTGTAAGTGAAAAGAATTCAACAAATTCTGAAGCCCACGAGGGGTTTGTGAGATTAGGAGGGTGTCATCTGCAAAGAGTAAGGCTGGAATTGTTTCCCCAGCCAACCTAGGGGAGTCGTTATTACAGCCCTCCAGGTGAGTTGGAATATCATTTACATATAATGTAAACAGGGTAGGCGCCAGGACACAGCCCTGGCGTACTCCCCTGTTCACATCTATGTCCCTGGTAAGTTGACTCCTAGACCCCCATCTCACGTTTGCATAAGTCCCCTCGTGCAGCCTGATTATCTGGGCCAATAATTCGATCGGTACTCCCAGATCCTTCTGTGGAAAAGTAAATTTTGCCATGTTCTGTGTCCCTACGTGTCATCCATCATATGTTATGTGTGCATGACCAATATGCATATGTTATTCCCCATGTCCGATTCAAGACGCAATTACAGTTGTGTCCTCCTCTAGTATGCCAGTTTCCAGTCCTCGTGAATACTACGAATATCAGGCCTATGTAAAGCTACGTTGCCACGTTTCTCAGTGTGCACGTTATTCTATTATAAAGTCCCCGTTTCTAGGCCTCAAAAGGGCCTGGACACCAGATTCAGCTCCTGTCTCCTGAAGCCTCGCTGAGGAGCGATCCAGCCCCCACCTGTATCCTCGACCTTTCACTTACTTCCTGCCTCGCAGTGCCCGGTGCAGCTTGGCTCTGCCTCTGAGTCTGCCAAGACTATGTTATGATTCCAGCTATCAGTTCAGTCCTCCTTCTCTGCATTCCTAAGCTACTGAACTACATCAATAGTTTCCGTCATTGTCTAGCCTATGCGGCTCCATGTTAAGAGAAATACTGTATTTAATGGTCATTTAATATTCTTCATCACGCACTATATGTAGAATAAATGCATGCTCCAGTCTTAGAGTCAGTTAGCTTTTCCCCTCATGACTTCTAGTTTATATCAACATGTTCCCTAAACATCAGATACTAGATAGGGTTTAGGTACATGTCGCTCCGACCCTCCAGACTTTAGTCTCTGCTCCTAGCACAGAGTTCATAGCCCCCAGCTTCTCCTCGTAACACGTCATTGCCAGTTTGCGCGCACCACCAGGTTAGAGGCCCCGGCTCCTTAGGTAGCCCCCTCCTATGTTTCCGCCCATTCATGACATATTCTGTTACGTTTGCATCACATGTCTGAGTTACACCTTCTTTTTACTCTTATCTTTCGCGACTGCTACGCGTCACGCCTTCTGCTCCACCCACTGCTACGCCTACTGCAATGTAATGCTATGTGTTTGCGTTATGTATATATGCTCATGTATTGTTATTAAAAGTCAGCGCGCTCATCCCAGACCGAGCCCCAGCAGCTGCTGGGCCCTGCCATCCTATTCCTATGCAGGTTGTCCTGTTCCTGTCCTTATGCTGTAATAAACCTGCAAAAACTCCCACTACCTCGAATCTTGACTCTTATTTATTGAGCTATCTGTTATGATATATGTCTAGTCAAAAATAGGGTATTATTTATTTATTTACCACATAATGGCGCCCGAATAGGGACTTGCCCTTTCCCCACGCGTCGGTGAAGCCACGCCGACCCCCTGACCCACTGCAGTCGTGACGGAACTCTTCTGCGCAGTGGCAGATATTTCTGCTCAAGTATCCCTCAGGCCCACGGAGGAGACGGAGGAGGCGGTCCAGCATCCAGACGAGACGGTGGAGGAACGCGGCGAGTCCCGACCAGAGCCCAAGCCAAGAGTCCAAGGTCCGAGGTATCCGGAGGTCCACCCGTAACTGAAGTCCGAAGTCCGAAGTTCGTCGTCGTAGCAGTCCAGTCCAGTCCGAGGCCTTCCGTTCTTGCTGCCCGGTGAGTACCGTTACTGGGGTGGTATCTAGACAGGGTCAATTTAATTGACTCTGGTCTGTGGGTTGGTGGTACACAGTCCCACAAACGAAGTGTCCACTTCGGTGGATGCGGGTCCTGACGTGTCTCTTTAAGAGACCGGTAAGTTTCGTACTGTTTCAGCAGTGCATCTAGTTTCTGTTCTAGTCAGTTCTGTTCTCGAGAAATTTCAAGTATTTCCAGGTGGTATTCTGTTCGAACTGTTATTTATAATGTTCTTCATGTATTTTAATGTTGTGGTATGAGTGCGACGTGATTTCGTGTTTTCATTGTGTATTGTATTATGTCCAGATTATAGTCCAGTCATGCCGCTCTTCTCAAAATTACGTCAGTTAAAAACTAGAAAGGGTCTGCTGGAAGCAGCAGTTCCCGTCCCGCCCAGGGACAGTCCAGGTCACTTTATATATCAGAAACATGGCATAAGTGCCATATTGTATCTAGATTTATGGGTAGAATATACCAAACAGTTAGAAGAAAAGTATAGATGGCCCGTATCGGGTACATGGGATGCCGAATGCATCATGCGAGTAGAAGAAGCATTATGGAAAAAGAAAGCCAGACAGTCACAGAAAGATGCCATCGAGTTATGGCGCAAAGAAGCTCATAAAAGAACCGAAAAAGAAATCAGAAAGACAGAACTAAGTAGAGAATCCCAAGAACGAGCCCAAGAAAGAGAATTAATCGAGATAGGTGAACGAGTTAGAACTGAGCAATCAGACAGACAGAGGAATGCCCTCATTAAGGGTATGTATCCTCTTCTTGCCGAGGGCTTGCCAAAAGCGACCCCGGAGGCATCCAGTAATTTCCCGCCACCATTAGTTCCGACCAAGCTACGTCACAAACCGACCGCAGCTGATATTTTTATTTCGTCCTATTTGGACGACACAGTCCCCGAATATGCAAATCCTGTTCGCGCTCCGCCAGTCCCTGTAAATCAGGTAATTCCTGCTCCTCCAGACACCGGGGTGCCCTTAACAGCCCCCCCGGGTCAGCCCGCCATACAAGTCCAGCCCACGTTACAATTACCGACCCTGCCAGGACGAAAAGCATCAGTTGATGATTCTAGTTTAGGGGCCGCAGGAGGAGGTCTTCCTCAAACCCCGCCGCCATACAAGCGTTTATCAGCACTCGAATTACATGCTCAAGCATCACAGCGTACTCCTAAAAGTAATAAGTCTGTTGCAGAGATCAGGCAAACCCTTGGCGAATGTGTCTATGACCCAGTTCCAGGCGAGTTTAATATGGTTTTATATTCTGTACGCGTAAGGAGAGTGACCGAGTATCTAGTCACCCTGCCGAATATGAAAGAAGATCTAGACAGGATATATCGTTTCATCCGTACAGGGGATGACCCACAAAGTATTAGTGATGCCATGTCTCAAAGGAAAGCCGAGATTCAGCGCATGATATTAAAGTTCCTAATTAACTGTCTAATAAGAGAACAGGATTACCCGTCTAAAGACCCGGAAGAAATGAAAACTCTGACAAAGTGGAGTGATAATATAGCCGAAGGAAAGCACAATACCATTGGTGCCATGGAAAGTATGTACAAGAAAATCCGTAGAGAGATAATAAAGATACACGAACAGCGTAAAGCAGCACAAGTAAGCGAGAAAGAAAGTACCTCTGATCCTGAAGAGGAAGACGGCGAGAATACCGCCAGAATAGCGTATGTAGGAAAATCTAGATTTCCAGATCGCCATTTACGTCTAGAACACAAGTCTATTTTCCATCATCCAGCACCAGAACAAGGTTCCCTAGAACAAGTATTTCAAGCTACCGATCACATTCTGAAATCACGAATCGGTTATAGTGAGTTAAGTACTATGCATGAACAGGAACTAGTCCGATCAGCAGTCAGATGGATTACTGATTCTACCACTTTTCCAGACGAAATAGTGGCACAAATGTTTCTGAAAATGCCCCCAGCCGAGCAGCGACTGGTGGGTATGTATATGATTCAGCACCTCATTACTCTGTATGAGGGTCAACATTCTGATCCAGGCCCGTTACATGATATCCTGAACGAGTTACTCCAGTACAAATGGAGAGGTCTAGGTACCGATTTAATTAATGTCATTCTAGAACAGCGCCACAAATATAGAACATTCTTGAACCCGCATTTTGTTCATGTCTCACCCCCAGAAAGTAAATCATTCTACATAGACAGACAGAATCCGTTACGAGAAGTCCACCCAGTCAGAGGAGCGGGTGGCGAAATGCAGCGAGTGTTTGTATACACTCCAATCACAAAGATGGAACTCCTCGAAATGAAGAAATTAATTCCCTGTCATGACAAAGATCCAGCAGGGTTCCATAGAGAATTAAAAGACATGCTCCGTATGGGAGAATACACTTACCCAGATATCATTAAAATGTTAAAGGTTCTGCTGCCCGCAGGGGTGTATGAAAAGCTAAAGGAAAAAGAATGGGAGGTGGGAGAGAAAAAGATAGATTGGGCAGTCCTAGAAGCAGAAGATAAGATACGTGTACCAGGTACTGGTCTTGGAGAGAAATGTAAAGAATTACCAGAATTATTAATTCAAGTTTTACCCAGATTATTAACAACGAGAAAAGAAGACTGGGATGCAATCTCAGCCTGTAAACAGAAACAAGATGAAGATATTAGTGATTTTTATTCTAGGTTTGAAAAGTGCTTTAGTATCAACAGTGGCCTCAAGACAAGTAGTGAGTCATACCCTCACCTTTTCGTTACCAAATTAGTCGAGAATTCAAGTCCACCAATTAAAAACCGAGTTCTGAAAGTCGAAAGTACCTGGCAAGCAAATACTCCGTCCCAGATGCTCCAGATGCTCCAGTACCACCAGAATAGAATCAGGGAAGAGCAAGAACACGAGAGAAAACGTATGAAAGACACGAAAATGAAAGTACTAGTTGCACAATCTGTTCCTCAAGACAGTCAGAAGAGGGGTCCGAATCAAGTCAGTCATCCTGCAGCTCCCGTTAAAGGGAACTGCAATTATTGTAAACAGCCAGGTCATTTTATAAATGAGTGTGCAGTTCTGAAACACAACATAGCTACTGGTAAGACTAAAGAAAGACCACGTCCGCCTAGACAGGAACAAGTTTCACAGATTCCTCAGCCACAGAATGCACAACAGACAGTTACAGTACCGCAGCCTATTGCTGCAACACAGCATGTTACATCGCAGATGTACCAGTATGCACAGTCTGAGTATCCAGAGTACCAGCCATATTCATGAAACAGCCTAGAGAGGGAGGTAGGCTTGCCTCTCATCGAGATACCTGTAGATCAAGAAGGTCCCTATGTTCACAGTCAAGTATTAGGGAAAGACAGAAAGTTTTTGATTGATACAGGGGCAAGTAGGACCACAATTAGTCATGCCGAAGTTCCAGGGGCTCCGCTCTCAGGCTCAAGAAATGTTTCCCTTGGATTTTCAGGAAAGCCTATCGTTAATGAGATTTCAAAGCCAGTCACTCTAGAAGTAGGTCCATTGTCCCGCACTACTGATCTGTTACTTACTAAGTCATGTCCAGAAAATCTATTAGGCATTAAAACACTGAAAGAGTTAGGTGCAGTTATATGTTGTTCCCCAGAGGGAATACGATTGTTCCTACGTGACTTTAAGGGTCACTATGTATTACGAGATTTTGATTCAAGACTGTCTAATGTCCCGCAGCATTTATGGGCGCAAGGTCCAACTGATGTAGGTTATATGCAAATCACACCCCATCGTGTGACTCTCAAACCAGGTGTAGTGTTACCACGAATCAGGCAGTATAGATTGCCACCTGAGGCTGTAGCAGCCTTATCCAAAATTATAGACGAGCTCATGGCTCAAGGAGTAGTTGTAGAAACTGACTCCAATGTATGTAACTCTCCGATCATTCCAGTCATGAAACGTACTGATCCAAATGCACCCCCAGTATATCGATTAGTGATTGATTTACGGGAACTTAATAAATGTATTATTCCGCAGTACCCGGTTGTCCCAGATATCTCTTCCCTGTTAACTGCTATTGATTCCGAAGCCACGTTCTTCACTGTCATAGACCTCAAGAACGCATTTTTTAGTGTTCCCATCCATCCAGACAGCCAGTTTCTTTTCGGATTTTGTTTAAATGGAAGGAGCTATATGTTCACACGCGCTCCTCAAGGTTTCACAGAAAGTCCTAGTATTTACAGTCAAGCACTTACGAGACAACTAGATAATATTCACATGCCAACTGACACTGCCCTGCTCCAGTATGTCGATGATCTACTGATCACAGCCCGTTCTGAACGTGCTTGCGAGCGAGCATCCCTGACGGTTCTGTATTTTCTAGCCGAGATGGGGCACAAGGTGTCCCCTTCGAAGCTTCAATTCTGTGTCCAGCAAGTGGTCTACTTAGGACACTTACTGTCCAAGAGGGGTAGGCAGTTGACACCAGACCGTATCCAGTTAATAGTGAGTCTTCCTCAGCCCAGGACCCAGAAGGAGGTACGTGCCTTTATCGGCCTTACTTCTTATTGCAGACAATGGATTCCCCAGTATGCATTTCTAGCCAAGCCACTGATACAGTTAACGACACAGGAGGCAGCCGTATCGACTGTCCTCCCTTGGACATCTGAACATACACTTAGTTTCAATGAGTTAAAGAAAGCTTTATGCCAAGCTCCAGTTCTAGCTACACCGAACTACAGTAAGCCTTTTACACTTTTCGTTACTGAACGTGAAGGTACAGCATTATCTGTTCTTACACAAGATCAAGCAGGACAATACAAGCCCTGTGCTTATTTTTCGAGCACACTAGATCCAGTCGCCCAGGCTCTGCCTGCGTGCCTCAAGTCAGTTGCAGCCACAGCACTAGCTATCAGACAAAGTGATTCCATAGTCTTAGGACATACCTTGACAGTACAAGTCCCACACTCTGTGGAAGTTCTTTTAAATCGAACACAAACACAGCACTTGACAATTGCACGTTTAACAGGTTATGAACTGACACTGTTCCAGCCACACATAGAAATCAGACGCTGCAACGTTTTGAACCCTGCTACACTGTTACCATCAGCTAGTTCAAATTCTGCCACACATGATTGTGTGGAAGTAGTCAACATTACGACAAAGCCAAGGCAAGATCTGACAGATATTCCGTTACCAGACCCTGACCTGACACTTTATGTGGATGGTTCATGTATGAGAACTAGTACAGGAAAACTAGTCGCCGCGTATGCAGTGACTACTGATACCGAAGTTATTGAAACACACCGTATTGATACCCTGTCCGCTCAAGCAGCAGAGCTAGTTGCTCTGACACAAGCCTGTATACACGCCAAGAACCTGAAAGTTAATGTTTACACAGATTCACGTTACGCATTTGGAGTTGTACACGACTTTGGAGTGCTCTGGCAGGAGAGAGGTTTCATGACTTCTCATGGAACCAAGATTCAGCATGGTCTCCTTATCCAAGCTCTGTTAGATGCAATACATTTACCGACATCTATCGCTATCATGAAATGCAAAGCACATACGAAAGTCACTGACATTATTTCTCAAGGTAATGATCTAGCAGATCGTACAGCCAAGCTTACAGCACAGACTCTAGACAGTCCAGTTAACATGACACACACTCCAGATCTGACTACATGTATGACAGTTAAGGACCCTACACAAGATGTCATAGATATCCAGTTACATGCTACTCCCGAAGAAATCAAGAAATGGTCCGAACAAGGAGGGGTCCAGACAGATCAAGGATGGGTGACGAAGGGTAGGACCGCATGGTTTCTCCCCGACTCTATGGTTCAAGTCATCATTAATACCGCACATAGTCCAGCACATTTAGGAGAAAAAGCTATGTTAGACAGTATCCAGAACATTTGGTTCAACAAGCATTTACGAGCTGCAGCCAAGCAGAAAGTCCGTACCTGTATGATATGTTGCCAGTTTAATCCAGGTAAAAGTGTTCCGGTGGAACAAGGTGGTTTCCAGCCCCCTGACCACCCTTTTGAAGTCCTCCAGATGGATTATATTCAGATGGAGCGATGTCGAGGTTTCAAGTATGTCCTTGTAGTTGTATGCGCTTTGTCCAGATGGACAGAAGCATATCCAGTCCCAGATTACACAGCCGCGACCACTGCCAAGCAGTTGGTTCGTGAGTTTTTCCCTCGATATGGACTCCCTAGAGTCGTATATTCTGATAACGGTCAGCCATTCTCATCTGAACTCATGAAGCACGTTTCCCTGTTGTTGGGGTACCAGTGGAAGTTTCATTGTGTACGCCATCCTGAAGCAGCTGGTCTAGTCGAGAGACATAATCAGACTCTGAAAATTCGACTTGCCAAAATATGTAAAGATAAGGGTGTGGACTGGCTAGTAGCTCTGCCAGTTGCTTTGTTTTATATGCGCATGGTCGCACATTCCAGATCAGGTCTGTCCCCGTATGAGGTCGTATTCGGCCGCCCCCCTAACATGTGGGGTACTCCTAGACCCCGAAGTATTACTGATGTTTCATGTAATATGCTGACAGATTACCTAGCTTCCTTGATGTCTGCCCTCAACTCATGTCGTTCACAGGTTGCCGCCACATTTCCAGACAATACCGAGGTGGCACCGCATGAAATCGTTCCAGGTTCGATGGTGCTCGTACGTAACTTCGACAGATCAAGTCCGCTGGAGCCACGTTGGAAGGAGCCCCGTCAGGTCCTCCTCACCACCCGTACAGCTGTGAAATTGGAAGGACGCCGCGGCTGGGTGCACCTTTCGCACGTCAAGAAATTCTACGGATTGAAGCCGGTCTCTAAGAACATTTCCCAGGATATCAAGACTTGTCAAAACATTGTTTCTAAGGACTGTCCCGCAAATGACATTGACACAACCCCTCCCCTGTTAGAGAAAACTCCGCAACAGGAGTATAAACAGAAATTAAGGTCTAGTAAAATAAGTCAGCCAGTTTGATTGTCTAAGTCCTCCCCTAGGTGAAACGGTTAGACTGTTTCTGACATGTATAAAATAGACCCCCATAGTGAGAGAGTTAGTCAAAACTCAATCCGATGTATCGTTTTTCTAAGTTTCATATTATTTCTCAGCCTTTTGATTTCCTGCACTAGTTACGCATTTTTCCTGTGTTTTCCAGTTCCTCATGTAAATAAGCCTTCTAATGTTACAGTAGAGCACACGTTTAGTGATCTGCCTCCTCACGAATATTCATACCGCCTCGCTATGCGTAACAATACATTTATTCGCATGTTACATTACTCACACCAGGCCAGCAATGCCACTAATTGTTGGGTGTGTGGGCGACTCCCCCCTTTCCAAACGTCAAAGGGAGTTCTGCCACTCTTTCCTTATCCTTTTTCACATAATGGTTCGTGTGGAGCATGGTCCACGTTAACGTCATCCTCAACAGACATGTCCTTTCTTAACAGTACATGTTTCCCAGACAAGCAAGGTTTCCCCCACAGAACAGGTTTAGATCCAGAAAATGAAGTGTATAATTTAGGTAACTATTCTTCGAATTTCATGGTCCTGAATGTTCAGTCTGATACTACTCCAGACTCACCTGCTATTTCAGTATTACCAGTCAAAGGCGAATTATGTGTCCGTAATTATGGTTCTGTACACGTAGGACATAGTGATTGTACTACTATTATCCAGTATAGTGACAGTGGGAAATCTATTTTTAAAGCTTCACGTCATTCTTATTTCGTTTGTGGTCAAACCGCATATGTTCGTCTGCCCCTCGATTGGGAGGGAACCTGTTACATTGCCTTCCTACTGCCACCTGTTTTCCTAGCCCCACCTGATTATCATAGAAATACACATCTAGTACATACTAGACACAAGAGAAATCTCCCGATTGTCGACTATACTGAAACTGCTGCAGAGCAATTCATTGATATTGATAAAGGTGTTTTCCCTTATTTAGGTACAGTTGTAAATAGTAAGCTAATCCGTAGGTTAACAAGAACCCTTGAAGCTGTAGTAGATGAGACTGCCTCCGCTCTAGGTAACTTAACCGAAGAGCAATCCTTTATGAGAATTTTTGTGCTCCAGAATCGTCTCGTCCTTGACGTCATACTGGCCGATAGGGGCGGGGCCTGTAGACTCATCGGATCCAGTTGCTGCATTTTCATTCCAAATAAGGCGCCGTCTGTTTATTCAGCTATAACCAGACTTCATAAAATTGCCCATCTATTACACCAAGATCCAGGCACCTGGACATGGTCCGGTTGGTTCTGGAATATAATTTCCGCCTGGGGATGGAAAGTCCTGTCCTTTCTAGGTATCGCAGTAGCGATCATATTCAGCTGCTGCCTCTGTATACAATGTGGCCCTGCGATTTGTGGCATTTGTGCTACCTCTTGTATTCCTAGTCCCAAGCCCCGTTCTAAATCCCGTTCCAAGATAATTCGAGACGAGCAAATGATACTGTATGAAATGATAGACGGTATCATGAATATTGATGTTTCCTGATGGAAACGTAGTGACAAGGAGGGAATGTGGAAAAGTAAATTTTGCCATGTTCTGTGTCCCTACGTGTCATCCATCATATGTTATGTGTGCATGACCAATATGCATATGTTATTCCCCATGTCCGATTCAAGACGCAATTACAGTTGTGTCCTCCTCTAGTATGCCAGTTTCCAGTCCTCGTGAATACTACGAATATCAGGCCTATGTAAAGCTACGTTGCCACGTTTCTCAGTGTGCACGTTATTCTATTATAAAGTCCCCGTTTCTAGGCCTCAAAAGGGCCTGGACACCAGATTCAGCTCCTGTCTCCTGAAGCCTCGCTGAGGAGCGATCCAGCCCCCACCTGTATCCTCGACCTTTCACTTACTTCCTGCCTCGCAGTGCCCGGTGCAGCTTGGCTCTGCCTCTGAGTCTGCCAAGACTATGTTATGATTCCAGCTATCAGTTCAGTCCTCCTTCTCTGCATTCCTAAGCTACTGAACTACATCAATAGTTTCCGTCATTGTCTAGCCTATGCGGCTCCATGTTAAGAGAAATACTGTATTTAATGGTCATTTAATATTCTTCATCACGCACTATATGTAGAATAAATGCATGCTCCAGTCTTAGAGTCAGTTAGCTTTTCCCCTCATGACTTCTAGTTTATATCAACATGTTCCCTAAACATCAGATACTAGATAGGGTTTAGGTACATGTCGCTCCGACCCTCCAGACTTTAGTCTCTGCTCCTAGCACAGAGTTCATAGCCCCCAGCTTCTCCTCGTAACACGTCATTGCCAGTTTGCGCGCACCACCAGGTTAGAGGCCCCGGCTCCTTAGGTAGCCCCCTCCTATGTTTCCGCCCATTCATGACATATTCTGTTACGTTTGCATCACATGTCTGAGTTACACCTTCTTTTTACTCTTATCTTTCGCGACTGCTACGCGTCACGCCTTCTGCTCCACCCACTGCTACGCCTACTGCAATGTAATGCTATGTGTTTGCGTTATGTATATATGCTCATGTATTGTTATTAAAAGTCAGCGCGCTCATCCCAGACCGAGCCCCAGCAGCTGCTGGGCCCTGCCATCCTATTCCTATGCAGGTTGTCCTGTTCCTGTCCTTATGCTGTAATAAACCTGCAAAAACTCCCACTACCTCGAATCTTGACTCTTATTTATTGAGCTATCTGTTATGATATATGTCTAGTCAAAAATAGGGTATTATTTATTTATTTACCACACTTCAAGCATGACCAAAGAAGTCTTCTGGGTACCATGTCGAATGCGGCCTTCAAATCGACAAAGGCTACATATAAGCTGCCTTTTCTAAGGGATATGTATTTCCAACATAGACAGAGGAATCTGAAGACTTGATCAATAGTACTTGTCTTCTTCCTGAACCCTGCTTGGTACTTAGATAACAACCCAGTATCTTCAAGCCAATCATTTAACCTTAATAACAAGTGCTTGGCATACAGTTTCTGAGGTATGTCTATCAAACTGATAGGACGATAATTCGCTGGGTCATGCTTGTTGCCCTTTTTAAAAATGGTGACTATTTCAGCCCCCTTCCATGTATGTGGTATTGGTTCAAATTTGGCCATCGCATTGCACAGTAGATTAATATATGGGCCCCAAACCATTAAGTCGTGTTTAAGGAGATCTCCCGGAATTTTATCTGGGCCTGGCGCCTTACCAGATTTAACGGAACCCAGTATAGCCATAGTTTCATCTAACGTGAAGTATAAATCAGCTGCTTTGATATCAGATATAATTCCCTCTGATAGGGCGAAATGGTTACCATTGGGATCAGAATATAAAGATGAAAAATGGTCTACCCAGGTATTTTCATCAAGAAATAAATCCCTTTGGGACCTACCTGCCCTATTATCTTTGGCCACCAGATTCCAAAATCCTGCCTGGTCTTTCTCTTTTGCCGCACGTAAAAAGTCGGACCATATCTCTTCGTCCCAAGATCTTTTTGCAACTTCAATGGTTTGTTTATATAAGCGCCTTTTATCCCGTATCCTGCCAATCTGCTTGCTCTTAATAGCCATGATCAGCTCCCGTTTAGCTAATCTGCAAGCCCCATTGAACCACGGGTTACCTAAGCTAGACCCAGTCGAACTTTCTATCATACCAGACGACCGCACGTAATACGAGACGCCGAAATTCCACTAATGGCTGACAAATTGCCATTCATTATTTGAACGATTGAAAACTTGGTGTATCTTTCATATAATATCTCCTTATTTATTGAAGATGTTTGAATTTCAAGTGTGAAGACCAATGTGAAGCAGTACCAAATAGAAAGTTCGATAAAAAGCCCTGAAGAAGTCCGGCCACGGACGAAAAGCGTTGGCTATTGGTTTTAAACATCAACTTTGAATAAAAGAATCTGCTTACAGAAGAAACTTGACTTTGGAAATTCTTGGGAGAACTAATGTAGTGATTATGATCATATGCATAAATAGCATTTAAACTGTGTTGCTTACTATTTTTGAGGTGTGCAGGGTCACTTTTTGTAAATGGAAAAAACCAGGGATCATCATCAGTCTCACAGGTCGAGGGTCACTCTCAACTCTATCATCTATTTTTAGATCGACCAAATTACTCCAAAAACCCAATGACACTATAAAGTAGTCAATACTACTGCGTGAATTACCTCTATTAAATGTGTGTGCTTTGGGTCTGTCAGACGGGAGGCGTCCGTTGCAAGATCTGAGATTATGGGAAATTATGGCCCTTAGAAGTTGAGTCACAGAAACTGTACATTTGACTTCTTTGTTGCTTTCCAACTCTGGAATATTAACATAATAGTCTTCATTTTCCATTATATTTCCAAATCCCAACACCGGCTCAAAATTACAATTTAGGTCACCTCCAATAATGATATTCTTTCCGTGCCCCAAGTTATCAAGAAGTAGTTCCAACTGGGAAATTACTGCTGACTCCTGGTGCGCAGGGGAGGGTCTGTTATAAACGTTCAATAAATACGCTACCCCGCTATCTTTTGAAACTAATTTAAGGCCCAGTATGTCTTTTGACGGGATATCCAAGGGGACAATTGTAATTCCAAGGGAGACTCGTATCCAAATCACAAGTCCCCCCGCAGGTCTACCCCTGGTTGAGCGACTTGCCTCCACAGTATGGGCCAGATATAGGTGTCAAAATACCGGTCGGAATTGGCCGAAAATACCGATTTTCGGCCTTTTCCGACCGGTATTTTGACATTGGTATGTAGGGGCACTGAAAACATACAGATTCGGTAATTTTACCGAATCGGTAATTTTATCAAATCGGTAAAATTACCGATCGGTAAAATTACCGAATCTGTATTTTCCTATGTAGGTAGCACTTCTAACAGTGCTACAGGGCCTTTAGAATTCGTTATTTACCATGTAATACAACTGTATGGTAAATAACGAATTCTTGTGTACATGCACATCTGTGCATGTACACCTGTTCCATGTGGCACACAGACATGCACATTGTGCTCAAGCTAGTTACAGGGGTGCAACGGGGTGTCAAAGTGACACCCTGTCCCCCTTGTAAATTCGGTATTTTTACCGATTCGGTAATTACCGAATCGGTAACTGCCATTGAATCCTATGGGCTTCAAGGCCCATAGGAATCAATGGAAGATACCGATTTTGTAATTACAGAATCGGTAAATACCGAATCATACCGATTCGGTATTTGTTACCGAATTTCTACCTACATTTGAATTACCGATTCATGAATACCGAATCGGTAAAATTCGGTATTTATGAATCGGTAATTCACATTTACCTACATCTAGGCCTATATGTTTTATAACCTACCCTATGTGGGATGTCCAGGAGCCATGTCTCCTGCAGAAGTATCACATCGCCAGATTCGATGTAGGTATTCCACCCTGTGTCTTGTATATTCCTCCGCAGGCCTGCAATATTCTACGAAATAACCTGAATATTTTGTATAATTCTATGAACCCTGGGCATCTCATATTTTTGGTGGCTTATACGCTTAATGATCACATTAGTTGGGGATTTTGGTGTACTATTGTCAGAGCTTCCATCCCCAGGGAGCATCATAGTGGCTTGCTGGGTGATGTTTGGTACATGGTTTATCTCACCCATCCTATCCTCAAACTTACTTTTTCGATTATCCAACGTTGACGGCTGAGCATTAGTGATGCAATTAGTAATGGCCAGCCTTGGAGGTAAGGCGATGGGTTGGTGTGCTTCAGGGGCATTAGGCAGTTCAATATCATCGTGTACACACTGGGCCATGGACGTTTCACTGTTGAGTCAATCTACCCCATCAAGCCCTATAAATGCAGCAAAGCGGTTTGAAATGGGGATGTTAAAAATAGAACCCCCCACCACATTCTGATAGGGATTTATTAACCTGGATTGTTGAGGTAGTGAAGACCTAGGATAAAAGTAACTCAAATCATGTACCTGGATCCCCACCCCTACCCTCTCATACTTCATTAAGGTATGAAATGACCCTACGGTCCCTGAAATTGATTATTATAACATCACCCTCAATATCTTTAGGCCTCTGTCCCACCCATCTGAACCTTCTAACGTGCAAAATGTCCCCATTGATGTTAGGCTGTAGCGGTCTATTGTTCCTTAACCAGTATATAACTTTGTTTTTGAGTTCACGGTATCCTTCAGTTTTTCCTGGTATTAATTCAGGGACCCCAGACAATACCGCGACATAAGGAACCACTTCTGGTGGCAGATCTATTTGTACATGGGGGCTGTAATTTTTCCTAGTATTTAAATTCACCCCACTGTTGCTTCTCTGTATTGTATCTATTCTATTTTCATGTTCCGCCAGTCCGTCTGTCCTAGGTGTTTTTGGACCGCTGCTGGTCTTTGGAGGAATCGATATTTTATCGGGTACATTTTGGTGGTGGCTAGTGTTTTATTTACCTTGTTTGTATATTGCATCAGAGGGTCCACTGTTGGGATTTTCATATTCTTCTCGACTATTAAATCCTTTAGTAGAACTGCATTTGATTCAATAGCTACTTCTTTTAACCCCAATTGGTCAGCTATCCTCTTGACTCTTTCGACCAGTGGAAGCAGTAATAACTTTACTAGCACTTCGATGTTGCTCATTAACTCTTGGGTTAGGTGAGAGGGTGCAGGAGTCTGAATTGAGGGAGTGTTCCCTGTCCCTGTGACATAATTTGTTGGTGGGTGTTGGGAAGTCTTGGATAGTTTGGCCTGCCTACCCCCATTTCTGTGTTATAGTCAACAGTTGGTCCTAGACAATAATTAACCATACAAATAAATTTGGAATTAGTCTGCTACAAATAGTTTCCTTAGGTCACCTTTGGATTAAATCACTATGATCAATACAAAATAATGCATGAAAGATATACTAGCCCCAACATTTATCAATTGGTACAAGAGAACCACACCTGAAACCAATAAGTCTCCATAAAGTCCATGAGACTTTCTTAAATAATATACAATTTAACAATCACAATTTATAAAATACAGTTATATACAGAAGGTTTCAATATCAATATCGTGCACAGAAAAGAGTGAGAATAAGTGCTCATGTGATTGATCAAAGGGATCAATAAAGAAGAGTGAAATATGATTTATATACAAAAATGATGAGCCTGCCCTAACTCAAAAGCTTGCAAAAAACTGTAACTCTTTTTCGCTGGCGCATGAATGAAAAGTCCTCCCGTATTTCTTAATTTGCACCAATTGGCAAAGTAAAAGGGGGAAGGGGGGAAGGAGAAATTGCAGGTGCAGGCTCCAAGGGAAAGATGTCGATGTTTCGACCCAGAACGAAATTGGCGGGTAATTGGATTCCTCAAATACGAGTCTTCATCAGGACGGGGCGGGGAAAGGGGGCGAAGGGTTTCTCAATGTGCACGACAATAATTTAACCCCAAGGTCGGTGGGCACCTGAAACAACAAATGAAAGTACGGGCTAAATATCTCCAAATCGTGTTCTAACTGAAAGACTAAGTAAATAAAGAGGGGGCGTGCACTCACCCTTGTATGGTGTGCCACCTGTGCGTCGTTGATCCGCACCCAAATGATTTCTCACCGTGCTGACTCTATCACTGTAAGACGGAACGGTATAGGTTTTCCATCAGTGCTACTATTAATCAGTAGTCTCTGCTCTATGCATAGCTTTTTTATCAAGTTATGTCACCTAGTACAGGCAAAGTCAATGTTCCTAGGTAGTACACAGTAATTTGTCCTAATCATAAGAGGATAAACGAACTGTTCACAGCCTCCTCAAAAATGAATCCTGTTTTTTAAAACCCTTCTACCACAATATCATACTGAATCCACCAGCGACTTTTACCCAAACATTTAAAAAACTTCTTACTTCATAGTTTGAAAGAAACCCTGGGTCGTACTCACCCATGAGTCGTCCCACGTTAAACTTCATTGGTTTTTTTGTTTGCTAAAAACGGGGCAGAAAAACCTCAATTAAAAACTAGGCAAATGACTTCACACACGAGAGAAATAAATCATTTTAAGAGGCCATAATTGGGGCTGGTCGTTCTCTGAGTCCTACCTCAAGTCGATTGTACGACTCCGGAGGAACAATTCTTGTCTCCTTCACGCGCAGACGATATCTCCGTACTGCCTCGGTGAGCAATGCGGAAGCAACGTACGAGACGTAGTTCTCTAGTACCATAGCAACCGACGCAAGTGCGTCACGGTCTTCAATGTGAACGTGGTTGCCTAGTGACCAGGTCTGTGATATCTACATCACTATTCCTAGCGGACGTTTGTGCTAATTCATTTCCTTCGTATTACCCGTTATCAAATGGTGTTAGTATGTAAGAGACAGTATTACGGGTGAATACTAATTATCTGCTATAGTCTGTGCGCTACGGACCTGCCAGCGCCCACCAGGCCATCATCCATCATATTCCAAAGTCCTACATTTCCATGGAACATGAACTTGATTTAAAGAGAAGTGTAGAACACAGTTTCAACAGGAGAAAGAGTATTTGTGACATAATCCAATTAATGACAATCGAACCGAACATGAGTATTCCTTTAGGCATGATCCCCGTACACTGTCAAATAAATACACATTTACAGATATCAAATGTACAATGTATTGGACTTAAACAAGGAGATAAAACCAATGCGTTGTTGTTGACATGATCAGTTAGCATTTCGTTTTGATTAAAAGGCTATATTCTTATCCCTGATATACAGATACAAATACAGTATGGGTTCTTTAACCATTGTATAACGTTACCATTTGTCTCGTTGTCTCCTCGTACTCATTCAGACCCCTATTTACAGTGTCGAAAAAATGCATCCATTTACATTCTCGCACAGTTAAGATATTGGCAAAATTGCCACCCCTGATGTTCACATTGACCTTCTCCAATACCCACCATCTCAGACTTTCAGGTGGGTGGGCACATTTTACAAAGTGTTCCACTAATGGGGCTCCTGGAACTCTACAACGGATCCTACTGCAGTGCTGCAGGATTCTTGTTTTTACCTTCTGTACCGTTTGACCTATGTACCAGAAGCCACATGGGCAGGCGATAACATATATCACACCAGCAGAGTTACAGTTGGTGTGTTGCCTCATGGTGTAAGTATAGTTGTTATATGTACACTGTTTCAGTTCTTCAGTGAGCGGGCACGCTTTACACGTACCACATTTATGATGTCCCAGTACCGGTGATATATTCCAGAGTGTAGACTGGGCATCCCTGATTTTGCTCGGTAGTAATGACTGAACTACATAGTCCCTAATACTCCTTCCCTTTTTAAAGGCATACATGGGTGGGTCAGGGATCCCTATCTCATCTGCCACTAAGTGCCAGTGGGAATTGATAACTTTTTTGATGTCACTACTCCTGGTGTTAAAAGTTGATAACATATATCACACCAGCAGAGTTACAGTTGGTGTGTTGCCTCATGGTGTAAGTATAGTTGTTATATGTACAGGGATGCCCAGTCTACACTCTGGAATATATCACCGGTACTGGGACATCATAAATGTGGTACGTGTAAAGCGTACCCGCTCACTGAAGAACTGAAACAGTGTACATATAACAACTATACTTACACCATGAGGCAACACACCAACTGTAACTCTGCTGGTGTGATATATGTTATCGCCTGCCCATGTGGCTTCTGGTACATAGGTCAAACGGTACAGAAGGTAAAAACAAGAATCCTGCAGCACTGCAGTAGGATCCGTTGTAGAGTTCCAGGAGCCCCATTAGTGGAAAACTTTGTAAAATTTGCCCACCCACCTGAAAGTCTGAGATGGTGGGTATTGGAGAAGGTCAATGTGAACATCAGGGGTGGCAATTTTGCCAATATCTTAACTGTGCGAGAATGTAAATGGATGCATTTTTTCGACACTGTAAACAGGGGTCTGAATGAGTACGAGGAGACAACGAGACAAATGGCAACGTTATACAATGGTTAAAGAACCAATACTGTGTTTGTATCTGTATATCAGGGATAAGAATATAGCCTTTTAATCAAAACGAAATGCTAACTGATCATGTCAACAACAACGCATTGGTTTTATCTCCTTGTTTAAGTCCAATACATTGTACATTTGATATCTGTAAGTGTGTATTTATTTGACAGTGTACGGGGATCATGCCTAAAGGAATACTCATGTTCGGTTCGATTGTCATTAATTGGATTATGTCACAAATACTATTTCTCCTGTTGAAACTATGTTCTACACTTCTCTTTAAATCAAGTTCATGTTCCATGGAAATGTAGGACTTTGGAATACGAAGGATGATGGCCTGGTGGGTGCTGGCAGGTCCGTAGCGCACAGACTATAGCAGATAATTAGTATTCACCCGTAATACTGTCTCTTACATACTAACACCATTTGATAACGGGTAATACGAAGGAAATGAATTAGCACAAACGTCCGCTAGGAATAGTGACGTAGATATCACAGACCTGGTCACTAGGCAACCACGTTCACATTGAAGACCGTGACGCACTTGCGTCGGTTGCTATGGTACTAGAGAACTACGTCGCGTACGTTGCTTCCGCATTGCTCACCGAGGCAGTACGGAGATATCGTCTGCACGTGAAGGAGACAAGAATTGTTCCTCCGGAGTCGTACAATCGACTTGAGGTAGGACTCAGAGAACGACCAGCCCCAATTATGGCCTCTTAAAATGATTTCTTTCTCTCGTGTGTGAAGTCATTTGCCTAGTTTTTAATTGAGGTTTTTCTGCCCCGTTTTTAGCAAACAAAAAAACCAATGAAGTTTAACGTGGGACGACTCATGGGTGAGTACGACCCAGGGTTTCTTTCAAACTATGAAGTAAGAAGTTTTTTAAATGTTTGGATAAAAGTCGCTGGTGGATTCAGTATGATATTGTGGTAGAAGGGTTTTAAAAAACAGGATTCATTTTTGAGGAGGCTGTGAACAGTTCGTTTCTCCTCTTATGATTAGGACAAATTACTGTGTACTACCTAGGAACATTGACTTTGCCTGTACTAGGTGACATAACTTGATAAAAAAGCTATGCATAGAGCAGAGACTACTGATTAATAGTAGCACTGATGGAAAACCTATACCGTTCCCTCTTACAGTGATAGAGTCAGCACAGTGAGAAATCATTTGGGTGCGGATCAACGACGCACGGGTGGCACACCATACAAGGGTGAGTGCACGCCCCCTCTTTATTTACTTAGTCTTTCAGTTAGAACACGATTTGGAGATATTTAGCCCGTACTTTCATTTGTTGTTTCAGGTGCCCACCGACCTTGGGGTTAAATTATTGTCGTGCACATTGAGAAACCCTTCGCCCCCTTTCCCCGCCCCGTCCTGATGAAGACCCGTATTTGAGGAATCCAATTACCCGCCAATTTCGTTCTGGGTCGAAACGTCGACATCTTTCCCTTGGAGCCTGCACCTGCAATTTCCCCTTCCCCCTTCCCCCTTTTCCTTTGCCAATTGGTGCAAATTAAGAAATACGGGAGGACTTTTCATTCATGTGCCAGCGAAAAAGAGGTACATTTTTTGCAAGCTTTTGAATTAGGGCAGGCTCATCATTTTTGTATATAAATCATCTTTCACTCTTCTTTATTGATCCCTTTGATCAATCACATGAGCACTTATTCTCACTCTTTTCTGTGCACGATATTGATATTGAAACCTTCTGTATATAACTGTATTTTATAAATTGTGATTGTTAAATTGTATATTAAATAAGAAAGCCTCATGGACTTTATGGAGACTTATTGGTTTCAGGTGTGGTTCTCTTGTACCAATTGATAAATGTTGGTGCTAGTATATCTTTCATGCATTATTTTGTATTGATCATAGTGATTTAATCCAAAGGTGACCTAAGGAAACTATTTCTAGCAGACTAATTCCAAATTTATTTGTATGGTTAATTATTGTCTAGGACCAACTGTTGACTATAACACTTGATACCTAGGTCCTTTGACTACAATTGGGTTAACCCCTGTTTTATAACAAGTACCCCCATTTCTGGTCCCCCCTCTTTTCCTCTTTAAAGTGTGCACTTTAGGTTGTATTGGGATGGATTGTTTATTTCTGACATTTGGGTTTCTAAAATTCTGTACCAAGGATTCCTCCGAAATTATTTCAAGTACAGGATCTATGCTAGGATCCTTATTACTAAGTGATCTACTAGTTTCAAATAACATTGAACCATTTTTATACAGGGGGGAGTACTAATATCACTATATATAGATCTTTCATTGCCCAAAGTGGGCGTTGGGGTGGTCGCTAATTGGAGGGTTCCCAGTGATGAACGTTTGTTCTGTAATTCAGTTGAAAGGCGGCGCTCTGTGATGGCAATCTCATACTCCAGCACAGAGGCCGCCCTGGTAATAAATTGGTCAAGGGTTCCCCTCACTGACCCACCCACTAGTGATTTTCTTCCCTTAGGAGCCCTTGGTGACATGCTCCAGGAATCTATATGTTTGATTACAATGTAGCCTTGTGTGCGATGATAAACAATAAACAATACAACGCCAGCAACGATGAGGCAGTAAACCCAACAATTAAAAGACTATAGATCAGAGTACCTTTGGATATAATAACCCACGTTGAGTATTGAGGACGAAAGAGGTGTTGCCCAGCCCAGCCTCCTCTGGCCTCCTCTGGTCTGTATGTTTCGCGTGAAATCTGATGCCATTTGTTGTCTGGAGGTGCATGTTGCAGCATCTCTATGTGATTGTCACCATATTTGTGCCTGTGATCGCGGGGACTGGGCGTGATTTAAAGTGCCTCCGGCTGCGGGAGTTGCCGTGGGCATCTTCAGCCGCTAAGATGCCTGGGAATTGTAGTCCTCCTCACTGCGGCTGCGTAGATGGTAAACGCGGCGGCAGGAGGACTGCGGGAGAGCTGCAGGGCAACAGGGAGACCAGCGTATTTTGAGGAGCCACAGGTAGGACCAGCGTGGTGTGAGGAGCCACAAGTTCAGCCCCCAGCAAAGTTCGGCGCCACCCGCTCTGCCGGGACTGGGCGCGATTTAAAGCGCCTCCGGGCGCGGGAGTTGCCGTGGGCGTCTTCAGCCGCTAAGATGCCTGGGAATTGTAGTCCTCCTCACTGCAGCCGCGTAGATGGTAAACGCGGCGGCAGGATGACTGCGGTAGAACTGCAGGGCAGCAGGGAGACCAGCGTATTTTGAGGAGCCACAGGTAGGACCAGCGTGGTGTAAGGCGCCACAAGTTCAGCCCCCAGCAAAGTTCGGCACCACCCGCTCCACCGGGACTGGGCGCGATTTAAAGCTCCTCTGGGCGCGGGAGTTGCCGTGGGCGTCTTCGGCCGCTAAGATGCCTGGGAATTGTAGTCCTCCTCACTGCAGCCGCGTAGATGTAAACGCGGTGGCGGGAGGACTGCGGGAGAGCTGCAGGGCAACAGGGAGACCAGCGTATTTTGAGGAGCCACAGGTAGGACCAGCGTGGTGTAAGGAGCCATAAGTTCAGCCCCCAGCAAAGTTTGGCGCCACATAACGGTATTAAGAAAACTGAAGATCTGGTTAAAAGACGCTTTTGGTGGCCCAATATGACCAGGGATGTTTATCAGTATGTATCCACTTGTGACATCTGTGTGTGAGGAAAATCAGAGATGCAGGCCCCAAAAGGCTTATTGCAGCCAATGTCTATACCACCTTACCCCTGGCATACTGTGACATTAGACCTGATTGTAGAATTGCCTTCTAGTCAAGGCTATGACACAATTTTGGTGTGTGTGGATGCTTTCACAAAAATGGTCCACGTTGTCCCTTTGAAGGGAGTTCCAACAGCTGCTAAGTTAGCTCACATGTTTAACCAGACTATTGTGAGGGCACATGGTATCCCTAAGGTGTTAGTGTCCGATCGGGGTTCCCAATTTTTATCTCATTTCTGGAGGGCTTTCACTAAAAAACTAAACATTGAGACTAGGTACACCACTAGCTATCAACCAGAGACAGATGGCCAGACAGAAAGGGCAAATCAAGAATTGGAGCAGTATCTTAGACTATGTCTACTAGATCAGGATGGAGATTGGCTGGAGTATCTTTGAGCTGCAGGATTCTCTCATAATTATGCAAAAATAAATTCCACCGGTTACTCTCCATTTTATTTAAACTCCGGTAGGCATCCTAATCAATCAATAAATTTCCAAACAGTGGAGGTTCCCGCAGTTAAAGATTTGGTAGCACATATGACCCAGGTGCGTCATCTAGCAACTAGGAATCTCATTAAGGCTAAGGAGAGTTACAGAAAATATGCAGATCGAAAGAGAAAGCAAGAAGCCAATTTTCAAGTGGGAGACAAGGTTTGGCTGAGTACAAAAAATGTAAGATTAAAAGGGAATCGGAAGCTACAACCTCGATTCATAGGCCAGTACGAAATTATAAAAAGATTGAGCTACTTGACCTTCCAATTGAAACTCGCTAAATCACTAAAGATACATCCTGTCTTCTATGTTTCCTTATTGAAAGAGACGTCACGAGGGTTGAGAACAGGAACATCCCCAAGGCCAATCCAAACACTGAGAGTGGAGAGGAGTTTGAAGTCAAGCAGATTTTAGATGCAAGGGAGACTAGGGGTCAAGTCTACTACTTGTTAGATTGGAAGGGTTATGGTCCTGAGGAGAGTTCATGGGAGTTGAGTTCAGATGTGCAGTGTGATTAAAGAGTTTCACAAGAAGTATCCACACAAACCCAAACCGAGAGAGCCTGCTTTGAGAGGGGGTACTGTCAGAATCCTACAGAGTTCCCCTGTTCAAGTGCGCTCTGTTTGCTCCTTGTATGTGCAGAATAAATTGCATCGAGATTCAGGTTTCTATTTGTCCCGTTTTTCTAGACAAAAGAGACAACTCAAGATTGCTGCGTTGGGTCGGTGGTCTAGTGTCTCTGATCTGAAGGCCAATCAAGAATATCCAGGTGAGGCGCCTGCAGAAGTGCGCACTTCACCTGAAGCATTGGAAGAATAACATTCGGCGGTTGGAGCGGCGCAAAGTTAGTCAGGGACCTTGCAGCGTGCTATTCTTCGTCGCACTTCAATTCTGCATAGTTTTCGAGATATTTGGAATGGCGCAGGACGCGCTGTCAGTAAACCTTTGTTTTGAAGTTTGTTCTTAGGCTGTGGCAGAAATAGCTCTTTATTTTTGGCATTGGAGTTAATTGCGTAGAGGGAGCAGGTATCCGACTCATTGGGAAAATTGAGGCTCACACGTTTATTTAGTTTTCGTCTTAACAGTTCAGTGACAGTTCAGTTCAGTAAGCCTCGGAAGTATTCTCAGCTTCACCTGACTAGAGACCCAATCGGAAACATTGTTGCTTCCATATTTGTTACTTTCTTTCTCCCTGCAATTAAGAGAGAGAATCTTAGTAGCATATGTTTAACCCTTCAGTACTTAGAAAAGCTAGAGAGCATGTTAGTTACAGTTTGGGAACTCATTGCTCCATTTCTCAGAGTTAATAGGGGTTGTATATAAGAATAGTTGTTTTCACAAGCAAGATATTAAAAAAAACAAAATAAAAAGACGAAAGAACAGACTAATCCCTGCTGGTAGTGAATATTTACTAGAAGTCTTCTGTACACCTTGTAGTTTCAGACAAGGCATAATTTCCACAATACAGAAGAAATGAGAGCGGCATACGTCACCAAGGAACTGGGTATGTTTAGAGTAGAAGTATTTATATGTGTTAATATCTCATGTGATATATGGATTGTTGTTAATCAAAGATTCATTACAGTTCCACTAGACGCAAACTGGTACTGAATTGAAGACAGCAGGAGAGAAACAGAAGACCGAAGAACAGAACCAGAGAATCCTGAGGGGCAGTCTCTTCTCTGACCCATCCCATTTGCCCCAGGTGGATTCCTTAGCAGGCTAGTGTTGTACCACGAGCTGCAGGGAAACTATAGAGGGGCATTTGGAAGAATGTGTCCTTCTGCTCCTGTGCATTTGAAGACTGTAAGGCCTTGTGACACTGCACATCTTAATGCAACTTATGAGCAGAATCAAAAACCTATTACATTCAAATAAGGGTGGTATTTCCAAAATATCCAGTGTACTGAGTCTTCCATGATCTTTTCGTTCTTTACAGCAGAGATGGCTCAGTCGTCTACCTCTCGCTCAATACCGCCGCTTTTGACGAACTCTAAGACGCAGCCAACCCTTACGACCAACAAGCGCCCTTCCCCTTTTAAACTTCCTGTATCTTTAGACACCCTTCTGGAAGAGATACACGCTTTACGCCCTTTTATTGAAGAGACTAATACTCACCTACAATTGTTGGATAACAAGTTGTCTTCTATGGATTCCAGACTCTCCTTGGTGGAGCAACATGTTGGTGACATCCAGGATACTGCTGTGAAGCTAGCAATGTTATTAAGATATTCACTCCTTAAAAAATCTGCTGAAGACCTCGAAAACAGGAATAGAAATAATAATCTACGTTTATATGGCCTTCTGGAAGGTCTTAAAGGGAATGATCCCGTTGCTTTTTTCGCATCCTTCTTTCCTAAGCTTCTGGACCTTCCTCCTTTGACCAGTTTGACTATCCAGCATGCCCACAGACTGGGTCGCCGTCTGTCCTCTACGTCTGCTCCATCAAAACATCGGAGAGTGATTCTTCTTTTCTTACAATTTACAGATCTTCTTCAAGTGTTAAATGCAACCAAGGCTAAGAAATGTCTTGTCTGGTCTGGTGTTAACTTGTTTATTTTCCAAGATGTCTCTACAGCAATGGCCAAATGGCTAAAGACTTCCTTGATCTAAGACCTGCTCTTCGCACCCTGGGAGCTCGATATTGCCTTTTTCATCCATGCCTCTTCAAAGTGAAATTTCAAAATAATGCGTCCACATTTGAAGATCCTGCAGACTTAACGAAATTAATTTATTCACATTCTACAACATCGATAGAAATTCCTGGCCCATCTTCTGTCACTGTACTTTTATAATCCTGTATAATTATTTTTCTCAGTTATACTAATGATTGCTTCCTTTACAGGATGCTTCTTGATGTATGTGTTTCTTATTTGAAGTGCTTTGACTTTTTTCTTCATCTTTCTTCCTTGCTTGCAGTTAATTTAATATTCGGTTTGTCTGTTCCATAACTGGTTTGTTGGTGACCTGGTGTGGTGCCTTCTCCCTTGTCAGCTGTGTCATCTTCATTGTTGTCGCCCATTCCTCCTTGTTGTCTTCTTCTTCCCAGTAAACAGTATGTATCACAGTTGTCATTTTGACATGTACTGTCCCTTCTGGTTGTGTCTTTTGTTCCTCCTTTTCCTACCCTTTTCTATCCTTCTTGTCTCCTTTCCTCTAGCATGTATATCATTATATTCTTCTTGGTACATCTGTTTTATTTATCATTTTCTTTCTTTCTTGCTTTGCTTCTTTTTCCTATATTTCTTTACTTTTGTTAGCTCAATTGTTCCATATATACTGTCATTTTCTTCCATTCACAGTTGTTCCTTGGAATATAAAAGGACTTATTAACCCTATAAAGCGGCAGGGAATTATCTCACATTAAGCCTCCTAGAATTCTGATTTCGTTTTATTACAAGAAACTCACTTATCAGAAGCTGAGGCTCTTTAACTCAAACTCAATTGGGTTGGTTCTGTTCTCGTTTCTCCTACTATTACAAAGAAAAACTGTGTCATTATTTTATGCCATAAAAAGTTAAAATGTTCTGATGTTTCACAAGAAATATATACTGACGGGCGATGGATTTTAGTTAAACTGCTCATTAATAATAATATTCCTTTAATTGTCTTCAATATTTATGGTCCAACTCAACCAGATTATGCTTTCTGGCCCACTATTATAAATAAATGCTTGCAACAGAAGGAGGAACTCTTTATCCTTGGAGTGATTGCAACCAGATTATGGACCCCTTTATTGACCGCAGATCCCAAGTACGTTTTGTCCCTCACAAAACCCACAAACAATTTCACAGTATAATCACACAGGCACATTTAGTAGATGCTTGGAGACTATGTAACCCAGATCAAACAGCATTTGTTTTTTCCTCCCTTCCACATTGCTCCCTAGCGCGATTAGATTATCTATTCCTATTAAAACCATTAGCTCAAACTCTCATCACATCTTCGATTGAACCTTTTTTGATTTCTGTTTATGCTCCGGTGATTGCTGATTTTGATTTGCTCCTTCCACAGCCCAAGTCTTCTAGATGGAGATTTAATAACTTTCTTCTACAGGATCCAGTTTTTTCCTCCTCCTTTACTTCTTTTGCGGAGGATTTTCTTTCTCCTAATGAAGATCCATCTATCTCTCCTGCCTTGGTGTGGGACACTTTTAAAGCTGCTGTCCGGGGATTCAATATTGATTTAGTATCTAAGAAAAAGAAACATACCCTTACTCAACATAAATCCTTGTGAGCCAATATTAAACTCTTAGAACATCAATTTTATACCCCCTCATCAGACTTCATTCTGCAGAAGCTTGTTCATGGAAAGCTGGAATTTAATAAAATCTCTATAGACAATGCCTCTTCTATTTTGATTCATAGCAGTGTCCGTTACTATGGAGGCCGTAATAAAGTAGGATCACTCCTGGCTAACTATCTTAAGTCTAGAACAGAAAGAACTCTGATTGATTCTATTCAACCAACGGATGGGAAAAATCTTTTTAAAGATCATGACATTCTAGATTAATTTACTTCTTTTTATAAAAATCCATACACCACGGAACAACCACCAGGAGACCCCCTTATCGATTCTTTTCTCAGCAGTATCTTTCCCTCTTCTTCCACAGATCTTGATTTCCAATCTCTAAACTCAGACATATCGCTTCAGGAGATCACTGGCTCCCTAAGCTCATTAAAGAAAAAGAAGTATCCCTGTCCAGATGGTTTTTCTGTGGAATATTACTTACACTTTTCTAATCTCTTACTTCCAAAACTTTTCAACCTCTTTCAGTATGTTTGTACTACTGGGAAAGCAGGTGGTACATTCCTATAAGCCTCTATCAGTCTCATTCATAAAGAGGGTAAGGATTCTAAATTCTGTAAAAATTATCGCCCTATATCCTTGATAAATATGGATTATAAATTCTTCGCTAAATTATTAGCCCTTCACCTTGAATCACTTTTACCCCATTTAATTGACCCAGAGCAGTGTGGTTTTGTCAAGGGTAGATTAGCCTCTGATAACTCTCGATTATTCTTTAATGTTTTGAACAAAGTGTCTACTCTATCTTATTCCTTTGCTGCGATATCTATCGATGTGGAAAAGGCCTTCAACAGAGTTGATTGGTCTTTTTTATTTAAAACACTCCGATGGCATGGTTATGGACCTCAATTCCTTTCTCTCATTTCATTGCTCTATACCAGACCCACTGCCTCTACTATACTTAATGGTCTTCTTTCTAATCGTTTTTTGCTTCATCGCGGTGTCAGGCAAGGTTGCCTTTTATCTCTTCTTTTTTTCATCTTATCCCTTGAACCCTTTCTATCTCATATTTGTCAGAACTCTTCCATTTCTGGGTTTCTATATGGAGATCACCACTTGAAACTTTCTGTTTATGCAGATGATATCTTACTTTTTATATCAAATCCAGAATCTTCTATCCCTCCGTTATTGCAAGAAATTTCAGATTTTTCGGCTGTATCAGGCTACAAAATCAATTCCTTACAAAAAAGAACCTAGACCATTGGCACTATATAATTTTGTGTTTAATGGTGTATCATATGTCGCAAAACATTACATTACAACTGACCTCCCCTATTTCAATTTACTGGGGTAGGAGATACATCCATATTGTGCCGAATTTAAAACTTGCCCAGTCCCTACTTGTAAAAATCACAGTTGCCAGAATACAAAAAACACACACCCTGGTGTCACATTCAGACAAAAGAAAAAGTGTGTGTGAGTGAGATGGCACCTCACGGGCGCACCAACAACGGGAACCTGACAGGTACTCACCAGGATTGCCCTGTTCTCATTATTGGTGCCATCAAGCTAGAAAGTAATTGTGTCCAAATAAACA
This sequence comes from Lissotriton helveticus, assembly GCF_964261635.1. Lineage (NCBI taxonomy): Eukaryota > Metazoa > Chordata > Amphibia > Caudata > Salamandridae > Lissotriton > Lissotriton helveticus. The sequence goes on along the minus strand of NC_136059.1, from coordinate 777,125,972 downwards.
AACAAAGAATGTGTTTGTGACAAATGTGCAGTGTAAGTAGAAAAATGACATACATATAGTCAAAACAACATACAAACCACAAACAACACGGATAACCAATTTTATTCTTTCTCCGTAGTGTTGGTTGTGGATAATTAAAAAGTGAGTGTGGTTACTACTTATCCAACCATACTCCACTTGCCGACATGTTTCATTGCCATTCAACTTTTTGGCAATTTCTTCAGGGCATTACATATTTCAAGCCACTGCATTGGACATATATTGTCTTGACAACTGTGAAATTATAAAATACACAGCACTTTAGTTGTTGTCAACCTGCCTTGTAAAGTACTGTTAATGTAGCCAAACCAAATTGCACATAACTCCAACATATTTACCCTCTATCAGCTAACCTGTCTCGTACCAGCCGAGAGGCAAACACCTGTTTGTGTTTCTAGAAATGCTCCAAACGTGAGTCTCTTTTCTTTTCCATCCGTAATTTACACTGCAGGAAATTTAAAACAGTGCAGGGTTATATGTTTATCCTATTTTCCAAAACTATACACCGCTTAGTTCTGTGCTTCATCTCTTACTACCCCACTCGATATCGTGAGTGTTTACTAGACTGCCCGCTGCTTTATCTCCAAAAAATCTAAGCTTTCTAAAAGTCTAGCTGGTAGCGCTCAGCGTTCCACTTTTCGGTGCGAAAAACCGGACATCTTACTGCCCGCCTTTTTTCCCCAAAGTGATCTGACCTTTCTCATAACCGGACCCCTTACTCCTTACCGGTATAGAAGAACCACTAGCGTTTCATCAGCCCGTGTGCATCTCCACGAAGCTCACTCCCGTATAAAACCCTCGAGTGTTCCGGTTTTCTCCGTATTCTCGCGTGATCTGCTACATCTCGACTACGGGCGCCATCTTTGAATAGGCAACCATATGTCAAAATGTTGTGTCTTAAACCCAAATACCGCTATATTTTGTAATGTATACAGGCTGTGTCGATACAGCTTTAATCTTTTTACGTAACCAATCTATATCGAATTACTCTCGTCTTTTTATAGGTGCAATTCGTCTACCTATATCGGGCTCCATCTATAGGTGGAACGATGCGAGTTGGTTTTGTATAATAGTGCACATTCCAAAGAGGTGATCGCCTTTCAATCCTCCCCCACATAATGGAAACCCACTGTATTCAATTGTAAAAAAAATTTGGAAACAATTTTTAAAAAAAAACAAATATAGACAAACACATGTACCCGAAATATATAGTCTGTGTATTGCCTATTTCGTTTTTATATACAACACTTTAACATAATGTGGCGTATTGATTAAAACAGAGCTGGAATGTCATTACCACCGGCAGGCAATCTTCCTTATCCCCTTCCTTATCCCCTTTCTTGCCTGTTTGATGATTTTTGCAGGGTAATTTCTTTGTTCTAATTTGTCTGCCAAAACCAAATTAGAACAAAGAAATTACCCTGTAAAAATCATCAAACAGGCAAGAAAGTGAGCTTTAAATACACCCAGAACTGCACTCTTAGAGGTTAACCATCGGGATAAGGAAGATTGCCTGCCGGTGGTAATGACATTCGATCCTTTGGCTACGAAAATAAGGCAATCAATTCGGAAGCATTGGCCGTTGCTGTCAACAAAAGAGTTCAAAATGCCGCAGCCAAGGTTCGCTTTCAAGCGTGCTAGTAACCTCAAAGACAAGTTGGTTCATACACGCCCACAAATTTGCAATGTATCAAGTAACAGCACGGTCCCCTTGGGACACTATCCATGTGGGTCATGCTCGGTGTGTCCCTTAACATCAAAAGTGAAAAGTGTAAGGTTACAATCAGGTAAAGAATGGAGTCTCAGACAGTTCAGCAATTGTAATACCACTGATGTGGTATACAGGTTGGACTGCAAATGTGGTCTACAATACATTGGACTCACTACACGTAAAATAAAAACACGAATTCAGGAACACTTGAGCACGATCAGGGCCGGAAAACTTTCCACAAAGTTGGTCCAACATTGTTACAGCAATAGGCACACATTCAAGTGGGTGGTGCTAGAAAAGGTGACAGGCGACTCTGCTTCAGTCGAACGCCTGCTCATTGCGAAAGAGGCCAGATGGATTTACCAAGAAAAAAGCGAGAAAATAGGTCTTAATGACTTGTTGGAATGGAATTAAGTACATTGAAATTCCCTGGGTTGAGAGAGCAGGATTCCATAAATTTTAAGTCTAATCATAAAGCCTAGATGTTTCATTGCCATGTGTGAAGGTGTATAAGTTTGATACCTCCATAAACCAGCTGTGTATAAATCCAGCTCTGTTTTAATCAATACGCCACATTATGTTAAAGTGTTGTATATAAAAACGAAATAGGCAATACACAGACTATATATTTCTGGTACATGTGTTTGTCTAAATTAGTTTTTTTTTAAAAATTGTTTCCAAATTTTTTTTACAATTGAATACAGTGGGTTTCCATTATGTGGGGGAGGATTGAAAGGCGATCACCTCTTTGGAATGTGCACTATCATACAAAACCAACTCGCATCGTTCCACCTATAGATGGAGCCCGATATAGGCAGACGAATTGCACCTATAAAAAGACGAGAGTAATTCGACATAGATTGGTTACGTAAAAAGATTCAATCTGTATCGACACAGCCTGTATACATTACAAAATATAGCGGTATTTGGGTTTAAGACACAACATTTTAACATATGGTTTCCTATTCAAAGATGGCGCCCATAGTCGAGATGTAGCAGATCTCGCGAGAATACGGAGAAAACCGGAACACTCGAGGGTTTTATACGGGAGTGAGCTTCGTGGAGATGCACACGGGCTGATGAAACGCTAGTGGTTCTTCTATACCGGTAAGGAGTAAGGGGTCCGGTTATGAGAAAGGTCAGATCACTTTGGGAAAAAAAGGCGGGCAGTAAGATGTCCGGTTTTTCGCACCGAAAAGTGGAACGCTGAGCGCTACCAGCTAGACTTTTAGAAAGCTTAGATTTTTTGGAGATAAAGTAGCGGGCAGTCTAGTAAACACTCACGATATCGAGTGGGGTAGTAAGAGATGAAGCACAGAACTAAGCGGTGTATAGTTTTGGAATATAGGATAAACATATAACCCTGCACTGTTTTAAATTTCCTGCAGTGTAAATTACGGATGGAAAAGAAAAGAGACTCACGTTTGGAGCATTTCTAGAAACACAAACAGGTGTTTACCTCTCGGCTGGTACGAGACAAGTTAGCTGATAGAGGGTAAATATGTTGGAGTTATGTGCAATTTGGTTTGGCTACATTAACAGTACTTTACAAGGCAGGTTGACAACAACTAAAGTGCTGTGTATTTTATAATTTCACAGTTGTCAAGACGATATATGTCCAATGCAGTGGCTTGAAATATGTAATGCCCTGAAGAAATTGCCAAAAAGTTGAATGGCAATGAAACATGTCGGCAAGTGGAGTATGGTTGGATAAGTAGTAACCACACTCACTTTTTTAATTATCCACAACCAACACTACGGAGAAAGAATAAAATTGGTTATCCGTGTTGTTTGTGGTTTGTATGTTGTTTTGACTATATGTATGTCATTTTTCTACTTACACTGCACGTTTGTCACAAACACATTCTTTGTTTGTTTATTTGGACACAATTACTTTCGAGCTTGATGGCACCAATGATGAGAACAGGGCAATCCTGGTGAGTACCTGCCAGGTTCCCGTTGGTGGTGCGCCCGTGAGGTGCCATCTCGCTCACACACACTTTTTCTTTTGTCTGAATGTGACACCAGTGTGTGTGTTTTTTGTATTCTGGCAACTGTGATTTTTACAAGTAGGGACTGGGCAAGTTTTAAATTCGGCACAATATGGATGTTTCTCCTACCCCAGTAAATTGAAATAGGGGAGGTCAGTTGTAATGTAATGTTTTGCGACATATGATACACCATTAAATGTTATGTTATGTTAAAAAAAATTATACCGCGCTCGGTCACCAAAATGGTTTCATGGCGCTCATAACAAATGCGGGGGGCAGAGGCGAGAGTTACTCAAAAGCTGACTGGAAAAGATAAGTTTTTAACATCCTATGAAAACAATCGTAGGTGGGACAGTGTCGAAGAGCGGACGGGAGGGAATTCCAGGTATTAGGGGCCAAGAAGGAAAAACAGGAGCCGCCGTGTTTTTTACGTTTAATTTTAGGTGTAACCAGCAGGTTGTGGCTGGAGGAACGGAGGTCTCTGGGAGGAACATAGCGCTTCAATTTAGAAGAAATAAAGGCAGGGGCAAGATCAGACAGAGCTTTAAAGATCGTACAGCCCAGTTTGAAAGTACAGCGCTTAGCCACTGGGAGCCAATGAAGGCTCCGCAGTAGCGGCGAGACGTGCTGGTGCTTAGATTGACGGTAAACCAGGCGTGCTGCCTGATTTTGCACCAGTTGCAGCCTGTGGAGAAGGTATGCAGGAATACCTGCATACAGAGTGTTGGCGTAGTCAATTCTCGACGTGACCAGGGCCAAGATGACAAGGATAAGTGCGTCTCTGGTAAGAAATCTACAGATTTTGCGTATCCTGCGTAGGTGGAAAAAGCAGGATGACGTAACCGCACTGATCTGGGGCCTCATAGATAAGTCACTTGAGATGACGACGCCAAGACTCTTCACAGAGTTGACGGGGCGGGGAGGGAGCCCTAGTGAGGGAGGCCAGAAGCTGTCGTTCCAAGGATTGGCTATTCCACCCACCAGAATAAGCTCAGTCTTGGTGGGGTTCAATTAAAGCTGGCTATGGTACATCCATTCCGAGATCTCAAGCATGGTGGACTGAAAACTGGTGCGAGAGGAAAGGGAAGTATCAATGGGAAAGATCAATTGTAAATCATCCGCGTAATTGAAGATGGTAGCTGCGGATTTGCGGAGGGAAGCGATCAGAGGTTGCATGTACAAATTAAACAATAAAGTAGATAAAGCGGAGCCCTGAGGGACACCGCAGGATAGGGGAGAGTAAGATGCAGAGAAAGTGGACAGGTGCACTGCCTGGGAGCGTCTGTCCAAAAAGGATCTAACCCACTCGAGAGCTAGGCCCTGAATGCCGGCGTTTTTGACACGGTCGATCAGAATTGTATGATCGACCGTGTCAAAAGCTGCCGATAAGTCCAGCAAGACAAGAGCTTGGGAGATGTTATTATCGGCGCCCTTTCTTAGGGTGTCCATAACAGCCACGATGACCGACTCGGTGGAATGGAGAGGGCGGAAACCGGCTTGCTGGGCCTCCAAGAAGGACGAAGTCTCAATGAAAGTGCTCATGCAGCGAGTGACATAAGTCTCCAAAATTTTTCCCAAATAAGGGAGAAGGGAGATGGGTCGATAATTGCTCAAGACCGTGGGGTCGGCATTGGTCTTTTTTAGGATCGGTATCACCACTGCCTGTTTGAAGGAATCCGGGACCACCCCCGTCGCCAACGAGTTGTTAAGTAAGGCCAGGGGAGGGTCGGGGCAGGCCAAAAAGATTTACCTAAGGACCTGGGGAGGGCAGCAATCATTGGTAGAGCCAGAGCTCACTTTATGCAACAGTGAACAGAACTCCAAGAGGGAGATCGGGGGGAAAACATCTAAGCAGCAAAGATTTCTGGGAGGTAGAGAAGGGGGAGAGGGGGATGAGGGCAAAGGAATATTGTTCTTAATAGTGGCAATTTTGTCCATAAAAAAAGCATTAAGTGAATCACACAAGGACTGTGAAGGTTGGGGTTGAGGGGTAACTCGGTCTGGCAAGGAGAGCTCATTCACAATGGAGAAGATATCCTTTGCCTTAGAGGCGGACTCCATGATTTTTTGGGAGAAATACGTTGTTTTAGCCAGTAAGATGGATTTTTTGTAGGCTCTCAAACGGTCCACAAATTCAATTTTCAACTGGTGGTCATAGTTGCGTCTCCAAAGGCACTCCGCCTGGCGAAGGGCCAATTTATCCGCCTTTAGTAGGTCCGTGAACCATCGCTATGCGTCATGGGGGCGCCTAGATTTTATGGTTTTCAGAGGGGCGACGGTATTACAAGCAGATAGCAGCCATTGTTCAAGGAGGGATGCCTGGTGAGATACCAGGGCCGAGGTCGGAGGGACTGTAGAGGCCAGTATGGAATGAAGTTCCACCAGATTGGCTCTCTTCCAGTTCCGAGCAGTGAAGTTGGTCGAGAGGGAAGGACGATTGGGGATGGCCAGATTAAGGGCAAAAGAAATAAAACAATGATCTGACCAAGAGCAAGGGGTTACAGTAGGGGACGAAATATCCAGATTGGCCGTCCACACTTGATCTAGAATGTGGCCTTTGCAGTGAGTGGGAATTGTAATGTGTTGGTGACAGTTCAGACCTAATAGGAGGTCGGAGAATTCCTCAGAGAGGTGACTTTCCCGGGGATCAGAGGGCCAGTAATTAAAATCACCAATAATCATAACCTTGGCATGGTTAATAATAAGTTGAGAAATAAGATCACCAAACTGTCGAGGGAAGGAGGGCATGACATCAGGGGGTCTGTACACAAGAACAACAATAAAAGAGGACCTGGGAGACATGAATTTAACAGTGAGACTTTCTGATCTGGGGATCGCTGCACAGGCTAAAGTGGTGAAGACATGCTGAGAGTGAATGATGGCAGCCACCCCCCCACCAGCTTGCCCCGCTGGTCGATTAGATTGCAGGATATAATAGCCGGCAGGGATGGCGGCAAGAATATCAGGGACAGAGTCCTCAGTCAGCCAAGTCTCTGACAGGAGAAGGATATCCACGGCTCTATCATCCAATAGTTGGAAGATTTCCAACTGGTGTTTCACCAATGACTGTGTATTGAGATATATCACGGTCAATGGAGTAACCCCAGGCGGTGGCGAAATGAGACAAGAGGATATCGGTACAGGACAAGGGGTCGAAATACCAGGGTTGAAGGTGCCTGGAGAAACAAAAATACCACAATCTGAGGCGATCTTTTCGGCTGGGCCTGTAAAGGAAATGTGCGACGGAGCATTAAAAGGTCGGCGGAAGAATAGGTAATGAGATGGGCATTATAACAGGCCCCAGGCCCCGAACGGCCGCGGACGGGCGCAGACGGGCTTAACTTTGGCGCAACTTCGGCGCGAAGTCGGCGCTCCCGCTGCGCTCGTCCGCTGCGCTTCCGCCAGGCCACCATTATATGCCAGTAGTGAAGTGAACCACTAGACCGCTAACCTGCAAGATGGAGAGGCAGGGCGGAAGTGGTGTGAGGGGCAGGAAGTGGTGCTCAGTGCTACGACCCTCCGCACAAACGGCACAATGCCGGGGCGGAACGGGGTCAGGAGCGAAAAAAACAGGTAAGAGAAGCCCGAGCCCAATGCCCAGTAATATGCAACAAAACAAATGCACTTAGCGCGAGAATCACAGTTTTAAAATAAAGCTTGTATTCAGCTAATAAGAGGGTTAAAACCGGCAGCAGCGCAATCCCACGCCCGCAGCCTCAATTGCCGCGTTAGTCAGAGTGCGGGGTGGCTGTTGCGCAAGATATAGACACAGTATAGTAACCACTAGACCGCTAACCTGCAAGATGGAGATGGATTAAACACAAAATGATATAGTGCCAATGGTCTAGGTTCTTTTTTTGTAAAGTTGTTGAGTGGAAGGCGACCTATGACCCAATGTTCCCTCTAAGCTCCTTATTGTTAGATACAAAATCAATTCTGACAAAACAGAAATCCTCCCCATAACCAAATTTTGCTCTCATCATTTTGAACTGGCTGAATTCCGTTGGAATAGCTCTAGAATTAAATACCTAGGCTTATGGTTTACCAACTCCATTCCAGACTCGATCACAATAAATATGAAATAAACTCTTGATCGGGTCTCCAAATTACTTTCTTCCTGGAACACTCTTTTTCTCTCCTGGTGGGGGCTCCTGGATACTATTAAGAGGATTGCCAGTTCATATTTCCTCTTTTTATGTTAAAAAATTGGACTCTGTTCTCCGCAAATTTCTATGGAATGGTAACAACTCCAGAATCTCACCTTAGAAAATTAAAATCTCTTGGAGGTGTGAATTTCCCAAATTTTAGATTACATCATAAAACCTTTTGTCTAAAACAGGCCACTCATTGGATCTATACGGGCATCTCTTCTTTCACACCTCTATGGGTTAATATTCAACGTTGCTTACTCTCCCCTTTCTCTTTCCCAGAGATCTAATGTTTTACAGCCAAAACCAATCTCACATCTCTTCCTCTTTTAAAACACACTTGCTCATTGCTAAGACCTCATTGTCAATCAAAAATAATTTCTAGAAACATATTTTTACGTTTTCCTCTTCGGCACAACCATCTTCACTATCAAAACAGACCCTTGTTTTGGAGCTTGTGGAGATCTAAGGGTATCATTTAGGTTCAGGACATGTTTGATGGCCTCTCTCCCTGTTCCTTTCCCCAATTCCAAGCTACATTTCAATCTCCTCATTTATTTTTGCACAAATTCTTGTTACTATTGGAAACTATTCTGGAAAGATTTTATTCTCTCCCCTCAGACGACTCCTTCTCTATACAGGATCCGCTTACTAGAATTGTATCATTGTCTCCAAAGGCCTCTCTCATTTATAAACGTTTCAACCCCGCTAATCCAGAGCGCGCTAAGACTAAGGTGGAACTTGCATGGGAGTCTGACTTGGATTGGGTTGTTTATGGAGCACTGACGTTTGGAGTAAGATCTGGATCAGATCGTTAAAAATGTCTAGATCTGCATCTACTATTGAATGGGTTTTTCTTTATCACAGATTATTTTTACTCCCATTTCCATTGCCAATTATACTCACTCTGGTAACAAGACTTGTTGGTCTTGCGATCACCCATCGGCTGATCTATGTCACCTCCTTTTTTCATGTACCCCGTAATTTCGTTTTGGTCACAAATCTGGTCAAGGATTTCGACTATTTTTGATCTACACAGTCCTCTATCAAATATCCTTCTCTTTACGGGAAGTCTATCAGATTCACTTGTGTTATTGTCTCACAAATAAGGGCTGTTTGACCTCATCTCAGCTTTAGCCTTTCATCAAATTACACTTAACTGGAAATGTTCAAACAAACTCTCAGTCAAATCTTGGTGGAATAATGTTTGTCACTATCATAGACTGGATACTGCTTTTGCTGTAATCTGCAAATAAATAGAGATATGTTTTGGTTACCACTAACTTTTTATTTAAAGAAGATTTATATTACACAGGTATCCCCTAATCATTCTGAGAATTTCCTACCTCCATAAGCTCCCTCTTTCATTTCTTTGCCTTTTTCCTTCTTTTTAACTATTCAACATCATAAAGATTTATATGAATATATCAAACTGTATCCTTTCCTGTTTTGATATATAGTTATTGCCATTTGATCCTCAACTACAAAGTTTACCTTATTTTCCCCTTTCTTTCCCCTCCCCTATTTCCATATAAACACTAAAATTGTAAACTTCTTTCTACTATGTTTTTTGCCATTTTCTGTAATACTTTGTTGATTACTCTGAAGTATTGTTATGAGATTGCCCTATGTTGTATACTGAACGTTTATATCAATAACGCTTATTAAACTTTAAAAAACAGAAGGGTATAGGGGGAAAACATTGATCCAGGCATAAGGCCTGGAGCCTCCACTGTAAGAAAGTGGAACACCGAATTGGAGAACCTGCCTGTCCCACTAAGCAAGCCCCTTGTACCCCTCCATCTAACCCTGGAATGGCAAATCTCCAGATGGGATCAGTGGTGTGTCCTGAGCAGTTCAGAGTGCCCACAGAAGTTGCACTAGTCTTCATGGGTAGGGTAGATTTGGCAACACTAGCTGTATGGCCCACAAACGTAAATAGGTGCCTGCAGCTCCGAAGGATCAATGGTTTAAGTGTAGAAGCCTTGAAGGTTACAGGAGTTAGTGTCACTATGGTGAGAGAATCACTGTTTTCCCCATGACAATTCCTAGCTGGAAAATCTTTCCCAGTGAGCAATGCTGATAATGACACTATAGTCCATCCCCTGACTATGGTAACATTAGATTGGGGAGGGTTTACTGGCCTAAAACAGGTAGTGGTCTCTCCAAAACTTCTAGTCCCTTGTCTGCTGGGAAATGATCTGGAGACCTCAGCATTGGCTGAGGTAGAAAGAAGGACAAATGTATCCATGCATAACATCCCTGCGATAGTGTGTGAAAACCAATGCACAGTGGCTAGCACAGAGTGAAAAAAGAGAATTGGAGCTTGAAAGTATGGCCTAACCTCCCAAGAGAAAAAATAGGAAGTCTGGTGAAACAACTTCCACAAAGCAAAAGGATCAAGACCCCTCTCCTCAGGGAGAGGACTTGTCAGTGCCAGAGGGAAATGAGCACATGGAACTTGACCCTTATGATGTGGAGCTCTTATGCCCAGGGGGACCCTCTAGGGAACAGCTGTGCCTTGGGCAACCGGTCTGTCCAACTCTTGAAAGCCTGATGCAGCAAGCTGCTGCACAGAAGCAGGGAGATGCCAGTGGCTCCCACAGGGTCTATTGGTCAGAGGGTCTCTTTTATACTGAGGCCAGAGACCTCAAACCTGGTGCCACAGAGGAGTGCCTCAGTTGTGTAAAGAGTTCTTACTCAGATTGGCAAATGACATCTCCCTAGCTGGACATCCCCCTAGCTGGACATCTGGGCCAGATGAAAACTTGGAAAAGACTTGGCAACCACTTTTATCGGCCACAGATGTCCCAAAAAGGAAAGGAGTATGTCAGCTCTTGTGTCACCTGTCAAGCCAGTGGCAAAACAGGTGGACATCCAAATCCCCCTGAATTCCACTCCAAATGGTTGGGGTTCCCTTTGAAAGGGTAAGTGTGGGTATAGTAGGTCCACTTGAACCTCCCAAAGCCTCAGGAAACAAATACATGTTGGTAGTAGTGGATCATGCTACCAGGTATCCTGAAGCCATTCCCCTTAGGTCTACTGCAACCCCTGCAGTAGGCAAGGCCCTCTTTGGTGTTTTCACCATGGTAGGGTTTCCTAAGGAGGTAGTATCAGACCATGGTTCCAACTTCATATCTGCATACTTGACACACATGTGGGATAAGTATGAAGTGGCTTATAAGTTCACAGCACCTTATCATAAACAAATGGCCTTGTTGAAATATTCATCAAGACATTGAAAGGCAAGATAATGGGTCTCCCTGAAAAACTCAAAAGGAGATAGAATGTGCTGTTACCCTGCCTGCTTTTTGCTTACAGAGAGGTGCCTCAGAAGAGAGTAGGGTTTTCACCCTTTCAACTTCCGTTTGGCTACCATGTATGTGGACCACTCTCTCTTGTGAGGGAAGGATAGGAGAAACCCCATCATGTACCAAAACAAGATGTGGGTGACTATGTGCTAGGTCTTTGTTCCAGTATCAGTGTACATGCTGTAAGCATCCAAATATCCGGAGGCCAGCCAGAAGCTCCAGAAGCTCTGGTATGACCAGAGGCCGCACAGGTGGAGTTCCAACCAGGGCAGTAGGTGTGAGCATTGGAGGCTGTGGCACCAAGGGCTCTCCAGGACAAATGGAATGGCCCTGCCCTATCCTAGAAAAGAAGAGTTAGGTCAACTACTTGGTAGACCTGGGCACCAGCAGGTCCCCCAAAAGGGTGATACTTGTGAACCACCTAAAACTTTTCTGTGACAGGGCTGATGTAACCGTGCTTGTTGTTACTGATGAGCATCAGGATTAATCCTGGGCAGTTAGCTCCACTACGCTCGTGGAGTTTGCAGAGTTTCCCACACTCCGCGCAGAGAGAAGTATTTTTCCTCGCTCACGCTCCTCAACGTCAAGTTGTTGAGCGCGATCGTGGGAAGGAAATCCACCTCCTGGCAAGATTTGTTCTCGCTCACACTCACCTAGGTGTTGTTGGTGAGTGCTAGCAAGGAGAATCAACCTCCTGAGAAAATTTCTCAAAGCAGGTGGTCGGATTTCTCAATGCGAGTAGTCGCGGCTGATCGCGACCACTGTCATTGAGCAACCTGTTCACATTGAGAATGCTGACGCTCGAGTAGAAAATCTACTTGAGCAGCAGAAAGGAACTTGCGCCCTCTTGCACTGCACATGGTTCCATTCACGATGATTTTACAGTATCGGACAAACACCCGGCATCGGACAAAAACCCTCCACTCAAAATCACTGTGAACGGCATGACCCTAAAGCAATCCGCCACTCGCAGAACTCCATGTAGCGCGGTGGAATTTATTTGTCACTGTGTGGAGTTCCTCTCGCGGAACTCCGTGAATTCTGCCCAGCCTTAATCAGGAGACAGAGAGTGAACTTCTCCCTGACCTCCTCTCTTACAGCTCCAAAGACGGGTCAGAAGATGGAGTTGTCTATTCAGACACCCTCTCTGCCAACAGTAAGTTGATTGTAGGCAGGTCCTGCATCAGTATGCACAGCTCTTCTCCTTCACCTGTGGACAGACACACTGGTGTACCCATGATGTGGACACTGGAGACAGCTTACCTGGTGAAATTAAAATGTATTGCCAGTCTGACCAGGTTAAGGAGAGCATCAAGGTTGAGGTGAGCATGATGCTGGAGTTGGGGGCCATTGAGCCATCTGAGAGTCCCTGGGCCAGCCCACTTGTCCTAGTCACCAAACCTTATCCACAGGGTGGAAAGAGAGAAATTCAGTTTTGAGTGGACTGTAGAGGCCTCAATACTGTCACTAAGACAGATGCACACCCCCATCCCCAGAGCTGATGAACTGATAGATACGTTAGGGGCTGCCACATTTTTCAGTACCTTTGATTTAACTGCAGGGTACTGGCAGATTGGCATGGCCCTTGGAACAAAATAAAAAACAGCATTCTTTAAACCTAATGGGTACTTCCAGTTGACTGTGATGCCCTTTGGTCTATAGAATGCCCCTGCCACCTTCCAAAGGTTGGTGAAGCAAGTCCTTGCTGTGTTGGAAGGCTTGATTACAGCATATCCTGATGATATTGCTGTGTTTAGATCCTCCTGCAGGATCACCTGGTCCACCAGGGGAAAATTTTACAGGCCCTACAAATTGTAGACATAACTATCAAAGCATACAAATACAAGATAGGGCAGGGAACTGTTGTATACTTGGGAAACCTTGTAGGTGGATGCCAAGTTCACCCACTGCAGCCCAAAATTCAGACAATTCGGGATTGGGAACCTACAACCTCCCAGACCCAAGTCCAGGTATTCCTTGGCTTGACTGGGTACTACAGGAGACATGTGAAGGGTTATGGATCCATTCTGACACCCCTCACATAACTCACTTCCAACAAGATGCCCAAGAAAGTGAACTGGACAGTTAGCTGTCAAAAGGCTGTTGAGACCATAAAAGAGGCAATGTGCTCAGGACCTATTCCCAGAGCTCCAGATTACTCCAAGCAGTTCATTGTGCAGACTTATGCCTCTGAGCTAGGGATAGCAGTGGTCCTATCCCAGACCCACACTGATAGCCAAGACAGCCTGTTGATTTCATTAGCAGGAGGTTACTCACGAGGGAACAGCGTTGGAGTGCCATTGAGAGGAAGGCCTTTGCTGTGGCCTTGTACCTGAAGAAGTTGAGACCAAACCTGTTTGGTACTCGCTTCATAGTTCAAACTGACCACAGACCTCTCAGATGGATAATGCAAATGTAAGATGTAAACGCTAAACTTTTGAGGTGATCCATCTCCGTACAGGGACTGGACTTTACCGTGGAACATAGACCTAGGACAACCCATGCCAATGCAGATGGCTTTTCCAGTTTTTTCCACTTAGACAATGAAGACTCTCTCTAGAAAGGTTCGTCTCATTCTTTTTCATTTGGGGGGTGTAGGAAAGTGCCCCTTTTTTCATGATTACTCCCCACTTTTTGCCTGACACTTGATGCACTCTAACTTGACGTGCTCTGGGTCCCTGCCAATCAGGTTCCCGAGGCCTGTGTTCTTTTCCAAAACTGAACCTTTGAACCCACAATTGGCCCATCTCTGGCCACATGGGCACTGTGACCATGGAAGGCTTCTAGGGCTGCAGCACCTATTGTGATTCCCTTAGAGACCCCGGCACCTTTACCTCCACACACTGCCATTGTAGTCTGCATATTTTGTTGCAGATAAAAGTAAAGATTCAAAATGGCACTGGCACACATGGCACTGGCACACAATGATGTGTGCCCTGCCTGTATCCAACTGCCTGTGGCCTAGGTAAGTCACCCCTCTAGCAGGGAGCACTAGACCTCTGGTGAGGGTACAGTTGCATGAGCACTGTACCCCTACAGTGTTCCAAGTGTATTCTTAGGCATTTTAAGAACAGTAAAGCCATCAAGATGATATAGTCTGTGAATTGGTCATTACGAACTCCACAACTTCATAATGGCTTGACTGAAACCTGGGAAGTTTGGTAGCAAACCTCTCAGCACATTAAACCCACATTGATGCCAGTGTGGATTTTAATTTAAAATGCACTCAGAAGGCATCTTATAGATGCCACCTGATAAACAACCAGCCCTGGTGTGGTTACTGAATGGCTGCCAGCCAGTTGCCACCACCAGAGAAGTTATGGGGCCCTGGGTAGAGGGCCTCCACTCTTTGGGTCCAGAAACAAAGCCCATCCTGGGCAGATGTGTCATGCGTCCTTAACCAGAATGGGCTGGGCACACGAAGGAGAAGCTTCAAAGGCCTGCCACCTTTGTAGCCAAACCTGTCTTTTGCTGCCCCATTAACTGACTTTCACCAGTTCTGACCCCCATTTTGGGTAGGAGAATTGGCAGAAAAACCAAGTTAGGAAGAGAGGTGTGCCCACCTTTGTCAACCGCACCTCTCAGGAAAGGGAGCCTAGGTGAAGCACTCATGTCAGTCCCCTCCATCTTGAAGATGCGGGGACACAGCCAATCAGAGAGAGCTCATGACCCCATCCTACTGGAGGGTGCCATAATAAGGGGTTTACTCACCCCAAGCAAGGGACCCATCGGTCCAACCTGCACTCCCCTGTAAGGCCTCTACATTTTTTATTAAGGGGTGACCCTGAACCTTGCCTCTTCAAAATTGATAGGAAGAAAGAAGGACCGAAGAGCTGTGCTGAACAAGGAAGTATAGGACAACAACTGCTTTGGCTCTAGCCCTATCGGCCTGTGCTGACTTACAATCAGCAAAACTCCAGTGTGTCCAGCTGCCGGCAGCCATCCAGAACCTGGAGGACCTGATTTGCCTTCCCCAAAAAGGCTCAGTCTCCCGTGAGCACCGGATTTACTCAACCAAAGGCTCTAACACAGAATACGGATCCCTCCAGTTCAGCAATTCTGCACCACTCTGCAGCCGGCACCCACAGCCCGGGTTTGAGTGGCCCAACACCATGAGAAGGTCTCCCCAGCAATCTTGTCCCAGGATCCGGTGATCTCCGATCTGCCTGAACCTTCTGCCCAACGCCTGCAGCCTCCATCTGCGGGGTCCCTCTGACCCCAACTAAAGCTGGTAAGACAACCCAACACCTAATGAAACCCCTGCACCAGACACCCCACGGCATTTGGTGGCCCAACCAATGGTGTCCAGGCTAGGCCACCTCTCTCCACCAATCTGCAAACATGGCTACTGGCTCACTACTGGTTAAGGGATGAATTCCACTTTACTCCTGAGGGGCCTTGGGGGCCAAGAAGCCCTCCTAGTACCTCCTGTAAGCCCCACACAGCGGGATTCCTGAGAGCTGGTCATAGGCCCGCCCCCTTTCTTTAACACTCTGCAAACACCACTACTACTTAAAAAACATAGAAATTCACTGAAAAAAACAGAGGTTACAAGGATGTTATAGTTAGGTATTAGCATTTCAAAAAGCCTTAGAAATTCACTGAAAAAAAACAAAGGTTACAGGGACATTATCGTTAGGCTCAGACTTTAATCATACAAAACCAATTAAATTAAGCATTTATAGTTAGCTGAGATAACTATAACTAGCGCCACAATACACTGATTTTGACCTCATATATGACATCACTCATCACATGGCCAGTGACATCACTGATAACATCTCAAATGATATGTTTTTTGTCCAGGGAGGATATGGCTTTGCAGTTCGGGCTGGACGGTTCCCATGATGGACAGGGTCAAGACTGGTTTGCATATGGCTGGGTCCAAACAGGGGTGACATGGTGAGAAAAAGAAAAATGAATTTAACTCCTTGCGTGCTGATGATGGCCCCCGTCTGTCATGCATTACAGTGCTCGTGTGCTGATGACGGCTGGGGGCCCGTCATGAACCCGCCCACTCTTCGAAACGGCCGCACAGGCGCAGAATCGCGGCCGCGCCCAAGGGGTTAATCCATATCTCTTAACTGAGGGTGAATGCATGACTTATTAAGCATTCTGTCCATCATTTGTTTGTGCAGCACTTTTTGCCCCAAGTGGGAATGGTATCCCCAGATGTGTGTCTCTTGCTCACTGTGCCACTGGATTCAAGCTAGCCTGGCTGATGAGGGGTAATACCCCAACATTGGTCCCAGGACGTTTGTTTCTGGTCCAGGGAGGACCCCGCCTGGCAGTTCAGGCTGGACTGTTACCATGTGGAGCAGGGTCAAGACTGATTTACATTTGGCTGGTTCTAAATTGGGCTGGCATGGTGAGACAAAGAATGATGACTTTATCTCAGATCTCTTGAGTGAAGGAGAATGCATGATTTATTCATCATTCTGTCCATCATTTGTTTGCACAGTGAAAATCACTGGTATCAGCAGATTTTTTCAGATGCCTTGTGATTTTAGTGAACAAATGATACAGTCCAGCATCCCGCTCTCAAAAGTGTTCCAGCTTCAGACACCCTTGCACTTCAACATTTGCCACTTTTATGGGCCGATCAATACATTGGCCACAGTCTAACATCAAAGCGGATGGTCAAGGATGTCATGTTTACACACAATTGCTGTTACTACATTTAAATGTTACCCCTACATAATCTTCATTAAAACTAGGTGGTTTGCTAAAGACTGTTGTACTAAAAATTGTGTTGCGATTCTAAAACTTTTGGGAAGCAGTGCACCAAATACATTTTTTTCATTGACAAACCAAATTTGTAATAATGATGGCAATCTTAATTATGTCAATCAGGGCTGGGAAAGTTTTTTACCAGCTGGACATGTTAAGCTCTATGGGCCAGATGTACAAAACATTAATTCCAAAGAAAGTGGTCACATATTGGGCAACAAACGTTTGGTTCAGATAACACAATTTTAAATTATAGTAGGTTGCAATTTGACCTACCACATCAATATTCATGAGATAGATGCTGCAGCCTAAAGAGTTGTCAAAATATTTATTATATGCTTACCCTCATTTACCCTTACAATTAGACAAACTGCAGCATTTCCATTTACTATAGAGGCAATGATCCTCTGATGACTCTTTCTCCGCCGATAGAAGTGGGGGAAGTAGGGTGACCAAACTCTGCGTTAGCTGTCCAATGAGGACCATTAATTTGAAGCCAGCTCACAAGTCTGAGATCAAATTTAGGTACACCATTCTCAGGACCACGCTATAGAAGTGAAGAATCACTACGGGAAGGCCCAACTGCCAGAAGAAGTTAAGTCAAACTAGAACCATACAAACCGCTATGGAAGCAGAACTTGGTGCTCCGTAAAAGCTAGCTGATTCTCCCTAAGACACATTTAAATCATTTGTAAACAGCACAGTTTAAATGGAAAAACCAACAGGACTCAATAATAGACTCAGACAGGAATTTGATTTATTTGGTTATTGTAATAGATTTTCAATATCTAATTCCATGAGCCGTTTCTTAAGCAGTTCAGTCAAGAATATCACAGCTTTCATTACAATGCAAACCATTTAGGCCAGGTTTAAAGGATGGTTCATTTTCTCAAAAGATAAACAGTTGTAGAGTTACAAAGTCCTATCACCATTAAGGTAGAAGGACAGTTCGTTGTCTAACAGCTCAAAATCCTAAGCAAAAGGGTTCAAGTTTAGAGTCCATTATGGGCATGTCCATTGGCATAAGACAAAGTAATGAGGAAAATAAAAATAAAAAATGTGAATTGGTTTGGCGAAGAATATTTAGTCCATCAGCAATTGATTGTAGCAACGACAAATAATCCAAATAAGAGAAAAGTTCTCAACATTGATCAACACAGCATTCTGGTCCCAAAGCAAGAAATATGAAAATGGCATTCTTGGTCAAGAGACAAAAATCAATAGTGTTGTCCCTCCGTTGCTCCTTTGGGGTTTCTTCTTTTACAAAGTTTTTTAGACAGTCCCAATGATGTGGCATTACACCATCATTGAAAAACTATCACATGTCCATTGTCTGATAGAGCCACCTAAGACATTCACAATGTCGAGAAAGTTTACATGCTAGTCATGAAAAACCAAACAACTGAAGTCCACATAGGCCTGGTATTGAAAGAAAAGAAAAACAATGTAACAACTATAGCAACAGCTGAGCTCCTGTTCCCGCAGGAATAATTCTCTGTGAACATAGCAGAAAGATTAAGGAATGTCAAGGTTTAGGTGTGTACAGAAACAAAGAAGCAACATTTTACTTGTAGAAATGTCCCATCATACGAAATCCGGGTAAAGGTCAGCACTATAAAAAACATTTCAAAAAGGCCTTTAAGCTAGCCCTTCACATCCAAAATAAAATGAGCTTTACATCAATAGCACAGATACTGAAATAAAATCAATTTAATTAGTGGACTTTATCAAAACTTTCACCAAATTATTATACTAGAATGTATTATTATTAGAAATACCTTACTGCCACAATTTTCTTCAACATTCATATGAGTACATATTTTTCTAAAATCACGTCACAAAAATCAATTTTGGTTTTTCATAAACTATACAATCTCTAATGATTTTGTACGGAGTTTTACGTTTGTACATCATGTCTACTCAATTCTGCCCCGACTTTGAACAATAGTGTATTGACTGAAAAGGCATTAGAAAAACTTGGCCACCTCACTTGACATCATAATCTCATCATTATGAGTTAATAAGCAATATGTGCATGAGAAATTCTTGTTAATGGAACTTGTTTATATGCATTAGTATTACTTTACGTATGTGTCTACTTCATCTCGTGCTTCAAAGCATGCTTTTAAAGTGCTTCTACTGCTTCTTTTTCATTTTGTGTGGTACTGTGTCAAACGTGTGCAACGTGTACTTTCAGCTTTTCATATCTTCTGTCAATGAATACATTGTGTTCTATGATTTTTTAAATCATGCTGGATCATAGGTCACACATTGTGACTCACTGCAGTTGGATGCCATCACAGCAATGGTGCTCTACATGTCAATGATTACATTGAAATAAACCTTTTGTTTTTTAAATGCAGTCCATTTTCCTTGAAGGGAACGGGGCTGCATTTAAAAAGAAAAGCTACATTTTTTTAACCTGATTGAATGTTGGAGTTTGTTCCATGGACCACTGCCTATTCCCATCAATCTTATTTATTACATTCACAAAGGTGAAAGGGTCAGAAGGGAACTCCTTCCCATTTTCAAACGTGTTAGTACCCCAACAAGGAAGTCAGTACTTTGTCAATGTGCTGCGACTGGATTACATTGACATGTACAATAACGAATCGCTATTTGGAAGGGGCACTCTAAATACACCCCTTCAAAGTAGCGATTCGCAATGCCTTACTAACCCCATTTTTACATTCAGTAACATTTTGCTAAAACGCGAAAGGGGTAGTAGTTTTAAAAAACTAATTTTGTGGCCTCCAACAAAGTGATTTTGCGAACTGAAGGCTGTAGAACTGCAAAAATGGCGTTGTACATCTGGCCCCTAATCTCAATTTAGGTGCACAAAAGTCTTTGACAATTGGGCCTCCTTGTTTTCAAGGATCAACGGGGATGGCAATGGCAAGTGCAGCACTAAGACTTTAGTTTCAAATGGTGAACAGTGTCTCTTGCACCATGAACTGAATCTGCGTGATTTAATTTTTACCTTTCATTAGCAATTTGACAGAGTTTTTGGTCAATACGTCAGTGGGTGACTACTCAATGCAATAGTGATGCTATAACCGGTTCTCTCGATCTGACCCATTTATTTTTTTGCTCTGGAACCCATTTGCTCAGTGACCCCACGTTGTTAAGATGTAGTATAGTGTACTGAACGACATTATGCACTGGATCGTTTTGTTGTTGTTCACAGATACAATATAAGTGTAATACCCTTACCGAGAGCATTGACTCGTTTTTTGCATCACCAAAGTTAATTGTGTACTTAGTTATAACACAATTAATCTCTTGCTCTATTCATGAAACTTTCTATCCAAACGTCACAAATCAGAGTAACAAAAGTCCAGTCCTGCATCCCAGATAGAATGTCAGTTACAGCAAGAAATGGCTACACGGAATCACAACCTCTGTTTCAGATAAAACTGTGGGGCATATTTACAAGCAGGTAACTCCACCAGAACATCACTTTTTCCAATATTCGGGTGGAGTTTAGTCCTTCCCTTATTTACAGAGTTGAGTTAAGCCACTTAACCAGCTCGTCATGAGTCATGGTGGAGCTGTGCTCATGACGAGCTGGTCTTGTCATAACGGCTCTGCGCCGCCCACGCGTGATTATTTCCCCACCTCTGCGGGTGAATTAATCAGTGGGCGGGGTCGTGACAAGACCAGCTCGTCATGAGCACAGCTCCACCGTGACTCATGACGAGCTGGTCTCGTCACGAGCACCGCTGTGCCGTGCTCAACCCCCTGCCCCCTGCACCATGCACCATGGGGAAATTACCCAGCAGCGAAGGGGTTAATGCCACCTTGTAAATAATGCCCTGATTCACGCATCACTTAGCGGTAAAGGGATGTGCAATTGTTTTTTACGCTTGCCCATAATTACAAGGTATAAAATATTGCCAGGGAATGCCTGGTCTTATTCAGGCAATACGATGAGAAATGCTTCCTTTCTACTCATATTTTGCTCTTTCCATGTGTGCTGCATTCTGCAGCACACATAGAACCAGCTAAGCGTCTATAAATATTGCCTATGTGCAGGAAGGTGTCCCTTCCTGCACATGAACAATCATCCCTGAAGCACATGCACCCTTGCAGCATGGCACAAGGGTGCCTGCACTGGAGCTAGGCATCTTCTTTAGCACCAGCGCTAGGGGAAATGCAGGGGTGCACCGCATTCTTGTCACTATGGCACATCCCTATGTTTTTAAACTGATGGAGCACGTCATTACCAATTTTGGTGTAACACCACGCTCCGCCAGTTTCTTGTAAATATGCCCCTGTATCTCTTAAACATTTGTTCCAAATCCATTTGAATGAAAATTCTTTTAATCTGATTTTTTTCTCATTAAGTGTGTCACATACTGTGTTCAAAGAAGTCCTGTCAATGTTATACATTAAATCGAAAATGTAGTTAACCTTTTGCTATCTAAACCAATACTCATTTTTCATGGTCTTAAACACTCTTTGCCAATCCACAATTGTAATTATTATAAAATAGATATCTACGTTCACGCCTACAATTGCCGTTCCATGTTAGTTGTAAGTTGTAACCCATGCTAATGCATTTAAAAAACCTACTTAAATGAGCCTACTAAATATATGATTGTGTACAGTTAACAAGGTCATTTTAGGTTATATTTCATTTAGGCTTCATGGACTTTTATTAGAAGACAACGCACATATTTTTTTTAATAACCTCTCCCCTTTTCTAGCCACTGAAATTGAAACAGTGAAATGTGTTGTGAAGCCGTTTTCAGATATTTTCAGTAACCAAGAGTACGACTGCAAAGCACGTTGGTCTGACAGAGAACAGAGCTGAAAGGACATATTTCCAATTATATGCGGACAGCCTAGCAAACATGCTCTCTCCATCTTTGTATGCCCTGTAATATTTCCAAAAGGCTTTCCCACTGTTTGCGTTGAGGGAAAAGTACATTTGAAAAAGAGCGTCTTGTAATCATGTACTTGAAGCATTCGTCAGTGTTTCTTACATTTTGTCACGACAGACTTGTCTGTTTCAATCATCTTTCAGACAGGAGTAGGTGCCTTGCAGTAATTACTATAATGTCTTCCCTCGCAAGGCGCTGTGGATGTCAAAAGTACAGTACAATAGGAGTTCGAGCCAGCAGGAAAAGTTCATGGTTTATTTCTCTTTTTGCTTGTATGTGAATTGCAATTTTAAAAGCCACCACAAACCCCTGAAAAAAGGTGGCCTTGGTGCCCCTCAAACAGATGACGATTGTAACAAATCCACATATTGGGTTATGACGATTTTTGAACATGTTGAAAAGGTGAATAAGGCGTATGAGTTTATGTAATTTAACAAAAAGTTAAAAAAGAAATATAAACTCAAGATTTGGAGAAGCTGGATTTGCAGTCTCTTTGTTTTGCCAATGCTCAGTATGGATAGCTGATGATATACACTTGATTGTTGACTGTTCCCGTCTTGCTGCTTTCTAGGTTTATGTCACTAGAATGCTTT
Organism: Lissotriton helveticus; assembly: GCF_964261635.1. Classification (NCBI taxonomy): domain Eukaryota; kingdom Metazoa; phylum Chordata; class Amphibia; order Caudata; family Salamandridae; genus Lissotriton; species Lissotriton helveticus. The sequence continues at coordinate 777,103,563 of NC_136059.1, read as the reverse complement.
CCGGTTTATTTAAAACTGATTATAAATACTAATTACCTTATTAGGCAGGTATACCCAGTAACTATCATAACTTTGTGTTTGTGGCAATAACTGTTGTTTGACTTTGTATGGCAAGTAATGGATCCGAATTGTGCCTCCTGGCATTAAAAATTGGTGGAGTCAGCTGTTACATTATTTTGAATTAGAAGCTGCCATTTTTAGGTCGAGCATTTCGAAACCTCGTGAATATACTTTAGCATATACTTATATGTGTATGTACTTTGTGGGCTCTGGAGATCATCCCTAGGACTTGTCGCCTTCCGCTTAGGGACTTTTTTTCTGTTCAACTGCCTCCATTTATTTGTCTTGATAGAAAACGACCAGTAGAGGTCAGTAACATACCAGAATTGCTTTCTGCTTGTTCAACTGCCTCTATTTAACTGTCTTGATTGAAAACGACCAGTAGAGGTCAGTAAAATACCAGATTTGCTTTCTACCGAGGGACTTTATTTGTTTTATTTTTCTGGCAACTTCCTCTATTTAACTTTCTTGAAAGAAAATGACCAGCAGAGGTCAGTAAAAATCTCTTTAGCATTCTCTGGATTTCAGTCCTTAGAAATTATCATCCATGAGCACACGTAGACAATAATATTTTTTTCATATCTTGTATTTTCAGTGATATGACCACAGAAGGCCCTGATTTTATATTAATAACAGAGCTTTGGACTATACCATTTCCCGCCCAAAGGCAATATTTCTCTTGATGTGTTCCCATACCTGGCGTGCCACGCAGTTTGGTGCTTACTTTCCCTCCATGTTAAAGAGCAGTAGATGTTTGAGCACCCAGGCTAATGTGCTGCAAAGCTAAATACATATAAGGTCCCAAAGGCGAGACTGATTGCATTGCAAATGCTTTTTATGCTAACTGCGTAGTTGGACATAAGCTATTTTACATGAATTGTGGTCATATTTATGAGTTTAGTAGTGCAGGGCAGTGCAGCAAGCCAACTTTCTATGCTGTGTCACAGTGAATTGGCAGGAATGCACAGTATTTATCCAATCTTGTCCTTTCCCCTTGCGCTGACGCCATTTTGGCAGCCTAGCTCCAATGCAGGCACCCTTGCACAATGGTGCAAGGGCACCGTGTTGTAGGCAGGATTTTGGTTTGTGCAGAAAGGGACACCTACCTGCACAAAAACAATCATGAGATGCTTTTTCCTCCTTCTAAGTGTCCTGCATTGCAAAAAGAAAAACAGCTAGGAGAAATATACAGATTTTCCACTTCAAGCCTCCCCTGGGAGGAGTATTTTTTGGAGCATTCCCAGGTATACAAGGACTTATAAATATGGAAATGTGTCAAATACCATGGTGCACATGGAACACCTACCGAGCGCAGCGTAACGCGCTGCATTGCGTTATGGAATATTTTTGGAGCCAGCCAAAATGGCTCTGCGTTGCTTCACATATATGACTTAAGGTTTGTATCACTCTTTCGCCGCTTTGCATGGTCATAAAAATGGCCTTTAGGGTCCACTTGTGTCATGCGTATTCAGTTTGAAGTTATAATTGCGTTTATGGAAATATGGTCTGCCTTGTTCACATTTTACTGTATTATTTTATACAATAGCTTGTGCATTACATAGTAGAAGAATTTGTTTTGGTTCTTCTCACTTTAAGATTTTTATTTTAAAAAAAAATGTCCCTGGATCAAGGTAATAACAAGGGACATACTTACAAAATAATTAGGCAATGTGACACTGCAAGCCATCTTGCTGCACCCAGCTGTGTCATTAAGAAAGTGCAGTTATGCTTCGTATTTACAACAATATGACACATCTCTGCTTTCCTCTGCGCTGGCTGGTAATAGGCTTCCTAGGGCCAGTTAGAACTGGGGGTCTCTAGTTGGCAGAGGTAGGTACCTTTCTCCAAATAGGGACCCTTGCTTATAGTCAGGGTAAGGAGGATACACACTTTAGATAACCCCTGCTCACCCCCTTGGTAGCTTGGCATAAGCAGGCAGGCTTATCCCAAAGGCAATGTGTAAAGTATTTGTACCAGCACTCACAGTAACACAGTGAAAACACCACAAATGGACACCACAACAGTTTAGAAAAATAAAATGTCATTATCTAAACTAAACAACACCAAAACAACAAAAATCCAACATACAGATACTCAGTAGAATGTCTTTTAAAAGGGTTGTTGAAAAAATAAACTTGTAGATGGTAAATGCGTCACTTTTCCCCCAAAGTACCTCAGATACGTAATGCAGAACAAAGAAAAGGGTCACAGAGAAGGCGATGCGCAGACTCTTCCTGCGCTCCGGTTGCGATGCGACAAGATGGCACCTTGATGCATTGCGTCGATCCGGTGTGATGCGATAAAATGGCGTCTTTGGTGCGATGTGTCAACGTGGGTCCGATGCGTGCACACCCGGTGGCCTTGCACAGAAATCACTGGTTTCTTGAGCCACGAAAGGCTTCACGACATGCTTCTCCGTGAGGCAATGGTGATCAGCGGCAACACACTTCCTTGGTGATGCAATGGCGGCTGCTGCGGCGGCATCATGCTTCTCCCTCGTTGTATCGCGCTTCAGCTCCCAGCAGCAAGGGCCTCACACACAGGTACAGGCACCTCAGGGCAGGGCAGAACTTCCAGCAAGTAAGTCAGGGAAGCTTGCGGTGAAGTCCTTTTGTGCCTGGGACTTCAGAAACAGGAGGCCAGCTCTTCTCAGGCACTTGGAGACTGTTCTTCAGATGGACACAGCACTCAGCAAAGTCCTTATTCAAGCAGGGAACACAGCACACAGCAAAGTCCCTTGATCCTCTCAGCAGAAACAGCAAACTGCAGGCCAGCCGCAGACACACAGCAAGGGCAGTACCTTTCCTCAGTCTCTTCAGCTGATCCTCTTTGGCAGGGATTCCTCTTGATCACAAAGTAGTCTAAAGTTCAGGGGGTTCAGTCCTCATATTTAAACCCCAAAAGTCTTTGTTCTCTATGTGTGAGGTTCCTGGACCCCTTCCAAACCAGTTCTGGGTAAACTTTGCCAATGCACAACTTCTTCCTTTGTCAGTGTGGGCCAGGGTCATCAGTCGCACCACAGGAGGTGGAGCCTGCATTGTGGAAGGCAGGCACAGCCCTATTCAGGTCCAGGTGCTACTCCTCCAACCACTCCAAATGCAGATAGGTCTATTCAGCCTGGTGCTGACTCACCCAGATTCCTGAAGCCACCCAAGCCTCTGTCACTCCCAAACCAGACAGTCAAGTCACACAAACAGGAAGAGGCACACAGAAAGGTTGAACAAGAAAATAGCCACTTTCTAAAAGTGCTATTTTCAAACACAGAATTTAAAAACCATCCATCCTAAAAGATGTGTTATTACATTCTGAGTTCAGGGAAACCAGACTCCAGTTTTCTATTTCACTCCTATGGGAAGATATGCAAGTAAACATGTTACACAGCATTCCCCATTCTGGCCTATAGGCAAGATAGCTTTGCAATAGTGAAAAACGAAATTGGCACACTAGTATATGTCCTACTTTTTGCATACACTGCACCCTGCCCAGGGGGGTACCCTGGGCTAAGCATGGGCGTAAAATCCGTTCCGCTCGCGGAATTTGCGAATTTTTGACAAATTCCAAAATTGTCAAAAAATTCGCAATTCGCAAGCTTGCGGATTTGTTTGCTTGCTTGCGAGACTTTTTGTCCGCGAGCACGCAAAAAAGGATGCGAACACGCAATTGCACAACACAAGCATGCAAGTAGCCCATGTACGACCGCATGGGTAACCTCGCGGTAGCTGCGCTGAACAAATCCAGCGAACACGCAAAAAACCCACAAATACGCAAAAAGCCCCGCAAACACGCAAAAAAAATCGCAAATTCGCAAATTTCGCAGACCGCAAATTCGCTTTCGCGCGAATTCATGTACTGCGAATTCGCAAATTTCGCCCATACTTACCCTGGGCCTACCATAAGGGTGTCCTAGGTGTAAGAAAAGGGAAGGGTAAGGCCTGGCAAGTGGGTACACTGGCCAGGTTGACATGGCAGTTTAACTGCTACAAGGACTGCAATGGCAGTCATGAGACCTCTTTTCAGGGCTACTTATGTGGGTGGCACAATCAGTGCTGCAAGCCCACTATTTGAATTTGAATTACTAGCCCTGGCACACTTAGTGCATTTTAATAAGGACCTACTGGTAAAGCAAATATGCCAAACATGGATAACCAATCAGCATAACAATTTACACGGGGAGCACTTGCACTTTGACACTGATCAGCAGTGGCAAAGTGCCCAAAGCATCTAAACCAGTTAAAACAAAATCCAGCACAGTGTCAAAAATACAGGAGGTAGAGGCAAAAAGTCAGGGGAAACCACTCCAAGGATGCCAGGTCTAGCAGGGCCAATGCAGGCACCCTTGCACCTTGGTGCAAAGGTGTCTGCATTGCAGGGAGGATTATTTATGTGCAAGAAAGGACCCCTTTGTGCACAAAAACAATTATTGATGGCATATTCCTCCTTCTATGTGAGCTGCAGAATGCAAGATGCATAGAAAGAGGAAAAACGAGGAGAAATAAAGGTCTGTCTCCTCATTGCGCCACTTTAACGTCTCCCCGGGTATGCATTAAAATCCCACGTATTCCCAGGTTTACCAAATGCATCAGAATCCATGGGTGTTGCGTGGGTACACCCACAGCAACACCCATGGAACAAACCTTTCACTCAGAGTAATGCGTTGAAGGGGGACATATTTACAAGGCATGAAAAGCCATGCAGCATGGCTTTACGTGGCCTTGTAAATATGGGCCAGCACACTGCTCCACCGGAGCCTCAAAAAAGCACTTCGGTGGAGCAAGGGCCTTGTAAATATGCCCTTCAGTATGCAGTATGTGTGCTGAGATAAGGAACACATATACAAAGGACTGCAAACTTTGGCACGGGTACAGGAAAACACCTTCCTGAAGAATACGCATGCCTGCCCACCCTCCACTTGCTGTGTAAACCTGAACACAGTAAAAGCCTTTGATTGACTTTGGGAGTGGTTTGGATGGTTAATATTGCAAGGCAAAAAAAGTGCATGTGCACCAATTGGAGTATATTGGCTTTTATAGAACTGAACTGTACCTATTGTGAGATGATAATTATTATATCTTTCCGGAAGTATAATTGTAACTTAAACTCTGAGTGGCACAACACAAAGCACCACATTTTATGAATATGGCAGTAAGTCAGATATTCAGGTTCCTCTTTCAGTTGTAGAAGAGCTGTGCATGAGCTATGCATACAAGGACGTGGGAAGGACGGACCAAGTATAGGTCGTTTAGCTGTTCCCCTAAGGATTAGGGGCCATTTTCCACAACTGAGGAAGAAAGTACTGCTGTGCTTGTATCTGTATAGAAAATAGACAGCCTTGTGAGCTGCACACATGCCCAAATTAAACTGAAGAAGTGACTACAGAGATCCAGTTGTCACTAGGTTTGCCATGGGACTGTAGCCTAAGAGAAAGGCATGCGTGGCACTAGTATGCTTCCTACCACTATCTAGCTCAACTGATAGAAAAGAGCTATATGATTACTTGAACCTTTCCCTACACTTCCCCGTGAGAGATCCCTCTGTGGCGGAGCTGTGTTCACATGGTGGAGGGAAGAGCTCAAGATCCTCCCAGGCACACTAGTTCTTTATGCTTGTAACCAGAGTCACTCTTCTGCTGCTCCCTTTGTGACCAGAGACATTGGTTCAATGGTCTTTCATGCACTGTTAGGTTGTTTGCTGGAATCCCAAGCACAGTGTTCGCTGCATCCTAACTCCACCCTGAGCACAAGACAGTTATCCTGGTGGCCCTAGCTTGTTAACCTGCCCAGCATCAAACTGTGTCTAAGCTAACTAAACCAGGGTCACCCTTATCAATCAATCATATAATTTGTAAAGCGCACTACATACCCGCAAGGGTTTCAAGGTGCTGAGGGGGGGGGGAGGAAGGGGGTGCTGTTGCTACTGGTCGAACAGCCAGGTCTTGAGTTGCCTCCTGAAGGTTAGAAGGTCTTTGGTTTGTCGTAGGATGAGGGGGTGGGTGTTCCAGGTCTTGACGGCGCGGTGGGAGAAGGATTTGCCTCCAGCTGTGGTTCGGCATATGCGTGGGATGGTAGCCAGGGAGAGGTCTGCGGAGCGGAGATTCCTGTTGGGTACGTAGAGGGAGAATCGACTGTTGAGATAGGCTGGGCCGGTCTTGTGGAGTGCCTTGTTTGTGTGGATCAGGAGCTTGAATGAGATTCTACTGTCGACAGGGAGCCAGTGCAGGTTCCTCAGGTGGGGGGGGTGATGTGGTCGCGGCACGGGAGGTCAAGGATCAGGCGTGCAGAGGCATTCTGGATTCTTTAGTCTGTTGATTAACGTGGTCGGGGCTCCGGCATAGAGTGCGTTTCCGTAGTCGAGTCTGCTGTGGCCTAGGGCCTGAGTGACTGTTTTCCTTGTGTCTGTCGGGATCCATCTGTAGATTTTGCGGAGCATATGGAGGGTATTGAAGCAGGAGGAGGAGACAGCGTTGACTTATTTTTGTCATGGTGAGTTTCGAGTTGAGGATGACTCCCAGGTTGCGTGCGTGGTTGGTGGGTGCGGGGCGATCCTCAGTGATGTGGGCCACCAGGAATCGTCCCACGCTGAGAGGTTGGGCCAGAGGATGAGAATCTCCGTCTTGTCTGTGTTCAGTTTAAGTTGGCTATCTTCCATCCAGTCGGCGACGGCCTTCATTCCCTGGCGTAGGTTGGATTTGGCAGTGAGGGGGTCCTTGGTGAGAGAGAGGATCAGTTGTGTGTCGTCGGCATAGGAGATTATGTTGAGGTCGTGATGTTGGGCGATGCGTGCGAGAGGCGCCATGTAGACGTTGAACAGCGTCGGGCTGAGGGAGGATCCCTGTGGGACGCCGCAGATGATCTCGGAGGCTTTGGATTGGAACGGGGGTTGGCAGACTCTCTGGGTTTTGCCGGAGAGGAAGGAGGAGGTCCAGTCAAGGGCCTCGTCTCGGATCTCTGCGTCGTGGAGTCATGTACATAGCTCCTTGCTGTTGTGTCGTTGTTGTTGAGGTGGTCTCTTGGCGGTCCTGATGAGGTGGTGGTGGTTGCGGATGGCGTCTTTGTGGGCTGTGCGGCTGTGCGGCAATGTCTCGCTGAGCCATATGTTCTCCAACTTCTGACAGGTGTGCTTTGATGCTAGCAGTTCCGGGGTGAACCAGTTGGCTCTCTTGTTGGTGTCTTTCAGGGTTGGATTTTTCAGCAGGGCTAAGGTGTTGGCGCAGTCGTCAATCCATCGTCTGAGGGTGCGTGCACCCTCGTCGGGGTTGGTTGGTGGTTTGAGTGCGAGGTTTGTCTGTAGTTGTACTTCCGTGATTTTGCCCCAGCAGCGACGGGGGATCTGTAGGCTGCAGTGAGGTGCGACGGGTTTCTGGAAGGTTAAGTGGATGCAGTGGTGGTCGGTCCAGGTGGGTTCGGGGATGTGGCTGATGGAGACGTGTGGGCTAGATAAGAAGATGGCGTAGAGCGTGTGTCCGGCGATGTGGGTTGGCGATGTGACAAGCTGTTTCAGTCCGAGGTTGGCGAGGTTGTCTATCAGGGTGGCAGAGTTGCTGTTGTTGTTGTTCTCCAGGTGGAAGTTCAGGTCTCCTAGGAGGCTGTAGTTGGTGGAGGTCAGTGTGTGCTGATGAAGTCGGCGATGGTGTAGCAGAATTGCGGTCGGGTCTGGGTGGTCTGAAGATGAGGGTGCCTCTTAGGGTAGTCTTGGGGTCTGTGTGGATCTGGAAATGCATGTGTTCGGTGGTGCTGAGAGTGTCATCCATTTTTGTTGAGAACCTGATGGTTTTCATGTGGACGATGGCGATTCCTCCTCCAACTCCGTTGGTGCGGTCTCTGCGGGCAATCTTATATCCGTCGGGGATGGCTATGGCGATGTCTGGGGAGGAGGCTTCGTTCATCCAGGTCTCGGTCAGGAAGGCGACGTCCGGAGATGCGGTGTCGAGTAGAAACCAGAGCTCGACGGCATGTTTGCGTGTGGAGTGGGTGTTGATCAGGATGCATCGGAGCTGGTTATGTTTTGTCGTGGCGGGTGTCTCTGCCTCTTCGATGGAGGAGCAGCAGTTCTGGCAGGCGAAGGGGCCGAAGGTGCGCTTCGGGGTGGCTCTGCAGCAGGCGGGGGTTCATCCTGGGTTGGGAGCAATGAGGGTGCTGGTGTTGTATCGGAGGTGGTCTTCATGGCTGGTGCGGGGGCCAGGGGTTCTGGCACTGGGCGCGGTCCAGGAGCGGACCGGCGCAGACGGGCTAGCCTTAGGCGTGCCTGTGCGTGTACGCTGCGCGGCCACACAGCTGCTGCCATTTTAAGGGGAGCTGGGAGGGAGGAGCAGTTTGGAGGCGGGAGGCGGGAGACAGGGGTCAGTGAGTGGGCACGGTGGGGCGGGGCCGCACAGGCTGCAGTGGCGGGAAAGCGTTCAGTGGGCAAGGGGGGCAAGCCAAGTGCACAGGGCACAAAGCGCTGGTGGAGCTGCAGTGGGGGGGAGCGACCTACCTGGAAGGTCTCGGTCGCTCTGCTCACCGCACAGCTGCCGCCAATTTATTTATTTATTTATTTTTTTATTACATTTTTTATTTATTGCAAGCAAGTCAGATTATATACATTTTTCCAAAAATTAAACACAAAGAGCTACATGCCTTTAAAAATACATACAAAAAACCTCCAAGAGCGTAAAACAGTAAAAACATATCAATTCAACATACAAAACAAGAGTGAAAGAAAGAGGAAAAAAATTGCAATATCATCAAGCTAAGCAACAAGCATAGGACTATCCCAGCTCCCCCTGAATCCACTGTTGAACTGGCGCCCATATTTTCCCTCCTAAAGCTCTTTTTTTCCGTCCCTTTGTTCTATAAATAGCATGTTCTAAATTATACGTAGCTAACAAACGAGCCCTCCAGGTGCAAAAGGATGCTGAGTCTGGACTAATCCATTCTTGAGTAATACAACCTCGCAGGATTGCCATGGAGATAAACATCAGATTTCTCTTTTAGTCTATTAGAGTGGTCGAAGAGACCTCTATCAGTACTAGCTCCGCTGTTAATTTTAGTGAAAGACCAAGTAATGTAGAAAGAAAAGATTGAATTGCAGAGAGTAATGGGTTTAACTGTGGACAGAAAAAAACATAAGAGCTGCATCCGCAGCATACAACCCACATCTACCTGCAAGATATACCATTTGTTGTTCTCCATTTGGAAATTTTTGCGGGGGTATAATATAGATCGAAAAGAGCCATATAGTGCTGGGTGCGGGTTCCACCTGTCAAAAGAATGGAATTAGCCAAGGAAATAGACTCCACTATCATAATATTATCTGACCCCAGCTTCTCAACCCATTTCTCTTGAACGCTCAGTAAGTCTACCGGGCATAATGATATTAATAGATTATAAAGAAAACCAATCTTTTTTTTACTGTATAAGCTATCAATCAAAGGAATCTTCTGTAGACCAGAACGTTCTGAAGGCGTTAAAGTGTTAAGAAAGCTATGCAACTGGAGGTATTTAAAATAGTCAACATTTGTAAGAATAAACTTAAGTTGAAGGTCCGGAATGGATATCATACAATTATTCTGCCATAAATCACCAAGACAATTAATCCCGGAGTTGCGCCATTTCGTCATTATATGATCTCTAAAGATAGGAGGAAAAATATGTGGTGAGGACAAAGGGGTATATGTCAGAATTTTTTAAATCCCTACATGGCGCCTAATAAACTTCCAAACACGGAACGCTGCTTTCAGGGTCTTAAATTTTGTTTTTTGTAGTAGCTGGGTTCTACATTTTTTAACAGGCAGCCACGAACTTCGACCCCTAAAGCAAACTCGAATATAGATGGAGCATGAGATTCTGAAATTTGCGCCTTAGCACCTATTATTAAAGGGGTAATAAACTGTAATACAGACACGAAATAATAAAACATGAAATGCGGAATACCCAACCCCCCCTTGCCTTTGGAGGATACGTCTTTTTATAAGCTCTTCGCTGATGCTTATACCCCCACAAAATTCTCGCAGCCATCCTCTTCAATTGTTTAAAAAAGCTAAGAGGAAATTCGAGAGGTATAGTTCTAAATAGGTATAATAATTTCGGCAATATTAATATTTTTAGCACATTATTCCTTCCATATAAGGACAGGTGCAAATGATCAATCCGTTCCCATGTGGAATTAGCCTTTTTAAGAACTGGGTTGAAATTAAGTTCTGGAATAGCAGACACCGGGGTTGTAATCTGAATGCCCAAGTATGTTGCAACAGACACTGTATTCAGCTGAGCAGGGGGGTTCTGGCCGACAAATAGGGTTTGGGTCTTGGACATATTCAATTTATACCCCAAAAACGCACCAAACTGAGTTGCCAGCTCAACAATCTTTGGTATAGCCTTTACGATATCTGTGGTAAGCACCACCACATCGTCCGCATAGGCAAGTGCTCTATATGTGGTACCTCCAACGTCAACTGGAGTTATGTCTTCCGCTTGGTTCAGTTCGTTGAGAAAGATATCAATATAAATAGCAAAAAGAAGCGGTGAAGACGGACACCCTTATCTTGTACCTAGATAGATAGGAAACAGACCAGACTTATTTGGCCCAATTTTAACACAAGAAGTTGGTGATCGTACAGAGATTTCATTGCCACTATCATACGTGGTCCAAACCCTTTCAGAGAGAGCAGATCCCAAAGATAGGGCCAGGCCACCCTGTCGAATGCCTTTTCGGCATCCAAAAAGGGTGACCCCTATGGGTATAATAGTGCACTGTGCCCAGTCCATTAAGGCAATAGCCCTCCGGACATGATCGGAAGTGTCCCGATTGGGAATAAATCCATTTTGCCAGCGTGACACTATACGAGAAATAACCCCTGAAATTCGAGTCGCTAGAATTTTTGAGTAGACTTTGCTATCAGCATTAATAAGTCCTGCTGCCGCCAATTTAAGGGTAGCTGGGAGGGAGAAGCAGCTGGGAGGTGGGAAGTAGGGGTCAACGAGTGGGCATGGGGGGGCGGGGCTGCAGGGGCAGCAGCGGCGGGAAAGCAATCAGTGGGCAAGGGGGGGACAAGCCAAGGGCATGGGGTGCAAAGCGCTGGTGGAGCTGCAGCGGGGGGGAGTGACCTACCTGGAAGGTCGCTTATGAAACCTAGTTCAACGTTCCACATCTGAGATCCTTCCCCCCTTCCCGCCCCTACCATAGCATATCAGCCATGACTGAAGAGAACCTGCTAGGGGGTGAGCAGGTGATCCTCATCTGGGACATACAGATAGTTCCCGCTGTTGGATTTCTCAGAAAGTCTGCTTTGTTGAACCACTATATTGACAGTTATCTAGTGAACCCCAAGTATGGGATGTTATAAGTTAGCAGTAGAGATACTGTGTTTTTGGAGTAATAATTAATGTATATCAATTTCTAAAGTGACATAACTGACTTAACACTCAATTTTTTATGTGCTATTAAGTGAGTGTTATATATGGATTTCATCCCTATGCCACACCACAAGTAAGCCACAAGTGAGACTTGACTATTTCACCTCGCTACCTCCTCAAAGTCAAAACCTAAAATTGACATAGATACATGTGAAATCCGGTAGCTCACAGTAGTATCTGTCTTCTGTTGTTCCAAGCATAGGCAATACTTGTGAATACGATTGCCCAGCAGCTCCTGAGACTCATTGGCCACGGAGAGAATGGTACTGAGGCTGTCATTACTAATGATATGTCTGCCTCCTCCCTACAGCCCTTTCTCTAATAACTCAGTGGGCTAAACCATGGGGTCTAAATGGGAAAAGTAAAATGTGAGGTGGTTGAAATAGCCTGATCAAAGGTTCTGAATCCTCATGTCCTATGAAAGTCTTGTTTACTGGAAGACCAACGGCTGCAGTACTTGGAAGTGGCTGCTATTCCTTCAAGAAAAAAGTAGATTAGGTAGCTGTCTGGTTGTTCATGTTACAGACAAATAGGCCAAAGTAACAAATAAAAAAGTTGATCCTTTGGGAAAAAACCCTTAGCAGATGGTGGATGTGTCACACATTACTTAAGCTATCAAAGGTGACCTTTTCTCTCTCAGTGGTCCCTGGCCCCATTTTATGTACTTATCTCCTTAAGTGTATAGGACAATTCCAAACCTATGAACATAGTGGCATCAACTTTAATACTAAATTAAATGAAGACAAGAGGTATGTAACTGTAAAACAAATAAATTCATTAGCACTGGCTTTATACTAATACTTCACTTACTCCAATAAAGTCTAATACGAAAATGAAAACAAAATGAAAGCTTAAACACAGTCTAAACTGCCTGTCTGACCTTTGCTACTTTTATAGACATCCTAATTGCACCCCTTTGTGAAATTTACATTGTTTATCATTGACTTCACCCAAGAAACTGCTTTGCAATGATAGTGGTAGTGCAAACGTCTTAGTTGCAAACATACTTGCAGAAGAAGATTCCTACTGAATCTGGTTGTGCATTTTCTCATGAGTTTACTATAGCACAAGAAGCAGTTTTCTGCCAAGACCATCAATCGGACAAACAGTGATCCATTCGGAGAACAAATAAATTCAACCTGTAAACCGTATCTTGCGGCTGTAGTTTCAACTAATCTTCCTCCTTCTGGTTTCACACCCAAGATCTGGGACAATATAGTTAATGGGATAAGGCAATACCTCTCCATTACCTCTTTCAAAGGTCAGCAAATTACCTTCTGCAAACCAACTTGTCGGAAATTGTGCTATTAACTTGACAGTGGGTGACGCCTACCAACTTAATCAACACAGTTCTGTTAGATCAAAACACATTCCTGGGAAAACCTCTGCTCAACCCCTGGTGGCTGTGGCACAGGCAGAAGGTGATCCGAGAGAAGTGCCTGTTAAGGTCAAGCAGGACCAACAATTCTGAAATAAAAAGCACAACATGATAAAATACCCAATGCAATATAGAAAAATAGAGGACATGTAATGAATACAAAAGGCACAATGATCATACCTGAAGACTTAGGGCCTGATTCAGATCTTGGTGGAGGGGAATACTCCATCACAAACGTGACAGATATCCTGTCTGCTGTATTAATATCCTGTTATATCCTATGGAGATTTTAATACAGTGGAAGGGATATCTGTCACAATTGTGACACAGTGTCCACACTCTGAGATCTAAATAAGGTCCTTAATCTTATGAATTTGAAGGCAAAATCTTCCAGAGGGGCAAGGTCCAAGTCTGGTCCTTTGTTGAAACAAGATATGTTATCATCGAGCTTCCGCCACAGCGGTTGGCATTGGAGCCAAATGCTCAGTGTAGGGCAAAAACAGATTTTGTGGCTGAAAGGAGATATTTATCCACAGCATAGATTTACCACTTCACCCCCTCTGAAATTTGACTTTCAGACTTACTGACGTTTGTGTGGGTCAAAATCCTCGAATTTGGCAAGGCAGCAAGTTATAGCTTGGCAGGGCTCCTCAAGGCCAGATGCAGTTTCGCAAGTTATCATTGCATCTGTTTTCATTCTACAAAAAGCTCCAAGTAGGACAAATTTGTTTTTCTTAGACGCCAAGGGTATGACCTACCCGTGAAATCTCATCACCTTGTCCTCACCCTTTGGAGGTGGAAAAAAAAACTAAAGTTCCACTTTCCTTCATCTGCTATGAAAAGTCTTACTGGTCAATCCTGCAATCTGAACTCCCCTGGGCAGGCTTCCAGGCATCATGTCTCTTTCCAGCCAAGTGTCCTTCAAGGTCCAGTCCTGTGTGGTAATCTGAGCCTTCCTGGAATCAGGAGTTCTTTTCTTTTTTTGTGTCCTTTAAACATGGACGGGAGGCCAAACATTTGATACTTGGAAAGCAGTTTTAGTCCCTGGGTGCCAACAGGAGTCGAAGTCCTTCATTGAGTCCTCTTTTTCCAGCAGGAGTCAGGATTCTTCTTCAGGTGAAGTCTTCCCTCGTTCTGTGGAGGCTGGGGTGGAGATGCCAGATTTATCCTGCGCACTAGGCAGTGTTAAAAAAAAGCTTTATTCGATTGTTGTATCACACAACCATAAAAGCACTTAAAAACAGGAACATATTAATTCATTAAACAGCTAAAAAAAAGTTTAACATTTCACACAATCAATTAAATATGAATATATAAAAAGACAGTATATTTTGTCTCATTACACATGCATGATTATGTTACAATGCTTTTCCTATGACTGACAACCTTCTTTAAAAAAATGGCAAACCTCCATTCGGTATGTTCATTTTCCAGGTACTGTAATAAGATGACCGCTGGGTGACATTGTCTATTCCCCATAGATTTCAGAATATTAACGATCCAGATCTTTCTTAATTCATTATAAAATTGACAGAATAAAACAACATGCATGGTGAATTGTTCTGACTAATTATCACAAGGGCACAGTTGTAAAGCTCTATCCCAATCATTCATTTTAGGAAAGCTTACCAATTTATGAAAGGTCCCATATCTAAACCTTGTCAATAAAAGCTGGTCAGATAAGGTTGAATACTGAGGGTTGTCATTTGGTTGCACTGCAAGGTAGGCTTTATGATCTCTTGGGTTAATCTACAAGTATCCAATAGTGAATGACACTCTTTTTTAGCTCTTTCCTCGTGAGCCTCATCATAGTACTAGGATCTGTAAAATATTCTGGATGACCAAGGTCACGCATAAAATCTCTCACATAAGTTAGCTAGGGCATTGATAATGCTCCCTCCAGGGTTAGACTATCCGTTAAAATGGGGGTTGATAAAGTACAGTTTTTGACAGTATCCAGATCCTGTACCATAAAAGAACGGGCTCCACTTTTTTAAGATCAGCTATGTGCGGTATACCCAATTCAGAATGGCAGGCAAACGAGGATGTGCAACCTGATACAGCTAAAATGTAACGTAAAAACGCATTTTCCACAGTTTGCAAAGAAAACCCATCTACAAAACCCCATATCCCAGCCCCATAGATCACCGTTGCAATACATTTTGCCTTATATATTTTAATGAGTTTGACAGGCGGCCTCCTGCCTCACTTTCTTGAAAATTTTATAAGAGCGCCCGTAGACTTTAAAACCCCCAATTTCTTTGAATAGACTGTTTGAGCCCAAAGCTCATTCTCGGCAAAAAGTAGGCAGTGATTTTAGAAATTCTGTCACCCAATCCAATTTTATCACTGTGCCCTCACCATCTTTTGTGGCCCATCCTATTTGCCTTATAGTAACATTACTCAACCTAGCATAATGCTTCAGCCACCAGTTGGCACATTTCAGGTCCATGTCAACTGCCCTATTTCTATGGACTCTCCTCCCACCACCTGAAAGGGTACAAACTGGTTCTTTTATTCACTGTAGCAGAGTCTGGCTGCCTAGCATAGTCTTGGGAAAGAATAGGATAAGCCCTCTGTTGTCTAATGTTAGTGCATTTGTGTAGGAAAGTAGGATATGCTTCTTATGGTTACCCCCACTTTTTACTTCATGTGATGCTAGTTTTAACTAGTCGGACTGGGATCCTGCTAATCAGGACCCCAGTCTATCTTCTGTCCCTCTAAATTGTTGTGTTCAGTACCTAGGTGCATCCCAGATCGAATACTGGTGTACCCTTGTCAGTCCCCTAGTATATGGTACCCACGTACCCAGGGCATAGGTACCCCAGAGGTCTCCCATCGTTTGAAGCATGCATTATGACACCCACGAGAGAACCTTCAAAATGGAACTGCAGGTCTGCCATTGCAGCCTGTTTAAGTTGGTGCATGCACTACTTACTAGAGATATAAGTTACTATATCTAAGAGTCACTGCACATAAAACCTAAAAGTCACCCCTATAGCAGGTATTTACAATCCTGAGGGCAGGGTGCTTGGTCCTAAGTGAGAGGGCGCCCCTTCATGAGCAGGACACCCCTGCAGCCTACGGAGTCCATTCTCCAGGGTTGTCAGTGAAGCAGCCATATGCTATATAGAGGGGCCCCTTGTAATCGCGCAATGACCATCTTGAAAATGGCTGCAATGCATCCTATCATGTTTGGTATCAAACATGTTGGAATCATACCCCCACACTGTAAACGGTGTTCGGCGTATGATTCCAAGCACTGTAAGTGCCCTATGTTCAGCTCTCAGTGTTCCCGCTACCAGCCTTCTAGTCCTGGACATCACAAGATGGTTGCTGCACGACCAAAGACACATTTCTGCCCTCCTTCTGCCGAGCCAAGCTAGAGCAGGAGAAAGCAGAACAATAGGCATTCTGTCACAGTAGAAGCTGAAATAAGAAATAATAAATGATTCCACACATACGACTCTGTCAGCACATAAGATAGCAAGGTTTATTGGAGACAAACAAACAGTGGATTAACGTGCAGCACGGAGACATCAGCAAAGTCACTGAATGTTCAAAGAGGTGACGTGTCTGACAGCTTTTATAGGCCCAAACCGCAAAGGATGTAGCATCATAACATACGTAGCTCAAATTAAGCATAGTTCATTTGACCAATTAACAAGGGCCTAAACAGTTGTATAGCATTTAAGGTCTGAAACATACTGTTGCTGACCACGTGATCCAAGTGGGCAGCTTCTGGGAATTTCCACATTAATGTAAGATATAAGTCTGGTGCTTTTCCAGTTTATAATTGCAACATAATAGTAATGACCAGAAACATATTGCGAAATGGGATATGCTGAAATGTACGTGCCTAAGCCAGCATCTTCCCTTGTCAAGTATCTTGTTTTCGAGCATGCCGAGCATTACTAAAGCTGTTTCTCTGAAGCTGGGGAAAAGTGCAAGCATCTTTTGCAGTGTTTACTACGCCAACTGAACAGGGCCTAGAAGCTTACTGCATTTGGTATCATAAAGAAAATGGCTTCTACAACAGGAAGGCGTGACCACCTCCCAAACAGGATTTCATGCATTAGGGCTGGGTGGGTGCACTTGCCAGTGCCTGAAAGTCTGCATGAGGGCACATTTGGTGTCCCTGTGCATAGTCCAGTTAAAACCAGTCCTGGGATCCGTTGGCTCCCGGTCTGGCGCGAAACTTCACAAAGTTCATGGGAGTAACCTCCACCCTGTCCAGACCCTCCCCTGGGTGGGTCCTCTGAATCTTCCCAACCCTTTCTTTAGAGTAATTAAGGGCTTACCTGGGTGTAGGTTCCTAGATTCAGAACTGAAACCACTGCACTTCTACCGTCTGGGAACTCTGGACTTCGCTGGATTTTGTTTGGATCTGACTTCGTCTCCCTTCCAGTCTGCTGCATTGTCTGTGTCTGTGCATCATACAGGAACCTTCCAAGGCCTGAGAAGCAGCAAGGACAACCAAAGTAATCTCCCTTGGAGTGAAGAAGTCATTCCCCTACATTTGCAGACACCACAACAAAGACGATCGGTCTGCAGATCCTGAGCTCCTCAAGACTCCAGGGGCTCAGCAACACAGGTGGTGATTTGTTTCAGGTCCCGAGGCATGTTCTACCCTCTCACCAAGTTTGAGGCCAGTAGTCCTCGTGGGGGTTCCAATAACCGAACCCCTGGGAACCCTTTGCAGTTGTAAAGGCTTGTTGAAATCTTTGCAAGAAGATCTTCGGACTCCAAGTAGCCCCAATCTCGAGCACCTCCAGTGACTAGAATCTTTGGCCACATTGCATCATGCGCATCGTGGCCTGCATCTTTAGGTGAGCTGCTTGAGGTCCTCTTGCAATTCCTGTGCCTTTGGCCCATGGGTTCATTTGAGGGTCACTTTTGCTTTCATTGGGCTCCCCTCTGGCCTGCCCTGACTCCCCTGCTTGTGGTGAGACTCCTGGACCTTGCTGGTCCCAACCGTGCCCCTTCTTGACTTCCTGTGTGGGTTGCATTTCTCAAGGCTTGATGGTGCTCCTGCCAGACACCAACCCCTCAGCACTCAACATCCTTCATGGGACAGCTCGTATCCAGGTCCTGGTCATCCTCAGCAATGCCTGGTTCTCGCAGCTGTAGAGTCAAGGTGACCGTCATTCTTCCTGAAGCACCCAACATCGGAGGGCATCCGTCTTCCAAGTCTCCTGCTCACTCCGGAGTTACATAGACTCTGTCCCCTCTGCTTTCAGGCACTCCTCTTCAAGAATCCATGTTTTGATTCCCCTGGACACTTTCTCCTTTTCCAGCACCATCACTTTCCTGAAGTCCTTCATTGGGTTTGACTGCGGTTTCCGACGCCACTTCACACCTATGCAGCTGGCTATCCAGGGATAGGTATCTTGGGTACCATGGTATCCACGGGCGGGGTGGCTCTCCAACCTTCTTTCTTCCATGGGGTTTCTTCAGGGTCCACTGGGAAGGAACCCTAATCTTTAAAATTCCAACAGCGACTTGCACATCGACTTGTAGGGAGCACAAGGTTATGTTCATACACTGCGCACGCTCTCCATGAGGTCGCTAGCTACTTACCTTGGGTGGTTCTGTGGGTCCCCAGAAATTCTACATCCTCTGTGATTTCTTTGCTAAAGTATTCTGTGATTTTGTCTATGTCTGTGTAGGAGATACTGTAACATACTAGAGAGTGTTATATAATTAATACATATTTCTTATAAGTACCTTGTGTGGTTCTTTTTCATTTAGTCTATACTATAAGATCGCATTCTGGTAAAACAAGCTGCTTTACACTCCTTCATGACTAATCCTTAAGTCTGCTCTCCACAGCTACCATTTGGATAGCTTTCTAAGGTTGTCTGAGACCTCTTAAATCACCCTCAGGGTTGTCTGGAATTGGTGCAATTTGCCCACTTACATTAGTGGACATCATATACTAGGCCAGCTTCTCACAATTTGTTTATTGATCTGTAAGTTTCAAGGCTACAAGGTAATGTAATATATTCATAGGAAATTCCAGTATTCCAAGGGCACTGGCAGTTCGGGCCTGACTTTATAGTCATCACGCCTTCTATCGGTGAGCCCTTTAACTTTTACAGTGATTAATTAAATCTATACCAAAATCTAGTCACCTGTGGTATGGATGTGTCCTAGTTTATATACTGGTGACGACCAGCTAGAGGATCTGTTATTTAGGAGTTTACAGAGTAGTGGAGTTATGAACAGAACCATCTGCTTGCAGCATTCTTGCAGTGGTTTGCTTATTTTAAAAGTGGAAGAAAAACAATATTTCTATGGTTGAGGGAGTTTCGCATCATGTTCTGGGCATTATTTTTGCCATTCACTCAGATTACCTTGTGACAGTTTGGGGTTCCAAAGTAGCATGACATAACATGTCTTTGTAAAGCGCACCTTTACCTGGAAGGGCATTTTGTTACCAGATCCGGCATGGGTGTGTATGTCATTGATGCACACAAATAATTGTACGTGTATCTGAATGCTTACCACACACGGGTCCCTTATGTGAGTGGGTATACATCGCAGTTTGTCATTTTAACTTACTCAAGTGAAGAGCATGATACTTCCACCGCCGTGAAGTGCAAATCAGCATTGGAGAGAAGTGTTCACACAGATGAAAGGCGACCAGACAGCATGCACTTCATCTTTATTTGTTTACAGCTGTTAGTCACAAAAACGTATGACGTTATATATAACTGAAAAAAAGAAGGACATTCTTTAAAGTAGGAGGCCTTGTTCATTTCTTTCAGAAACTTGACTCAAGCATTAGCGGGTGGACGAGGATCGGTGCACATTTGACTAACATTCTGTGTTAGTTATCTATTTATTTTGTTTTCTTTGTCTTTTTAATCTTTTGCTACAATTTTAATTATAAATAGCTTTTACATACATTTCTACTCCTTGAAACAAGGCTCTTTCACAACAAGTGGAACAGCACAATTTGCTTTTACCACTTCCCAGCAAACTAACCATGAAGAGGAAATATTGACAAAAAGTATATGAAAACGATCCTTTTGCAATTGATGCTACATTTTTTGATCCTGAAAGAAAAATGGGCACCAGATCCTTGGGTATGTGGATCTTTTTGTGTCCTTCAGACACTGCAGGTACGCTGCCACAAATGCTGCTGGAATCTGCCTACTTTGCGTTCAGTTCCTGCTACTTATGGCTCCTTTTAACCCCTTCGACGCTGATGGTACGCCTGTCGTACGCTGATGACGAGCTGAGCTCGTCATGCAACGCGGGTTTTTTAAAAACGCAGTGCGCAGCGGGAAAAGCGCTAGCGCGCATGCTGCTAGGAGCCAAATGCTCCAAAACTTGTTTCTCCTCCATGGACAGTTTCTTTTCTTCTATCCTGAGTTTGGCTTCCTCGAGGCTGAGCTCTCTCTCATGGATCCTTTCTGCCAGCTCCTCTGGTGACAGGCTGTAGGAAGATATACAGCTCCCTGCTCTGAACCAACAACATCAGCAGCCCTACCTGAAAACCAGGCATCAACTATTTTGGAGGTCTTAACAAAGAAATCCAAACACACCATCACCTGGTGGAAGAAAATGATCAAAACCTCTCAAAATGTAGGCCAAAATCTATCTTCACACCAATTTGAAATTGTAGGGCCAGCGGTAGCTATCTTCGAAAAATGTCTACTGAATGATTTCAAATGTGTCACCAAATATACTCAAAATTGGACACTCAATCTCTCCAAGCAGGAAACTATGGCGTTGAAAACGCTGCAAGAAAATAAGAGCATTATTATTAAGCCTAGGTACAAGGGCAGAGGGATAGTCTCTATGAACACACAGGACGATACCAATAAGATTGATAAGATGCTAGGGGTCCCAGAACACTGAAAAAAGTGCCAACCCATCTAGGCTCGCCAAATTAAGCACCCTCATAGTTCAGTGACGAAAAAATCCCTTGAGGAGGCACATTTGATTTTTATAAAGCGCAGCATTCACCCGAAGGCATCAAAGCGCTAGAGACCAGTCGTACATACCCCGGAAAGTAGAAAAGAAAGAGAGCTCCAGCTCACCGCTAGACTGTGAACAGCCAAGTTTTGAGGACTTTTCTGAAGGTGAGCAGAAGGGTGATAGATCTGAGAGCAGGGGTAGGGAATTCCAGAGTTTGCTTGCTGCCATCAAGAATGCCCTGTCCCCCCCACTTCTTCTTCTTGGTTCTTGGTACTGATAGAGCGCAGGCTCACCTGCCCGAGATTTTACCCAACTCACCTGGGCCCATAAATTAATATTCACACTTTGAACAGGTAAACCTATGCTTAACCAATTTTGTTTAACTTTTTCGGGACCTATACCATTTGACTTACCAATCCTAGTCACTGGTACCTAATGTCCTCAGGGATCAAGGGTGTTAGCATAATAGGCAGTAAATAAACATTTGCACTCATATAATAGCCGCAAACTCTGGAAATATTTAAGTTCTTTATCTAATGTAAACTATTAAATGTCAGTGTCCATACTACATTACTACGTATAGGAAGTTCAGAAAATATCACTTCTGAGTTACAATAAAAAAACTGTAAGGGTCCTTTCTTATAAAATAAACTAGCTAAAATACTACATGAAATGCCATATGTTAGGGGAAAATGGTGGTAAGTCACCTTCGGCTACCGAAGTAGGTAACTTCATACAGACATAACAATCTTCTATGTCCATAGCTTCTACATAGTGTACTAATAGGTTTGCAAATACATTTAAGTGAGTTCTATTCTTAATTCTAGTACAATGTAATCCTTCCTCATCTGATGCTTCTAAGTCTATCTTCTGTTTTCTAATGCTAAGTGCTTTTTCTGGTGTATCTATTTTCCTAGGTGTATCTATTGTTTCAGGTACATTAGTGTTATTCTTTATATCTCTACTCATTATATAAGGAATAGCTACTGTCAGTCCTAACCATACTATGAGTACTATCACTATACTACATGTGCATATTCTACAGCATGTTTTCAAACAGTTTCTTTTCGGTCTTCCATTAACAGTATGATCAGCCATGGCTGATTAGGAGACTTAACCCCTCTTTGTAACTTTTACACAGTCTTTTAACCTGTGAAATTACTTTCAGGTTGGCCTCACTTCTTCGTCAGTCTGATCAGCAATTAATTTGTCACCACTTTCATCACTTATTTCTAACTGTTCGAAATCTTCAAGGATGACGCAAGTCCATTCAGGGCCTCTGAATCTATTATTCTGTCTTTTCAGTCGTGGACATCTCCTTCTTGGTTGCTCTGTGGAAGGCCCAGCCTGACTTGATATTTCATTTACTTGCTCTGGTTCTTCATTTATTGTTTTAAGGCGACATTTCAATCTTTTGACAAAACCATGCCACTTATCTCCTTTTCTGAGTCTTTTAGCTGGCACTCTGCTTTGATTTTCTTCAATTGTTCTTTTATTCTCGTTCAGTTGTGGCACAATTTGTACATCTTCATCTTCTGTATCCCTCTCTATCTGATTTTGTCCATGACTTGTTTCTGTTTCTTCTGCCTGAACACTAATCTGACCTTGTTCAGGAGTGTGCTGAATTTGATTTTGAGTTTTTTCGCCTTCTTCTTCCTGAACACTTTTTTCTACAACTATCTGGTCCTGCTCAGGTAACTCGATCTCTTGTTCTTCTTCTTCATGAGCCTTCGCCCTTGTACCTATCTGTCCCTCCTCAGACTCTAGAGCTGTGACAGGTATCTGGAATGTCTGAGCATATTGATTTTCCCTTATCTGATCCTCCTCAGGATTACCATTGGCTTTGATTTCTGTAATCTGAGTACGTTCTTCTAAACCTATTTCATCCTCCCTATCACTCTGTCTATCTAAATAGGTTTGACTCCTTGTTCTTATGGTCCTGGTAGGTATTTCGACTACTGGAATCCCCTCATCCTGACTGGTGCTTGGTTGTTCATCAGCTATTTCAGGATCGATTTCTTGAGACCCTTCAGCTGTACAACCTTCGGCTTCAGTTTCATCAGGTTCAGTCACTCTTTCTGTGTGACTGGCATGGATCCAATTCGGAATTCCCTCACATTTTACAGCTGTGGTGGTGACCAATATCACTTGACGTGGCCTTCCCCACCTTGGTGCTAGACAAGATTCTCGAGTATGTTCTTTTATCACTACCTAGTCACCTGGAATCAGATCATGAGCAGGAGTTGATTGTCTGGCAACAGCGTCTTCCCCAACCTGGTGAGAGATAGAACGCACTTGGTCAGCCAGTTCTTTGCAGTACTCTAGCTCTAAGTCATCAGATATATTTATCAACTTATGTCCTAGCACCCATGCCTGCCTCATTGCTCTTCCCATGAGAATTTCATAAGGACTCAAGCCTGTTTTTTTGTCTGGAATACTTCTGAGTCCCATCAGAACAAGAGGTAAAGCATCAGGCCATTCTAATTTTGTAGATGCATATATCTTTCCTAGTCTTAATTTTATTGTGCCATTCAGTTGTTCAACCACTCCAGAAGCCTCTGGACGGTATGCACAGTGCAGCTTTTGCTCAATTTTGAATGCTTCACAGATTAAAACCAATTATTTCATTATTAAAGTGAGAGCCTCAGTCTGATTCAATCGTTACTGGAAAACCAAAACGTGGTATCAATTCTCTGAGTAGGAGTCTAGCTACAGTGATGCTATCATTTTGTTTTGTAGGGTGTGCTTCTACCCATTTTGAAAATAGGCAGACAATGACAAGAACATATTTCATTCCTCAACAGGGTGGTAACTGGATAAAATCAATTTGTAGTCTTATGAATGGGCCTTCTGCTTTCCCAATCTTCCCAGGGCAAACTACAGTTCTCTTACCAGGATTCATTTGTTGACAAATCAAACATCTTTGGCAAAGAGCTTCTGCTATGTTCCTGAATTTTGCATTAAACCATGATTGTCTGAATAGTGGCAACATAGCATCCCGCCCTAGGTGGGAATCTCCATGATACATCCTAGCCATAGGAGCAAGCAGACAGTCTGGTAACACAGGTCTGCCATCAAGGTACAATAACACCATCTTCAGCCCTTTTCTGACAAACTATCTTTCTCCATTCTTCCTTTTCTGAAATTTCTGCCTCATTCTGCAAATCTCTCACTTCTTCCCAAGTTTCCACACCTTGCAGCAACAAAAGTTGGCAGCTGTTACCACATGCATCGATTTTCTTATTTATTGCCATCTTATGTTTGGCACAGTGTTGGGCTAATTGGTCAGCATATCGGTTATCTGCTGTCACTTTTTCATGTCCAGATTGGTGAGCAGCAAACTTGACCACAGCCACTGTTTCTGGTAATTGGATTGCTTTTAGCAAATCATTCACATAATTTCCATTTTTAATAGGAGTACCTGATGAAGTCAGAAACTATCTCTGCATCCAGAGTTGGCCAAAATCATGCACAACTCAGTAGCTGTATTGGCTATCTGAGTAAATGGTTACTTTTAAATTTTTCCCAATTTTGCAAGCCCTTGCCAATGCAATTAATTCAGCTACTTGTGCAGACTTGACTCCAGGTAAATAGGATGCTTCAAATGGGCCCCATAATGTACAAATGGCATATGCAGCGCTCAAACCTCTTTCCTCATGTCGCATGCATGAGTCATCTACAAATAATTTATGTTCTGAATCTATTAATGGTTCTTCTCTTATGTCTGGACGAGGTTTGGTATAGTATTCTGTCAGGTCGATACAATTATGTTCGACTTCATTTTTGACTTCTGCAAAATGTGATTCAGGTAACAGTGTTGCTGGATTCAAAATGTTACACCTAGCAATAGTTACATTTTCTGCACCTAAAATAATTCTTTCATATCTAGTCAGTCGACTAGGAGTCAGATATTGGGTTTTGGTCCTTGTCAACAAAATCACAACTGCATGTGGGACATATACAGTCATTGCATGGCCCATAATAATGGACTCACTTTATTCAAGACTCATGCATGTAGCAGCTACTGCTTTCAGACAACCTGGCAATGCAGATGCCACTGGATCCAGTGTGGAAGAAAAATATGCCACAGGATCTCTCATCAAACCATTGGTCTGGGTCAAGACTGAGAGTAGTTAAAAACTGCACACACAGTTTGTAATGGCAAGCCTGCGACATGTTTGACAGCATACTGAAGTGGGTGGCACACTCAGTGCTGCAGGCCCACTAGGAGCATTTAATTTACAGATCCTGGGTACAAGTAGTGTAACACTACTAGGGACTTACAAGTAAATGAAATTTACCAATGTTGCCAAGTAACCATGTTTGAAAGATTGAGCATATTTGCTTATGCACTGGTTAGCAGTGATAAAGTGTATAGAGTCCTAAAGCCAGCTAAAACGAGATCAGCAAAAATGGAGGCAGAAGGCAAGAAGTAAGGGGATGACCATCCTAAGGCTGACAGGTCTAACAAGTATCTTCCCAGGTGAAAGTGGGGATAACTACCCAACCCATTGGGAGTTCTTATCACCAAGATGGCAGAACTTGGATAAACCATCAGCATTGGTATGGTCTGACCCAGGACAGTGTAGGGAAAGCGTTGGATAGGGTAGGGGTGAAAATTACTATTCCCACTCCAGAGAGTGCAACAGTAGGGAAAGTGTTGGATAGAGTAGGGGTGAAAATTACTATTCCCACTCCAGAGAGTGCAACAGTAGGGAAAGCGCTGGATAGCGTAGGGGTAAAAATTACTATTCCCGCTCCAGTGAGTGCAACAGTAGGGAAAGTAAATACTTCATATATTAATACAAATAAATTAAATATTAATACCAATAAAAAATTATTTAAAAGTAATTACCAATTTAATATAATATAATATTTAATCAATTAAAAATACAAATAAAAATAATTATTAAAATTCATTACCTATTAATACAAATTAACAATTAAATAATTAGCAATTGAAAATTAATTACCAATTAATTCAAAATAAAAACCAATAAATGAATTAAAATATTTAATTAATTACAATTAAATTACTTCCCACCCTATTCCCCTATAAACCCACAACCCACTACAGGAAATAAATGTATAAAATTAACATAATTATCAATTAATCAATAAATAAAAATTAATTACCAATTAAAAATGAATTAGCAATTAATTCAAGATAAATACCAAAAAATAAATTAAAATATTAAATTAATTATAATTAAATTACTTCTCACCCTATTCCCCTATAAACCCACAACCCGCTACGAAAATAAATTAATAAAATTAACATAATTATCAATTAAACAATTAACTACAATTAATTGCAAATTAAAATTTAATTAATTGCCAATTACAAATTAATTAACAATTAATTCAAAATAAATACCAATAAATAAATTTAAATATTTAATTATTTATAATTAAATTACTTCCCACCCTATTCCCCTATAAACCCACAATCGGCTACAGAATTAAATTATGCAATAATTAAATAACATAAAATTCATTACTTATTAAATTATAAAATAAATATACACTTTTCACACAAATACTAACATACAAAACACTTTAAAAATGTGATATTATTAAAAATTCAATATATTTAATACCTATATTATATACTTAGATATTTTGACTTTCTATATTTATGAAAATCGATATTAAATTACTTACCTTAAATTCGATATTTTTCTTGACAATATTCTGTCCATTCGATATTTTGTCCATTCTGTATTTTGACTTTGATATTAGTGCTATTCTATATTTTTGATTTGATATTTTGTCTGTATACCGATGGACCACCTCAACAGTGTGGTGTTTTCACTCCTCATCTGTATGAGCCATCTGAGTGGCCTGTGGTCTGTCTGAGCCTAGAAGTGAGTCCCATAAAGGTATTGTCACAGCTTCTTCAGTTCCCAGACCACAGCAAAGGACTCCATCACACTCCACTTCTGTTCCTGTGGAAGAAGCCTCTACCAATGAAGGCTACTGGTTGGGGTAGGCCCTCCTCAATTTAACTGTACTAAGACACTCCGTATGCTATGCTCTGAAGCCTCTGTTTGCACTATGAACTCCTTAGAGAAGTCAGGAGCCTTGAGTACGAGTGCAGCTCACTTGGCCTCCTTGAGTGTGTCATAGGCTTTCCGGCAGGAATCTGTCCAGATCACCTGTCTGGGCTGCTTCTTTGAAGTCAGCTCTTTCAAAGGGACAACAATGATGCCATATCTCTTAACAAACCTCCTATAGTATTCTGTGAAGCTCAGGGAGGACCTCACCTCAGTCTGTGTTTTGGTGGTGTCCCAGGACAGTATAGTTTCAAGCTTTGCCTGGAAAGATTGCACTTTTTCCCTGTCTTCCATGTGGCACGGATACCCCAATGGAACCTGCCATATCTGGCACTTTCCTGGCCTTGATAGCCAATCCCACCTGCTGCAGGGCCTAAAACACCTCTTGGAGGTAGTACAGATGTTCCTCCTAGATGGACATGTAGACAGCTATGTCGTCCAGGCATGCAGCACAGAATGCCTCCTTCCCACCTAGAAACCTGTTGACCAACCTCTGAAAGATGGCGGGGGCATTCTTCTAACCAAAGGGCACCACGCTACATTGGAAGTGGCACTTTGAGGTTGAGAATGTAGACATCTCTTTTACCCCCTCAGTCAGAGTCAGTATCCTGATGCCAAGTCAAAAGTAATGAGAAACTTGACAGCACCCAGCCTGTCTATGAGTTCCTCAGCTCGGAGAATAGGATGTTTGTCACGCTTAGTGAAAGAAATTAGGCCCCTGTAGTCCACACAGAATATAAGCTCTTACGTTGCACTTGGAGGGGCAGATTTGAGCACCAGCATTAAAGGGCTGCACCAGGCACTGTTGGAGTGCTCAAACATCCTTAAAGCCACTATCTTGGAGACCTACTCCTTGATACTGGCCCTCACCTTGTCTGACAACCTGTGTAAATGTTTTTTTAACAGGCAGACTGACTCTAGTGTAAATGCCATGGATGCACATGTGTGTGAGTCCTGGGGTGAGGAAGAATAGAGATAAGAACTGCCCCAGCAGCTGGCGACACCCACTCTAATGTTCTGGGGTCCGTGTAGAGGAGAAGTTGACACTCCACTGACCTATTGTGCTCTTGGGCAGTGTCATGGCTGGTATTTTGACAACGGTGACTATGCACCTCAGATATATATGCACACTGGTTATGCACCTTGGATACACACACTGACTCTGCTCATTGGATAATCTGCATTTTCTGGTAATCAATGACATATGTGCCTTCATTAGACTTTCAAGATGTAGATTGCTGCCAAAATCATAACCAGGTGTTAAAAATCCATCTTGCGCCCTAGTATTACTTACCCCTGCTGTCTGCCACATGTGAACTGATGATGCTGTCTGCCACATGTGAACTGATGTTGTTTATGTTGCAGGCATCTCCCGTTTCTTGAGTGCCCCTGCCACGTGTAACCACGAAATGTTTATAGTCTCAAGCGCCATCTTGGGTGTTGAAATATTATAAATACCAGCAACACCCGAAGCCAAGCGCTTGTGATTTTGGATTGTCATCGGAGGCGGTGGTTCCTGCTGCGGTGACCTGGTTTAGGAAAAGAGTACATACTGTGACGTTGGATTCCCGCGTCCCTAGGTAAGAGACAAAACAGTAAGATGTTTGTTTTTATTTCTTATTGGCAAATTGAACCGAAGTTCCAGTAGTAACTACGTATGCTGCATCGAATTTCCAGCAGTGAGTAATTATGCCGTATTCAACCTTAAAAAACGCTTAGCTCATATCAAGAAACAGATTTCCATGACAGGTCTGACGACAATTTGAATTAAGCAGAAAACCATTCTATTAGACATTGTTGTTATCCATTCGGATGCAGGAAAGTCTTGAATAAGTGCATGGACAAAACTATTGGCATTGAGCGTAGCTACAGGAAAATAACGTAACCAATCTGTTCTACATACGTGAATTGCTCACAAGATGACTCTGGCAGTTTTATGATGTATTTTGTTATTTTGTCGCCGCTCTGCAAAGAAGAGTGTTTTACCTCCGCTCTGCAAAGAGTGTTTTGACATTAATGCGCATAAAATATTAAAGTACTGAGAAGCTTATGCTTCCCTCTGCAACTAAGAGTGTTTGAACTCAAACATTGCTGAGCATAACTTTGTGTGAACTACACTCTGAATTTAAGAGTGTTTAAACCCGAATACTGCTAGTATAGAACATCAAGACTTTATGAGAAAAAGACTAATGGTCAAGATTCATAGGATTCCTATTACATATATGATACTCTTATTTCCACAGGTAAGAGACTAACTAAGTTCTGTAATATCATTCATGCTGTGTGGTGCTTGAGGAATACTATTCCTGATTCAGCTTGATTACGCAGTACCCTCCCTAATTCCCTCCCACTCAACCGGCCACTCCCATCTTCTGGTGTAGTTATTTCACATAATTGGCGCTGCCATAAGGTGGGCATTTTGAAGGTACTGCTCCCAAAGAGCAAGTCAACCTGACAGGCAGACAACAGGTCATGGACAGATTCGCTCTCCTTTTCCACTTCCTCGTCTGTCATCAGGAGCATGCTCAGTTTGGACCTCTGAAAGTGTGGTGTGAGGCGGTTGACATTGAGCACCTGTGACAAAGTTATCCTTTTTGCTTTGGTCACCCTCACATTTTTTGAGTGATACTGGTGGTAACTGACTGACTATGCCCTGGGCTCTGCTAACCAGGCCCAGGGCCAGTGCTCCGCTAAAAAACATATATGGTATTTAGGTATAATACAATTGGCAATGACAGACCCCTGTAAATCCCTAATATATAGAAAGGCACACGGGATTAAAACTACCTATAAATCCCTAGCATATAATTGGGCAGTGTAGGTTAGATGCCCAGTAGATTTCCTGCACTGGAGTGTGCACTAATGTGTTGCCTGGTTTAATTTTTAAAGGCAGCCCTGCTTTGCAGTGTCTTTAAAAGTAAAGTATATGCAAATTTGACTTCGTAATTAAAGGTGCATCCAAAGTGGTAATCTACCTTATTTTTACATTTACGTCACCACTAAGGTCTCCTTTAGATGCCCCAGGGATGGGGTGCCATGTAACTATAAGCAGGGACATTATAAAATATTTTTGAAATGTCCTGATGAGGAAAAAACTGACAATTAGTTTTCCCCTTTGTAGATTATTGGCTCCATGGGATAACATTGGAATATTTTTTTAAGCAGAAATATTGCTACAAGCTAAAAATGCCATTCAAAGACTGACACATTGGTAATGATAAATCACACCACTTGCCACTGTTAAATTCATCATAACTAGTAAAGACAATAAGTTATACA
Organism: Lissotriton helveticus; assembly: GCF_964261635.1. Classification (NCBI taxonomy): domain Eukaryota; kingdom Metazoa; phylum Chordata; class Amphibia; order Caudata; family Salamandridae; genus Lissotriton; species Lissotriton helveticus. Next base: position 777,073,471 of record NC_136059.1, on the reverse strand, counting down.
ATTTTCTTTTCTGTGAGCCAAATGACAGCCTTCTAGCAGCCTCTCCTGATTCGTCAGACTGAATAGGCTTAGATAAGCTGCTTTGATGAAGTGATAAGTGGCCTACTTAGAGCAGGGGTTATCTGATGAGGGGTGCTCTGCAGCTGCTGAGAATAGGTCACTGCAGGGGCTCTGTAAATCAAACTGGACTTCAAAGAAAACGCAGGACAGTAAGGAATGCCAGGGCTACCCCCTTTTCCGGTATCCACCAGCCAGATGGCAGCCTCATGAATGGAATTTGATGAGGGTTGGAACGGGAGTATTAATGGAAATGAGCCATACCGGTGAGTACATTTAGCCAGCTCTTTCTCCAAAGGAGAGAAAATCTCCATCTTGAAATTTAAAGTGCAGTGCTTTATGGAACATGTATATGCCACACTTTGGAAGAAGCTTTCATACTTTGGGGTGGCATCCTGCACCTCATTGGATACGGGTGCTCCCCTGCTTGTTACCCCAGATCATTGAATAAATATGTGAGCGCTGCATAGCAACTCAGGTTTGCTGCCTAAAACTACAAGAAGAAGGACTGCCCTACTGGAACCCTGGTCTGCACCCCTAAGGATTGCAATCTGAAGGACTGCTCCTGTTGCACTCTTGCAACTACAGCCCTGAGGACTTTGCCATGCTTCAGAAAGGTTTACGGAGTGGACGCCCTGAAAGCAAAAGGCTAACACAGCTTCCCTGCACCATCTTCCTCAAGAAGTCCGCAGCCTGGAGTGTTTCCAGTGGACTTTCAAGGGTTTGGCCAGGTGCATTGAGGGAAATGTAGTCCACACTTCTAAGGACTATCTCGGACCTTCAAGACCCTAGGATTTGTGTTCTGGAAAAAGCTTCATAAGTGGACCGACTCAATATCGCGAGTCAAGACAATTACCTTCAACTGCGACCCAGTCTGAATTTCAGGTTTGTCCCACAGAAAGCTGTGGAGCTTATGAGTTTCAGAAGTTGTCACTAAGCTCTGATTAAACCAAACTGGTGAACCCGCTGCAAATTCAGACTGATAAAGTGCCTTGCTCACCGTTGAGAGAAAATCCCCCAGAAAGCTGAAGGTAAAACTTTCACCAGGGCCTCCCGCTTAACGTTTCCCACCAGGGCTCTATCGTGGTCAAGCGCAACCAGATGTCTCAAATTGAGGCTTTGGGTTTTTTAAGCACTAGAAAGTGTTTAATCTTTAGAAAGTCATATCTCTGGTTTCCTATAAGGGATTCTTGTCATTTTGGTGTCTTTTTAAAGATACAAATCATTCCTATTTTTATAAATTGGTTTAGGATTTTGATTGTTTGTTGTGTCTTACTTATTTATTATACCGGTGTTTTTAAGTGCTTTACATACCTGTCTCCTAAGTAAATCCTGCCTGTTCGCAGCCAATTACCAAGGGTTGAGCCTAGGACATATGTGTTAAGACTTTGATAGGATCTAATATTGAGTTGGTAGCCTTATTGCTAGTGGTAGGTGCATACTTACCCTTACTAATAATAGACCTTCCAATGGCACCGTCAAGGGGTTCCTAGGGGTCTTAAGATCTACCAAGTAGGTGGATTCCCCCTTCTGCTCCTTCACCTCATGTGGGCCTGTCCAGCGATCCTGGAGAGCAATGGGCACCAGAGGCCCCATAATCCACAACTTCTATCCAGGTTGAAAGTCTATCAGAGTGGCCTTCTGTTCATTCAAGAGTTTCACAACCTCTTGACTGCTCTCAAGATTGTATTTTGCCTTCTTTCAGAAGCAATGCATTTCGTTGCAGAGGGCCAGCATGTAGCTGACCACATCCTGAGGGGTCTGTGTTGGAGCTTACTCCAATCCCTCTCTCACAAGGCTAAGAGGTCCCCTAACAGGGTGGCCATGGAGGAGTTTAAAGGGACCAAACACAACCCCTTTTGGGCCACCTCCCTGTAGGGAAAGAGATGGAATGACAGGAGGACATCCCACTTGCACCACACGGGCTCAGGTAGCTCCATTATAATGCCCTTCAGGGTCTTGTTGTATCTCTCCACACAACCAATGGTTTGTGAGTGATTGTGTGTAGAGAACGTATAAGCTACTCCACACTCATCCCACTTTAACTTCATATACATTGACATGAACGCAGTGCCTCTGTCAGGCACTGTCTCCTTGGGGGAACCCCACAAGGGTAAAGATCCCTATCAGAGCCGCAGCCACCGCAGGTACAGTCACTGACCTCAGAGGGATGGACTCTGGGCAGTAAGTGGTGAGGTCCACCAAGAACAGGATGAGCCTGTTGCCTAAAGCTGGCTTGGGGTCCAGGATAGCAAAAATGTTGACGCCTACCCTCTCAAAGGGAGTGCCAATGGCAGGTAATGGGGTCAGGGGAGCGTGGAGCTTTTTCCCTGACTTCCAGCTGGCCTGGCAGGTGAGACAGTGCCTACAGAAGACATCAGAGGCTTTCTTTATCCGAGGCCAATAAAAGTGGGCAACATGTCTGGTGAAGGTCTTGTCTTACCTCAGATGTCTTGTCAGGGCTATGTCATGAGCCAAACCAAGGAGGAGGGCCCTGTAACCACGGGGGACCACCAGCATGTGGGCTGCCCAAATCCAGGAATTTTAATCTTACTATATAGGAGGACCTTCTCCTAATTGAGCAGGTGATCTTAAGTGGTGCCATTTCTACCTGGGCCTCACCATTCTCTGCCTTGCATAATTCTTCTTTAGTGGGTCCATCCTCAACATGCTAACCAACAAGTTAAGGAGGTTACCTAGGGCAACAATGTCCTCCCGGGTTGGCTCAGGGGAGTCCTTCTCTGGTGCATCATCAACCTGAACTGCGAAAACATCAGGGGCTGGTTTTGCATGCCCCTTGCTACCACATTTCTTGGCTGCTTTCTCTGCCATTACTCCAGGATCCAGATGCCCTTGACTCCCTTCCCGGGCAGCTATGGGCCATGCAGTCATACAGACCCATTCAGGCAATCACCACATCTCCAAGTATGACCTGAGCTCTACCTCCCTCCAGATAGTGTCCTCTAGGTAATGTCCTCCAGACAATATACAGGCATGGCTGGACTTATAGCCAATTTTAGAGAACCTGAGACCTCCCCTCTCAAAGGGAACCAGAGCTACCAGTAGATTACTGTCTTGATAGTCCGCAACTATGATTTGCTGGAATGTGTGAAGGCAGACCTGCTCTGAGGGCATCAGCCGGCACCTTACAGTAGACATGCTGGCTCCTGAGCCTCTCAGAGCCTCCACCCATTGCCCATTGATGGTGACCCAATCCCCTGAATGTAGAAGTATTGGCAGCATATAGACTTTTGGCACCATCTCCTTATCCCCCAGGGAAACTAGGGTCACTTCTGTCTGTTCCCCAAAGCTAATAGGGACTACATCCTCCCTGAGTCCTGCACTCGCCAACGTAGGTGTCCTCCCACAGGTGGGGGGCTGTGTCCTCTTTAGACATTTGGAATCGCCCTTGGAATGCCCATACTTTTGAGCACTCGAAGAAACAAGTCTGGATGTCCCTTCTGATGAAGAGACCAAGATGGCGCCTGCCGAGAGGGGAGATTTTTCCCAGTACTATGGGAGTTGCACCGTACGGCTGCCAGCTTCCGTTCTCACCCATATAACAGTTAATTCTCCCTGGGTCCACCTCTGGATTGGGGGACTTCCTACTGCGGTCAGCTACCTGCATGACGAGCAGCACACCTGGAGGTTTAGCCAAGTCCTAACTGAGGTGAGGTCTCCCCCGGTACCGGGGGGGTGGGAGGGGGAGGGGCGCTCTTCCACTGTACTGTAGCTGACGTTTGGGCGAATTTGGACAGTGGCACTGATGCCAGTTGGCTGTGAGGAGCACTTCTTTTTGAGGCCTTTTTTCATCCCCTCTATGTTCTTCTCGGGGATGGTGCCTGACCCCAAAATGGCGGCGAAACGAGGACTACTCAGAGCATCTCATTCTCTCCTGGGTGCTGTGCGAGGAGAACTGGGCATGCTGGATGATCGTTGCTGTACCTTTGCCCACTGGGAGATGCCTATCATTGTGGGGCCGCTTTTGTTCTCCTACACGATCTCTATATAGCAAATGACTCTAATTGTCTCTGCCCCAGTGTTTTCGACCGAATCTTAAGATGGCTGGCCTAACACTTCCCTTCTGGGACATAGAGATCCATGGGGACTGACTGTATCTGAACTTGCAATGTTGTGTACCACCTGCCTGAGTTCTAGTTAGTCGACTCAGTGAGACCCTCTGCGATGTTTTTTTCCTCTGTTTCTTTAATCACTGATCACTTTCGGGACCTCAACCAGCCTTCGCCGGTCCCTGTCCCCGCCCACCCACCAGGACCTTTACCCTGCTTACTTCCCTAGACAACTGTGACCTAGCTACTTTTGTCTGATGCCTGGCGGAGCTACCTCACAAGCTAAAGTGGAGATGGACTTTGGACTTCCTCCTTGACCATAACCTACCCAGCCAGACTTTGGGCAAATGCTCCTGTGTCTCTCCTGACCTTATCTCCCCCCTATCCCTTCCCTCACCCCTCTCCGCTCCTACTCTTTTCAACTTCTGTCTTTTGCCCTCACCTGCCCATGCCCTTTGTTCCCACCCAGTTTTTCTGTGAACTTCTTCCCTTGCGACTTGAGTTTTGTCTGATGCCCGATGGAGCTACGTATTTTAGCTATAGGGGTGACGGGCCGTGGATTCCCTCCTTGGTCATCACCTACCCAGTCGGTCTTTAGACAGACTTCCTTTCGTCTCTCCTGTGGTCTCTTCCCTTATCCTCCCTTTCTCACCTCCCCTTCCCCCTCCACTACTTTTCTCTTTCCTTTCCTTTCTCTCCTCTCCTAATGTATTGCCTATTTTTTGATGTAATGTGTAATTGTTGATCTTTTTCTGTTGCATTGTTGAATCTCATGTAAAGCGCTCTGATACCTTCGGGTCTGGCCAGCGCTATATAAAACTCTTTAAATAAATAAATAAATAATAGGGGCCACATCCTCCCTGACTCCTGCACTCGCCAACGTAGGTGTCCTCCCACGGGTGGGGCGCTGTGCCCTCTTTGGGCATTTGGAATCGCCCTTGGAATGCCCATACTTTTGAGCACTCTGGGGACAAACCTCCCTGCCTGCTTACAAAGAACCCCTTCTTTTTAGGCACCAACTGGGACTAGCGACAGCTCTTGCCTTTGCAATTATTTTGAGACCTTTTGAGAACTCCTTATTCTAAGTTTTACTCCCCCCCCTTGTTATTGGTGAGACCCCTGACCACCATTGTGGGAATCTCTCCCAGATACCATTTTGGACACTCTGGCACTGGCCCAGAGGTCGCCTTCTTAGCAAGCTTCCTGGGGTCAGTTAGCTCACTGTTTACTAGATGCTGACGCAGCTCCAGAAAACAAATTTCTGCCTTCAAGTGCCTTGCTGGACGTTGGGAAAAAATCCTCCAGAAATGTTTCCAAGTATGAAGGTTTGACCAGGGCCACCCACTTAGTATATTCGCCCAGGGCTCCATCATGGTCAAGCGCAACCAAATGTCCCAAATTGGGGCTACAGGTTTTTTAAGCATTAGAAAGTGATTAATCTTTAAGAATTCATATCTCTGGTTCCCTATATTGGATTCTTGTCTTTTTACTGTCATTTTAAAGATACAAATATTTCCTATTTTTATAAATTGGTGTAGGATTGTTATTATTTGTTGTGTCCTACTTATTTAACATACTGGTGTTTTAATGCTTTACATACCTGTCTCCTAAGTAAAGCCTTCCTGCTCGCAGCTAGTTACCAAGGGTTGAGCCTAGGACATAGGATCTAATATTGAGGCGGTGGACTTATTGCTAGTGGTAGGTGCATACTTATGCTTACCAATAATAGACCTTCCAACAGCACACTCAAGGGGTTTCGATGGGTCTTGAGATCCACCAGGTAGGTGGAGTTCCCCTTCCGTTCCTTCACCTCATATGGGCCTGTCCAGTGATCCTGGAGAGCTGTGGGTGCCATATGCTCCATAATCCACACCTTCTATCTAGTTTGAAAGTCTATCAGAGTGTCCTTCTAGTCATTCCAGAGTTTCACAACTTCTTGACTGGTCTCTAGATTACATTTTGCCTTCTATCAGAAGTGATGCATTTGGTTGCAGAGGTCTGGCATATAGATGATCACATCCTGAGGGGGCTGCGTTGGAGCTTACTCCCAACCCTCGCTCACAAGGTTAAGAGGTCCCCTACCAGCGTGCCAATAGAGTTGTTTAAAGGGGCTAAACCCAACCCTTTTTAGGGTACCTTGCTGTAGGGCAAGAGAAGAAATGACAGGAGGACATCCCACTTGCACCTCATGGGCTCAGGTAGGCCCATTATAATACCCTTCAGGTCTTGTTTCATCTCTCTACAAGACCAATGGTTTGTGGGGGATGGTATGTGGAGAACATATAAGCTACTCCACACTCATCCCACATAAACTTCATATACACTGACATGAAGTTAGTGCCTCTGTCAGGCACTGTCTCCTTGGGAAACCCTACAAGGGTAAAGAACCCCATCAGAGCAAAGACAGAAAATTAACACTGTTTTGGGGTGTGCACTAGATTTAATGGTGCAAACAAATGTTGCTTTATATATAGACAAAAATTAAAGAACATTATGAGTGATTGGTTTTGCCCACTTCTATTGGCCTCGGATGACGATGGCCTCGGATGTCTTTTGCAGGCACTGTTGACATATGACAAGACAGCCCACTGTGGAGGCTAGACAGGGTTCATTGCTAAATATTACTCTTGAATTATAGCCTATAGTGTTTGTATCACAAATACAACTCTTGAATTACAGCTTACAGTATTTGAATCACAAAGGTTATAATTTGAGCTGGAGCTGAAGCTTTTATTGTGATTGTGAGTTTGATATTTTGTCCAGGCTATAGGTAGGGCTCAGATCACCAAGAGTGCTAGACAAAACCAGACTAAACCTAATGGACTCTATTGGAAGGGTCTTTGAACTTAGAACCTTTGCAAAAGAGAGGCCTAGACTCAGACCACAGTGGCTACAGTCTTATATTTTAGTCTAAGACAGTCTACTATAGGTGCGTTGATCTGTATACATGAACCTAAATGACTATGTGCGTGCAGCTCTGGACATCTGCCTCAAATTGGCAGATGTAGGATATCTACTACATTGCGGCTTCTGTCCTGCATCTGCAACACTCACTGTCAGCCCACATCATGTGTATACTTGGAAACTGCTTTTTGTCCAAAGCTAGAGGCTGCTGCCTTTGCCATCATAATCAACACTCTGGCAGCTAGAGTGGAGCATGCTTGTCAATGCTTGTCCATGTCCCAAGTCCTGCCCTCCATAGCAAGGGCCTTTCACCACTGAATTTCCTGGTTTGGTCTACTATGAGGAACAGTGTACTGGAGAAAAAACATCAGAACTGATCCAATGCACTCTGAGAAAACTCTTTGTGTGCCAGCGCCATTGCTATTTTTTTCACAACAGTGTTTGCAGTTCGTGTGCACACCTCCAACACAAAACCTGTTTTAACTGTGTTCGGGGGGTTTTCACCATTGGCGCTATTAGAGCTGTTCTGAGGGGTTGTAGGACGCACTGTAGTTAAATAAATAAACTTGCAATGTTTTCAAGAATCCATTTTTGAATTAAGCAAATGTCAAAATAGCTACGGAGATGAATCAGAAAAGCAAAAGATGAATTCTTTACAAAAAATTGACCCATGCCCTTTACATAACCTACATACATGGTCATTTTCAGGAAAGCCTATCAGAGATACGTGACAGTACTTTGCACCATATCACCATATTGGTTTTCCATCATGCAGGATGACTGGTCTAGTGTGTAAGATCTATTATGCTTTTGATTTTGAGAAACTTAAAAAAATTCTAGAATCAGTAGCAGAAGGGAACGATGAAATTTAAAGGAGGCAATGTTAAACCTTTGGTACAACTGCGAAGAGGAACAAACTGTTCTCACCAAATAAACCGTCAACATTTCTAATTTCACTATTGAAAACATTAAGAGTACTTGTTAGATGCAAAAATAGAAGACTGCTTGACAATGACTCATACAGATAATGAGAATACAGAAAACTGGGATAATAGAGCTAGGTACTATAGAAGACTTCTGGGACCCCATTCAACCATAAAGGCTATCACAAGTGAAACTTTCCAACTGCACCAAATGAGTCAAGCAAAATGTGTCCTGCTGAGTGTTTAAAGAAAAGCTTGGAAGCAGATTATTTTCCAGACTTGTTTCCCACAGAGGGAGGTATCTGCAATGACAATCACACAGTGGAAATGTACTTCAGAATATAATTCTTCGGCGCGCTGACGGGACATGGCGGCTCCTGTCTGAGTTCCGCATCGATGCGGGACTTAGTCACTACTTTGGAGCCTCATATGACGGTTTTCCGGATCACGGACCGCTGAAATGGTCGCGTGAGGATGCGGTGAACATTTCTTACGAAATTTGTGCTCCGGTATTTACCTTTAAGCACCAGTGCCGCGGCGGTGAGTTTTTTCTTATTAAAATCGCGGGCGCCCGCCATTTTGTTTTCTGCGTTTGCCGCTCGCGTTTTTCTCTCACTGCGTCCCGTTTTTCTTTTTGGAATGGCCCGAGTTAGATTGTTTCTGGGCATTTCCTGTGCTAAACTGATTTTTAGCACCAAATAATTTTTTAATGCCCTTTTCTGGCCACCTGACCTCTCTATATGGTGTTACACCCATCTTATTGCCAGCCTCTCTTTTACCCTCACAATATATTAAATGTTAAAAGCATTGGAATAAGACTGTGCCTGCACCATTATTGTATTGTATCGCATACTTGTATAGCGCAAAACTATCACCCGAAGGGTATCCTGGCGCTATTATCCTGGGTCAGCTGCAACTTTACAACAAACAGAGCTTGGCTACAATATAAACATTTCTTCAGAATGACCACCGTCACACAGCGCTCCTGCCATTTTATATTGAGCCATCTTTTCTTCTGCCTATTTTTTTGGAGCTATCAGTGCCTAAATAATGGTGTTTTTTCTCTTTCATTCATCTCAGGAAAGGATTGGGCATTCACTATCCTATAAATATGCTCTCTTTACCGTTGTTACGCTAACTTCAATGACAAGGAGACAAATTTGCATCTTTACTTGAGAACCTATTGTGATATTTGATATTCCTTTCCTCATGTTATTTTATTATTGCTGCTAAGTTTTTTTATTATATGGTGTGACATACATTGAAGTCATTTCATAATATCACTTCCTCATATGTACAAGCTCCTCTCCTTTTCTGCTATATTTTTGTGACGCAGTCATCCAATGTTGTGCTTTATAGTCGTTCTTCTCTGCGCTACACAATGGCTAGTGATCTTCATACTGTCAGATCTTCTTCCTCTGGTACTAAACCGAAAAGGCATAAAAATTATCCACCTTCTCCTATTCTCTCCTCACAAAATCCAGTTTTGGACTCAATATTAAGGAAGTACGTGGCCTTCAACCTTTTATGTCCACTAACAATAAGAAACTAAAACAGATTGGAAAGAGATGGTTTGTCATGGAGGGAAAGGTTTTGGATCTAGAACAAAGAGTAAGCGACTTACAGGATGTTTCTTCTAAGATTCTGATATTAGAGTAAGAGATTCACAAGTTAAAATTGCATACAGATGATCTTGAAAATCGCAATCGTAGGAACAATCTTCGCCTTTTCGGACTTCCGAAAAATATTGAAGGCTCTGATATGGTTTCCTTCCTACATAAACTCTTGCCTGAACTTTTGGATCTCCAGTCATCTGCATCTCCCCTTAACATAAAGAGAGCGCATCGTGCTGGTCATCTCCACCCTAATTCTAATAAACCTTGTGGAATCATAATGCTTTTCTTGGAATTTACCGACCTAATACATGTCCTAAAGGCAGTAAGACTTAAACGGCGGCTCATCTGGTCAGGGCATAATATCTTCATATCCCAAGATGTTTCTAACGCAACAAATGCTCGACGTAAAGAATTCCTGGCCCTACGTCCTCAGATGTGACAGCTTAATATTCAATATGGAATTCTTCATCCATGCCTTTGCAAAACCACACATGATTGACAGTCACATTCATTTGATGGTCCTGACAAACTTAAACATTATTTACATGATATCTCTTCTCGTGGAATGGACACCAATAACTGACTGTTCTCAGAGTTCAATGTTTGTTAATATGATTATAGAAGTTGGATTTTGTTAAAATTCCATGTTTTAGTCATTTTTGTCTTCTTTTTAGGAGGCTCATGTTTTATTTGTTTTATTACGATCGTTGTCCGTGTCCTTCAGCGTTGCTATGCTCCTCCAATTTTGGCTATTTCTTCTTTCACAGTTTCTAATCGTTGATCTGTTTGTGTCTTTCTTCAGCTGTCTTCCTCTTTTTTCTTCTTTCAATATTTCCTTCATCTTTTTCTCAATTCATTTTTCTTTCTTTCTTCAGGTCTGGAGTTTCCTCCTTGATCTGTCTACTTCCTTCCTTCTTCTATATTCCTGTCGTTTTCCCTTTGTCTCTTCTTCCTTTCTTTATATTTTTCTCTTTTTAGAGGTTCTACTGTTTATTAAATGTCTTGTTTTTTCCAATGTTCCCTTTTCATCACAGACTAATTGGTGTCTTTCATGTCTTTTTTTATTTGTTCCTGCAGTTTCTTTTTGTTGAATATGCAGTCTTGTGTTCCTGTTTCATTCCATACTCCCTAATCCAAATCCATGGTAAATGTTGTCTTGTGGAAGGTACGTGGTCTAGCTCATCCTGTCAAACATCAAAAGGTATTGTCTCACTTAGCTAAACTTAATGCTCAAGTTGCTTTTTTGCAGGAAACCCACTGTAATGATGTTGAATCTTTAAAACTCAAACGCCATTGGCTTAGTCAAGTTGTTTTTTCACCAGCTATTGATCGTCATGGTGGTGTTGCTATATTGTTTCACAAATCCATTCAGGCTCAAATTGTATCGTCTGATTTTGACTCTGATGGTCGATGGGTGATAGTTGATGCTACCATCGACAAATCACTAATTACTTTTTTCAATATTTATGGTCCCGTGAAACCAGACCCTGAATTTTGGCATACTATAAAAATGAAATTTATGTCTATCTCTAACCCTAATGTAGTGCTTGGTGGCGATTTTAATAATTGGTTAGATCCTTTCTCTGACAGAGTCTCAAATTATAAAATCAAACCTGACAAGACCCACAAATCATTCCAAGGAGCCATTTCCTCTCGTTCTTTGTTTGACTCTTGGAAAACATGTAATCCGGATGCCTCTGAATTTACCTTTTTCTCTCCTGTTCACCATACAAGATCCCATATTGATTATATTTTAATTTCCAGGTAACTGTTGCCTTGTCTCCAATCATCTGAATGTGGTTCTCTTTTTATCTCCGATCTTGCTCCCGTTTCCACCTGTATTGATACATCCCTATCTCCACTCAAACAAGGTCGCTGACGTTTTAATAATTACCTTTTATCTGACTGCACTTTTATTTCAGAAGCAACCTCTTACATTAAGGAATTTTTCAAACTCAACAACCCTTTAGAAACCTCAATACACAACAACTGGGATGCTTTTAAAGCATCATTCAGAGCCTTTACTATTGCTTATTCACCTAAGAAGAAAACATTGTTGAGTAAAGAATATAAAGACACACTTAGTTTAATTAAAACTTTGGAACATAATTACTTCTCCTCTAAATCTTCCTCCTCATTACAAGAATAATTAAAGCTAAATCCACTTTAAACAAAATTGCCACAGTAGATGCCTGTAACGTCCTTCTTTAAATCAAATCCAAATATCATGGGGGCCAAAATAAAGCTGGGAGAATGTTGGCAAACTATTTCAAAATCAAATCTGAATGCAAAACTTTTGGCCCTATCCATTCAGAAAACAACAATCAACTCCTTTCTTCTGATTCTGATATTATTAGCACTTTTCAATCATATTATAATAACTTATACACAGAAACTACTAACCCAACTGAGGGAGATTTCACATCTTTTTTTCCAAAATATTCCTAAACCTGCTACCCCCCGATATCTTTACCTCTCTTGAGGAAGATATCTCTCTCCAGGAAATTAATGTTGCTCTTGAGTCTCTGAAAAGTTCCAAAGCCCCTGGTCCAGATGGTTTTTCAGTAGAATTATTTTCCACCTTTTCTTCCTTTTTTTCTCCTAAATTACTGGAACTTTTAATTTCCTTTCTATCCAATTGTAGGGCTTCTGGTTCTTTTTTAGAAGCCCTTATTATTGTTATTCCCAAACCAAATAAAAACCCTTCTTTTTGTAAGAATTTTTGCCCTATATCTTTAATCAACTATGACTGTAAAATGTTTGCTAAGATTTTAGCGACTAGATTGGAGAATGTTATCCCCACTATCAATCCAGATCAAACTGGTTTTGTCAAAGGTCGTTTAGCCTCTGATAATGCCAGAATTCTTTCTAATATTCTCACTCTCAGCAACAAAAAAAACTTCCCCCTTAGCAGCTCTCTCAGTAGATGCTAAAAACCTTTGACCGGATTAATTAACATTTTATGATTCATACTTTACAATGATTTGGTTTTGGTCCCAAGTTTATTTCATATGTTAAACTACTATACACAGATCCGAAAGCATGTGTATTTGTGAATGGTCTCTTCTCTCCTTATTTCTGTCTGCAAAGAGGCACGCGCCAAGGTTGCCCTCTTTCCCCTTTATTGTTTTTGTTATGTCTGGAACCTTTTCTTCAATGACTCAGAAATAACTCTCAGATTTCTGGTTTTAAACTAAAATCCCATCACAGTAAACTGTCTGCATATGCAGACGATATTCTTATTTACATGTCTGACCCTGTATCCTCTCTACCACCCCTATCACTTATCACTGTCCTCACACTACACATAGCCTATCATCAATTTTTCAAAGTGTTCCCGCGTAGTTCGTAGGTCGCAGCCCGCCCCGCCCGTAGAGGGACGGGAAGACCCCGATGATGAAGCATGACACTATGGGATTCATAGTGTGTGAGGGGTATTTTAAAAGCACCTAATGCTCTCCTTCTGCCAACCGCATAGAGGGCCCTCCCCCCTTCTATTTACAAGACAGTTGGTCTTCACAAAAACCAAAAAAGCCCATAAAAACAATCACTCCCATCACTTTTGATAGATTCTCTTTGTTTACATATTAAGCCAAAAGGCTTCTATAAATGCACTAGTTGCAAAGTGTGCAGTATTACCCAAAACACTAAAGAAATCATCATGGCCAATAAACAAGTATGGAAAATTCAACAACTCATCAATTGCAAAAGTCAGTATGCAATATACAACATTGAATGCCCGTGCTTTTTGAAATATGTTGGGGGCAAGAAATGTGAACTGAAAAAACGCATTTGAGATGTCATCAGTGATGTCATCGGTGATGTCACTGACCATGTCATGAATGATGTAATATGTGACATCATCAGCAGTGGATTGCGGGTGCGCGATATATAGTTAGTGGAACTAACTATATATGGAATTTCAATGGTTTTGTGTGGGTAAAATAAGGTTTTTTAAATGCTAATTCCTAACGATATATGGTCTATAACCTATGGTTTTTTCAGTGAATTTTCAAGGTTTTGTAAATGCTAATTCCTAACTATATATGGTCTATAACCTATGGTTTTTTCAGTGAATTTTCAAGGTTTTGTAAATGCTAATTCCTAACTATATATGGTCTATAACCTATGGTTTTTTCAGTGAATTTCAATGGTTTTTTAATAGCAAATATCATAAGCTGTCGAATGTCAAGTACGTGGTAAGTAAAAACATTTTCGTGTTTATGCACACTGATCTGCTTTGAATGCTGCCCCCCCCTCATTTCTATTAGGAGTACTCTCTCTTTGCAGATAGTGAAAGGTAGTTAACGCAGGCCTTTGCCCCCGTTGTAATACGTCGTGCCTGCTTCTCTCTCCATTTGATTGATTGTTATCCAAGCATTTACTGTTTTAGAATTGGTTCTCTTTGGTTCATTCTCTATTTACAAACAAACACAGAGTCGCAATACTCTGTTTAGTCTTTGCAGATAACGAAAAATTGTGTAAAAAAACAAAAGGAATCGAGCAAAATCAGTAGGCCACTAATGGGATCTCTTTTTGACCTCGCTAAAATAGAAACATTAGGAACAACCCCTCATGACAAATACGAAACTAGTGAGATGAACTGAACTCCACACCATGATGGCTGCAATACAGCTCGGCTCCGCCACCCACCCCGCCCAAAATAACGATAAAGAGCGGCTGCCATGATTGCTCGCGGAATGGCCACGACGGAGCTACGAAATGGTGGTGCTCTCATGCTAACCCCAGCTTCAGTCTGAAACATCCAGAAACACTGTAGACTACCAATTCGATCAGTTCCGGTAGCGCCCCAATGTAACCCGGTAGAGAAGAACTAGCCCTCCACTCTTTGACTGATGGTTCTTGTTGCCTGTCCCTTCTGTTGTCATTTAACAGAACTATTTAGCCTGCTGAAAGGGGTTGTGTTCCGACCGCTGGTTGGTGGAGACATTTTGACTATATTCTGGACCTGCGTTGTCGCGTAATGCGTCATATGACGCGCCGCGTTAGCGCATCCGGAAGTCATCCGGGGCGCGACGCGCAGCGCGTAACGTAAGCATAACAGGTCATGTGACTTGTTAATAAAACTTTTCATTGGTTCATTTTACTTTTCTTATTCTAATGATGAAAGGCTTGGTCATATGACCTAAAAATTATGCTTTTTATTACTTCCGAACATTATTTTTTCTTAAATATATGTTATAATGTTCCAGGCTAATGTACTTTCCCGGAAAATTTACAACTGTCCTGCAAGTAAAATATATTCTTTTTTCGAGAAAAAGGGCGTTTCTTCGTCCCATGACGGAGCCGTTGAGCAAAAGAGGGTCGACCTGCTGTCTTAGTCGCCGATACGCCTGAATATGAGATTCTTATCGATCACTTTATGTTGCAGGAGTAGAAAACACAACAGCCCTTGACCATTTATCTTTACTGCGTTCCTGCGTATTATACCTTTTACCCTTCATGTAATTGGTCTGCTTTATTTCACTTGCCTTTTAATGATTCTAAAACAGTGACTATTATTAAAAACTTTACCAATGTATATACTACTACCATGTTTTCTTTTAAAAACCTTTATTGTGAAAATTTCATTATACATATACGAGCCTATAACCACGTGGGCCGGCCACGGAGCAAACTGTAATCGTATATGATGAGTAGACATTTACACTGTAGAGGAACGTAACGGGCGGGCCATTAGGTTGCAAGAACTAAGGTGTCTAACAGTTGCGGAATCGGTGGACGTACATTTTATAATTAAAATACGACAGGGCCAGTTACAATAAAATTATCTAGATATACATTTGCGGGCAAGTACCATGGGTGACGTTAATTCGAACTTTCAATAGTACAGTAATCAATAACACATCAGAACTTAATATCAATAGGGATGTCAAAATACTCAATCAATTCTCGTCCCCGCCCGCCATGTGCTTCAAAACTGCATACGTATCTCGTGATTTCAAGGTTCTGCAACCAGTACACAACAAGGAGTTACGAGTCCCATTTATTCCGGCGCCATTTTGGGCGAGGACGGGCAGGTCCAGGATATAGTCAAAATGTCTCTACCAACCATCGACTATGATGATGTTCATATGCTGTATTTATAGAGTAACACTCATCTGTCCACATGAAATTAATTTGCCACAATCTAAACATGTCATTTTAATCTTTCCAAAGTTCTTCTAAATATTTGGGACCGTTTCCCTTGCCTCTGATGCTGTCAGTGCCACTTCTTTGATGAATGTACTGGCAGGTCGGGGGTTCTCCTCCAAATCTCTCTTTTATGCAGCACTATAATTAATTGGTGCCACCTCTCCATATGACGATGCATGGTATAGTTACCATAACTATATTTTTTTTCGGCTCCTCTGGAGAGTACATCGTGGCAGATGAAGCGTATAACGTACCGGGCATTTACCTTTTTTTGCATGTAGAGGAAAGGAAAAAAAAATCGAGCGTCCGAGTTCTAAGGTGTCCCAGGGCCATTTTAGTGGACCAGGCCCAAATCCAAAGAACAGGCCGCCATTTTGAGAGTCCTGTTGCAGCCGCCTGTCGCTGTAGCATCAAGAGCGGCCGAAACTCAGCTGAATGGCAACTGAAACGGTAAAGGGGCGCCCCACTACAGCAGACGAGCCTCCACCTAGGAAGGCCCGTTCACGCCGCCTCCCCCCCCCCTTCGGGCACCCCACGCCGTTATTCGGAGCAGTATTGTAGGATGGCCACACCAGTGCAGCAACTTGCTAGACACCACCTCGGTGGTAACCGAATCTCAGCGCCTTGTGGTGTCTTCTATTCAGAAAACATTGTTGTGCTGCCTTCGACCTATTCGCCGCAAGTGTGCACGCAACTCAGCTGCATAGCTTGCTAGACACCACCTCGGTGCTAACCGAATCTCAGCGCCTTGTGGTGTCTTCTATTCCAAAAATATTGTTGCGCTGCCTTTGGCCCCATTCGCACATCGGTCCGCTACTTACGCCATCTCACAGGCCAACGGGGCGCCCCATGCCGACTTTCAGCATTGTAGGATGGCCACACCAGTGCAACTTACTAGACACCACCTCGGTGCCATCCGGATCTTGGCATCTCAGCGCCTTGTGGTGTCTTCTATTCAGAAAATATTGTTGCGCTGCCTTTGGCCCCATTCGCACATCGGTCCGCTACTGACGCCATCTCACAGGCCAACGGGGCGCCCCACGCCGACTTTCAGCATTGTAGGATGGCCACACCAGTGCGGCAACTTGCTAGACATCACCTCGGTGGTAACCGAATCTCAGCGCCTTGTGGTGTCTTCTATTCAGAAAATATTGTTGCGCTGCCTTTGGCCCCATTCGCACATCGGTCCGCTACTGACGCCATCTCACAGGCTAATGGGGCGCCCCACGCCGAGTTTCAGCATTGTAGGATGGCCACACCAGTGCACCTTACTAGACACCACCTCGGTGCCATCCGGATCTTGGCATCTCAGCGCCTTGTGGTGTCTTCTAGTCAGAAAATATTGTTGCGCTGCCTTTGGCCCCATTCGCACATCGGTCCGCTACTGACACCATCTCACAGGCCAACAGGGCGCCCCACGCCGACTTTTACCATTGTAGGATGGCCACACCAGTGCCACAACTTGCTAGACACCACCTCGGTGCCATCCGGATCTTGGCATCTCAGCGCCTTGTGGTGTCTTCTATTCAGAAAATATTGTTGCGCTGCCTTTGGCCCCATTCGCACATCGGTCCGCTACTGACGCCATCTCACAGGCCAACGGGGCGCCCCACGCCGACTTTCAACATTGTAGGATGGCCACACCAGTGCGGCAACTTACTAGACACCACCTCGGTGCCATCCGGATCTTGGCGCGTTGTGCTGCCTTCGGCCTATTCGCACATCGGTCCGCTACTGACGCGAACTCACAGGCCAACGGGGCGCCCCACGCCGACTTTCAGCATTGTAGGATGGCCACACCAGGCTGCAACTTGCTGGACACCACCTCGGTGCCATCCGGATCTTGGCGCGTTGTGCTGCCTTCGGCCTATTCGCACATCGGTCCGCTACTGACGCCGCCTCACGTGCCAACGTATTTTCTCCGCATTTTATACCCTATGCCGCATAACAGGTCATGTGACTTGTTTATAAAACTTTTCATTGGTTCATTTTACTTTTGGTTTCCTAATGATGGAAGGCTTGATCATATGACCTAAAAATAACACTTTTCATTGGATGAAAACTTTTTTTTTTCCCAAACGATGAAAGCCCCACCTTGTTTCTGGATGTTTCAGACTGAAGCTGGCGTCACCATGAAAGCACCACCATCTTGTGGCTCCGTCGTGGTCATTCCGCGAGCAATCATGGCAGCCGCTCCCCACCAGAAGCCTGCAGGAGTCGGGGGCCCCCAAAACTTTTGTTGAATCCTCAAGGCGGAGGGGACGCTTTCGAGAATGGGGTTCAAGCAGAGAAGCGTCCGATTTCCAAGGTGTCCCAGGGCCATTTCAGTGGACCAGGCCCAAAAAGGAAAGAGCCTGCCGCCATTTTGAGAGTCCTGTGACAGCCGCCTATCGCTGCACCGCAAGAGTGGGCGCAACTCAGCTGAATTGCGGCTTTTGACACAGTGGACCAAAAGCGGACGGAATGGCAACTGAAACGGTAAAGGGGCGCCCCACTACAACAGACGAGACTCCACCTGGAGAGGCCCGTTCACGCCGCCTCCCCCCCCCGGGGCGCCCCACGCCGTTATTCGGAGCAGCATTGTAGGATACCAAAACCAGTGCGGCAACTTACTGGACATCACCTTGGTGCCATCGTTCTGCTGCCTTGGAACTATTCGCACAACAGTTTGCTACTGATGACCCACCCCCCGCGACGCCCCACGCCGGATGCCGAAATCAGTGCGGCACCCAGGCAACATCACCTGGGTGCCGTCCAGAAATCTGGACGTTGTGCTGCGTTGGGACTATTCGCACAGCCGACCGCTACTTCGTTGTTTTTCCCTAAAAATGTTTAAATGTTTTTACTGTTTTTGTTTTGTTGTATATATTTATAAGTTATTAAAGTTTTATAATCTTACTACTTTGTTGGAGTGCTATATATTTTTAATGTGACACATAATTGTAAAAACTTTGATGTACAAAGAGTCATCCCTGGAATCTTCCGCTTCAGGCTCGGTCCCCTCCCCAATCACAATACAGGATGGTTTTCAGATAGTAGGAACGCGTGTGCTGTGACGGATCTCATCGAGTGTGGGCCTTGATCTACTATAACTCCTTTGAAGAGGGGTGATTCTTTACAGCTGGGGCCATAAACTACATCTGCAGGGCTAGCTGATAGCCTAGGACCGGCCTGGACAATCGGACACAGAGGAAAAGGAGTGTCAGAGGGTGCGGTAGTGAATAGGGCGAAAGGGAGGTGTCGGGCGGGCACAGGGTGTGATTCTCAGGGAAGAGCAGCGCAGATGGGGGGAGGTTTATTACCCATGCATAAGACAGAGAACGGGGGTGACCAGTGCCTGGGGGAGATGCTTGCGAGGGTGGGGAGCCATGCTAAGGATCGACAGCGTGCAGAGAGTGGGTCTGGTCAAGGCATCTAAAATGACTGCCGTGCACGACAAAAGTGTGGCATTTGAAAAAAGGCAAGATGGCGCAGACAATGTTTTTCAACACTTCCTGATTTCCTTCGAATCGAACGTTAACAGACGTTGGGGCATATTACCAAAGTTAAGCGATATTTATCCCTAACGATGCTTAGCAACGAATTTTTTACCGCTAAGCATCGTCAGAAATTATCGCAGATAAACCTTGCTATTATCAAGGTTTATCGCAAATGCGATAAAAAACGACCGCAATGCATTAATATCGCTGAAAACTCAGCGATATTCATGCATTACCGAGCTAATGCTCTTAGCCATGTTATCCACCTCCCATTGGATAACATGGCTAAGAACTGCTCAGGGCAGGTGGTAGCTTTTGGAGATATTCGCGCTTAGCGCGAATATCTCCAAAAGTTGGTAATAGGAGATAGCGATGTTAGCGACTGTTTCCAGTCGCTAACATCTTGGCATGCCCACTTTGCATGTCATTAGTGATAAATATCACTGACATGCAAAGTGGGGCCCAAGATGGTCGCTATCTCCTACTAGCGGTCGCTAACTGGTGTTAGCAACAGCTAGGTAATACAGAGATAATTTTATCTCCGCGAAGCGGAGCGCTGTTACAGATATATATCTTTTTTTGAACGTTAATTTCTCAAAATCCACTGAAGCACATATATTGAGACCTAGCAAAGGCACATCGAGCTACCAGTCCCTACAATTTTGCCAAGTTTCGTGCAAATCCATTCAGCCGTTCGATTATTATTATTATTTTTTTTTTGCCCCGCGGGGCCCTTTTAAAACCTCCACATCAAACCTAGGGGGTCAGGGAGGATCTACTATGCCCCCTTATGGTCATTTGCCCCTTCGCTTTGGCCTCCTCTTGTCTCTCGATCCTACCTAGAGACAAGATGGCGGCCGCTACGGACTGTTTGGAATGTTTACAGACGCCGGAGAACCAATCAGCTTCGCAAAGCTCCGTTACGCGAAAAGTACGCGAAGCGGAGCGCTGTTACAGATATATATCTTTTTTTGAACGTTAATTTCTCAAAATCCACTGGAGCACATATATTGAGACCTAGCAAAGGATCATCGGGCTACCAGTCCCTACAATTTTGCCAAGTTTGGTGCAAATCCATTCAGCCGTTCGATTATTATTATTATTTTTTTTTTGCCCCGCGGGGCCCTTTTAAAACCTCCACATCAAACCTAGAGGGTCAGGGAGGATCTACTATGCCCCCTTATGGTCATTTGCCCCTTCGCTTTGGCCTCCTCTTGTCTCTCGATCCTACCGAGAGACAAGATGGCGGCCGCTACGGACTGTTTGGAATGTTTACAGACGCCGGAGAACCAATCAGCTTCGCTTCACAAAGCTCCGTAACGCGTAAAGTCCGCGAACCGGAGCGCTGCCTGGTCCGCTGTTACAGATATATATCTTTTTTTGAACGTTAATTTCTCAAAATCCACTGGAGCACATATATTGAGACCTAGCAAAGGCACATCGGGCTACCAGTCCCTACAATTTTGCCAAGTTTCGTGCAAATCCATTCAGCCGTTCGGGCTAAAAGTGAGGCCAACCGCCCTATGGAAAACTCAATGTTAAAAACACGTTTTGGGACCCCCCTTTTTTCTCGGCCCCCCCTTGACGAACCCCCCCAAATTTTCAGGGGCTGCTCAGAAACAAAATGTTCCATTTTCCTGAAAATTTCAGCCAATTCCGTCCACAAACGCCAAAGTTATTAGACATAGAATTTTCAAAAATCCCATAGAGAAAAAATCCTAACTATATATACCTACTGGCGACCGCCAGTAGGTAATATATAGTTAGTTACAGGTAAAACCTAGTTTCCATAGGAAATCGGCAACATTCTATTTGGAATAACTTTGGCGCCGGTGGACGAATCTTCGCAAATTTCTCCAAGAAAATGGCCTGCTCCACTCCGCTCCTTCCCTGAAAGTTCAGGGGTGATTCGTGCAACGGGGGCCGAGAAAAAAGGAGATCCCAAAACATGTTTTCCCCATACAATTTTCCATAGGGACCTTTAGCTGGGGCTACAGCCTTGGTAGAACCGAGGCACAAGAAAACGGAGAAACAAATGTGCAAAACACACAAAGGGGGCAGGTTAGGCACACCCTGACCCCCTAGGTCTGCTCAGGGGGTCCCACAAGGACCCCCAAGGCCTAAAAAAAAGGTAAATTTCTTTAAAAATCACGGTGTGCGTGTATGTACGCGTACCCCATGAAAAAACAAAAAAAACTCGGTCTGTTTTTTTGAAAATTAGCCCCCGGGGGTACCAAATCCTGGGGGCAAAATTTGGAAAGAAAGTATGGGGGGTTTCAAACCCCCCACACTGCCCCGGGGACCGCCACCCCCGGGGCTTCCTTTTATAAAAAAAAAAAATCATGTGGGGGGGGGGCTGTTTGCCCCACCACTCGCTCCGGGGACCACCACCCCCGGAGCTCTAATATTGAAAATAGGGTGGTCCGTGATAGACCCCCCAGCCCCGGGGACCACCACCCCGGGGCTTTTTTATGTTGGAAGGGGGGCTGCGCGGCCCCCCTCCTGGAGCCTTTGATGGCCCTGGGGACCTCCACCTCCCCAGGGCCGGCTCCTGCAGTGTCCCGGGGTGCCTAGCCCTGGGACACTACTGTTTGCTATGGTTGGGTTGGAGCCTCGCGGCTCCCACCCTACCACAGCAAACTGCTTTTCGTCAGAGAGAGCAGCATGTCAGCTGCTCTCTCTGATGAAAAGCAATGCCGGCTCCCAGAGGACGTGGGGAGCCGACTGGGACCGTGGGGGCTTTGGGGTTCCCCCCACTGTCCCCAATGTTTTTTTTTAGCCCCGGGGGATGGGGTCCCCGGGGGTTATAAAAATTTTTTAATAGATGCTATTTTTTTTTACGATAGATTTACCGTGCACGTATGGTGCAAATTACGTATGACGTACGGTGCAAAGTCCATAAGTCGTTCCGTAAGCTTACCTATTCAAGAAAAAGTTTAAAAAATTTAGATATTTATGAAGTGTATGTGTTTAGATGTTTGGTGGCTCTAAAAAGAGCCCTTGTGTTTGGATATTTTAGTACCTACAAGTAAGTACCTATGCAGAGTCTAAGGTTCAAGAGGAAGACTCTGTTTCCCTCATCTGTAAAATGTACACCATGTCTCCTATATATGCCATGCATATTGAAGCGCAGATTGTTATGGTAAATGGACCCCATTCTGTAGTGTCTTAGAAACGCAGAAACAGGTTTATTCACATGCTTCCTAGCTTTCTCAATTTGTGGACAAAATTGATTGGACCAGTTCCATTTCTGCCTTTGACATATATTAGAATAAACAAAGGCAGCTTGAGGGAAAAGTTACATCAGTTCTGTAAAGGTGTCCTTCATAAAAATTTCCAGTCCTACCCCAGTCAAAGTGCCTAGGTCATTACCACCACAGTGCACAATTATGAGGTCAGGGTGTTGGAGATGCATAACGGATTTTACCAATGGTATCAATTGATGCCACTTTAAACCTCTTTGTGCAATCCATTTAATGTCCACATTTGGTAAACCTAAGTCTTTGTGAATTTCTTTCTGTTGTGCGTACCTTTCACTCGAGAAAATATAGCTGTGTCCCACAATCCACACTGTAAGCATCTTGAAGAGAGGTGTTGATGCACTCAGATGGAGTCTATAAATGAAAGGGCAGTTTGAAGTTTTTTTTTTAAATGGTGGATAAGTGGAGTTTTGAAAAAAAAGCAAAGAAGTGATTGGTTGTTTGAAATGTTACTAGCTACAAAAGTAGGGTGCAATTTTCTGTTTTTTAAAAGCCTGTTATTTATTGGTTAAGAAAAAGTGATAGAAAAGAACATTCCTTTGGATAAGCTGGTATATAGACAAGTCAAGCACGCTGTTTTGATTTGCAACAATGTATGATGAACTTTTCACCTGTGTGCTCGGTTAGGTGTTTCCTGACGTGTTTCTATGGTAACTGGCAGAATGTGGAATGGGGGAAGGGTTGAAAATGTTGTCAGTTGGAAAGGGTACAAAAGTTCAAGCAATTGAAAAGTGTGTTTCATTTTGAATTTAATGTGGGAATAAATGTGATTTGTAATTAATTTGTGTATGCGTGTAGATTGAGTGTGTAGATTGAAAAGTTTGCTGTTTGGTATAGTACTTTTTTTTAATCTCCTAGGGTTGATTAGGGAGTTTTTCAATGATCCTCAATGTCAAAATCTTTTTTTTTTCTTGCTTAGGTAAGCTTCCGTGACGACTTACAGAATTTGCACCGTGCGCATACGGTAAATCGATCGTAAAAAAAATAGCCTCTTTTACTCATTTTTAATAATCCCCGGGGACCCCATCCCCCGGGCTTTAACTTTATGTTTGGGGGGCCGATGGCCCCCCTTAGCCCCGGGGACCGCCACCCCCTGGGGCTCTAATATTGAAAAAAGGGGGTTCCTTGACGGACCCCCCAGCCCCGTGGACCACCACCCCCTGGGCTTTTTAATTGTTGGGAGAGGGGCCGCGTGGCCCCCCTCCTGGAGCCCTTGATGGGCCTGGGGACCGCCACCCCCCAGGGCCGGCTCCTGCAGTGTACCGGGGTGCCCAATCCCGGGACACTGCTGTTTGCTGTGGTAGGGCAGAGCCTCGCGGCTCCCACCCTACCACAGCAGACTGCTTTTCGGCAGAGAGACCAGCATGTTAGCTGGTCTCTCTGACGAAAAGCAATGCCAGTTCCCAAAGGACGTGGGGAGCCGGCTGGAAACGTGGGGGCATTTGGGTTCCCCCCACGGTCCCCAATGATTTTTATTAGCCCCGGGGGATGGTGTCCCCGGGGATTATAAAAAATTTGTAATAGACGCTATTTTTTTTAACGATAGATTTACCGTGCGCGTATGGTGCAAATTACGTACGACGTACTGTGCAAATTCCGTAAGTCATCCCGTAAGCTTACCTAACCAAGTAAAAATCTATTTAAAAATACATTTTACAGATATCTTTCAATTTTATATGTTTATGTGTTGGTTGGTTGTAATGAAACCTTTTCTGTTTATTAGTTCTTGTAAGTAAATACTTAACCATAGTCTAAAGTTTTTGAGGAGCGGTGTTTTACAGTGTGCTGAACTTTTTACCTCTGTTGACAGTTGACTTTTGCATTATCTGTTGGGGGTAGGGTGGAAGGTTATGTCACTTCGAAAAGTTTGAATTTTTAAACCAATAGAAATGTGTGTTTGGTTTTGAATTATTGTGTGATGGAATTTGATTTGTTAATAATGTGTATATATGTGTAAATTGAGAGGGAAAATGTTGTTGGTTCCTGCTGCAAGCACTAAAGCAGAGAGATTCTGTGTGAGACTATTTGCTGTGTGAGTGGCATTCTTCTTAATCTTCCAAACAATTTGAAAGGTGAGTTGATGACTTCAAAGGGATTGTATGTGGTGCATTTTATTTTTAGTTAGAGTAATGTTTTTATCCTTGTAAAGTTTGTAGAATTATATTCTGAGTTTGTCTGCTTTTGGATAACTATTGTGGTGAAATCATTAGGTAAGTTAATGTGTTTAGTTAGTCAGCTTTGTGGAATAAAGTGCAGTACTAAAAAATGTAGAATGTGTGCAGTCACTTATATAATGCCTCAGTCAGTATATATAGACTGCTGCATACAGTCTTGTGTAAATGAAAGAATTATATTTGCAGCTTTTTCTATAATATCACCTGTCTCTCCTCACAGTCTACCTCTCTCTGCTTATACTGTCCTCTTTCTTCTTGTATTGTGTCCCATGTTTGGATGTAATGCTGGCAAAAAAGTAATGCTGCATATTGAAAATGTATTTTGATAATGAGTCAGGTTTCTGCACTGTAATGTAGTGCTCATATACTTGGGCTGTGTTCTGTCTCTTAAACGTTTTAGTATGGTAAATGAGTTTTGGTAAAATGTATGGTTTTAAACTTTTTGTCCAGAATCAAACTGACTGTCTGTGTAAATTAAAGAATTATATTTGCACCTTTTTCTATAATCTCCCGCCTGTCCTCACAGTCTACCTCTCTCTGCATATACTGTCCTCTCTTTTCTGATATTTCCACTCTTTCCTTATTTTCACTCGTCTTTCTGGATAGTGCTGTTTCTTTTCAAACTGCATCCTGTGTTCTTAGTCTCCCTCTGTCGTCATGGTCTTTCCTGTCCCCTAATGTTCCTCCTTCTTTTAATACTCCCTCCTCTGCCCTCTTAATTATCTCTGTTTTATCATACCTCCTCTTAGCAATGCCCCACTTAATATAGATAGAGTGCTGCTTGTACTCTTGGGCAGATTTACAAGCACTTTGGGCCTCTTTCTTCTTGTATTATGTCTCAATTTTTGGATGTAATGCTGGCAAAGAACTAATGCTGCATATTGGAAATGTATTTTGAAAATGAGTCAGGTTTCTGCACTGTATTTTAGTGCTCATATACATGGGCAGAGTTCTGTGTCTTAAACGTTTTAGAGTGGTAAATGTGTTTTGGAAAAATTTATGGTTTTAAAATTTTGGTCCAGGATCACACTGAGTGTCTTTGTAAATGAAAAAATTATATGTGCACCTTTTTCTATAGTCTCACCTGTCTCTCCTCACAGTCTACCTCTCTCTGCTTATACTGTCCTTTCTTTTCTGATATTTCCACTCTTTCCTTATTTTCACTTGTCTTTCTTGATAGTGCTGTTTCTTTTCAAACTGCATCCTATGTTCTTAGTCTCTCTCTGTCGTCATGGTCTTTCCTGTCCCCTAATGTTCCACCTTCCTTTTATACTTCCCCTCTGCCCTTTTAATTCTCTCTGTTTTATCATACTTCCTCTTAGCAATGCCCTACTCAATATAGATAGAGTGTTGAATGCACTCTTGGGCAGATTTACAAGCACCTTGGGCCTCTTTCTTCTTGTATTGTGTCTCAATGTTTGGATGTAATGCTAGCAAAGAACTAATGCTGCATATTGGAAATGTATTTTGAAAATGAGTCAGGTTTCTGCACTGTAATGTAGTGCTCATATACATGGGCCGAGTTCTGTGTTTTAAACGTTTTAGTGTAGTCTAATCTCTGCTCTCTTTTTAAGAGTAATATATTAGTGTGTTTTATACATTTATTTTTCAAAAGTGAGATCTCTTTTTTATACTAGATTTTTTTCATCAATACTAAAAAAAAGTCATCATGCCTAGTAAGCCTAAGCAGACAAAACAACGAAAGAAAGCAAGTTATTTAAAGAGAAGTCATCTACAAGATTCACCTCAATAAAAATGTATAAAGAAGACACAAAAATGTCCTGGTAAGAAAATTAAAAGTTTTCTACGAAGACTGGTAATCAGTAAGAGTGTTGGGTGCAAAGAAAAAAAACAGTGTTTCTGCAAGCAAGAGAAAATACAAGAACCGTGTAGTATTAAGTTCTGAAAAAAATGAGTGTAATACAAGGAGGAAAAATGTATACATGGAGATAAGGAAGCAGATGTACTATAATCGAATTGTATTACATTTGATTAAGAATGTAAAGAATTGTAAAAGAAAAAGAGCTTTTTACAAAAAAATAAATATATTTAGAGAATGCAGTTCAGAAAGCTTTTGAATTGAAAAAAGACTTTTTATTTTAGTAATCAATAGAATTCGATCACTAGATAAGCCAATCCATTTAATGAAGAGCAAAAGTAAATGGAGAAGAGTAATTAATAGAAGTAATTTTTCAGAGGTTTTTCAGGGTGAATGGAAACATAGTTCAAGTTCTGAGCCTTTTTTTAATGAAGAAAGTTATCTTCAGAGTAATGATTTGTTGCATGTAGTTGACACGAGTGGTCGTGCTCATGAGGTTAGAAATGGTTGTCCTATTGAGAAAGAGAAAATTGTTCCAAGAAATGAGGAACAGTTGTTAGCTGATGAAGTTTTAGGGAGACGTCCTAAAGCTCCAGTGCACACTTGGAATTGCAGTAGTATTTGTAGTTTTAGGCAGGAGTACTATTGATTTTTTATGCAATTTCTTACGTAATTATAGTAAGAAAGGTGTTAAACAAAAGATTAAGAAGTTGCCAGGATTAGACCCTTGCAGAGTGAGAGAAAATACTTGTTTGCAAGGACATTCTTTAGCTTGTCTTTCTAAAAAAGTGTGTCGAAGTGTTTTTCACCATTTCAGAATGTTAGCAGTTCATCATACTCAAATGAGGAATTTAGTGAGAAGGTTGTATTATGCAAAAAGTCCAGCATTAATGTTAAAGAAGTTGAACAATGCTCTTTTGCATGGATCTGTATCAGATGTAATTAAGGTTTGTGATGAAATTGAGGTTACTTATTTTGGTCCTCAAGAACACTGCGCAGAAATTGATCCGTAAATAGATGAAATGTAGAAGAGAATGTACAGCATTGTAGTACAGAAAAATCTGAGCAATAAATTTCTGAACAGCGTATTTGTAAATATTGTTATAATAAATTAGATTAGAATAAAATGCCTGCTAGAGCTGTGTATAATAATCTTGAGTTGGTAAATATTCCTTATGTATTGATGGATTTAAATACTTATGAGTCTATTCTTATTCAATGTGTTCATCCATTTCAAGCTATTGTTCGTATGGAGCCTAAGACAGGGAAATTGCCTCCTTCGGATTTACAAAGAGGACTAAAGGGAAGAGTTGTATATTTGCCTCTAGATTTAAAGAAAAATGTTGAAACAATTGGTGTAGAAAATGTAGAAGATGAACCTTTAGTTATTTTAGTTAATGGTGTTCCTCCTAAGAGTAAGAAAATCTGGCAGGAATTAGTGGATGTTAGGAAAGTTAAAAAGGCAACATTGTGTCTGATAAAAAACAATCAATATTATGAAAATGTGTTTCTGAGAGAAGAAGAAATAACTGTAGTAGAAGACAGTGACTTGCCAGCTGGACAAATTGAAAAAGTGGATGTGTCCAGAACAGAAGAAGTCTACGAACATTATAGTGTTCATCCACTTCATTCTAAACAAGGGATGGGGGATACTATAGAGTTGTTTCAAATGAAAGAAGCAAAGGGAAATCCCATTAGTGTATCGGAAAAAAGCTTGGAAGCTCGCTGCTTTCCTCAGTTGTTTCCAACAGGAAAAGGTGGACGAAATGATGACTGACCTGTGCAGATTCCTGCATCTGAATACCGGACATCAAGATTGTATGCTGAAGATCCAAGATTTTGACAATGTATTCCATATTTGTTTCATCTTTTGTTTGAGAGTGACTTGTTTGGACTTTCTTATGCAGCAAATCATATATTGAAAACAGGTGTACATCTGCAAAATGTTTCAGCAAAGGAATTTATGGATAAAGTACACTTGAAAGACAATGTTTTGGAATCTCATCTGATTAATCTTATGGCATGTCAGCGTGGTACTAATGAGTACTGGTACCGTCGTCATGGAGAAATGTATGCTAAGGAAAGTAGAACCTCCTACATGGTTCCTTAGTCTAAGCTGTGCTGAATATGCTTGGGATGATTTACTTCAATTTCTTCGAGAGGCAAATGCAAATATAGTAAATATTGAATACAAGACACATGGAGAATTGTGCTCTTTGGATCCAGTTAATGTATGCAGGTATTTCAATCATAGATTTGAAGCTAAGATGTCTTTTATCACCAATAAAAAAATCCTCCTCTTGGAGAGGTTTTGGATTTCTTTTGGAGAAATGAGTATCAAGCAAGAGGTGCTCCTCACATACATATGTTAATATGGATTAAAGATGCTCCCAAATTTGGAACAGACTCAGATGACACTGTATTGTCTTTCATTGAAGAATATGCAACATGTGATATACCAAAAAGTACAAAAGATAAGGACTTAAGAAAAAAAGTTTTACGTTTTGAAAGTCATCGTTGTGGCAAATACTGTCGACGAAAGTACAAGTCAAAGGATAAATTCTATACCAAATGTCGTTTTGGATTTCCACGTCCTGTAATATCGAAAGGAAGAGTGAACAATTTTATGTCATCTCTGCGACATAGTATCAGAAGAAAGTCTCCAAAAAAGACCTACAACTTAAGAAGAAACGAAGAGTCAAAATATATATAAATGATTACAACCCAGTAATGTTGTCTATGTGGAATGCTAACATGGATATTCAATACGTTGCGGACAATTCCATAGCTGTTGCTCGATATGTGACATCTTACATAACCAAATCAGAAAAGACAGAATTGAAGGAAATGTGGGAAGAGATTTCTCACGAGAAGAGTCTAAGTAAGAAATTATATACTTACAGTTTTAAGATGTTATCTCATCGAGAAATTGGAGCATATGAATGCTCGGATCGCTTATCATCTGCAAGTCTTTACTCCAAATATAGAAGAATCATTTGAGTGAGTCTTTGTCTTTCTGCAACACGAAACCGAGTACTTAAATCTATACAAGAAATTGAATATTTAGCTGAAAAGGAGCCAGAAAGTACAGATATTGTGAAAACAAATATGTTGGATACATATTATCCAAATAGAAGTCATCATCTTGAGAACATTTGTCTCTATGAAGTGTTGCAAAACTATATTTTTAAACGGAATATTACTGAAAACATCAATAATAGTATATATACCGTGATTGGTTCTGAAGGATGTCTGGTGAAACAAACAAAAGGACAGTTGATTAATCATCGTAAACAGAGTTGTGAAACACCTGACAAAAGGGAATTTTACTATTTAGCTCTTTTGCAACTTTTCAAGCCATGGCGTTCAGAATTAGAATTACTTGGAGATTTTGAGAGCTATGAAGATTCCTTCAATGCTACTAAAGACACCACAGAATATCCTGTCTTTGCTAATTAGGTGAAGATGTTGAGTGATGAAATTGAGCAAGAAGCTGCAATTGCAGAGGAGATTGCTAGAGACAGTTCTCAGGATAGTCAAACTTCTGCTTCATTAAGTCAGGATCCATTA
The DNA here is from genome assembly GCF_964261635.1 of Lissotriton helveticus. NCBI lineage: Eukaryota > Metazoa > Chordata > Amphibia > Caudata > Salamandridae > Lissotriton > Lissotriton helveticus. The sequence goes on along the minus strand of NC_136059.1, from coordinate 777,043,443 downwards.
GGAGAACCAATTATTCAAAATGAAGCAGCAACTGCTATGCAAGATGTGGAAACAGCAATGTATCAAGCTCTAGAAGATGTAAGAAACTTAGGAACTTTGGAAGAACAACTAAATGTTGAGCATAAATAAATATATGAGCAAGTGAAAGAACAGAATAACCATGGATTACTTCATGAAAACAAAGAGTGCTCTTGCTCATCCTTTCAACCTATCTGAATGGAACAGGAAAAAGTCTTTTAATAAAAGTAATTTCAACTTATCTATACAAAAAAACTGACTCGCATTTGTCTTGTGTTGTCACTGCTCCAAATGGGTTGGCGGCACACAATATTAAAGGAATTACTTTACATTGTTTATTAATGCTAACAGTAGAGCATGAAAACAAATTGGAATACCACAAGCTATCTGGAGGTGCTTGTTTTGAAGTTTCAAGAGTCTTGAAGAAAATGAAACTTCTCATTATTGATGAGGTAAGCATGGTATCAAAACTTAATGCTTGCCTTTGTGCATTTAAGAATGCAGCAAGTTCTTAAAACAGAGTATGACGCATTATTTGGAGGAAAACACGTCAGAGTTTTTGGAGATCTACTGCAACTTACTCCTGTGAAAGGACAACCAGTGTTTAAAACACTGGCACATGAAGATACCAGAAAGGCTTTGGGGACTTTTTGGAAACATTAACATTTGGTCATATTTTCAATATAAGGAACTTATTACAAATATGCGTCAGGCAAATGATGCAGATTATGGAAAAATTCTTCAAGATATAAGGATTGGAAAACTGACAGAACATGGCAAACAAGCTTTACAGAGACGATTGCTTCCCAATTTGTTGCCAAATGAAAATATTTTTTCTGAGAAAATATATATGGAAATTTCAGAAAAGAACTCAGTAATCTGTGTTATGCTAACACTACGTGAATGTTCTATATTCAATGAAGAAATCTTAAAATTGGAAAATGAAGAAATTATAAAATTGAAAGCTATTGATAAAATAGAACATGAAGGGATCACTATTATTTTGACTGAAAAATTGAAGAGCAAATTAGATTCTTTAGAGAAATCGATAAGTAAAACTGCTCGGTTAGAAAAGAATTTATATGTATATAAAAACTATAGGGTAATTTTACGACGAAATTTGAATGTGGAAAGGGGTTTAGTAAATGGAGCAATGGGTAAAATTGTAGATTTTGTTAATTATGTAAATAGAGATGGGATTGAATTTTTGAAAATCAAATTTGATGAAATTGCTAAAATACAACAATTTAGTCGTTGTTCATCTCGGTTTTTGCTTGTAAAAGATTTGTATGTACGCAGAAAACAGTTTCCTATTTGTTTGGCATATGCGGCGACCATTCATAAATCTCAAGGTTTAAGTGTAGATAGTGCTTTAGTGAATATTGAAAGTACCGTGTTTAAAGAGGGTATGTCATATGTTGCTTTGTTCCGAGTGAGAACTTTATCTGGGTTGTATTTGATTGATTTTGATGTGACAAAGGTTAGTGCAGATGCAAATTGTGTGAAAGAGTATAATAGATTAAGAAGAGAATATGCACCCAATTTAGGCCAATATCCAGTGTTTGAAAAGGGTGTTGTAGGTAGAAAAAGATTAGAGAATATCTGTAGTGAAACTGTAGAGGAAGGAAAAAAAACAAGATGAAGTTGCACCTGCAAGCAAAAAGAACAAGCATTTACAATGCAACGGTTTCGCCTTTGGAAAAGTTAGAGCTATTGGCATTGTAAATGACAAGATTTGTATTTATGTGTTGGTTTTGAAAACAGATAAATAAATGGCATTGTCATTTACATTGCCAATAGCTTAATCTCTCGCAAATGTGAGACCTATTGTACCCTACAGACGAGCTCAGCAGACAGCAATTACTACCACACACACACACCCAGAGCCACACACACACACACACACACACACACACCCAGAGCCACACACACACCCAGAGCCCCACACACACCCAGAGCCACAGATCTGCATATGGCTGGGTATGGGCTGGAGAACTGAGCTAAAGAATGAGGACTGATTTCACCCAGATCTGTGATTTTGGGTGGGGGTTGAAAAGTTTCAGCACTCCCCACGTCATCTCCTTGTGTTTGCTCATAACTAGGTCCACCAGCTCAGCAAGAAGTAACTCCGCCAGGATTACTAAGGTTCTACATGAGGATAGGTCTCTGAAGCCCAGAACAAAAGGCTGATGAAAGTCCAGGTGAGCCTCACACATTCTCGCCAGAGAGTGCAAACACTAACCTCTGAGCACCTCCTGTAACAGCTTCACACAGGCAGCCTGTAGACATCTCCTTCAAAGTAATATGCATCGCCAATCAAGCAATCCAGGAGGATGGACCACTACACAGACAGAGCACCTATCAGTTAACAATGCCCTTACATTCCAGGCAGGTCCAAAGGACCTTTGCACTGTAAGTAAAATAATGATAATTTTCCAACCACTGAAATCCAAAGTCTAGACAGCGTACTGAATGTGATCAATTGCAGTATAAAAAAAATGTAGTGCACCAAAATCCTAGCTTCTCTCCATTCACGTAATTGAAAGAAACTAAAATGAAAGTAAGTTTCCAAATGACTATCCTCACACCCTGCCCAACGACTCATGAACAGCGTCCTATACCGCATTGTGTAAGCAGCAAGTCTTCAAACCTGAAATGCTGTCTCAAGGGACCTACATCATCCGCGATCCTTACAACTATTGGTCTAAGTAAGAGTCAGATGCAAACGTGCTTTGCAGCCTCATCAAGAGTATGGCGCGCTATAAATTCTGCAATACAATACGACATGCAGTAAAAACCCAGTAGGGAACACACCTGAATTCCTTCCCGTAAGGGACAGTTACTCAAATGTATGTGTGAAAACTATTTGGGTACGCTATTTTTTAGGGTTATGTCGTATTTGGCACAAGTGGGACCTAGTGAAAATGGAGGGGCAATGAACAGAGGATTGCTAATGAGGAAAGAGCGATGTAATAAACAGACGATTTGATGCCAACTTAAAAGATTGGGCTTGGACGTGCCAGTTTTAGACACCCCTAGGAAAGCTGGTTATATACCACTTAGCACACAAGCTCCAAACTGCCACCCGAAGAGCATTCCCAGAGATGGCTTAGCTGAATAGGAAACGGAGTTTTAAAAAAAAACACCCAATTTATGTACGGCACAATACCACATAACATATGGACAGTCTTATTTAAATAATTATAGAAGCAACATTAATTTCCAAATTTACTTGGCTTAAACAAATGTCCAAAACATAAAACAGCACAAGATCTGCACAACTGAGCACATGGAAGACATACTGGGTTTCGGCCGATAATGGGAACAAAGAAGCATCCTGCCTCGTAAAACGATATAACTGTGGGACTCGTATATTAATCCTAGTTTAGGACGCTGCCTTTAAGAGGGCGGTTTTTAAGAAACACGGAAATCAGCCTGCCCAGCCCTGGCTTTCGCGACCTGGTACTGTTTGAAACTCCCTGCCTGCTTCCAGGGCAGGGCCACCTTCTGTGCCTTTCATAAGAGGCATCTGAAGTACAATTTTCGGGAGGCTTAAGATATCTCCTCTTGAAAATTGCGACATTTATACAAATCTTTACACACTGTAGTCCCGGTTTGGAAGCTCCCATGTGCAATCAATTACTGGTTATGCTTAGTACTTAGCTTATGGAGTTTAGCAAGCATGTATACGCTTCAATTACGTTTCAAAAACGTTTGACAACCCGAATTGCTTTTTTGTGTTTTATCATAATAATCCTTTGGGAATCTGGAACTATTATTTATTGTGCTTAAGCGTTCAGAGACCCCTGGAAATCGTAATGGCTGGTAAAATACTAATCATAAAAATGTCAAGTCGAATTGCATGGAGAAAACCTTTTTTTTTTTTTTTTTAAAGCCTACTCGGCAGGCAGGAACTGTCTAAGAAACCACGGTTCTGGCGGGAAACACACACCAAGTCAGAGAGATGGAGGCGGAAGAGACGGATAACGGCGACAGGAAGGGGAGTAGGAATAAGACTAGAGTGAAAGAAGGGCTCGCAAAAAGAGCGGGAAGAGGAGTGAGGACAAAATGCTTATTTATGCGTCATACTGGGGCTCTCAATAAATAAGTGATATTAGTATGTAGCTATTCCTTTGTAGCATACATCTGCAATTCTGGAAGGGACCAGGCCGCCAGGAGTAGTTCTCACAAATCAGAGGCGGAGAAGCAATTCCAAGCACCCCTCGGAAACCCGAGACGGCTGTCCCGAAGTGTAATCCAGAGTGCAGCTGGAGTCCGAAGGGTTTAAATGTTGTTTGTCCCCTGGCTTCTGGGGCCGGGGAGGTTCCCTTTGTATTTCCCATGGGAGTAGAAGAGCTGCTCGTCTGCCCCTTGGAGGACCCCCCACCCCCGTACTGTGACTGCGAACTTAAAGGCAGTCTCGTGGGGCCGCAGCTCCTTTATCAGGCAATTCAATTCAGGAGGTGTCTGGTCCTCTGAAAACCCTCACAATCACATACGATCACCGTAAAGTAATTATATTTAAGTGTGTTTATTAAAGGCTGGGTAGAAGGGCAGGCTGCACCCTTAGCGAGCAAAACTAACGCTTTCTGGGACCGAACAAAACGCACTCTCTAAATGGAAGCAAATGGAAGTGGCGCGGGCGGCACACGAACAGCGGGAGGGGGGGCGGGAACGAGCAAACGGACAGAGGGGCAAGGGGGCAAATGGACAGCGGGAGGGGGGGCGGGCACGGGCAAACGGACAGCGGGAGGGGGGTGCACTCACCTGGACATTAATCCGACAAATGATCAAAACATGGCGTAGAAAAAAAAAATAACATCCGCCCACAGCCGCATGACGTGCTAAAAGGGGCAGGATGAGAAAAACATCCCCGGAACGCCCACGAATCGCCTCGGACCATGATTGACAGATCTCACTTCCAATGGCTAGCCTCCATTTATGGAGCTAGCCAATGGAAGTGAGAGGCGGTGAGAGGCGGGACTTTTGTCCATAATGGTAAACAAAAGTTTTCGCCTTGCGCGAAAGTCTGCTTGCGCAGCTTTCGGCGAGGCGAAACCTAAAAAGGATAGTGTTGAAGAAAGTGTTGGATATCGGTTTGAAAATAGTTGTGGTGTCAACTGCTATGCTAATGTAGTTGTTAATGTTGTTTTTCTTCTTCAAAGTTTGCAACAGCAAATTGCTGAAAATCGGGAGAAAAGATTCTCTTCATTGTTGTATTCTATTTATGAGAAATGTAGTACTGAAAGAACTAATATACAAAGTGGTTCTGATATTCGAAATCTTTTGGACATATGTTCTAGTTCTACTCAATTTATGCAAAATATACAGCAAGATTGCCAGGAAATTTTAATGTTTATGCTTGATGTAATGGAAGATGAAGGTATAGATATTGAAACCGTTTTTGGCCTTTATTATAAATGGGAACATAAAATTGTTTGTCTACATGTATCACTGACATAGACACTGAAAGATTTATATATTTGACTTCTCCCAGAGTGTAAATCAGTGTCTTTTAATAATCAAGTTAGAAGAGCAAATCAAAACATGGAGTGTAGCCAATGTAAATCAGAAATGTCATCAACATTATTTATACAGAGTTATGGACAGTATGTCATTTTAATGCTGCAATGTTGTAGAGCTGATGGAAGAAAATTGGAAACTTTAATTAAACATGTTGTAGCTACTCAAGTATCAATATCAGGAAGAACTTTTGTAACTGTTGCAATTATTTTTCATGATGGACCTTCTACATCATCTGGACACTACACTGTTTATTTAAGATGTTTGAAAGGTTGGACGCTTTGTAATGATACTCAATTAGTTTTTAAGCAATGTTTGACTAAAGAGTTACCAAATTCTTACCTAATATTTTTAAAGCCAAAATTTTAAGAGCTAAAATTTAGCCTTTCATGATGACTGTTGTTAAGGTAGATTAGTTTGCTGTTGAAGAGTATTTTGTAAAGGAGGGTGACGAGTTTGAAGGATAATGTTCATGTTGATGTTGAAGCAGTGTAGGTGTATGAGGTTGTGAGTGACGTGGCTGCAGCAGAGGATATTGAAGAACAGTCAGGTAGAGGTGTTTTGGATTTGTTGTAGTCGTTGTAGGTGTTTGCTTGATATTCCTATGTAGAGTGTGTTGCCACTGTGTTGTGTGTTGTTAATGAGGGCCTGTGTCACTGTTCTTTTTCTTTTAGTTATGATGCACTTATAAATGTTGCAGAGCATGTGGTGGGTGTTATAGCAATATGATGAGATGCTTTAGACTTGCTTACACATGCAGAGGAAGGAGTTAAGGATAAATTATAGGTTGTGTACATGGTCAGTAGGTGTTGGTACTGTTTATAGTGTACTTGGACAGCAGAAGTCATCTGAAGCTGAGTAGATGGGTTTGAGGATGTGTATCTTCATGTTGTGCAAGCTCAGATTTAGAGAGCTACTCCTTATCCACTTGGTGACATCTTTAATTACGTTGTGGAGGTTGTTTTTTATGGTATGTGGTTTCTTGGTGAGGGAGAGGATGAGCTGGGTATCGTCGACGTAAGAGATAATGTTGTGGTTGAGATGGTGGGCCACTTATGTGATGGTGGCTATGAAGATGTTGAATAGCGTTGGGATGACAGATCAGCACTGGGGGACGGTGCAAATATTATCAATGGTTTTAGATCAAAACACTGGAAGGCAAATGTTCAGAGTTATTATTGAACAACTTTCAAAATAAGAATTTCACACATACTATTTGGCCATAAGGAAAAGTTTGTGAAATCTTTAATAATTTTTTTTCAAGTTTTGTAATGGAATAAAATTTGTGATAGTGTTTTTTATTTGAGGATTGTTTGACATACCTCATAGTTACGTAAGAAATTGCTCTTAGAAAAAAACATTTAAGATATGTTTTATTTCAATTTTATAGATGCTTAATGAGATTGTTGTTTGGGTTTTTTTAAGATAATCTTTTTGATTGTCTTTTTTTTGCCCGCTGGTATGTGATGAGTACTATTGAACTCACTGTTTCAAGTGAAATTCAATATATTCTGAGAACAGCAAAAAAGGCAACTGAAATGCTGTAGAAATGATTTTGTGTTGTAAAAGATAAATTGTAACTGTATTTTATTTTGTCTTCTACAGATGCTAAATTTGCAATAATTTTTTATTTCATTTATTATTTTGAAGCTAAGTATAACTAAGTATCAAAAATGATCGATGGGATGTACCTCTACAAAAGTGAAGTAGTACAACGTTTATGGTGTACAAAAGTTTGTAAAGACAGTTTGTATCTTTGAAACACATTTGAAGAATTAAAAAAATATATATAGTTAGTGTAACTGTGTTCTTTGTATTCTACTACAACACATCAACTGCTTTGGAACTGGTAAGCTGTATAGAAATGTTTTACTTTTTTTAGTACTGCATTTTATTATAATAGCCTTAGTTTATTTCTATAATGATAAACAGTGACTGGTTTGAAAATGTAAGGACATTTTATAACCAAAAATTCATACAAGCAAATGTAACTGATAAAATCATATAAAGTACTTGAGAAAGGTTTTTGCATAATATTTTTTAAAGGGAAAATAGTTGATAAAGCTAGTTTTGTATTATGTATTAGGGAAAATGATAAAATGAAGTGTTTATGTTTTTCTGCAAGGAACAACAACATAATAAAATTCAATATGGAAGAAGAGCAGAAGAATATGGAGGAGACATATGAAATTACTGACAGTTTGACTGAGGAGTTTAATATACGTTTCTTAGACAGCGAAAATGAAGAAGAAAATATTGGTGCAGGAGATATTACCTGCGATTTTTTAGATCAAAGTTTTGACAAAGAGTTTAGTGAAGCATTAGACGACGTGGAGTTACATAACATGACTTTTGGAATTCCTGATGAAGAGAACGAAATTTCAGATGAAGTGATGCTGGAAGTTCTATTAAATTATGAATTGTTAGAAGAATACATTTATGATTAAAAATTAAAAATGGTTTGAGAGACTCTTCTTGTACAATTGTAATCATTCAGCAAGTATTCAAGTTCTCATGGAACAAAATGGGTCTTAGGGCATGGACTACTACAAACCTTTATAAATTATGTATGCAATGTTCTATGCACCAGCAAAGTTGTGTTTTATAGTTTTTATTTCCAGGTGTATATCATTTGACTTCCAGCAAAGTCTCTGTGATTGCTGATCCAGTATTAAAGAGAGCTATTCAACAGAATGTCCTTCTGTATGTAGTGTGCTAAAAATGAGGCTATTTAAAATTCAGGAGGCAGTTTGCTTGCAGAACTGTAATCATCTAGTTTGTATCCAAATATTCATGGAGGACAGTATGTCTTAGGCCGTGGACTGCTTTAAACCTGCATAGATTATCCTTGTAGTCTTCTATGTAACTACAAAGTACTCTTTGCTATATTGAATTCTTCAGTGTGTATTATAACACTTTCAGCAATCATTCTCACTCTAATGTTTCAGTATTGTATTGAGCCATACAGCAGTATCTGCTTATCTATAAACTATTAGAACATTGGAATGTTTGAAGCTCCACTGATAAAAATGGAGTGCTCCGGGCTTATAATGGCTGCTATAAACTTGGAGCTCCAACATTTCAATGTTCCTTTGTTCACTGTTCTAACTGTAAATAAAGGTTTCAGGAAGTCTGAGGGGATTCCAATCCCCTGGCACTCCCTGAAGGCATTGTTCTTTTTTGTTAGGACATTTTGCATTCTAATGACAGAATGTTCTAATAGCCTTATAGACCTTCATAGCTGGACTATACGGGCTATTAAAGTCCCTTTCCCTTGTTAAAGGTCCTTGCCTTCGTCTTGGGCAGTTAATGCTGGAGAGGGTCTTTAATAGCCGGTATAGTCCTCTACGGTGAGCTATAAGGCTATATTCTAAAAGTGAAGCTGCTATACATTCAACCAAATAGTTTCCTTGCAGGTTTCTCATCTTTCAGCCAGTACCAAAGTACTTATGAGGTAAAGTGGGCTTAGGACTGTTTCAAACCTCTTTTGACTATGCTGCACTGTGGAGTGGTGTGGCTCACTGGTTAGAGGCGACAGACCCGTAAGCAGACAACGGCCCGGGACCAGGGTTCAATTCCCGACGCGGCAGGGTCGTGGACCAGGGTCAAAACGGGCTCGATAATTCTCGCCTCGGTGCCTACTCTAACCAGGGAACACACTCGGCAACTCTGGGCATTAAGCTTGCATCATCTCTACAACGGCCCCCCACAGACGCCGGGGATGCCTAGTTTCACCTTGGAGACACCCAGAAAGGGACCATCTCACAGTGAAAACCAGGACTGCTTCCCCAGCGGTCTTCAGCTCCTAGATACTCCTTGGAGTCGTAGTGCGCTTTACAAGTACACCCACATTTACTGTTGTATGTACCGGCAAATTTGTGTTTTAGACCTTCAATTCCCCAGTCTTCTGCTTATACTTGCAGCAAACACTCTGTCATTGCTGATTTAGTATTGTATTGAGGTATTCATTGAAATGTCCTTATGTATGCACTGTGGAAAAAATGGAGCTATTATAAATTCATTCATGCAGTCTCTTTGCAGAAGTGTAATTATACAGTCGGTACCCAAGTAATTATAGAGCAAAGTAGGCCTTAGGCCATGGAGTGCTTCAAAACTCCTATAGACTATGCATGCAGTCTTCTATGTACCAAAGTAGGCCATAGGGCATGGACTGCTTCACATCCGTATAGACTGTGCATCCTCTATTCTACACAACAGTTGAGTTGTCTTTTATACCTTCAATTCCCCAGTGTGTATCATTACACTTTCACCAAACAGTTTTACACTAGTGTTTTAGTGTTATTGTGAACCATACAGTACTATGTGCTTATTTGTAGAATGTTCTAAAAGTAAAGTTGATATACATTCACCTAGACAGTCTCCTTGCAGAATTGTAATTATTCACGGCCTGATTCATGAGACTTCTTGTGCAATTGGAATGTCACATTTTGTGATGTTCTGTGGCACAGCTCATCGTAATATTTATTAGGTAGCACTAGGATAGTTTTTTAGGTGTACTGTTGCCTGATAAATATCAGACCCTTTAATACAGTGTTCTGCGTTAAAGGGGTGTGTAGCGGTTTTTGGTAGGGGTGTTTCTAGCAACACCCATGGCCTTTTGACAATGTTCTACATTTACAATAAATTCTAAATCTGAGACACTGTGAAAAACATATTCCTTCCCAGCAAAGGCATAAGGCTGGTGCAACAGGAAAAAATAGTTTTATGTCTCCTCATTTTTCTTTTTTCTATGTGTGTTGCTTTCTGCAGCACATGTAGAAAAGGGAAAAGTCTTTTGTGATTATTTTTCAACAGAAAGGTTTCCCTACCTGTACAAAAATAATCATCCTTGCAATGCAGACATGCTTGCTCCATTATGCTAAGGTTTCTGCATTGGTGCAGGCAGACCATTGTGCGCCAGTGTAAGGGAAAAGGATAAGAATATGCTGTATTTTATAGATATGGTGCATTCCTATCTTTTTCTTTTGCCATGGAGAAACGTAACAGGAAGGCCTTTTGCACTTTCCTACGGCAAAATCTCATAAATGAGGCCTATGTGTGTAGTCAAGTACTCATGGTGCAAAGTGGGCGTTAGGGCATAGAGTACTTCAAACCCCTCTAGACTGTGCACACATTATTCTATGAACCTGCAAATTAGCTTTTTTATGTTGAATTACGCAGATTCTACGTTTTCACATTCACCAAACACTCTGTTACTTTTGCAATAGTTTTCTAGTGAGTCATTGATCAGTGTGTAGTAAAGCATTCACTACATTAAAACAGTAATTAGTAGATTTAGAATAAGTGGTAGATCCCCAGACATATGACAGTTATTGTGCACTGTGATATCACCATCATAGATGCACCATATTTACAATAGGCTGCACTATGGAGCAAAAATGGCACAGATATGTGAGGTATCTGTGTTGCGAAAATGGCGCATTGCTTGACTTGCATTGCAAGCACAATACAGCCGCAGGAAACCCTGGACGTACGATCGCGATGTTCATAATTTAAAAAGTAATATACGGTTCTTAAAAGTTAACAAAAAACATTTTCTTGATTATCCCAGATAATGTCTACCTTTAAAATTTACAAGAAACACATAAATATATTGTTTTTAACATTATAAAACTTTCGAAGGTGCGCGTACGGGGGTTTGTACAAACGTAGATGACGTCACACGGAGCGCTGATGCGCCGCATAACGTCAAAACGCACTCGTGACGCGTGCGTACAATTTACAATACAAATGACGGTGCGTTTACGGTACGCGTACAGAGCGACTATCTAAAAAAGGAATAATATAAATATAAATTTTTATATTTGTAAAAAAATAATTAATAAAAAAATATTTTTGTATTTTGTTTTGTTATTATGTTACATTATAATATGAAATATAAATAAAGCAACATAATATGTAAATATTAATTATAAAAATGAAGACATTTAATGAAAACAGATTTTTTAAAATAATTTATACATTTAAAAATTATCATTTACAAAGCCTTTCAAATTCATTGAAAAACCCATAGGTTTCTTCCGTGTAATTATTAAAAATTAGCATTTAAAAAGCCTTAGAAATTCACTGAAGAAAACATAGGTTTCACACACGTTATAGTTAAAAATTAGCATTTAAAAAACCTTAGAAATTCACTGAAAAAACTATAGGTTTCACACATGTTATAGTTAGCTGGACATTTCACTCATACAAAACAATTGAAATTCCCCAGTTATAGTTAACTATAACTCACGCGCCCGCAATTCACTGCTGATGACTTCACATATTACATCACTCATCACATGGTCAGTGACATCACTCATGACATCACTGATGACATCTCAAATGACATCACTGATGACATCACTGTGAAAGAGCGGCAGACCTCCTCTCAGCGTAATATAACCCTCGATACACACATTAAAAAATAGAAACAAAAATTTTCAAAAGAATGGAGATACCAATACCAGTTATAACGTGTGTGAAAGATATGTTTTTTTCAGTGAATATATATATATATATATATATATATATATATATATATATATATCTTGCTCCCAAAAACACCAGCCTGCTGCACTCAAAAGCGGGTGCTCGCTCAGCGGGGGTGTACCCGCTCCAAAATCGACAAATACTAATATACCGCCTGATATAAAGTAACAAATGTACAAGCATGTATTTACGAGAATATGTACAATTTGCATGTTACAAAATGGCGACAAATATGAACAAGACCAGTCCGCTTTCCATGGTGATGATTCATGCACATGTTTTTTTTGAATGTTTAAAAACTGCGAGACCGCAAAGCGCTCTGTTTTACAATTGACAAAGGCTGATTGCCGAAACGCGTCTTGCGTGCGAAGGGTTCCAATAAAATCTGGTTGGATAACCCCCCCTTGTGAGTGCTGTTTCTTTATCAGATGAACAAGATCTGGTGAAACTTGGGAGCAGTGATATATATATATATATATATATATATATATATATATATATATATTACCTACTGGCGGTCGCCAGTAGGTATATATAGTTAGGATTTTTTCTCTATGGGTTTTTTGAAAATTCTATGTCTAATAACTTTGGCGTTTGTGGACGGAATTGGCTGAAATTTTCAGGAAAATGGCACATTTTGTTTCTGAGCAGCCCTTGAAAATTTGGGGGGGGTTCGTCCAGTGGGGGCCGAGAAAAAAGGGGGGTCCCAAAACGTGTTTTTAACATTGAGTTTTCCATAGGGCGGTTGGCCTCACTTTTAGCCCGAACGGCTGAATGGATTTGCACGAAACTTGGCAAAATTGTAGGGACTGGTAGCCCGATGTGCCTTTTGTAGGTCTCAATATATGTGCTCCAGTGGATTTTGAGAAATTAACGTTTAAAAAAAGATATATATCTGTAACAGCGGACCGGTTAGCGCTCTGGTTCGCGGACTTTTCGCGCAACGGAGCTTTGTGAAGCGAAGCTGATTGGTTCTCCGGCGTCTGTCAACATTCCAAACAGTCCGTAGCGGCCGCCATCTTGTCTCTCGGTAGGATCGAGAGACAAGAGGAGGTCAAAACAAAGGGGGAAATAACTATAAGGGGGCATAGTAGATCCTCGCTGACCCCCTAGGTTTGATGTGGAGGTTTTAAAAGGGCCCCGCGGGGCAAAAAAAAATAATAAAAATAATAATTGAACGGCTGAATGGATTTGCACGAAACTTGGCAAAATATTAGGGACTGGTAGCCCGATGTGCCTTTGCTAGGTCTCAATATATGTGCTCCAGTGGATTTTGAGAAATTAACGTTCAAAAAAAGATATATATCTGTAACAGCGCTCCGCTTCGCGTAACGGAGGTTTGCGAAGCTGATTGGTCATTCTGTCACTGGGCTATAGTTGGGCTACATCTGGCTGATATTTGGGCTACATTTGTTTTTTTGTGTGTCTGGCGGCCATCTTTGGGCTACATTGGGCTACATTGGGCTTCATTGGGCTACATTCGGCTAATTAGCAAATAGCTCATCGCAAACTAGGAATGGTAAAGAATCGCTATTTATTCCTTAAAGTTCGCTATTTAGGAAATGCAAATAACTTTGATGATACATATGGCGGTTCATCTCTAACAAGATAAGAAGCATAGGGATAGATTTATGATGACTGGCGCATCACCAGGGATGTGTTAGTCATTCTGTGCCGCTGTTCCGTCACCTATGGTGTGCTGCATTTACAATGCGGCGCATCATGGGGCAAAAACAGCACAGATGCGTGATGTATCTGTGCCGTAAAGGTGGCGCATTGCTGGAGTTGTATCGCAAGTGTGATGAAGCTCCAGCAAGGGTCGGGGTGCCCCTGTCGCAGGGTTTCTGTTCTCACACAGAACTGTGGACAGAGGATTGGAACCTCGGCGAATTAGGGTGTCCCAAAACTCACGTTAGTAATCAAAAACTATTTAGCAAGCTAGGTACAGTGTCACATTGGATATAACAAACTCTCAATGTTTAGACAATCCAGAATATGAACTTATAGTACCTCAGGATACGTGGAACTCATGAACAGTCGGTCGTTATATATTTCTTAGAAACCAGAACATGGAGTTAAGAAGAACACATGTGTATTTGAAATGTTTATTTACTAATGCCGTCTTCTCAGGCGTAGTACCTTAGATAATAAAAGTACACATATTATCAGTAGCAAAATTACCAGCATAGTTACTAGTACATAAAAAGTGAATGGTGATAGTATGTTAACATGCTGTAAATGAATAAGAGTTAGCAACACTTATAAGCAGCCGCGGGCCGTGGAGGGAGTTACGGTGAGGCAGGGAGGCGGGGAGGGGGAGAAGCAGGGTGGAGAATACAAGTACACATATTATCAGTAGCAAAATTACCAGCATAGTTACTAGTACATAAAAAGCGAATGGTGACAGTATGTTAACATGCTGTAAATGAATAAGAGTTAGCAACACTTATAAGCAGCCGCGGGCCGTGGAGGGAGTTACGGTGGGGCAGGGAGGCGGGGAGGGGGAGGGGCAAGGTAGAGAGGGCTCCACCCTGCTTCTCCCCCTCCCCGCCTCCCTGCCTCACCGTAACTCCCTCCACGGCCCGCGGCTGCTTATATCTCACCCTCCCTAATACACATATTATATTATTTGCTAAGAAGGTCTCTTTGTGTTGGTTTAGGGCGTGCCCATACTTTAGTGTCTTAGATTTGAAGGAATCACATCAGCATACACCAGCTCTCTCTTCATGTGAACCGCATCAACTGTTGTGTATGTGTGTTCGGCAAAGCAATATAAAACCCGCCTCATGCCCAGAATTGGCAGAAGTTGCACTTATGTTATGAGTATGAAGTCGTGGAGATCAGACCTCATAACAATTCTGTATCGTGTTGTTCTTGAAACTTTAGCACTCGCTGTACAGATATAGTTTAACAAGTAAAGCAGATAGTAGACCAATAACATATTATTCTCATGTAAACCACGATGAACTACTAGGTGGAAAGCTAAAGCAACAACTAAATGTCGTGTGCAGAAGTTGCAAAAAAGGAAAAATGGCGTTTAAACCGGTAATGAGCCCATGCTAACTTAACAGGGTGTAAAGATATCCAGGACCTAGATGACACCTCCTCATGATCCGGAAACGAACTGAATAAGATAATAGAAGTGCCATCTCATGAGAGCAGATTGCAAGTTTATATGTGGACGGTCCGCAAGGTAAAGCATAAAAAACTAGGAAAATTCAATGCTAAAGAAAAATAAAACAGCCAAGTACTTTATCGAGTCTTAAGCCAATAGGCAAGGTAAATAATAAAAACTTGACAAATAAGTCAATGAATTGTCAATGAAATGCTAGTACTCAGCATATGAAACATGAAAAAGGTCTATGACATAACTGTGTATGCAAAATAAGCTGCAACAGCCTCCAACAGGAAGTCACCGTCTTCATCCGAAAACAGTTCAGCCATCCAATTTAAAAGCGGAAAAGAACATACGTGCTCTCCCAGCACCGGATCCTCTATCACCATCAGAGGACAGCTCGGTGGGTTTTCAAGAAAGCTGTGTTCCAAGAAAGACTGTGCTGCCGCCAGTAAATTCCAGGGACCAAGTAGTCCATGCATCAATGCCACAGCCATAATCCTTTCGCCAGGACAAATCAACTCGTGAGTAATGATAGGAGTCATCAGCTGATTAAAGTCGACGTCAGGAGAAACCGGTCCGCAGAGACACAAATCAATGGCCCAATCGAAATCACAGGTCAGGCAGTGAAATACAGGCTGGACACAGGTGAAGTAGGAGAACCGAAAAGATAATCCATATGCCGTGCTTAATATCGCCAACGGCATTGTGCCATAATATTCTAGCATGCGATTGCGGAACAGTGTCAGCAGCTGCAGGGTCGGAGGTTGCATAGGAGGGACATCCATATTTAAAAATGTAAAAAAGCACAAGAGCGTCCGCTGGTAATGCAAGTAAAAATGCAATCCACGAACCAGAGTGGAGAAAATGGAATGAAAGGGAGCAGGGATGACTCCAAAGATTTTCTCAAATGAAGTCACGAGACCACTGGTAACAACTTTAAAAAAGTGTGCCAGGGATTTTGTGGAGGATGCGTTAAAGATAGTCGGAAACATGTTGCTGAAATTGAAAGGCAAACCTGTGTACGGGTGTTCGCTATGTGAAGTACGAAAGTTTCACGGGCCGAACTCAAGGCCACCTCTCTCTGAGACAAAAGAGCTCTTATTCTTGTCATGCCGTTGAAACGTGTCCCAAGGTTGGTATTTGTGGCCAGATTGAAAACTCCCTATGTTCATGTGTGGGAGGAAATAGAACATTTCTGCAGCAAATAACCCGTTCACTTACTGTTACGATAAAAGGAATACTTTTAATTAACTCAGAACAATCTTCATTATTGAGCATCAAATAACTACCATTTTCCAACAACTTGAACGTGGGGATGATAGCAGGAACTGGCGTGCCTTGCAACACGCAAGCCATATTTGGTCGGTGTTTGTTGCATGAATCGTGTAACTGTATGTGCCTACACATTAGTGAATGATCTGGCGTCTCAGTGCATTCCTCTCCATTCAGATAAACTTCTTGATCATCTTTGAAACATCTGTATGTGTATGGAAGCGACCAGACCTCATGAACAAAAGCACTACCTAAAGGTTCATAAAGACCTATTGGTATATATTTCATACAATTTGAAAACTTATATAAAGCAAAAGGCAGCGTTATTAAATCGTGGATAAGGCATGTTGCCAAAAAACCCGCAATCCTCTGCTGATGATGTCACTGAGCATGTCATGAATGATGTAATATGTGACATCATCAGTAGTGGATTATGGGTAATAGTATCTCTAGTTTACTCCCCTATAGCTGTCTTTCTTTTAACATAAGTGTGTGTTTCCTTCCCTTATACTTACTGTTTTTGGTTCGCTTCCAGTTCGCGTACCAGCGAGCGAACTAGGAAGCGAACTAAGAGAAATAGAGGTTGGCACAGTTCCAAATATTGTACCAATTTTTTAATAACGGGGAGGTAGTTCTGAAAAGAACTTTTTTTTTTATTTTTCTGAACATTTTTTTACTGTAAGCTTCCCGATTCGCGAAGCGGGAACGAAGAAAAAAAAATATTTAAAAAAATAATTATTCATAAACATATAAAATATATTTTTGGATTTAAAGAAGAATAAATTTTACAGCTACAGATATTAGCTGTTAAAAAACCAATGAAATTCACTGAAAAAACCATAGGTTATAGACCATATATAGTTAGGAATTAGCATTTACAAAACCTTGAAAATTCACTGAAAAAACCATAGGTTATAGACCATATATAGTTAGGAATTAGCATTTACAAAACCTTATTTTACTCACACAAAACCATTGAAATTCCATATATAGTTAGTTGCACTAACTATATATCGCGCACCCGCAATCCACTGCTGATGATGTCACATATTACATCATTCATGACATGGTCAGTGACATCACTGATGACATCACTGATGACATCTCAAATGACATCACTGATGACATCACTGATGACATCTCATTTGACATCAATGACCACATCACTGATGATATCATTCATGTGACAATACAATGCATCTCCTCACATTTTAATATAACCTCTGTTTCACCCAGTGTTAAAAAGAGAGTATAATTTTTGAAACCATTGACACACCAATACTAGTTACTACATACGCACTCACTGATTGCTACGTCTACACACACCTTCACTCATTCACCCATACAATCATTCATACATACAATCACTCATCTTTACAACACTATCATATGCACTCATACACCTATACAGACACTCACAGTCTGCCACTCATCCATGGAGTTACTCACACACCTAGTCAGTCCTGTAAAGAATCAATGACACTTCCATTTTCTTGTCTATACAGTTAAACATAGAGCACCTTACATTTTCAAACATATACTAACACATACTTACCTTCTTATACAATCATTGATACAAGTACAGATTGATCTGCACAGAGTCACACACCTCCCAGCTAGCCACACACACACTCAGTCTCCCATACAAATACTTGGGCAATCAATCAATAACCCATATAGTTACTCATATAGCTACTGATCAACACATGCAGCAGTTTACAGAACAACAGACATAATGATGCACAAATTAAGACAGTTTAGTCACTAACCCATGCAGTCAGTGAGACACATTTAATCACTCACTCATACAGTCAGTCATGCACCTACTAAATCCTTCGTCCAGACACTTACACATCCACTCATTCTTCAATATGTAAGACATATTTAAACTTTATAGAAACAAAAAATCACTGGATGTTGTTATCAGTGATGTCATCAGTGATGTCATTTGAGATGTCATCAGTGATGTCATCAGTGATGTCACTGACCATGTCATGAATGATGTAATATGTGACATCATCAGCAGTGGATTGCGGGTGCGCGATATATAGTTAGTGCAACTAACTATATATGGAATTTCAATGGTTTTGTGTGAGTAAAATAAGGTTTTGAAAAAATGCTAATTCCTAACTATATATGGTCTATAACCTATGGTTTTTTCAGTGAATTTTCAAGGTTTTGTAAATGCTAATTCCTAACTATATATGGTCTATAACCTATGGTTTTTTCAGTGAATATATATATATATATATGTATATATATTCAGGTCCACATCCTTCGCAGCGCCGGGACACCAAGACAGCGGTGCAGTTCAGGGGCAAAGGTAACCCTGTATCAATATTCAGGTCCACAATACGTAGCAACGCTACGATCCTGCACTCTCCTCGAGAAACCAGAGATCACGATTCAATACCAAGTGCGCTTTTCCAAATTCATTTTATTCATTCCAATGCAGCATCGTGATGAAACAAGGAAAAAAAACAACGCGTTTCGGCGAGGAAACTCGCCTTGGTCACGGGTGATTTCGAAAACAATGAGCAAACAATAAATAAAGTTTCACGTGATTGAGTGGTAATAAAAATAAACAACAGACTCATAGCATTGAATGTCGCAGCCATCTTGGAATGGAGTACGCTTACATGAATCAGATTGTCCAAAGTATATAAGCATTTGCCTTTTGCGTTTCAACATAAACAAAACGACCAATTTTGCATTGTGTTTCATCATTTAAAGACACTATATTCCAAGCAAATAGTGCGTTTATAATAAAGTAACATCCTTACTTCATTTCTTGATTGGAACAAATAAATTCCATATCGTATAACCTCAAGTGAGTTATACATAACCCTTCTGAGATTTGAGAAAACAGCTCATTTGAGTTTCAACCCATGTGGGGTTATATAATTCTGTCTTTTCAAATCAATAGTAATAACTCAAATCATTATTAATAATTCCATTCTCAAGTGAGTTGTGTTGTACAAACTGTAACGCACTAAATAAATATATTACATAAATTATAAAGTCTCAAGTGAGAAATGAAACAGTGCATTAGCTCAAACCACTCCAAGTATCAATGTCTCAGTAGAATTTCTCTTCCTGTGCACCATTACATTGTCAATACCTACAGGTGAGACACAAAAGACAAAAGAAAATGGACCAATCAGAATACTAATAAATTAAAGCATACCAAGAGGCTTCCATACTGGCTATGAGTCACAAACTAAGTGAATTAAACAGTGAAACAAACGTTAAAATTATCAATTTCATTAAAAATAGCAGTATGCACTGTATAGACCTTGGGCCCTATTACATTACTAAATAGAAATGGTTTCTTCTTGAACAGAATCAACATGTGGAATACAACCTGTATCCTAATCCCCCAGATGCCATTTCATTTCTTCCTCAGAGTTCAAGCCTCTGGGCATCAAGGTGTCAAGCTCAAGAATATACCTGTTCTCCATTTGTCTTAACTTGCGGATTTTGTCACCACCTCTTTTCATGGCAGGAAGCTTGTCAATTACGAAGAACTTCAACAGATTTCTGTTGCTTTTGTGTAGTTCCTCGAAATGACGTGCAATTGGTGAAGTTTGATCTTTATTCTCGATGGATCTCATGTGTTCTAGGACACGTTTTTTTGCAGGGAACATAGTGCTTCCCACATATTTCCTAGCACATGGGCACGTCAAAACGTACACACAATAATCCGAAAGGCATGTTAGATGTTTGTTGATTGTTTTTTCAACTGCTTCGACAGGGAAGAAGACTCTTTTGATATTGTGACTATACCTGCAGGCTTTGCATTTCATGCAGGTATAGAAACCTTTGATGTCATTTGCTTTAGTTACGGTCAGGCCCACTTCATTCTTGCTTAACCTGTCCTTCAAAGAATGAGCTTTCCTGTAAGTCATCTTGGGGTTTTCACTCAACACTTCGCTCAAAGTAGATTCCGTTCTCAGGACATTCCAATGGCGTTTGAAAGTATTGTACACTTGCCATGATCTGGAGTGATAGGTGGAGATGAATCTAACTACCTCTTTGGTGTTCCCAGGTTTTGAAACTTTACTGGAAACTAAAAGAGATTGGTGACTGATCTCACTGGCCTTTTTCCGTGCAGCATCTATGATGGAAGGTTGATACCCTCTTTCAACAAAACGCTCTCCCATGCACACACTCTCAGCCAAAAAGTCCTCTTCAGTACTGCAATTTCTCCGAGCCCGGAGAAATTCACCAAAGGGAATACTTTTAATCAGGGCTCTTGGGTGTCCACTCTCTGCGTGTAATAAAGTATTCCCCGCAGTTTCTTTGCGGTATAGACTGGTAGCTAGTTTTTTATCAGACACCTTCACATGCAGATCCAGAAACACCATACTCTGGGTATCCATGTGGCCTTCCAATTTGATGTTTTGGTCATTATTGTTAAGGTCCACGACAAAATTTTCTGCTTCGCTCCGTGTGCCCTCCCATATGATGAACAAATCATCGATGTATCGTTGCCATAATTTCACATGGCCGCGGTACATCTGGTGAGTCTTCTCCACTTGCTGCTCCCAGCTTGCCATGAATAGATTCGCAAAGCTGGGAGCAAAACAAGTTCCCATCGCCGTCCCTTGTCGTTGTCTGTAATAGACATCATTAAAGACAAAGAAATTGTTTTCCAAGCAGAATCTGATCATCTGAATGATCATATCAGAATGCTTCAGATATGAAATTGATCTGGAGCTCAAAAATTTCCGACAAGCTCTAATGCCATCCTCGTGTTTAATAGACGTGTACAGACTGCACACGTCTAACGTGATGAGTAGGTAACCATCCTGCCACTCAAAGTTAGAGAGTTTGTTAATGAAATCTCTACTGTCTTTGAGATATGAGGGGACATTTTCAACAAAAGGTCTCAAAAAGAAATCAATGTATCTTGATGTGTTCTCTAAAAGAGACCCAATCGAAGATACTATTGGCCTTCCCGGAGGAATCTCTGGATCTTTGTGTAACTTAGGCAGTAAGTACAGGACTGCTGTTCTAGGGTTCTGATTTAACAAGAAAGAGTATTCATCCCATTCGATGATGCCACTCAAACGCCAGTTTTTCAGCATCTCATAATAGGTATTATTACTCTGTTCAATCACCTGTAAGGAAGAGACTTCATAACATTCTTTTACATTCAATTGCCTCATACCCTCATTGATATAATTTACAGCATCCATTACTACCACATTCCCCCCTTTGTCAGATTGACGAATGACAATAGAGGGGTCGTCTTCCAATGACTTGATGGCTACTCTTTCTACTTTACTTAGATTATCATTAGACCAACACTTTTTTTAGCAAGATCCTTAAAGTCATTTATGACCAAAGTTTCGAAGGTATCAATGCTGCAAGCAGGCAGTGTCGGGTTAAAAGTAGATTTGGATTTAAAGTGATTAGGACAATTCAGATCAGTTCTATAACCCAAGGAGGTTGCATCATTAGGAGTATTGTCTGGAGTACCAAACTCCAAATCTTTCATGGCAATTAGTGTTTCCACTTCCTCAATAGTCTCATTAGCTGGTTCAACATTGGGGACAATCATAGCTGCATTTTTAACCTTAAGTGTGTTCCATTTATGCAGCCGCAACTTTCTAGTAAATTTGAACAGGTCTACTCATTCCTGAGAATAGTTAAAATTAGCTGAAGGACAGAAGGAGAGGCCAAATTGCCACACATCGTATTCTACTTTAGATAATGTATGAGAGGAGAGGTTTACCACATTGCGTCGATTCATTTTCCTTGTATCTTCTTTTGACCCCGTGTTTCCACTCCCATCGGGGTTGTTATGATTCCGCTTGTTCCAGCCGCCCCTCCTGACTGGTTGTTGTTCTTTGGTGTATTTCCTCTGATTCATGTAAGCGTACTCCATTCCAAGATGGCTGCGACATTCAATGCTATGAGTCTGTTGTTTATTTTATTACCACTCAATCACGTGAAACTTTATTTATTGTTTGCTCATTGTTTTCGAAATCACCCGTGACCAAGGCAAGTTTCCTCGCCGAAACGCGTTGGGTTTTTTCCTTGTTTCATCACGATGCTGCATTGGAATGAATAAAATGAATTTGGAAAAGCGCACTTGGTATTGAATCGTGATCTCTGGTTTCTCGAGGAGAGTGCAGGATCGTAGCGTTGCTACGTATTGTGGACCTGAATATATATATATATATATATATATATATATATATATATATATACATATATATATATTTATATATATATATGTATATATATATATATATATATATATATATATATATATATATATATATATATATATATATATATATATATATATATATATATATATGTTCACACAAAGTGCCCTAGAGCATTTGGGAGGTCACACGGCTTGGAATCCACCATCCGGTCTGTACGTTATTCTCCCCAGCGTTGTGCCTCAGTTACCTGTTGTGCCTGACGCGTTTTGATGCCTTGTGCATCTCATCAGAGGCTGCTTCTCTTTGCCAGTGGAATGGGCCCTCTTTTATTTCTATTTTGGCATGCAGGTGATTTCTTTTACCCTGAGTGGGTTTGCGCTTTTATGCAAAGTATATGGTGCATGCTGGGAACTGGAGTCACTTAGTTGAAAACTCGAGTTCAAGGGAGCCAGTGGGTTCCCACTGTAGAGTCATTAAAAGCTTTTGATTTTCCTGAATAGGATTCAGCACAAGGTGGAGAGTTCATTGAAACGGACTCCAGCCGCTGTAACGCCACGGATAAGTTCGATGACACAGCCTCTCTTCTTTTCTTGTTTTAGAGATGGTGCTCCTCCCGCGACGGGGCCGCCGCTGTAATTATGTTCACACGAAGTGCCCTAGAGCATTTGGGAGGTCACACGGCTTGGAATCCACCATCCGGTCTGTACGTTATTCTCCCCAGCGTTGTGCCTCAGTTACCTGTTGTGCCTGACGCGTTTCGATGCCTTGTGCATCTCATCAGAGGCTGCTTCTCTTTGCCAGTGGAATGGGCCCTCTTTTATTTCTATTTTGGCATGCAGGTGATTTCTTTTACCCTGAGTGGGTTTGCGCTTTTATGCAAAGTATATGGTGCATGCTGGGAACTGGAGTCACTTAGTTGAAAACTCGAGTTCAAGGGAGCCAGTGGGTTCCCACTGTAGAGTCATTAAAAGCTTTCGATTTTCCTGAATAGGATTCAGCACAAGGTGGAGAGTTCATTGAAACGGACTCCATCCGCCCTTGCTCACAGACAGTCAGTAAGTAAGACTACCACAGTTAAATACCTGGTGCTCCACAGTTTTTTCCAAGTTACATTTTTTTCTCTTTCTCTTGCATTACACCATGTGATCATAGAGATAGAGGACATACTACAATTATATTGCTTTGTAGTCTGTTTTCCAAAAACATTACTCCTGCCGTGGTCTGTTTCAAACAGTATAAAGTGGTTAAAATCCACAAATTTTTGGGGGGGTTAAAATCCACATTTCCAAAGTCCATACAATAATCCTGACAAAATGCAATATGTGACCAAAAATAAAATAGAATAAATTGGACACCAAACATTTCAAATCAGGCCAAATAACTGCATATAGTGCTAGAATAGTCCATTTCCGTTGTGCTATATTTAAAGTTTACATAAGTCCAATGTAGTATTATGGATGAGACCTTATCCATGTGCAAATAAGCAATAAAGTGCATTATGCGCATGTCTATAAAATATATATGGGTTACCAAATTCAAACAAATAACAAGATTCATACGTAAATATAACTATGAATATAAATACATTTTAACAGTAAAGTGCTGATATAGTATATGCAGATTCTTGTCATAATGTAGATAATGTCTAAGAACTGGACCCAAATAATAAGGATAAAATAAACAGAATTGGGTTTGAGGTTGTATATCTTCATAAAGTGCTAATGCAAAAGTGCAAATTACACAACTATATATACATAGTCAAATAAGGTGTCGAATGCATGCTGGTGCAAATTACGCAATATTGTAAACATTTGACTACACTACAACAAAACAAATTGGAAAGGTTCATTGATAACCCAATAAAATAGCAACAACATAATATATGCCTAAAATGCAAGTAAGGACAATAATCAAAAGCCGAATAGGAATAGCGGACTACATATGGAAAGAGACCACTGTTAAGTTATCTGAGAGCAATTATAGGTAAGGAAACAGAGATTTGCATAAAGTACTTAATGTCTATGCCCAAAAATTCTTATAAAACAAGATAAAGTGCTACCCAAATAATAATTGAATAGGGGGAAGCTGGTATGGTAACAACCATGAAGCTATAAGTGAAGGGAAAATGGAAAGTGGTGAGTAAACGAAATTCTTAAAAAAATCAACATGGAGGTGCTAGACGACTGACACTATATCTAACCTGAAATAATAAAGAACAATATCTATCAGAAAACATGCAAATCATCCGTATTATTCAGCACGTTTGGGAATCTGGTATCTAGTTCCAAAATAAGCTGAGACTCAAGTCTTCTAAGCATCCTCTCTCTATCGCCACCCCTCACAGGCTTGTCCACTGAGGCGATGACGAAATAGTTCAGGCATTGTAGATCATTTTTATGATTAGTTTTAAAATGCCTGGCCACCGGATATGACGAATCATTGTTCACGATGGCTCGGACGTGCTGTAGAATCCTGACATGCACAGGCTTCTGTGTGCTGCCGACATATCTGAGCCCACATGTGCATGTCAGGACATAAATAGCGAATTCAGTCTTGCAAGTAAACTGACCCTTGATATTAACTGGGTCAGGACTGAAAGGTGTGTAGTATTGGGTAGTTGTTTTACCAAATTTGCATGCCCTACAGGAGGTGCAACGTTTGAACCCAAATCGGGATTTCATCCACTCCTCTTTTTTCCTAAGTTCTGGGAAATCATGACAGATATGTGTCCTAAGGGAAGGGCCCTTCCGAAAGGTCACAGTAGGACCGCTGGGCAATCTTGGTTTTAACACCAAATCTGTTTGTAAAACCGACCATCTTTGTGTTACAATACATCTAATTTGTCTGGCTTGTCTACTAAAAGTAGTTATAAGTCTTGGTGCATCGGTATTGTTATCAGAGGTTTCGACTGACTCGTTATTATGAGTTAGGTCAAGAAAGGAATCACGAGTCCTGCTTTTGGCTTTCTGCACAGCCAATTTTAAGACAGATTCTCGATAACCCCTTTGTCTGAATCTATCTAGGGCTTCACTGGTGCATTCTTCAAGATCTTTTTCAGTGCTGCATATTCTTTTAATCCTGAGTAGTTCACCTAGAGGAATATTATCTACTACATGTCGTGGATGTGCACTGCTGGCGTGGAGGATACTGTTGCCAGCAGTGCTTTTCCTATGTAGTTTAGTTGCCAAGTACCCATTATGCACAAATATTTTGACGTCCAGAAACTCTGCCTCACAATTGCTAATAGATTTGGTGAATTTCAGATTTTCCTGATTTATATTGAGATTAGCAACAAAATTGTCTGCACTGTTTAAATCCCCGCGCCATAAAACAAAAA
This sequence comes from Lissotriton helveticus, assembly GCF_964261635.1. Lineage (NCBI taxonomy): Eukaryota > Metazoa > Chordata > Amphibia > Caudata > Salamandridae > Lissotriton > Lissotriton helveticus. The sequence goes on along the minus strand of NC_136059.1, from coordinate 777,017,501 downwards.
CATCATCAATATAACGTATCCACAACAAAACATGCTCATCAAAAATGTATGCTTGTTGCTGCCTGAGGACCTGCTCCTCCCACCAGCCTACGTGTAAACACGCATAGCTAGGAGAGAAGCAGGCCCCCATAGCAACTCCACGCTTCTGAATATAGATATCATTCCCAAATAAAAAGAAATTATTATTCAGACACCAGGTAGTTAACTCCATCAGTACTTTGTTGTGACAGTAGCAGTTCATGGGTCTTTTACCAAGGAAGAATTCCAGTGCTTTAAGACCAGATGTATGCTCTATGCTCGTATAGAGCGATTCTATGTCCAAAGTAATCATTAACATATCATTGCTCCAAGGAATGTTCTTAATTTTAGCAATGAAATCGCCAGTGTCCTTGACATAAGTAGGTAGATTTTTAACCAAGTCCTGCAGGAAATAGTCAATATATTGTGTGACATGTTCTGCCACCCGCGCAATGGCCGAGATGATAGGCCGGCCAGGGACAGGTGTCACCTGCTTATGAATCTTTGGGAGTAGATATAGCTTGGGCAATACTGGGAACTCAACATTTGCATTTGTACAAAAGTTTTTTTAAAACATCCTTTGCATTATTGAAATGTTTAATGTTGGTTTTAGAATAGCATGTTGAATCGTTTAACTGTCTCCTTGCCTCCTCAATATATGCTTCTTGGGGCCAAATGACTACATTGCCGCCCTTATCTGCAGCAGTTACAATGATTTTATGGTCATTGCCCAATTTTTTGATGAGTGATAAATAAACTCTTTCATGCTTACCTTTGTAGCGTTTTTTATGTTTGATCTTGTGATGTAGTCGTTTAAGGTCCTCAACCACTACATCCTGGAACACATCAATTGAATCCCTAGGCATAGTGGGATTACATTTTGACTTAGGTTTAAATGGGCTGATGTTAGCCCCAACTTGTGGAATGGAAGCAACTCTGAGTTCATCCTGAGTGGAAATAGTATCAGGAGATAATGTGTTGTCGGAAGCCAGATGGTGCAGCGCCAACAACGTTTTAGTGTCTTTAGCCGGCAATGCCAGAGGTATATTCACCGTCTCTGTGTTGCCTGGCAATGCTTTTTCATTCAAGCCTTCCTTGATGTTAAAGAATTTTTTGATTTTAAGTTTTCTGATAAAAAGGTACACATCAACGCGGGTTTTTGCGTAATTAAAGTCAGATGCTGGGCAGTAAGTTAACCCCAGGCTCAACAGTTGTTTTTCCGCCTCAGTAAGGGTAACGGTAGATAAATTGATAACAGTGTTGTCTATTATCTGTTTTTGCGCCAATATTGCCGCTTTGCTTTTTTGGGCGATTTTGCGCTTTTTCCGGCATTCGCACCTCCTTTCGTTGCATCTGGCTCGCTTTGTTGCTGCTGCTGCCCCTTTGGTTGATGTTTGGTCCGAGGCCTTAAAGTCTGTAACCGATCCGATACTAAAAAATCCACTTCCTCGCCGAGGTCAAGGATCAATGAATTTGCATCCCACGGAGTATTGCCCTCCTCATCTGATGTAAGGCCACTTGTTAGCGATTCATTGTCGCTTATTTCCTGGTTGTTACACATTGTAGATGGTATCTGGGCCGAAGTAGAAGAACCCGCTTGATTTAAGGTCTTGCCCTGTTTAGCCTGCTGAGCTTGCTGCGCAAATTTTGTACGTTTGGCACTATCGAATTTGCGCGCAAAAGTGTATATTCGGCCTTGGGCATAGTCCTCCTTATCTCTGGCGAATTTATAGATTTTTCTTGCTTTGATTTTTTCCTCTTGTTTAAGCAAGCGCTCGTCAATTTCCTTCCGGGTTTTGGTAATGGTCTCATGTGGTTCAAATTTTTGTAACAGGTCATTGATTTCCTCTATCTCCTTCATTAGTATTTCTCTGTCAATGGATGCATATTTTACTAGGATTTGTATTAGCTTGGTGGAAGACTCTAAGTTTGTTTGGCCCCATTCTTTCAACATATTAGGGTTGGGCTTATCGTAGCTGGGCGCTAGTAAAATGCGCAACCCAAGTGGCACACGATTTTCCTCTAAATACATTGATAGCGATTTGTGCTCCCACCATTTTGACATCTCATGGTACATACATTTCTCAAGTCTTTTAAGCGCCGCTCGTATTTGTCTTTCTGCTGTGTTGTCATTGCCCGTTGGGACCGCTTTATCGTTTGCTCCTGAGTTTGGTGTAACTTTCGGCAGGTTAGAATAGAGTGCAGCAGCCGCCGCCTCTCTGCCACGAAGAATTTTGGCTGACATAGCGATCGGCTCAAAATTACTTTAAAATGTCTCAGCGTCCGAAGACCCGAGCTAATGAAGCTCCCAGAGTCACGCGCTGGTGCCGGATACTCCTCCCCACCGTGTCAATTAATTCACGAGCACTCACCGCAAGGGATATTTTCTCAGCGTTAGATGCCGCCCGATTTATCAAAGACGTCGCTGATATATTTCCTTGATTCGAGTGACTTGAGCCCTTTGAACACGGGGGCTGTAGTTGACGAAATTCCTTCCAGGAAAAAAGTGTGAACTGATTGCACACCGCAGCCAACTTGAAGGGGAGTGGATTTGTCTCCGAAGCAATCACCTTCCGAAATTAGAATGCAACAGCTGCAGCCTCCCAAAGCTCTGTATTGTACGACCAAGGAAAACCACACGAATCCAGCATAATTGAAGGCACAGAAGTTTATTTAAAAGCTGAGCCTAACAAAATCTGACGTGTTTCGGGCAGCCGCCCTTGCTCACAGACAGTCAGTAAGTAAGACTACCACAGTTAAATACCTGGTGCTCCACAGTTTTTTCCAAGTTACATTTTTTCTCTTTCTCTTGCATTCCACCATGTGATCATAGAGATAGCGGACATACTACAATTATAGTGCTTTGTAGTCTGTTTTCCAAAAACATTACTCCTGCCGTGGTCTGTTTCAAACAGTATAAAGTGGTTAAAATCCACACATTTTTTTGGGGGTTAAAATCCACATTTCCAAAGTCCATACAATAATCCTTACAAAATGCAATATGTGACCAAAAATAAAATAGAATAAATTGGACACCACACACACACACACACACATATATATACATATATTATATATATATAGATAGAGGAAATATATGTGAAATTGACTAAACCGTTATTGAATCAACATTGAGAAAGGCACTAATCGTCGAAACACCTCTGTTGAATGCAATAAATGGTGTCTAAACCCGAGGAGTGCTCTTCTGTCCTTTGGTGGATATATGGTAGTGGATATTGTGCGTGAGATGCCACTCTCACGAAAAGAGCACTGCCCTAAAAAGTGTTTGACGGGATATGTGGCATTTGGTGGTACTCAAATCTGTGTAGTAGGTATATGCTAGAACTATAAGGGATACGTCAACGGGGGAGGGATGCAGACTTCGAAATTAGATTGTCAATTCCATTGGAGACAATTGTGACTGACTGCGATATGCAATTAGATGTGAAATTGACTACACCGTTAGTGATTCAACATTGAGAAAGGCACTAATTGCAGAAACGCATCTGTTGGATGCAATAAATGGTGTCTGAGACCAGAGGAGTGCTCTTCTGTCCTTTGTTGGATATTTGGTGATGGATATTGTGCGTGAGATGCCACTCTCACAAAAAGAGCACCGCCCTGAAAAATGTTTCACTGAATAGTGGCATTTGGTGGCAGATATATATATATATAGGTACACTTCGATTCCTCACAACTTGGGCATGGAAGCCATTTAACATGTTTTAGTCACCTCCAATCTGAATAAGGATTTCCAAATATTTTTTATGGAATGATTACATTTTACGTTGTACCAAAGTTATTTCAAATAGGATAAACAATGGTTTGTACAACTCACAGGAACTTATGTGGGCAATTGTGCCACCCCGGCATATGTGAATCTGTTTATGAATACATTTGAAGAAGATAACATCTTGAGTAAAGCCGTGAGGAAGACAAATGCTATCCTGTTTTTGAGGTATATAGATGACTTCTTTAAGTTATGGAGGGGTTCCAAAGAAGATCATGGAGCATTAACAGATTTGAATCAAGTCAATGAAAGGATACAATTCACATGTGACATCAACAACACTACCACCACATTCTTTGATGTACAGGGTTCAAGGTCACATAATAAGTTGGAAACAAATATTTTCAGAAAAACAACATATCGATACAACATGTTGCATTACAACAGTTTCCACCAAAAATCTTTAAAAAACCATCTGCCATATTCACAACTTTTTAGTGTGAAAAGGATAGTATCTAACCCTGAAACATCCAGGTATCTAATGGAGAAGATGCTAAAAAAATTAGCTGACTGAGGATATCCCAAAAACGTGTTGGAACAAGCCAGGGAACATTACATAATAAAGCCAGACAGGAACTATTCATAAATACTCAGGGGAAAAAAGAAAGCAAAATGGTTGTTTTGATTTCAAAATATTACACAATAAGTTTTCAATCTATAAAATCTATTTTACAACATTGGCCAATGCTCGCTACAGAACGTGATTTCAGAGGCATCTCCATGGAGACCCAAATTTTTGCCTATCATAGGGGAAAAAATATCAAAGAATGCTAACACAAACTAATTGTAACATCAAAAAAGTCATTTACAAAGGGATGATTCCTTGTTATAATTGCAGTAAATGCAACAGTATCATCAATGGGACATGTATTTTGCACCCCTTGAAAGGAACTAAAATTGGTCTCAGAGTTTGTGCGAACTGTGACACGAAGAATGTCATATACATGCACAAATGCCCATGAGGGTTAGTATATGTTGGCAAACCCGAAAGAAAGATCAAAACCGGGTTGAATGAACACAAAAGCAGTATCCGTTCAAAAAATGAGAAATCTGTAATAACCAGTTGTTTTTTGGAACACAGTCATAATATCAGCCAATTGAAATTCCTTATCCTAGAAATCGTTGAGAAGAAGGAAGGTAAAGACAACATCAAATGTCTGTTGCAGAGGGAGAATTTCTGGATCAAGCGCTTGGACGCTTTGAGACCCAACGGCCTTAATGACAGGATGGAATTTTTGTGTTATTTATAGTATTTAGGATGTATTGCAGCAGTCAAGAGCTAGAAATTTTCAAACTAAGGTCTCTACTTTTTCACCAATAGGTTTCTTAGCACCTTTATTTATATTTAAATCACCTTATGATTTATACTGGAAATGTAATGCCATTATTTTGATTATACATGTAAGCTCATGATATGCACTGAACAGATCAAGTAGGATTGTTTACATAGTTATAGTACGTTCGCAATGTTGTTTAAATGTATCACATGCTTTTTTCAAAATGGCACCAGCAACGTATAATTATGCATTGGGAGATTATGACCCTCACTTTGAGCTCAGTCACTGATCATTATTTTGAGCATTCACACATGAGATGCATTGAATAATGTGTAAAATGCGCATGATTAGGCTTTGGTGTGATATGTTTGTGCTATTACACTACCGTAGATTGGGGGTCAAGGGGGAAAGTTTATAGACCACTAGGTATACATTCCCTAATACAAATGCAACAACACAGAGTATATCTATAGTCTAGGAAATGTGTCAGTAAGTATGAGTGGTGCGTCTCTCAAAATTAACCACAAGTGAAAAGTTAAGGGGAAGACATCCCTTAAGGATAAGAACCCTCACTCACCCGAAGGTGACATGCTTCATCATTTGGGTCCTCCTTACCAATGCTGAAAACCTAGTCAACACTGGGAGCTACTACTTCGGGATTGTTTAAAGAAGGAGCTCAGAGATGTTTTGATTGGTAAGGAATAGGATGGTAATCCCATATGAGAGCTGTAAGGTGTAGTGAGGTGTGCAACGCTGTAAGAAAAGTAAGTGGTGACGTTAAAACTGTCTAGGTAGAATCACAGGAAAATGCTTTAATTATGTGTTGTACCTGACAGGATTAAAAAGAGGAACAGCACAGTGGTATTGATTTAAAACCACTGTCACTAAGTGGTCAACATGTTTCAGCCTCTTGATCACTACCCGTGTATCAGCGGCTTTCTTCAGGACCAGATTAACTACGTGATATTGCTGCTGCACTGTTAAGTGTAAACCATATAAATTGATAATAAAGATTATATATACAAAACCGGTATTCCTGCTTGTCTTTGTCTGTCAGGTCATACCCAGGTATCTATAAATAAAATAAAAACACATGTGGTAGAAATAGAAAGAGAGACACACACAAACCTCAAACCGTGCTTAGTATTCACATTTACTACACTTGTCATAAAATCACACTGTATGCCCCTACAAGAGCCCTCCGCTCATCTTCTCTATTAAAAATGACCCTCCCGCGATTTAAGCGAACTAGATTGGGGGGTCAGTCCATTTCGGTGGTTGCTGCCCGCGCCTGGAATGTTCTCCCTTTTCATCTTCGCTCCAGTCATACAGTTGCTCAATTTAAAAAAAATCTGAAAACCCACCTTTTCAGTAGCAGTTTTTAATTTGATCCCCGCTCATCTGTCTTTGCCCCTCCCTTCGCGCCAGGATACTCTCCAGTAACAGTGCGCGTTACAAAACCATTTATACATACATATACATACAAGTGTCATACCGTTTATAGCTGGTATCAAGGACTTACCCTCAAATGTAGGATATTCCTGCCTCACCTCTACCTGGCATACTGCTCTGGAAGGAGGCCCCACTCTGCGGGAAAAGTCATATATATAAGTGTCTAAGACAGTGCACTCATCTGTAAACACAACACTATTTAGTGTCATATATGAGTGTCTAATGCATTTCACCCATATAGGTACATAACCCACTTAATTCAGGGTCCTGAAACAACCAGCCCCAATAATGACAAAGTGCTGGATCACTGGTATCTAGAGGCTAGTTCATGTGGCATAACCAAAAGTTTTATCAAAGACAGACATACCGTTTGCAAAGTGAAAACGCTAGAAATTAGCATAAAGTCAAGAGAAAGTCTCTAAAACCTTACCTATCCATCGGTACCTCGACACCACGAGAGCCAGTCCCGGGAGGTACCGACTGGTAGGTAGGCTGTTGCTTAAATAGTGCGAAGTCAATTGTTCCCAGCCTCGAGACCGAGGTCCTAGCGATCCATAGTAGTCTATGGATCGCCTGCATTTCACACTAATGATTCGCGCATGTGCTGGTGCTATGGCGCTAGTAGTTCGTGCATGCGCTTAGGCTAGCAAGTTAGTGCCATTATTGTACGCCCTCTCGCATGCGCTTGGGCTCACAAATACGTGACACTATCGTAAGTCCTCGCGCATGCTCTTTGGGCCTACGTTGTCGTGTTCATGTTGATTCGGCAACGGGACATTGTATTCATGGAATTCTCACCGTTTATGTGAGCAGTAATTCTTAATTATTTGCACTGAAGGTATTACAATGCTAGATGATAATTAAGTTTTAGATAGTTGAGAAGATCACAACTATATATAATAAGCCCCATATTCCTAAAGTAAAGAAAAACGATCTAAAATATAGTGTTGTATTGGTAACTAGCAAGGAAATATTGAAATGAAGTAAAACTACCATCGATTGTGTGTTTGACAGAACGGGGACAGACATTCTACTCATTCTGTTGCCCCAGATAGTACTCTCCATCAATGTGCAGGACATAGAGGGAGTGCCCCCAGAACTTAGTGCGTGGATCTCTATGTTAGATAGCCAGTGGAGGTGACCGTGTCAAGCAGTCAATTCCAACAAGCTAGATAGATGACCAAGGGATTTCATCATTAAGGCCCAGGGTGTCAGTTCCAAGTTTGTAAACCCATTGTTGTTCCTTTCGGAACAAAAATGTTGTAGGGTCTGTTAACTGTGGTGGAATCCATGGTTTGTCCAGTACCACCCAACGTAAGTCAGTATCAGCGTGCCCTTTGTCTAGAAAATGATTAATGAGTTTTGTGGAACCTTTACCACATCTGATGGTGCTTTTGTGTTCTTGGATGCATGTCTTAATTTTTCTAGTAGTCATGCCTACGTACCGAAGTGGGCAAGGGCACCATATCAGATAAATTAGTCGCTCACTATTGCAATTGGTGTGTTTATTGATTTTCCATGGGCGAGATGTGCCTATGTCAATCTCGAGGGTTCTCTCTGTTTGGGGACACACCGTGCAGGTACCACACGGGAAATGTCCTACCACTTGCGGCATATTCCACAATGTCGTCTGAAGCCCAGTATTCTTCTGCCCATGTGGGCGTGTGTGAACTAGTTTGTCCCGCAAGTTTGCACTCCGTTTATATGCAAACAAAGGTCGTTCCAAAGTGTTATTAGCTAGATTGAGAACTCCCCAATGTTTGTTGATACCTTTTTTTAACCGAGTTGGAAAAGCTGGAAAAGGTATTGACGAATGTTATTCTTTGGTTGGAATCTCTAGTCGATCTTGTTTCTAATAGGGCTTCTCTGTTATTGTTTGCTGCTCTTTTCCTGGAATTGCGAATGAGCTGTGTGGGGTATTTCTTCTCTTTGAGATCTCGTGTCAAGCTTTTGGCATGTTCTTCATATTTTTCCAATTCAGAACAGTTCCTTCTAATACGTAAAAATTGCCCGAAAGGTAGGTTTTCACGAAGAGCTCGTGGGTGGTAACTGTAGAACGGTAAAAGGGAATTGCACGACGTTGGTTTTTTGTAAAGTTCTGTGACCAATACTCCGTTTTTTGGTTTGATCAAAAGATCCAAGAATGGTAAACTCTCTCTTGAGCATTCCAAGGTGAACCGTAGAAATTCGTCCTGCTGGTTGAGCCAATTATGGAACATTTTTAAAGTGTCTTCGTCACCTCTCCAGATCACAAAAATGTAATCTATGTATCTTTTCCAGATACATAGATTTTCAAAGAATGGATTGCCCTGTGTGAGTATTGTCTCCTGTTCAACCTTGTGAACGTACAAGTTAGCCAAGCTAGGGGCACAAACGCTGCCCATACATGTACCTGAAGTTTGGAGGTACAGTTGGTCCTCGAACTTAAAGAAGTTCTCTTTGAGGACTTTCCTAGCACAGAACATCACAAAGTCGATGGGTGTTATACTGTCCCATACCAAGGTTTCAAGCATGGATTTGATGGTAGTCAGGGTTTCTTCTTGTTGAATACAAGTATATAATGACTCCACGTCAAATGATACAAGCCATTCTGTTTTATTGTTGAATGGTAAATCTTGGATGTCAGTGAGTAGATGCTTAGTATCTTGGATGAAGGTCGGCATCTGTGATACCAGTGGCCGGAGGAATGAGTCCACGAATGTCGATAAAGGTTCCAACAAGGAACCTAACCCAGAGACAATAGGTCTTCCTGGTGGTGGTCTGGCAGCCTGCTGTATTTTGGGCAATATATAGAAATAAGGTATTATAGGTGTATTCACCACTAAATAGGAAGCCTCATGGTCGGTGATCCATTTCTTCTCTTTGGCTTCATCCACTTTGTTGCTGATCTCACTTGTCAGGCATTCGGTCGGATCCATCGGTATCTTACGATAAGATTTAGTGTCACTCAGTTGTCGTAAGCACTCATTTCTGTAAGTGTCTTTGTCAAGAAGTACCACCGCTCCCCCTTTATCAGCGGGTTTTGTTACTAACTCAGAATTGTTAGCCAGATTTTGTAGGGAAGTTTTCTCAATTCTGGTAAGGTTTTGGAACTGTCTTGGGTTGCTGCTCGTAATTCTTTTAAAGTCATCCAACACAGCTTCTTCAAAAGCGATGATGCTTGCCGGGATAAGATGAGTTGGTGGATTGAAAGTAGATTTTGGACGTAATCCTGTATTGGTAACACTAGGTTGTCCTGCATCTTTGTCTTTGAAGAACGCATTCAAGCGAATTTTCCTAAAGAAGGCTGCAAGTTCTTGCCGGGTTTGGAAAGCGTCTCCTCTATTGCTAGGCACAAACCCAAGTCCTTTCTTCGATACTCGAGTCTCTTCTTCCGTGGGTACAAAGGAACTCAAGTTCACTATCATTTGTTGATGCCGCTCGTCGTCGCTGTTCCTGGTGTTGGTGCCACCGATGTTGTTACCAGTGGGGAGTTCCAGTTCACCCTGGTTTTCGATCCTCTTCTTCTGCCTCTTTGGTTGTTGTGACCAAACCCTAAAAAAGGCTGGGGTGGCATCATTTGATTGTAAGGAGGATACGGGAAAAATGGAGCTTGCTGTTGAAGTCCCGGTAGGCCAAACGGAGTTGGCGGCCACCATGGATTATATCCTTGTCCGAACTGGTTTCCCCTTCTAGGACCTCTTCCTCTTCCTCGTCGATTAGGTGGTCTATTGGTCTGACCACCATAGTTGGTGTTGTCATCAGAGTAGGGATCGTCCTCGCTTGATGATGTTGAGTAATTAGATCCATATCTACCACCTCTCTGATTGAATTGTGGTTGGACGTAGTCTTAGCTAGTACAATTGGTGTGTTTATTGATTTTCCATGGGCGAGATGTGCCTATGTCAATCTCGAGGCAATTCCCTTTTACCGTTCTACAGTTACCACCCACGAGCTCTTCGTGAAAACCTACCTTTCGGGCAATTTTTACGTATTAGAAGGAACTGTTCTGAATTGGAAAAATATGAAGAACATGCCAAAAGCTTGACACGAGATCTCAAAGAGAAGAAATACCCCACACAGCTCATTCGCAATTCCAGAAAAAGAGCAGCAAACAATAACAGAGAAGCCCTATTAGAAACAAGATCGACTAGAGATTCCAACCAAAGAATAACATTCGTCAATACCTTTTCCAGCTTTTCCAACTCGGTTAAAAAAAGTATCAACAAACATTGGGGAGTTCTCAATCTAGCTAATAACACTTTGGAACGACCTCTGTTTGCATATAAACGGAGTGCAAACTTGCGGGACAAACTAGTTCACACACGCCCACATGGGCAGAAGAATACTGGGCTTCAGACGACATTGTGGAATATGCCGCAAGTGGTAGGACATTTCCCGTGTGGTACCTGCACGGTGTGTCCCCAAACAGAGAGAACCCTCGAAATTGACATAGGCACATCTCGCCCATGGAAAATCAATAAACACACCAATTGCAATAGTGAGCGACTAATTTATCTGATATGGTGCCCTTGCCCACTTCAGTACGTAGGCATGACTACTAGAAAAATTAAGACACGCATCCAAGAACACAAAAGCACCATCAGATGTGGTAAACATTCCACAAAACTCACTAATCATTTTCTAGACAAAGGGCACGCTGATACTGACTTACGTTGGGTGGTACTGGACAAACCATGGATTCCACCACAGTTAACAGACCCTACAAAATGTTTGTTCCGAATGGAACAACAATGGGTTTACAAACTTAGAACTGACACCCTGGGCCCTAATGATGAAATCCCTTGGTCATCTATCTAGGTTGTTGGAATTGACTGCTTGACACGGTCCCCTCCACTGGCTATCTAACATAGAGATCCACGCACTAAGTTCTGGGGGCACTCCCTCTATGTCCTGCACATTGATGGAGAGTACTATCTGGGGCAACAGAATGAGTAGAATGTCTGTCCCCGTTCTCTCAAACACACAATCGATGGTAGTTTTACTTCATTTCAATATTTCCTTGCTAGTTACCAATACAAGACTATATTTTAGATCGTTTTTCTTTACTTTAGGAATATGGGGCTTATTATATATAGTTGTGATCTTCTCAACTATCTAAAACTTAGTTATCATCTAGCATTGTAATACCTTCAGTGCAAATAATTAAGAATTACTGCTCACATAAACGGTGAGAATTCCATGAATACAATGTCCCGTTGCCGAATCAACATGAACACGACAACGTAGGCCCAAAGAGCATGTGCGAGGACTTACGATAGTGTCACGTATTTGTGAGCCCAAGCGCATGCGCGAGGGCATACAATAATGGCACTAACTTGCTAGCCTAAGCGCATGCGCGAACTACTAGCGCCATAGCACCAGCACATGCGCGAATCATTAGTGTGAAATGCAGGCGATCCATTGACTACTATGGATCGCTAGGACCTCGGTCTCGAGGCTGGGAACAATTGACTTCGCACTATTTAAGCAACAGCCTACCTACCAGTCGGTACCTCCCGGGACTGGCTCTCGTGGTGTCGAGGTACCGACGGATAGGTAAGGCTTTTAGAGACTTTCTCTTGACTTTATGCTAATTTCTAGCGTTTTCACTTTGCAAACAGTATGTCTGTCTTTGATAAAACGTTTGGTTATGCCACATGAACTAGCCTCTAGATACCAGTGATCCAGCACTTTGTCATTATTGGGGCTGGTTGTTTCAGGACCCTGAATTAAGTGGGTTATGTACCTATATGGGTGAAATGCATTAGACCCTCATATATGACACTAAATAGTCTTGTGTTTACAGATGAGTGCACTATCTTAGACACTTATATATATGACTTTTCCCGTAGAGCGGGGCCTCCTTCCAGAGCAGTCTGCCAGGTAGAGGTGAGGCAGGAATATCCTACATTTGAGGGTAAGTCCTTGATACCAGCTTTAAACGGTATGACACTTGTGATTTTATGACAAGTGTAGTAAATGTGAATATTAAGCACGGTTTGAGGTTTGTGTGTGTCTCTCTTTCTTTTTCTGCCACATGTGTTTTTATTTTATTTATAGATACCTGGGTATGACCTGACAGACAAAGACAAGCATGAATACCGGTTTTGTATATATAATCTTTGTTATCAATTTATATGGTTTACACTTAACAGTGCAGCAGCAATATCACGTAGTTAATCTGGTCCTGAAGAAAGCCGCTGATACACGGGTAGTGATCAAGAGGCTGAAACATGTTGACCACTTAGTGACAGTGGTTTTAAATCAATACCACTGTGCTGTTCCTCTTTTTAATCCTGTCAGGTACAACACATAATTAAAGCATTTTCCTGTGATTCTACCTAGACAGTTTTAACATCACCACTTACTTTTCTTACAGCGCTGCACACCTCACTACACCTTACAGCTCTCATATGGGATTACCATCCTATTCCTTACCAATCAAAACATCTCTGAGCTCCTTCTTTAAACAATCCCGAAGTAGTAGCTCCCAGTGTTGACTAGGTTTTCAGCATTGGTAAGGAGGGCCCAAATGATGAAGCATGTCACCTTCGGGTGAGTGAGGGTTCTTATCCTTAAGGGATATCTTCCCCTTAACTTTTCACTTGTGGTTAATTTTGAGAGACACACCACTCATACTTACGGACACATTTCCTAGACTATAGGTATACTCTGTGTTGTTGCAGTGATATGTTTGTAACCTGTCACAGTGTATCACAACCTTCTTTAAGATGGTCCCCGTAGTATACACTTATATTCCAGGAGAATATGGCCACCTCTCCGAGCTCAGTAGTCCTACATCACTTGTCAGGATTTTATAATCGCACACCCGTTAGAACCTAGTGAGACTGCACTGTCGGATGACACTCTGCGGTGAACCGACTATTGTAATTCAAGTAGGTTCTGAATTGGGGGGAATGAACACTTGTGGGCATGAGCCACGTGTTGAAATTTGCACAAGGCACTTACACTGTAATCAGTTATCTAAATGCATGCCATGGCGTTGTATGCACGCAAACTGTGTGTTGTAAATCTTTGTTAAACACACTTGTGGGTTCACTTAGTGATGCTGGAATCTTTTTTAAGTCGTATGCATGAATGGGCAGAATATGGTACGTATTTTACACGCGAAATGCATTACCTAAACTATGCATGACACTGACACTCGAGAGGTTTGTTTTGGTTGGATTAAATGGTTTATTTGTTTATTTGGCATCTAAGGAGGTGAAATGTTCAATCGCAGTCTGCATTTCATTGACCACTACATTGTTCATTTGAATATTTATTTTATGTGTGGCATGAACACAGGAAATGTGGTTCACTGTAATTTCTTTTTCACTTTTCAACCGCTGGTGGACTCATTAGGACACTAGTGGAGAAGTGTGGCTCAATGGTTAGAGCGGCAGACCCTGATGCAGAGGTCTAGCCTGGGATCAGGGTTCAATTCCCCGCCTCAGCGTGTCTTTGGCTCAAAAATGCCACTGACCTGATAATTCTCGCCTCGGTGCCTATTCCAATCATGGAGTCCCACTCTGCAACTCTGGGCAATAGCTTGCTTAATTCCCACAACGCTAAGGATGCCTGGCCTCCACCTTGGAGGTACCCAGGAGTGTACATCTCACAGGGAAAGCCAGGATGGGTTCCACAGCGGTATTCGTACAAGCGCCTTGAGACCCTTGCGGGTGAGTAGTGCGCTATACAAGTGTCAATTTACATTTACATTTACTAGCGTATATAGCCTTAGTATGATGCATGCTATCACGTTCCACTAATCTATTAGTAGCTGCACCTGGTGGGGTTGGTAGACAATTTAGAATTGAGGGAAAGGTTTTCTCATGGATATTTATTCATGTATTTTCACAGAACTGATATCCCCTGATGAAGGAGTTCTGCCCGAAAAGCATCGGGATGGAAGAATGTAATTGAATTACCTTGGTTGATACATATCATTTTTGAAAAATATGCTTTATGGAAGAAATTTGAAGATTAAGAAGGTGAATAAAAAATAAATATTGCCTAATATAATTAACACATCGTGTTTGAACTTACTTTGAGCGAAATTATAGTTGAATAACACCGGGATAAAGGGGCCGGCGCAGTGCTAGAGGGGACGGACCCTAACAAAGAACACAGCATTTTGCTTAGCAATCACAACACAGCATTGCAGCATTGTGTTAGTCTCAGGGAACCTGGATATGTTTCCTGTTCTGTTCTGGCACTGCTGAGGGATGAGGGGGAGAGATGGAGGAGAGACCCAGTGGTAGGGTACGCTTTTTAAAAATAAGATTTTTTTTAAAATTTTGACCTCCTTATCCCAATGCAACCCCCGATCAGAGACTGCCAAAGTTGCACGAGGAGACTATTCCAGGTCTGTGCCGCGATGTGGGTGAAGGATATAGGGGGTATCAGCAAGTAAGAGGAGGGTGGAGCTTGATCTTCTTGACGGTTAGTGAAGGTTCAGGTGGTGGTTAATGTAGGCAGGTCCTTGGTTGTGTAAAGCCTTGTGGGCGTGAGTCAGCAGCTTGAAATGTCATCTCTTCTGTATAGGGAGACAGTGGAGTTGCCTGAGGTGGGGTGTGGTGTGGAATCATCTGGGAAGGCCGAGGATGAGTCCTGCTGGAACATTCTGTATGGTCTGAAGTCTGTGTAGGAGGTGTTCAGTGCTTCTTAAGTAGAGGGCATTGCCAAAGTCCAGTGGGCTGGTGATGCGTCTCATGTGTAGGGGTAGCCACCTGAAGATCTTACGTAGCATGCGCAAAGTCAGGAAGAAGGCGGAGGAAACAGGGTTGTTCTGTGAATTTAAAGGGCACTTGTTGTCAATGATGTTTCCGAGGTTTCTGGCGTGGTCGAAGGAAGTGGGTGTCAGTTCGAGGTCTGAT
This sequence comes from Lissotriton helveticus, assembly GCF_964261635.1. NCBI lineage: Eukaryota > Metazoa > Chordata > Amphibia > Caudata > Salamandridae > Lissotriton > Lissotriton helveticus. Next base: position 777,002,103 of record NC_136059.1, on the reverse strand, counting down.
GCCCATCAAGAGTACTTCCATGTGTTGCTGCTGTTCCCGAAGATCATTACTTCCATCTTGTCTGTGATCAGGTGCAGGTAGTTGTTCTTCATCCAGTCGGCTCCACCTGTCATGAATCTGTGGAACTTGGTTGTTGGCGTGGTGGGGTCGTCAGTGAGTGAGAGGATATATATACCAGTAAGAAATATGTGACCCTCCTTTGTCTGAACCATTAATTCTAACGTTCATAATAACTTAATAATCCCATTTCATGATATATTACAATTCATGTACATTATGTAATAGAACAAAATGTACTAGTGCTTCTCCGAAATAGGTTTGGTTAAATTAATAGACATATTCAGATCGTTCATCCAAAAACTATTTTTCAACTCAAAAATCCGATGTTTTCTCCAAGGTACATCCAGTTTAAATACAGCTCCATCAGAAGGTGATACCACGGGGTATCTATTTTAGGCTTCCCAGCAGCAAACACTATAAGTGAAGCACAACTTCAAAAAACACTTTTCTTCTTTGAAAAACTCATGGGAATTCATTGGAGACGGTGCTGTGCCTGCCTTGGTTATAATGACCACGCAGACTCCACGCCAGCTCTCTGTAGCGCCACAACCACCAATACCTGTGGCTTGTGAAACGAGAGAACGAAACAAACGTAATCCCGATGTAAATTTTAAAAAGGCTTCGCTATATATTCCATGTGGGTTTATGCTTATTTAAACAGCTGGATATTCTATAGGCACAAAAGGGAATCTCACAGTGCATGCCCTGAGCACGTGCTGAATGCACATGAGCCCGAGGGAGCCTTGCTGTTGTGCCTCCATACAGTACACTCACTTTTAAGCCATCACGAATCTTCATTCTTGCCCTTATCTATACAGCAATGAAAACATGTGTTGTATAAGAATCAGTTTTTACGGTTAAGGTATGAATTTAGATGAAATGGGCAAAGACTATGTATGAATGTTAAACTGTTCTGGAAGCAGAGGCCACATCTAGGGGTCACAAAATGCAGCTTCGGTATGAGTATACAGCCAATTTACGGAAAGACTCTTGGAAAATATTGAGTAATTTGCGTCTATTTTTTATTAGATTCAATGCAAGGCAAAGTAGGAGAGGTGAACAGGTGGCCTGGCAGCGGCCTACCAAGGTGACATTATCTTTACTTGGAAAAGAAATTCAAAGCACACTAAGTCGAGCATGGCTGAATTCCATCCGCACCGCATCATTATTACAAGAATTGCAACACTACGGGGCATATTATCAAGACAGGCGATAACATTATCACCGTTTTAGCGGCAGAAAACTGCCGCTAAAAAGGCGATAATGGGCTTGATAATATGCTCTATCGAATTCCAATTGAAGCCCATGTTAAATGTAAAGGACATCTAACATGGGCTTCAATTGGAATTCCATAGAGCATATTATCAAGCCCATTATCGCCATTTTAGCGGCCTGCCGCTAAAACAGCGATAATTATATTGCCTGTCTTGATAATATGCCCCTACGTTCTGCATGCTTTTTGCAGGGGTTTCTTATTTAGCAATAGCTTATGATGAATGTCAGACCATATGTGAAAGGTGACTACAGATCCCCCCTCAGTTTCTTAACGACTTGGGCCCAGATTTACTAAGACTCAGACAGAGCTTTGTTGTGCAGCGTTCTGTGAGAATGCGTTGCGCTGAGTTATGCAGCTTTAGTGTGTCATAGTTGCGCTGTAATTAATATACGGCATACCATGATGCAGGAGTGAGAGATGCGATTACGCAGCGTGATGCAACGCTGTAGTTTCAGTGCAACTCAAGGTAATGCAACACCTACCTGCGTGACACAAAGATGATGCATGCTGCACGCCACCTTTATGGGCTGCAAATCAGCTGTGCGTCACACAGGAGCTCAATGCATGGGAAAAAAATGTAAAATCCCTCACAGTCCCAATCATGCATTTGCACAGCCAAACCACCATTTTAGAGACATGGAAGGGGCATACGCAATGCAGGAGGAGACCAAATCTGAAGATGAGGCTGCCAAAAGAAAAGGAGAAACGTGAATTAACACAGAGAAAGCTACATTTTGATCACTGAGGGGACCAAAAATTAGAAACCTTTGTTTGGCACTTTACAATTACCATTAGCAAAGAAGGATGCATTATGACAAGACAAATTGTGTTGTACCAACCAGAAGGACTGTAGTTGAGTGCAACAAAAGGTGGCAATACCATAAATTCGTGACAAAGGAGAAACTGGCCAGGAATCAGAAGGCTGAAATGAGGACCAGAGGAGGAGCACCCAGGCGGGGTTGACCCCACTGGAGGAGCAGATGGCTTCACTCATTTCAACTGAGTTGGTTGCTGGAGTTGAGGACATGGACTGTGCTGACCTTAAAGATCAACTAAATGTACAGGGTGAGTTATGGCATAATGCAAGTAATATGTACTTAAATTGCCAATATGAATACTTACAAACAAAGTCAACCCACCGTTAAATGTAAGCAACAGTGTAAGTTACATAATTGATGCCAGATAATCATATTGTGCACCTAATACAGGATTTCCTGTAACTGACTGTAGAATTACCATCATGAATCAAGATGCATATATGGGCAGAGGCATACTGTAACAAACAGGACAGATGTGTATGTGTATCTGTAACATTTCTACATACCACCAGGTCATCTGTGAAACACACAAATGTGACTGTTGGACCTGGCCCTTTTGGCAGGTTCACCCCGAAACTTTTTGCTTTTTCCTAGCCTATTTCTGTAACCTGGTGTTGGTGATTTTAGGCCTCTTTGCACTTTTTCACTGTGGTACAGTGTAATGTGTGTGAGCTCTCTGTGTATGTGTGGTGAGTGATCTGCCCTCCCATAGGAATGCTTGGGGAATAGGTGTGACCATGGTAGTTCCTGATGTGTGGGGAGTGCAGGGTCGAGTTTGGTATGTGCGAACTCGTGAGATTGAATGCTGCGTAATGATGTATGCGGCATGAATGTGTCTAGTGTGGAAGTGCCACTTCTAGACATGGGTGTGCGTGTGTAGTGAATGTGCTGGCAAGTGATTGGCTGGAGCCTGGCTCCAGGAGTCTGGGTGGGTCTGCCCGGTGGTGAGTGTTGAGATTAGCATGCTGATGGCTGGGGAGGAGTGCACCTGGGTCCTGAATAGGGCTGGGCTTTCCCCACACAATGCTGGCTCCGCCCCCTGTGGTGCGACCGATGACCCTAGCCTGCCTGGTGAATGGAAAGGGTGACTGGGGAAAACAAAGTACTCCAAACAAGCTGCGCCTGGTTTTGCCCCCACCCTGCACCTTTAGACAAAGGATTTCTCTGTATAAAAAGAGGCTGTGACCTCTTGTCAACGGTTCTTGTTTCTCACTGGAATCAACCAGGGGCGTGCTGCTGCTTGGGCCGAGGGGAAGGCTTGCCTCCCTGGGCCCTGCACAGCCCTTAGATCCCTGGATTGCGGGAGGACTTCTTCCTGGGGCCCCTCTGCCTGGCCTGGGGATGGCTGGGAGACCTTCTTTGCCCTGGAAGCCTGGTCCTGTGTTTCTGGGACCCTTCTTGTTATAGGGGTCATCTCTGGGGGCCTGTTGGTACTATCTATACCTCTAGTGCCTTGAGAGCGCTTTATTTTCCTTTCGGGGCAGAGCGCTGTCGTTTTCCCTGGGAGGGAAGCACTCCTGCCCCTTATATACCCCGAGTGCGCAGGTGCCCACCCTGCATCTTTACTTGCCTTATTTTTGATAATTAAGGGGTGCCATCCCTCTTCCACATTTATTTTATTCCTGAGGGAGCCTACCCCTCGATGTCGCCCGCAAAAATGAGCCGTCCGCCGCCCGGGGCCGTGAACAAGAAACCGAAGAGGCCGCGCTGGGATTGGCTAGCTGTTGAGGGCTCGTCCTGCGGGGCCGCGCTCTGATTGGCTGGTCCCCGGGGAAGAGCAGTGCCGCGTCAGGAGGGGCTCAAGCAGAGAGCCGCGCTGGGATTGGCTCAGTGCTCACCCCTGGGTGGAAGACGACGTTGCCGCGAGAGAAGAGGCCCGGGAGATGTGAAGATGGCGGCCGAGGCCACCGACGGCAGTGCGGGGCTCCCAGGAGTCCGGGGAAGCCCCGCAGGAGAAATGCCGCCGCCTGCCAGAGAAGAGTAGCCTCCACGAGGACGGAGCCGGTGAGTAGGGCTCCGTGGGGGCTGCTGTTGGTCCTGTTGAGGGCACAAGTTGGAGCGGCCCCATTTGGCTGTGGGCTGCTCCCTGTGTACTATCTAGTTGAGCCCTGTGTGGCTCCGTGGGGGGCTACTGTTGGTGCCGGAGAAAGGCACGGTGATGGTGGTGTAGTTAGGGCAGCCCCAGATGGTAGTGGGCCGCCCCAACGGTTTTACCGAGTCTCGGAGGACTCCAATGCTGGGGCACACTTTATTTAAAAGGCCCTTGTCCCTCACACCGCTCCACAGTATTTAGGGGCAGTTCTTTTGATCACGAGTCCCCAGAGGGGGGACTCCAATGGTTGGGGGCATATGTTGTGTCAGAGCCTGTGGGGCTCCAACAGATGGCGCAGTTCTGTTCTAGGGTCAGTGAGGGCCCTGTCGCAGTTTTATTGATTCCCAGCTGCCCAGCAAGTAGTGGGCAGCTGCACTGTTTAGTCGCCAAGTGAGAGAGAGTCCCTGTGTGGGATAGAGATGGCACCGAGGTGCCAGGCCTTCTACAGCTGCGCAGCACTTAGTGCCAGCTGCAACGTTTAGGCCCTGTTGGTGTTCCCAGCTGCCCAGCAATTAGTGGGCAGCTGCAACGTTTAGGACACAGGGCTTTTTGAGTCCCTTTATTGGATGGCAAGTTAGCCAGGGGGCTGGTATGTGGGTAGGGCGCAAGGCCTAATGTTTTTTTTGCGCAATGTGATTTTGCTGTTTATGATATTAATTGCCTATGGTGATGTCTGCGCAATGAGATTATGAGTTTATTTTACCTATGTAGGTTTATGCTAGTGAGATGTTTTCACTATGTGAGTTATGCCCCTAAATGTGATTTATTCTTAGGGGGAGAGTCTAATGTGTTTAGACTAGTGAGAGATTGCCTACTCTATTTTTACTGGTTAGGCACAAATGTGATTGCTGCGTAATGTGCTTTGCCTTTATGCTTGTATTATACTTCTAAAGGTGCTCATGCTTAGAAGTTTGCTTTGCCTAGTATGTTATACTAGAGAGGTTATTTGTCCATGCGTGATCTAGGACTATGGTTATTAGTATTGCGTAGTGTGTACCTACCTTTACCAGTAGTTACTGCTTGTGACCTATAATTGTTTTTTTGTGCTACACTTATTCTAAGTTCTAGAAGTGCTATTTCTGCTAAGTGTTGATTCTGACAGTGGCCCACGTGGCCCTGTCCTGGTGTAAATAATCCCTTGTGAATTTTGCCCGTGCCAGTTGGCACAATGTATATTGTGTGATTACTATCGGATGTGTTTTGACAATACAAAAGTTATTTTTATATAACCTTGTGTGGAGTTCCTTTTGTGGTGTGCCTAGGATGTTGTTGCTGTTGTATGCGTGCGCAAATGCTTTACACATTGCCTCTGGGATAAGCCTGTCTGTTCGTGCCAAGCTACCAAGGGGGTGAGCAGGGGTTATCTTGGCGTGTGACTCCCTTGCCCTGACTAGAATGGTGGTTTCTGCCTGGCTTTGGCGTAAGCCTTAGCCAACCAGAAAATCCCAGTTCTAACAGTGACTTCACACAAACATAGGGCCTAGGACTACATTGCCAAATATTGTAGGTCCGTAAGCCAACTTTGAGTGGTGTATAGTTAGAAAAGGAGAGTAAGATAGGATTTAAAAATCAATGATACATGCACATAATCCATATAACACTTAGATATGGTGCATTGTGTACTGCCTAGGTTCACTTCTTCCCCACATACCAACGGGCAAGGGTGCCTGCTCTGCAGGCCTGTTTGTTTGTGCGGTACTATTTGTGTTTACATGACCTTCACAAATGGCACATGTATGATACAGTCATAGGGCCTGGTTCACAAAAGTAAAGTTAGACAAAAAGTCTAAGTTTAGACCTGAAGCCTACATTTAGACCTAAAGTCTAACTTTACTGCTACTAAAGTTAGACCAAGACTTTTGGTCTAAGTTTGGACCAAATGTCTAACTTAGACCAAAAGTCTAACTTTAGTAGTAGTAAAGTTAGAGATTAGGTGTAAACTTAAACTTCAGGTGTAAACTTGGACTTTTTGTCTAAGTTTAGGCCAAAAGTCTAAGTTTAGAACTTAAGTCTAACTTTAGTAGTAGTAAATGTATTTTTGTGAATCAGGCCCATGGAGTTCATGATAGTAAGACCCAAGACATGTTACGTTATCCTCGCTCATTTTTTTAAAACACATTTTATTCGCTCTTTCACTGAGATACAAGCTTTTAACATGTCGTGCACTGTTGTTTACGATATGGATGGTTGTGTTACATTCAGTGGCCATTGTCTCATATACGCAGAGAATTACAGGGCCTGCAATAGGCACCTTAAGTCTGCATTGTTGTAATAAGCATATTAGAAACCAGATTAATGAATTTTTACTACATCAGCAATACCATCTGTGCCTCAATAACAACCATGCCCCCCATCACCTGCCCAGTCCAATTTGCAACCCAAGGGTAGAGCTATGATGTGTTCTTGTAATTCTACTATTCGTTATTGTGCAAAGTCTTGAAGTGTCGGGAGGGGGAGGTTCATGGGCTGGAAATTTGGATCTTATGGAGAGGATTCTGATGTGCCGGGCATGGTGCAAATTCAAATTGCGTCCAACTTTCTTGTAGTGTTCCTTTAGTCACTTCTAATGTGCGGGTGAACTTCCTTGCAAGCGATCCTCTTCGGATAAAAGTTAGTTCGGTAGTCAGTCCCTCCCACGCTGGGGCCATCTCCGTCGAGCCCCTCCCTCATTTGGCATCCCTGCTCAGGTTAATAATCTCATATTCAGCCCAGGTATCAGGTCGCGACGGCACTTCGTCAGTCGAGGACCTCCTGCTCTGTTACATTTAAGAGTAATTTGACTCTTGGATAATATCAATACAAGATCGATACATTTGATGGCCCAGTTAAATTTGGCAGGTCTAGCAAAAAGTCTCAATAGGCACATCAAGGGTAGCAACGCTAAATTGAGGTAAGTTATGTCCTTAACTAGTGACAGCATCTCTGGCCAGAATATAGTAAGATGTGCACAGCTCCACACCATATGCAACATCTCAGCATCCTCCTCAGCACACCTGAGGCATGCTGCCTGGGTGGTATGGAATGTTTGCTTATTTTCCCGGGAGTGGATATGTCCTATGTATGCAGCAAAAACTAATTAAATTAAATCGGGAGTTCTCCCAAATCTAATACCCAGTCCTCAGCCGAGACTGATGTGCTGCCATCCATCTCCCATGTGTTTTGCAAGTCATGAAGGGGGACACACACGTCCTCCTGGAGTACATTATATAAGATGTAATGTCTTTGTGTTTACCTGACATTGTACAGAAAACGAACACTGAATTAGCAGGTGCAGATGTTAAAATCCATATTACTCAGTGTTTGTATTTTGTAGAACTGTGAAAAATATAGTTTGCTAAAAATCACAAACACCCTTTTGTATTTTCGAGTTTTCTCAGTAAACCTTGACCCCATGTGTACTCTTATGCAAATGTTTAAGCTAACGTCCTGAACTGGATATGATTGCATAAGATACATCTGAACCTTTCATTTGTTATCTTGTTTTTATGGTGGGCTTCTGTAACTTTGCGTCAATGTTCCCTGGGGTGGAACTAACCCTGATCTCTTTGTTATCTCTGTTAAACATTATTCAGAGTTTGTTTGAGCTTTGCACACAATGTAGCATTTGGAAACGATTCTGCTTATTTTCACGTTAGCTAATGTACCAACAAGTGTATAAAAGCTGGTGTGAAATTGATATAAGGCAGAGTTGCTTGGGAACTGGTTGTTCCGTAACTTTCAAACTCGAATTTTAAATAAACTCGCAACGACTATACCATGATATTTTGTTTGTCATTTGTAGAGAAACTCTGCTTAAGCGATTGTAGGAACTGTCACTGAGAATGAAAAGGGGGGGCCCTGGGCCCCCCCGCCCGCATGGTGGTGCAGAGACTGCCTCTCTCCCCCCTGCCTCCCGGTGGTGGGGCGCGACCTCCCGGCGTCCAGTGATGACGCGGGTGGTGGGCGCCTCACCACCGATTGGCTGGCCCCTGACCCGGAAGGCATCGGATAGGCGTCCGGGTTGGGAGGGGCGGGCTGCAGAGGGGCGGGATGAGGGGGCGGTCTGCCCCCTCCCTGCGCCCCCTCTGGAATAAAGGAGGAGGGAGCGCCCAGGTAGCCCCCTTGTTGCCTGGACACTCCCCCACACTGGTCGTGCCCCGTGCTCGGGGTCTCCTAATTTTCTCTATTTTGTCTTGCCGGTGCACAGGTTTTTTTTGTTGCAGCAGGACAAGGAAGCTGAGAGCGGATCGTGAAGATTCCAGTTCAGTCCCGGCGGCACGGGGCCGGTTAATTTGTCTTTTGTGCCCACTACAGGTCGGCTGCGAAGAACGCTTCAGCGGGGCAAGCACGATTCGAGAGCGGTTTTGGGAACGTCTTCCCGCCAAAAAGAGGTCATACGGAGGCTTAGCGGTGGGCTGAGAGCTGTCCGACCGGAGGAATCTTTCCCGGAGGGTCGGAAACGAGACAAAGTCTCCACTGTTCATCGAGGGCGGTCCGGCACGAACAGTGAATTAGCAGGTGCAGATGTTAAAATCCATATTACTCAGTGTTTGTATTTTGTAGAACTGTGAAAAATATAGTTTGCTAAAAATCACAAACACCCTTTTGTATTTTCGTGTTTTCTCAGTAAACCTTCATCTTCTGTGACCCCATGTGTACTCTTATGCAAATGTTTAAGCTAACGTCCTGAACTGGATATGATTGCATAAGATACATCTGAACCTTATATTTGTTATCTTGTTTTTATGGTGGGCTTCTGTAACTTTGCGAAAATGTTCCCAGGGGTGGAACTAACCCTGATCTCTTTGTTATCTCTGTTAAACATTATTCAGAGTTTGTTTGAGCTTTGCACACAATGTAGCATTTGGAAACGATTCTGCTTATTTTCACGTTAGCTAATGTACCGACAAGTGTATAAAAGCTGGTGTGAAATTGATGTAAGGCAGAGTTGCTTGGGAACTGGTTGTTCCGTAACTTTCAAACTCGAATTTAAAATAAACTCGCAACGACTATACCATGATACTTTGTTTGTCATTTGTAGAGAAACTCTGCTTAAGCAATTGTAGGAACTGTCACTGAGAATCAACAGGAGCAGTCCAGCCGGAGTTGGGGAGCTGTGGTCAAGGGGACTCAGGGTCCCGCACTGGTCTCAGATTGTACATCTCCAGAGGGGATTGCAGTTACCAGAGTAAATACCACAAGGAGAGACCGATGGATGTACCCGAGGCACAGGACTAGCCTGGCTGAATAGCCAAAGTACATTTTAATGGAAACCTTAGGTACAGTCTTCGAGACCCGGCAAAACCTCCATGTAAATGTTGTGTAAAGAATGGTGTGCACAAAGCAAAATGAGATTGTAATTTATAACCTGGTGAATGAAATGTATTGAACCTGTGAATGAAATGATACGTTATCCTACTTAAAGGCTTTGTTTTAAAAGACAAGATGGGTAACTTAGCACATGGCATAGACTTGGGGATGGGGAGGAACAGTCGAATGCAGCCACTGCTGATCTTCCTGGGACGCAAATCGAAGACCAGGACCTGGACAACTTTTGAGTGTGGTGTACAGCTGTTTACATACCAACGTTCCTGAGTATAGACAGTGGGAGAGGTTACAAGTGAACATACATGGTAACAGGGGGGATTTGCCCATCCGGCCTCTGGCCTCCAAGATAAGAAATGGGTTTGGTACGGGGTTCAAATGTCCCGGACAACAGTTTTAGGCTCAGTGGTATGTGGTTTACCGTCAGGATATAGATTCTCTATAATGTTGGTATGGGGATGTGGTAATGATGCTTTGAGCTAGATCCATTGTCAATCAGGTGAAGCTACTCGACCACCTCTTTGTTTTTTGCATGATACAGTTAGGGTGACAGGAACTTAGCAAGTTGAGGTGGTGAGCGGTTGGGAGCCTACTAGCAGAGTAGCAGGGAGAGAGGATTGTTTATTTGTGATTTAATTTGTTGCTTTCAGTATGTGTTCTTTTGTATTCAAATGTGCCTGATTTCTGTATTGACCAGCATACGTTATTCCCCAGGCAGAAACACAGGGGGTACCTTCCTCTGTTGCAGGGATTCTGCTCATACACAGAACTGTGCACAGAGACCCAGGACATCAGTAAATTGTGGTGGACCAAAATACTCACCTAGGTACCTAGAACCCCTAACCGACTAGCATCAGTGTCACATTAGCTCTTCGTCCTATAGCAAAGGTACCAATGATTAGACAATGCAGAACATGTGACTTAGGTTACTCTCAGGAATGGTGGGAATCAAGAACACTCTTTCATTATATTCTCATACAAGTCCACAACATGGGTAAAGAAAGAGTCACGATAAAGTTTTAAATATTTATTTTATCGATGTGCTCTAAGATGCAGTATTTTGCGAGCATATGCAGCCATATGGTTAAAAATAATACGATCAGCATTGTTACAATTCCATAAAACACAAAAGGAGAAATCATACTATAATGATGGTGGGAACAGGTTATGTAGCACCTTGTAGGCCGCCCTCCCTAACTAGGAACTATGGGGCATATTATCAAGTAAGGGTGTTACATTATCGCCGCTTTTATCGGCAGGAAACTATCTTCACATCTAACATGGGCTTCGATTGGAATTCATAGAGCATATTATCAAGCCCATTATCGCTGTTTTATCTGCAGTTTCCTGCCGATAAAAGCGGTGATAATGTAACGCCCTTACTTGATAATATGCCCCTATGTTTTATAAAATATAGAATGTCTCTTAGTCCTGAATGGGGAACCCTATACCTCCAAGATCAGCAGAAGTGAATCACATCAGGATCTGCAATAGCTCTCTGTCTCTCTGGAAACGGGCTTCCTTCAGAGTGTCTAAATCATGGATGCAGTGTGATATTAAAGACGCCAGGATTTCAGCTAGCTGCAGCTGCGTGCATGTTATTTCTTGTGCATGAGTCGATCAGCCCGAACAACTCCGAACATTGTTTTCATAACCTTGGAGACTTCAGCACTCACTGTGCAGACTAAGGTCGGACTGTAAGTCTAGGGACGTTGAAACCAAGCCCTTCTCATGTGAAGCAATTCACGCAGCCTAACTTACAACAATAGTTACATATAGTGTCTTGTGCAAAAGCAGCAAAAAGTTAAAATGGCGTTTAAACTTCTAATAAGCCTATGCTAGCATAGCAATGTGTGCAAGTAAGGCCCTGCCCTCACTACACCTCGTGACCTGATGGCTTCACCACAACACAAGGCCCTTAGAAGTTGGACGTAGAATGTGAAAGGCCTCTGTATTTGGAATAAGCACACTGTAGTACTTTAGTATAGACGTAGGCACACTCCACATGTAAATCATTTGCAGGAGACTCACCTTAAAAGGAATCACTGTAAAACCCTAGATAGATTTGGATACACATTGTTCCAAAGCTGGATTTTACAATTAGTAGCTACCTGTCTTCCTTTACCCATCAAATGGTTTAGCATTCATGGGCCACCAGCCCCCTGGTTTACTGAGAGGCTCAAGAATGAAAAAGCTAGATGTAAAACTCTAGAAAGACAATGGAGAAAACATTATATGCCTGATGATAAACTGGCCTATAAAGAGGCCATAAGGGACTACCATACTCTTTGCAGAACAGCTCGAGCTGAGTATGTTTCTCTCAAAATATCTCAAAATCAGAAATGCACCAAGACCCTTTTCAAAGTGGTTAAAGAACTATCCGGGTCGGAAAGTCAGACTACCCCTCTTGTCCTTAAATGAAATGCAATGTGAAGATCTGGCCTACTACTTTGTGAGCAAAGTCAAAAAAATATATTCTGCACTGTCCAGTGACAATCTGTTAAATACTTTACACCCGGCCGTTACCACCCCTAATGCAACTAGTGCCACGGTGTTGGAGATGCATAGGAATACTAAGTCCATCAACAAACTGGGAGTGTGGTCTCTCTTGGAAGCGAGCTCTTTCAACCAGCTTCTGGAAAGCATTATATATGGCTCGCCTTGTGACTTACTTCCTATCTAATTGTTGAAACAGCTTGAGTCTCCTATATGTGTGCTAATTATGGATCTCCTTAATGCCTCCTTACAGGAGGGTGTGGTCCCTTCAGAATGGAAACATGCCATGGCACTCCCTCTTTTAAAGAAGGCCAACGCAGATCCTACTGAGCCATCTAATTTTTGCCCTATTTCACTGCTTCCAGCTTTTTCCAAAATTCTTGAAAAACATGTGAACTCCCAGTTGTCCTCTTTTGTTGAGTCCCAGAGCTTCCTCCACATTTCTCAATCGGGCTTTAGAACTGGGTTCTCCACTGAATCTACTCTGCTAGGAGTCACTGAAATGCTGCGACACCGACTGGATCTTGTTGACACAGTGGCCCTTATTTTACTGGACCTGAGCCCCATATTTGATAAGGTGTCTCACACTATTTTGTTGAGCTCTGCAGTCCTTGGGTCTTAAGGGCTTAGCTCTTCAATGGCTCCACTCCTTTCACACTAACTGCACGTTTCAGGTTTTCTCTCCCACGGCCAGCTCTAAACCCCATCTGTCCCCTTACGGAGTGCCACAAGGGCTCTGTGTTGAGCCCTTTGTTGTTTAATGTTTACGTTCGTCCACTGGCAGATGTTGCCGAAGAGGCTGGGTTGTCCCTATGTTCTTATGCTAATAACACATAGATAATCTTCTCCCTCTCTCCATCTAAAGAATCTGAATCATCGGCTCTCCAGTCGGGTTTGCAGAAAATTGCATCTAAGATGTAAAATAATCTATTCAAACTTAATGGAGGAAAAACTGCGGTTATTATTCTAAGGAAGCAACAAGATCTCTGTGGCCCCAGCATTGGCCCCCTGAAATGGATGCCTTACCTCAGCCTGTTCATCTGGTTCGAAACCTGGGCATTATCATCGATGACCATTTGTCGATGACACAACAAGTCACAAAGGTGGCATCAAATTTTTTCACCATTCTTAAATGATTAAAGAAAATTCTTTGTCTGCTACCCCCCTCCACTCAGAGAACAGTAGCCCAGGCCCTTGTCAATCTAGGCTAGACTACGGCAATGTTCTCTATTTGGGCTCTAATAAAGCTCTGATACAAAGACTGCAGGTGGTGAAAAATGCAGCTGCCAGGCTGCTCTGCCATGTTCCTAAGACTGCGCCTATATCTGGCTTCCTTTGTGATCTTCATTGGCTAAAGGTGGAGAATTGTATCAGATTTTTAAAAAACTGGTCTGGTCCACAATATCTTCAATCTTTAGCCCAATTCTTTACACCCTCATGTCCCCTGTGCTCCGCTGGACAGTCTAAGTTTACTGTCCTCAGAATCAAACGTATGCGAATGCGTGTTCGGTTCTTTTCTTACTTAGGACCATCCCTATGGAACTCTTTCCCCTTTTCATTACGAAAGGAAACCGTTTATGAGAGATTTCGCAGATGTTTGAAAACATGGCTGTTTAATCTGTAATGTTTTTGTTCCCTTTTTCTCACCTACCAGGCTGGTGCCAGGAAACCCCTCGGGGTAGCTGTGCACCCTATACATTTAAATAACATGACATAACATAACATTGTTGGTGCACGTGGGGTACTCGTCTGGCTCCAGGGGGTTGATATTCTCTGCAGGAAATCCATATGCTTTAACTCATTTCAGACATTGACCGACACCATAGGCAGATATGCCGCAATGATTGGTAGATTGGAGGGGAGTACTCTAAATATCTGCTTAGTCTATGTGTTCCCCACACTGCATGCACCGATGTTTTCTGTGTTGGGTCCTCTACTCTTGGAGCTCTCACCCGGGATTCTAGTCTGGGGGGATATGAATGATGTGTTAGATCAGGAGCTGGATTGTAGTGGCAGGGGTGTCGTTTGGGAGAATCCCTGGCACATTGCGGGACTTTATGTCGGCATGGGGATTGGTAGATATCTGGCACAAACAGAATCCAGTGGAGGACATTTCACACACCTGTCTGCCGTCTTTCACTCCTGGTCTATCTTCTTACACAGACTGTCCAGGTAGGTGATTTTAGAGCTGCTAAGCACAGAGCACGCGGGGATTCTGATCATTCACTAGTGGAGACACAGCTTGATGGTCCGGTTTCAGACTTTGTGCTGCCCCCTAGGGTTGATCCATGGTATTTGAAACACTAACGTTTAAACCCTGTATGAGAGATCGAGCGGACCTCTACCTTAAGAGAATGAGGGGTCGGTTGAGTTGGCCTGCATGCGGTGGGAGGCATTCAAGGCAGTGATTCAAGGCCATGCACAGGCCTTGAATGGTGGAATACGGAAAGAGTGTAAATTGAAGTGCATGGCTCTGGAGCATGACTGTGGTCTGCTGGAGACTTTTCTTGACAAATAGGGAATCAGTCTTTCCCTCACTGCATCATCGCTGCATTTGGAGTAGCATGAACTGAGGGCACTGATTGAGGACTGCGCACTCGCTTGTGCGCTTGCAACCGAACACCACCTGTATAATGTCGGGGACAATGCCAATAAGTTGCTGGCAGGGCTAGAGAGATGGGATAGGGGACAGGACTGGGTATAGAGATCATTGATGGCAACTGGAAGTTGCAAACAACGGGCGAGGTGATCTCTGAAACATTAGCTAGATCTTAAGAGGCCCTCTATATTCCTGTGACCACTAAGTCAGGAGCGGACTGTGCTGACTTTCTGAAGGACCTGGCCCTTCTAACAATTACAGATGAGGACCGAGACACTCTTAAGTATGGTAATAAGATTCTTCAGGCCAGGGAAAGCTTTGGGGCCAAATGGTCTGCTGGTTGAATTATATAAATGTATGATTGATAAAATCGGGGTTCCTGATAGCGCAACTAGTAGGGCGCCTCCCAGAGGACTAAAAAACCGCTGTGTCGGAGATTATTCCTGTGAAGAACAAACAGCAACTGAGTGCAGGTCTTACAGACCTATTTCCCTGCTCATTTTTGAGACTGAGGTCCTGGCAAAGGCCCTGGGGCTCGCACTAAAATCTCAGACTCCTTTCATGGAATGCTGCATTTAACTTAGGCCTCCTTTATTGAACCAGTGGTTTTGCTGTCCTCAGATGCTAATATGGCGTTTGATAGTGTAGAGTGGAATTATTTATTCACTATGCTGAAAAGACTGGGCTTTGGACCAACATTTATCATCTGGGTCAGGCTCCTATATGTAGGCACCCTGGCGCACATGCGCCTCAATAATACAGTGTACTGAGTCTTTGCCCTCCGGAATGACATGAGACAGGGATGTCCATTGTCCCCTAGGCTCTTCACTCTTAAACTTGAGACCCTGGCTGCGTGGGTTAACCAGGACCCTCTCATATGGGGTATTCCAGTCAATGAGGAGTGGGATGAGAGGATCTCTCTCTACTCTGACAACGTTTTGATATATGTTACGATGTCAACCTTCTCAATTGACAGAATCCTGCAAATTATTTGCATATTTACCGATTATTCTGGATATTAGATCCATTGGGAGAAGTCCTTAATAGACCCGCTTGAGGGAGGGACTCCGCAATTGCCCTCGAGTTGCACAGTTTGGGTGGCATTAGGTGGCTTTAAATGTTCGGTAGTGCATGTCAAAAGTCAGGCACAGGCTTTCGTTGACACAAACCTGCTCTCGCAATTGGACCGGTTCCATAGGGATGCCAAACACTAGTGGGCACTCATGCTCTCCTTAATGGGCCAGGAAGCCTTACTGACAATGATTACCCTCCCGCACCTCCTGTACATTTTGCGTAATATGCCCTTTAAGATCCTACCAGATTTCTTTCAAAAGATAGACGGCGAAATTCATCTCCTGTTGAAAGATGATGACACTTCATGTATAGCCCTGAGTAAGTTGCAAAGAGGGGTTTATGATGGGGGTCTGCCGGTGCATAACATTCTTAAATATTAATGGGCCACGCAATTTGTAGCGGTTAACGATTGCGTTTTTGTTTTTGTGGACTGTGAGGAACCCGCTTACTGAGAAGACAAGATCGCCATGGACAAGAGGTGTTACCTCCCAGTTCTGTATTGTAGAAAGTTCGGGCGGACCCTATCTACTCCTACTCAAACTGTGGTACAGGTATGTAGAGAGGAACTAAGTATTTAGGATGGGAGGGTAAATTAACTGAGATGATGGCACTATGGGACAGGGATCTCTTAAGCACAGTTGGAGGACTGAAGGCCTTCACACAATGGGGATTGCTCGGTTTGGAATGGTTTGGCGATGTGTGTAGGGACAGGCTTTTGTGTCCTTCAAGGTCCTACAACAAGAGTATGAATTTGAGGACTCGTAACAGTTCTGCCATTTGCAGGTGGGTCATGCTCTGCAAAGTCACATCCGGGAAGGGGAGCACCTGCTTGAAGCAACCCCACAGGACAACCGCCTGCTCACTAGTCCCATGACAGAAAAAGCTATTTCACTCATATATAGAAAATTGGTGTGCATCTCCCGGATCCCTTGGTGGAGATGAAGGAAGCTTGGGAAAGAGACCTAGGCACACTTAACAATGACAATTGGGTTGAGGCCATTCAGGGTCCAGGTAGATGGCAATCAGAATGCATTTACACTTAAAGATCCTGCATAGGGCATACTATTCTAGAACACGGCTACATCAAATTGGGCGGGCGGTCAGCCCGCTTTGCTTGAGGGAATGCGAACAGGACGGAATTTTTTTTAATGTGGTGTGGAACTGCCCCATAATACAAGGCTGCAGGGTAGAGATCACAATTATATTGGTACAGGTCGCAGGACTGGAGGCCCCCATGAAGGCCAAATTGCACCTCCACAATATCACAGGAGGGGGAGGGGTGGCCCTGTTATTCCAAGATATGGCTGTCCCTCGCTTCAGGGCTGGCTAATTGCACCCCACAACCCCCTCCCCCATCCCCCGGGTAGAAAACTTAGTGTGGATGCAAAGGAAGAAAGAACAAGCTTGGGCAGATGGTTTACAAGAGGAATGTTGTTTTACAGCACAACTCTCTATAAGAATCAGAAGGTCAGGTGATAGAAGATATCCTTATGGGAGAAATGCGCCCACCTACCTATAAAGAAGAGGCATGAAGACAATAAAGCAAGACAATAATACAATGGAGAATGAACTAAGATAGAGGACGTGATAGAAGTAGAATCTGATCAGCTTCAAGAATTGCAAAGAATTCAGACTGGACGATCCAACGGGGCTGGACATCTAAGGTCCATGAATATGGTTCCGCCCTTCCCATGAGGAAAAGTGATCTTCCTTCAGATTTTGATAACTTATTGAAAAATTCTACTGTAACCAAAATGTGTACTCTTCTTTTTACAAACAATGAAGACTATCAAATACTTTGCCAAGACAACACAAAAGAATTCAAATTACACCCAGAATACTATGTTATGGATAAACTAATCAAATAATTTACCATTGAACTTGACAAAATAGTGTAGTCAAATAAACAGACAGGTACATCAAAATCCAAGAAACAGTGGCTTATCTTATAAGAGAGGTTCCTGGGCTCAGCAAGGAATATGTTACATACTTTGTACGTGCACCTTGATTCAAATTAGAATAGGTATCTTTGCAAATAAATTTCCTGATATCAGAGAAGATTCAAATGAGAGGTATCCCAAGGTAGAGAGAATATTTCAAATTGGCCAATTGACCCCAGCTGACTTTGTTTAAAAGATAGCAACACGGTTAAATGGCAAGATATCACCAAAAATTGGACACAGGGTAAGGACACAGGATAAGTACCTGCAAAAATTTCAGATTTGCCCAGTAATATACTAACATTTTTGTAAGCATTAGTTCCTAGGAAAACTATGCAATGGACAAAGTCATTAAATGCCAAACAGGAAAGGACGGAATCTGTACCTGCATTTTATAGTAGAATATTGAAAATATTCACAGTGGGTGGATGCATCAGCTGAAAGGCAGCCCAGGTTTTAGTAACTGTTTTGTTATATCTCCTTGTGTTTGCTTTGTGTGCCATAAGTTTGGCAGGGTTTGCCCAGACGTGGGTCTCCCGCTCATTTTGCCACTGGATGATGAGGGGTGCTACCTCGAAACTGGTCGGGCTGGAGTGTTCCCATTATGAACAGGGTCAAGACTGAATTGCATAATTGCTAGGTCTGAACTTTGGTCTGAACTTTGGTGGCAAAGTGAGCTAAAGAACGATAATGGATTCAACCCAGATCTGATAGTGACTGGGGGTGACTGAGGGTGATTGTTTGAAAAGTTTCAGCTCTCCAACCATCATCTCCTTATGTTTGCTGTTTTGTTCAGGGCCTCCAAGATCCAATTAAAACTTCAATAACCCAATCTATAGCATGTTGGGCAGTTAAGCCATTGAGTGAAATATTAGCTAAAGCGCATTACTCTGTTGAGGAATTAGAAAATGACAAGTTAAATAAGGATAAGAAACGTAAAGAACCGAAGAGGAGAGTGCTAATACAGCAGCTACAAAGAGGCAGGGGACAATAAGGGATTGATTTAGGGGAGGCAGAGTTACAGGGAGAGGGTACTCTACCTGTCTACTTCTGGAAAAAATGCAGGAACATGCTACAATTGTGGGGACCCAAATCATTGGGGTTGATAGTGTCTCAACCTACATAACAACAGAGGAAGGTCTGTTCCCTGAGGTAGGGAAAGAGGCCTGCAGTGCATCGCTGACATATATCGAGACCCAACAAGGTCAGAAAC
This sequence comes from Lissotriton helveticus, assembly GCF_964261635.1. Lineage (NCBI taxonomy): Eukaryota > Metazoa > Chordata > Amphibia > Caudata > Salamandridae > Lissotriton > Lissotriton helveticus. The sequence continues at coordinate 776,983,231 of NC_136059.1, read as the reverse complement.
ATCAAAAGTGGCTGAAAGACAGGCACATTTTTTGACCAGAGAAATAATAGTTATCAAATTGTTACCATCACTGAGTATGACTTTAATTATGTCTCATAGGGCTCTCATAAGGGTGTCCAAGAGGAGAAGGGGAATGAATGGCCATACCAGTAGATTCAAGCAGAACATTTGTTGAAGCCCATGTACAAGGAAGGAGAATAACATTCCTTTTGGACACTTTTGCCACTAGTTGCTCTATCTCGAAAAATGCAATCCCACCTCTACTCTTCTTGGGGCATACCAACACTTCAGTGGGATTCTTTAACATTCCTGTTTCTAGGGCTATCAATACACCCCTGACATATCCTACCGGGTCTGGTGGCTTAGTGGAATAATGTGTTCACTTTAGGGGCCTGTGTTTGACCACATGGTCACAGGTTCAAATCCCGGTGGGTTCACTCAACCTTTTATCCTTCTGAGTTCCATAAAATGAGAACCATTGGGTTGGGTAAAAATAAACATCTGTTATTCAGCGCCAAAATGCCTACGGATGAACATGTGCTTCACAAATACACGTTATATGATGTTATTACTGATGCTCTCTCTTTTGTTATCACTGCTAAGTGTACTCTGAATTTCTTGGGAATAGTTTTACAGACTAAGTTGTCAATTATGATGTTGTTCGAAAAGGCTCGAATCGGATTCGGGTCTGCCAAATGTGATTCGGAAAGCTTTACGAATGACCAATTACGATGTTCGGAAAGCGTTCAGACTTTACGAGTTGTTTCTGAATGGCATTTGGAGGAACTAAGTCATTTGGAGCCAACTTGTACAGGTCTACGGACCATGTTTCCAACCGATCTATTACGATGTCGGATTCGGACAGCCTTTCCGAATCGGTCTGTCCGACACAGAATGTCTGTCAAAATCTGACTTTGAGGGCCCATAGCAGGCCCCCCTTCACACAGAGCCTTCCGACCATGCACAGTGTGGCAATTTTCCCCACCCACCCATTTCTTCAATGGGAGCCTGTGTATTTGGTTGGAACACAAGCACTCATTGAGGTCAATGGAAGTATGACTGAATGGTATCCGGAGCCACTCAGAAACAAATACGGGCATTCTTGGGAATGGCTAAATATGGCAGACAATGGATACCAAACTTCTCGCTGACATCTAAACCATTACAAGGACTCATCTTCAAGGAAGTTTCTGTCCCAATCCCTTGGGGAAAAGAAACGCATGATAGCTTTCTCGCTATTCGCCAAGCATTGTGTGATGCACCAGCTCTAGGAATGCCTAATTATGAGAAAAAGTTTCATTTGTTCATACATGAAAGGAATGGTTGTGCACCGACAGTCCTAACACAACAGCAAGGGGACTATAAACACCTGTGTGCTTATTTTTCTGCTACCCTTCAATCAGTAGCTATGGTATTTCCTGCTTGCCTCCGTGCTTCTGCAGCAGTGGTGGTTTCACTGCAGCAAGTAGAGACCCTGATACTGGGAAACAAGTGTCATATTTATTTACCTCATTCTGTTGAATGTTTACTAAACAATACCCGCACCCAGCATTTGACAAATGGTAAACTTGCTCATTAAAAATTGAGACTATTATCACCATGTTATTCTGCATAGTTTTGAACCCTTCCACATTAGTACCCACCACTTGTCAGAATGTACAGATGCCTCATGATTGTATTTTGATTACTGAAGAAGTCACCACGTGTCAAATAGATCTCAGAGACACACCTATTATTGAGAGGGATGGAGATTTGTGGTTTGAGGAATTATGTTTTAAACTAGCAGATGGCACTAACACTGCCGTACACGCTGTGACTACATTCAAAACTGGAGTTGAGACATATAAAATTGTCTGTGCAAGCAGCAGGGATAATAGCCCTAGCCAGAGCAGGTGAATTGGGTAATGGGGTATTGGTAAACGTCTTTACAGACACCCAGTATGTTTTTGTAATGTTGTACAATTTTGGTAAATTGTGGTAAGAGAGGGGTTTTCTCACATTGCAAGGGCAGAAAATACAACTTTGTTTATTGATTGTCAAACGTCTTATCACTTAAGCTTTGACTACAAAGGTATCCATAATAACATTTTCAGTCCATAAAAATAATGTAGATGATGTTGTAAAAGGAAATTCAGTCGCTGATTCAACTACCAGAGAAACAGCACAGCAAAGTACTTCCTTAATGTATGTGTATTTTTCATTCTCTGCAGACAAAATAAAGAAATAAGATGAATATTATGATTTCAACGGTTTGCCAAGTAAAGCCACTGGAATCAAGCTATCCTGGCTGATATGGGCTGAAACCCCGAAACTGGTCCTAGGATGCTTGTTTCCAGTCCAGGGAGGACCTGGCTTGGCAGTTCGGGCTGGACTGTTCCCATGGGGCACAGGGTCAAGACGGATTTGCATATGGCTGGGTTCAAACTGGAATGGCATGGTGAGCAAAAGAATTGATGGATTTAGGCCCAGATCTCTGTACTGGGGTGAATGTATGACATTGTTCTGCATTCTGTCCATCAACTGTTGTTTTTGCATACAGCCACCAAGGCTGAGCAAGAAAGCTGGGACAGGACTAAGAAATTAGTAGGCAGTATTTAGAAAGAACATGAAGGGAGAACAATGTTACGAGGTATTGTTGTTAAGCCTATGGTATATAGTATACGTGGCCCAGCACATTTAGGGAGAGATGCTATGACCTCACGGTTTTCCAAATGGTGGAACAATGGCAAATTCGGAAAGGAATCTGAAAGCATTTGCAAAACCTATATGACATAACACAGAGAAAGGAATGCCCCAGGACATTTTGCTTCATCTAGGCACTTTTCTGACACCTCCAGATGGACTTTCTAGATAAATATCAGACGAATAAATATCGATATGTGTTGGCGGTGGTCTGCCTTTTCTCAGGCTGGGTGAAATAATACCGAATGAAGAGAAATAGTGCGTTAACAGTAGACAAGGGTTTACAAAAGGAACTGTTTCCAAGGTTTAGGTCGCTCAGATTATTGTCATTGGACAACGGGCCACATTTTACTAATGAGGTCAAAGAACAAGTGACCCAAGCCTTGGCCATCAAACAGAAGTTTCATTGCTTATATCAACCGAAAGCAGCTGGGGCAGTCAAAAAGAGAAATGGTATCCCAAAGGACAAAATAGCAAAGATATGCGCAGAAAGCCAACTAACATGGGTGGATGCCTTCTCATTAGTCATAATAAGTATGCGTAGCCCCATGAGCTATTCAACCTGTATGAATTTCCATGAGACTGTGACTTGTAGATGGATGTCTTTCTGGGTGTGAATCAACATGCTGCCACTGTACAAATGACAGATGATTTAATGAGAGACTATTGAATTGAATGAACCAAAAGACTGCATATTCTTCACAAGCAGGTGAAAGAAGCCCTTCCCCAACCCCTGACAGAAAAAGAACCCAGACCTGAAGCCTGGTAAGTGGATTGTGGTGAAGAATTTTCATAGAACTAAATGCTTGCGGCAGAGGATAAAGAGCCCTGCTCATGTTCTGCTAGCCACCAACACGCTGGTCAAGTGCTGCAGATACAATAACTGGATCTATTCCTCGCATGTGAAGAGGTCCTCTTCGCCGACAAGTGAAGAACAGTCTTTTGAAAGGACAGATTTGGTGCATCCACCGCAAACCGTTAAACCATGTTATAACTTGAGACCTTGAGTGTCTTCTAAATCCAAACAACTTAGTTTTCTACAGGATTTGGAGCCTCGCAAGTGCTGGTAACCTCTGGAGGCCTTGTGACACAGAAAATGAAACATTTGGGACACGGATAGGAAATGCATGGAAGAACAAACTGCTCTCTAGACCATTATGCAGATTAATTGTTCTAGTCCTGCTAATGATAACCATATTCTGCTCCGTGTAATATATGAAACTTATGCTATAGAGATACCAAAAAGAACAAAAACAGACAATTACTTGGATTTATATAAACATCATGTCAACAAATACCAAGATCATGTGGTGGTACAAATTATGAATGCATAACCATAAAAAACTGAATGTCTCAAACTTTTGGATATGTATGCAAATGCTGAGGTAAAAAGAGGTTCCCATCTATTACATAGGCCATTATCATTTAATGCATCATGTTATGCCTTTAGATCCCTACTTAGGACTTACCTTTGGGACATAGCAAAGAAAGGTTAGAACATCCACAATAAAAACACTGTCCGGATATAACAGGCAAATAACCATGTCTTGAGGGTGTATTGAATGGGCAATTTCAGGAAATAGGGAAGAGAAGCCCTTGATAATAAATAAAAGCACATCATAGCTAATTTCTAGACTTGATCTGGAATGATACAGGTACCTTTAAAGCTGAAAATGAAACTAGTGGATAGTCTATGCTTAATAGATGAAGGAAGAGTGGAACTTGGATAAGTGATTGTGAGCAGTACTTTAATATAGGTAACATCTCCTCCTTGACCTATCCAATATATTTAGGGAAGCAAGTATACTTTATATGGGGGGGTAAAGGCCTATTCACGGTTGCCAAAAGATTGGAATGGTTCCTGCTATTTAGGATGGGTATTTCCTACTATGCAGGATCAGTCAAAAGACCATTTACAGAAATATATATTTTCAAAATCCAAGTCTGTAGTCAATTGGAAAAGAAGAGTAGACTAGACAGATACAGCAGCACAAGAGGCTAGTGAAATTGGGACGGGAATAGTACAGATGTTAGGAATATCTGTTAATTCTAGACATATAAGGCAATTAGGTAGATTATTGGAGGCTACTGTAAACAAAACCTCTGAAGCATTGGAAATCTTAACTGTAGAAATGGTGGCTATGAGGACCATGGTTCTACAAAATATGATGGTTCTAGAGTTTGGCTAAATGGGGTAGAGTCTGTAGAATGATTAAAACAGTCTGTCGTACCTATGTTCTGGACAATACTCCAAATGTGTATAAGGCTCCTGGGACTTTACATGATATTGGCCATCAAATACATGAGGGAACAGAGAGAAGAAAGTGGGATGACATCAATCAATCATTCAGCATTTGTATAGCACAGCACTGCCACCCATTGGGGTATCTTGGTGCTGTGGGTGCGACGTCACCCTCAAAGAAATCAGGAGAGAGGGCAGAGAAATGAGCAGAAAAAGCAGACAGAGAGCAGAAAATTGCAGAGGAGGCACAAACAAAGGGCAGTAAGTAGACAGGCAGCAGACGGTAGCGGAATGGGGGCAAGCTGGACAGGAGACAGGGGGAGCTGGCACGAGGACCTGATCAATGTGGTCCTGTTGCAGCCTCCATTAAGTAGGTCCTAGGGGAGGGTGGGCTGCTGGGTGGCGGGAGGAGGGAAACGGCAGAGGAGGACAACAGCAGGAAGAGAGAAGTCACAAGCAGAAAAAGGCAAAGTAAAGGGCAGAAAACAAGCTGAAAAAACAAATAAAAGAGGGCAGAAAAACAAGCAGGAAAGGCAGAGACAATGAGCAGAAAAGGAAAAACAGAGGACAGAGAAACTAGGAGAAAAGGCAAACCAGAGGCCCGGGGAACAAGCAGAAAATGCATAACAGAGAGCAGAAACACTAGTTGAGGAGGCACAAACAGATGGTAGCATGTAAACAGGCAGCCAAGGGTAGTGGACTGCGAGTAAGCTAGACAGGAGACTGTAGCAGAGTGAGCTGACACAAGGACCTGCATGTACCAACTCCCCCAGGACATTTGGTCCCTATTTGGAAATTGGGGATCGTGGCTGTTAAATAGTCACCTTATCGATATATTGTATATTGTTTAATATGCCTTCATGCCATCAAATGTGTATCGTAAAATGTACAGTAAAGAAATGGCCTGAAAATAATTCTATCATGTTGTCATAAAGAAAAGAGAAGTTGAAGTAGACAAAATATTGGCAATATATGTGGAATAGATTTGAACAAATGGTTGAAAATTAGTTCAAAAGGGGAGGATTGAGAATGAACACTGCATTAGCAGGTGCCGATTTTAAAACCCATATTATTCAATGTCTAACTTTTGTAGAACTGTGAAAGATATACAGCCTGATTCATCATTCTCCCGTTTTGCGAGCCCCTAATAGCGATTCATAAGGAATCGCTATTAAGGACTTGCAAAACGTGATTCATGTAGGAATTGCAAAAAATATTGCGAATCCTACATGTTCCTTATTTGCGATTAGCAAAGGCCCATAGGAATGCATGGGGAGTTATTCCTTATTTGCGATTAGCAATTAGCTAATCGCAAATAAGGATGCAATTTAAAGGGTAGCACCCCTGAAATGTAATCTACATCGGTGTGGCGCACACACATGTCCAAAGGACATGTGTGTGTGTAACATGCAACTTAGAAAATGCATTTAAATGCATTTTTCTAAGTTTTTGCTATTTACCGAGAGGTCTGACCTCTCGGTAAATAGCGGCCCAAAGTTGCAATTTCGCAATTTTAAAATGATTCATGGATTGCATTTAAGGAATGTCAAATAGAGATTCCTTAAATGCAATTCTTCGCAAATGTGCGAATTCTTTAATAGCGAATTTTGCATTTGGGATGATGAATCCCAAATGCAAAATTTGCACTCGCAAAAGGCAAGATTCTGAGAATCTTGCCCCTTTGCAAGTGCAATTTAGCTTGATGAATCAGGCTGATAGTGTGCTAAACTCAGAAACACCCTTGCACGTTTTCAAGTTTCTCATTAAAACTTTATCTTCTGTGAGCCCGTGTGTACTCTTAAGCAAATGTTTAAACTAACGTCCTGAGCTAGATAAGTTTGTATATTATAAGCCTGAACCGAACATTTCTTATCTTGTTTGTATGGGCATGTGTAACTGTTTCAGTCGCGCTACCCAACACAGCTGAAAAATTGGCCCTCTGGGTGGAACTAACCTTGCTCTCTTTGTTATCTCTGTTAAACATTATTCAGAGTTTGTTTGAGCCTTTCAAGCAATGCCGCATTTAGAAATAAATAAGCTTATTCATGTTAGCCAGTTTCCTTACAAGTGTATAAAAGTCAATGTGAAATTGATGTAAGGCGCAGTTGCTTGGGTACTGGTTGTTCCGTAACTTTCAAACTTAAGTGTTAAAGAAATATTTTGTTGCTCATTTCTAGAAACTCTGCCTAAATAGTTCATATGGCGTGGCATCCCCTATGTGTTTTGGGCTCATCTCGTCCATCCCCACCTCCTCTTTAGTACCACTGATGCAGTTCCAAAAAACAGGAACTGTCCTAATGGTAAGTCATATGTGAGCGGAAGTTCCTCAATGAATTGAAGCTTTCCACTGATATATAAGTCATCCAGTGTTCAAATTCCTAGTTCTGATCAGCTCAGTAATTGATTCTGGGCATCTGCATGTAAGAGATTTGACATTCAGTCAAGAGGCAACTCTGGCAAATAGGAGGTCTCCATTCTAGTTTTCTGCAGCTATCATGTTGAACAGTGTTTGACCACCATCAGTGATGGCGTGGAGGTCCTCAGCATAATCTCTCACTAATGTGGCACCCATTGCATTTGTGCTGCTTAATAGCATGCCTCAAAATCCGAGGCCACAAGGCCACCGTTATGGGTTGGGCAATCAGAGTTTCGTGAGCACCATCTGGCGTGACCCTCATTCCTAATCTGGTGTATGAGTAATGTGTGTCGGTCCTTGAATTTACTTCTGGGTATTATTATGGGAAGTGTAGGGAAATAGTGCAACAGCCTAGGCAGTGCTATCATCTTAGAAATCAGCACTCTACCCATCACCAAGAGGGGAGGCATCCTCCAGAACCCTATTGCTGTGTGGAGAGTCGCAATTGCTTTCCCAACATTTCCCTCCAGGATGTTGAGTTCATTCCTATAGAGCTGAACGCTTCAAGTATCTAATAACACCTGCTCCCACAGGAGTCCCCTAAAGTCCGGCGCATCCTGCTCCATGGATTGTAAGGGAAGCATTATGTCTTTTTCCAGTCTTGTCCGTCATGTAGGGCAGTATAGTAATTCCTGACAACTTGTACATTTCAATTTGAATATCAGCTCTCCTTGCCCGTTTGTCCTCCAGTTCTAGGATTTGCAACCCTCTCTTAGTCAGATTGGCCAGCACGGCTAATAGCATTCCTACTTGTCGCAGTCCACATGTGCACTGACCATGTATTCTTTGCAGTTGAACTTCAAAAAGCAAGAAGTGCTTGATGGAGAGTCGGGTTGTCATGCCTGTCTCGTTCCTGTTGTCTGGGTGTATGTTCCTGTGTGAGGACCTTGTGTATGAAAGTTTCTCAGACCCCTCCTGCATTTACTATGCATTGCCCCTAATCATCATTTCAAAAACTTCCTATTCTGTAAGAGCAGAGAAGGACATATTCACATTCTCTGCAAAGTGTTGCCCAATCTCCTCCCCTATTGTGTGGCAATAAGTCAGACCATCTAACTTTTCAATTTTAAGTTTCCATGTGGGAATGCTAGATGGAGTTGGCACCTAGGCTAGTGTCAGGAGGAGTGGATCATGGTCCGATATGGTTCTAGCCAGATATTCAGGGTTAGTTACTAGCATGTTTACGGTTGGTGTGCATGGAAAGGTGGCCAAGCATTCATGTAGATCATGCAATGGGGAATGAAAGGAGTAGTCTCTGTCGCTCAGGTGCATCAGTCTCCATGTGTCTAGTAGCTCCCCTTGCTTTTGCCTGCTTCAAAACGTATTCGCTATTCGTATCAATGGGGGGTCTCTGAGTGGTGGATGCAAACGATCCAGTACAAGGGACAATTTGTCAGAAAATCTAGCCAGGTCTGTGTTGGGTGGCAAAGCAATACCTCGACCCACACTAAAAAGTATGAACTGTTTACGTCCTAGCACCCAAATGCACCTGCATGGAGGAATCTACCCATGAAAGAACAAACCCAGCAGAAAGGAATGACGGCAGTGGCAGCTACAGTGAGTATCGGCACCTCCAACATAATGTCACATCAAGCAGAGTGTGGGAGATTCACAAATGTGACAGACTAGCATCTGGACTCACATTCTACTCTACATGCTCTCTCCGGAACTGATATGCCAAGAGCCACACCGTGATCAGCGGATGGCTTGTGCTGAGGGCAACAAAACGATTTGACTCCCATTGGACATTGTGGCAACAGAACAGCTGCTGGGGCATGCCGTTGCTGCACACTGGAGGGATTGTTGGGGTGTGGGTCCCACACCTGTGGTTCAATGCTACTCTTAAGCTGACAGCTTGACGAGCTAGACAGCCAGGGCTTGTCTCCACTGACAGAGGCTAACACCCAACCAAAGTTACTTATGCGACTTACTCATGAGTTGTTTATTGTTCTACTTAATTTGGATGGGGTGCACGTTCCCTTTTTATCCAGGGGGGAGGAGAGAATTTACTGCTGGGATCCAATGAACTGATAGACTCTTACATTACACTACCGTCCAGAAGGAGAAGGCCCAGTGGGAATTACCTGACATCTCTTATAGCCATTCGCAATATTTATAATTTTTATTATTATTATTATTTGTATATGGCGCACAAATCATCCCCAGAGGGATCTCTCGGTGCCCGGAATGCAGACAACGCTGTACAGAGTCAGTATACTCAAAATAGCCATGTTTTTAGTTTCTTCTTAAAGGCCGTAAAAGTGGGACAGATCCGGAGGTCTTCTGGTAGTGCATTCCAGTACCTGGGGGCAACATGAGAGAAAGCACTTCCCCCCATCCTAGCCTTTTTGATTCTAGGGATTTGGAAAAGCTTATGGCCACTAGATCTTAGCTGACGGGTTGGGGTGTACCATAGTAATTTTCTCCTTAGATATTCAGGTCCTAGACCGACCAGAGCTTTAAAGACCAGACAAAGGAGCTTAAAAACTGCTCTTTTCCTTATTGGTAACCAATGCAGCTCATTCAATAAGGGGGAAGAGGGGGTGCATAAGGGTTTATTGAGAGCTAGGCGGGCCGCCGTGTTTTGTACGACTTGCAATTTGGAGAATAAATCTTCCCTCATCCCTACCAGCAGGACATTTCCATAGTCAAGCCTACTGACTAAAAGTGCCTGTAACAGAACTTTTCTAGAGGAGAGCGGGATCCAAGGGAAAATCTTCTTTAGCATGCAAATTAATCCAAAACATTTACCAGCTTGAATTTTCACATGCTCATCCATGGATAGTCTGGAGTTAATTAACACATCCAGATTTTTTACCCAGTTTTTAGGGCCCGGAGCTTCTCCCAGTTCCTCTGGCCACCACTCCTTAGTCCATATCTGCTCGGCTTTCCCGAACAGTAGAATCTCGGTTTTATTTGAGTTCAATTGCAGAAAGTTTTGTTTCATCCATGCTGCAATTTTTGGCATGCATAACTTAAATCAGTTCCTAGTCCCTCCTGAGTCCTTCTCCATCGGGACAATAATCTGCGTATCGTAGGAGTAAGAGATGGTATAAAACCCGCAGGATTTAATAACCGAAGCCTAAGACGACACGAATATGTTGAACAGTGTGGGACTTAATACAGAGCCCTGGGGGACTCCCTTACCCACAATTGTGGTCCTGGACACAAAAGTCTCCAGTTGTACACATTGAGATCTTTCAGAGAGAACGCTCTGTATCCAGTCCAACGCCTTCCCCATGACACCAATCTCCCGCAGTTTCTCTAATAGGATCCTGTGAGAGATGGTGTCAAAGGCAGCCGATAGATCTAAAAGGACTAGCATAGTGGGGGTCCCTTCATCTAACAAGAGACTGATTGTGTCTGACACCTCAGTTAGTGCAGACTCCGTGCTGAAACCAGCACGGACGTCCGACTGTGATGGGTCAAGAAATGTATGCTGTTCCAGATAATCTGAGAGTTGATGATTCACCATAGACTCCATGATTTTTTAGCATAACGGCAAAAGAGAAATGGGCCTATAGTTTTGAAGATCCCCATGGTCAGCCGAAGGTTTTCTTGGCAAGGGCTTAATGTATGCCTTTTTCCATTTCAGTGGGAAAGAGGCAGAGGATAAGGACAGATTACAGATTTCCTTGATTGGGTTAGCCAGTTCCAATCCTAGGTCAGACATAATATGAGGAGGGGCAACGTCGGCCGGCGAGCCAGATTTGCTATGTTTTAAAGATGAGAGCACTTGCTCCATCGTTATAATGGCAAAGTACTCCAGTTTTAGGTATATAGTTTTGTCTGGAGTCGGAGTCTCTGCCATATGCTCCACGTTTGAGGTGAAGGAGTTATAGATATTGTCTATTTTGCTGGTGAAATACAAGGCAAGCTCCTCACTAAAATCTTGCGAGGGGGGACATATGGAGTTGCTACCTCCAGGGGAGGTGTATTCCTTAAGGACTTTAAAGAGTTCTTTAGAGGAACCTTAAGCTTCATCTATCTGGGTGGCTAGATGTGCACGCCTGGCTGTGTTACAGTTCCTAAGATAGACCCTGTGTGATGTGCTATAAGCCAATCTGTCTTCATTTGATTTAGTCTTCCTCTATTTGCCTTACTTGACTCTACATGCCGCTTTCTCTGATTTCACGCTGTCAGAGTACCAAGATGCCGGGGAGGGTCTAGTATAAATAGTTGTAGTTTTTATGGGGCAATAATGTCAAACGCCCTACTCATTTCTGTCTCAAAAGTGGTTATAGCTTCGTTTACATCCTTATACTCATTGAAGGATGGAGGGGAGTAAACTGGCCTGATTGTGGAAGGTGTTATTTTCCTCCATTGTCTGCGACTGACTTTGCGTCCTTGGACCTGCGCTTGACTACCACGGATATAAAAAGAAAATCTTAACATCATATGGTCAGACCAACTTACTGCCTATGGGGGGGGCAGATGTCAAGGTTGACATATTAGTGAAAATATTGTTCAAGATATGGCCTGCTATATGACTAGGTTCACAAATCTTAGGTGATAGATCAAGCATGTCCATGGATGCCAGGAGTAGATGACTGAGCATAACAAAGGATATAAGCTAATATCATGGAGCGTCAGAAGGCTAAATAGTATGGCAAAAGGGTACAAGGTCCAGTCATATCTAAAACAGCAGGGAGTACATATCAGATCACCCTGTCACAAGAGAATCATCTGACTGCAGAAGAAGGGGTAGCCCTCTGAAGGAGATGGCGGGGTAGTTACAAACATGAACCTGTCTGTTCAGGACTACCTTATATTATCTTTATAAATTCTGAACATCTAAAAATAACAACAATGGATGTTGGATTTCCCACTAGCCTGCTCACAGTTTGCCATTTCCATTAGAATGTAAAAAAAATGTTACATCTCTAACATGGTAAGGAAAGGTTTGGCCCTCTAACGTTCACACAATGCAGCTGATTAACATGACGATCATGGCTGTGTTGTGTAATACTATACATAGTGTGAGCAAGTTTCCATTGTTAGAGTATGTTCATTTTGATACAAATATATAAAAACCATGTTGAGTAGCTACGTAACATCTGTAACAGCTACATATTTTGGTGTTTGAAATAAATCTCACATTTACATCTAAAGATATTATAAAGGTTTGGTTTGCAAAATAAACATATCAAACACTCAAGTAAAGTACTATAGATTTGAACAAAACCATTGCACACCACTAAAAGCCTACCTACTACTATCTAAAACTACTTTACTTAATATCTAAAGTACTTTATATATCTACTTCAAATTATCAATACAGATCTAAATCTAACACAAGACATATTAAACACCAATGTCCCACCCTTTCTAAAATACATGAACTAATTCAACACATACACATGCTAAAAGCTAAACATGAACTATACTATACTATACATATATTTCTAAACATATAATCTAAAACGTTAATATTACACCCCTCCCACCAACTAACTTATCATACTAAATCTAAAACGTATCCCTAAAAATCAGTACTTACCTATTTCTAATCTTACAACATTACCTAACTGCCTAACTAAGAATGCACTATAAACACAGGTAAGGGGAATAAAAAGAGAGAGAGTGTCCATGGCCACTATTGTTTGGTGAAGGCATAGAACACCTGCTGGCACCCATGAAGCAGACAGTTATTGTCCAGTAGCAGTCTAGTCATCTTATTAATTTGTTTTGGTTGTGTGTCCAGACTATTTTGCTGCATCCTCATTATACAATAAAGCGTATGTCCATTCTTGGCTATCTTCTTTGTTTGCTGTCCCACCTTTTTTCTAGTTGAAAGGTGTGGATGGGAGCTGGCCTTCTTACTCCTATGAGGAGCAGCTCCTCCTGTTCCTGTAGAAGACTGGTGTGATCCAGTGAATGTAGCCCAGGTGCCCTCTTGTTTCTTCTTCTCATAATGTTTGCCCATCTTCTTAAAATCCCTTGCCGTTTTAGCAGCTTTTCATAGCAGGCTTTTCAGGATACAAACTTGTCATCACCAGTCATAGTGGCTACACAAAGGTAAGCTTACAAATAATGTGTCTCTCCCATACCAATCTACAATTTGGTAAAAGATAATTTTCAACATGTTAATTACATATATGCCGTACCTTATACATTATGTTATGCACACTTCAATCTAACAGTATGGTTAGGTCAAGGTACAAGGTACATCTGCTTGCAAGTATCTAAACATTTTAAATGTCGGTTGGTTGTGTTCATGCTAGTTACATGGCCATAGCAGTAATGACATTAATCTAAACATATTTTAGAACTTATATTTTCTGCAGTAGATATTGTATACATGTGTGTGATCAATGGCCAGTCGGGACACATACTGTTCACTGTTGTGAAATCAACATTTGCTATAACCACTGACAGCCTCATGTTTTGACTTGGCTGACTTTTTTAATGAGAAAACCAGACTTATTAACATTGATCTAGAAACCAGGAGGTCAGTTTTTTCATCCAATGGACCTGAACCCTCCCTGGCCACACCAGATAAGGCTGCTCCTCTTAGCAGAGGTATCAAGCACAACGCTTCCTGGGACACCTTCACCATCCTGAACGAAAATTAAATCAATAAGGTCCTTCGGAGTATCAACCCATAGAATCACTTCAATGACCCTTTACCTCCCACCATCTTCAAAGCAATTAAAGACTCTATCTCCCCCATCTGGACAAAGATCGTCAATGCCTCTCTTTCACAGGGAATGATCCCAGACTGTCTAAAAGAGGCCCAGGTAACACCTATTCTAAAAAAACCTACAGCAGACAGTACTGATATTAACAATTTCCGCCCCATCTCCAGCATCTCCACACTAGCCAAACTCTTGGAAAAATGCGTTCAATCTCAATTATGTACACACATCGAAAACTTCGACCTCCTGGACCAACACCAATCGGGCTTTCGTAGTGGACACAGCATTGAATCGTCTCTCATTCATAGCATGGATGACATCCTAATAATGATTGACAAAAATGAATCTTGTCTCCTTATCCTACTCGACCTCTCCTCTGCCTTTGACATTGACAATCACGACAACCTCCTAGAAATTCTGGAGCAAAGGATGGGCCTCTCCGGGAAGTGCTGCAATGGTTTTCGTCCTTCCTCCAGCATAGATCCCAAAGTGTTAAGGCGAACCACTCTCTCTCCCACCCATCCCCTGTCACCATGGGGGTTCCACAATGATCCTCCTTATCTCCCATTCTCTTCAATTTGTTTCTTGAACCATTAGCTGATGTACTAAAATCCTTGGACATTCGATCCCATATGTATGCAGACGACACCCAACTCTACCTGAAAATCTCCTCCCCTGACAACATCAACCCTATTGACTACTCAAATTTGGCTAACTGAGAACCACCTCCTGCTAAACGCCACCAAAACAGAATTCCCCCTCATTTCTCCCCGGAAACACACTCCTAACATTGACCTCTGGATGAACCAACTCACAGCCATCAACTGCTCCCCCCGCGTCATTGACTCAGCCAAATCGCTAGGAATCACTTTGGACAAACACCTAAATATGAAGACCCACATCAGCAACGTAAGCAAGGGAGCTAACCACCTTCTGAGAACTCTCAAGAACCTCAAACCTTTCTTACCTCAAGCCGACTTCAAGCAGGTGGTCCAAGCGCTGATATTACCGAGGCTTGACTATGGCAGTGCTACGTTATGCGACCTCCCCAAATACACTTTGGCTCCGCTAAAGGCTTCATTGAACGCTGCGGCCAGACTGATTACGGGCACCAAGCGAAATTCCCATATCTCCCCGGTCCTAAAATCTCTAAACTTGCTACCATACGAAGCTAGAATTCAACTAAAGATTGCACGCTTATCGCACAAAGCCCTCCACTTCAAAACCCCCAATTACCTGGTGCAAAAGTTAAAACTATCCAGAGGGGGCAGACCGTCAAGGAGGGCTAATTCCTTCCTCCTGAAACCCCAGATCTTCCGCAAAAAGACAACTTGTCAACGAGCGTAATCGGGGTCTGCCCCAAAAATTTGGAACTCTCTTCCACCGGAAATCCGGAGAATCTCCTACAAGGATGCTTTCAAATGGGAAGCAAAAAGATTCCTCATGAACAAATTCCTACCTTCATAAGATGTGCGATGGTCAGCTCTTAGCGCATCGGACACACTCCAAGAATGGATTTCACCCATGTATTTTCCTATTGTATTTGCTCCCCTTGCCTTATGCTCCCAACGCCTATATTGGTCCTTTCCTGTGTACAATTTTTGAATTTTCCATGTATATTCCGTATTTGACTCTCGTACTGATGTTACCTCATTCCCTTTATTTGTGAAGCGCTCTGATATCCTTTGGGATCAAGTTCGCGCTATATAAAACTTTAATAATGAATAAATAAATAATGGTCAACCACACATAGATGTACCTAAAGAAGTGCAGCTGATTGCTAACTCATCATGTGAGGTTGTCTCTAGCTTGGCAATACACCCAATGGCCACAACAATAACACATTTAATATATGCGGGTCAGCAAATAAAATTGCCTGTTTATGTTGGATCAAAGAGAGAGACCACAAAACATTAAGGGCCTGATGTAGGTAGCCCAATACCGGTCGGTAACTGCCAAAATTACCAAATTTAGGCCGTTACCGACCGGTATTAGGCATTTGAGATGTAGGGGCCAAATCTAAGGATTCGGTAATTTACCAAATTGGTAATTTAAGGAATCGGTAAATTACCGAATTCTTAGATACAGATTCGGTAAATTATCGAATCCTTAATGTAGGGAGCACTCAAGTGAGTGTATTTTATATGTAGGGATTCGTTATTTACCACCAACAACAAGTTGGTGGTAAATATTGAAAACCTGTGGAAAAGCAAATTTGTGCTTTTCCAAAAGTGCCATGTGGCAGACATACATGCCTTTAGGGCATGTATGTGTGCCGCATGTGCACCCATGCACTATTCAGGGGTGCAACAGGGTGTCAACCTGACACCCTGCCACCCTTGTAATTCTTCCCCCTATTACTGATTCAGTATTTACAGAATCGGTAATTCTCATACATTCCTATGGGCCTCCAGGCCCATAGGAATGAATGGGGAATACCGAATCGGTATTTACTGAATTTTACTGATTCTGTAAAATTTACAGAATCATTAGCTACATACCATTTACCGATTCTAAAATACCGAATCGGCAAAAATAGTTATTTTAGAATCGGTAAATAGTATTTACCTACATATGGCCCAAAATATTTATATTATTTGTGGCATTCCAACTCTCTGCAATATTGATGTGCTCGTGTGTTTGTTGTAATGGGTCTTGAGTTCTGAAGCCCATGAGAGTATACCTTCATTCACACATTCTAACAGTGCAGACATTTCACAATTTCAACTTGAGCTGCTAAATGCATGATAAGTGGAAAAATTGACCCAGGTGCAGGCAGAGGCCTCAATGATGGCTTCAGAGTCGATGTAGAGGCGGCGTCAGCAGACGTCGGGCTGCGGTGTTATTGCAGTCAGTGCGCTCACTCAACGAGCAGTGACCACAGTCAGTGCATATGCAGCGGTGTTGGAGATGGCATCAGGAATCTTCTTCTTGGTGTTTGCAGCCCAGCACACACCTTCAGTGGCCCAGGACGGGGATTGGCACTACTAAGCAAGTCAGAACTCACAGCAGTGGAGTTCAGGGATACTGCAAGTAAAGTATTTGTGTCCCTGAGACTTCAGAATAGGATGCAAGCACACACAAGCCCTTGGAGATTCTTCTCAAGCAGGTTACAGCAAAGTCCATCTCTTACACAACAATGACCTGCCCCTAATAGGCTCTATGGCTACAAGGAATTTGTATTGTGGCAGAGGAAGTGTATACCTTCTGTCCCCACAGTTTGCACTCCGTTGCAAATTTGAGTCTGGCAAGGTTGCCTATATGTGTGTGTTTAATAGCTCCACCACCTGCTGCATGTGTCTCCTGTCTTCCAATTGTGAAAAAAAGGGGGAGGGAAGGTTGACAGTGCCTCACGGAAGCAACACCAAGGGGAGGATTCTATCAGACTGGTACTCGCCTGATTCCTCACTTCTCATCATCGGCTACTGTCAACCCCAAAAGAAATGGGAGAAAAACAAAAATAAAGAAAGTGCATATAGATCAGGACAACCATCAAGTGTTGTATGTGCTAGAACCCGCTGTGATGTATCCGTGCCTCAAATAGTGAAAAACAAATATACCACATTAAAAAGAGTAAGGCTAACTGGCAACTCTTGACTTTATTCTGTGCTGTTAGCTCACTCTGTTAAAAGTCAACCGACATGTTTCATCACTTTATCTTACGTTTCAGTGATTTCTTCAGGGTTTTTATGGGTCAGCATTTAGCATGCACCTTTCTGAATCTTCCCTTATTGTACCTGTAGCGGTTGGTAAAACATAAAACACACACATTACTTTTATACATTAAAAAGTCTCGGCGAATGGCACCGGATCCGGTGCGAGCTGGCAAGTGACCGTATATTGAGTATAGAATATATTACCAGGTGGCCTTCTCTGGCAAGCCTACCCGGCCCCCGTGGAAGACTGCTTGACGTGTGCCATCCCCTAACTCAGTAGTGGGAAACTGTGAACCGCCTAATGGTCGGTATCTGTGGCAAAGACAAGTACACAAGATTAGCGTTTTGGAATACATCGCACCTCACTTGTGCCTGTTAGCTTAAAGGCAAGTATCTTGTTGCAAGGTCCCTCCCTTCCTTCAGCCGCCAACCCCACTCGCGTTTTCTAAAACGGTTCCCCTCTAGATGTTAACGAAGTGGCTATGAGACTCCTTACCGCTTACGTGTCCAGGTGTGGTCTGCGCTCACCCCTCATGCGTCATGGTGGTGCCGGCAGTCTGTTTACAAAGCCCGTTTCCTGGTCACGTGGACGGACGTGTCGGCGTGACGTGACGCGACCCGCTTTCTACGTTGCGGGCACCATCTTGGAACAGGAGAATGGAGTGATGAGTAGGTATATACACACGGGGCTCACAAGCATTAGTAATTAAGACCCCTTAATAGGTTTAGGAAAAGAATGGGTATATTCCTATTACAACCTGCCTAAATATTGCTAATTTTTATTAAAAACGATTGAGTTCATTTAAAAAACCAGACATCATAGTACCCCGGCCAGAGTCCCCTGCAAATACTATACACTGTGCTACTACGTTGTTAAATCGCGACATTCAGTGTATCTCAGCAGGTAACTGCACGGTCCCTACATTGTCTCATAGGGGTTACATTCTAGATCATTGAGACCTTGTTCCACTCGATAATGTCATTGAGGCCTTGGTCAGCTGTTAATTCTTCATAGATCCACCGTGCCTCTTTCTTGAGTAGTCTGTTACTCATATTATGTAGGTCTCCTTGGACTCTCTCTATCACGACCCAGCGGAGATCCTTGGGATTGTGTTTTTGGCTGTTGAAATGTTGCACCAATTTGGTCGAGAGTTTTGCTGTTTTCAATGTACTGAGGTGTTCCTGAATTCTCACCTTGATCTTTCTGGTGGTTAGCCCTATGTAGTGCAGCCCACATGGGCAGGATAGTCTGTATATCACGTTGCACGTGTTGCAGTTACTGAAACTGTTTAGGTGCCAGGTACTTCCATTGGTCCTGATGATGGAACTGGTTTTCGTGGTCAATGGACAGATGGTACATTCTCCACAAGGATAGTGGCCCGGGGGGAGGTTAGAATGCGGCAGCTTGACTTGGGGTCGTGTGTGGACCAGCCGGTCCTTCAGACTGGAAGATCGCTTGAAGGCAAACCTAGGGGGTGGCATTCGCATTGAGTTGGTGCTCAAAATGTGCCAATGTCTCCTCACTATCTGACGGATTTTTGTGGAATGTGGTCCAAAGGTCGCGATCACTGGGATGCAGTCCTTGGATTCTTTCGGTTGTCGCTCCAGTAAAGCCTCTCTGGGAGTGTTCAGTGCCCGTTTTTTTGTCTGCTTCACCGATTTTCGGGGGTAAGCTCTGGCGATGAGTTTGTCAGTCAGTTCTTCAGACTGTTCCATGAAACTGCTGGTGGTTGTACAATTTCTCCGATACCTCATAAATTGTCCCACCGGGAGGTTGTCTCGCAGGGCCCTTGGATGGAATGATTTGTAGTGTAGCAGCGAATTCTTGTCTGTGGGTTTTTGATGTACTGATGTTACAAGTTTGTTATCTGTGGCACTGATGTCTAAGTCCAGGTAAGTGGCTTTGTGCCAGTCCACAGACCAAGTGAACCTGAGACATCTATCGAGGGTGTTGAGCCATAATAGAAAACGATCTAATGCCTCTGGGGTTCCCCTCCAGATGCACAGAATGTCATCTACATATCTCTTCCAGAGGACAATGTTCCCCTGGAAGAGATTGGATGCATGATAGATGTAATTGGCTTCGAATTGGCCGACATAAATACATGCCAGGCTGGGGGCAAAAGTAGCCCCCATCGAAGTCCCAGAGGTCTGCAAAAATAGTTGTTGTTTATATGCAAAGAAGTTGCGTGTCAAGGCTAATTCAATGCATTGCAGTACTAGGGTCTGTGCTGTATCATAGAACCATTCTAGCTCCCCCAGGGAGCGAGCTGCTGCCACCAGTGTCGCCTCCTGGGGTATGCTAGTATAGAGTGACTCGATGTCAATCGTCACCAATAGATTCCCATCAGGGTTGTATGGGACCGTTTGAAGATGTCTCAGAATGTCAGTCGTATCTTGTACGTATGAAGGTTGTGTGATGACACATTCACGCAGGAAGAAATCCGCGAACTGGGAAAGTGGCTCAAGTACGGAGTTTATGCCAGAAACTATTGGCCTCCCCGGAGGGGGACGTTGTGGTTTGTGGATTTTTGGCACAATGTAGAACGCTGGAATTCTGGGAGATGGATTAATCAAAAAGTCTGCCTCTTTTGCCGTGATCCACTTCTTTTCTCGTGCAGTAGCCACCATAGTCTGTATAGTGGTTTGCAATTCGGGTGTAGGGTCTCTATCCAGAGGTTGGTAATGTTCTCTGACCCCTAGAAGTCTGTTGACTTCTGCCTCATAGTCAGATGTATTCATTACCACCACCGCCCCGCCCTTGTCGGCCGGTTTGATGGTGATAAGATCGTTGTCTTGCAATGATTTGACTGCCATCCAATCAGTTTTCAACATGTTACTAGGTTTCTTGACGTGCTGTTGTTTTTCCAAGTCCGCAATGTCCTGTAGGACTTTTTGCTCAAAAACTGTCACCTCAGGGCCCACTTGCTGGTTCAGGGGGGTAAAGTTTGAAGGTCGCCTAAGATCTGTAGAAAAATCCGTGTTGATGGAAGTGTTCTCTTTGCCCTCAAAGAACTTGCGTAGTTTTATTTTTCTCATTACTCCAATGAGTTCGTCTCTTAGTTGGAAACAAGCATGTTTGGGAGTCGGAACGAAGCCAAGACCTTTATTTAACACAGCATGTTCATTTGGTGTGAGTGGGTGATCTGATAGATTCACCACTATATTCTCTAACGGAGTTATATTAGCGTTCGGCCCCTGCTGCGGGTGATCCTTGGAGAGTAGGTTTGTTGGTTTGTGTTGGTGATATGTCTGGCTCGTCCTCTGCCCCTGCCTCTCGTGTTGGCCCCCCTCTGGTTGGATTGATGCTGCCCTAAAAAAGCCCTAAATAGGGCTCCTAGGTCCTGATCAGAAGTACCCTGAGGTTGGAATCCCACTCGGGCATTGCCTTGTGGGGGTTGCATGTCTAGATCATCCTCTTCGCTGCTTGTATTCTCAAATGCCCAGTTGTTGGGAGTTCTCCTGGCCTGTTGTCTGCCTCCCCTTCCACGCTGAGGTGCCGAATTTTGGGCATTAGTCTGTTGGTAGTGTTGGTCCTCAGTATATGGGAAAGCCCATTCATGGCTGAACTTATCCAGGTTACGTTTTAAACCTTTTATTTTTTGGTTCACCATGTATGTTTGATATTCACCCAAGTCAGTCTGGATCTTGGCTAGTTGTTCTTTCGCATCAAGTATGGTGGTGTCATTTTTTATATTAGTTTCCATGGCCAGTATTTCAGTGAGCAATTCCTCACTTAGGCGTTTAGCAGTGTTGATGATTAAAATAAGCCAGTCCCGGGTGCATTTGTTAGCTATATAGCTCCAGTCCACCCGGAACTGCTTATCCTCCAGGAAAATCTTTGGTTCCAACCTTACCAATAGACTGGCTGGTGGCGCCCCTGCCCGGAGATATTCGGTCATTAATGCTCCGTGGAGGGCTATTCTAATTTGTCGTTTCCTAAGTGTTGACAGTTTATCCCACTCATCCCTAGCGGTGTTGGTACTTCCCAATGGAGTGTCTGGTAATAGGGATGATCCTGCTAGAATGGTAGCTATGTGGTCTTCCGTAAAGGCCAGGCAAAAATTTGCCATGGTACTCAAAGTGCACGTTTGCCAGTGTTCGCTGAGACAATTAGTATAAAAACAGCGTCACGGGAACCTCAACCTCGTGACAGTGTATTCCTTCTATGAATAATGATTTATGTTTATGGCTCTCACGGCTAAGCTGCCGTACTCAACACTCTCAACTAACAGGAGCCTTAGGGGGATGAGAAGCAGGCCGCCCCCCACTCAAATTACTCTTACACAACAATGACCTGCCCCTAATAGGCTCTATGGCTACAAGGAATTTGTATTGTGGCAGAGGAAGTGTATACCTTCTGTCCCCACAGTTTGCACTCCGTTGCAAATTTGAGTCTGGCAAGGTTGCCTATATGTGTGTGTTTAATAGCTCCACCACCTGCTGCATGTGTCCCCTGTCTTCCAATCGTGAAAAAAAGGGGGAGGGAAGGTTGACAGTGCCTCACGGAAGCAACACCAAGGGGAGGATTCTATCAGACTGGTACTTGCCTGATTCCTCACTTCTCATCATCGGCTACTGTCAACCCCAAAAGAAATGGGAGAAAAACAAAAATAAAGAAAGTGCATATAGATCAGGACAACCATCAAGTGTTGTATGTGCTAGAACCCGCTGTGATGTATCCGTGCCTCAAATAGTGAAAAACAAATATACCACATTAAAAAGAGTAAGGCTAACTGGCAACTCTTGACTTTATTCTGTGCTGTTAGCTCACTCTGTTAAAAGTCAACCGACATGTTTCATCACTTTATCTTACGTTTCAGTGATTTCTTCAGGGTTTTTATGGGTCAGCATTTAGCATGCACCTTTCTGAATCTTCCCTTATTGTACCTGTAGCGGTTGGTAAAACATAAAACACACACATTATTTTGCACATTAAAAAGTCAAAAAGAACATTGTCCTCTGGAAGAGATATATAGATGACATTCTGTGCATCTGGAGGGGAACCCCAGAGGCATTAGATCGTTTTCTATTATGGCTCAACACCCTCGATAGATGTCTCAGGTTCACTTGGTCTGTGGACCGGCACAAAGCCACTTACCTGGACTTAGACATCAGTGCCACAGATAACAAACTTGTAACATCAGTACATCAAAAACCCACAGACAAGAATTCGCTGCTACACTACAAATCATTCCATCCAAGGGCCCTGCGAGACAACCTCCCGGTGGGACAATTTATGAGGTATTGGAGAAATTGTACAACCACCAGCAGTTTCATGGAACAGTCTGAAGAACTGACTGACAAACTCATCGCCAGAGCTTACCCCCGAAAATCGGTGAAGCAGGCAAAAAAACGGGCACTGAACACTCCCAGAGAGGCTTTACTGGAGCGACAACCGAAAGAATCCAAGGACTGCATCCCAGTGATCACGACCTTTGGACCACATTCCACAAAAATCCGTCAGATAGTGAGGAGACATTGGCACATTTTGAGCACCAACTCAATGCGAATGCCACCCCCTAGGTTTGCCTTCAAGCGATCTTCCAGTCTGAAGGACCGGCTGGTCCACACACGACCCCAAGTCAAGCTGCCACATTCTAACCTCCCCCCGGGCCACTATCCTTGTGGAGAATGTACCATCTGTCCATTGACCACGAAAACCAGTTCCATCATCAGGACCAATGGAAGTACCTGGCGCCTAAACAGTTTCAGTAACTGCAACACGTGCAACGTGATATACAGACTATCCTGCCCATGTGGGCTGCACTACATAGGGCTAACCACCAGAAAGATCAAGGTGAGAATTCAGGAACACCTCAGTACATTGAAAACAGCAAAACTCTCGACCAAATTGGTGCAACATTTCAACAGCCAAAAACACAATCCCAGGGATCTCCGCTGGGTCGTGATAGAGAGAGTCCAAGGAGACCTACATAATATGAGTAACAGACTACTCAAGAAAGAGGCACGGTGGATCTATGAAGAATTAACAGCTGACCAAGGCCTCAATGACATTATCGAGTGGAACAAGGTCTCAATGATCTAGAATGTAACCCCTATGAGACAATGTAGGGACCGTGCAGTTACCTGCTGAGATACACTGAATGTCGCGATTTAACATCGTAGTAGCACAGTGTATAGTATTTGCAGGGGACTCTGGCCGGGGTACTATGATGTCTGGTTTTTTAAATGAACTCAATCGTTTTTAATAAAAATTAGCAATATTTAGGCAGGTTGTAATAGGAATATACCCATTCTTTTCCTAAACCTATTAAGGGGTCTTAATTACCAATGCTTGTGAGCCCCGTGTGTATATACCTACTCATCACTCCATTCTCCCGTTCCAAGATGGCGCCCGCAACGTAGAAAGCGGGTCGCGTCACGTCACGCCGACACGTCCGTCCACGTGACCAGGAAACAGGCTTTGTAAACAGACTGCCGGCACCACCATGACGCATGAGGGGTGAGCGCAGACCACACCTGGACGCGTAAGCGGTAAGGAGTCTCATAGCCACTTCGTTAACATCTAGAGGGGAACCGTTTTAGAAAACGCGAGTGGGGTTGGCGGCTGAAGGAAGGGAGGGACCTTGCAACAAGATACTTGCCTTTAAGCTGACAGGCACAAGTGAGGTGCGATGTATTCCAAAACGCTAATCTTGTGTACTTGTCTTTGCCACAGATACCGACCATTAGGCGGTTCACAGTTTCCCACTACTGAGTTAGGGGACGGCACACGTCAAGCAGTCTTCCACGGGGGCCGGGTAGGCTTGCCAGAGAAGGCCACCTGGTAATATATTCTATACTCAATATACGGTCACTTGCCAGCTCGCACCGGATCCGGTGCCATTCGCTGAGACTTTTTAATGTACAAAAGTAATGTGTGTGTTTTATGTTTTACCAACCGCTACAGGTACAATAAGGGAAGATTCAGAAAGGTGCATGCTAAATGCTGACCCATAAAAACCCTGAAGAAATCACTGAAACGTAAGATAAAGTGATGAAACATGTCGGTTGACTTTTAACAGAGTGAGCTAACAGCACAGAATAAAGTCAAGAGTTGCCAGTTAGCCTTACTCTTTTTAATGTGGTATATTTGTTTTTCACTATTTGAGGCACGGATACATCACAGCGGGTTCTAGCACATACAACACTTGATGGTTGTCTTGATCTATATGCACTTTCTTTATTTTTGTTTTTCTCCCATTTCTTTTGGGGTTGACAGTAGCCGATGATGAGAAGTGAGGAATCAGGCGAGTACCAGTCTGATAGAATCCTCCCCTTGGTGTTGCTTCCGTGAGGCACAGTCAACCTTCCTTCCCCCTTTTTTTCACGATTGGAAGACAGGGGACACATGCAGCAGGTGGTGGAGCTATTAAACACACACATATAGGCAACCTTGCCAGACTCAAATTTGCAACGGAGTGCAAACTGTGGGGACAGAAGGTATACACTTCCTCTGCCACGATACAAATTCCTTGTAGCCATAGAGCCTATTAGGGGCAGGTCATTGTTGTGTAAGAGTAATTTGAGTGGGGGGCGGCCTGCTTCTCATCCCCCTAAGGCTCCTGTTAGTTGAGAGTGTTGAGTACGGCAGCTTAGCCGTGAGAGCCATAAACATAAATCATTATTCATAGAAGGAATACACTGTCACGAGGTTGAGGTTCCCGTGACGCTGTTTTTATACTAATTGTCTCAGCGAACACTGGCAAACGTGCACTTTGAGTACCATGGCAAATTTTTGCCTGGCCTTTACGGAAGACCACATAGCTACCATTCTAGCAGGACCATCCCTATTACCAGACACTCCATTGGGAAGTACCAACACCGCTAGGGATGAGTGGGATAAACTGTCAACACTTAGGAAACGACAAATTAGAATAGCCCTCCACGGAGCATTATTGACCGAATATCTCCGGGCAGGGGCGGCACCAGCCAGTCTATTGGTAAGGTTGGAACCAAAGATTTTCCTTGAGGATAAGCAGTTCCGGGTGGACTGGAGCTATATAGGTAACAAATGCACCCGGGACTGGCTTATTTTAATCATCAACACTGCTAAACGCCTAAGTGAGGAATTGCTCACTGAAATACTGGACATGGAAACTAATATAAAAAATGACACCACCATACTTGATGCGAAAGAACAACTAGCCAAGATCCAGACTGACTTGGGAGAATACCAAACATACATGGTGAACCAAAAAATAAAAGGTTTAAAACGTAACCTGGATAAGTTCAGCCATGAATGGGCTTTCCCATATACTGAGGACCAACACTACCAACAGACTAATGCCCAAAATTCGGCACCTCAGCGTGGAAGGGGAGGCAGACAACAGGCCAGGAGAACTCCCAACAACTGGGCATTTGAGAATACAAGCAGCGAAGAGGATGATCTAGACATGCAACCCCCACAAGGCAATGCCCGAGTGAGATTCCAACCTCAGGGTACTTCTGATCAGGACCTAGGAGCCCTATTTAGGGCTTTTTTTGGGCAGCATCAATCCAACCAGAGGGGGGCCAACACGAGAGGCAGGGGCAGAGGACGAGCCAGACATATCACCAACACAAACCAACAAACCTACTCTCCAAGGATCACCCGCAGCAGGGGCCGAACGCTAATATAACTCCATTAGAGAATATAGTGGTGAATCTATCAGATCACCCACTCACACCAAATGAAAATGCTGTGTTAAATAAAGGTCTTGGCTTCGTTCCGACCCCCAAACATGATAGTTTCCAACTAAGAGGCAAACTCATTGGAGTAATGAGAAAAATCAAACTACGCAAGTTCTTTGAGGGCAAAGAGAACACTTCCATCAACACGGATTTTTCTACAGATCTTAGGCGACCTTAAAACTTTACCCCCCTGAACCAGCAAGTGAGCCCTGAGGAGACAGTTTTTGAGCAAAAAGTCCTACAGGACATTGCGGACTTGGAAAAACAACAGCACGTCAACAAACCTAGTAACATGTCGAAAACTGATTGGATGGCAGTCAAATCATTGCAAGACAACGATCTTATCACCATCAAACCGGCCGACAAGGGCGGGGCGGTGGTGGTAATGAATACATCTGACTATGAGGCAGAAGTCAACAGACTTCTAGGGGTCAGAGAACATTACCAACCTCTGGCTAGAGACCCTACACCCGAATTGCAAACCACTATACAGACTATGGTGGCTACTGCACAAGAAAAGAAGTGGATCACGGCAAAAGAGGCAGACTTTTTGATTAATCCATCTCCCAGAATACCAGCGTTCTACATTGTGCCAAAAATCCACAAACCACAACGTCCCCCTCCGGGGAGGCCAATAGTTTCTGGCATAAACTTCGTACTTGAGCCACTTTCCCAGTTCGCGGATTTCTTCCTGCGTGAATGTGTCATCACACAACCTTCATACGTACAAGATACGACTGACATTCTGAGACATCTTCAAACGGTCCCATACAACCCTGATGAGAATCTATTGGTGACGATTGACATCGAGTCACTCTATACTAGCATACCCCAGGAGGCAACACTGGTGGCAGCAGCTCGCTCCCTGGGGGAGCTAGAATGGTTCTATGATACAGCACAGACCCTAGTACTGCAATGCATTGAATTAGCCTTGACACGCAACTTCTTTGCATATAAACAACAACTATTTTTGCAGACCTCTGGGACTTCGATGGGGGCTACTTTTGCCCCCAGCCTGGCATGTATTTATGTCGGCCAATTCGAAGACAATTACATCTATCATGCATCCAATCTCTTCCAGGGGAACATTGTCCTCTGGAAGAGATATATAGATGACATTCTGTGCATCTGGAGGGGAACCCCAGAGGCATTAGATCGTTTTCTATTATGGCTCAACACCCTCGATAGATGTCTCAGGTTCACTTGGTCTGTGGACCGGCACAAAGCCACTTACCTGGACTTAGACATCAGTGCCACAGATAACAAACTTGTAACATCAGTACATCAAAAACCCACAGACAAGAATTCGCTGCTACACTACAAATCATTCCATCCAAGGGCCCTGCGAGACAACCTCCCGGTGGGACAATTTATGAGGTATCGGAGAAATTGTACAACCACCAGCAGTTTCATGGAACAGTCTGAAGAACTGACTGACAAACTCATCGCCAGAGCTTACCCCCGAAAATCGGTGAAGCAGGCAAAAAAACGGGCACTGAACACTCCCAGAGAGACTTTACTGGAGCGACAACCGAAAGAATCCAAGGACTGCATCCCAGTGATCACGACCTTTGGACCGCATTCCACAAAAATACGTCAGATAGTGAGGAGACATTGGCACATTTTGAGCACCAACTCAATGCGAATGCCACCCCCTAGGTTTGCCTTCAAGCGATCTTCCAGTCTGAAGGACCGGCTGGTCCACACACGACCCCAAGTCAAGCTGCCGCATTCTAACCTCCCCCCGGGCCACTATCCTTGTGGAGAATGTACCATCTGTCCATTGACCACGAAAACCAGTTCCATCATCAGGACCAATGGAAGTACCTGGCACCTAAACAGTTTCAGTAACTGCAACACGTGCAACGTGATATACAGACTATCCTGCCCATGTGGGCTGCACTACATAGGGCTAACCACCAGAAAGATCAAGGTGAGAATTCAGGAACACCTCAGTACATTGAAAACAGCAAAACTCTCGACCAAATTGGTGCAACATTTCAACAGCCAAAAACACAATCCCAGGGATCTCCGCTGGGTCGTGATAGAGAGAGTCCAAGGAGACCTACATAATATGAGTAACAGACTACTCAAGAAAGAGGCACG
The DNA here is from genome assembly GCF_964261635.1 of Lissotriton helveticus. NCBI lineage: Eukaryota > Metazoa > Chordata > Amphibia > Caudata > Salamandridae > Lissotriton > Lissotriton helveticus. Next base: position 776,954,815 of record NC_136059.1, on the reverse strand, counting down.
GTGGATCTATGAAGAATTAACAGCTGACCAAGGCCTCAATGACATTATCGAGTGGAACAAGGTCTCAATGATCTAGAATGTAACCCCTATGAGACAATGTAGGGACCGTGCAGTTACCTGCTGAGATACACTGAATGTCGCGATTTAACAACGTAGTAGCACAGTGTATAGTATTTGCAGGGGACTCTGGCCGGGGTACTATGATGTCTGGTTTTTTAAATGAACTCAATCGTTTTTAATAAAAATTAGCAATATTTAGGCAGGTTGTAATAGGAATATACCCATTCTTTTCCTAAACCTATTAAGGGGTCTTAATTACCAATGCTTGTGAGCCCCGTGTGTATATACCTACTCATCACTCCATTCTCCCGTTCCAAGATGGCGCCCGCAACGTAGAATGCGGGTTGCGTCACGTCACGCCGACACGTCCGTCCACGTGACCAGGAAACGGGCTTTGTAAACAGACTGCCGGCACCACCATGACGCATGAGGGGTGAGCGCAGACCACACCTGGACGCGTAAGCAGTAAGGAGTCTCATAGCCACTTCGTTAACATCTAGAGGGGAACCGTTTTAGAAAACGCGAGTGGTGTTGGCGGCTGAAGGAAAGGAGGGACCTTGCAACAAGATACTTGCCTTTAAGCTGACAGGCACAAGTGAGGTGCGATGTATTCCAAAACGCTAATCTTGTGTACTTGTCTTTGCCACAGATACCGACCATTAGGCGGTTCACAGTTTCCCACTACTGAGTTAGGGGACGGCACACGTCAAGCAGTCTTCCACGGGGGCCGGGTAGGCTTGCCAGAGAAGGCCACCTGGTAATATATTCTATACTCAATATACGGTCACTTGCCAGCTCGCACCGGATCCGGTGCCATTCGCTGAGACTTTTTAATGTACAAAAGTAATGTGTGTGTTTTATGTTTTACCAACCGCTACAGGTACAATAAGGGAAGATTCAGAAAGGTGCATGCTAAATGCTGACCCATAAAAACCCTGAAGAAATCACTGAAACGTAAGATAAAGTGATGAAACATGTCGGTTGACTTTTAACAGAGTGAGCTAACAGCACAGAATAAAGTCAAGAGTTGCCAGTTAGCCTTACTCTTTTTAATGTGGTATATTTGTTTTTCACTATTTGAGGCACGGATACATCACAGCGGGTTCTAGCACATACAACACTTGATGGTTGTCCTGATCTATATGCACTTTCTTTATTTTTGTTTTTCTCCCATTTCTTTTGGGGTTGACAGTAGCCGATGATGAGAAGTGAGGAATCAGGCGAGTACCAGTCTGATAGAATCCTCCCCTTGGTGTTGCTTCCGTGAGGCACTGTCAACCTTCCCTCCCCCTTTTTTTCACGATTGGAAGACAGGGGACACATGCAGCAGGTGGTGGAGCTATTAAACACACACATATAGGCAACCTTGCCAGACTCAAATTTGCAACGGAGTGCAAACTGTGGGGACAGAAGGTATACACTTCCTCTGCCACAATACAAATTCCTTGTAGCCATAGAGCCTATTAGGGGCAGGTCATTGTTGTGTAAGAGTAATTTGAGTGGGGGGCGGCCTGCTTCTCATCCCCCTAAGGCTCCTGTTAGTTGAGAGTACAGCAAAGTCCAGTCTTTGTCCTCTCCTTGGCAGAAGCAGCAACTGCAGGCCAACCCAGCAAAGCAACACACAGCAAAGGGGCTGTTTCCTCCTTACAGCTCACCAGCTCTTCTTCTTGGCAGAGGTTCCTCTAGATTCCAGAAGTAATCTAAAGTTCTGGGGATTTAGGTCCATTTTAAAATAATACTTCATTTTGTTTTTGTAGTCTTTGTTGCAAGAGTCTCTGAGCTCAGTAAAACCAGTTCTGTTGTCCCTGGTCCAGCTTCACTACAGGATGTGGAGACAGCATTGTGCAGAGCAGACACAGCTTATACAGGTGCTAGTGAAAACTCCTTCCACCACTCTAAATACAGAAAAGCCTATTCAGCCTAGCTATGAGCCACCCAGGAAAGGCAGGATACACCTCAGCCCCCACTTGAAACTGTCTTGAGGGAATGCACATCCCCAACTCCAGTCACTTTAAAACCTGACAGCGAATACACCAACAGGCAGGCACACAGAATGGCAAAGCAAGAAAAAGCCCACTTTCTAAAAGTGGCATTTTCAAACACACAATTTAAAAAACACCTTTACTAAAAGGTGTGTTATAAAATTCTAAGTTCAGAGAGCCTAAACTCCGTTTCTCTATCTTGTCCCAATGAAAGTTATGCTTGTAAGATGTTACGAGGCAGCTCCCATGTTAACTTGTGGGACAGACAGCCTTTCAATACTAAAAAACAAAATTGGCAGTATTTCACTATCAGGACATGTAAAATACACCAGTACATGTCCTAACTTTACCATACACTGCACCATGCCCTGGGGGGGTACCTTGGACCTACCTTAGGGGTGTCTTACATGTACAAAAGGAAGGATAGGGCCTGGCAAGTGGGTGCACATGCAGGTCGACATGTGAGTTAAAACCTGTGCGTGCAGACATTGCAGTGGCAGGTCTGAGACATATTTGAAAGGCTACTTGCGTGGGTGGCACAACCTGTGCTGCAGGCCTACTAGTAGCATCTGATTTACAGGCCCTGCACACCCAGTGCACTTAAGGACTTCCCAATAAATCAAACATGCCAATCATGTATAAATAATCATAATTGCAATTGTACACAGGGAGCACTTGCACTTTGGCACTGATTAGCAGTGTCAAAGTGCCCAGAGCACCTAAAGCAGCAAAGCTAAGTTCAGCACACAGCAACAAAGTACTGGAGGCATAGACAAACAGACAGGGAAAACCGTTCCATGGATACTAGGTCTAACAGGTGTATGGAAGAACATACATATTAACCAGGCTTCAAATGGGTTCCTGCCTGATTTCCAACATAACTTAAAGTCCGGATACCTGTCATATGTAAATGCTTGCTATAATGCCTGCTAACAACATAAACATTAGGTCTTGTCTGTCTCAGAATGTATCCATATAGCCTTTATGTAGCCTTTGTGTTCAACTTGTGTAACCTTGTATGATACAAGCTAAACAATAACACTTACTAAATAGGGAGCATAATCTAACAGTGAATGAACTAGAAATCCCATCATGCTGCTGCATTTAAGGCAATATGATTACATGATTGATGATTCCTCGCTCCAATAAAACTCACTTCATATCCTTCTGGATTCTTGAGAACAGTTTGAGTGATGTTAGGCTAAACATATCACAGAAGATTCTCAGCAACAGATGGCTGGGTTGTGCATGCTGCCCCATACAAACACACATGCTAAAATATGATTATCATCATAGATGAAGGTACTGTGACTAAATCATAAATGCCATTAATAGACTGCCCATACACAGTTTTCAAAAGTATGAATGTATATATGGCGGAACATTTCAAACTGTTCAAATAACAGTTACAAAACACACATAGGTGTATAATGCATCATTTAAAGAAAGGTAAATGACGTGTCCCTTCATTCACATACACAATGCAACTTATAATGCAGTCACATTTACACAATGGATCTAGACTGTCTTTGCAGGGGCAGTCCAACACTCAGTAAGGCAGCTCTTCGAGACTGCATAAAATCCACATAATATGCCTACTTATGGCTATTTCCTGTTCTCAAGTTCTTATGCAACTTTATATGGCTAGTGCAGTCCTGGATGTTGCCGGGAGATATGTATCTAATTGATTTACTGTTTCAGTCCATGATGTGTACAAATGACACAGTAAAGTTATTCTCGAGGTCAGTTGAAGACAAGTTTGGAAATATCAAAGGAGAGTGCGTACTTCAGACATGTGTCATTACCTTTGTGTATAATGAGGCCAGGATTGCCAAGGTTGCATATATGATTAAGATTTTCAATAGTAATCACCCTTTGTAGTAGAATAACATCGGAAAGGGAAATGTCATGTGTTGTATTTACTACAAAGCCATGCATTTTGTGTGGGTTGAGGTCCATTCAACTTCTTTCATGACTAGCCTTAAATGTGTAGATTCAATTTGGGGCAATTAAACATTGTATTTGTGTACGTCTGTAGCTCAATAAGCAGGCATCCATAAGGGAGATCCTTATGTGCCTATTAATGTTTTTATGAGACAATGTCACACGTAGACACAATCCATAGCGTGTTGTACGACTATAGAAGGAATGAGAATGTTCTCATCTCATGATGCATGTGACACTCTGCAGGTGAATGCAGAAGACATGCTTAGGTGCAACAAAGAGATTATGCACAATGCTAGAGGGCAAATGTCAGCTTTGATGAATTATGTGTTTACAGAGTTTACACATTACCTTGTAGGTGATAGTGAGATGCTGCCTGTGTTGTTGGTACCCCCGATTCATGGCCATCCTTCCTGTGTACAGCATCCTTGCCACCTCTAGCATCTTGAAATGGCCTTGTGAGATGTTGTTTGACAGCATATACATGAGTAAGTAATAATCTACCTTCCCCCAACAAGTATGGATTTAACCTTTGTTTCCTAAACACATTACTAGTTAGTGACTATGCATGATAAGGTCCCTGGCATACACTCATGTAGTAAGATTTTAATAGTAGTGGAGTACTGAGACTTACCTTTGGCATTAGGGTCTGAGAAACGCGCGATTTCCATACCATTGTATGGTTTGTGACCACCTGAAATATATGATATGAGAGAGTTGTTACATTTGGCCAAACAATACATTATGCAGCGTTGACATGATCAAAGTGAAGACATATTCAATCTTTTGAATAATGACGTCTCACTATATTACACATGTTCGGGAGTGTGTGTTTTACAGTACATTTTGTACAGGTTGAGCTATAGTGGGTCCTATAGCACTATGAAATATATAGTTCACTGCAGACTTAATGATCTGGAATCATAATATAGTGGAGTAGGAACTAGCGTTCGTAGCAGCTCTTGTTTAGCATGTTAGCTTATCCTGACACACAGCATTCCTTCTTTTTCATACTCAGTTTGATCCAAAGTAATTGGAGGTGACTCTATGATTGCCAACAAGTAGATGTGTGATTTCATGGATACACCCATTATCCTACAATGTAAGGCCTTTGCAACTAAAGATGAACCATGAAAGCACCATGCATAGCTACACATAACTTTGACATAAATAAACATCATATAGACACACAAACTACTTTCCCACTGTAGGGAATTAGGATCCGCTTCTATCTATCTATCTATCTATCTATCTATCTATCTATCTATCTATCTATCTATCTATCTATCTATCTATCTATCTATCTATCTATCTATCTATCTATCTATCTATCTATCTATCTATCTATCTATCTATCTATCTATCTATCTATCTATCTATCTATCTATCTATCTATCTATCTATCTATCTATCTATCTATCAAGATCACACAGGCACTCACTCTCCAATATAGCCACTCACACACCAACTCACTTAACCAAAAACCCCTCAAGCAACCACTCACTCACCCAGTCACTCACTCATACAGTCACTCACACAACCACTCAGTCACCCATATAGCCACTCACATACCCACTCATCAACCTATACAGCTACTCACACAGTTACTCACTCACCAATACAGCCGCTCACATTCCCACTCACTCACCAATACAGCCACTCACACAGCCGTTCACTTACCCATACAGCTACTCACACACCCATACAGCCACTCACGCACCCACTCACACACGAATACACAGACTCACACAGCCACTCACATAATATGTTAGATTTAGTATCATTCTTTAGTGGTACACAAAGTATACTAATTTACCTTTTGTAGTAGCTTAGTATATATGTTTTACAGTCATAAATGTTTAGAAAACACTCAAAATCACTGCATGAAATCATCAGTAATGTCATCAGTGATGTAATTTGAGATGTCATTAGTGATGTTACCAGTTATGTCACTCACCATGTCATGAGTGATGCAATATGTGAGGTCATAAGTAGTGCATTTTGGGGGCGTAAGTTATAGTTAGCTGAGGTAACTATAACTGCTGAATTTCACTGGTTTTGTATGAGTGAAATCTGAACCTAACAATGATATATACATATATATATATATATATATATTCACTGAAAAAACCATAGGTTATAGACCATATATAGTTAGGAATTAGCATTTACAAAACCTTGAAAATTCACTGAAAAAACCATAGGTTATACACCATATATAGTTAGGAATTAGCATTTAAAAAACCTTATTTTACTCACACAAAACCATTGAAATTCCATATATAGTTAGTTGCACTAACTATATATCGCGCACCCGCAATCCACTGCTGATCATGTCACATATTACATCATTCATGACATGGTCAGTGACATCACTGATGACATCACTGATGACATCTCAAATGACATCACTGATGACATCACTGATGACATCTCATTTGACATCATTCTTGTGCTAATACGATAAACCTCTTCAGACTCTAATATAACCTTAGATACACTCAGTGTATACAGACACTCACACACTGCCACTCATCCATGGAGTTACTCACACACCCAGTCAGTCATGCAAAGAAACAATCTCACCTCCATTTCTTCAACTATACAGTTAAACACACCTTACTTATTGAAACATATACTAACACATATTTACTCTCTTATACAATCCCTGATACAAGTTTACAATGATCGATACAACCACTCACTCATTCAGTGGCTCTCATGCACAGTTATTTATATATGCCAACTCTCACATGTACTGTGTTTTACATATGTACTTACTATGACATGTAGCATTGAGATATCCATTCACTCATCAATACACTCATGCACACAGTCAACTGCCCATGTAGCTGTTTCCACATGCACTCTTGAACTCATACACCTAGTGAATAAACTGCTCACACATCTATGCATAGAGTCACACACCTTCCAGCCACCCCCACACAAACTCAATCTCCCATAGAAATACTTGGGCAACCAATTAATAACACATATAGCCTCTCGTATAGCTAATGATCAACACATGCAGCAGTTTACAGAACAACAGACATAATGATGCACAAATTAAGACAGTTTAGTCACTAACCCATGCATTCAGTGAGACACATTTAATCACTCACTCATACAGTCAGTCACGCACCTACTAAATCCTTCATCCAGACACTTATACATCCACTCATTCTTCAATATGTAAGACATATTTTAACTTTACAGAAACATACAGTCACTGGATGTTGTCATCAGTGATGTCATCAGTGATGTCATTTGAGATGTCATCAGTGATGTCATCAGTGATGTCACTGACCATGTCATGAATGATGTAATATGTGACATGATCAGCAGTGGATTGCGGGTGCGCGATATATAGTTAGTGCAACTAACTATATATGGAATTTCAATGGTTTTGTGTGAGTAAAATAAGGTTTTTTAAATGCTAATTCCTAACTATATATGGTGTATAACCTATGGTTTTTTCAGTGAATTTTCAAGGTTTTGTAAATGCTAATTCCTAACTATATATGGTCTATAACCTATGGTTTTTTCAGTGAATTTCAATGGTTTTTTAATAGCAAATATCATAAGCTGTCGAATGTCAAGTACGTGGTAAGTAAAAACATTTTCGTGTTTATGCACACTGATCTGCTTTGAATGCTGCCCCCCACCCCTCATTTCTATTAGGAGTACTCTCTCTTTGCAGATAGTGAAGGGTAGTTAACGCAGCCCTTTGCCCCCTTTGTAATCCGTCGTGCCTGCTTCTCTCTCCATTTGATTGATTGTTCTCTTTGGTTCATTCTCTATTTACAAACAAGCACAGAGTCGCAATACTCTGTTTAGTCTTTGCAGATAGCGAAAAATCGTGTAAAAAAACTAAAGGAATCGAGCAAAATCAGTAGGCCACTAATGGGATCTCTTTTTGACCTCGCTAAAATAGAAACATTAGGAACAACCTGTTGAAAATAGCAATGCGTATGTACATAAGCGGCGTTCATTTGTGTTCACAGTACCCCTTGTTGATTGTTTCAATCGAGCATTGAATTGTTCGAAGTTAATTCTCTTAAGGATCTTCTCTACCTGCAAACGAGGAAGAATAGGAATATTCTCTCTCCCTTTGCAGATAGTGAAGGGTAGGTAACGCAAGCCTTTAACACGTCGTACCTATTTCATTCCTCATTGATTGATTGATTGTCCGAACATTGACTGTTTGGGAATTAGTTCTTTTTGGAGGTATTCCCTGTTTGCAAATAAACGTAGGAAAATCTTTGCAAGTAGTGAAAGGGTACGTAATGCGGACCTTTCTCCCCCGTTGTAATCTGTCATGCCTATCTACTCCCCACTGATTGATGCACCTTTTTCACCCGGACCATTTACTAGAGATACGTCATCTGGCCCGACCAGAGAGCACCCCTAGTGAAAAGGACATATGCAATAATAACAAAGTGATCACTGTATCCTGTTAACAGAAACTTTACCATGAAACAACCTGGAAAGAAAAAAATAGGAAAACGAAAATCAGTAGGCCACTGATGAACATGAACTTTTATTAAACAACGAACAAAGAAACGATAACATAACGTAATGATAAAACCTATTAATGTCCTAGAAACAAGAAAACGTTAAAATATGCCAGTGGTGAGAGACCAGAAAAACAGTAAGAGAAACCAAATCACCCCTCGCTGTCCCACCGCCTGCCACGCCAAAAAAATCGATAGACTAGGGAAAATGCAAGTCAGTAGAACATCCGCCCCCACTCTGGAAACTTCCAAGGTGGGGCAGGGTTCCGGCTACGCCCAGCCGGGAGCAGCCCATATAAGGCAGGTCCTGCTGCCACGCCTCGGCCAGGAGATCCTAACGTAGGGTGTAGCCGGAGGAGAGGCCGAGGCCAGCGGGACCCGGCCAGGGGATTGCCTTTACAACGCTGAACAGTTGCAGGGGGGGGGAATGTCTCCTCGACCCTCCCCTCTCTCTCCCAGTCCGGCCGCGGTGGCCCTTGAGAGTTGCAGGTAGTCCCGCCACATGCTCTTCCGGTCCGGCCACCAACGGTCGGGGGGCCGAGGCCGACGGGATCCGGCTGCAGCCGATAAACCAAGAAACCCGTTCATGGGGCCAGAGCCAGGGGCGTCCGGCCGACATCCACCGGAAGCCCGGCCCGAAGACGGACGGGACACTTCTTTCTTTTATAATGGCTGCGACAACACTGGGGGGGGATGTCTTGCACATGCCTCCGACCCCCCCCCCCCTCGTCCTCATCGCCTGGTCCGGCCATAACAAATCTCAAGCGAGACGCCGTGGGGTGCACTGGGAGGGAGAGACGGTGCGAACAGGCCTCTCCCGCCTCCCCAGGTGGAGGCTTCCCAGCTGCACCCTCAGCGCTCCAGGCGCCCGGAAAAGGGTTCTTCCACTGTGGCCATGCTGCAACGTCTCGCCCGGCAGGGTGGAGCCCGTCCGCTCATGTGACCCCGCGATCGCCGGTAGCTGCCGAACTCTCAAAATGGCGGTCGACCTGGCAAGAGCGGGCCCAGCATAAAGAAATGGCCCGGTCACTGGTTGACTCCACCACCGTAGTCCTCCACGACCTTGAAGATTCTAGAGGAGCCGCGGGAGTCTCCGACCCCCGATGGGGAATGACTGCCATGATCGCCCGTGGAGTGACGAAACTGTATCCGCGGGACGTCGGCGCTCCCATGCTGGCGCCAGCCTCACTTTGAATTACTAGAATCCTGCACACCTCACTTCCGGTGAAAGCACAGTGTGACCCGGTAGGAAAAATTATTGCACCCCCTCCCCTTTTTGACTGATAGTTCAAACCACCGATCCTTTCCTTTGCCCTTTTAACGGAACTTTGGACTGCCTCCCCCTCTTTTACATTTTCTAGAGAAAACAAAACATTAACCACTACATTAGCATAGCAGTTGACACCAGAACTGTTTTCAAATTGAAAACCAACAACATCTTCAACAGAATCCTTTTTGTTTCTGCTGTGACCCTGCTACAGCACAGGCATTGTCCCCAGCAGTAATTCTGCAATGCCGGTAAGAATAGCTGTGGTGCCTACTGGACTCACTCACCCCCGCGGCGCCCCACGCCGTTTTTTGCTGGGCGGCAACTTACTAGACATCACTTTCGTGCCATCTAGATTTCAGCGCGTTCTGCTGCCTTGGAACTATTCGCACAACAGACCGCTACTGACAAGAATATTTCATTATTGGTGCTGTCAATTTCAATAAATCTATTGGATAATTCAAAAGAAATTGCCACGGTCTCTTCGTTGTTTAAATGTTTTTACTGTTTTTGTTTTCTTGTATATATTTATATGTTATTAAAGTTTTATATTCCTACTACTTTGTTGGAGTGCTATATATTTTTAATGTGACACATAATTGTAAAAACTTTGATGTACAAAGAGTCATTCCTGGAATCTTCCGCTTCAGGCTCGGTCCCCTCCCCAATCACAATACAGGATGGTTTTCAGATAGTAGGAACACGTGTGGTGTGACGGATCTCATCGGGTGTGGGCCTTGATCTACTATAACTCCTTTGAAGAGGGGTGATTCTTTACAGCTGGGGCCATAAACTACATCTGCAGGGCTAGCTGATAGCCTGGACAATCGGACACAGAGAAAGAGGAGTGTCAGAGGGTGCGGTAGTGAATAGGGCGAAAGGGAGGTGTCGGGCGGGCACAGAGTGTGATTCTCAGGGAAGAGCAGCGCAGATGGGGGGAGGTTTATTGCCCATGCATAAGACAGAGAGCGGTGGTGACCAGTGCCTAGGGAAGATGCTTGCGTGGGTGAGGAGCCATGCTACGAATCGACAGCGTGCAGAGAGTGGGTCTGGTCAAGACATCTAAAATGGCTGCCGTGCACGACAAAAGTGTGGCATTTCAAAAAAGGCTAGATGGCGCAGACAATGTTTTTCAACACTTCCTCATTTCCTTCGAATCGAACGTTAACAGACGTTGGGGCATATTACCAAAGTTAAGCGATATTTATCGCTAACGATGCTTACCAACCAATTTTTTACCACTAAGCATCGTCAGAAATTATCGAAGATAAACCTTGCTATTATCAAGGTTTATCGCAAATGCGATAATAAACGGCCGCAATGCATGAATATCGCTAAAAACTCAGCGATATTCATGCATTACCGAGCTAATGCTCTTAGCCATGTTATCCACCTCCCATTGGATAACATGGCTAAGAACTGCTCAGGGCAGGTGTTACTTTTTGGAGATATTCGCGCTTAGCGCGAATATCTCCAAAAGTTGGTAATAGGAGATAGATATCTTGCATGTTGTAATGCAAGTTATTGTGGTATATGGAACTCATACCATAATCTCTCAGGAAAGCAGAAACTGATCCTTTTGGGACCGCCTAAAAAGGCCTAGGGGGTGAGGAGTACTCTACTTTGCCCCCTTTTCACGTTCCGAACTATTTTATTTTACTCTCTTCTGTAATTACACAAAATAGCAGGGATAAGATGCATCGGAGACACACAGTGAGAGAAAGGAGGCCGGAGATGAAGAAGAGATGTCAAATACACATTGGAGATAATATAGTGGCAGAAGGGAAGTAAATATGAGTAAACTTACCATGTAACATAAAAATGTTGCACTCTATACTATAAGTCTCATTTTATACTACAATCACTTCGCTACAACCTCATAAATTAAAAATAAAAATGAATAATGTCTCAAACAATTTTTGATTTCTAAATATAAATTTATTCTTCAGAATTTTCTAAATTTGAAAGAACTAGTAACATGTCCTCATCAGCAATGTCCTCATTAAAAGTCTCCAATGATGATTCTTGTAACTCTATGGTCTCCAAACACTCGATAAATTCGCCATCAAGAGATTGATAAAAAAAATCATTCAAGTCATCTCCTCCTTGTGACAATATTTCATTATTGGTGCTGTCAATTTCAATCAATGTAGTGGAATCATTCAAGTCATCTCCTCGTGACAATATTTCATTATTGGTGCTCTCAATTTCAATCAATGTAGTGGAATCATTCAAGTCATCTCCTCCTTGTGACAATATTTCATTATTGGTGCTGTCCATTTCAATCAATCTAATGGAATCATACAAGTCATCTCCTCCTTGTGACAATATTTCATTATTGGTGCTCTCAATTTCAATCAATGTAGTGGAATCATTCAAGTCATCTCCTTGTGACAATATTTCATTCTTGGTGCTGTCCATTTCAATCAATCTAATGGAATCATACAAGTCATGTCCTCCTTGTGACAATATTTCATTATTGGTGCTCTCAATTTCAATCAATGTAGTGGACAATTCAAAAGAAATTGCCACGGTCTCTTCATTGTGAGCCATTTTATTTTGAAATTGCTTGCTGTAAATTGCAGAAAAAAATAATCACTTTCATTTATCGTTTTTAGTAATACATAATATAAAACTAACTTTATCAAGTATTTAGTATAACAGAAGGACTGCAAATAAATAACAGAAAACATTTTTCAAATTATCTTCAAGTGTACAACATAGTTCCCCTTACAAATTAACAACTCACCTTTTTAAAAGTAGCAGAAGTGTTAGTACTGTGTAAATCAAACACCAGAAATTCACCACCAAAAATTCCTCACAAATGTACCTCAGACAGTAGTATCACAAAATGGCTGTGGTTTCCTCTCATTTGACATATATACATAACCAATTAACTTTCATCACACACAAATACAAAACCAAAGTAACATTTTAATTGGTTCTAAATTTCAAAACTTTCAAATGTGTTTTCCCCATGCAATTTTCCATAGGACATTTACATACGTCTACAGCCTGAATGGCTGAACGGAATTACACCAAACTTGACAAAATGGTACATCAAACCTAAGAGGTCAGGAAGGATCTACTATGCCCCCTTATGGTCATTTCCCCCTTCGCTTTGGCCTCCTCTTGTCTCTCAATCCTACCGAGAGACAAGATGGCGGCCGCTACGGACTGTTTGGAATGTTGACAGACGCCGGAGAACCAATCAGCTTCGCAAAGCTCCGTAACGCGAAAAGTACGCGAAGCGGAGCGCTGTTACAGATATATATCTTTTTTTGAACGTTAATTTCTCAAAATCCACTGGAGCACATATATTGAGACCTAGCAAAGGCACATCGGGCTACCAGTCCCTAATATTTTGCCAAGTTTCGTGCAAATCCATTCAGCCGTTCGATTATTATTATTTTTTTTTTTTTTTGCCCCGCGGAGCCCTTTTAAAACCTCCACATCAAACGTAGGGGGTCAGCGAGGATCTACTATTCCCCCTTATGGTCATTTGCCCCTTCGCTTTGGCCTCCTCTTGTCTCTCGATCCTACCGAGAGACAAGATGGCGGCCGCTACGGACTGTTTGGAATGTTGACAGACGCCGGAGAACCAATCAGCTTCGCTTCACAAAGCTCCGTTGCGCGAAAAGTACGTGTCCTGGAGCGCTGCCCGGTCCGCTGTTACAGATATATATCTTTTTTTAAACGTTAATTTCTCAAAATCCACTGTAGCACATATATTGAGACCTACAAAAGGCACATCGGGCTACCAGTCCCTACAATTTTGCCAAGTTTCGTGCAAATCCATTCAGCCGTTCGGGCTAAAAGTGAGGCCAACCGCCTTATGGAAAACTCAATGTTAAAAACACGTTTTGGGACCCCCCTTTTTTCTCAGCCCCCCCTTGACGAACCCCCCCCAAATTTTCAAGGGCTGCTCAGAAACAAAATGTTCCATTTTCCTGAAAGTTTCAGCCAATTCCGTCCACAAACGCCAAAGTTATTAGACATAGAATTTTCAAAAAACCCATAGAGAAAAAATCCTAACTATATATACCTACTGGCGACCGCCAGTAGGTAATATATATATATATATATATATATATATATATATATATATATATATATATATATACATATATATATATTACCTACTGGCGGTCGCCAGTAGGTATATATAGTTAGGATTTTTTCCCTATGGGATTTTTGAAAATTCTATGTCTAATAACTTTGGCGTTTGAGGACGGAATTGGCTGAAATTTTCTGGAAAATGGAACATTTTGTTTCTGAGCAGCCCCTGAAAATTTGGGGGGGGTTCGTCCAGGGGGGGCCGAGAAAAAAGGGGGGTCCCAAAACGTGTTTTTAACATTGAGTTTTCCATAGGGCGGTTGGCCTCACTTTTAGCCCGAACGGCTGAATGGATTTGCACGAAACTTGGCAAAATTGTAGGGACTGGTAGCCCGATGTGCCTTTTCTAGGTCTCAATATATGTGCTCCAGTGGATTTTGAGAAATTAACGTTTAAAAAAAGATATATATCTGTAAGCGCGCTCCGGGCAGCGCTCCGGTCCGCGGACTTTAAGCGTACCGGAACTTCGCGTAGCTAAGCTGATTGGCTCTCCGGTGTCTGTCAACATTCTAAACAGTCCGGAGCGGCCGCCATCTTGTCTCTCGGTAGGATTGAGAGACAAGAGGAGGCCAAAACAAAGGCGAAAATGACCATAAGGGGTCATACTAGATCCTCCCTGACCCCCTAGGTTTAATGTGGAGGTTTTAAAAGGGCCCCGCGGGGCAAAAAAAACAAAAAAAAAATTATTTTTTTTTGCGTGGGGAGCGCCCGGTCCGCGAACCGGGAAGCGTTCTGGGCAGCGTACTGCAATGAAAAATGAATGATAGACTTTTCAAATGCTGTATGTTAATTGATTGTTGTTTTTGTTGATTATTTTTTATTTTCTTTATTTTTTAAGCATTTTTTTTAATGTGATTGTGTTTCATAATTTATTAAACTTTCTAACATTTCATTGTCAGAAATTTCATAATTATCATGGAATATACATTGTAGTCTCTGAGGGTGTAAAATGTCCTCATTTGCAAGGAGGTTATCTACTGCTTGTACACATTGCAGTAGTTCATTGTCCCAAGTTTCATCGAAAAATTCAATGTCAATTTGATCAATTGTATCAATCAATTCTTGGCTGCTGTCTTGCAGGTCCATTTCAAAAGAAACTTGGTTTTCGCCTTCCATTTTGCCTGAAATTTGAATTAAAAAAATATATATTAGTAGAGATAGGGCAATGTTGGGAATAATTTTAGATAGGCATTTTTTATCAGTGAATTTATCTTTGGGCAGTGTATAGTATCAGAGTGGAAGTAGGAATATAAAAATGTGTATGTGATTTAACGTAAGTAAATTCATAATTATACAAGAGAAGCCTAACTCCATCCTTAACTATAACAGAGAAGTCTCTCTAAATCTATAACTACTACAGAGGGATAGTATATATCTATCAGAAAAAGTTTACCATATTAACTTATAGTGCACAATATACTTCAGTTTTAAAAATAAAAACTTACCTTTAGAAAGAAGTTGAAGGAATTAGTGAAAATACTATTGAAATGTACAGCAAGAAGTAGTAGTCAAAATGGCTGTGTTTTCTTCTCTTCCTTTATATATATTCAGGTATATAACCAATGAAATGTCAGGTAAAAAAAATAGAAAATGAAAGTAACATTTTCATTGGTTGTCAATTCCAACACTTCAGATGTGTTTTGTGAAGTAATTTACCTCAGGGTATTTAGAGAGGTCTACAGGCTAAATGACTAAATGGAATTCCAATCAAATTTGTGAAAATGGTAGGGATTGGTATGTAGTATGAGCTAATCTATATTTGGTGAAATTGTCTCCAGTGGCTTTTCTGTGAACTACTTTCCCACCTTTTTTGATGGTGCGCTTCCCAGGGAGCGACCCGGTACGCGAACCGTTGAGCGCCCCGGTTCGCGAACCTTAAGCGTTCCGGGAGTCCACCATTTTGTGTTTCGGTCGAATTTAGATACAAGATGGAGGGCAAATAATGTTCAGAATGGGTAGAAGGGGGCACGGTAGACTTATCTTGACCCCCTAGGTTTTGTGAGGGTGGCTGAGGAGGCCCATATGTGCGAAAAAAAAACATTTTTTTTAAAAATTTCGCGAGGTTAGCTCCCGGTTCGCGTACCGGGTAGCGCCCCGGGGAGCGTACTTTGTTGAAAATTAGTGAAAATGTTAGAGTAAAATAATAATTGTGAGTGATTAGATGTAGGGTAGCTCTGAGAAGAGCTTTTGGGTTTATGGTACATTTAGGTACTTATAAGTAGGTACCAATGCACATTCTTAAATTCAGAGTGAAAACTCTGTTGCCCTCATCTGAGAAGTGAACTCCATCTCCTCTGTAGATATCTTGCATGTAGTAACGCAAGTTATTGTTGTACAGGGAGCCCATTCCATGGTCTCTCATGTAAGCTGAAACAGATTTGTTTACATGCTTCCTCGACTTCTCAATTTGTGGACAAAATTGGTTTGACCACCTCCATTTCTGTCTTTGGCATATATTTGAATATACCAAGGCAGTCTGAGGAAAAAGTGCCATTAATTGCTCAAAGGTGTCCTTTAAAAGCATTTCCAGACCTACACCAGTCAAAGTGCCCAAGTCATTACCTCCACAGTGCACAATTAACAGGTCAGGTTTGGGCAAATGCATAAAGGTTTTCACCAATGGTATCAATTGGTGACATTTTAATCCTCTGTGGCCAAACCACTTAATTTCCACATCTTGTAAATTGAGGTTAGGTAATTTCCTGTTTTCAACGTACCTTTGAGCCCAGTGAATATAACTATGTCCAACAATCCAGACAGAAAACATGGTGAGAGAAGGTTCTCCTGCAGTCAGATGAAGTGTGGCAATGAAATGGCAGTTGAAAAAATGAGAGTTTAAAATGAAAAAAACTGTGGAGTTTCTGTGTTCATGAAGCAGTAACAGTGATTGGTGGATTTTGATTGCTGAAAACAGAAAGTTAGGGTGCACGGATGTGTTCTTTGAAAGATGTATTTTGAATGGTCAATAAAAAATCATTAAATGAAAGAATGCACTGGATATGCAGGTGCACTGAGAGTTCAGAGTTCAATTGCAACAAAGTTGTGTGAACTTGCAAACACCAGAAGTCTTCCAATGAGGTGGTTGCCATGCAGAAAAGACAGAAAGGGCAGAGGGGGGAAGGGTTTTCATTTGAAAAAAAGTGAGGGAAGAGTTTTGATTGGGTGACATGAGAAATATGTGTGAAGAATTACAGCATTTCTGTGCTTTTGATAGCTGCAGACTCTGGAGTGCATACCTTTTGCTCTGCTGAAGACAAATTGGTGTGTTTCTGAGACTGTTTTCAAACTCAAAGTATTTGCTAAGGTGAGAAAGTATTTCTTTAATTTAGATAGAGAATAGTGTGCTTTAAGGAGAAAATTATGAATTATGTGGCGCAAATTGCTTGTAAATATGCTCCCACCTGTGCATGGAAAATTTAGATTTTGAATGTTTGTGTTACATAGCCATGTTAAAAGTGACCCAACCATGCAGGAAAGGCAATCAAAAAACGCTTTTATGTGTCTTAAGGACATTTTAAGTAATTTTCCCATGTGCAGTGTTTTGAAATTATGAATTGAAAATCGTTTTTGAGGTAAAGGAATTGTTTTTAAATTTATGACAAGGACATAATGGTGTATGCTTCTTTATAAGGCAATTGACTGTCCCTGATGTTATTTTTCCCATTTTAATGTAAGACTTTTCTCTGTGGCGCAAATTGCTTGTAAATATGCTCCCACCTGTGCATGGTAATTTTAAATTTTAAATGTTTGTGTTACATAGCCATGTTAAAAGTGACCCAACCATGCTGGAAAGGCAATCAAAAAACGCTTTCATGTGTCTTAATGACATTTTAAGTCATTTTCCCATGTGCAGTGTTTTGAAATTATGATTTGAAAATCGTTTTTGGGGTAAAGGAATTGTTTTTAAATTCATGACAAGGACATAATGGTGTATGCCTCTTTATAAGGCAATTGACTGTCCCTGATGTTATTTTTCTCATTTTAGTGTAAGACCTTTCTCTGTGGCGCAAATTGCTTGTAAATATGCTCCCACATGTGCATGTAAAATTTAGATTTTGAATGTTTGTGTTACATAGCCATGTTAAAAGTGACCCAACCATGCAGGAAAGGCAATCAAAAAACGCTTTTATGTGTCTTAAGGACATTTTAAGTAATTTTCCCATGTGTAGTGTTTTGAAATTATGATTTGAAAATCGTTTTTGAGGTAAAGGAATGTTGTTAAACTTTATGTGCGCCATATGCCCCCAAATTTCTTTTTTCAGGGGTGCAGCAGGGTGTTATTGAGACACCCCTGCAGCTTTGGAAAAATTCCTAATTTGTGATGAGCGCATTGTTAATCGCAAATTGCACCTTCATTTATATGAGCCTCCTAGCCCATGGAAATGAATGGGTAATTTGCAATTAGCAATTTTCTCATCGCAAATTTGGAATGGTAAAGAATCGCTATTTATTCCTTAAAATTCGCTTTTTTGGAAATGCAATATAGTTATATGATACATATGGCGGTTGATGTCTAACAAGATAAGAAGCTTAGGCATACATTTATGATGACTGGCGCAATGAAGTAGAAATCACTTACTTCATTGGTAGAGCTTTACATGTATTATCTCCTCTGTATTCTTCATCAAGCGTAACTTTAATCTGCAATCCTGAGTAGGCCTCACTTTAAACAAACCTCTGGATAGGCCACATCTTATTGTTATCTTGATTTAATCATTTAAAATGCTAGGGACAGATTTATGATAGGTGTATGCCTCTTTTGCGCCACTTAGAAAACATTGTCCATGGGGAAATGACTTAAAATGTCCTTAAGACACATGAATGTGTTTTTTTAAAACGTTTGCAATTTTTTTGGGTCACTTTTAACATGGCTATGTGACTCAAACAGTCAAAATCTAAATTCGCCATGCACAGGTGGGAGCATATTTACAAGGAATGTGCTCCATGGGGAAAGGTCTTATAATGTAATATGGGAAAAATGACATCAGAGACACTGAAATGCCTTATAGAGAAGCATACACCATTATGTCCTTGTCATAAATTTGCAAACCATTACTTTTCCCCAAAAACGATTTTCAAATCATAATTTGAAAACACTGCACATGTGGAAATGACTTAAAATGTCCTTAATTCAAAATGTGCGATTCCTTAAATGCAATGTATCAAACAAAAAATATGTAAAAAATGATATTAAGGATTTGGAAACTACCACCAACTTCTAGTTTGTGGTAATTTGCGAATTCTTTTCAAAAAGCATTTTTTTCCAAAAAACAAAAGGTCCCATATGACGCCCATACATGCCCTTAGGGCATGTAGGTGTGCCATATGCCCCCAAATTTATTTTTCAGGGGTGCAGCAGGGTGTTCTTGAGATACCCCTGCACGCTTGAAAAAATTCCTATTTTGTGATGAGCTAATTGCTAATCGCAAATTGCAACCTTCATTCCTATGAGCCTCCTAGCCCATGGAAATGAATGGGTAATTTGCAATTAGCAATTTGCTCATTGCAAATTAGGAATAGTAAAGAATTCCTATTTATTCCTTAAAATTTGCTATTTAGGAAATGCAAAATAGTTTGATGGTAGATATGGTGGTTGATCTGTAACAAGATAAGAAGCTTAGGGATACATTTATGATGACTGGCGCAATAAAGTGCACATTACTTACTTCATTGGTAGGCCTTTACATGTATTATCTCCTCTGTATTCTTCATCAAGCGTAACTTTAATCTGCAATCCTGAGTAGGCCTCACCTTAAACAAACCTCTGGATAGGCCACACTTTATCGTCATCCTGGATTAATCATTTAAAATGCTAGGGACAGATTTATGATAGGTGTATGCCTCTTTTGTGCCACTGTGCGTCACTTTTATGATGCAGCGGTGGTGCAAAAGATTTGCTATGAGGCGACAACATTACAAATTGATGCATTTAGGCAGATATGTCATGGTGTAAAAAAAACGTACCACATGAAACCGATGCAGCAGTGATGCAAAAGATGCACCATGTCGTAAGACAGGCCTCACTTGGGGCCATATGTATCAAGCTAATTAGCATTCGCAAAGATCAAAATTCTACGAATTTTGGCCTTTGCGAATGTTAATTAGACAAATGGTATGTATCAAACAAGTTTGATGCAAAATAAGGAGTAGCAAAATGTGCTATTCCTTATTTTGCAATTGCACTGAAGGATTTGCAAATTTTGTGACTACTTAAATGCAATGTATCAAACAAAAAATATGTAAAAAATGACATTAAGGATTTGGAAACTATTGTGGTAAATTGGTGGTAATTTGTGAATTCTTTTCAAAAAGCTTTTTTTAAAAAAAACAAAAGGTCCCATATGACGCCAACACATGCCCTTAGGGCATGTATGTGTGCCATATGCCCCCAAATTTCTTTTTCAGGGGTGCAGCAGGGTGTTCTTGAGACACCCCTGCACCCTTGGAAAAATTCCTAATTTGTGATGAGCAAATTGCTAATCGCAAATTAAACCTTCATTCCTATGAGCCTCCTAGCCCATGGAAATGAATGGGTAACTTGCAATTAGCAATTTGCTCATCGCAAATTAGGAATGGTAAAGAATCGCTATTTATTCCTTAAAATTCGCTATTTAGGAAATGCAAAATATTTTGATGATACATATGGCAGTTCATCTCTAACAAGATAAGAAGCTTAGGGATAGATTTATGATGACTGGTGCATCACCAGGGATGTGCCAGTCATCTTGCGCCGCTGTTCCGCCACCCATGGTGTGCTGCATTTACAATGCGGCGCAGCATGGGGCAAAAACGGCACAGATGCTTGACGCATCTGTGCCGTTAAGGTGGCGCATTGCTGGAGTTGTATCGCAAGTGCGATGCAGCTCCAGCAAGGCTCAGGGGTGCACCATCTCCACAATGTTGCGTCAAGACCTATGCCTGCTTCAAGCAGGCGCAGGGTTTTGACACAGGTTTCTCCTATCTGATTGTAAATGCGGCACACCATGGGTGGCAGAGCAGTGGTGCACGTTAACTGGTGCATGCCTGGGGATGTGCCATTTAACATAAATCTGCCCCTTTACATTTAAGTATGTGCAGGGGACACAGAGTCGGTGAGGCTTATCCAAGGTTAAGAACAGATGAGTCCTGTTCATTTAAAAATTAGACATAGGCTTCACCTGCTCAGCATCGCTGGACATGGCTAAATAATAGCTGCAAAATGTTACTCTTGTTAAACAATTTTACTATTATAATCTGTGAGATTTGTCTCTTACTCTGCAACATCTCATTGTTGTTATCTTTCTTTAAAGATAAAGACAACCTCAACATGAGCGACAATCTGCAATCAGTTGATTTTGACCTCATCATTGAACTTGTAATTGAAACATCAGTGGATGTTGATCCATTGGATGATTTAAATCATGAGGATGAAGAAGAGCGTGATGAGGATGCAGATTTGTCCGAATTATATGATATAGGATGGGAAGCTGACCTGCTTGAGCCTTTGGAAATATAAACATTTATTTTTAAAATTTATAATTAATAAAAAGTAAAAAGGTAAACCGTTTAATTTAAAAATAAAGACACATTCAAAAGCAGGTTATGTGTAGTGTCTTCAATAAAATATTAAAATATGCTCATAAAATTAGATCAGATTCACATATAAAATAGCATAGGTAACATAAATATAAATGTCATTTCTTTTCTGGTATTTCTGTATTGTAAATTTGCCAACGACTAAAAAATCTTCTAATTAAAATGTCAAGTAGTGTGTTAAGTTTTTTTATCACTGTTACTGATTTACTGTTTGGTAATAATGGTTAATAACATTATTTATTATATTTTTCCACAGATTCAACTGCAGATCATTTCAAGATTTCACCATGCCTACAATAGAAAGACAGAGAAAGGCTGCAAAACGTCAAAGACAGCAGGTGAAAAATAATACGCAGCAGTCCTCTAACAAAAAGATTTGTCAAGTCACGAAGAAAGCACCGGGTAAGAGCACAAAACACTTTATAAGAAATATGTGTAATAAAAAAAATATTACTACAGAAAATGTTTCAGTCCATAAAACGAGAAGGAAATCAAATGGAAAAGAAAGGCCAATGAAAAATGTTACTGCTAGAGCAAGAGATAACTCTGTGCATGATAGTAGAAGGAAACAACAGTTTAGGGAGATTCGTAAACGAATGTTCTGGAACAGGATAATTGGCAATTTGTTAAAAAATATTAAGAAAGGTCAACATAAACTAGTTTTTTATAAGACAAAAAAAAAAGTTGAGAAAGTTATTGATCAGGCATTTGAAATTAAACGTAAGTTATTTATTTTGATAATCAATAGAATTAGGAAGCTAAACAAGGCAATTTTTGATTTCAAAAGAAATAGTAGATGGAAGAGAATAGTTAATCGTAGTAATTTTTGTGAAGTTTTTTCTGGAGAATGGATGCATAGTTCAAGCTGTGAGGCATTTTTTAATGAGGAGAGTTATTTCCAGGATAATGATTTGGTGCATGCAGTTGACACCAGTGGTCGTGCTTATGAAGTGAAAGATGGTTGTCCAGTTGAAAAAGAAAAACTTGTGACAACAGAGGCAGAAGAGGTGTTAGGTAATGAGGTTTTAGGAAGACGTGCTAAGGGTCCTGTGTACACCTGGAAGTGTAGTAGTATTTGCAGTGTGCGACAGGATTCCATCAATTTGCTTTGTGATTTTGTACGGTCATTTAATAAGAAAAGTTTGAAGCAGAAAATGATGTTGTTGCAAGAATTAGATCCTTGCAGAGTAAGAGAAGTGACAAGTTTGCATGGACATTCACTGGCTTGTCTTTCCAGGAGAGTATGCCAGAGTGTTTTTCATCATTTCAGGATGCTAGCAGTGCATCATAACAAAGTGAGGAAATTAGTTAGAATGTTGTATTATGCTAAGAGTCCAGCAATTATGCTTAAACAATTATGCGCTGCTCTTTTGCATGGTTCTGAAATAGATGTGAAGAATATATGTGAAGAAATTGAGTTTTGTTACTTTGGAAGTAAAGAGGAGAATGTTGAAATTGAGCAAGAAGAAGAGGGTCTTGTGGAAGATAGTGTACAGGTTTCCAGTACAGATAATTTCCAGAGGGAAATTGCGACGTTTGAGGTGAAATCAAGTGAGAGGCCGAATTTCACTTGTGTGTGTTGTCGACGCACTTATTATAAGAATCAGACTAAGTTAGTGGATTTATATGCAAAAAGTGAAAGGGAAAATAATAGTGAATGGAAGGATTTTGCAACATACTTGATGGTAGAAAATTGTTTTGATTTGGGATTGGATCAACGTGTGTGTACTTATTGTTCTTGCAAATTAAATCAAAACCAGATGCCTGCTAGAGCAGTTCATAATAATCTGGAATTGGTTGAGATTCCTTCTGAATTGAAGGATTTAAATACTTATGAATCTATTTTGATTCAAAGTATCCATCCCTTTCAGGCTATTGTAAGAATGGAGCCAAAGACAGGGAAATTGCCTCCATCAGATTTACAGAGAGGATTAAAGGGAAGAGTTGTTTATTTGCCTCTAGATTTGAAGAAAAACATGAACACAATTGGAGTAGAAAAAGTGGAAGAGGAACCTCTGGTTATCTTAGTTAATGGGGTTCCGACAAAGAATAAGAAAATATGGCAAGATTTAGTAGATGTTAGGAAAGTTAAAAAGGCAACATTGTATTTGAAAAAAATAATAAATACTATAAGAATGTATATGTTGCAGAAGAGGAAGTAAGTGAGGAAGAGGATAGCGATTTGTGTGCTGGTCAAATTGAGAAAGTAGAACCCTCTACTAGTGAAGAAATATATGAACATTATAGTGTTCATCCTTTGCATTCCAAGGAAGTCATGGGGAATGCTATTGAGTTGTTTCAAATGAAACAAGCCAAAGGGAGTCCCATTAGTGTTTGGGAGGAAAGTTTGGAAGCTCGGTGTTTCCCACAGCTTTTTCCAACAGGTCAGGGAGGAAGATATGATGAGCGACCTCATCAAATTCCTGCTTCTGAATACCGGACTTTGCGATTGTATGCAGGAGATGCTAGGTTTCGACAATGCATTCCTTATTTGTTTCATCTCCTGTTTGAAAGCGATCTGTCTGGACTGTCATATGCAGTGAACCACATCTTGAAAAGTGGTATACACATGCAAAACATCTCGGCAAGTGACTTTATGGATAAAGTCAATGTCCAAGATAGTATTTTGGATTCTCACCTGATTAATCTCATGGCGTGTCAGCGTGGTACTAATGAGTACTGGTACCGTCGTCATGGTGATTTAAAATGTATGCTGAGGAACTTAGGTACTCCCACATGGTTCCTCACTCGGAGCTGTGCCGAGTATGGCTGGGAAGACTTACTTGAATTTCTACGAGAGGCAAATGCTAACGTAGATAACATCGAATTCAAGACACCCGGAGAACTGTGCTCTTTGGATCCAGTCAATGTATGTAGGTACTTCAATCATAGATTTGAAGCTATGATGTCTTTCATCATGAATAAGAAGAATCCACCTCTTGGAGAGGTGTTGGATTTCTTCTGGAGAAAAGAGTACCAAGCAAGAGGTGCTCCTCATATACATATGTTGCTGTGGATCAAGGATGCACCTAAATTTGGAACGGATCCAGAAGACTCAGTGATGAGTTTCATCCAACAGTATTCTACGTGTGCTGTTCCAAACGCAAAGGAGAAGAAAAGCCTAAGAGAAAAAGTTCTGAGTTTCCAAAGCCATCGATGTGGAAAGTACTGCCGTCGTAAATTCCGAAACGAGGACAAGTTCTACACTAAATGTCGTTTCGGCTTTCCACGACCGGTGATTTATAAAGGAAGAGTAAACAGTTTGATGTCTTCGCTGCGACACAATGTCATGAAGAAATCACCTAAAAACACTTACAATTTGAAGAGGAACGAAGAGTCCAAGTACATCAACGACTACAACCCGGTGATTTTGTCCATGTGGAATGCTAACATGGATATACAGTTTGTGGCTGATAACTGTATGGCTGTGGCTCGGTATGTGACGTCTTACATCACCAAAAAAGAGAAGACAGAATTGAAGGATATGTGGGAGGACATTTCCCATGAAAAGAGCCTCAGCAAGAAGTTGTACAGTTTCAGTCTGAAGATGTTGTCGCATCGAGAAATCGGAGCGTACGAATGTTCTGACCGGTTGTCTTCAGCAAGTCTCTATGCCAAGTCCAGGAGTATCGTTTGGGCGAGTCTTGGTCTTGCTGCAACGCGTAATCGAGTTCTCAAACCTGTGCGGGAAATTGAGTATTTGGCGGAAAAGGAGCCAAACAGTACCGACATTTTGAAGACAAACATGTTGGATACATATTATCCAAATCGAAGCAGTCACCTCGAGAATGTTTGTCTGTATGAGGTTCTGCAAAATTACATATTCAAGAGGAACATCAAAGAAGATACTGAGAAAGGAGTGTATGCTGTAATAGGAAGTGAGGGATGTCTGGTCAAGCAAAGAAAATGCCACTTGGTAAACCATCGAAAATTGAGTGGCGAATCTCCTGAAAAAAAGGAGTTTTTCTATTTAGCACTTTTGCAACTTTTCAAGCCTTGGCGTGCAGAAGAGGAACTGCTTGGAGATTTCCTCTGTTACGAAGACTCTTTCAATGCCGCCAAGGAGACCATAGAATGTCCTGCTTTTCCCAAATATGTAGAAATGTTGAATGCGGAAATTGAGCAGGAAGCAACGATTGCAGCCGAGATTGCCAGAGACAGTTCTCAGGACAGTCAGAGTTCTGCTTCATTGAGTCAGGATCCACTAGGAGGACCTGTTATTGAAAATGAAGCTGCCACTGCTATGAATGAAGTGGAAAGAGCCATGGCACATGCTCAGGAGGATGCGGTTAACTTAGAAGAGTTGGAAAGACAACTTAACGTTGAGCAGAGGAAAATATATGACGAAGTTACCATGCAAATTGATCATGGATTAAGTCATGATAAGAAAGAGTGCTCATGTACGTCGTTGAAGCCTGTCCGACTGTACGTGAGTGGAGAAACGGGAACTGGAAAAAGTTTGCTCATTAAAGCAATTTCATGCTATTTGCAGGAAAGGACAGAGTCATCGCTGTCTTGTGTTGTCACTGCTCCAACTGGACTGGCAGCACATAATATTAAAGGGATTACTTTACATCGTTTACTGATGCTACCAGTGGAGCATGACAACAAATTACAATATCACAAGCTATCTGGAGATGCTTGTTTTGAAGTTTCAAGAATCTTGAGGAAAATGAAACTTCTTATCATTGACGAAGTAAGCATGGTTTCCAATGTCATGCTTGCCTTTGTGCATTTGAGGATGCAAGAAGTTCTCAAAACAGAGTATGATGTGTTATTTGGTGGCAAACACATCATTGTTTTCGGAGATCTTTTGCAGCTGACACCAGTGAAAGGGCAACCTGTGTTCAAAATGCTCACGCATGAAGATACCAGGAAGTGCCTAGGCAGCATTGGCAACGTCAATATATGGTTAAACTTCAATTATGCTGAACTGCATGAAAATATGCGTCAGGCGAAGGATGAAGTTTACAAGACTATTCTACAAGATGTTAGAATTGGAAAAGTGACCGAGCATGGGAAAGAAGCTTTACATGCACGATTACTGTCAAATTTATATCCAGAACAAGATGTTGTGCCTGAGAATATTTTTCAGAAAATTACTGAGAAGAAATCTGGAATATGTTTGATGCCAACTCTTGCAGAATGTGCCAAATTTAACAACAAAATGTTGCATTTAGAAAAGCAAGAGATTGTGAAACTGGAAGCTATTGATAGAGTAGAGCATATGGGATCAACAATTATTTTGTCTGAGAATCTGAAAACAAAATTGGATTCATTAGAGAAGAGTATATCTAAAACTGCAGGTTTTGAAAAGACTCTGAATGTGTGCTTGAACTGCCGTATAATTTTAAGAAGGAATTTACATGTTGAAAGAGGTCTGGTAAATGGATCAATGGGTAATGTTGTTGATTTTGTGAAATACAGAAATAGAGATGGAATTGAATTTTTTAAAATTAAATTTGATGGCATTGAGGAAGTACAGCTAATTGCTCGTTGTTCTGCTAGATTTTTGCTTGTAAAAGACTTATATGTTCGCCGTAAGCAGTTTCCTGTTTGCTTGGCATATGCGGTGACAATTCATAAATCGCAAGGTTTAAGCGTAGACAGTGCATTGGTGAATATTGGCAGTTCTGTGTTCAAGGAGGGTATGGCATATGTGGCATTGTCACGAGTTAGAACTTTATCGGGATTGTACTTGATTGAGTGTGATGTCACAAACATTTGTGCGGATCTAGATTGTGTTAAGGAATACAATAGGTTAAGAAGAGAGTATGCGCCACATTTGCCTCAGTATCCTTTGTTTGAGAAACGTGTGGTAGGCCGGAAACGAAGAAATGAGAACAATACTGGGGAGGTTGTAGCAAAAAGACAAAAAGTCAATGAACCTAAAATTACAAGCAGAAACAAAAAGGATTCTGTTGAAGATGTTGTTGGTTTTCAGTTTGAAAACAGTTCTGGTGTCAACTGCTATGCTAATGTAGTGGTTAATGTTTTATTTTCTCTAAAAAATGTAAAAGAAGAGATTGTGGTCAATTCTGATCAAAGATTTTGCAGTTTGTTAAATTCTGTGTTAGAGAAATGTACCACTGATAGAAGAAACATAGAAAGTGTGTCTGAAATTCGAAATCTGTTAGACAGATGTTCAGGCCAAACACAATTCTCTCAAAATATTCAGCAAGATTGTCAGGAGTTTTTAATGTATATGCTTGATGTATTACATGCTGAAGGTGTAGATGTAGATCAGCTGTTTGGGCTTTCTTATCAATGGCAGCATGACTGCGAGAACTGTATGGTATCAAGTACTACTAGTGTAGACTCAGAAAGATTTATATATTTAACTTTGCCAGACAGTAAATCAGTCTCCTTTAATAAGCTAGTAAAAGCAGCTGATCACAACATGGAGTGTAGCCAATGTAAATCTGAAATGATGTCCACATTATTTATACGAACATATGGCCAGTATGTCATTTTAATGTTCCAACGATGTAGGCCTGATGGAACAAAATTGACAACTTTAATTAAAAATTTTGTAGCTTCGCAGTTGTCAATATCAGGAAGGACTTTTGTAACTGCAGCAATTATATATCATGACGGCCCTTCAATAACATCAGGACATTACACAGCTTATTTAAAGTCTAGAAATGGCTGGTCATTCTGCAATGATTCTGTTTTAATTTTCAAAAAAAAATTGCCGTATGACCTTAAAAACTCTTACCTGGTGTTTTTAAAACCAAAATTTTAGGGAAAGAATCTCGGGATGTGCTCTGTGGAATTTCAAGAAGTTCTAATGGCTCCTACACAATTTGGCCTTGAGGATAAGTGTAGTTCAGAGACATAACTTCTAACCATAGGACTGGACATTATGGAGAAATACGTGCACTTTGAATGAGTTCAGAAAAACTGTTTCTTTTTATAAACTAATTGAAGCAGCCAATCAAAACATGGAGTAGAGGGAATGTAAGTCTGCAATGCTGGCTACTGTTTTACATTGCTTTGTGATTAAAAGTGATGTAGAGAATTAAATAATTGTAGTAGTCATAGAGGTAGTGTAAGTCTGCTTGTATCAGTGTCATAGGAAAAGTAGAACATGACTGAGCAAGAAGGGGAAGATATTACTATTCCAGGATTGTGAAAATGATCTTCAACATTTTAATTCTGAAAGTTGCGGAAATGCCAAATGACGGGATTGGCTTACAAGAAATCCAAGAGTTATAAATGGCTCTGACAAGATTTGGCCTTGTGGAAAATTGTGGTAGAGAGCAAGAAGTCATTTATTGCATGTAACGTGTTTTTAAAAACGATGGAGATTTTCTTTCAGAAAGTGGCGGGCTGAAAGTAATAACAGCACAAAAGAGTGTAAGCTGTTCATAGGACATCCTTGGACGTCATGGAAAGTAAGTTAACTTTAAGGAGTTCTGAATTTTGATTTCTGATGTTGTATGGGTTTTTTAAACACAATCATTTTGATTGTGTTTTTTTTTCCCCGCTGTTACATGATGAATACCTTCAAGTCACTGTTTTTAGTGAATTTTGATACATTCTGAGAACAGCAAAAATAAACCATTTAACATGTATAATTAATTCTGTACTGTTTGCATTTATGATGTATATGTAGAACTGTGTAGGAGGCATGGAGAAGGTGAGGCTTCTGTAAGTGTCAAAGTTGTTGCATGCAGTGCTGCACTTCTGCGTATTCTTTCATATGCTAGACTACATCTGCACAATGAGATACCTAAGCAAAGGAAACGCAAGTGATGTGATTGAGAAATGAGCAAAATAAATTGCACATATTTCAATTACATCACCTGTGTTTCCTATCATTACGAATCATATTGTGCAGATCAAGTTTAGGTCTGTCCAGGGAAACATAGGAGGTTTCTACTTTGTTGAAGAGTGCAGTGGACATGACTCACTTCATTGGTAGACTTTCACAGATATTATCTCCTCTGTACACTTCAACAAGTGTAAATCTCATCTTGAACTCTGAGTAGGCCTCACCTTAAACAAACCTCTGGATAGGAGACATGTTATTGGCATCCTGAAGCGACACTTTTCTGAAACAAGAGCAATGCAAAAGATGCACCATGTTTTAAGATAGGCCTCACTTCATCTGTATCAAAATACTGTTAGTTTAAAATGTATATCTTTAGGACTGTGTAGGGGACCTGGAGAAGCAGAAGCTTCTGTCAGTGTCAAAGTTGTTGAAAAACTATTTGTCCTTCAATCTTTTCCCTTGTCTTTTGTAATTTTTAAATACATGTTTTAATATTTTTCAAATGTTGGTTCTCTCTTTCACAGATTGAAAGTATAAAAATAAAAAGTGAGTAATTTAACGGCAATTATAAGGTAAATAGTTGTACTCTTTTCGTTACATTTCTATCACATTCACCTACTATTAGATCCACTGCTTCACTTCTTTAACCCTCAGTTTCCTGCCTTTGCTACTTTCCTCATTCCTTTCTCTATTACCTACTTACTCAACTCCTTCCACTCTTTTTCTCAGTCCCTCTGTTCTCATAGTTCCTCAGT
Organism: Lissotriton helveticus; assembly: GCF_964261635.1. Classification (NCBI taxonomy): domain Eukaryota; kingdom Metazoa; phylum Chordata; class Amphibia; order Caudata; family Salamandridae; genus Lissotriton; species Lissotriton helveticus. The sequence continues at coordinate 776,924,825 of NC_136059.1, read as the reverse complement.
CTTGTTCACTCACTCCGTCTCTATTACTCTTAGTGTCTGTGAATTACTTTCCCACCTTTTTTTTTGGACCGCTTCCCGGGAAGTGGCCCGGTTCGCAAACCAGCAGCGTTACGGGAGTCCACCATTTTGTGTTTCGGTCGAATCAAGATACAAGATGGAGGGCAAATAATGTTCAGAATGGGTAGAAGGGGGCACGGTAGATGTATCTTGACCCCCTTGGTTTTCTGAGGGTGGCTGAGGAGGACCATAGTTCTTCACTCTTGTTCACTCTCTCTGTTTCTATTAATGTCACTGTTTCTGACTGATCAAAAAAATTGTTTTAAAAAAAGAACAGTAACTATAAGGGAAGGAAACAGACAGTTATGTTAAAAGAAAGACAGCTATAGGGAGTAAACTAAGGATACTGTTACCCGCAATCCACTGCTGATGATGTTACTGACCATGTCATGAATGATGTAATATGTGACATCATCAGCAGTGGATTGTAGGTAACAGTATCTCTTGTTTACTCCCTAGAGCTGTCTTTCTTTTCACATAACTGTCTGTTTGCTTACCTTATACTTACTGTTCTTTTTTTTTTTAAATATTTTTTTTGGTTAGCTTCCGGTACGCGTACCGGGTAGCGCTCCGGGGAGCGAACTAAAAGAAATAGAGGTTGGCAGAGTTCCAAATATTCTACCAATTTTTTTATAACGGGGAGGTAGTTCTGAAAAGAACTTTTTTTAATGTTTTTGTTGTTTTATATTTTTTTTATTATTTTTTGAACATTTTTTTACTTTTTTTGTATTTTCTGAACGTTTTTATATTTTTTTTGGTTTTTTTGGGGGGGGGGAAACAAAAACGATCCATTGTAAAGGGCTCAACAGGAGCAACAAAAAAAAAGAATTTATTTTTTGGGGCGTCTCGGACAAACATTAACATGATTCTGAATAGCTCTCATAATCAAAATGATGCTACTTTCCCTGTAGCAGATGAAATCGCCGCAGTGCACGCACACTTGCTTCACGTGCCCAAACAATATTTGAATGTTTGGGATCATCTCCCTCGCCTCTGGTCCCGACACCTCTGGAACAACCGATCTTCTTGCCATTGGAAGGGGATTTTGTTGCTCATCACGTAGCTGGGCAGCACTATAATTATTTGGGTGCCACCTACTCATATGCCGATGCATAGTGTGATTGCCGTAACTGTATTTTTTTTCAGTTCCCCTTGACAATCTATCACCGCATATACGGCAAAACACGTAGCGTGCATTCACTTTTTTTTGCCCCTCAGGAAATTTATAGAATTGCCAAATGTAATTCTCTTTTCGATTGTACCTCCTGGGCTCCTCTGGCAAAAACCTTGGCTCTTCCTCCTCTTCCTCCTCTTCCTGTTCTTCCTCTTCTTGCAAAATTACTTCAGCAGGTGGTCCTCTCTTATTTGGATTTGGTGGAGGTGGTGGGTTAGAACCAGCTGAAGCTACTAATGAAGCCATGTCAAAGTGTAAATAAAGGGTCTTTCTCTCACCAAGATGAAAGTCAGAGTGAGGAAAGAAGGAGGGGTTTTCATCATTTGGGAAAAGCAAAAGTTCTAAACCAATGAAAAGTGTTCATTTTAGATCACATGACCTAGTATTACATCATTAGGAAACCAAAAGTGAAATGAACCAATGAAAAGTGTTATTACCGAGTCACATGACCTGCTGTGTTTACGTTACGCGGTCGGCGCCGCGCCCCGGATCGCTTCCGGTTCGCGTACCGCTGCGCTTCCGGGTACGCTAACGTAGCACGTCATATGACGTATCACGCGAGAACGCGAAACGTCATGCTGACGCGACGCGTCACGATGTTGTTTTCTAACGCGACAGTTGCGCAAACGGAACGTTTACCGGTTCGCGGACCGGGTCGCGGCTCCGAATTGAGCTAACGGGAAGCTAACCGGTTCGCGTACCGGGAGCGAAACAATAAAAATAATTTTAAAAAAATTGTATTAAAAACATGTAAAAAATATTTTTCGATTTAAAGAAGAATACATTGTAAAGGTTTTGATATTTGCTATTAAAAAACCATTGAAATTCACTGAAAAAACCATAGTTTATAGACCATATATAGTTAGGAATTAGCATTTACAAAACCTTGAAAATTCACTGAAAAAACCATAGGTTATAGACCATATATAGTTAGGGATTAGCATTTACAAAACCTTATTTTACTCACACAAAACCATTGAAATTCCATATATAGTTAGTTGTACTAACTATATATCACGCACCCGCAATCCACTGCTGATCATGTCACATATTACATCATTCATGACATGGTCAGTGACATCACTGATGACATCACTGATGACATCTCAAATGACATCACTGATGACATCTCAATGACATGACTGATGACATCACTGATGACATCTCAAATGACATCACTGATGACATCACTGATGACATCTCATTTGACATTACTGATGACATCACTGATGACATCATTCATGTGATAATACGATGAACTTCTTCAGACTCTAAAATAACCTTAGATACACTCAGTGTAAACAGACACTCACAGACTGTCACTCATCCATGGAGTTACTCACACACCTACTCAGTCATGCAAAGAATCAATTACACCTCCATTTCCTCAACTATACAGTTATACATACCTTACTTATTCAAACATATACTAACACATATTTACTCTCTTTTACAATCCCTGATACAAGTTCATAATGATCAATACAGCCACTCACACATTCACGGACTCTTATGCACAGTTATTTATATATGTCAACTCTCACATGTACTGTGTTTTACATATGTTCTTACTTTGACATGTAGCACTCAGATATCCATTCACTCACCAATGCACTCAGTCAACCGCCCATACACCTGTTTCCACATGCACTTTTGAATCCATATATCTAGTGAATCAACTGCTTACACATCTATGCACAGAGTCATACACCTCCCAGCCACCCACACACACACTCAGTCTCCCATACAAATACTTGGGCAACCAATCAATAACCCATATACTTACTCATATAACTACTGATCAACACATGCAGCAGTTTACAGAACAACAGACATAATGATGCACAAATTAAGACAGTTTACTGACTAACCCATGCACTCAGTGACACACATTTAATCACTCACTCATACAGTCAGTCACACACCTACTAAATCCTTCATCCAGACACTTATACATCCACTCATTCTTCAATATGTAAGACATTTGAGATGTCATCAGTGATGTCATTTGAGATGTCATCAGTGATGTCATCAGTCATGTCATTGAGATGTCATCAGTGATGTCATCAGTGATGTCATTTGAGATGTCATCAGTGATGTCATCAGTGATGTCACTGACCATGTCATGAATGATGTAATATGTGACATGATCAGCAGTGGATTGCGGGTGCGTGATATATAGTTAGTACAACTAACTATATATGGAATTTCAATGGTTTTGTGTGAGTAAAATAAGGTTTTGTAAATGCTAATCCCTAACTATATATGGTCTATAACCTATGGTTTTTTCAGTGAATTTTCAAGGTTTTGTAAATGCTAATTCCTAACTATATATGGTCTATAACCTATGGTTTTTTCAGTGAATATATGTATATATATATATATATATATATATATATATATATATATATATATATATATATATATATATATATATATATTACCTACTGGCGGTCGCCAGTAGGTATATATAGTTAGGATTTTTTTGAATAGGGATTTCTGAAAATTCTATGTTGAATAACTTTGGCGTTGATGGACCGAATTGGCTGAAATTTTCAGGAAAATGGCACATTCTGTTTCTGAGCGCCCCCTTAAAGTTTGGGGGGGGGTTCGTCAAGCGGGGGCCGAGAAAAAAGGGGGGTCCCAAAACGTGTTTTTAACATTGAGTTTTCAATAGGGCGGTTGGACTCACTTTTAGCTCGAACGGCTGAATGGATTTCCACAAAACTTGGCAAAATTGTAGGGACTGGTAGCCCGATGTGCCTTTGCTATGTCTCAAGATATATGCTCCAGTGGTTTTTACGAAAATTAACTTTGAAAAATATATATTGGGCTACATTGGGCTATATATATGTTAGAGCCCATATGTAGCCCAATGTAGCCCAATGTAGCCCAATGTAGCCCAAAGATGGCCACCAGAGACAAAAAAAAACAAATGTAGCCCAAATATCAGCCAGATGTAGCCCAACTATAGCCCAATGACAGAATGTCCCAGAGTGTTCTAAAGAACAACTAGAGCGCTAACAGTCTTACTTATGACAAAAGTATGGCACACCTGAAGTCATCTTGATTGGAATAAAGTGTTAACACTTAAAACATTTAATTTGCAAAGGAACAAAATGAGGGGGTTCATTTTGCCATAGAAATTTTATATATATATATATATATATATATATATTCACTGAAAAAACCACAGGTTATAGACCATATATAGTTAGGAATTAGCATTTAGAAAACCTTATTTTACTCACACAAAACCATTGAAATTCCATATATAGTTAGTTGCACTAACTATATATCGTGCACCCGCAATCCACTGCTGATGATGTCACATATTACATCATTCATGACATGGTCAGTGACATCACTGATGACATCACTGATGACATCTCAAACACAATAATCTCCCCCCCCCATCCCAGCAGTTCCATCTTAATTTGGTCAAAGATTATAGGCTCATCCTGATTAGAAGCATAAACTCCACATATTGTAAGATTGAAATCTCCTAGCTTTATCTGCGCTATCGCCCATCTGCCAGCTTTATCAGTTAGCGTCTTAGTTATTTCACATTTCAATCCTTTATGTTTTAAAATCGCTACTCCCCTAATTGAAGCATGAAAATCCGTGCAAACTATTGGATCAAATCCTAATTGTTTGATCAGCTGTTCGTCTTTATAGGCAATATGTGTCTCGGTTAGAACTACTATTTGCGGTCTATACATCCTAAGCTCCTCATAGACAAGCCGGCGCTTAATTTTGTTGTTTAATCCTGACACATTCCAGGTTAGACACTTTATTAAATGCATTTTAAATTATATATTTCCTTACCTACGTAGCCAAAAATAATCACCATCAGTACTTTGTAAAACATCTTAATTTTTTCTTTGTCGTTTTTGTGTCCTTTGATGCAATTTTTACCCCAAACCATTACTTCCCTTTGCCCACCCCACACTCTAGTACTACCTCCCCCCACCCCGTGTTTACCTGTGGATCCCCCCTTCCTGTTGACTGCCGTTCACCTGGCAGTCGGTGGGTGAATGGAACGCCAATCAAGTCCAGGTATTCATAATTAGTCCACACGACACAGTCACAGTATTGCGCATTTCACATTGTCTTAAATTTAACCTCTTCATTGTCATATAAGCACACATTTAATATCCCGCAAGAATTTTGTGTTTGACAAGAGACTAAAAAGATATTGACTTCAATATATCTAATAAGACCTGAGCTCAAACATTACCCAGTTTTCCAGGAAGAAATTGCTTTTTCGACCTCATCTGTATCCAAAAAGAAATATGAGCGACCATTTTTTATCACTTTTAGCTTTGCAGGTTCTTGCAGATAAGCTTGAAATCCAAGTTCTTTGATCGGATCTATAAACTGTTTTAGCTTCCATCTTTTCTCTAACGACTGTTTACTTAGATCCGATCTCACAAAAAAGGTGACTGACTCAATATTAACCGGGGTATTGGGGCGAGCTTTTAAAGAGATGGCTTGACGAAGCAAGTAGTTGCCTATGTAAATCAAAATGGGTCTTGGGAATTTCCTGCTATTATCTCTCTGGAATAAGGGTAATCGATGCGCACGTTGGATCTGTGAGTCCCAGTCCCAGTCTGAGAGATCAGGAAAAGCCTTTTGAAACAAATGAGTAATGTATGCCCTTGGATCTGCCCCCTCTGCTCCTTCCGCAATACCAAAGACACGGAGGTTCTGCCTTCTATTCCTATTCTCCAAATCTTCCAGTTTGGCCTGCATCTGGGCTATTTGTAGATCATGCCTATTCAGTCCTGCCTCAGAGCTTTCCGATTTCTCTTCTGTAACAGCCACTCTCTGCTGCAGTTCTTCTATGTCTTGCGACACCGCTCCCAATTTGCATGCCATTTCTTGTAAAGAAATCTGAGTTCTGTTGTTGTCTTCCCTCATTTGCTGATAGTGAGTTTTGGCCTCTTGTTTCTGTTCATTTAAGAGGTGTAAGATTGTCTGAAAGGAGGCGGTCACTTCTCCCTGCGGTATCCACTCAGTTGCCCCAGTAGATGAGGATGAGGTATTGTCACCCATGACAGACACACTGAGTGGGGTTCTTAAAGCCTCCGGGGTGGTAGCTTTGAGCATATCGCCCATATCATCAACAATTATGCTTTCACTCCCATTATTGCCTCTATTCCCACTGTTACTGCTGGTACTACTACAGTCCATTAACACGGAGGTTGAAGCAGGGTTGTCCCCGGTAGATATCGCGGTGGGTGCAGAGGAATAAGGTTGTAGCTGATCAAACGTGCTAACTCCAGTGCTAGCCCCAATAGCTTTTAATTTCTCAGCAAGAAAGGGTTGGATAGGACCGGATGGAGCACCAACTTTTGTTTTGTCGATGGGTACAGTGGGTACTGTGATTGCATCATTAGGGCTATTACCAGATAATCGCAGTGCCATGGTTTTCACCCCGCCCTTAGCCTGCACCCATTGTCTGATAGGGCTGTTCTCAGCGAAAGTTGTCAATGTGTTTGTCTTCTTCGTTTTGCCCGCCATTTTAACCATCTTACTCTTACTTTTCCCCTTCAGCTTTTTAGGTGCCGTTTTATTTTTGTCTTTGATCATACATAAAGGTGAGTTACTCCCCTGCTCATTGACATCCACATATTCTTCATCTGTTTCACCTATGTCTATGTTAACATCCTTCACAATTCCCTCAGTTTCTGTCACCTCAGCAGCCGCACAGCCTTTATCGAGAGAGAGACTAATGACATTCGTAGCATTAGTAGTAGTGCAAGAGGAAGAGGAAGTTTTAGCATTGATGTCCGTGCTGGGTAAGTTCAGTGTTGGAGATTGTGGAGCCGGAGAGCCAGAATGATGGACAAGAGTGCTGCTCATATCGTTAAAAATGGAAGCGCTATACATAGGATTTTGGTCAGAAGTGGTCTCTGCTGCCACCGCTGCTACCACACCGTTTCTCAGTGAAGCTATAGCTAAAGTCTGTACCTCAGTATTTGCCTGAATATTTGCCTGAGTTGTTGGAGCCCGCACTGTTGGAGCTATGATATCAGCGGTAGCATCCTTATCTACTGCATTACCTTGGTAGTCTTCCTGCAGCGTTTCAGCAATGCTCTCTGTTCCTGCTGTTACTGGCGCCACTGCAGCTCCTATCTCCCCGCTTACACCAGGCTGTATCTCCCGCTCGGTGCTCTGAGCCAACCCCCGAGCTGTGTCCACGGTGGTTTTCTTGCCTACCAGTGTCTCGCTGGGTTTCTTGCCTGCCAGTATCTCACTGACTGCAGACACCGAAAATGAAGCCGCAGAGACGCCTGCCCTCCCGCTCACTGTTGTGTTGCGCGTTGTCCGCGTCGGCGGTTTCGGCGCCATCCCGCTGCTGACGCTCGCTCTCTCCGGCTCGGCTGCTGCCGGTGCTACGGCGGAACGCAGACCTGGCCAGCGGATCGCTGCTGTTGCAGATGCCGATCTCAGCCTGATCCACTCTAGCAGGCTTTTCCAGCTCTGCCAACTCTGCCGAGGCTTTGCAGAAACTCGTGGCTGTTGCGGTGTCTCAGCACTTCTAGCACCGACGGAATGAAAGAAGCATCGGAAAGAACACTTGATCTGCCGTATTTTCCACATCAGCCTCTGTCTCCGTGACCATCAGTATTGCAGCGCTACTCATCACTCGAGGTGAGCCCTCCTGTGTCCAAATTTGCTCCGCTGTTTTGCTCCGTCGTGTAGTGTAAATCGTATAGCAGCTCTGCACATATCAATGCTGTACACTAAGTACACTGTGTCGGAACATAGCGTTGCTTCAGACCTGGACCTGGACCCGACTCAGCGCCCTTCCACTGCTGGCGGTGTCAATCCGCCATCTTGCAACCTCTATTTCTCTTAGTTCGCTTCCCAGTTCGCTCGCCGGTACGCGAACTAGAAGCGAACCAAAAACAGTAAGTATAAGGGAAGGAAACAGACACTTATGTTAAAAGAAAGACAGCTATAGGGGAGTAAACTAGAGATACTATTACCCGTAATCCACTGCTGATGATGTCACATATTACATCATTCATGACATGCTCAGTGACATCATCAGCAGAGGATTGCGGGTTTTTTGGCAACGTGCCTTATCCACGGTTTAATAACGCTGCCTTTTGCTTTATATAAGTTTTCAAATTGTATGAAATATATACCAATAGGTCGTTATGAACCTTTAGGTAGTGCTTTTCTTCATGAGGTCTGGTCGCTTCCATACACATACAGATGTTTCAAAGATGATCAAGAAGTTTATCTGAATGGAGAGGAATGCACTGAGACGCCAGATCATTCACTAATGTGTAGGCACATACAGTTACACGGTTCATGCAACAAACACCGACCAAATATGGCTTGCGTGTTGCAAGGCATGCCAGTTCCTGCTATCATCCCCACGTTCAAGTTGTTGGAAAATGGTAGTTATTTGATGCTCAATAATGAAGATTGTTCTGAGTTAATTGAAAAGGGTCTGCACCTCTGTACGGGTGTTCGCTATGTGAAGCACGAAAGTTTCACGGGCCGAACTCAAGGCCACCTCTCTCTGAGACAAAAGAGCTCTTATTCTTGCCATGCCGTTGAAATCTGTCCCAAGGTTGGTATTTGTGGCCAGATTGAAAACTCCCTATGTTCATGTGTGGGAGGAAATAGAACATTTCTGCAGCAAATAACCCGTTCACTTACTGTTACGATAAAAGGAATACTTTTAATTCAGATTTGCCTTTCAATTTCAGCAAGATGGTTCCGACTATCTTTAACGCATCCTCCACAAAGACCCTGGCGCACTTTTTTAAAGTTGTTACCAGTGGTCTCGTGACTTCATTTGAGAAAATCTTTGGAGTCATCCCTGCTTCCTTTCATTCTATTTTCTCCACTCCGGTTCGTGGATTGGCATTTTTACTTGCATTACCAGAGGACGCTCTTGTGCTTTTTTACATTTTTAAATATGGATGTCCCTCCTATGCAACCTCCCACCCTGCAGCTGCTGACACTGTTCCGCAATCGCATGCTAGAATATTATGGCACAATGCCGTTGGCGATATTAAGCACGGCATATGGATTATCTTTTCGATTCTCCTACTTCACCTGTGTCCAGCCTGTATTTCACTGCCTGACCTGTGATTTCGATTGGGCCATTGATTTGTGTCTCTGCGGACCGGTTTCTCCTGACGTCGACTTTAATCAGCTGATGACTCCTATCATTACTCACGAGTTGGTTTGTCCTGGCGAAAGGATTATGGCTGTGGCATTGATGCATGGACTACTTGGTCCCTGGAATTTACTGGCGGCAGCACAGTCTTTCTTGGAACAGAGCTTTCTTGAAAACCCACCGAGCTGTCCTCTGATGGTGATAGAGGATCCGGTGCTGGGAGAGCACGTATGTTCTTTTCCGCTTTTAAATTGGATGGCTGAACTGTTTTCGGATGAAGACGGTGACTTCCTATTGGAGGCTGTTGCAGCTTATTTTGCATACACAGTTATGTCATAGACCTTTTTCATGTTTGATATGCTGAGTACTAGCATTTCATTGACAATTCATTGACTTATTTGTCAAGTTTTTATTATTTACCTTGCCTATTGGCTTAAGACTCGATAAAGTACTTGGCTGTTTTATTTTTCTTTAGCATTAAATTTTCCTAGTTTTTAATGCTTTACCTTGCGGACCGTCCACATATAAACTTGCAATCTGCTCTCATGAGATGGCACTTCTATTATCTTATTCAGTTCGTTTCCGGATCATGGGGAGGTGTCATCTAGGTCCTGGATATCTTTACACCGTGTTAAGTTAGCATGGGCTCATTACCGGTTTAAACGCCATTTTTCCTTTTTTGCAACTTCTGCACACGACACTTAGTTGTTGCTTTAGCTTTCCACCTAGTAGTTCATCGTGGTTTACATGAGAATAATATGTTATTGCTCTACTATCTGCTTTGCTTGTTAAACTATATCTGTACAGCGAGTGCTAAAGTTTCAAGAACAACACGATACAGAATTGTTATGAGGTCTGATCTCCACGACTTCATAATCATAACATAAGTGCAACTTCTGCCAATTCTGGGCATGAGGCGGGTTTTATATTGCTTTGCCGAACACACATACACAACAGTTGATGCGGTTCACATGAAGAGAGAGCTGGTGTATGCTGATGTGATTCCTTCAAATCTAAGACACTAAAGTATGGGCACGCCCTAAACCAACACAAAGAGACCTTCTTAGCAAATAATATAATATGTGTATTAGGGAGGGTGAGATATAAGCAGCCGCGGGCCGTGGAGGGAGTTACGGTGAGGCAGGGAGGCGGGGAGGGGGAGAAGCAGGGTGGAGCCCTCTCTACCTTGCCCCTCCCCCTCCCCGCCTCCCTGCCCCACCGTAACTCCCTCCACGGCCCGCGGCTGCTTATAAGTGTTGCTAACTCTTATTCATTTACAGCATGTTAACATACTGTCACCATTCGCTTTTTATGTACTAGTAACTATGCTGGTAATTTTGCTACTGATAATATGTGTACTTCTATTATCTAAGATACTACGCCTGAGAAGACGGCATTAGTAAATAAACATTTCAAATACACATGTGTTCTTCTTAACTCCATGTTCTGGTTTCTAAGAAATATATAACGACCGACTGTTCATGAGTTCCACGTATCCTGAGGTACTATAAGTTCATATTCTGGATTGTCTAAACATTGAGAGTTTGTTATATCCAATGTGACACTGTACCTAGCTTGCTAAGGAGTTTTTGATTACTAACGTGAGTTTTGGGACACCCTAATTCGCCGAGGTTCCAATCCTCTGTCCACAGTTCTGTGTGAGAACAGAAACCCTGCGACAGGGGCACCCCCGACCCTTGCTGGAGCTTCATCACACTTGCGATACAACTCCAGCAATGCGCCACCTTTACGGCACAGATACATCACGCATCTGTGCTGTTTTTGCCCCATGATGCGCCGCATTGTAAATGCAGCACACCATAGGTGACGGAACAGCGGCACAGAATGACTAACACATCCCTGGTGATGCGCCAGTCATCATAAATGTATCCCTATGCTTCTTATCTTGTTAGAGATGAACCGCCATATGTATCATCAAAGTTTTTTGCATTTCCTAAATAGCGAACTTTAAGGAATAAATAGCGATTCTTTACCATTCCTAGTTTGCGATTAGCTATTTGCTAATTACAAATTACCCATTCATTTCCTTCATTTCCATAGGGCGGTTGGACTCACTTTTAGCTCGAACGGCTGAATGGATTTCCACGAAACTTGGCAAAATTGTAGGGACTGGTAGCCCGATGTGCCTTTGCTATGTCTCAAGATATATGCTCCAGTGGTTTTTACGAAAATTAACTTTGAAAAATATATATTGGGCTACATTGGCCTATATATATGTTGGAGCCCAAATGTAGCCCAATGTAGCCCAATGAAGCCCAATGTAGCCCAATGTAGCCCAAAGATGGCCGCCAGACACACAAAAAAACAAATGTAGCCCAAATATCAGCCAGATGTAGCCCAACTATAGCCCAGTGACAGAATGACCAATCAGCTTCGCAAACCTCCGTTACGCGAAGCGGAGCGCTGTTACAGATATATATCTTTTTTTGAACGTTAATTTCTCAAAATCCACTGGAGCACATATATTGAGACCTAGCAAAGGCACATCGGGCTACCAGTCCCTAATATTTTGCCAAGTTTCGTGCAAATCCATTCAGCCGTTCGATTATTATTATTATTATTTTTTTTTGCCCCGCGGGGCCCTTTTAAAACCTCCACATCAAACCTAGGGGGTCAGCGAGGATCTACTATGCCCCCTTATAGTTATTTCCCCCTTTTTTTTGACCTCCTCTTGTCTCTCGATCCTACCGAGAGACAAGATGGCGGCCGCTACGGACTTTTTGGAATGTTGACAGACGCCGGAGAACCAATCAGCTTCGCTTCACAAAGCTCCGTTGCGCGTAAAGTATGCGTCCTGGGACGCTGCCAGGTCCGCTGTTACAGATATATATCTTTTTTTAAACGTTAATTTCTCAAAATCCACTGGAGCACATATATTGAGACCTACAAAAGGCACATCGGGCTACCAGTCCCTACAATTTTGCCAAGTTTCGTGCAAATCCATTCAGCCGTTCGGGCTAAAAGTGAGGCCAACCGCCCTATGGAAAACTCAATGTTAAAAACACGTTTTGGGACCCCCCTTTTTTCTCGGCCCCCCCTTGACAAACCCCCCCCCAAATTTTCAAGGGCTGCTCAGAAACAAAATGTGCCATTTTCCTGAAAATTTCAGCCAATTCCGTCCACAAACGCCAAAGTTATTAGACATAGAATTTTCAAAAAACCCATAGAGAAAAAATCCTAACTATATATACCTACTGGCGACCGCCAGTAGGTAATATATATTCACTGAAAAAACCATAGGTTACACACCAGTTATAGTTAGGAATTAGCATTTAAAAAACCTTTGAAATTCACTGAAAAAACCATAGGTTTCACACCAGTTATAGTTAGCTGGAAATTTTACTCGCATAAAACCATTGAAATTCCCACGTTATAGTTAGTTGGACTCACTATAACTTGCACGTCTGCATTGCACTGCTGATGACGTCACATATTACATCACTCATGCATATATTTAAATATTTAAACATTACTCGCTAATATATGTATTCACTAAGATACACTTAATAAGCCAGTTAACCAATCAATTTTTTTTTTTAAAACACTGTCATGAGTGATGTAATATGTGACGTCATCAGCAGTGCATTGCAGACGTGCAAGTTATAGTGAGTCCAACTAACTATAACGTGGGAATTTCAATGGTTTTATGCGAGTAAAATTTCCAGCTAACTATAACTGGTGTGAAACCTATGTTTTTTTCAGTGAATATATATATATATATATATATATATATATATATATATATATATATATATATATATATATATATATATCAGGCAGAAGGACGTCTCGCAGCAGTCACGCAGCATCACAGATGAGGCGAACCCAGGTAATGGTGCTTAGATTTTTATTACGCTCTCCACCACACCACCACTACGCATTTCAGCCAAACAAGGCCTTGATCACCTGACAACGTATAGGGGCGGGAGTGCTCCTTTTAAAGTGCTAGACGCCAACAACAGTTTGTTTTTTCCGATAGATATAGAAGACATACTGTCTGAATCAATTACTGCGTAAATGCAGATAAGCTCATGTGTCCAATATTCATTAATATCAAATCACGTTTGCATTGGTTCATGGGTCACTATTTACACATAAATAACAATGCGCAAGTTGATATATAAATACATATATATGAATATACATATATAAATATATAAATATAAAAATGAAGCAAGATGCTTTGAAACGCGTCAGGGATGTTAATTAATTATTGGAAAGCTGAGCCGGTTTCTAAAATAAATGGTTCTGTGAACTTCATTTCTCGTGGAGTGGCGTCCTTAAGCAGAATGCAAGTTGAAGTAAACATATATGGATGTATGACGTTACAACGCATACTTTTAGCACGCATACCTTTACAACGCAATTTTTACAACGCAGGATCCATTACAACGAACTACCATTACAACGCATTTTTTTACATCGCAGATGCCTTTACAACGCATACCATTACAACGTAAGTATTGGTAAGTATATAATATTTTAAAAAATGTAAATAATTAAAATTAATATAATTTAATTTAATTTAATTTAATTTAATTTTAATTTTATTTAAAACCCAAACCTTGCCTTGAACCCTAAAAATACCCCTGTACCCCAAAACCCAAACCTAGCCATGAACCCTAAAAATACCCATGTACCCAAAAACCCAAACCTAGCCCTGAACCCTATAAATACCCCTGTACCCAAAAACCCAAACCTAGCCCTGAACCCTAAAAATACCCCTTTACCCAAAAACCCAAACCTAGCCCTGAACCCTAAAAATACCCCTTTACCCAAAAACTCAAACCTAGCCCTGAACCCTAAAAATACCCCTGTACCCAAAAACCCAACCCTAACCCTGAACCCTAAAAATACCCCTGTACCCAAAAACCCAAACCTAGCCCTGAACCCTAAAAATACCCCTGTACCCAAAAACCCAAACCTAGCCCTGAACCCTAAAAATACCCCTTTACCCAAAAACCCAAACCTAGACCTGAACCCTAAAAATACCCCTTTACCCAAAAACCCAAACCTAGCCCTGAACCCTAAAAATACCCCTTTACCCAAAAACCCAAACCTAGCCCTGAACCCTAAAAATACCCCTTTACCCAAAAACCCAAACCTAGCCCTGAACCCTAAAAATACCCCTTTACCCAAAAACCCAAACCTAGCCCTGAACCCTAAAAATACCTCTGTACCCAAAAACCCAAACCTATAACATTTTTAATATAATTATATACTTACCAATACTTACGTTGTAATGGCATGCGTTGTAAAGGCATCTGCGATGTAAAAAAATGCGTTGTAATGGTAGTTCGTTGTAATGGATCCTGCGTTGTAAAAGTTGCGTTGTAAAAGTAGTCCGTTGTAATAGTTGCGTTGTAATGGTTGTTTACCATATATAAATATATACATATAGCAGCGAAAAGGAACAATATAAAAAACATATAAATAAATATTTAAATAAATATGTTTAAAAATTGTTATTGCTCCACTGATTGCAATTAAACCCAAAATTGGTGAATGCACAACAGAATTAGATGGACCAAGATATTGGGGATAACCCCCTAGTGGGTGGTTAAACAAGCTGTTTGCAAGTATTGCAAAGAAAGGACACATGTGCAAAATCGGCAAAATAAATATTGCCATTTGTTTTAAAATGAGTGCTAACCTGTGTTAATAAAAAATATAGAAAAGTGAAAATTAGAAACTCAATAAACAATATTAATAGTTGAGACAGCTACTATGTTTCTGTATGTACATTTGGTAATTTCATAATGGGTACTTATAAATAGGTGTAACAATCTTCCCCAGCATTAAGACCATTAGGCGTCTTAGTGTCTAATAAGATAATGTGTCTAGTTTACAATCTGCGCAGCAACAGTTCACGGTCCCCTCCCCTCCTCTGAGGTTGTACCGTATCAATAACAAAGTACCGCAATCCAGCTGGATTCTTATTGTGTACCTCCTCAAAGTGTCTCGCTACCGGGTACGCTGTGTCGCCGTTGGTAATGGCCCTGAGGTGCTGGAGGATGCGTTTGTATACCTGTGGTCTTGTGCTACCAATGTAGCGTAGACCACAGGGACACTCCAGCACGTACACCGCGTACTCGGTGCGGCACGTCAATTTGTGTTTGATAGAGGTCGGTGTATTGCTGAATGGAGTGGAGTATTCTGTTCTGCTCACTCCATTTCTGCATGCTTTGCAAGATGAGCATTTTATAAAACCCTTGCTGGAATCTAACCACGAGCCCGTGGTCCTAATCTCAGGGCTACTTGACACTAAACAGTTATTCATGGTCCTGGCACGCTTGTAAGCTATACTGGGTGCACCAGTGACCTGATTGCCCAAGACTGGGTCACTAGTAATAAGTGCCCAGTTTCGTTTGACTATACTCCTAATTGTACGATGTTGATTATTGAAAGTGAGAATAAGCCTAGTTTCACTGTGGGCAATACTGACTGTGTCCTTCTTGCTCTGTGATGTATTGGAAAGTGGAATTCCTATGTCATGGATTGTATTAGACAATAGGGTTGCTCTATCTTGTGAGTTTGCTCTAACCATAGCTTTTTCAATTATCTCATTGGAGTAACCCCTCTGCATAAATCTATTTTTGCATGCTAGCTGGGCCTCTCTACAATCAGAGTCTGTGCTACAAATCCGTTTGATGCGGAGCATTTCCCCATAAGGGATACTCCTTATGAGATGCGCAAGATGATGACTACCCGCATGGAGGACACTAATACCGGCAGTCGGTTTACGGTAAAGTTTAGTGTGTAGTCTTCCCTCTCTGATGTAAATCTCCACATCTAAAAAACAAACGGATTTGTCATTGATATGGCTAGTAAACTGAAGATTGAGATTATTATCACTCAGTTTATCAATGAATTCAACTGCTTCATTCTCCAAGCCATCCCAGGTTATTAAAAGGTGGTCGATGTAACGTAACCATTTTACAACCTTAGTTTTCATGGTGTCCTCAAAGTTGAGCATGAGGACCTGCTCCTCCCAGTATCCCATATGCAGACAGGCATAATTGGGAGAAAAGCAGGTCCCCATTGCTACACCCCTAGTCTGTTGGAATAGCTGGTTCCCAAACAAGAAATTGTTCTCAAGACATAAACTAATCATAGCTACAATCATGCGAGTGTGCTCTTTTAGACATGCTGGTCTAGAACCAAGAAAGTGCTGTACTGCTCTCAGCCCATCTTTATGATAGATACTGGTATATAATGCGGTGACATCAAGAGATATTAACAAATAACTCGGTTATATATATATATATATGTATTTTGTTTTACCATGTTGCTCCTTCCAGATCTGCAGGACCCATGGGAGGTGGCAAACCGGTAGAGCATTCCGGCAAACAATTTCCACACAAATCTCCAAGTCTGTGCGCTCTCAGGAAAAAACAGGTACCAAACTCCTATAAAATCGAAAGTGTTTATTTACACAATGCGTTTCGACTGCTTCCGTAGTCTTAATTAAGTGTAAAGTGCACCACCAGGGACTGGCGTATGTAAGAAAACATGGTGAAAATGGAAAACAGCTGTATACAGAGTCAAATACAAGTAAACATTGCGGCCATATTGGAGTGATGACAAAAGATATATTGTGTGTCTCAGCATTAGCTTGTGAAAATGTAATATACAGTGTACGCAAAAATAAGGTACCGGTGTTACAAAGCAACAATACGTTAGGACAAATCCAGTGAATGAACGTAAAAAGCGCTATTTGTATCCAGTAACATAAATCAACGTACAAAATGTTGCTGCACTATGAAAACATTTTCTGATGGTTTGGCAGCAACATATGATGTGGTGCACCCTTGTGTGCGTTAAGTAGCCTGCTGAATCGCCTGACTGATGGCAAGAAGGAGCGCATACAATGCTTAAGTCCACTTAGAGTCTAAGTGACAATGCCATCGTCACTGGGGTAAGGTACGGTAATGGTCTGTCCTAAGGTAGTTACGAGAAACCATGTGGGACCCCCCGTGCCTGAATGGGAGATCACAGTGTTGGCAAGTGCCTAATGGGTAAACACAAGAGAAGAGACCAACCCATGCCCTGCATGATAATGACTGAAGCTAAACAAATGTGTAGCAATATTAATGAATCAATGTCAACAGTGGCATAACACAGTAAACCTATCAGGTGGAGCCCTGCCTTTCACCACTCACAGTAACACACCATGTTGGATATTCCATAAAAAGTGAAGTGAAGATGAAGAAAAGGTTAGAAAGCCCGTGATAGGGATTCCAAGTGAATGGGTCCCCTCCTTCCCTCCTGCAAATGAAACAAAAGGAAAAGAAATCAAGGTTAAAAAATGGTATGGCACCATACGTACTAATGCTGATAAGTGAGACTACTAGTCACATAATACTACACAGAAGGCTGTTAGGCACAAATAATCTACAGTTTCTTATGCACAAAAAGTACAATGAGAAAGAAATGTGAAAATGACTGGCACAGTGCTGAATTTACAAGGTTAAAACCCAAAAATATCAAAGCAGTATGAAAAAATTATATTAAGACAAAACTTGTTTGTACAACACAGCCTAAGAGGAGTCAAAAGGCAGCATGTGTGAGGGGAGAAGAGCCTGGTTATTCTTCCCTTAGGTGTATGGCTAGCTCCTCATCTTGATTCAGTCCCCCCAGGGTCTTTATTTGGAAGTCCACAATGTATTTGGATTCTCTTTGTCTCAGTTTGAGAACCCCGACCCCACCTCTTGAATCCCTGGAGATCTATTCAAAGTGGGCGTGCCAAGATGTTAGCGATTGGAAACAGTCGCTAACATCGCTATCTCCTATTACCAACATCTGGAGATATTCGCGCTAAGCGCGAATATCTCCAAAAGCTAACACCTGCCCTGAGCAGTTCTTAGCCATGTTATCCAATGGGAGGTGGATAACATAGCTAAGAGCATTAGCTCGGTAATGCATGAATATCGCTGACTTGACAGCGATATTCATGCATTTCGGCCGATTTTTATCGCTTAGGAGATAAACCTTGATAATAGCAAGGCTCCTAAGCGATAGAAATCACCTCAACACGGCGATAACATTATTGCCGCTAAGCCAACATAGCGATAATTATCGCTAGTTGTTGGTAATATGCCCCAAAGTCTTTCTTCACAAGGTACAGGGAAATTTGAGGAGCTCCTGCCAGCGACGCCGTGCGCCGAAGCAAGAACTTAGGAGGGATAAAAGTCGTCCAATTCCTTCCTAGTAATTTATTTTGTTGTCTGCGCTTCTCTCCGTTCACACGTTTCACTCTTACCATTACCATAGTGCATCGATGCCTCCATCACTACACACTAGCTCCATGCGAATATGTTGCCGAGCAGAGCAGGACTGTCGGACCCCGGAAAGATCTTTAAAAGTGAATTACTCACTCAACAGGAATCGACCTGAAAGTAAATAAAGCGCCGCTTCCACCGCCTTGTTTGCCCCACTCCAGAGGTGTCCTCTCACGACCCCCGGGCTTCGGACCACGAGCGCCTCTTCGGGAGCTGTCTCACTGTCTTCCCCGGCCCTTCAGCATAAGGACTGAAAATGTGTAAAAATAAAAATAAAATAAAGCAAACAAAAATGCACAAACTTTTACAGAAAGAGCAGGCCATGGGCACCATGGAGAGGCAGCGTCTCATGTATCCTACTGACAACCATGCAGAATACATGTTTGAACTTTAGATGTATACATCTTAATTTAGATTTAATTCATGTTTAAATTATGTCTGCTATTTTTCTCTATCCCTAAACTGAATTTTTAACTATTTATTCTATTTATCAGTTTATATACTTACGTATATATTGTCATTTCTACTGCGCTTTTTATGTGTTCTTGTCCTTAAATGAGGAAGAGTCATTCCTTAATAGTTTAATAAAGGCTGGAGATATTTTTTTCTCCATTCCTATACTTAGTGTTTAACTATTTATTCTGCCATTCACAGTATGTTTGTCATGCTCTGTTCTTACATATATATAGTCATTTCTACAGCGCTTGTTATATGTTCTCATTCTTAAATGAGGACGAGTCATTCCTTAATGTGTAGCTCAAATAATGCTTAAATGCCAGTATAACTGTACACAACATAGGCATGTTGGGTGAATGACAAGCAGTCACGTCTTTTTGTACATTCGGCATACACATATTATTGCCTGTAGCTCCTTTTCACAGCATTCTTATACAACACAGTCCAGCATGGTGCGGCCTGACTCTTACACAGCAAAGTCCAGCATGGTGCGAGGTCAGAGGCTTTTAGGAGGCGTGAAGTAGGATTAGAGACGGTATCAGACACATTAATATCTCAGCATGCACTACTCATTTGCATATTTACATTGCAGTATATTTCAGGTTGTGGGGAGTTGCCTTGAGAGACTGACACAGACTATGTTTGCTAAATTCTGTTATGTCTAATTTTATTTGTGAAGTACGCTTAAAGTGTGCTTACACCTCTAAGGATTTCTTAGCGCTGTTGGTGAACAGAATGATGTGGTCAGAGAGGTGCAAATTATATAGAAAAGGACTGGGGAAACACCCAAAATACTGTCTGCTAGCGAAAGGAGCGTTTCAATTCACTTTCCCGAAAGGCGAGTGGAATTGGTTCCAAACTGGAGGGACATGGGCATAAAAGGCGACACCATTTTGTGTCCTTTACGGACGAGGGAAAGTTATTGGCGAGCAAGTCTGGTGTATATACACCAGGTGACTAAATACGGCCCTCTGCCAGGCCGTTTGAAGAGCAGGGAGTGGTGGCAGGACAGGCTCCTGTCTTTGTCCCTTCCTAAACGTTACCCTCACAGAGAGGCCTGTATTTGACCCCGGTCCTATACCAGAGCTTCAGTGGTTACTGCCCTGCTGTTCACTAATGTGTGTGGTAGTAATAAACACGATTTGGAATGTTTGTTGAGGGGGCTGTTGGCCCTTACCGAGGACTTGCACTGTTTATGCTGAAATGTGCCTTGAAGGGTCTGCCTCTCCGGTGTAGCGCCTCGAGCATATGTTCTCACTTGTTGCGTCTGCTGCACAAATTGGTCATCGAGATGCAGCATAGTCTAGCACCTCAAGACCCTATGTCCTCTTGGCAGACATTGATAACCAGGCCTTGGCAAACCCGGATGCCAGTCATACCGAAAGCTCAGTTGCTTGGAAATACAGCTGCGGACCTCCTCCTGTGGGCTGGTATTGGAAGCATTGTTCTGCCTGCACTGTGCCAGTGATAGCATGCATGTGATGCTTGTGCAGATAAGTTAAACAAGTTAAATATTGCTCATCGAGGGTCCCAGGAGGGGGGATGATTTAACAGGATACCCCCCCCCCTTCTCTCTCACCACCTCCCCACCCTCCTGGGCAGTGACCTGCTGCTAAGAGGGTCCGGATTAGCATGCCCAGTGTTTGGGGGTAGAATAGAAGTTTATGTTCTAACTTGGGTTCTACTTTCAGGGGGGAGATGCGCTGCATTAATGCTGTGCTTTAATGGCACCAAAAGCCTTTCAGAACAGAATAGCGTTGTCACTGGTATCCCTTTAGAAAGAAAAAAGATCTAAGGTGCTGAGGTTGTGCAGGGTAGGTGGGCTCGGGTACATGCAAGGAGGTGCCTGACAGAGGGAAATCCCCCCACGCAAAATATACACACACACACGTGTGATCAGACACACCACCCCATGTGTGTCTAAATTCACCTTCTCTTGATAAAATAAATACATGTGCAGCTGTGCAATTCACCTCAGAGAGGAAATGAATGCAGCTAAATATGGTCAATCTGGGTTGAAACCCTATCAGTTCGACTATCTGTATATAATCAAGCGTACATATTCAACTACACATAACTAGAGAAACACCTACGACATGCTGGAAACCGCAGGTACCTATCACCATGACGGATCTGTGTGATATTCATAAATAGACAAACCTGCATACAATGACCCCACATAACTGTCTGCCATTTAAAAAAAACTTTGGAATTCAGTGAAAAAATCATAGGTTTCATATTTAAAAGAGATTTTTTTTAAATGACGCCCTCTAGGAATCTTTTCTATTCACACCTTATATAAAAAACTCATACCATCCAGTGCAGTCTCATACACTCAACATGCAGTCCAAAAGATCACTGCTGAACCCGGTGTTTGCAACGTATTGGCACAAAAACCAACAGTTAATAAAATTATGATTTGCAGTTTGTTAGAAAACATAAATACAGGGTTAAAACATTTTTTATCCACAAATCACACGAGGAAAAGTAATCACATTAGTGCAATGCTTAACACAATATATCACAATAAAAAGCAATCTAAAAAACAATTTAAGAAAAGATAGACACAACACGAGAGTTAAAACAGACAGTAATCTTTGTCATAAATCGCCATAACCCATAACAGTAGTTATACAAATGACCCCGATGTCTTGTAGTTCATTAACATCTAAGGTAACGTTCGTTCGGATGGATTTATGGCAAGAAAGAGCGTTGATGTGTTTTGAAGGCTTATTTATATTGCACCTTCTTTTTAAAGACAGTGGTGTTATGTACTCCCGTTGTCATATAATATTTATGGGCTGTTCTATGGTGTGCCAAAATATTATTTGGACAATGTTAATCCAAAGGTACTGTGGTCAGCTACCGTAGTCTGATCTGCTCCTGATTTGTTCTAATATCCTTTCTTCTGATAAGACATATAATGCTGTGCATTTATCCGGTCCCAGCTTAAGCATCCAACCAACAGCTTAAAACCTAGTTTAAACTGAAGATGAAAACAATTGTCCTAGGCCTGCTGCAGAACTCCCTTTCTTCTTGCAGGAGTCACTGTACATCAATAAGAATACTTTCTTTTGATCATGTTTCTCTTTGGGTCCTTGCTGTTCTTTACTCCCAAATTCATACTTTCTAAATAGCTTTTTGCATGAAAAACCAGCGGCACTCAGATACGTCCGTCCTGGTAATTAGTTTTCAGTTTATATTTAAAAACTAAAGGTTACATATTCAACTACACATATCTATAGAAACACCTGCGACATGCTGGAAACCGTAGGTATCTATTACCATGACGGATCTGCATTATGTTTATTAGAAGACAAACCTGCATACAGTAACCCCAAATAACTGTCTGCCATTTAAAAAAACATTTGAAATTCAGTGAAAAAAAACATAGGTTTCAGGGACGTTATAGTTAGAAATTAGCATTTAAAAAACCTTTGAAATTCACTGAAAAAAACAAAGGTTTCTGGACGTGATAGTTAGAAATTAGCATTTAAAAAACCTTAGAAATTCACTTAAAGAACCACAGGTTTCGGGATGTTATAGTTAGTTGGACATTTTACTCGTATAAAACCAGAGAAATTCATTAGTTGAGCTAACTATAACTCGCGCACCCGCAATGCACTGCTGATGACCTCACATATTACATCATTTATGACATGGTCAGTGACATCACTGCTGGCCTCTCAAATGACATCACTAATGACATCATCCATGTGATAATCTGATGCACCTCCTCACACCCTGATATAACCTTTGATACACCCACTCTAAAATACAGACTACCATTTTCGAAACCATAGACACACCAGTACCAGTTACTACATACCCACTCACTGATTCCTAGGTCTACACACACACATCCACTCATTCACCCATACAGTCACTCATACATGCAGTCATTCTTCAATAAAGCACTGTCACATGCACTAATTCTCCTTTACAGACACTCACACACTGCAACTCATCCTTAAAGTTACTTGCACACTTAGTCAGTCCTGCAAAGAATCAATCACACTCTTATGTACTCTCCTATACAGTCATACACACACCACCTCACTTATTTATAGATACTAACATATCCTTACTCTCTTATACAACCACTGATACAAGCACACTCATCCATGCAGCCACTCTCACAATCACTCACATAAAGTCATTTATATACTCCAACACTCACATATACTGCCTTTCACATATGTACTCACTCACACATGTACCACTGAGATAGCCATTCACTCACAACACACCCATTCACACACTTACCCACCCATATAGCCCTTCACAGAAGCACTCTTGAACCCATACACCCAGTGAATCACCCACTCACATATCTGCTGATTATGTCACATATTACATCATTCATGACATGGTCAGTGACATCACTGATGACATCTCAAATGACATAACTAATGACACCACTGATGACATCATCCAGTGAATTTGGTTTGGTTCGATATTTAAATAAGTATTATATATATATATAGCAATCTGCCCTGAAAACTGACTAGATGTATAAGTGTCTGAATGGAGGATTTAGTAACAATGTGATCGACTGTCTAAGTGACGAATTTAAAGTGTCTCACTAAATACATGGGATAGTGATTAAACTGTGTGAATACCTGCATCACTCTATCTCTTGTTGTGTAAACTTAACTACTACATAAGGTGGTCACTAGCTATGTGAAAGTCTATATTAGTTATTGATTAGTTAAGTGAGTATTTGTATGGGATAGTGAATGAATGTGTGTGTGGTTGGGTGAGAGGTGTGTGACTGTACAAAGATGTGTAAATAGTGGATTTATTAGGTATATGAGGTTAAGACTGTATGTGGAAACAGATGTTTGGGTGAGTGAATCTCTTTATGGGTGTGGTGATGAGTAAATATATTGCTCAATGAGGCAAAAGGCAGTGTATGTGACAGTTGTTGTATATAAATAAGTATACATACGATTCAGTGATTGTATGAGTGACGTATGGAAAACTGTGTACCTGTAAAAGTGATTTTATAACACACTAAGTATGAGTTACTATCTACATGAATAAATAAAGTGGTGTTTGTTTAAGTGTATAGCTTAGTAAATATAAGTATGATCAATTGTTTGCTTAAGTGAGTAGGATGACTGCATAAGTGAATAGGATGTGTGCTGGTGTGTAATATTGATGTAGGTGTATAAGTATATTTAATAGTGTTCTATTGATCTTTGTTAGCATGTATTAGTGAATCTATAGGTAAGTGTTTAAATGTGTGTGTAGATGTAGGAATCACTGAGTGGGTTTTTGGAAACTTGTATTGGTGTGTCAATGGCTTAAAATATGGTACTTCATATTTTAAGATGAGTGTATACTAGTGTATGATAAGATGTATCAGATTGTCACGTGGATGATGTCATCAGTGATGTAATTTGAGATGTCATCAGTGATGTCATCAGTGATGTCACTGACCATGTCATGAATGATGTAATATGTGACATCATCAGCAGTGGATTGCGGGCGCGCGAGTTATGGGGGAATTTCAATGGTTTTGTACGAGTGAAATGTCCAACTAACTATAACACCCCTAAAACCTACATTTTTTTCAGTGAATTTCTAAGGTTTTTTAAAATAGTAATTCCTAACTATAACTTGTCTGAAACTTATGGGGTTTTTTCAGTGAATTTCAAAGGTTTTTTTAAATGCTAATTCCTAACTATAACATGTCTTAAACCTATGTTTTTTTCAGTGAATTTCAAAGGTTTTGTAAATGACAATTTCTAAATGTATTAATTGTTTTTTTATTGTTTTATACTAATTTTCTACATTTTTTTAAACAATTAATTTTTACATATTTTATGTTTTAAATTACATTATAATTACATTATACAATACATTACAAAATGTACTTTCACAAAATGAATTACTTTAGTTTAAATACTTTGCAAATAGGTAATAGACTTTTAAGTACATTAGATACAGTTGTTGTAATGCGCAACACAATTTCAGCCACAATGCAACATTGAGATCAATGTGAATTTCTAGTTAAATGCAATTAGTTACTTTTTGGATTACTTTTCTAACCACAGGACTGGATCCTAGATTCAGTCCTGGGACATCTCCTGTAAACAGTAGAGTAAAAACGTTTTGGTTACAGTAGAGATTTTTAAGGAATAATATTGTATATTGAAAGTTGACACTTAGAAACTTTTTCACATAGAATCGCCTATGTTATCCTACGGGAGGAAATTCACTTATCAGGTAAGTTGTGGTAACGTTACCTTTTCTTACTCAGTGGTGGATCCTGGATCCAGCACGGGTGCATATCCTGTAAACAGTCGAAAGAATGCCTTCAAGTCACACCGGCAATTTTTAAGGAATATTTTTAGTTTGTGAAAATAGACACGTAGAAACTTTTCAGGTGAAAACCAGTCAATGTTAGCCTATGGAAGGAAATTCAAGTAACTGGTAAGTACGCTTAGAATTACTTTTCATGATCAGTACTGGGCTCAAAGATGCAGCACTGACATCTTTCCTGATAACAGGTGAGTAAATCAGAATTCGTAGTTCAGCTGATTTTAGAGGAATATTTGTACGGTTCAAAAATCAACACTTAGAAACTTTTCTGCTGAAAACCACACAATGGATACCTATGGAAAGAAATACAAGTTACTGGTAAGTACGCTTAGAATTACTTTTCAGGGCCAGTGCTGGGCTAAAAGATGCAGCACTGGGTTCTCTCCTGATAACAGGTGAGTAAATTGGAAATCATAGTTCGGCTGATTTTAGAGGAATATTTGTACGTTTCGAAAATCGACAGAAACTTTTCTGCTGAAAACCACACAATGGATTCCTATGCAAGGAAATTCAAGTTACTGCTTAGTATGCTTAGAATTACTTTTCATGGTCAGTGCTGGGCTAAAAGATGCCGCACTGGGTTCTCTCCTGATAACAGGTGAGTAAATCGGAATTTGTAGTTTGGCTGATTTTAGAGGAATATTTGTACAATGGTGAAGGAAGGGGGTGGGGCCTGAGGTGAAATGTGTGCAAACACACCTTGTGGCGCATTTTAAGTTGCGGGATTAAGTCCCCTTGAATGCTGAGGTCACCTGGGGGTCAACTAGCCCACCAGGTACCTCCAGTATGCGCCAGGGGACTGCGTTGCAGAGAGGTGTTCAGAGGCCAAGCCCCTTTGCTGCAATGGTGCTTACAAGAGGTACCTGGTGGGCTAGCTGGCCCCCAGGGACCCTCAGTATTGACAAGAAATTAATTCCTCAACTTAAACCGCGCCACAGGGCATGTTTGCACACATGTAAAATGTAATGTAATGTAAAAAGAACTTATAAAGAGCAGCTAACACCTGGCGGTTTCTTGGCGCTAAACCATAAAGAAAACAAACAATCTGTGGGGCTGAGAGCGTTAGTTGTAGGTGTTGCGGAACAGGTGGGTTTTTAGAAGGGACCTGAAGTGGGTGTGGGGGGAGGCCAGTCTTAAGCCTAGAGGGAGGGCGTTCCAGAAGGACGGGGCAAGGAATGAGAACCTCAGTCCTCCCTGTTTTTTACGTTTGAAGGTCGGGGTCTGGAGTAGAGCCATATGGGAGGAACGGAGATTACGAGAAGGAACGTATGAGTGCAGTAGTGAAGAGATAAACAAAGGACCTGTGCCGGCAAGGGACTTAAAAATAATGCAGCCCAGTTTGAACTTGCACCGCTCAGAGACAGGGAGCCAGTGGAGGGATTTTAAGAGAGGGCGTACGTGTTGGTGTTTGGGTTGGTGATAAATGAGCCGTGTGGCCTGGTTCTGGACCAGTTGTAGCCTGTTTAGTTGGTATACCGGTATGCCAACGTAAAGAGAGTTGGCATAGTCTATCCTAGAGATGACTAAGGCCAAGAGGGCCAGGGTGAGGGCTTCGGTGGTCAGGAAGCGGGCAATCTTTCGGATTTTTCTCAACTGAAAAAAACTGGAGGACACTACCGCGTTGATCTGGGGTATCATCGTAAGGTCGTTACTAATGATGACCCCAAGGCTTTTTACTGAGTTGACAGGATTGGGGGGGGACCCAACCTTGTGGGCCAAAAGGTGGAGTTCCAGGGGTTGACTGCACCCCCGACAAGCAGCAGTTCTGTCTTATCGGGGTTACGTTTCAGATGATTCGCCCCCATCCAGTCACTGATGTGACAAAGAGTGGTTTCAAAATTATCGATAGATTGGTCAGTAGAGTTGATGTCGAAGACCAACTGGATGTCATCCGCGTAATTAAACGCGGTGACACGGCTGCCTCGTAAGGAACGGATAATGGGGGTGAGGTATAAATTAAAAAGAAGAGGGGATAAGGAGGAGCCCTGCGGGACGCCGCAAGTTAGTTTGACCTCGTCCGCAGAAAACTGAGAGAGCCGAACCGCCTGGCGGCGGTTGCTCAAGAAGGAGCGGACCCAGGCTAGGGCAGAGCCCTGGATGCCGGCATCTCTGACACGGCCGACCAGAATGTCATGGTCGACCGTGTCAAAGGCGGCCGACAGATCCAGGAGCACCAGAACCTGGCTGATGTTGGAGTCCGCTCCTCTCCGCAGTTCCTCCATGACTGAAAGTATGACAGATTCAGTAGAGTGATTGGGTCTAAAGCCGGCCTGTTGGGAATCGAGGAAGTGGGAGTCTTCGATAAAGGTACTCAGGATATTAGTCACATGGGACTCAAGGACTTTGCTGAGGTAGGGGAGGAGGGAAATGGGACGGAAGTTGCTCATAATCGTAGGGTCTGCTGTGGGTTTTTTGAGGATGGGCATGACCTCGGCGCATTTGAATGACCCAGGAACAGTGCCAGAGGAAAGAGAATTATTCAGCAGTGCCAGAGGGGGGAAGGACAGGCTGTAAAGGCCTCATGAAGGATCAAGGGAGGGCAACAGTCAGTGGGAGATCCAGAAGCAACCTTCCTAAGGAGGGCAGGAAGCTCTGTCTCCGAGATTAAAGGGATCTGGGTCAACTGCCTGGGGTTGGGGGAAGACAAGGTGAGGTCGGACCCAAGGGGGTGAGGCGGGGCTGAAGATAAAATACTGTTTTTGATGTTGGCTATCTTCTTGACGAAGAAAAGATTTAGGGAGTCACAGAGTGCCCGGGAGGGGAGAGGTTTAGCGGTGACCCTATCTGGGTTTGACAGCTCCTCCACGCATGTGAATTCAGGCCCGCCCCCTCCCTTCACCACTGTGCAAACACGCCCTGTGGCGCATATTTTAAGTTGGGGAATAAAGTCCCTTTGAATCCTGGGGGTCCCTGAGGTCCAACTAGCCCACCAGGTACCTCCAGTAAGCGCCACCTGGCTGCGTTGCAGAGAGGTGTAAAAAGGGATGTGGCCTGGAGCACCTCTCTGCAACGCAGCACTGTGGCGCTTACTGGAGGTACCTGGTGGGCTAGTTGGCCCCCCAGGGACCCTCAGTATTGAAGGTGAATTAATTCCCCAATTTAAAACGTGCCACAGAGCGTGTTTGCAGAGTGTGTTTGTAAAGGGGCGGGGCCTAGGGACAATCGCATCTTTTAAAAAAAAAATTTGAAAGGGGGCTGTGTTGACCCCCATCCTTTTACTTTTTTGGGCCCTGGGGTCCCCATCCCCCAGGGCCTGACCCCCTAATATCAATTTTTTAAATTTTGTATTGGAAGGGGAAGCGTGGTCCCCCTCCCATGGCCAATTCCGGTCCCCGGGGACCCCATACCCCGGGCCATGGCCAATTAATTTTATTTTTTTATGGAGGGGGCTGCATAGCCCCCCTCCTCAAGCCACTTCAAGGCCCCGGGGCCGGAATTTTTTTTAATTTACATTTTTTTTTTTTGTTAATGGGGAGGGGTGTCGCATAGCCCCCCTCCCGGGCCACTGGTAGCCCCGGGGACCCCATCCCCCAGGGCTGGCCCTCACCGTTGGGGACTGTGGGGGGGTCCCCAATCTCCCCACGGTCCTGCTGGCTCCCTGCCTCCTGCGGGAGGCGGCATTGCTTTTCCATATGGGAAGCAGCTAACACGCTGGTCCTGATATGGAAAAGCAATCTGCTTTGCTTCATTGAAGCGAAAGCAGGATTCCCTGCTCTCACTTCAATGAATCAAAGCAGTTTGCAATGGCAGGGTGGGAGCCGTGAGGCTCCCACCCTGCCATTGCAAACAGAAGTGTCCTGGGGTGGACACCCCGGGACACTGCAGGAGCCGGCCCTGGGGGGTGGCGGTCCCCAGGGCCATCGAGGGCTCCAGGAGGGGGGCCACGCGGCCCCCTCCCACATTTTTTAGAAGCCCTGGGGGAGGCAGCCCTCGGGGCTCGAGGGGCCTCAGAGTCCCCCACACCTAATTTGAATTAGCCCTGGGGGTGTCAGTCCCCGGGGCTGGGGGAGCCTGAGAGCCCCCCACCCTATTTTACTAAGCCCTGGGGGGTAGCGATCCCCAGGGCTGGGGGGACCTGAGAGCCCCCCACCCATTTGATAGTTGCCCCGGGGGTGGCGGTCCCCGGGGCTGCAGGGGGCCCGGTGAGCCCCCGCATATATTAAATTAGAGCCCCAGGGGGTGGCGGTCTGCAGGGCTGGGGGACCTGGGAGACCCCACTCAATTTTACTAAGCCTGAGAGCCCCCCTCACGTTTGATAGAAGCCCCGGGGCGTGGCGGTCACCGGGGCTGTGGGAGGCCCTTTGAGCCCCCCGCATATATTAAATTAAAGCACTGGGGGGTGGCGGTCCCCGGGGCTGGGGGGCCTCAGAGCCCCCCATTTAATGCTTTAAAGCCCTGGAGGTGGTGATCCCGGGGCTGGGGGGGCCTGAGAGCCCCCCCACCCATTTGAAACAAGCCCCGGGAGGAGGTGCTCCCCGCGGCTGCGGGTGGGCCCCCTGAGCCCCCCGCATATATTAAGAAAAAAGAGCCACGGGGTGGCAGTCCCTGGGGCAGTGTAGGGGGGATTGGAACCCCCCACACATTATTTTTTCATAATGCCCCCGGGATTTGGCCCCCCGGGGGCAAATTACCATATTTACCGGGGCGACCGCTTTTCTTTTTTTTTATCGCTAGGATGCACATCCCACGATAAAAAAAAAAATGAAAGTTTGGCCTTGGGCGTCCTTGTGGCACCCCCTGAGCAGCCCTAGGGGGTCAGGGTGTGTCTACCCAGCCCCCTTTTCATGTTTTGCGGCATTTGTTTTGGGTTTCTTGTGCCGCGGTTCTACCGAGGCACAAGATGGCTGCCAACACTTCCTGATTTTGACTGTTGACAGCCAATTAAAATACAGCTCGTGCACGGCAGGGTGCTCGTAGGCTGGTATTAGGGCACGCGAATCCACCACGCCCATAGATATACATGTACTTTTAATTGTAATTTTCTCAGGAACTACTGAACGGATTTACACCAAATAAGCAAAAGGCACGAGTCTGAACCAAGGACTACCTTTTTGCCAAATTTGGTGTAAATCCGTTGAGCAGTTCGGGCGGTAGCTGTGGCTAAAGGTCCTATGTGAAATTGTATGTGTAAAACGCTTTATGGGACCCGTTTTTTTCTCTGCCCCCGCTCGATGAATCATCGTGAAACTTTCAGGATAGGAGCGGCCCTGAGCTTGCCAAAAGTTTGGACAATTTCGCGCAGATTCGTCAATTGGTGCCAACGTTATTCCAAATAGAATGTTGCGGATTTCCTATGGATAATAGGTCCTAACTATAACTGTGTTGTCCGCGAAGAGCGAGACCAGGGGGGGGCCCATGTTGAATTGTAACCCTCGCAGTAGAAGGCGCTCATGAAAATGGCGGATTAGCAGATCCATGGCCAGGATGAACAAGAGGGTAGATAAGGGGCACCCCTGACGGGTACTGCGGGAGAGTCTGAAAGGTCTAGAGAGCGTGCCGTTCAAGCGGAGTCGGGCCGCGGGGCTGCTGTATAACAAGGCTGTAGTGGCAATAAATCCCATAGGCATGCCCATTTAGCACATCACAGAGACAAATAATAGGATGTATGACGTTACAACGCATACTTTTACCACGCCTACCATTACCACGCATTTTTTACAACGCAGGATCCATTACAACGCATACCATTACCACGCATGTATTTACAACGCAGGTACCTTTACAACGCATACAATTACAACGTAAGTATTGGTAAGTAGTGGAGAAGTGTGGCTCACTGGTTAGAGGAGGCAGACCCGGACGCTGAGATCAGACCCGGGACCAGGGTTCAATTCCCGACGCGGCAGGGTCTTGAGCTTAAAATGTCCACGGACTCGGTAATTCTCGCTTCGGTGCCTACTCGAATCACAGGTTCACACTCTGCAACTCTGGGCAATAGCTTGCTTAATCTCCACTACGGCCCCCTGCGGCGGGATGCCTGGCTTTCACCTTGGGGATACCCAGTAGGGGCTATCTCACAGGGAAAAAACCAGGACGGGTTCCCAATGCAAAGCGCTTTGAGACCTGGCGGTGATATTGCGCTATATAAAAACCCATCCATCAATCCATCCATCCATAAGTATATAATATTTTTTAATATTTAATTTAAT
This sequence comes from Lissotriton helveticus, assembly GCF_964261635.1. Taxonomy (NCBI): domain Eukaryota; kingdom Metazoa; phylum Chordata; class Amphibia; order Caudata; family Salamandridae; genus Lissotriton; species Lissotriton helveticus. The sequence continues at coordinate 776,893,208 of NC_136059.1, read as the reverse complement.
TAAAATTAATATAATGTAATTTAATTTAATTTAATTTAATTTAATTAATTTAATTTAATTTAATTTAATTTAATTTAATTAATTTAATTTAATCAATTTAATTTAATTTAATTTAAATTTAATTATATTTAATTTTGACCCTGTACCCTTTTACCCAAAAACCCAAAACTGACCCTGAACCCAAAAAATACCCCTTTACCCAAAAACCCAAAACTGACCCTGAACCCTAAAAATACCCCTTTATCCAAAAACTCAAAACTGACCCTAAACCCTAAAAATACCCCTTTACCCAAAAACCCAAAACTGACCCTGAACCCTAAAAATACCCCTTTACCCAAAAACCCAAAACTGTCCCTGAACCCTAAAAATACCCCTTTACCCAAAAACTGAAAACTGACCCTGAACCCTAAAAATACCCCTTTACCCAAAAACTGAAAACTGACCCTGAACCCTAAAAATACCCCTTTACCCAAAAACTGAAAACTGACCCTAAACCCTAAAAATACCCCTTTACCCAAAAACTGAAAACTGACCCTAAACCCTAAAAATACCCCTTTACCCAAAAACTGAAAACTGACCCTGAACCCTAAAAATACCCCTTTACCCAAAAACTGAAAACTGACCCTGAACCCTAAAAATACCCCTATACCCAAAAACTGAAAACTGACCCTGAACCCTAAAAATACCCCTTTACCCAAAAACTGAAAACTGACCCTGAACCCTAAAAATATGCCTTTACCCAAAAACTGAAAACTGACCCTAAACCCTAAAAATACCCCTTTACCCAAAAACTGAAAACTGACCCTGAACCCTAAAAATACCCCTTTACCCAAAAACCCAAAACTGACCCTGAACCCTAAAAATACCCCTTTACCCAAAAACCCAAATAATATTTTTAATAAAATAATATACTTACCAATACTTACGTTGTAATGGTATGCGTTGTAAAAGTACCTGCGTTGTAAATACATGCGTGGTAATGGTATGCGTTGTAATGGATCCTGCGTTGTAAAAAATGCGTGGTAATGGTAGGTCGTGGTAAAAGTTGCGTTGTAAAGGTTGTATACCCAAATAATAGCCATTCCAAGGAATTCAAGGCCTTCTCTGCATCCAAAAGGATCGCGGCCGCAGGAATTTCCGGATTAATCCTATGGAGGACTGCAATAATGTCCTAAGATTCAGAGAAGTGGACCAGTGGGACACAAATCCAGATTGAACTGGATATATTATAAACTCCATTAATTCTGACAAGTGATTAGCGATAACTTTGGCTAAGATTTTCTCTAAGTCTTCATTTTTGATGTCCACTTCTTTAACCCCTTGGCTGCTTGAGATATTTGCCTGCTGTGCTGGACCATAATAGAAATGGGTGTGGTCATGACAAGCTCAGCTCATCATGAGCACACTTGCACTGTGCCTCATGACGAGCTGAGCTTGTCATGAGCACAGAAGGGGTTAAAAATACATTTGACATGTTCCAGTCTTTTAAGTGATAGAGCTGTCCCGTCCTCAATGTCCGAAATACGGGCCTCCGCCACATCCAGCCTCCTGTTGTGCACCTGGTTTTTAGTCCTTAGGCCGGCAATGTTCTTGTCGAGCATATCGAAACTGCTGTCAAGTGCCTTGAAGCCTGCTCCCTCATCTCCTGTAGCATGGAGGACGCGACTGCCGAAGAGTCCGCTGTGTGGTCAATGGCGTGCGCGTTATCTGCCACAGTGGAGCTTTCCACAGGAGTGCTTACCGCAATTTTCTGAAAGGGGAGGGTCTTTTGTTTGGGATCTTTGCGGCCCATGCCGCACCCTAGAAGCACCAGTGAACAAGTGCAGTAAAAGGGAGCTAGACAGTGCTGTTTGAACGTGGCAGACTGAGGGTGAAGAGAACAGGGCCAGTGTACAGGACCCCATCCAGTGAGGCTGTTTCAGAACAGGAGGCACCGGTGCAGTGAGGAGCCTGCGCGGGTTGAGAGCCACCAGGGATCTGTGGTGTGCTGCAGCAAGACGATCTATGTAGGCCTGCGATGCCAGGGGCCGGCAAGCAGTCGGCCCCTGAGCTGCACAAGTAAGGCAGGTCCGGGGAAGGGGGAAATCGAGGCAGCGACTCATCTCGGGCCCGGCCCCCGGTGTGCTGATGTGCCGTGGTATCGCGACACCGGGTCAGGAAGCAGGAAGATTGCACCAGGTCACTCCCCCGCAGACTCCTCTCTTCGTTCACTCTCGGGCCGCAGCTCATCCGCCAGGTCGCCAAATTTACTCACGCTTATCTCCTCCAGTGCAGAATTTTCTCTGCTTGACAGCGCTGTAGTTTACTGGGCATTGTTGCGGCTGGAATCGGGGGAAAACGCTTGTCAGCTGGGTCACCCTGAAGACCTTCACTGCCGAGCGGCCATCTTAGCCGCCGGCTTGGCCACGCCCCATCCCACCTACCTTCAATGGACATGAGATGGGCCCATTTTTTTATCTAGATAAAACATTGTTTGGTAGGGCATTATAATATACAGACCACACATTTCCAATGAAATGAGCACTAAATTTGCACAGACATACAGTTTTACTGACAAAACTATATAGCACACAAATGATAATGTGTGGAAATTGGGTTTCTGTGAATATTTATCATTTGTGCATCACCAAGTAAGTGTCTTGATTGTTTTGATCTTATTAAAATCTCTGTTTCCAACATGCTTCAGAACTACAAAAAACCGCTTCATTTTTGCTGGATGCATTTAGTTCATTTACAGGTAGTTATATTTTGTTGTGTACTACAAAAACAGAATCCTACATTCGCACATAATGCACTTTAAAAACTTCTCTCACTTTTCAGTCAGAGAAAGAAAAGTAAACACCAACCCTCATGTTAAAAAAATGAAGCAGCCTCACTTTTGACCTATCTTTGAATCAGCAGCAAAAGTTAAACACAGAATTTAAAGGCATCATCATTTGATGGGTGAGCCTTTGACCACCCACCCAAATCAAGCTTGCGACCCAGCAGTGGATCACAATCCGCAGTTTGGGAAACACTGCCCTAATGGATAGTAAAAAAACAGCCATGTGTCCCCATACTACTGCACCTGCTCAACCATTGATAGCTATACCCGCAGGTACACCATTATTATTCTGAATGTGATTGAGAAAATGTTAAGTCATTCAGAACTGCCTGTTCTACTTATCTTTGTTTTTTTCTCACTGTATAGTTTGATCCTTTCAGTCAAATGCAGTTCAAAGGACAAAGAGCAAGATGGCGTCTGGCTAGGCGGCTAGTGGAGAACGCTCCAATGCCGACCAGCCCATTTTTTGAACAAGACGAATGGGATGAAATGCTGATAACACTTTGGTAGCCTAAAGACTTTATCTAGTACAAGGCTATACCCCCAGCGATACCTGAATGAAGATTGAAGGGGTCCTGGGGGTGATCTCCACGGCAGCGGCAGCGGCAGCAGCAGCTGAGGTGCTGCGCTTACGGCGCTCTCGGCGTTCTCGGCGTTTTCGGCGCTCTCAGCAACCCAGCGGTACAGGTGAAGTTCGCGGAGCTGGCTGGGCGGAGCGCAGAGGTCACAGATCCCTCAGCATCCAACGGCGCAGGAGACGCGGCGGAGCTCAGAGGGGCGGATCACTTGCCAAAACGCCACAACAGCAGCAGAGACGAGGACGAGGGAGGAGGTGTAAGCAGCGGGGCACGTCGCTGCAGTGTCATTTCTACAGATACGATTTGGGAGATCCCCGGATCACTGCGCTCAAGGACTGCAAAGCCAACCGCAGCATCAGGGGTACGGCAGAGGCAGTGCGCGGGGTCAGAGGGGTCAGAGGGGGAGTGAGAAAGACTGTGGCACTAACAATTTGGACTGGCAGGGCTTTGGGGGCAGCAAGCCTCCGAAGAAGCTACATACAACGTCTGAATCAGAGTTTAGAAGTCCGTCAGCAATTCTGTATTTTGGTAACAGTGACAGAACTGGCAGAGGTGGCAGAGGAGGCCAAAGGGGTCGAAATGGCACCAAAAGCTACCCGAGGGGGGAAAGTGAAAGCGCCCGAGGGGGGCGAGAACTCAGGGAAGCCTCCTGGGCATGTTGATAAAAATAAAGGAGCAGATAAAGACCTACATGCCCATGCCCACAACGCTTTGAATGAGGAAGCTGCGGCTGGGAGCAAAACGAGAGCTAGAAAGCAGGCTGCAATAAATGCTGCACAACTAACTGGACAATCAAAAAGTATAGCCGGATACTTTGCCCCCTCCAACACAGCTAATACGGCTAGACCAGATGCTGCCAGTATATCTGAGCCGCCCAGCACTCCCTCAATAGAGACTCAGTGGAGTAATATCATGGACCTCAATGATATAGTCGATACTATAGAGGAAGATATACGCCCCACTGAAGGAATAGCAACGGCGACAAATATGGATACTGCCGCAGGTGGAATTTCTGAGACAACAACCACCATAGCGCAACAGACTGGATTACTGGTACAACAAATAACAGCAAATAGCTGCCTGAGCGGACCGGAGGATAATGCAGATCCAATGGACAATTTCTACTCAGTAACAGATGGGTCAGATGCATCCAAGGATACACATTCTGACTTGGAAGAGAATGATGAGATATACACTGATTCAAGCCTGGCCATAAGTTTGGAAGGGGAAAGCGGCTCTCCACCAAAGGGGAAAGGTCCAGAGCCGAGGAGAAAAAGAATGTCCAGACGGCAGAGAAGTACCCAGTCACAAGAGAAAATCGGCAGCAGCCACAGGCGAATCAGTGCGGCAAGCACCGAAACTGAAGCAGGTCTAAACTGGGATTACTCAGCTACACAGCATACCTACAACGAGATTGAGAATGAGAAGGAGGATCCTACGGCTGGGGGGGCACGGGGACAGACACCACCAGCGGAGCCCACACTTCAGCTAATCTTAAACTCAATTAAACAACTGCAGGATGCGACAAAGGCTGAGGGGAAAAAAAATCGCCTAGCAACCAAGCATCTACAAGGTGCCATAAAGAAGATGGCCAAGATTTGCACAGCCACAAATACGAGGATAGCACACCTGGAAGATCGAGCGGGCTTGATGGAAGACCAACAAGTCAAAAACTCGGCTAGGCTGAAAGGGTATGAAAAGCAGATGGTGGATGCCCAGTGGAAGCTAGAGGACCTAGAGAACCGCCAGAGACGAAACAACCTCAAAATCCTGGGTATAGAGGTTGGGGCAGAAGGCGGGGATATCAGGGCGTGTGCCCTGAAAATGTTCAAAGGAGCCTTCCCGGAATTGAACCATTGGGACTGGGATAGGGAAATTCAAAGAGTCCACAGGTTTCCAATGACTATAAAAAAGAAAAGTCCATCTACTACGGATGGGGTATCAAGATCAAGGGCTATATTAGTGTACTTTGGTAATTTTTTACTGAGAGAAGAAGTGTATGCAAAAGCTCGGCCCAATGCTAAACGCTCGTTTGAGAATCAGTCTTTTTTCTCAACTCCAGATTATTGCCATAGCACTGTCGAAAGAAGGTGGAGACTCAGAGAATTATTGGATCCATGCCATAAGATGGGCCTGCAGGCCTATCTAATGAACCCTGCAAAACTTAAAATAATTCATAAAAACTCTACCAGGGTTTTTTTCTCCGAAATTCAAGCAAAGGAATATATGGACATGATTCACGCCAGCAGGGAAACTCGCGGTGAAGCGAGAGACAAACTTTGAAGACTTCTATGATGACCCTATCTCTATTTTAGCCCCTTAGCTCTGTGGAAAGATATGTTGGTCCTAGATGGATTTAGTCTTGTCTAAGGACACAAAGAGATAGTATATGGATGATGGAGGGCTAGGGGTAATTCGATTGCATATGCTGAATAGGGATAAAATAGGAACAATGAATATAATGGTGAGGGTACTGGCAAAGTAACGGGGGAATTGGATGATATGAAGGAAATATCAAAGTGAAGCAACTTATTCAGGCGATTTAATGTAATTATAATGGTCGGCAAAGGGGAGTCGATAGCCAGACTCCATCACAGAGGCCAGCGGCCTGCTTGCTCTAACAGGTGGGGGGGGGAGGGGGGAGGGGAAAGGAGGGGGAAAAAAAAGAAAATCATCACATCAAGATAAGACAAGACAAGGGGAAGATCAGAAACATCAAAATTTGAAAGATGAGAGAGTTATTGAAAGGCTGAATGAGGATCTGAGGATAAAACAAGAATATCAATGCGGATAGGTACATTAAATATCTGTGGATTGAATGATGGGAGGAAGCGAAGGGAGGTGAGGGAGTATTTGAAAACAATTCAAGTTGACTTGCTTTGTCTGCAGGAGACCCATATAGAGGTTGCTCAAAAGGGATTATTGGGGCAGCTAGGTTATCAACTGCTTGTTTGTACGACACAAGGCACGAAGACACGAGGGGTGGCTGTATTAGCGCGGCACGGCAGTGTGGTTGTTAAAAGACAAAAAGCAGATTCACATGGGCGTTGGGTGCTGATGGAATGCCAGTTGCAGGGTTTTAACTTTACTTTATGCTCATTGTATGCCCCGACAGTGAAGTTATTAATGCTATGAATACACAACTAACTAATTGGCCCCAACCCCTGGTGGTATGTGGGGATCTAAATATTAATGGCCTCAATGGTTTATGGAAGAATGATCCCAAAAAATTTGTGGGGAGAAAAAAGAGAAGCCATATGGCTTTGATAAGGCTAATGGAAGATAATGGCTTAGTGGACATATGGGAGCAGCAACATAATGTTGGTGGGGAAAGCACATATTTTTCAGCACCCCACAAAGTATTAGCAAGGCTAGATTATTTTTTGGTCTCCCCTACAATAGCAACTATAGGTAAAGTGAGCAGGCTCCCACGAGTCATGTCGGATCATAACCCGCTGATCTTGGATATTGCAGTTCCAACGCAACACAAACAGACCTCAAATTGGACTTTTGAGAGAGCCCTGTTACACGATGCTAAATACATTGACCATATGAGAGAATGGATGAAAGGGTTTTTTTAGGTAAATAGAGGAACAGCTTCCCCCGCTATAGTTTGGGATACAATGAAAGCAGGCATAAGGGGAGAGACAATTAGCTACTCAACCAGATGAAATAAGGTGGAGAGGGAGGAGGTAGAAGGCAGAATAAGGATGGTGGCTAATATTGAGGAAGAACTTGGCGTCGCTATTAGGTCTAAACAAGACATTATTGTAATATCGCAGAGACTAACAGTTGCAAAAGCGGCAGTGGGGGAGATATTTGCATCTAAGGCAGCAGGGAAATATCTGGCATGGAGGAAAGAACAATATGAATACAGTGAGCAGATTGGCCGCATATTAGCTATTCGAACAAGGCAGGCAGCCAAAAAAGGGGATATTGCAGAGATCATGCTTCACGATGGCAGTAAAGTCACAGCACCCAGGGACATATGTGCAAGGTTTCAGGAGTTTTATCAATTACTCTATAGTCCTGATCAAGGGGGTGAGATATGTGATATTGAGGAGTTTCTTGAAGGAGCGAATTTAGCTAAATTGGACGCAGCTGATAAAGGGGCTCTGGAAACAACGTTCAATAAGGGGGAAATGCATAGAGCAATCTTGGATCTGCCAGCAGGTAAAGCTGTAGATCCGGATTCTATCCCATTAGAATTCTATAAAACCTTTATGCCCGAAATAGAGGGGGATTTTTTCAATTTAATAATTAATATCCAAAATGGCACACCTCCCCCAGAGTCTTGGGGTGAAGCAGTTATGATTGTGTTCATTAAAAAAAAAAAAAACTCTGACTAATCCTGGGTCATATAGACCTATTAGTCTTATGAATAGCAATGTAAAAATGTACTCGAAAATTTTGGCAAATAGGTTAGGGAGTATAATAGGCAAGATCGTATCCCCCAGACAACATGGGTAATCCCTGGGAGAGGCACTGCAGAGCACGTTAGGAGAGTTTTAACCCTGTTTGACGGAACAGCAGCCTCACGAGACCCTATGTCATTAATACTATTAGATGCGGAAAAAGCATTTGATAGGGTCTCATGGGGATTCCTTTGGGCAGTGTTGGAGAAGGTAAACCTTGGGAGCATATTTATAAAGGCTGTAAGTGCATTATATTTCAACTCAAGAATAAGACTTAGAATCATGGGTGAAATGAGTAATATAATAGTGATTGGGCGGGGAACTAGACAGGGGTGTCCTTGCTCCCCGCTCCTCTTTGCCTTGTATATAGATGCATTCATACGAAGAATAGAGCAGAATATAGACATCCGGCCAATTGTTCTGAATGGATGCGAAACAAAAATTCTGGGATATGTGGACGATTTGGCGGTTACATCAGGTGATCCCGAATTGGCATTACGGGCGATAGAAGAAGAGGCAGCTATATATGGAAAGCTATCAGGATATAAGTTAAACGTAGACAAAACGCAGGTTGTAATAAATCAAAGAATAACAATGGTAGTTCGAAGAATTACTGGAACAGCGATATATTTAGGGGTTTTAATCACCTCTGATATTTCGGCAGTTGTGGCAAAAAATATAGAACCGATAATAAGTAAGGCCAAGCTTGATTTTCATAGATTGAACAATCTACATTTGACTACAATCGGTCGGTGCAATTTGATAAAAATGTCATTTTTACCTAAGGTGCCATATCTTTTTAGGACCATCCCACTGCTATTTGACAATAAGTGGTTTAGGGAGCTGGAAGGGGTAACAAACAGGTTTATCTGGGCAAGAGGAAGAACACGTCGCAGTCAAAAATTTTCATCGCTACCAAGAGAATGCGGCGGGCTGATGCTTCCCGGCTTTAAAGCCTATTATTGGGCTACAGTATTACAATATATAAGAGGGATGCTGGGGGGGATATAACGGATAAATGGAGAGGAAGGGGTGTGATTCCAGATGTGTATGAACTTTTGGTTAAAGACTCGGATAGATGGCTTCTTAAATATGATGAGAAAAGCTACTATAAGAAGGTACGCTTCAAGACCCTGGGGGCCGCAATAACAGTATGGTCCATCATTAAGAGGAAGATAAAATTGGGTAGAATGAATTATTATACACCAATATATGGGAACCCATCGCTACCAGGAATATTCCATGACTCTGTAATGAAAGGCCGGGATAGGCAGGGGGTAAGAACTATAGGAGATCTTATAGGGGCGGCAGGGATAATTACGTATGAGAATGCGCAACGGCTATATAATCTAAGACATAGAGATTTTTATAAATATGTACAAGTTAGATCTGTCTTATCAAAGAAGCGTGGTGGAGGTGCTGACATGCAAAAAATAGATTTAATGGAAGATATAAGAAATGAGACAGGATGCTCCATATCACAACTATATGGTGAAATATGTAAATATAAGGAGGATGACAGTGAAAAAATGTATGAGAAATGGGGAACAAAATTGGGGCTGTCAGGGAATGAGGCTGAGAAATCGCTAAAACTGTCAAACTCTGTGCTGAGAGCAGCAAATGTGCAAACCCAGCAATATAAAACATTGTTTGAATTATACCATACCCCCCACAGGGTGGCACAGTGGGGTGGAACAAGAGGCATAACCTGTCCAAGATGCCAATCTACCCAAGCTGATACTATCCACATGTTTGCATCATGCCCTGCTTTAGATAAGTATAAGCAAGAATTGGAGCAGTTTTTCAAGAACTCGCTGGGAATGAGCATAGTATTGCAAGATGAAGTAATGATTTTAGGGGTAACAAAGGATGGCTTGGAAGTACCTCACTACGAGTTTTTGTATATGGCCATGGCAGTAAGCAGATTATGTATAGCGTCGCTATGGAAAGACCCCAGACCGCCAACTCTACAACAATGGGTCTCCAGGGTTTTGGCGATATACACGTTGGAACAGGCCTTATTTGAAAAAAAGGGAAGGGTAAGAAGAGCTGCGAGGCGGATATGGGCCCCAATAATAGAATGGAAGTTAAGATTGGGGGGGGCTTAAGTATGTAGTAAGAGACGTAATAGCCTTAACGACTTTGAGTTAGCAAGAATCAATATAGCCAGAATTCGCACGTTGAGTGTAGTACATGGATTAATTTGTTGATTTGTTGATATGAATTTTTGCTTATTTTCTTATTTCTGATGAAATATATAATGAAAATGTATTCTTGATGTTGATGAACAATAATAATAGAAAAAATAAAAAAAAATAAAAGGACAATTTAAGGTGGACTATCGTATTAGTCTTAAAGAACCAGCATTACTACCTTCACCTGTTGAGATCTAATTTATATGGTAAAAATATATATTAATATTGAAGGGCCTCATACATCTGGATCTGCTCCCTCTAAAAGCAGCAATCAAATAATAGTCACACTGATCATTTTTCAACTCAAGTCTTGCTATGGATTTTATTTTAGGCTAGAAACGGCAGTGGGTTCAGCCAAATTTGCTCCATCCCCAGCACCCTTATGGGGAGGTTTCTACATTTGCTGATATAAAAAAATGGTCCATCAACTTTAGGACACTCCTTAATCACAGTGCCCTGTATGGCCAGACACTAAACACATTGCTGACATTATACAATGTCACCAAACAACCAAATACCTATGACCACCTTTCCAAAGCGTGCTGGTTATGTGACAGTCTAGACTCAAATGGTTTGGGGTAAATCCATCCCCTGCTAATACTTGTGGTCTCAAAATAACTCGGTAGTCACTTTTCAGTTCAAGTAGACCATTAAAGTTCAGAAAGCGTCTTAAGGTTTCCATGTTCTGCTCTGCCAACAGACCTTCACACAGACCCACAAGGGCCTCTTTACTGTCCACGTCTTAGCTTCAACACTCTAAATCGGTCTCAAGGTGTTGTAAGCGCTCAAGAAATGTCCAAAATAATGAATACTTGTCCTAGGTATGTGAATGTAGCAAGTGACTCAGGCAATAGCATTTGATAACATTCAAATGGAAGTAAAACGTTCATGTAAACTGTGGGCCTGATTCACAGAACTAACTTAAGACAAAATCCTAAACTTACTACCATTTTGGTATTCACAGAAGGCGCTTACTCATTTTGGTATTCACAGAAGGCACTTACTCATTTCAGTATTCACAGAAGTTAAGAGTCCTAACTTTAGGACTCCTAAATGCCTTCTGTGAATACCGAAAGTCTTAAAGTTTGGATTTTTCTCAGTTTAGGAGTAGTAAAGTTAGAATTCCTAACTTTAGGACTCCTAAATACCTTCTGTGAATACCGAAAGTCTTAAAGGTAGGAATTTTCTCAGTTTAGGAGTAGTAAAGTTAGGACATGCGTGTGGACATGAAATCAACAAGCATTTGCAATGCAAATTGATCTTGCATTTGTGAGAATTAGAGGTATTGGAGTTGTAAATGAAAATGACTTTTACTCGTGTTTGGGAATGGAGTGGATGTATGTGGTGTGGAGTGGATTTATGTGCCTTGGAATTGTTAGTTGTGGAATTGTGTGGTGGAATTGTGTGGAGTGGATTTTATGTGGCGGAATTATGTGGCATGGTGTGTAATGGAAATACGTGAATAGTAATTATATGGTATTGAGTGTACTGGAATTATGTAGAGTGGGATTGTGTGTCAGAGAGTAATTATGTGGAGTGGCATTTTGTGTGGTGGAGTGGTATTTTGTGGAGTTTAGTTATGCGGAGTGCTATTGAATTATGTGGCATGATGCGGAATTCAGTGGTGTGGATTGGATGTATGCGGTGTGTTGTGTAATTGTGTTGTTGAGTTGAAAAAATTGCTGTGGAATGGAAATGTGTAGAATTGAATAGTGTGGCATGGAAGTGTGTGGCGCTGAATGAAATAATGCTGTTTGGAATTATATGGCATGATGTGGAGTGTATTTGTGTGCATTGTCTTACCAGCTGCGGTCCGTGAAGGTAACAGGGGTGGGGATTTCGAGGGACGATGCCAAAGGAAAAATTAATTGTTTATATATATATATATTTTTTTTACTTTACTTTTCATTTTGATCACATTATAAGCATCACAATTTAACAGTTCTCACAGTCTGATGAAAGAAACAAGGTGCCAAGTTACAGTGCCAATAAAATATCTGAGGTTAGCCAGCCAATCAAAACCATGGTGTATCTTATGTCTAGTCTATAGCAGATATCCGGGCCAAACATGTTCAGGTCCCACTGTCTACGTTAGGAAGTCAACGAGCGAGGAGGCTCTCATCTAAGTCAGGATTCTATGTGATGTACATAAACAATACAAACATTGTCCCATCTTTTGGTACTGATATAGACAGCAGTGAAGGATTGCAGCGAGGAGAAGGGTAACCTCATCCCACCCCAGTAGGCACTAACCCTCTGATCAGCTGTGTCGGCAAGTCTTTTTGTTGAGAGGCTAGATAAGTTTTCAGTGGACCCCAAATGTCCTTAGGTCGAGAGGAAGATGGGATAGTTATGAAGTACATGTCGCTGCGCGTATTGCATGTAACCTTGCTTCGTAGCCAGCTCTGCATTATAGGGACTGATTTACTACCCCAGTGGAGCCCAATCTCCCTTTTGGCTAATAAGAAACTAAGGGCTGCAAATTTCCAAAGTTTTTTGGTGAAATTAACCATGTAGCCTAAGAGTGCAATTTCAGGATTCGGATCAAGTGGTAGATGGAGAATGTCACCAAGTGTCCTGTGAACCTCCATCCAAAATGGTTGCAAGCGAGGGCAGGTCCATGCCAAATGGGCAAAGTCGGCTTGTGGCGATCTGCATTTGCGGCAATTATGGGGCTTAGCTGGATCTAGTCTGTGTACTTTGGGGGGTGTGCTGTACACCCTGTGCAGAAATTTGAAGTGGAGCAGTTTATGTCTGCTGTTGAGGGAAATGTCTTTAGTGAGGGCGCAGCATGGGGCCCATTGATCTTCCGTGATCGGTCCACCCAGGTCTATCTCCCAGTCCTTTTGAGTTAGTCGTCGTGTACAGGGACAAGCTGTGCGCATAGTTTATACAGTTTGGAAACGAGATGTGTGCCCTGTTCACTTTCAATAACCAGGGATAAAGGAGCAAATGAGTCGAGTTCTAAGGGGTAGTTGGGCAGTGTGGCTTTTAGTGCGGACTGTAAGCGTCGGAGAATGAACCGGTCCATAATGGTGGCATCAGGGAAGTGGATTTCGTCTGCACCATTGTACACATGTCCATCAGGAAATAGATCACCTGCTTTGCGATCTCACATTTAGTCAGAGTGAGCTGCGCCAGCGGGCATTAGGAAGTGGGAGTGCACTCGAGTACAGGACACTTGTGTGAGTGTGGCGCCGTAGCCTTTCCCAAGCCCAACTGGTTGTGGACACTGTTTGAATGTCTGTTGGGTCTCTAGGGAGGCCATTGGGAACGAGGGTAGATAATCGCTCAGGGTGGACTAGATCTGATTCGGGGCAGAGATAGAGAATCCCAGTTTCTGGGTGATACCATGTGTAGGTGTAACTACATTGAGCTGCTAAATATTATAAATGAAAATCGGGGACTCCGTAGCCACCTCTGTTGTAGGGGAGTGTTAGGGCCTGCCAGCGTACTCGTGCCCAAGCCTTTCCCCATATCAGGCGAATTAAGTGGGATCGTAAAACTGTTTGGAAGATGGATGAGGATATTGTTGAAGAGGTACAGGAATTTGAGGAGAACCACCATTTTAATTATAGCGACTGTGCCCGCCAATGATAAAGGTAACTGCAGCCGATACTCTATTAGTGTTTCCAGTGCGGAAATTGCTTGCCCGTCGTTGATCCGTATTATCATTTCCGTGTCTAAGTGGATATGTATGCCAAGATATTTAATAGAGTCAGCACACCACTCTAGAGGGAACTCTAGCTCCCAGGGGGTCTTACTATGTGTGATGAATCGTTTATTTAATTTTACTTCAGCATCATCTCTTGAAATCCAAACACTCCACCACCCCCACCCGATCCACCGCTGTTACCTGCATGGACCGTGGCTGTGTCTTACTAATTATAAATTATTAATATAAGCCAACTGAATTATGGTCCTATCAACCTTAAAGAGTTGACTTGGACATGGTGTGATTCTAGTCAGGGACCTTAACGGTAAAGATGTCCCAAGAAGGCTTATCAATCTGTTGAGTCTCTTGTGGCCAATCTAAGAACGCTTCTCATCACTCTACCCCGTGACGATGAAAGGGCACACCAGCCCATGTGAGACTTCATTAGAACCTGCGGCAGGCTCTACCTTTTATTTCACCTGGGAGTCGCGTGTCTGAATCATTTCCACAATACCTCTCACGTTTTTGTATTAGCCGGGCGAGCAAGACAGTTTTAGCAGGAGCCTTCCATTTCTTGTTTTTATTGCATTACCCATATTACATCTAGACCTTCTATTTCAATTTGTATATTTAGAATGCACTGGATAAGCACTGATTAATGAACATACTGCTATTATTCATAGGCTGTGACATACATCACTGATTTCCAATCTGTGAACCTGTGAGCAGCATGTTGCAAAACAAGCTCAGCGAGTCGAACGTTTGTTCTTTATGGAAGGTGTGCCTCGGCAGATCATACGTTTAAACCCTGGTATAGCCCAGTCTGCCTTCTATCCTCAATAAGGTCACACCTTAATAAGCACCATGAATTAGAGCTAGGAGTATCCGTTACTCGCTCAGTGTGCGAGGCACTGTGTGACAAGTTGAAACCCGCCCAATGTGGGTGTCACCTGCCAAGGGTTGAGGAGCTGAGAAGTACATTTTCTCCCTCCCAGCATCACGGATATGTTCTATACCATTCAAGGAGGTCACCAATCCTAAAAGTCTTCCCAACCTCCAAAGACCATTCACCTCTGTTCCCCACTACAGCCCAAAGACTTGACTCTCCTGCTTGTAGAGTCCCTGGGATGAGAAAAGAAAACTCTGCAGCATGCGCTATATTAACAACCATCTGTATCCACACAGACTAATGCAGACATTTACAATTACTAAACAACTGACATTGTACTGCCAATTGAACAGTGTAGCAGCTAGAAGGATGTCAGGAAGGAAGTCTGCCTCTTCTCTAAGAAAAGACCTAAAGGCAATTTAAGGCCTGCATTTACAACATGCATGGGCCACAATTCATACTGCACACACAAGCACAAACGCTACTCTTCCCCCTACAGTTTGTGTGGCAGGCTGTGCACATTTGGACAATAACCCTGGCCAACACTTCTTAGAATTCAAAAACTTTGGAGCCTATTTACAAAAAACATTCTGGGGTACATCTGACTTTTCAACATCCGACTTCCTTTTTGTGAATCTTCTTGTGCTCTCCTACTCTGAGGCTCTGAAATGTAAAGTGACAGTTCCCAGTAACGAGCGGCAGCCATTTAAGGCACCCTGCTTTGTTTGCGCCTGAAAGTATTGTACATAAAACACGATCCCTGATGTGAAGTGCTCGCAGTGGCTGTGAAAAATAAAACGTCATCACTGATGCAAAGTGCTCCTAGCGGCTGTGACGCAGGCACTGTGATGTAGCTGCAAAATAAATCGCTGCAGCACCACCCTGAGCAGGAAAAGCAATTAATATTAAATGCATTATCGAGTGACCAAGTGATTCAAAAGTATTAAAAATGCAATCCAATAGGTCTCGGGTAAGTGAAAGTGCGCATGGCGCACTGAATGTAAGGAAAGCACATCCTGCCTGCAGTAGGGCAAAACCCATTAAAGTAAATAGTGCTTACAGACTAAATAAGACATACCGTGTAATAACCCCCGCACTCTGCCCCACTCCCACATATATGCGACATTCCCATACTGTCTTCCTCAATATGCAAAAAGCCAATGTACATGCTTGTCTTGTGGTGGTCATTTGTTGGCTGCAGTTTATTAGGAATACAATGAAAACATGTATACACTTTGCATATTATGTCAATATTCTTTCCTTGGTAAAATATCATACTGGTGCATAGTCTCTCTTGGCACTTCTGGGTCGTTTTCGTTGGTAGGTTGGGTTTGCGCTCTCTTTGCGCCGGGAGGGAGCAGGGCTGTTTTTCGTACTTCGGTGCTTTGCGCTCCAAAAATTGGCAGAAAACTGTTTTTTGTCCGGGGGTGCGGTGATCGTTATGGTGCCGGCTCTCTAGGCCCCTTCGGGGGAAGCCTCTGCAACATCAGAAGCCATGAGATGTTTCAAATGAAGACAAGGCAGTACTAAGGAGGGACTAACAATGCGATGAAGGAATCAGAAGCCAGCGTTTACGAAGTACAATGACACAAGCCAATTATAAATATGGACGAGGTGGGCGGAGCTTCACATCCCTTACTCAATACTACATGGCTCACGCCGCAGTGCATGCGCACTGCCCAGGCTCGACCTAAAAATCAGACATTCTGTCCTCAGCAGTGATGCTCATGAGCCTGCACATTGGATGTAAAGTGCCCAAATGGACTTAGTGTACTGATTAGGACCAGGGGAACACAATTCTGAGTTGTGCGATAATTATCGCGTGCCCTCTGTTTTCTCCTGACATGTTATAGTAGGTAAAAAATGGCAAAATGTGAGGGGAAATACCTGGAAAAAACTTGGAAAAGGTCTCATCTGCAAATTGCCATAACCCCTAGGCAGATGCAGCAAATGCCTCCTCCTTTTCACGCCTACTTGGAATCAAACACAGGGTGTGTAATAAGGAACAAGACAATAAGTTAACTGTTCACATGATGCTCGTCGAACCCCGAAGGGGTGAAGCCGTAGTTTCCAAATATATTTTGTGAACGTGTGTTTATGTACACGATTTACCACGATAAAATGAATCTGTTCTGTAAATATCAGCATTGGCCAGTTGCATTCCCCCTGTTTTTTTTCATGAGATGTCAGGGGGGAGATTATCGTATCCCAGCATAAAGCATTACATCTAGGCAAGTACATTAAACTTTTGCTTATTACAACTTCATCTTTTTAGTTAAACCTGAGTTCAACCTTTAATTATTCTTACCTATATTTGTTCCGCAAAGCATGTGAGGAACTTTCTCTGGGGAATAACGTTTTGCTCAGGCCAGGCTACCAAATCAGGAGATTAGAATAGACAACAGGGTTGAGCAATGGTACACACTGTGTCCCCAGAGATGGATCTCAAAATATGGTGTTCATTATATAAACGTAACTGTACTGATGCTAGGGGAAGTGAGTCATAAGGACATTTGTATAAAAATTATGAGGACATGCGATGCGATAAATCATAAATGCACAGAAAGTGATCTAAAGGGACAAGGAGGTGCTTAACAATAACTTCAACTCTTACTACAGCCAGCGCATAGAGGCAATTAATTTTGAGTAGGTATTGTTGCACCAAAAGGCTTGTAAATGTGCAGCAAAACCAACTTTATGTGCAATGTATTCATCTACAGATGTGACAACAGTAATACATGGCCAGTGAAAGGGAAAACGTTCATATATTAATGTAATAGATGTTTATTTCCCTCTCTATAGAGCTATGTAAGAAACACAATTGAAACAAATGGCACATTTAATTGTGGGAGCAAAAAAGATTTCTCTGAAAATATTTATAACCTGAGTCCCTGAGACAGGAAATTGTGTGGAATGCCAAAGCAGATAAATGAAAGTGACAACAAGCATACCAAAGTCAAACAACACATCTTTGAAATGTGTCTGGTTTGGACCTTGGAGACTCTGATTATTGTGAATGTTCAGCATGACATCTTTATCATTTGAACTTTTCTTATTCACCGCGGGACGGATTCTGTTCTTAGCAAAGAAGAAAACAATAAAACAAAGTAGCAGTGAGCTTGAACAAATAGCCCTTTCTGTAGAGTAGTACTGCTCCCTAAACTAGCCCCAGAGCAAGATGCATACTGAGCAGTACTCCGTCACAAATATGGATCACAAATTTTAAAAAAATCGTAAAACAATGAAATGAAAAAAAGACTAAAAAAATAATCGACGATCAAAAAACAGTGCTGTAAGGGTGTTTAAAACAGAATGGTCTTTGGAAAATGTGATAACTAGGGAATCTAAGGTCACAAATGGCATGCATGTCATCGCCCCAATAGTGTCTAAAACCAGGGGAGGATGAAGCCACGTTATACTGGTTGCACAACAGGTACATTCATGGGCATCTGCAGAAATCTTTCCAGGGGGGGCTAATCTGGCAAACGAAGGGGCGTGGCTAGTATTAATCAATAGGGGTGGGGCTAAAATGGCAGACAATTAGGATCGGGTAATGCTCAGGCCAAGCTGAGAAAAAAAAGTAGTGAATTCTGCATTTGAAACTGGACAACAATTAGAGCACACATATGAACCCTAATATTACCCCCTGATCCCTACCATTAGCCCCCTTGCACCCCAAAACCCATAACACATACCCACCCTGACCCCTAAAATTAGCCCCCTGGCATCCCAAAACCCATACCTGCCCTGAACTCTAAAATGTCCCCCCCTTGCAACCCAAAACCCATACCCACCCAGAACCCTAAAATTACCCCCCTGGTACCCTAAAACCATAACCACCCTGCTCCCCAAAACTCATACCCGCCCTGAACTCTAACATTACCCCTGGCACCCCAAAACCCATATCCACCCTGAACCCTAACATTTGCCCTGGCACCCCAAAACCCATACCCACCCTGAACCCTAAAATTACCCCACTGGCATCCCAAAAGCTGAACGCTAAGGGCAGATTTACATGCCCCTTACTCCACTTTTGCGTCACTTTTAACATAGGAAAAGTGAAGCAAAAGCGGCCCAAGGGGCTTGTAAATCTGCCCCTACAAGCTAACACTACCTTTGCATATTCGAGGGGACTGTCCTCCTTGACGTTTCCATGCAGGTAAGTCTAAAACACCGTAACCTAGATATGCAGCCAGTAGGCAATGCTAGTGATGCTGTAGAATGCATTAAAGTTAATGGAACTTACTTAAAAACTGCTGCCTGTTCTTCTGATACTATTCAGTGGAGTCGTGCTGATCAGCAGCACTGTCGTCCTGGCATCCAGCCCCTCCCAAAGGTCTCACTTTCTAAATAGGTGTGGGTCAAATCTCTCCTGGATTCTCCTTACCTGGGCCTCCTCTGCTTCTTCGTCGGTGCCCTTGGATGCAAAAAGAGACAGATCCATGGCCCTGTTCACCATTTATCTGGTGAGCAGCGCTGTGGATGTGTAGTCCATACAAGTGCACAGACAGCAGGGTGAAAGGGATGGCAGTGCAGGTGACACTTTTCCTTTGTAAAGTAAATCCTACTAGCATCATAGCCCAGGGTGTGCTGTCTGTACACCTGTATGGAATACACATCTATACAAGTGCACAGACAGCAAACCCTAGGCTATGACACCAACAGAAACTCCTATACAAAAGAAAAGCGTCACCTGCACTGGCCATCCCTTTCCCCCTGCTGTGCACATCTTCCTACTCCCACCCCATGACGAGGCAGCTAGAAGTGGTGATTTGTCATTCTGAGGGGTGTGATGTTATAAGAATGTGTGTGCCTGGCTGAGACAGCTTCCCAGCACACCACACACACACAGCCGCACCCGAGTACTTCACACAGGTCTTTAAAAGATCATTTACTTGGTAATGAGGCTTTGTTATGATTTCACCCCTACTTAGAGCCCCTGCATCTCCACTCTGCACAAGGCTTTGGCTGGATAAATTAGCCCACCATTCCCAAAATTTGAGGGAGACGAGTTGACGTGAGGTTTAAAAGAGGGGTGAATGAGGGATTGAAGACACTGAGTGGTGACCGTGATGGGGAAGACATTTATGCAGTTTCCTTTTCAAATGGGTTTATTGTACAAATCTACTTTGACAGCCTCTCAGACAGCAAATGCTGCAGCCTTTCCATGGCGTCTGAAAGTTTTTTTCTGGAAATTTGGTCGAAGAATTGATCAGGTTCTTTTCTTCCTTCATGTGGTGGTGATGAGTGGGTTGCAGGGTGCCTGCACTTGTCGCCTCTGGCATTGGTAGCCCCTGCTTCCATCTGAATGCCGAGGATCACCGCCCACCCCTCCCCCAACCACCGGCACCTGGAGGGGTCGCCGTGATGTCTAGGGTGACCAACTGGCATGGGTGCAAATTCAGGTCAGTGAGTGTAAAAATTCAAGACAACGGGCAAAATTTGGGACAAAAATTCAGGCCAGGAGGTCAAATTCAGGACAAAAGGCAAGGTTTCCAGACACATCAGAGAAGGTTGCCCAATAGTATATAAGTAAGTAAATAGACAACCACTAAAGTACAAGTGAAAATAAGTTTATATTAGGTTGAGACAATTGTGCACTTCATGGTTTGTCAGTATACGCGCGGCTGTAAGCAAATGTGCAGGTCTTTTTGTGGTAACAAAACCGCCCCCACCTTTCCAGCTCCCAGAGAAAACGCTTGATGCCCGGTCCGGCCAGTCTGGCCTTGATACCACCCTCCAATGGCGCCCCTCATCTTCACATAGACCCTCTCTCATGTGTATTTAATTTCTTCTATAGTGCTACTCATCCCATGTATGTGGGGCAGAGTTTTGGAGTGCGTTACAACACACACATATTATATAGAGACATTCACTCATATAAATAGGAAAGTCAATGTATAGGAAATGTTGCTTAAGATAATGGGGCTTACAATGTGTAATCATACTTTCATCCATCATTCAGTCTTTCACCATTCATTCTGTCCTTCCATCTGTGAGCCCATCCATGTCCATATTCATCCATTGACAAACCTATCCATCACGTTTCCTTCCATCCATCATTTCACTCATCCATTTCTCAATCCACTCTTTTACTAATCCATCATCCATCCATCCACCCTTTCACCGTATCCATCCATACACTCATCGATCCACTCTTCCACCCATTAACTCATCCATCCAGCCATTCACCCGTTCAGTCATCCATTTACCCATCCCCCTTCCTCTTTCAATTCCCCTTTCACTTAGCCATCCATCCTTCCATCCACCCACCCATCCATCTACTCATCCACTCATGAATCCATCCATTGAACCTATCATTCATCTATCCTTTCACTCATCCATCCACCCTTTCAGTCCTTCACTCATCTATCCATCTTTTTGTCCATCTACCCGCCCTTTCACTCACTCATCCAGCCTTACATCCACCCTTTCACTCAGCCGTCCATCCATTCACCCTTTCACTTATCAATTCATCAATCCACCCTTTCACTTATGAATTCATCAATCCATCCATCATTTCACTCATCTATCCAGCCATCCATCCACTCATCCCTTCACTGACTTACTCACTCACCTTTTCACATTAATTATGAAACCGATCAAGAACTCTACCCTCGCTGTAGTTCCTAAAGCAAGGAGTGGGGTGGAGCATGGTTCACTATGCCCCTGCACATAGGCAATCTGAAAAAGTGGAAGTCATGAGTCATGCAAGATACACAGTGCCTTGACGTGGGGCGACTGTGACATGGTGTTGTTTCCAGAGCTTTAAGTGGGATGAAAAAACTAGGGGGGTCTCTCCAAAAGGGTGTTTGATTTAATAAAATGCGTGGCTTAAAACACATAAGCTAGAAATCTGTGCTTAATATAATGTGCCACCCAACTGGTATTTTTGTTGCTTCTGTCATTGCATCCAGATATATAATACAACAAGTAATGTTACACGTAGAACAAGTAACGTTACACCTACAACAAGCCAGAGCTATTGGCTTTGTCAATGGTTGTTAGTTGCATAAAATTAAAAAGCAGCAACCATGGCTGCTATGCTATTACTTTAATCCTTTCCTTTCAACTTCTTTCACCGCCTTCTTTTGGCTAACTGGATTCTCACCTTGTAGTGTAGTTCCTATCATCCCAATAGGCTCTGCGCATTGGAATAATACCTACAGCAGTAAAGGCCTAGACCAGATGTTAACTAGGTCTACTACTGTCGATACTAGACTTAAAGTTTTGGGTTTGCCAGCTTAGCTCAGAGTTCACTAGAAACTTTCTCGAATGTTCAAGGAGGAATTAACTTCCCTGATTAGACAAGAAGGGATTTAGTTTCTGACAACCATAGAACATGACAACTTTGCTCTCCCCTAATCAAGAGTAAATCTCGAGAGTCGTGTGAACAAAAGGCAAATTATTTTACTCAGTCAGTACGTGCATTCTTAGTCTCATCAGATTGTAGAGAAAAGGAAGAGACGGGCGTGTTCAATAAAAAGGTGTTATTTATTGATCAGTCTCTTTTCTCATACAAGAGAAATGGATCGATATTATTGCAATACTTATAGTTAAGTAAAGTGCATACATTAAAAGCAATAGTATAAAATAATACTGTAAAAACATTGATATGGTTTCTAAGCCATAAGATGTTTTAAAATGAATAAAATATATTACATACACATATACATTTGACTAAACGTACTCAACTGGTGTTTCTAAATACGCCTACCCCGTGTACCTGACCTAAGCCTAATACGTGGGCGGGAATAGAAAGTTACAGTTTAAGTTAAGTTTGTTTTTGCCAAGTGAATAACTAACGAATTCTCTGTGAGGGGTTATTCAGTTCTGTACCTGGAAGTTAGGATGAATGAGGAATGGTATCTCTCTCTCTGGTCTCGATATTCCAGGCTGCCTGCGAGGGCTGCCCAGAAACGCCGGTGCTGGATTCTCGGCAGGAGAAAGCAGCGCGTCTCTCAGCGCATCAGGAAGGCGGGGCTGCTGCCAGCGGGGTCTGCTCTGCTCTTGGCTTCGGCAAGTATGGCTGCTCCGTCTCGTCACCACGCGTGTGTTTTGCATAGGGCAAGATCGGTAATATTTATACCTTTAAGGTGCCGAGATTGACGTAAGGATGGACATAGATACATCAATAAGGATGTCATACGACTTGCTCGTTAGCACATTCTTTTACTGAAGTTCTCGGTGAAATCAAAACAATGGCCGCAGGGTTTTGCCCAGGTTGTCATAGGTTTGATTTGTTATGAGAACTCCGTATGCCTTATCAGGGGCTGGAGGAATATCGCTTGTCTAATTAGATCGCAAGCGTTATGACCTAATCAGATAACACGTTCCTGTGCCGTAGTGTGACTGCGTCAGATAACGGTATCTGCATCATGGGGGTTTTCTGCCTCATGGGCTGACTGCTAGTTAACTTGTTGGTTTGTTTAACTAGAATAGGGTCAGGAATAGGGGGATCGATTCAGAACCTATAGGAATACATCACACCCACTCCACGCTAACTATGTACATATTTACTAATCTATGCATAGTATAACATAGTACAACATACTATATAGTATAGTGTATACCTTACCACCCCAAAATACATAAAAGCATTTTGAAATTTTCAAATATACGGAAAAATTGCAGACATATGTATTGTATGCACTCAAGCTGTAGAAAAATGCCAAAGTAATCGCATTTGTATACATTATTGCTTAATTGGTATATGAGAATTACACATGGAATGGCTTCTTAATACAGAAAAAAGTTCGAGACCATTCCATCACAGAATAAAATATTTGTAAACTTATCAGCGGGCAGCTGATGTCTATAAGCTATCTAAATTTTAGAAACCTTAGTTCTCTAAGAATAGTTCTTACTTTAAGCAGAAGATAGTGTCCCGAAAAATATGCAAAAATATTTGCGGCTGCTGAAAAATTGCTGTCCGTGAACTGGAGGGAAAATTGTTCATGTGACTTTATTTTTAAAGTTGAAGGCCGAATTCAGGAAACGCCGTGTGCGAGCTTGCTCAAAAGTCTCTATTTCTGTTCTGGAGAGAACATCATATCATTCAGGCTTTCGAAAAAACTGTCAACAGCTTCCTGGGAAAGTTCCACTAACTCGGAAATAGGTGTAATCATGCATTCTTGCGCATGATTGTCTTGTAAAGGGTCGCCCCCTCCCCCCCGGGCTCAGCGCTACTACAGGAACGCCCATACGGGCGGTATCACTAACCGACAGCCAAAACCGGCTACACCTCTCTCTGTCTCCCTGCAGGCACCGACAGTATCCACGAAACACAGCGGACCGGAAGCGACCTGGATTGACCCCGGAAGGGCACCGACTACCGACGGACCGGAAGTGACCTCGCCTGACCCCGGAAGCCGTTTCCCAGGAACACAGTCGGATGATAGAAAAGCCAGCGACGCGGAGGAGACAGGGTTCCCAGCGGTGGACTCGTGGCAGGAGTTGGCGATACGCGGAGAACCGACGGCGGAGTCTGCAGGAGAGAGGACGAGCCGAGAGAAGGAGGAAGAGGAAGACGTCTGGTGCGAGGATTGGTGGCATCCTCAGGAGGTGGCTGGAAAGCGGCCGTAACTCGGATGAGAGTTACGGCGGGGCACGTGAGTGAACTGTTAACATTCTCCGTGTTTACCCTTCCCCGTGTAGATAGTGTAATTAGTGTACAGCTGTTCTGCATGCACCAAAGACGCACACCCCACTGTATATTATAGGCACCCTCCACTGTACATTATCCTCCACCCCACACCCCTTGTTTTTCACCCTGTCCCTATATCCGGTCTGGTCTCTTCCCTTCTTTCCCTATCCTACCGCCCTCCCTCACGGTCCGTTTCCGCCCTCACACTCCCGGGTGCTGGTGTCAGTCGATCAAGTTCCATGTACATAGGAACTAACTGCCCTGTGTCTCTTTCCATTATCTCCGAGGGACGCCCCAAGGCCCGCAACCCGGAAGAAGCACCCAGCCCAGCAGTGGACATCCTGTCTGTGTTCTTACCTGCGGACGCTCCTCACAAGGGACCATCCCGAACCCCAAAGACTGTACCTAAAAACCGTGCACCAGAGCTTGTCTTTGTGAACTGCAATAAAACTCGTGCTAGCCATAGCCCATTTCATCCGGCCTCCACGCCTGTTATTCCGGCCCGCACAACCCCACACATCACATGTCTCTATTGACATTCTGATTTGCATTACTGACAGAAGGTCGAACCTGTTCGATGCTGCTTTCATCTTGAACTTCACTACCCATCAATCGTAGTGGTGAAGCTTCCACGAATGCCGTCATCAGGATTGGTAGCCTTTGAGGGCAGCACAAAGCATGAACCTTGATCGGGCTCAACAATGTTTCTGCATCCATCGGCGCATCCGATTGTAGCGTCAGACAGGTGTCTAACACGCATTCTTCTCCGCATAGCAGACACCTCAATACAGGTAAAACACATCTTTGCCACATTGGTCGAAATGATAGAAACCAAGTCATGTTCAGGTCTCTAAGCCGGGAGAGTCCCAGGATTTTTGATATCCGGTCCCGGTATCCAATGGCTAGGATTGTTTCTTCTCTTGTCGCCAGAGTTTTGTCTGTGACATGGGTTGCCATAACGAAAAATAAGGACTAAGAATAGGATTCCTGCAATTAGTCCCAGGATCAGGGGTAGTCCGCCAAAAATCGAATGGACGAAATCTGGAAAAATACCCAGTATGGCTTTGAATGGTGTTAATGCCATCGAAAATACTGTCTTAAATACCTTTGAGACCCCATTGGTATCAGAAATATTTAAGATTTCATTCAGGATTTCCGCGAAATGTACGGGGGAATTAGTTGATAATAATGTATGTATCTCTGCAGTCGTCCTTGCGACTTGTAGATCATACGTTTCTTTTGATGACGAAAGCCTGGTAGGCGTCTGAAGAAGCACTGTTTTCATTCTGCTTAAAGTATCTATTCGAATAGAAGTAATTTTCAAATCGGGCCATGCCCTTGCCTCCCTGTCTGGGAAGGAGCTGGGGAACAATGAGCGTCCACAGCACTTGACCTTCGCAGTCGTAGTTACTAGATAAGGAGTCCCGGGCATAAGACTACAACATCTGCGGTCTACAATAAGAATGTAACTCCCATTATAGAGTCTTTGAAAGAATGGTTCTATTTCTGTTGCAGGTGCGCCTTGCTGGTGACATGAAAGGTTGTATGAATTCACAGGCTCCATGCAAACTAATTCCGTTACACAGAAGTGTGCCACTTAGTGACATCGCACAATTGTTGCCACTAAGAAACACTTTCTGTCCTTTATTACTGACACATGCATGTGAATAGGGCAGGTTCCATGTTGTTTTAAGGTATCCTTTTCCCAATTTCTCGTACATGCCAGCCTGTATATATTTTTGGCAGTATTGAAACCTGAAGGTTGAGATTGGAATATTTATTATCCCATGTATTATCCATTCACTGACAGGTCGTTCTGACATTGTCACTGGTAATCTTTCGAGTTTTTCAATGCTCAAGATTGTATAATCAGCACCCTTTTGTGCCATACTGATTTGTCTATCAGTAAGGTTAAAGATTTGGAATAGTGACGTTGTGTTGATTAAACGCCAAGGCACATAGCCTGAACGCAGATTTTGTAACGTCCAGCCAAGCTGTACAATAGAACGCAATTGAGACTGACCGTGTTGTAATAACAGTAAGTCCTGCGATAATATGTCGATTGCTGAAGACACAATGCTGTCCAAAGGAAAAATTCTGGAGGACAGAGTCATTAACCCATTGTCCACTACAGAAAGTGATTTTTCCAAATTAATACGGTCAATTTCCCGTATTCTCTCTGCTGTTTCAATTTGAGTAACCTTCCAGGCCTCATTGTATGCTGCATATACAGAGGCTGCTATGAAACGCTTTTGACGCTGTTTGCTTGGTCCCAAAGTGAAATCACGCAAGTCAGCACCATCAGTAAGTAAAGTTAGGTGTTGCTTAATTTCTGCCAGTGTGGAAGTTTGTAGCCACTGAAGGCATAATTTGCCCACACTGTAGGTGGTTATTATCCCTGGGTGATGTCTTTGGGGATATCTAGGGTCTGGCCTGATCAGTTTGAACCCCTGTGTTTTGTTCAGGAATCTGTCTTGACAGTTATTAGTATCTGTGGGCCAGATCAACCACTGTTTCCAATCAGAATGTGTTCTGTTTTGGTTTAATATATGGTTTACGTCTATCTCTTCATCTGTAGAAGTGTTGCTAAACATTGTTGGCTTTGGAATAGACGGTTTATTTAAATCTTTGATTTTGGCTAGGCCAAGACAGGTGGTTTGTTGAACAGTGTCATTTAAAAATATCATTTGTTCTGGGATCATGCAGGCTCTAAACAAAGCTTCTATACCCTGTACTTGCCATTCTTTTGTACCCCAAACACTTTTCAATTCAACATTTTTGTCCCAATAATCAAAACCAAAAGTATTCATTTTTTCAAAGAGTGAGTCTGAATATAACAATTTTGTGTTGGTTATCATGGTCTTGGTCCCTGTTTTGTTTGACAATTTAAAATAAAATGTTTCAGCATTACTTGTGTTAAAACCTGAAAAATATTAATATTTGTCGTAAACGGTTCTTGAGCTCCCTTTTGGAGGTGTTGCACAATGTTCCCATTGATTATAATTTAAAACATTTCTAGGTTGTGCAGATCTATGTAAAATATGGTTACCATAGTGGTTATAACAGTACATACTATCATAATTTGTAGAACCCTGCAAATAATCATGTTTGGTAAATTTAGCAGACATTACTAAGTCAGACATCATATTATTAATGCTTTCGAAGTCCCAATCATCAGCAAATGAGTTTGGTTTTACAAAGTCACTCAAGGAGATCTTAATTTGGTGTGGATATTTCAGGATCTCGACCGGACCATAAATTTCATAGTCAGTGTTGTCCCATGCTACCCCACCAGGTATCGGATTGGCTGTGAAGTTGGCTGAAGAAAGTTCTCTTTTCTCGACGTGTGAAGATGTGTGTGGTTTGAGGATCAAGTTGATTTTCTGACTTGCTGTGTCCATTTTTGCATATTTTCCCTCAATGAAGCGTCCCAATGTTAGTATCATGATGAGCCAAAGTATGAGGATAAATGCACCAAAACCCACCCAAAATTCAATCCATGGGGAAATCAGATATGTTTCTTTCAGTTGTTTCAAACGCTCTTTAGCTTTATCTTTAAAGGTTTTTGATGATGGCTGTGTCTTTGATTCACTGAAGCCTTCAGAGGAATCATCGAAGTTTATGAAGTAGCCGGATGCAGTTCTGTCAATTGTTCCAATTGGTTCAGGATTTCTGTTTCTTGCATTTTCACTTGGTACTTCATTATAGATTGGTGTGTCTCTGCTAAATGTTTTTATTTGGGTTTTCAGAGGTCTGAGTTCTATTGCATTGTTGCATAGTCCATGTTGTTCTTCTGTAGGCGTTTCGAATGTGATGAGCCTCTTTGTTAGGACCTCTGTACTGGTAGCAAACCTTGGTGTTCTGCTACCTATTGGGAGTCCACTTGGCCTACTGTTTGTTATCGGCCACATGTTGTGGTTTTACCAGGTCGATGGATACAACTCGGTTCTCCTTTTTACCAGCAAGTGGCGGTAGTACAACTGATCTTGTCCCGTTGACAGACAAGACAGGAACTGCTTTTCTGTAAGAAGGCCCAAATTCCTTCTTTACCGCGATCTTTTCCCTGACTAGATCCCCGACTTTTGGAATCCAGACAGGTCTTGCTGGGACAGGTGGTGGTTCTTCAGTGGTTGTTGGCTGTTGTTTCAACTTTATGTTGCTCAGGTCTTTTCTTGTTTTGTTTAAGTCCTGCAAAATAGCCAAACGGTCTTTGATATCAAAGCTTTTTTCTTTCACCACTGAAGTCTGACTATCAATGTCAGAGATCATCATCCTAGTTCCAAATAATAATTCGTACGCACTGAATCCCTTCAGAGAATTTCTTGGCAAGTTATTGAGACTACGTTGGACACTTATTAGATGTTTGACCCACCCAGCTCCCGAACCTAATATCCTTTCCGCTATAGATTGCTTTATGCCTTGGTTTTTTCTTTACACCATCCCGTACCCTCAGGAAGGAAGTGAGAAGATTCCAGCTGGGCTATGCTCATTTGGTCATGTTTCCCCTCAGGCTTGAGGGCTAGAGTGGAGACAATGGTCAAACGTAGCATGCTCTTAGCGTATATGCCATTTAGACTCGCAAATCTTTGTATAACAGTCCGGACGTCAGCCGAGTGCTGGTGATCTACATTATAAGTTGAACTAGCCTGTATATGTTAATCGCAACCCTTCCTTTTTACTCCTGATTTTTCCTGGAGTTAACCGACGAGGTATTAAACTGTTTCTCTCCCCACTGCGATCTCTGTTGCAGTTTGGGCAGTTTTTTACAAACATGGTATGACGCAGGCTCATGCCTGGCCACCAGTACCGTGATTGTAATTCTTCCAGAGAATCTTTTAGTTTGAGGTGTCTGAGACCCTCGCCCATATGTGCGTCTGCGATTAACAAGTTTCTCCTGTCCATGTTTGGAATCACTCTATCCCCCACTCCAGGGATTCGAGCAAAAGGGGCGGAGTTTGCATCGATTATGTATGTATAATTGAGTGGATAGTTGATCGGTAACGCTGAGCAGTCGCCTTTTGATGACGTTTTCACCGCCAGCATTGTTTCACCGTCAATGTATTTTAATGTACGCTTTTTTCGAACTACGGGAGCCGATTTAGTGGCTGCCGCTGTGGCTGTTTCGGCCAATGAATTCCCTGCAACGTGAACGCCATCACGCTGATGACTCAGTGAGTGTGTCACGTGAGTCTTTGGTAGCTCTTTCTGTAAAAGAGCTATTTGTTCCCAGAGCAGTTTTTGCTTTATTGGTGCATCTGTGTCATCTTTGTAACCGTTTTGAATCCATGTCTGCAAATCGCTGTTATATGATTTGACGCAGTAATATGAATCTGACACTATAAGTGTCGGGAATTCGCGATCCGCATTATCTAGCGCCATTTTCAAAGCTAATATTTCAGTTTGTTGTTCTGAATTAGTTTCTACTGAGTGTGTTTTTGTTAATAGAGGTTTTAGTTTACCTCCGCGCCACACTTCTTTTGTAATCTCACATGTGGGGTTGTATGCTTGTTCTCCCCAAACGGAGGGTTGAGCATGTCCGTCTGTATAGATTACACAGGCGTAATGTCGTAAAGGCAGAATGTCGATTGGCAGAGGGTATGTTTTTTCATATTCTAAATTTTTCAATTCTTCTAGTTCTAGAAGATTGTAAGCCAGGCTACATTTGATAATTCATATCCTAAGAACAGGACATTCAGATGGGCAATTCTGGATTTTTTAAAGTTGAATTTGTAACCCTCTGCTGCGAACCCAAGTATTATGGTGTTCACTCTCTTCAAGTGAGTCTCCAAGTCATCATCTGTTAAGTAAATGTCATCGACATAAGATAATGCTTCATCATCATATAGTTGTAGTAATTCTGTTACTCTCGCTGAGAATACTCCCGGGCTGTTCTTGTACCCCTGGGCTAACCGACAGAATTGTTTTTGAGTGCCATTTATTGAGAATGCAGTTAAATATCTGCTCTCTGGTGCTATGTTTTGACAAAAGAATCCATTAGAGATGTCTAATGTTGTTTTGTATTTTTTGCGCACTATGTTATTCATTAGTGCAGCACTGTGTGAGTTTTGCACTGCAAAAGTTTTGCAACATGTGTTAAGGTGTCGGTAATCCAAAACTAGACGGTATGAATTGTCTGGTTTGGAGACCGGAAACAAAGGGTTGTTCATTTGTGAGGTGCAAGTTTCAATCACCCCCTGGTATTCTAGCTGATCTAGTATTTCATTTACCTGTTTTTTAGCTTCTTGCTTAATTGGGTACTGCCTTTGTGCAGTTGGTTGTGATTTTAACTGGATTTTATGAGGAGGAGAATCCTCATCCCATCCCACGTGATTTTTATATAAAGCAGGAGCTAGAGCCACTGCCCACTTTCTAGCAAGTGTGTATTTTTTATGAATTGGAATTTGATTTGAGAAGGCAGGCATAATTACTTCTTCGCCATGAGGGCACTCCCTGACAAACTCTGGTGGCCAGTCTTTTTCAGCTAGAAGGATATCATAGCCCTTGGAGAGATTATCCCAAAATAGTCCCCTTATTTTCCTAGTCTTATCCCCCTCTATACGCAATGTTATTTCGTATATTTTGTGAGGTTTGCTAACTCTGGTGTCCGCAGTTTCCACTTGAAGATATTCATTCGTGTCCACTGTCTCCAGATGATTCATAAGGACTTTGCGAGCTATGCTCACTTCTGCTGCGCTGTCTAGCATTGTCTGAGCCCACTCTCCGTTTTTCAGTTGTGTCCTCAGTATTCTCGGCATTGTTAACTACCTTGATACTGGCTACCTTCTTTTTTGGAAATTGTAATTTCTTTTTTAGTTGAGCAGGTTCCTTGTCTTTGGACTTGGTGTGCTCTTCTCTTTGTTCTGATCGTCCTCTTCTTTCCGATTTCTGCGAGGAAGTCTGAAAAGATTGAGAGGGACGTGTATCAATGTCTTGATATCTATCAGGCTTCTTTATATTATCCCTATTTCTAAGGTTATATCTTTTCCCAGAGGGGTCACTCTGGGGTGACCTGTGTCTTTGGTTCGGAGATTTTTCTCTTCGCCTAGGAGACCTTCCTCGGGACTGGAATTTCTTTTCTTTAGGATTGGATTGTTTGTTTCCATCCCAGTTCTTTTTTGGTGATGTAGAATTATTATTAAAAAATATTTTTTCATGACTTTCAATTAGTTGTGGTTTTACTGGTATTCCACCTAAACTATCTCTACCTAGTTCCTCATAGGATTTTTCTATGATTCTGGCAATTTCAGCTGGTTGGTCTGCTATATCTGTCTCTTTTAACCTCTGGCGGATCGCCACGTTTGCTGCTTCACCTTTTATGTTGGCTAATAATATAGCCGAGACCTGCTTGAAGTCTTTCAGTAATTTCATACCAAGAGTTAAAGCGGGTTCAGGGCCATATTCATCTTGAATTTGTTTTAGCACATCTGGTATTACCGAAATGGATGGAACACCGTGCGTTTTTGTGTAGATGGAAGCAAAGACTGTACCCCAAGTGTCACAGTCCTCAATGTGTGGTGCGATTCCCATTGGAAGGCAGATAGTCAGAATCCTGTGCTTTTCTAGCGGGGTGGTGTCAGGAAACACCGCCTCTATTTGGGTGATTTTTTGCGCTAGCCAGAATGGTATTTGTTCCCGTTTAGCCGGTACTTTACCTAGCAGGACTGGATGTTCTGTGGTGTAATTTTATTTGTGTTCCCCTGGTGAGGGGTCAGCTGTTGGAGTTTAATCGCTGGCTGAATTGTTGAAGTCCGCATCACATACTGGACTAATTGTCTATGTATTTTTATTAATTGTTTTAGCTGTGTTAACAGCTCTGCTGCTGGCATCTCATTGATGTCTGGATGTGGTGTGTATCCGGCTAGGACCGGCCACGTTGCTCCTGGTCTACCTAAAGGACCGAGCCTGGTGATGTGATTATTATGTTTTAGGGCGCCATCAAATAAGAGCAAATGCTCTTGAAATTTGAGTGGTACTTCCACCTCCTCGAAAGGAGTGTACTCATTAGGAGGTTCCTCTATCTTGTAATAGTGGAAGTACTTTGTTACAGCATTTGCTGCTGGAAAATGTATCCATGAATAGTATACCTCTGTCTGCCGATATTCGTGTGCCTCAATTACGAATATGACTGTGCCACCTCTAGGTGTCAGTCCATTTTCTATAAGTTTTAGGGTTATATATCTTCTTTTAATGACCGGGATGAGTATTATATCCGGGTCTGCTGCCTGCATGGTAGCATCAGCTGCTGCGAGTTCAGTTGCTAATCTAACTGCCTCTCTTTCATCCTCATTGTCTGACATTTTACTGACAGGATGGTTATTTCTTTTGTTTGCAGATCAGGTTTCTTATGGAAACAAAGGTTAGATGCACAATATTTTGGAACTGTTTATCCTTCAACGTTTACTATACCAAGAACCATACATAGGAGTTCCCTCCTGCGAGGTCTGGCGGATATAACCTTTCACCCACTCCAGACGTCTTTGGAGTATTGTGGGAAAAGGGGTCTGAGTGAGAAAGCACGACTGAGTTACTCTAAATGTCTTACGTTAGTTTTATCGCCCTTTCCAAACCCGTTGGGCGCCATGTAGTGTAGTTCCTATCATCCCAATAGGCTCTGCGCATTGGAATAATACCTACAGCAGTAAAGGCCTAGACCAGACGTTAACTAGATCTACTACTGTCGATACTAGACTTAAAGTTTTGGGTTTGCCAGCTTAGCTCAGAGTTCACTAGAAACTTTCGCGAATGTTCAAGGAGGAATTAACTTCCCTGATTAGACAAGAAGGGATTTAGTTTCTGACAACCATAGAACATGACAACTTTGCTCTCCCCTAATCAAGAGTAAATCTCGAGAGTCGTGTGAACAAAAGGCAAATTATTTTACTCAGTCAGTACGTGCATTCTTAGTCTCATCAGATTGTAGAGAAAAGGAAGAGACGGGCGTGTTCAATAAAAAGGTGTTATTTATTGATCAGTCTCTTTTCTCATACAAGAGAAATGGATCGATATTATTGCAATACTTATAGTTAAGTAAAGTGCATACATTAAAAGCAATAGTATAAAATAATACTGTAAAAACATTGATATGGTTTCTAAGCCATAAGATGTTTTAAAATGAATAAAATATATTACATACACATATACATTTGACTAAACGTACTCAACTGGTGTTTCTAAATACGCCTACCCCGTGTACCTGACCTAAGCCTAATACGTGGGCGGGAATAGAAAGTTACAGTTTAAGTTAAGTTTGTTTTTGCCAAGTGAATAACTAAAGAATTCTCTGTGAGGGGTTATTCAGTTCTGTACCTGGAAGTTAGGATGAATGAGGAATGGTATCTCTCTCTCTGGTCTCGATATTCCAGGCTGCCTGCGAGGGCTGCCCAGAAACGCCGGTGCTGGATTCTCGGCAGGAGAAAGCAGCGCGTCTCTCAGCGCGTCAGGAAGGCGGGGCTGCTGCCAGCGGGGTCTGCTCTGCTCTTGGCTTCGGCAAGTATGGCTGCTCCGTCTCGTCACCACGCGTGTGTTTTGCATAGGGCAAGATCGGTAATATTTATACCTTTAAGGTGCCGAGATTGACGTAAGGATGGACATAGATACGTCAATAAGGATGTCATACGACTTGCTCGTTAGCACATTCTTTTACTGAAGTTCTCGGTGAAATCAAAACAATGGCCGCAGGGTTTTGCCCAGGTTGTCATAGGTTTGATTTGTTATGAGAACTCCGTATGCCTTATCAGGGGCTGGAGGAATATCGCTTGTCTAATTAGATCGCAAGCGTTATGACCTAATCAGATAACACGTTCCTGTGCCGTAGTGTGACTGCGTCAGATAACGGTATCTGCATCATGGGGGTTTTCTGCCTCATGGGCTGACTGCTAGTTAACTTGTTGGTTTGTTTAACTAGAATAGGGTCAGGAATAGGGGGATCGATTCAGAACCTATAGGAATACATCACAACCTAGCAGCAGCATGGGCGTTTTTGCACTTCCATGTGACAGAATGCCCTGCCCTGGACTGAGGATGGAGGAGGCCACCACATGCTGTCCAAGCCCAGACTGACCCATTTTCATTCTGTATTTGGTAATCAGTCCCATACAGAATTATAATGGGCGGGGTGGGGCTGCTCTTGTGCTCAGAGGAGTGCGAGGTGGCCCCATCAGGGACCTGAGACCTTTTGCAGGGGAACAGCTCTGTTCCCTGCAAAGCCTAAAATTACAGACAAAAGGTGTTTGTTCATTTGTGCACATGGGCGTGCGCAGGGGGGCCAAGGAGAGGCGCTCTGGGGGGGGGGAGTGCCCCTGCTTGCCCCCCCTTCGGACGTCCATGGGTACATTCAGGCTTCAGCCATTGGTGCAGGCCTGTCAAAGCAAATCACGATCAAGTAGAGGCGAAAGGGGGTGACTTAGTGGCTTCAGGCCATGTCTCTTCAGCACAAAATGAAGAGCAACCACCTCTAACAAATGAAGAAATCAAAAAAGTGAATGCAGACTCATTCACAAAAGAATAGTGACAGAATAACTGTATAGTACCAGTTTGAGCAATTCGTTGCACCCTTTCTCAGTCTGCAGCAGGGGTGCTCATCAGTACCCCTGTTCTTTTGCATTAGCTAGAAAAACCAGTAAGAGGTTTGATTCCATTAACTGGATATTTATTAATGTATTGGCCTTCCTACGGCTCTATCTGCCACATGTTTTCAACACCAAATACTGAGCAATTACAGGACATTACAGGAATTCCCTGTCCTCTGGCTGCCCTCAGGAGAGACATATGTACAGGACATTACAGGAATTCCCCTGTCCTCTGGCTGACCTTAAGAGAGACATATTTACAGGACATTACAGGAATTCCCCTGCCCTCTGGCTGCCCTCAAGAGAGACATACGTAGGGACATTACAGGAATTCCCCTGTCCTCTGGCTGACCTTAAGAGAGACATATGTACAGTACATTACATGAATTCACCTGTCCTCTGGCTGCCCTCAAGAGAGACTTAGGTAGCATTCTCCCCAGCCCAGGGAGCACGCAAAGGAATACGTCACACACAGATCTCTGAATTGTATGCCTCTATTCCTCAGTATACAATCACACACTACTTCTCTCATTATGTCATACTAGTTAAGCACACCTTAATACCTCTGAGCAAGTTACATGATTCCTTGTTGAGTCCGATCAGAAATGCAAGGGTCCTAGAGCACACAGTCTCATGACACTACATCTCCCCCATCTTAAATAAAAAGTACAAACAAAAGTCACATCATATTTCTTCAATTAGGCATTATGAGGGCCTCACACTTGTCAGCCAGATCAAGTGGTATGAGATGGTTGAGATGCACTCTGATTGTGCACGGATGGCACAGGTTCTGATGCGTGACCGGGATTGTCGGGTGGTGTCGTCTCATTCATGACTGCAGGAGCTGAAGACCATTGAGGTAGGTACTTAAAGTGTGACGAGTATCGTGGGATAGACCTTCTGGGACGATGCGCAGTCACTTTACCTCCTTTGCACATCACAATCCTCAAGGGATCGACAGCAAATGGAGTGTCTGTTTTTGCCTTTTGTTTCTGCTTGACTAGGACCCAGTAACATTCATCAAAGGCTGTTTCCTGAGCTCTTTGACAATGATCGCCATCTGTTTTCATCCGGAACTTCCAAGAAGTGTCAATGACACAAACCTTATTCTTATTCAAGGATGGGTTTACTCTCCACTGGGGCAGTTTAGTTCAGATGGCGCTCTCAAATAGCAAGGTGACAGGACTCTCACCAGTTGATTCATGCGGAGTTGAATGATAGGCATGGAGGGCTTGACACAGGGCATGGTTTAACTTGAATACCTTCATCGATGCTCGTTGAATTATCCATTTGAGGGTACCTATGAATAGTTCCACAACACCATTAGCTTGAGGCCACAGGGGTGTGTTCTTTTGATGCTTGACATTTAATCTGACCAGAAATTCCTTGAATTCGTTGCTTTTGAATGGTGGACCATTATCAGAGTGGAGAATGGCAGAAATACCCCACTCTGCGAAGATGTCATCCAGACTCTCAATGAAATTGTCATGGATAGTTGATAATACCTCCTCTACTAAAGGAAAACATGACTACTCATCAATGAATACCATGAGATGATATCCACCTAATAAAGGGCCAAAGAAATCAACAGCAATTTTTTCCCAAGCATGTGCAGCAGTTATTGTCAATGGGTACTACGTCACTTTGGCAGAAGTGCAATTGCAAAAATGTTACTGTTTTAGTTCCCTCTCCACTCACTCATCTAGGCCTGGGAACCACATCCATAGGCCTCTTTTAGTGGCTTCAATGTCACAATGTCCTACATGAGCCAGTACAATGACCTGCTACCTGAGGCTCTACAACAACTTTTTTTGCTAATGGACGGTTTATCCTGTATAATTTTTAATTGAAGAAACTCAACTTTGTCAGCAAAAGGTCGAGCATGCTTCTTCCAAAATTAAGTTCAAATGATGTCTTTGAGGATAAGCATGTTATTATCAGCGATC
Source organism: Lissotriton helveticus (assembly GCF_964261635.1). Taxonomy (NCBI): domain Eukaryota; kingdom Metazoa; phylum Chordata; class Amphibia; order Caudata; family Salamandridae; genus Lissotriton; species Lissotriton helveticus. The sequence goes on along the minus strand of NC_136059.1, from coordinate 776,856,492 downwards.
GTAGAAGCAAGGGTCTGTTAAATGGATAACGCTGCTGGCGTGATGGGCCTCTCAATGAAGTTAATGTACTCCTCAGCTGTTCAGGATATAGAACTGTGCTGCTGTAACAGTGCTCATGAAAAGTAATCAGCAGGGTTTTTATCTTTACCCGGCTTGTGTAAAATTGCATAGTCATACTCTTGCAGTCATGAACCCCACTTCTCAATGTAAGGGGGCATCTTGGCTTTTGGGGTTCCCAAAAATAGTGAGCAGCGCATGGTGATCTGAAAGGATAGTGAAACGTTTTGCGTATAGAAATACATGAAAATGTTTGCAGGCTCACACTACAGCTAGAATCTCCTTCTCCCGGCTGAGAATACGCACATTCTGGGTCAGACAGGCTTAGAATGGCATTGGCCACAATGTGTCTCTGAGCATTTGCATGACCATTATGCTGAGCAAGGATTGCTCCCAGCCTCGCCGGGCTTCCATCAACTGTGATTTCAGTATGTAACTTGGGGTCTAAGTAATCATTTTAGTTGCATTTTCAATCACGTTTTATTGTTTTGAAACTTTGCTCACATTCAGCAGACCACTGAAAAGGGACATCTCTTTTGAGCAATGCATCAGCAAGTAACTGGCACACTTGGTAGGAGGCTTGCCATGCTCCTTTTCTGTGGTCCCAAACACCAGTAAGTCATCACTGTAATTGAAAGCCTGCATGACAGTTTTAATTATTTGACATATACCATCTAAAATATTTCTGCAGTTGATGACTGTTAGACCTGGCATCATTGGCATAGTTTCCCCTGTTTTATTGCTTCTGCCTCCTGTATTTTTTATTGCATGCCGGACTTCCCTTTTGCTATTTTTAGGTCTCTGGGCACCTTACGACAGCTGACCAGTGCTAAAAGGGCAAGTGCTCTCTGTGTAAATTGTACTAACAATTGGTTTCTCTATGACTGGCACATTTAATTTATTTGTAAATCCCTAGTTAAGTGCAATAGATGTGCCCAGGGCCTGTGAATAATTAGTACCAGTGGCACTACAGCACTAATTGTGCCAACCACTCAGTAGCCCCTTAAACCTGCCTCAGGCCTGCCCTTGCAGAGTCTCTCTGTGTAGTTTTAAACCTCCATGTTGACCTGGCAAGTGCTTCCATTTGCGAGGCCCACCCACAAGCCGCCCAGCTCCTCATAACGACTCGTCGGACCCGCTGGCGCGGGTCCCGCATCGCTTCCCTAGCACGCCGACAACAGAGCTGCTGACGCCCCCGGAGGGGCTCAATATCCAGGGTCTTGTGACATTCTCCAGCTGTGGGGGCAAATCCGGCACGCCGCACGGGACTCCAGGGTCCAGGAGTCCGTGCGTAATTTTACCTGCACGGAGGTCCCCCCACAAGCCGCCCAGCTCCTCATAAAGACTCGCCGGACCCGCTGGTGCGGGTCCTGCATCGCTTCCCTAGCACGCCGACAACAGAGCTGCTGACGCCCCCGGAGGGGCTCAATATCCAGGGTCTTGTGAAATTCTCCAGCTGTGGGGGCAAATCCGGCACGCCGCACGGGACTCCAGGGTCCAGGAGTCCGTGTGTGATTTTACCGGCACAGAGGCCCGCCCACAAGCCGCCCAGCTCCTCAAAACACCATCCGGCCCTCGCGGCGCGGGATGCGCGCGGGATGAGCTGGATGAAGCCCGGACAAAGGGCGGGCCGTCTGTGGGCGTCCGGGGCAGGAGGAGGCAGGGCTGGGCCCCCGCCCACCAGCAAAGGTACTGTACATTTATCGTCGGCCTACTGTCTTTGGTCTTAAAGGTCTGGAACAATGGGGAAAAGGAAAAATCCAGAGGATCCCATTGACTTTGTTGGAGGGGCGATCAAGGGAGGAAAGCATCCAAAGAGGCAGAAGTGCAAGTCTTCTAGAAAGCGCCAGCTCCATGCAGGGGGAAATTGCGTAATGGACAGAATTGATGAATTGGTCCTAGACTGCACTGATTTGCTAACAGCCACCCCCAACCTAGGGGGTGATGACTGTGAGGTAGTCAGCTCAGGGGGCGCAAAGGGCGGAAAGAGTAAAATAAGGGGGCCAGCAGTTATACCTGAAATGTTTATGGGTAAACCACATTCAGGGGATAAACCGTCATTACTTAAAAATGGCAAGGATAAGTGAGATGAGAGCGGACCTAACGTGAATCAGAGCCCTGAAAACTTTTTAAATCTACCCTGTACTAATAAGTTCGCTGTTTTAACCCAAATCGAAAATTTCCATCTAGATAATGGGCCGGATATGACAGGACCTGGTCTAAGTTCAGCAGAAAGCACCTTTGAGGTAGCTTCTGAGGTAGCTGATCAATCTGATAACCCTCTGTTCAAACTGGTAACCCATTTATGTGATGTAATAAAGGGTAAGATTGACCCCTTAACTACTGTTGTTAGCAACCTTAAGGTGGAACACAACAAAGTTCCTGTAACATCCAAAGCCCCTAGAACCAACCAGGTAGGTGTATTAGGTCACGCAGGAAATGCTCCCTCCTTGTTAAGCAAAAAGCCTAGATCAGATGCTGCTGCACCTAAAAGTTCTAGAACTAGTGAGGTGGTTAGATCAGGGAATTTAGTGTCTGTAGAGAAACACCCATCCCAGGGCCTTGATACAATTCCAACAAGTGGCGTATCGGGGCAATCGGGAGGCAAACGACCTCTTAGATTAAACCAGGCTGAGCACAATCCCTTATCTAGCCGGCAGCAAGTGGGCTCTACTCCATTAAACTCTGGGCTCACTAATTGTAATTCAAATACTACTAAGTCACCACCAGTATATTTGATTAATATACCCAAGCTCCCTGTTGGCAGGGAATGTGAATCACCTGATGCCTTGACCAACAAAGCTATCCATTGGATTAGGCATGTAAGGGGATGTAGGTCAGTGATTAGGGAGGATATTCTCCGTGCAAGTAGGCTTACTTTCCAGGGTGATGCCTATGATTGTATAGAACCTATTTTAAAAAACCCAATGGTAGCCGGAGAACTATTACATTTAGAATTTAGATCTTGCTCTCCGGATTATTCTAGAATCCAGATGAGAGCAACCCCCCGCAATTCTGGAAGTCTATAAGAGGGAAGCAGGATGATAGCTTATATGGGGAAAGCTCGAGACTAGACTGCAATGATTCACTTCAATTGCAAGTCCCAATAGAAATATCCAGTGAAGTAGCTAATAGTGAAATAACTGGTCAGGATCTTAATAGTATTGCAGTAAACCCTCTTAAAAAACAAATCTCACCAGCATGCTCCTCTGATGAGTTCACTCCCCCTGATACCAACCTAGAGCTTGCAGGGCAAGCCTGCCCTGTGTTTAGTGCCGGCAAACCTGGGTCTGTTCTCTCTTGGAACATAGCTGGCCTGAAGTTTAAACTAGAGTCACCTGAGTGGGCACTATTTATTAAGGAACAAGAAATATGCCTATTTCAGGAAACCTGGTCAATGGACGAACTGCATTTCCCAGGTTATCTAAATTATAGTATCCCTGCAGTGAAGTAAGGGAGGGGGAGTCCAGCCGGAGGGCTAAAGATCTGGATAAGACAGGACCTTGGAGTAGTAATAAAAACTATACCCACCAATCATAGGGATTTGCAGATACTAAGACTTAAGTTTCCAAATCATGTACCAGTCTATGTTTACAACATATATGCGAGAAGTACGGGGGGGGTAGAAAATCTGAGATTCTATAGCTTCTGGAAGAATTATTGGAAAGTCGTAACTTCCCCTCTAATGTAATTGTTGGTGGGGGTTTTAATGTAAATTTTGAACCTCTTCTGAAAGGAAGCTGGAACGTGTCGGACGAGGAGGACAGGGAGTGGGGGATTCCCAAATTGGATTTCGAACCGGTTAGTAAATGGTCCGATATAGTGGTCCAAATGAATTCTATCTGCCTAAACAAAGGTCTAAGAGCAATTAATGGAAGGACCACAGGCGACAAGGCTGGGGCATTCACATTTAAAAGTGGTACTCGCAAGAGTAGAATAGATTATATTTTGCTTAACCTGGGCCTGTGGAGATACCTCCAGGACATGATGATTATAGATAGGGTTGAGAGTGATCACAATCCCTTGTCTATGAATCTCACCTATTGGGAATCTCCCGATCATTCTGGGGTTGTGATGGTTGCCACTCCCTCCCATGATATTGTGATATCTAACGATATGCGACATGTCCGATGGTCCAAAGTTTCACTTTATAAAGAGAATGTGGATTTTATAAACAGCAAGCTTGACCAGGCGAAACTAGATTTATTGTTGTTATCTGAATTGGACAATAACCTTTTAAAACTAAAAGAAGGAACTAGGATTCATGAGGTTCTTTTTGGTGAACTAAAAAGTCTTTTTATTAAGACTTGTAGGCGGAATGGTTCCCGCGCACCGGAGGCACCATGTTGGTACTCTGGTGAATGCAGGAAGGCCCGCCTTGACCTGGGAAAAGCAATCAAAACAGAGACAACTGAGAATATTAGGGCGGTCAGGCTGACTTATAAAAATGCTGTCTCAAGAGCCAAGCGTGATTGGGATGAGAAAAGGTGGAATGACCTCAAGGAGGCAGGATCCTTTAAAGACACGCGAAGATTCTGGAATGTCTATAAGTGGGGTGTGGATGCCAACTCGAATAAGCCGCAGAATTGGGTCCCCCAAGAAAAGTGGGTAGAACACTTTCAGCCACAATATGCTAAGGGTGAGGACTCGCAACCAATAGCGGAAGTCCTTCTTGAACCCCTAACGGAAGATCTTTTTACCCTGAAAGATGTTCAGTGTGCTTTAGATCTTGTGGTCCCTGGTAGAGTGCAGGTATCGATGGCATTCCCGCGGATCTATTTCTGCAAGACAAGAATTCCTGGGGTTGTTATATACTCCATTTATCAAACATGGTTGCCAGGGGAGCCCCTATACCAAGCTCTTGGAACGGGGCGGAGATCATACCCGTTTTTAAAAAGGGGGATAAGTCCCAGCCAGGAAATTACCGCCCAATCAGCCTGATTGACACCTCTCAAAAAATATTTGGCAGGCTGGTTTTAAACAAAATTCTTGACTGGGAACGCGACAACAAGATCTTATCCCATTTGCAGGCAGGGTTTAGAACTTCAATTAGCACGGTCGACCAGGTGCTGCATTTTGCAATGCTGTACTGGAAGACCGTGTTAATTGGACATGGAAGTTTATATGCCGGTTTTATAGATTTAAGAGCGGCATTTGACCTGGTTCCACGTTCTACGTTATGGAATGTCCTAAATGGCATGGGTATGCCAGGGCCTCGCCTATCACTGGTAAAAAGGCTCCATGAACAAAATTATGCACAGATCAGGTGGGGGAGTCCTGGGAATGCTACCCCGCAGTTCCCAGTGGAAACTGGAGTACGCCAGGGCTGTGTCCTAGCGCCAACTCTATTTTCCTTATACATTAACGATGTGGCTAAAATTTTAATTGACTCCAATATTGACGCATCGATCATTGCTGGAGCAAAAGTTCCCATTTTAATGTTCGCTGACGATTGTCTTTTAGTTGCAAAAACTCCAAGCGGGCTTCAAAATGGCTTGAGGCCGTTTGAAGAATTCTGTACAGCACGTGGTTTAGAAGTAAACGTGCAGAAATCGAAGTTTATGACTTTTAATGCTTCTAAATCTTTTAAGGGTACTGTGATCATGAACAAGCGTCCTCTGGAAAGGGTCCAAGCCTTTACTTATTTGGGTGTTTGTATTCAGCACATTTTGTGCTGGAAACATCAAATTGAGCTGGCCACCCTAAAACATAGGCAGTTATCTGGGGCCCTGAGCCTGGAACACTCTAAGTCCCTCACCAAACCAATATCTCCGGTATTGGTGGTTTACAATGGTAAAGTGGTCAGTTCCGCTTTATACGGGGTTGAAATGAGGGGAACTGAAAATTCATTTCTAAGGAATTTAATAAAACTACCCCAGAGTATCCCTCAGAACCCTCTTTTTTATGATCTAGGGTTGTTCCCAATAGCGCTTATAGCATCTTTGCGACCAGTTTTATACTGGAGGAGGATTTGGACCACCCCGGAACTAGAAATCTTTTCAAGGGGCCTACTTGATATAATTAGATGTGATACCTTCCATAAAATTAAGTGGTTAGGACACATCTGGGGCCTCTTGATTGATTTGGGTTTGCGGGATATGTGGGAAGATCCTATAAACACTAGGTTCCCTCCTAAAAAGGTACTTAAGAATTTGTATTGGCAGCTTGTGGTTTCCAGGTCCTTTAGGTCTATTGATCCAAGGCCTTTGACCGGATTGTTTATGGATATCAAAGATGCGCCAAAGCTGGAAGCCTTTTGAGATGTTATCCTAAAACCCCTAGATCGTAAATTGTACTTCCAATTGAGAATTGGGAGCTTACCGGTCGGGGCATTCACTAGCAGTTGGTCTGCGGGAGCCAAGGCTGCTTGTCCATCATGTTAAGCGCTCTCGGAAACCATTGGCCACCTACTATTTGAATGCCCAGTGTACGCGGTGCCCCGGAGAATATGGCTTCGCCCAATGTGCAGGTTGATGGGCACCGACAGGGGGTCGGTGGCAGTTAGAATTATTCGTTCCTGCACTGATATGACAGTTTATATAGCCGTGGCAAAATTCTTGGGCTGGGCCTGGACTATTAGAAGTAGAATGCTAATTGATTAACATGTATTCATGGTGCCAAATTAAAATTTCTAATCCAATGTATATTAATTTAATGGATATATAGTTTTTTATATGTAAATATGTAAAAAAAATTACATTATTTATATGTCCTAAATTTGTATTTATATGTACTGTTTGCTTTTATGACAATCGTCGAATAAAGCTTGTCTGAACTGAACTGTAGTGCCATGGGCAGGGTACAGTGTAAGCGAAAGATAGGAGATGTACTGGTGTGTTTTCCATGTCCTGAAAGTGAAATACTGCCAATTTAGTTTTTCACTATTGCAAGGGATCTCTCACCCATAGGTTATCATTGGAGCTGCCTTGTAACACCTTGCAAGTGTAACTTTCAATTGGGAAGAGACTGAGATTTGGAGTTTGGGCTCCCTGAACTCAGAATTTATAAATACCTATTTTAGTGAAGTTGGTTGTTTAATTGTGTGTTTGAAAATGACACTTTTAGAAAGTGAGCATTATCTTGCTCTAGTAATTGCATAGATGAGCGCACTCCTAGGTTCAATTAGTACACCAATTTAAAAGAGGTAGGTTGTGCAGATTGGTTAATCCTTCTGAGTATGAGGATGAGACAATATCTGAAAGAGCTGTCCTAACGTCATGAGGGGCATCTCCAACTTGCACTCGATGAAGAAATGTAAAAAAAATGATTCACTTCTTAATAAATTCTTCTCAATTCCCTTTATTGAGTTAAAAAAAATACTCTCTGATTGTGTCAATCGTTATACAAGCATGAAGGTGATTCGCACTTGATGACATGAATTTCATTTTACATATATTCATATGCTCAATGCATTTCGGGCTGTTGCCCTTCATAGGGGCTTAATTCTGAAACATAGAAGAAACTCGAGTTCAGTACTGTAAATGGCAAATGTGCCAAAGCATAAAAGACAACGTAATTACTGTTAGTGCCGTGTGTGACAAAAAGAATGGTGAATCTTCACGTCAAATAGATGTTAAAACAGTGAACGAAAAGTCCGCATGCAGGTGATATCCATCATGCTTAGTGAAAACATTAAAATAAGAAGTGAAGTCAACGCACATCAATTAAGTTTTATAAAAAGTGCAATCAGGCAATTTAAGGAGATAGAGAATAGTGATGTTACCCATGTGTTTTCAGGTGTGGGGAAAGTGAAGTAAAGTTAAAGAGTCCCAAGATTCAAGTCAAAATAGTGATTGAAGTCTCTTAGTTACTCGTATATGCGGTGAATTCAACACGCCTTCGGTGAAGTATGCAAACTTACTAAACTTCGTTTTTTCATTAGCAGTCTATTCGGTGATATATTATTCACTTTGATAATAGTTAAACACATAATACAGATGTTAAAACCACACAACGTATGTTACTCAGTGTCATAACGACTGGGGCTTACCCGTGCTGGAATAGTTATAGCGTGGACGGCCATTACTGGTGTTAGACGCGTTTGGATAGCAGATGCCACGTAAGCTTTTGAAAGGTGAAACCCGGAAGTGAAAGATGATTACTGGTGACAGCAAGCTACCGCAGTAATCAAAATAGAGAAAAGACACTGAAAGTTTGTGCGGAGTGTTTTACCGAAACTGACATGGGTCAATAAAGATTACACCACAGTTCCGGCAGAATAAAAGAACACATGTGGAAACGCAAACACTTAATTATAATCGGAAATTTAAGAAAAATTAACATAAATGCAAAACTTCGTAGAAGTCATAAATGATGAACATTGTGTTTTTGACTAATGTGACTAATCAATGTAATCTCAATCTGAAAAGGGTACAGAATGCTAACAACAATAACGGTGAATGATAATGTGAAATTCAATGCAAACACAAGAGTAAACTGAAAAGTGGTGGTCGCCTGGAAATTCACCAAAAATAATTTAAACGAGAAAAGTAAAATGTGATGTGTCAATACGACATATACATTATCAAAATGTTCAGCACCCAATAACATTGAGTCCAATTTATAGAAAGCAACTGAGGTTCATCCGTTCATTCAATCCTTTGGGGTTTACAGAGTCTAAAAGATTAATCCAGTATGTTTCCCTTTGTAAAATAAATTGCGTGTTGTCTTGGCCCTGTCTTATTGGGACTTGTTCAAGGATCAAAAATCTCAGTTGGCTGATATTGTTATGCAATAGGTGAAAGAGGAGAGCAAACGTGGACTTGAGATTTTTTGTGTGTATGTTGCTCTTATGTTAATTCAAAAGTACCCTGATTTTCTGCTCAGTCTTTCTCACATAGTGTAACCCACATGGGCATTTCAACATATATATAACAGTTTGGCTATTACAGGTGGCTGTCACTCTTAGTTTGATTATGGTTCCTCGATTGGGATGCCATGTGGTGTTCCCTTTAATGATTGAATTACAATCCCCACAGTTCATGCAGGGTGCCATTTCTCCAAAGATGTTTCCATTTTTATCAATGGGTTGGCTAGTATTTGTTTCAGATTTCCTGTCCATAAGTACTCGAATGTTGCTTGAGATTCAAAAATGCCTTTGAAGTCCGGTTCTGTGCTCAGCATTGGCCAGTACTTTAATATAATGTGTTTAATTTTATAACTACAGGTAGAGTATTTGAACACAAACACATTTCTTTTTTATTTCCTTTGAGGTCAGTACATTTTAATAGACTTTCATGTGTCTTTTTTGCAACTTTTGTGATAGCTTCTTGCAATATGGGTTCACGGTATCCCCTTTCTCTGAATTTTTTAATACAAGTAGTCATGTTCTCTTTATATTTGTCATCATTGGATGAAATTATTTTCAACCTTCGTAATTAGGAATACTGTAGATGTTTTTTTAGAGAGGGGTGATGGAAACTGTGAAAATGAAGTAGATTGTTTCAATCTGTAGATTTGGTATACACGCTGGTGATTAATTGACCATTTTTGTTGATAATGTAAGTGTCTAGGATGGTGATTTGTTCTTTGCTTATTGATAAAGTGAATTCAATTATTTCATTCACCATATTAGGTGTCTCAATAACTTCAGATAACTCCAAATGTGTTCCCTTCCATGTCACAAATATGTCATTGATGTACCTTTTATATATAATGAGATGTTCCATCCATTTTTCTTGATTCAATATGTGGTATAATTCAAATCTGTGCATAAGGAGATTTGCGTATGCCGGCACGGCGCAATTACCCATTGATGTGCCCGAAGATTGAATATAGAAATTATCCTGCCATTTGAAATAACTGTGGAATTAAGTAAAGTGTAGCAATTCCAGTAAAAATACTTTTAGTTGTTCATCTTTCTCACAATTGATTAAATATGATTCCACCGCAGAGATGCCCAAGTTGTGCGGAATCGAGGTATTTAATGATTTAACATCGATGGTGCACAGTATGGTATCTGAGTTTACTTTAGTCTTTATAGCTTCCAGAATGTTCAAAAAGTCAGTGATATCTTTTATATAGGTAGACATGCTTTGTACAAGTGACTAAAGGTGTTTGCCCAGATATTTACCAATTGGTCCGTGTAAGGAGTTTACAGTAGATACAATGGGTCGGAATGGAGGTGTGGTAGGGTGTTTATGTATTTTAGGAATCATGTGTATATAAGGTACAGATGGATTGTTTTTGATAAGGTAAGTCTTGTCCTCTCTCTCTTTATAGTACCTTTATCCATTGTGTTATCTATGATCTTAGAAAGAATTTTGAGAAACTCATTGGTTGGCTCAAATGACAATTTCATGTAAATGTTATCATCCTGTACATAATGATCCTGAATATTCTCCAAATAGTAACATGTATCCATGATTACCATGGCTGCTCCTTTGTCCACTTGACTGATAGTTACCTCTGGATTAGATGCGAATTGTTCTAGTGTTTGTCTTTCTTTTTGCATGATGTTGGAAGTTTTATGCTTGTTTTGTCTGAATATGGTATGCAGAACTTTTTGTACGACTGTCTCAAAGGCATCTAACACCTTATGACTTATATAAGACAACACTCAATTTCTTTTACAAAGGGAAAAATACTGGATTAATTTTTTGGACCCTGTGAACCCCAGAGGATTGAACAAACGGATGGACCTCAGTTGCTTTCTATAAATTGAAATCAATGTTATTGGCTGCAGAACATTTTGATAATGTATATGTCATATAGACACATGTCACATTTTACTTTTCTTGTTAAAATTATTTTTGGTGAATTTTGATGCTAGGTTCTCTTATCCTTTACATAGGTCCAGACCACCCCCACTTTTTAGTTTACTCTCGTGTTTGCATTACATTTCACATCATCATTCATCGTTATCGTTTTTAGCGCTCTGTACCCTTTTCAGATTGAAATGAATTGATTGTTCACATTATTCATATACACAATGTTAATAATTTATGCCTTCTACAAAGTTTTGCCTTTTTTTTTAATTTTCGTTTATAATTAAGTATCTGTGTTTCCACATGTTTCTTTTATTCTGCCGGAACTGTGGTGTAACCTTTATTGACCCATGTCAGTTTCAAGTAATACACTCCGCATTAACTTTCGGGGTCTTTTCTTTATTTTGATCTGCAACGTGTGTGACTTCAAGAAGTCGCCAACTTCTGCACCAACTTATGGCGCTGACGCCCACATGCCACGAGCCTCACTGCTGTTGTTCACTGCAAGGTCTCCGAAACCTCTCTAATTTACCAGGTACCAAAATCATAACCAGCCCGACACCATCGGGTTAGCCTGAACTGTTGGATTTGTTTGTCACTTTTGCATGATAGCCCCAGTTTCAGCTATTGTCTTTTAGGAACTATATTTTTTCTGAAACATTTTTAAATTGATATCTTGATTTATGTATATTACATTTTCGGTTTTTTTGGTCTTGTTTTGATCAGATAAATATCGGCTAATTTTCTAAAATGGTGTGATGTCATTTTGTTGTGTTTTAACTGTGTCACTATATGTTTGTACAGATGCATTACACATTGCCTCTATGGTTTAGCCTGATTGCTGTGTGCTAAGCTACCAGAGGGTGAGCACAGGTAAACTGATTAGAGTGAGGGTTCCTGCTTGTACAGGGTGCAAACAGATTGACAACTAGAAACCCCATTTTGAACAATGACACTCCAAAAATCACCCTGTTGCATCTGAACGAGCCATGAGTCGAAAAAGTAGTGATGTACCTGCAATTTTCTTCCAACTCAAATTGATGGCATCCCTTGTTTAGGTCAAGACGGGAGAATACTTTGCACCATTTTCTTGCATGATCATGTCCACTATGTGTGGAACAGGATGTATTTCTTTCTTGAATGCTCATATGCACACTGCACCTTCACTGTCCTTTTTTGGAACCACCACCATGGGCGAAACCCATGGTGTGTATGACCGGTGGAGTGCTTAATAGTGTCATGCTTCAACAGCTACTTGCAAGTGTAAAGCGAGTCTGCGGTGCTGCTGGGCAACAGGGCAAACATCCTCAATGATGTGATGTTACTCTTTCATTGTCTTGAAACTGCCTAGGCCATGAAAGAACAACGGAACCTGACTCTCAACTTCAGATTGAGTGTGAAGTTTGTAACTGAGAGATATAAGTCCCATGTCAGCAGCTGTGGTAAAACTGAGTGGGTATGCACTGGTTGAAACTCCTTGAAGAACTTGCATTGGCGCTTGCACTGATATTGTTTTGTGTCTCATTCTCACTATCAATGATCCTTGACTCTGCAATGGTTTAGAAGCAGCCCACGTGTATACGTTCATGTTTGACGTGTTGAGGCGTGGCACAGCAGATAGGCTGTTGAACCTTTTGACTGGATGTTGTTGATCAATATGCCACTGTCCATGATAGAGGGTATGGGGCAACCATTGACCTTTATTGTAATCTTGGGGCAATGTCTAAATTAATTCTGATGCCTCGTGCAGTGCTTTGCCTTTGTCTTTTGTTATTCTTTTCAGGCAGCCAAACCTCCATGTACCTGTCCTTCCTTGGTCTATATTATCATCACTCATCCATCTTCTTCACTGGCACTCGATAATGACATTGATGAGCATTTGTAGGTAACTTGATGACAATCAAATTTGTCTGGTTTCTACTTGTAACTGATGTTACTTTTTGGTCTTGTGGGTGGGGTGGGAATGCTTCTGGAACCTTCTGGCAGCCAATTTCTCTTCTCGCTGTGACGTAATTGGTTTCTTTTTTTGACTAGCAAACAGTTATGAAGTGATTTTCTTTACCACAATCTTTGCACGTCTGCCATATGGCTGGACATTTTCCTTCATGGGGAAATGAAAACCCACATCAGAAATACAATCTTTCTCTCTTTGAGGACATCAACTTGCGTGCATCTAATGTGAGCTTGTGCCTGCTTTTCAAGATCCACACCGATTCACTCTATGTTGTTCCAGCTTCCATGTTGGCAGCTTGTCTATCCATTCTTTCATCGGCTCTTGCAGCCATTAGATATTCTCTAAATTGAAAGTCTCTCCTAACATCCGTTTGCCGACGAGGCCTGCAGACATCATTGATGTCTCTGAAGCACATGGCCTGTTCATCATTAAACTCACTAAACTTATAGTGTTTGATAAGCATGTCAAGTCTTTCAACAACCTCATTATTTGTCTCACCAACTTGTTGGCTCGCTTGATTGACTGTTGCAGGGATTCTGCATAAACACAGAACTATGAGCACAATTATGCAACCTTAGTATATAGGGACTGAGTCTTCTTACCACCTTGGTACCCACCAACCTAGGACTGACTAGCTATAGTATTTCACTTGCTCTCCTACTCACTCACAGAGAAGTAAATGATTAGACACCCCAGAACACAACACTCCCAAATCTCTCAGAAATCGTGGTAACAGGACACACTCTTTTGATCACTCTCATGTACTTGCCCATAATAAAATCTGATAGAGGCACGAAATAGTTTAAAATATTTATTTTATCTAACATGCAGCATACGTGCCACCACAAAAAGGCATAGTACAAATATTGTCAGCATAGCAGCTAGTCCATATATCATGAAGTGAGATATCATCATAGAAAGACCATGGAGAAAGGACTATAGTGCCTAAGCAGAGGCAAAGCGTCTTCGGCGTTGTCCAATTGATGTAATTTTGAAACCCCCAAAAATATATATTTACATATTGCAAGGGTATAATTTTCCCCCAAACAATTTTGCCAACTTGGCGCTCAAAAATGCTATCCATTCATCGTTAGTCATCAGAGACAACAATGTAGCGGGAAAAGCAGAATGCTATGAATTTCAGAATGTTGTCTATCCTTTCCATTGAGGAAAGGTATGCCATCCAGTTGAGTAGGTCGGACGAGCACACATGCTCCTCACATCCAGAAGCTGTTAGGAGCATCTCAGGGCAATCTACGTTAACCTCGATGGAACTGCAGTCTATGAGGTGCTGCGCAAGAGCACAGGTACTCAAGTCTGCCGTCGGTCAAAGTAGAGGGTTGCACACAAACGCCTACCCACAGCACGTTTCCAGTGATGGGCCTTCAACCCATTACCAGATCATATTCCCGGGCAGCGTGTGGTATTGGACAGGCAGACATCCAAGGCCCATTGGAAAAGGCACCGGAGGCAGTGGAACACAGGTTGCACGCAGTTGAAGTAGGCATAACAGAAGGTCAGCCAGTAGTCAATGGCAAAAGACTACACTGACATAGAACCAAAGAGCTGTTGTATTCGATCACTGTACAGGTGCAACTGGACCCGCTCTGGGGGCACCACAGATCGAGCATCCATTGCGAAGCATTAATAGGATAATCAGCACGCCGCAAATCAACAGAAGTGCAGACTAGTGAATGCACTACTCTAGAATCACAGTCCTCCCCTGTAAGGAAAACTTCCTTATCTGAAAGCTGACATATATAGTTGAAAAGTAACAACCATAATTCATGAATATAATTATTGCCAAGGGGTTCATATCTACCAATTGGGTAGTGTTTCATGCAAGCTGTGAACTGAAATTGGGAGATAGGCAGTAAAATAACCCAATTTATTAACCACACAGCTGAACCAGTCTCGGCCACCGAAAACAATAACGGTTTGAATTGTTCAATATGTAACAATGAATATGTGGCATCTTTCATGGACATCAATTTCTGTTTATCAGTCAAATTAAACGGCAAAAACAATGCAGAAGCATTCAAATAATCCCGTGGTACTTTTTCATTTTTGAGCTTTTGCAACGTCCAAGCAAACTTCATTACAGACCGTAATTGATTTTGACCATGATACAAAACAGACACTTCATGTTGAACAATGTCAATGACAGAAGATTAATGCTATTATCAACAGTTTTTTCTAAATTAGCTTGATCAATTTGGCACAGACCAACTGTAACCTCCTTCTGAAAAAGTTTCCAAAATCAATTATAAGCTGAATAAATAAAACATTTTGTATGAGGGGATTTTGGACCTTAAAGAAAATCAGCCAAATCAATGTCACCTGACAAACGAGAAAGGTGTTGTTTCACAGACGACAGTTTGGAATGTTCCAACCATTGCTGACATAATTTACCCACTGAATACGTGGTAACTGTATGCAAATGTGGGCAGAGTGGATCAGGTCTACTTCATGTAAAACTTTTTGTAGAATTCAAAAATCGTAATTGACATGCATTTGAAGTTGTCAGCCACAGTAACGATCCCTAGGGGTCATTATTGGAAGAGTTAAGTGTGCCATTTTGAAATAAGACAGCTAAGGGCCCCATTACGATGTTGGGCAGACCGTAACGGAAAATGGGACCAACCTCCAGAGGTGTGGCGGTCCCATGAGGCCAATTAGAATACACCCGCCACACTGGCGGGCGCATTCTGGCCTTTAACATTGCGGACGGTGCTGCTGGGTGCAGCGCCATCCGCAATGTTAAAAGTGCATGGTTTGCATTGTCACACAAAATGTGACTGTAGGGGGGGTTCCATAGGTACCCCCCATGTGCAGCCCACCATACCACCGGGGGCCTGTAACAGGCCCCCAAAGCAATTTCAGCTGGCCTTTTTTGTTCTCCACCTTTTCTCAGACCAGATCTCCAACTTTGGGAAGCCAGCCAGAAACAGGAATCAGCACAGCTGGATCCTCAGAAGAGGGTAACTGGGCTTTCTCTTGTGAGTTGCAAGCTGTTTATAGATCCTGCACCATAACACAATGATTATCTATGTCAAAGGTTGCGGCAGCCGCCACAGCGGTTCATACACTCAACAACTGAATTGCCCTCAGGCCGGTATGGAGACGAATATTGCACCTGCACTCCCAGAGACTTCTTTGCATCCCGCTATGCCTTAGAGGCAAATGGAGGACCTTGGTCAGAATCGAAGGTGTCACAGGCAAATGTCCCGAAAAAGACACGCAAATCCTCAATAACAGTTCGAGCATCAGCACTACCCAAAGGAATCTAGCGCACAAATCCACTGTAACCAAAATATGTTTGAAAGCAGTGTCTGATGTCAAAGGACTGCAGTGGTCAAGATAAATGCAGCCAAATGGCTGATTAGAGATGTAAAGCTGAGTGTGGGGTGGAAGTGCAACAGTAGAAGGCTTAATTTGTTGACAAATGCCACTAGAAAATACATATTTACATGTCTGTTAATATAAACCAAGCCACCAGAAACGTTGCTGTAAAGAGACACTGTCGCTGACACTGAAAGTCTGCGGTCCTCGTTGGGAATCAGTTGATCCCCAATGGACATAATAGTAGCAAATGGGACTTCATCAGATGACAAGTGATATGTGTACTCCTTTCTCTTCTTCATAACAGCAATAGCTGCTAGAATATCATCATCAATTTTAGTCATGGACATAGTGACTGCTGGTACCATATCCATAACGCATGCCAGATTCTGGCCACCCTGCAGGTGTCAGTAGCTAGGATTCTCAAAACCTCAGTATAATGACCAGGACCAATTAATTTACACAGCGGAACAATCAACTTGACCCTAAAGGTACTGTAATAGGGGCAAAAAAATAACAAGTGGAATATTGATTTGGGAGCTAGCCTTGTACGTTGGGCACTGATCATCAGAGGGGGCCTTACTACACTGCTTAATAGAGAACAATTTAGTCGGTAGAGTTTTAAAATGGAATTGTATAAATGGTTTACGTGCCAGGGTTGGAACAATTTCATCAATTGTTTCCTCATAAAATGGGAAGGATTTAAAACTCATAAAATCCTGAGTCAATGTACCCACTGGCTTGGTCATCTCCTTCACCATAATAGTATCCCTTGACCCTACAGTCAAGGAGAAAGTTTTTCAGTAGTAGACTAATACTCCTCCATCCCAAGTCTCTTAAGTACATTTTTCAAGGAGCTAAACCATGGAATGGAGTTTACCTGCGGTCGCTTCAGGAGATCAGTTGACACTGCTCTGTAGGGGGAGAGCTCATTAACCGACCAGAGATGGTGCCAAAACATTAGCTGCTTGTAGGCCATCTTGTGAACTAGTGGTTTTTGGCCCAAATCCAGAAAACATAGGAGCCAAATGGGTACTACTAGGAAGGTTTAAAAGAGATCGAAGAAAATAGTTTTCTACAAAGGTGAGAGAGTTTGTATTCCCAATGCCCCACAATTCGACCCCGTAGAGAACCTGCCCCAATATTTTATTATTATAGATTTCTAGTGCTGGGGCCACTTTCCTAGACACTGTTTTTTAATTAATTTTACTTAAATGAGCAGTTTGCTGGATTAGTGACAGATGGGCTTTTTCAATACGTGATGCCCAATTTAACTCAGTGGTTAAATGGATACCCAGATAATCAAGTACAGAAACTTGCTTTTGAGGGGTACTTCCTACATACATGGGCCTTTTAGATGGTTTGGTGTTCTCCTTAGAGAAATTCATATATTTCATTTCAGTACCAAGCAGGACTCTTTACAGAACCCAGTTAAATCAATCAGCAATGTTTGCAATCCAAGGGGAGATTTAGAGATATAATATGGTGTCATCCGCAAAGAGTAGGGCTGGGGCTCTTCTCTCCCCTACTTTAGGAGCATACCATCAATCCCTGTCTAAATAATCTACCACCCAATTTATGAAGAGGGAAAATAGCATGGGCGCCAAAACACACCCTTGTCTCACTCCTCATTTACCAGGGAATTGCTTAGTGAGTTGATTATTTTACCACCACCTAACTTGGGCTGTATTTGAAGAATGCAACAAAATTTCTAGTAAATTATGAGGCATGCCCATTTCTGCCACCACTCTTCACAAATTGGCCATTGGTACTAAATCAAATGCAGTGCGTAAGTCCACAAAAGCAACATATAACTTGCCCCCTCTGATACTGACCTCTCTCCAGTAGATACACATAAAACGGAAGACCTGGCCCAATATGCTGATATTAGCACGGAAACCTGCTTGGAAGTCGTTCAGAATATGATGCTCTGATATACACTCCTGGACCCGTAGCAACACCTGATTGCAGAACTTTTTTTGTGCAATGAGTCGATTAAATTTATAGGTTCTATAACTGGCAGGGTTGGCTCTGTTGCCCTTCCTGAAAAAAGGGATTATTTCTGCTATGTTCAATGAAGGGGGAATATTCATGCCTTTGTTAACAGTTAGATCCTCTTTGTACAGGTCACTTGGAATTCGGTTTGGGCGCTCTAGCTGGGATGCTGGAGTGAATTGCCACTCTGCTTTCTTCCATGGAGAACACCAGGTCCTCCATATCATCATTTGAGTCCACCCCAAACTCCAGATGGAGTCTCAGTCTAAGTACTACCTAGCCCATATAGATCCCCAAAGTGGGTCATCCACTCCTTTGGCTGGACCATAAACTCCAATTTCGGCGTTCTACCATTAAACCAGTAAGCTGCTTGTTTCCAGAAAGTTTTGGAGTCTTTGGTTGTTGACGCCTTCTGTAGGGCGGGCCAGAGTGAGCTTTCCCATTTCTTCTTTGCCAACTCTAGTGCTTTCCTGTACCCTTTTCTACAAGCCGCCAGATCTCAGTGCTCATTAGCTTTTGCTGCCCAAACAAGGTCAGCCTTAGCTTTCCTGCAGTCATGAGTGTACCTGCCTGCCTGGGGTTCATGCTTAGGCTGGATCCGACTATACTCCGTTTTCTGGTCCCTACATGGTTTGGCCAACAGATCCCTAATCACATTGAATAGAGTTTCATGCCGGGTAATCAGTTTCTCAACTATTGTATCTTTAGGGAGTTTTGACATCTCTTCCATGTCCGGGCGTACTTTATCTTTTACTATTTCCAGGGCCTCTGGATGTACCTCCACCCAATTCCATCTAATAGCTCTAGAGTTGTTCGTAAAAGCCAGTTCTCCCAGGTCCTTCTTTCCCCTATTGCCCATTCCAGTTCCTGTTTTTTTAGGGAAAGGACCAGGGCGTTATGGTCGTTATCCAGACGTTTGGCCACTACCATATCATCAACCAGTGGTCAAAGACTTAGAGCAACCAGACAATAATCTATCCGGCTTGAAAAGCCAGGTCTATTAAAAGTTAGCTCCCTTTTGGACCTGATTTTGTTCTTCCATTGGTGGCTCTCAGGTTGTGTTGCAATGTAAGGATCAACACCTGGCTACCTGTCTTTATCCACCTTACTGGGGGAAGATCTAACTGTGGGACATGCACCACATTGTCCCACTCCTCTGTGAGGTCTTGGGGGGGGGGCGTCAAGACATAAGGTTCAAACGTACAGTAGAAAACCCCTGCTACCAGAACTGGGGCACTATCAATGCATTCGGATAATACATGATCTAAAACGTTGAAAGTGTTAGTGTTTTCAAAGCCCCGAACAAGCTATATCACAAAGACTGTAGCTAGTGACCTGCAAGTAACAGAAGGATCTCGGCAAAAAAGCAATAAGCATTTGAACTGTTTGCATCAAATAACAAGCATTACAAATGCAATAGGTCTCGCCTTTTATTAAGTTAAAGTTATTTGCTTTGCTATACAAAACCACTAGCAAAGCAAATGGTTTTAACTTAATCAAAGGCAAGACCTACTGCATTTTCAATGCTTGTTGTTCCTAGCTGCATATATTTGGAAGACCCTACTGCTGTAACTGAAATTGCTGTAGTGGCGTGTGTACTGCAGAGGCAGAGGACAGATTAAGGGAGGGTGAGGGCTGCCCCAATATGGGGAAATAAACAATGCACATCATGAAGCAAAAAAAATCAAGCACACAACACGAAGGGAATGGATCGGGGAGGGAGTGAGAACAGTGGCCTGATGCAGGAATTTGGACTATAAGTGAAACAAGCAGTAGGGATGAGGCAGGAGCTTCCAGCCAGGGATCGAGCGTTCACATGAAGAGTAGCTCTTCCCAAAACTTTATTGAAGGCATTAAAGTAAAAGCGCGGCATGGGGCGGTTTATAAAAAAAATTACTTTGTTAAAGTAAATACGGCTAGTCACATGTAAACAAATGCGCACACTCACAATGAAACTGAAAGCACAGTAAAAAAAAACAGTTAACATCATAAATGAATCAAGCAGGAGGGGGGGAGGCAGTTGCAGAACAGGGAGCACGTTTGCATGTTCTCACATCGGCTGAATACCGTTCCGTACACTTCGCGGTGGCAGTCTGTGTAACTTCTGCAATGCAGCAGTATTATGCCCTTACCAGGGCACGGGAGAGCTGTTGCTGGGACGGCACACGCACATCCCTCTTGTGGACCGATTCACTGCGATGAAAGCGATGGGGCAGGCCATAAAGAGGGAGATAGCATATTTAAAAAACAAAGTGCAGCGTCCATTTTGAACGTGCTTAAACTAAGTAAATAAAATGTATCAAGTGGGGAGAGCCGTAGTGAACCAGCACAGCGGATGTGGTATGCAAATCGGGGGCTCTAGCGGCAGCAAATAAATTTGCCCGCTCCATCGAAAAAATTGGGCCTTTGTACGAGAGCGCCCAGTCTCCCTAGGCGCGGTTATGTTATAAGAGCCAGTTGTGTTACTGCACATGTGGATGGATGTGTGTGGCCTCGGAAAATGCTGAATTGAAAGCGGCAGCTGTTTCTAAATCAAAGCATGTTTTCAGTAAATGTTAGCAGAACGCACAAAAAAAACTTGTAGCCGGGATTCCCTGCATAAACATAGACTTGAAATTAGTATTAGAAGTGACCACTGCGCTTCGAAACTGCGTGACTGGCAGGAAGCTGTGTGAATTTTGACCAGCAATTTTAGGATTTAACAGTTTTTAATTAGCAGCACTAAAATCATGTTGAGGATCGGTCAGGAATGGGCCCCCCCAACAGTGCTTAGAAGCACTAATAAAGGTTTGCCTCACGGAGAGTGCCCCAGGAGCATCCCCTGTCTCGATTGGAAGGGTTTTCCCTAGCAGGTCTGTTCAAAAGACGCAACACCCAGAAGCACGCGTAAATCCCGGACAAGTCAGCGCTTTGGCATCATTAAAAAACTTCTGTGCTTCATGTCTTAACTAAAAAGCCCGATTTGTACTATTGGACTAAATCTTTGGGATATGAGGGGAAGCGGTGCTTTATATAAATGTGATTTTTTGTTTCCTACAAACAGTGAATTTAGCAAACCACGCCACTAGTGTTAGCTGTCATAGATGAACCAAAGAGAAACTTTTTGAGTGGAAGACAAAGTAATAGAAAAATTACTTTCAAATGATAAAAGGGCAATTTTAGAGAGGGCAAGAATGGAGAACACTTACCAAAAGAGCCACTGGACATGGTAAGAAAAGCAGTTAAAGGGTATGGAGCCAAAATATTTTTTTCCAGGAGAAGCTATTTAGGTGCATTAGAGAGGGGAACAGTGTGAAACCATAAGGAACATTGAGCCCCAAGGAATGTAAAATGATATTTTTTCAAATCTGGGAGACCAACCCCACCTTCACATTTGGGCAATTTTAACGTCTTGAAACTAATGCGAGCAGGCTTATTAGAGGAATTTAGTGAATAATTTATATATTTTAGTATAAAAAGTGGACGGGAAGGAGAAGGGCAACATAGACAATAAATATAGAATTTGTGGAGTTATAGACATTTTAATTGTTGCTATGCGTTCCCACCAGTTTAAATGAAGATTAGACCATCTATCAAGTTTCTTGTGGTATTTGTTAAAATAACAGCGCAATTGGTATCAACTGTATCTTTAACTGAACCTGTAAAAATTATGCCTAAATATTTGAGTTTTTTGGGAGACCAAACTATATCAGTATTCGCTAACATTATAGTATTACAAAAGGCATTTAATGGAAAAAAATCTGACTTATTAGTATTTAAGGAGTAACCAGAAACCTCAGCATATTTATGAATAATATCAAGGATAATAGGTATAGAGGTGGATCACTGACATAATATCGAATACACAAATATAGAATTACCAAAATATCGAAGAAAAAATATATGGAATGCAAAAACATCAAAATCCTATCTACAAACAGGTAAGTACAAAAATATCGAATCAAAAATATAGTTTTAAAAAATATAGTTAGTCAAAATATCATTTTTTTTTTAAATGTCTTAAAAGTAATTAAAATTTAAGAAATAATAAACATAATATTTACTATTACCACTCCAGTGAGTGCAACAGTAGGGAAAGCGTTGGATAGCGTTGGGTTAAAAATTACTATTCCCACTCCAGAGAGTGCAACAGTAGGGAAAGCGTTGGATAGCGTAGGGGTTAAAATTATTATTCCCAGTCCAGAGAGTGCAACAGTAGGGAAAGCGTTGGATAGCGTAGGGGTAAAAATTACTATTCCCACTCCAGAGAGTGCAACAGAAGGGAAAGCGTTGGATAGCGTAGGGGTAAAAATTACTATTCGATATTAAATTACTTACCTTCAATTCGATATTTTTCACCACTATATTCTGTCCATTCAATATTTTGAACATTCTATATTTTGACTTCGATATTTTGGTAATTCTATATTTTGAATTCGATATTTTGTCTTGTTACCATAGAGGTGGCAGGGTGAGAAACATATAACGATACTTCATCAGCATATGCAGAGAGTTTAATGGCAGTATCTTTCAAAACAACGCCTGTATAAGTATCACTATTACGAAGAGAACATAAGAGGGGTTCTATTGCAATAGAAAAAGTAAAGGAGAGAGAGGACATCCCTGCCGAGTGCTTCTAAAGAACCGAAATGAAGTGGAACACAAACCATTGACTAAAATAGAGGCTGATGGGGGTGAATACAAAGTCTTAGTCATATCAATAAAAATAGGATAAAATCAGAAGGCTTCTAAAGTTTTAGATAAAAAGTGCCAATTAACCTTATCAAATGCCTTTTCTGCATCTAAAGCCATTACATCAATAAGTTCACTAGCTTCTTTGGCAAGAGATAATGTATGACAGAGCAAACGGGTATTATGAGCGGATAATCTACCTTTCAGAAAGCCAGTTTGATCAGATTGTATAATTTTGGGTAGTGGGGGGATAGTCAATTCGCTAAAATGTTTGCTTTTATCTTACAGTCTTGATTGATGAGAGATATGGGCTGAAAATTGGAGACTAAAGTATGTTCTTAATTAGGTTTGGGGAGAACAATTATTGTGACTTCATTAAAAGATCCTCCCATCTAAGAAGTATGCTGAAATTCCGTTAAAATGGAAAGTAAAAAAGGGGATGATTGATCTTGGTAGCATTTAGAGAATTCAGCCGGAATTCCATCCGGGCCAATAATTTTTGGGGAATTTAAAGCATTTATTGCTGTAAAAATGTGTTTGATGTCAATAGGGTTTTCTAAAGTAGCTCTATCATTATCAGAAAGCTGAGGCAATCGGCAGGAATGAAGGAATTCACTAATAACTGTATTATCAGGTGTAAGAGGTTCGTAATATAAAGAAGAGTAGAAGGAAAGAAACTCCTTCAGTATGTCCTCAACCTCCGTCACCATTGTACCCTTATTCATCTTGATGGCTGGAACTTGAACCCTGTCACGTTTAAGGCATTGGTAATTAGCTAGCAAACGTCCCGATTTATTAGACTTAAAATAAAAGTGTGACTTTTCTTTTGAGATAAGTAAACCTGCTCTTTTACTTAGCATACAATTCTGAAGTTGGGATTTATATTGTGGGTCTCTAGATGTAATAAAAAGTAATTCCACTGCTGCAATCTGTGTCTCCAATTCATTGAGACGGGAATAAAAAGATTTATTTTCGTGTGCCATAATAGAAATTGCAACTCCACGGATATATGCCTTTAAGGCATCCCAATATATAATTTTAGAGGTGTCACAGGACTTATTATACGAAAAATAATCAGAAATAGCTGAAGCCATTTTTTTAGCATTGGTGGCGTTAAGAACTATTTCCGAGTTGATTCTCCATCTTGTATTAGAAATTGGAGGGGTTGGAAATAGAAAAAGAAATCAAAGCATTAGAATAGAAAGTAAAATCTTTGTCCGTAGGGTGTTCCAGTCTCCAAAAATCAACCAATTTGGTAACGTAAAGAAAGGATTTCAAAGCAAAAAAATCCTTGTTAGCCTGGAATTTAAAAGCAGAATCCCGGTCCAACAAAGGATCTCTAGTAAGATTAAAATCACCTCCCATTATAAGGGATGCATTGCCAATTTTGAGTGCTTCCTTAGAGACATAGGACCAACAGGCAGGGTCATAAGACGTAGGGGCATAAATATTAAGCAAATTTAAGGTAAGTTTATCAATAAGAACTTGAGCAGCAACAAATCTACCATCTGCGTCATGGTGATGTGACAGAATTTGTGCATGCGTTTTGTGTGAGAAAAATATAGCTACTCCATTTTTACGTTTTGCAGCAGGAGATGAAACTATACACCCTACCCAACCTCTAGACATACTATGCAATATTTTGTCATTAACATGAGTTTCTTGAACAAAACAAACATCAAAGTTAGAATTGTGTCAATATTCTAAAATGTTATTTCTCTTCACTGGATGTCTAAGACCCTTCACATTTAATGAAGCAACAATTAACTTTTGTGGCCCAGACATACTTTCCTAAAAGGAAGAAAAATAACATGACAGAAAAAAGAAAAACAGATAGCAGCCCATATAAAAAAGACAAAACAAGACAAACAACATGCAACATGGTCAGTCATCAAGACCTCATACCAAAAGAACATTGGAGATGGAGGTACGAAGCAAGAAAACCACCAATAATGTGCACCTGCAAGGAAAAAGAAGAGTAGAGAAAAGAATTATTATAGTCAGCCCGCAGAACCCGAAGGTTAAGAGTCCATGAGAACAGGGTGCTGTTAATCCAGAAATCTTATTAAATCTGCAGGAGCTGAGAAAGACTTAGAAATGTCATTTCTCCAGATGCGCATGACTGCTTGGTCAAAAATACCATATTTGTAGCCAGCTTCTCGTAAATGGGGAGGTAAATCTGAGAATTGGCGTCGTATTTGAACTGTCTCTTTAGCAAAGTCCTGATGAATGAAGACTTTACTTCCTTCAAATAGCAGAGAAGGAATCTCACGAATAAGGAGATGGTGATGTCGCAGGACTTTAAAAATGATTTGTCATGGCTTGGCTTTATGTGGTTTACGAATTAAAGGTATTCCGTGGGCTTTATCAATCTTGAAGCACTTTAGGTAGTTAATATTTAGTAATTTAGGGAGAAGATTTTCCAAGAAGAGATGACAACTTTGACCTTCAACTCTTTCAGAAAGATTAAAAATGCATATTTTATACTGTCTATTTCTGTTTTCCAAGTCAAGTAAGAAACGGTGGAGAGAAGCAACCTGAGTAGGAATTGGAGCCATAGCTGTAATGGCTGCAGCATTATCATGAATACTAACCTCATTGTTAGCAACTTTCATCGATAAGGAAGCCATATCTCTATGTACATTTTTAATATCTGAGCAAATGCACTCCGTATTCGAATGGATAGCTTGAATTTTCTCCAATATTTTTGCCAATGAGTCATCTTGGAAGTCAATAGCTTTGGCTTTAGCAGGAGGAGGTGAGACAGCTTGT
This sequence comes from Lissotriton helveticus, assembly GCF_964261635.1. NCBI lineage: Eukaryota > Metazoa > Chordata > Amphibia > Caudata > Salamandridae > Lissotriton > Lissotriton helveticus. Next base: position 776,830,995 of record NC_136059.1, on the reverse strand, counting down.
TTGCGTTTATTTGGACCCATTTTGGACTCCATACTGATAAGCACGGCGCAACCTGTAGTGAGAGGACAAATTAATAATACCACAAATAGCAAATGTGGTTTTCTGAGACAGAAAAACATTTGTATTGCAGAAAAAACAGCTCTTAAAGTCACAAAGCACAGCCACAATAAAGCTTTTAACTTGTGCAGAAATGAAAGTGGTTGCCAGCAATAGGCAGGAACAAATATCCCTTTAAGAGAGGAGAGGCTTTTGAAGAAAGGAGGTGACCAGCAAGTAAAGCCTGCCTCCTCCTAGTAGAATCCACAGAGAAAGCCAAGGGAAGCAGGAGCCCTTCCTGAGGAGAAAATGAAAAAGCCTCCAGCTCGTGATATGGAGGCACCAGACCTCCGAAATTTAGCCCACCGGTTCCTGGGGCATAAAGAGGCAGCTGGGCTGAGAGAGAAGACATGATGCAGCCCTAATCATCGTCAAACTTCGTTGTGAAGCAGGTAAAAAGACGGAGTTCAAGGCGTGGCGGCCATCTTGGAGCACGCGCGCGCTGCCGTCTCCCGGTAAAAAGATGGAGCTCAAGGCGCGGCGGCCATCTTGCTCCCTTACCTTTTAAGTTTCAAATATGGGCAACAAAATTAAGATTTAAAAGATCACTGACCACAAGACTGTGCAAAAAAAAATCTTATCCAATGTGCTAAACATGCCATGTTGAAGGGCTTAAGGGACTAGCTTCAATACCCGCTTATTTTTTAAAGATGGAGGAAAAATCTCCACTAATGTAAAAAAAATCACAAGCTCCAGGTACTTAGGAGGTAGCTGAAGTCCAAGAGAACAAGGTCCTGAGTGAAATTAAATCTCAACCAACTCACAAAATGCATGGTCTTTGGGTATCTCGGCTACTTTAAACTGTTTGGATGTTATGCTTCCTGTCATTGATATTGAAACCTGTTCCATCGTGGCCACTGAAATGCATCAGCGCAGTCTTTCAGGTGTAATACTAAAAAAGCAGCAATGATCAGCCATGAATCTGTTTAGTAGTACTCCTAGTCTTAATATGAAATTATCTATGACGCCGATCTATCAGAGTCATTACACTGTTTAGAAAGAGTATTATCCGACATTCGAACATTGCCTGAAAAATCTACAAATAACTTGCATCATATAGTGGATACTCTCTCAGTGATAGTAGTATACCTTGGCATCAAGGGCAATAGGTGAATCTGAAAAGGAATATACAGATAATTGCACTCAAAATATAGTTAAAGAAGTCTATCGATTTCAGCACTGCCACCGTCAAAAGGATACGGGAAACAAACTCATGATTTTGAAAAATATTTCACATTGTTCTACCGCTTATGTTGACATTCAGGTAGAAGAAAAAAACCTGTCTCGGGAAATCGAATAAAAGGCCAAATAAAAAAGTTAGAAATGATTGTCAATATGTTTTTCCTGAAAAATGTGTTTATGAAGCAAATGGTGGTTTGGATATGCCTTAGCTTTGTTCCCTATTTTTAGGTTGAGCCTTGACAGCCTCCTCCTTACTATTGGTTCATTACAGCGTCTGTCTCGTTCCCTGAGCCGATAGCTCTTTACTTCGAGGGCTCAGGAGCACCAGTAAAGTGCAGTGTACTTGCGCTCGCCATTGTTATCTCCTGCGTGTAAGAATTGTTTTAGCTTTATCTATTGGTGCTTTCGGCGTAGCTGCTTTTCCAGTTTTGATTCCCCCTTTAAGTTATAAGCCCCCCCACCCTCCGAGCATACACCGCCCCTGCAGCAGTCCTCTTTTGGCCCTTTGCCGTTTTCAATCCCCTGCCCATTATAAGCCCTCCCACCACCCTCCGAGTGCACACAGCCCCTGCAGCAGTCATCATTTCCTGTGTGTTTTTTTAACATCTTAATTGTTGATGTTTTTATATTGCTGCGTTCCTTCTTTTGATTCCCCTTTGCATTATAAGCCCTCCCCCACCCACTGAGCATACACAGTCCCTGCAGCAGTCTTATTTTGGCCTGCATCCTCGGGGCACAGGAGGTCTGAAATACATACTGTCTACACATTGTGGCACAGAGTTAATTGTCACTTATTGCACATGAAAGGCACCAGGGGCGTAGGAGACAATAAAATTCTGGGGCAGACAGAGACAACCTTTTGGACTTTCCAGTGACCTTTTACAAATCGGCCATTATCTGAGAGCCGTACGCTCTGTTAAAAGAAGACAATCGCATAGTTTTGTAGTGTAACATTGATAATTGCAGGCATGTAGTCACAGTTTGCAAATATGCTTTAATTGTTATTTACATTTATAAAGTAATTAGACCAAATGTGAAAAAACATGTTTTTGAATCTTACACCGTCATGCACCAAGCAAACAAAGGTGGGACGAAAAAAAGGAAAAATAAACTGAATGCTCTTTGCAACATTCCTATTCCCAAAATGCAATTGGACTAATATTGAAGTGTACTGGAGACAGGCTGCATGCACACAGAGCTGTAAGAGCAGATAAATGTCCACTTTCAAAAAGTGGCATATCTTAAATAGTAATGTGCAATCCATCCTTACCAGTAAAAAGGATTTATCATTTCCATTCCAAAGTTATAAAACATGCCTCTACTACTCCTTTCTAACCAGGAATTACACCTTAAAAGAGTGTATTAAGGAATTCCCAATGTCAATTTATGAGAGGAATAGGCCTCACATTAGTGAAAAAAGAATATAGATGTTTTTCACTACAAGGACATGCAAAACATAAAAGTACATGTCCTACCTTTTAGCAACATAGCACCCTCCTCCATGGGCTACATAGGGCCTACCTTAGGGGTGACATATGTGTAATAAAAGGAAGTTTAAGACTTGGCAAGGGGATTTTAATACCAAGTCAACCTGGCAGTAAAAGTACACACACAGGCTCTGCAGTGGCAGGCCTGAGACATGTTTAAAGGGCTACTTGTGTGGGTGACACAATCAGTACTGCAGACCCAATAGTAGCATTTAATTTACAGGCCCTGGGTATATGGTGTAACACTGTACAAGGTATTTACAAGTAAGTATAAAAGGCCAATCGTGTATACACCAATGTTCACATTTTTAAGGGAGAAGCACATGCACTTTAGCACTGGTGAGCAGAGGTAAACTCCTCAGAGTCCTAAGGCCAACAAAATCTATCACAAAAAGAGGAAGTAAGCAGGCAAAAAGGTTTGGGGGAAGTCCGTCCTAAGGCTGACAGGTCTAACAGTATGGTATAGTATTCTGTGTGTCTGTTTGAATATTGAAGTCAGTCGGATCCTTTTTGGAAGTCCCAGGTTTAGCAGGGCACTAGAAGGAGAGCAAGAATAGTTTCACAAACACTAAGTTTATCGCCTGCATTCCTGAGGCTGGATGGTGGAAAAACTCTCAATGCTTCACAAAGTATACAACACAATACAAAAACATTTGTTGTCTAATCTATGAGAAGCGCTAATGCAGATGGATGAGATAAGTGTAGAGTGCACTCAAACCACATTATCTTGCATAGGAATGTAAGACACCCTATAAGATAAATTTGCAATAAGAATTATCCTTGTGTGGGATGTCACAAAAATTAGATTTAAAGTGTTTGTGTGGAAGAGAGATGCTTACCAATGTAAAACAGCCTGCTGTGAGATACACAAATGAGATTCTCACAGAAGATAGATATAGTTAGATATGCAGAATGAATTGTGTGGCAAAGCTCAGATATGAGGTGTTAGTGATGAACACCAGAAACAATGTTTGTGTGTGAAGCTTACACATGAATACAGTAGGTGGAAGGTCACAAATGAGAAGTGAGTGGGATGCAGTAAATCACAAAAACGTTGTTATATGAGAGGCTCACAAAAACTATAACAATGACCAAACTAGTAAATATGCCTCATGCTAGGATTTTTCTAGCTAACATACTGAGCATTTAATTGATACAATAATTGAAGGTGTGGAGGCCTTGCTCAAGACTATGATGAATATTTACAAGAGACATTTGGAGAGTTGGGTATTAACAGTGAAGTCATCTTTGAGAAACAGTTATTGCGACCAAGAAAAAAGGTCAGATTGGCAGAGTAACTTGGATATGGATGGGGATGCTCCTGAGGATGAGCCAAACTCTGCTTCTGAGCATATCCAGGAGGAGTCTGGAGGCCCATTATTGGAGAACTCTAGTCCCCCAGGGAAAAGTTCTAGTGACACAGAGGGAGGTCCTAGAGGTATGACCCCCGTTATTCCTCCTGGGAGGGTACAAATGGTTCAGGGGAAGTCCAGGTCCTCCTCAGTTAATTCAGCCTTCCCTGCCACTTCAATAGGGAGTTCCATCTATGGCAGGAAGTGGTAAATGTTTTAGAGAGGAAATACCACCTTCTCAAACTTTAGCGAGCCAAGCTCAGAATCAAGAAGGAGTTAGCCCTAGATAAGGACACCCTAGAAGTGCAGAGGGCTAGAAAGAATTTATTATTAGAATCCCATGGTGGCAGGACTAGTGAACCTAGAGTTAGGGAAGATCCCTTTGAAACTTGGAACTGGAGCAGGATAGTGCCTTCTTACCAGGAGGGTGATGACATCCATAAGTGGGTTACTGCTTTAGAGAGGGCCTGTAAAGTTCAGGAGGTTACTCAGGGGCAGTGGGCAACTATCCTTTAACTTTCCTTTGCTAACAAAGGTAGAGACAAACTCTTGACTGTAAAGGGAGAAAATGCAGCTTTTCAAGACAAGTGGAGTGCCCCCCACACTATACTAGAAAAGAAAGGTGAGGTCACCTATTTAGTTGACCTAGGTACTCCAAGAAGTCCCCACAGGGTGCATCATGTGAATGACCTGAAAACATTATTGATCAGACTGACATGAGGATGCTCATGGCCTCTGATGAGGGACAGGAGGAAGAAAGTGACCCTCTCCCTGATCTTCTCTCTCGGACCCTGTTGATGGATCAGTTGAAGGAGTAGTCTTGGAGGCATACTCACTGATCCACAGCAAGCTGATTACAGGCATGTTCTCAATCAGTTTCCTGGTCTCTTTCTCTGACATCCAGTCAAACCACCTGGTGTAGCCATGAAGTGGACACAGGTAACAGTCTGCCTCTGAAGAGCAACATTTACAGACAGCCTGACCATGTCAAAGATTGCATCAGAAAAGAATACCAAAAGATGCTGGAGTTGGAGAGGGTCATTGAGCCTTCATATAGCCCTTAGGCTAGCCCTGTAGCCATTGTAACAAAAGCTCATATCCAGGATGGTAAGAGAGAGATTAGGTTTTGTGTTGACTATAGAGATCTCAATGCAGCCACTTGGACTGATGCCTATCCAATTCCCGGGACAGATGAACTGATTGATACTTTGGACTCTGCCAAATGTGTCAGTACATTTGACCTCACTGCTGGTTATTGGCAAATCAGACTTTATGAGGATGCAAATCAAAAACAGCATTTTCAAACCCCAGTGAGCATTATCAATTTATTGTGATGCCTTTTGGTTTGAATAAAGTCTTAACCGGTCTGGAAATCTATAGTGCAGCATATCTAGATAATAATTCTGTCTTTAGCTCCACCTGGGAGGATCACCTGGTCTACCTCAGAAATGTACTCGAGGCTACTCGAGGCCCTGCAGAAGGCAGGCCTCACTATGAAGATCACAAAGTGCCAGATAGGGCAGAGTAAAGTTGTGTACTCAGTCCACCTTGTAGTTGGAGGCCAACTTCCAACATTGGAGAGCAAAATTTAGACCATCATGGACTGGGCTGCTCCCACTACTCAGACTCAGGTCAGAGCTTTCTTGGGCCTGAGTGAGTACGACAGAAAGTTTGTTAAGGGCCATGGATCCATAGCAACACCCCTTAATGATCTCACCCCAAAAATAATGCCTAAGAGAGTTCAGTGGACAGTTAGCTGTCAGAAGACATTTGATGATCTGAAACAAGCCATGTGTTTTTCTCTAAATCTGCAATGTCCGGTGCTAGAAGTGTGATCCAATGTACTGGGGGGCTCCTTAGGGGACCCCCATGTACTCCCGGTAACAGTTTCTTAGGGTCCGCCAGCAAGCTAGTGCTGCTGTCAACCACAGACTTGATTCTGCCCTCCTGTTGCTGAGCTGAGCCTAAGCAGGGGAAGGTAGAACAATAGGTTTAATGTCACAGGAATTGTGACCCCCTCCCAGACAGGATTTAGTGTATTGGGCTGTGTTGGGATCGCCTTCCAGGCATCCAGACAGTTATGAAGGGCATATTTGAGTCCCTCTTTGCATACTCAAGTTTGAGCCAGTTCAGGAACCCTTGTTTCCTGCTCTGGTGAGAAACTGGAGTAAGGCCAAAGGACAGGATCATCCCCTCTGTCCAGCCCCTCCTCTAGGAGGGGCTGTGGTGAAGTTCTAACACTTTCTATGGGGTACCGAAGTTCTCCACTGTGGGAGGGTCCTCATACTCATCGTAGAACAAGAATCACACCTGAAACCAAGACAACACTCTTCGACCGTCTGGACACTTGAACTTCATTGGGCTTTGACTGGACCCGAGACTGCATCAAGGAAGAGTCCTGCTGCTCCTGGTCTTGCTGTCAAGTCTTCTGAGTCGTCTGTGTCTGTGCTTCATCCAGGTTCTCCAGAAGGCCTGTAGGCATCAAGGACATCCCTTGCATCTGCAGGCACAGCAACGAAGCTGACTGGTCCGCTGCTCATGTCGTTCTGCGGGCTTCCCAAGGCCCAGCAACACAGGTGGTGGTTCTGCAGCTCTCTCGAGGTCTGACCTGCCTGACCTGCAATTTTGAGGACACTATCCCTCGTTGGAGCCGCTGGGACTAAACCCCTGTGCACCTCGTGTACTTGCCATTGCCACTGCTTGTTGGCTCTGTATTACAGAGATCTTCGGGATACAAGAAGCTTAAGCCTCCAGAACCTCATCCATTGAAGATCAGCATTCTCATTGCATCCTCTGCAACCTGGGCCTCCATCTTTGCTGAGCTGCCTGAGGTCCTCTTGCGACTCCTGTGCCTTCAGCCTGTGGGTCCTCTGAAGGTCTTCCTTTGCTGTATTGGGCTCTCCTGCTTGCTCAGGGCCTGCTCTGATTATCCTGCTGTTGGTGAGTCCCTTGGACCTTGCTGGTCCCAACGTTTGCATCTTTTTCCTTTCTAAGCCAATTGCGGCTACCAAGGCTTGTTGCTGCTCCCGCCAGACCCCAGACACCTGGACACTGACACCTGATGTGGGCCAGCTTGTGCACAGCTCCTGGTCTTCTTCAGCATTGCCTGGTCCTCACAGCTGCAGGGACAAGGTAACGGTCTTCACTCCTAAACCTCCAGGCATAGGTGGGCATTGTGCTTCCATGCCTCCTGGTCACTTCCGAGTGGCATAGACTCTGTCCCCTCTGCTTGCAGGTTCTCCTCCTGAAGAGTCTACTCTTGGATTCCACCGAACTCCTTCACAGGCTTCTCCAGAGTCATTTTCAAAGTCTTCTATTGTCGTCTACGGCAGGTTCAGACGTCACTTCACCCTATGCACCTGGCTTTCCTAGTGCAAGTAACCTGATTCCAGGTGGGGTGGTTCTGCAACTTCCCAACTTCCAAAGGGTTTCTTCTGAGTCCTCTGGGATGGGTTCTTCTTCTTTAAAATGGCAACTGTGACTTCTCCATTGACTTCCATTGGGCACGTGGCTGTGTTTCCACTCTGCACACAGCCTCCAGGGAGTCCCGGGTACTTCCTTGTGTCCCCAGCTCCTCTGAGTCTTCTGGTCCAAGTCCCATTCTCCTTTACAGTTTATATTCCACTTTCTTAGTATATGGGTTGGGGTTCCCCTGGAGACCAGTGTATATTTGAGCTACTGACTTCATTATTTTGAAGTGTTCTTGTGTGTATTATTGATATCTCTGGGTAGGAGATATGCCAATTTGTTAGTGATTGTGTTGCATAATAAATAGACCTATTTTTATAAACACTGTGTGGTTCTTTTTCATCTAATGTTTACACTCCTTCAAGATAAGCTTGAAGGTTGCTCTACGCAGCTACCACTTAGAGAGCTTTCTATGGTTATCAAAGACCACTAAAATCACCATAAGGGTTGTCTGGATTAGTGCAAGGTGCATCACTCCTGAGCGTACACTATCTACTAAACCAGCCTCCAACAACCACCAACACCAATTCTCCATTGTACTTTTCCCACCAGGATACAAGTCCTAAAAAAAGAAGTGGGGCACTAACCAAGTTTGGCAGTATGTAAGTGACATCACATCATGTGACATCACAACCCACAACCTCACAGGAAGTGCTATCACAAAAAATGACATCAGATTTTAAGACCTCATATATGTTAAGCAGGTCTGTCATGAGTACATTTGAGTATATTACAATATTTAACATATTAGATCTTGCGTCAGAGTTGTACCAAAAAAGTGTTGCAACCCCAGCGCAAGATCTAGGCCTCAGATTACACATTTATTTATTAAAACTCTCCCAGAAAGAAATTGGCAACAAGGAGAAACTTGGCAGTGTATCTGTTCTGCTGAATTGCTTGCAAAGTCTGCATTCTAAAATAGCTTATGGCGTTAAGGTGCCTGCTGCATAGATCTTTAAGTACCCAGTAAATCTGAGGGAATAATAATGGTGAGATAACTCTGGAGGTTAATGCACTTGCTGGAGAGACAGGTGTTTTGTCTAGTTCCAGTTTTGTCAAAGTAGCATGGAGGGTTAATGTGCCTCCCACAAAGAACATCATGTGACACGCAGATGACGGATCTTTGTTTTATATGGATGGGTAAGTGGGTTATGGCTTTTAACACAGAGATCCTTTCGTTACTTACAGTTCATAAATTGTAATCCTTCTATTATAGCACAGTGAACTATGAAGAAAAGGACATGTGACTCCTAAAATTGTAACCCTGTCTTATGTAGCACATCCAGTAAATTGATTATAAAACATATGCTCTATTGCCAATGTGCATGTGTGATGTAAGGCGCTCTGACACCCTGGATTGGGTTGAGTGGTGCTATAAAAGAAATCAGACAAAATAGTGGTATCTAAATTGTTATTTGCGTAAATATTAGGACAGACAAAAACATCTGACACCCAACAGAAGTGGGCTCAGACGGTGTCTGATACTAATTGTTTTTCATGTTCCCTGGCGAGGTTCAACTGCTCAAAATATACATTTCTCCAAACTTTAGCCTTTGAGCGGCTAAATTACACAGTCAAAATAACTAAGTTGGGTCGGGGCTGTGGAGGTGCAGCATGCAGACAGCAATTAACATACTGTCTCTCCTCCTTTGTCCTACAAGTGCAAATTGCAGGCAGCCATGACGGGGAGGACGAGGTGAGAAAATTCCTGGAGGTTTGCAGCACAAGAAAAGGGAAGGGCCATCGCCACGTGAAAGGCTTTGACAAAAGAATTTCCCCTCTCCGGTCTGTCAGTCGCAGGGCCATTGGCACCTCAAAGCACTTATTGGCACCTCAAAGCACTAGTGCTTTGAAGTGCCAATGGCCCTGTGACTGACAGAAGGGAGAGGGGAACTTCTTTTGTCCCCTTGTCCCCCCCACTACAAAATCTGGGGGGATATATCCCCCGCGTCCCCCACACTTCCTACGCCCATGAAAGGCACGACAAATACCTTTATTGGCATGCTTGCACAACGCGCCCTCTCAGAAGCATTTTAGAGCCACAAGTCTGAATGTTTCGGTTTTGAATTTGGAAAGCAGTCACACTTTGGGATACAATTTGTGTATTCATGCCGATGTATTTCTTTTTACAGCAAAATATTTCTATTTTGCGCACGGCACGTCACAGAATCGAGCAACACAATACACAAGCAGTCATGTCCACGCCTCCACCACCCTGCCTTCTTTTTAGTGATTCGAGGTGCAATCCGGGTGTTAAGTGGGCGGAGTCTCACCTGTAGTTTTTTAGGTCGAGGACTATCAGTTCTGCCGTAAGGCAGAAACCGGAAGTCGGAGATTTAATGATTCTTAGAGTGCTGGATTTATCCCTCCGTCTTTTTGCTCGTTCTCCATTGGCTGGCTTCCTAAACGGAGGCCAGCCATTGGAGGAGAGAGCCGTCCCTCCAAAGAAGCCCCGTCTTTTTCGGATTTGGGGGCGTCATTTTTGCTGTTCTTTAGACAGTGACGTCGTCTGTCACTCAGAACAGCAAAACACGCCCCCAATCCGAAATTTTTCAGAAGTTTTTGGCCGCCATTGTTGCCTGTCCACCGCCGAGTCTTGAAGTGCAGAGAGCCTCCTCCTCGAGTCGCCCGCGAGCCTGAAGGCAGCACCGCAGTGAAGGTGAGCCGTTTTCCTGCCTACCCCGGCCTTTGCAAACAGCGCTTGAGCCCGCGACGCGCAAAGTGCTCCTCGTGCCCCCCCCGCCGTTTAGGTCTGCTGCTACGCGAGCTCCGAGGCCCGCATGACACTGTTCTCTTGCTGCTCCTCACTGTTTCTTATCATTTGCATCCAGCCTGATCCCGAGTTTCTGTCTATCTCCCCCAACCCCCCTTCCCTCCTTCGTCTCTCATCGCACCCCCCTACCCCCCCTTCGTCTCTCCTCACCCCCCCCCCGTTTCCGCTGCTCACCTCCCCCCACTCTCTCCCCACGGAGCTCCCATCTCTCTCGTCTACTTAGCTCTGAAGGACACTCCAGCAGTTGCGACGCCGTGGAACACACACCTCAGCCCCAGGACGCAGAGAAGCCCCTCGAGCCCCCATTTTGAACTTGCGCAGAGTAGAGGACAGCACCTCATGCCCTCACGCGGCGTTGTCGCGGGCCGCAACTTTACCTCGCCAGCCTGGACTCTGACACTTAGACACAGTAAGTACTGAGGCAGCCTGCTTGCCATTTAGTGCGCTGTTGCTAATTATCACACTCTGCTCCGGTACCCGATAGCGGAATTCAGATCCCCAAAAGATAAGGAGCCTTCCACGTGATATGTGTCTCAGTGTTCTGTTATTGTCAAACAAATTAATGCGACCCAGCAGACAGTGCGTGCCCAGCACCCCCTCGTGGATCCGCGCCCTGCCTGCTGTTTTTTCCGGAAAGGCCTTCGCCCTGCTGACCACGCGTGCGGTGCCCTTATTGGCCAGAGGCAGACAGATGGAAAACTAGCTGCTCCTCGCTGTTTCTTACCATTAGCATACAGCCTGATCCCGAGTTTCTGTCTCTCTTCCCCCCCCCTTCCCTCTGCCCACAGCTCTCCGTCTCTCGTCGCACCCCCCTCCCCCGCCCCCCTTCGTCTCTCCTCTCCCCCCCATCCTTCTGCCCGCAGCTCTCCTTGGTCTCAAAAGTTACATGCAGCGTTTTAAACTCTTTTGCTGGCTGCTGTACTCTGTGAACTGTACACCATGACGCCCAGTGCTTAATTTTAGCCGGTGGCTAGAGACGCTCATTTTTGTAGACCAGGGCATTTTTTATCGTCAGACTTTGGTTGGTCTAAGCTGGAAAGGCAGAAAAGGTGGAAGACAAGGATGAAGAGAAAGATAAGCAAAAGGTGACAAAGGGAGAAACATTGGCAAAAATACTGCAATATTAAGATAAAGAGACAGGGAGTGTAGGGTGGTGTAAAAAAAGGCTTGCTTGAAGTGGAATCAACTTCATCGGCAACCCCGGCATTTGGCAACAACACGCCTCTAAGAAAACTTTGAGCCTCTGCACTTTTGTTTAGACAAATTCCATGCTAATTTGTTCCTGCATTATTATTTACGTTTGAACTTTGAGCTTTTGTATAGCATTGCAAATAATGTGTGTTTTTTGCAGATTAAACAGACTCATGGCAGTTATCCAGCCAATAAATATTTATTAACTATCAGAGCTTTGTAGCTGGCTAGATGTGTGCCAGGTTGAGGTAATATGTGCTTACATAATAACAAAATAAGGTAAGACGTGGTAAAAATGAATACAATTACTTAGATTGGCATGTCTCCCACCCCAGCACTCTAACACTAATCCTAGGACTGTATGTGTAAAGTTAACGCTGCACCTGAGATCACCTATTATGCTGCACAGTTGATTCCCACAACACTAAAATGAGTTTCAAGAGGTGAAATGTTAGACATTGCTCAAAACGATGAACATTCCTTCAGACTATCTAAATTTTGTGATAATATATGGATGAATTGTAGCAGAAGTGACTTTCTTTTAATGACCTGTAAATGCGTTTTTTGTGCCGGGTAAACCGCTGTGCTGTTTATCATTTTAATATACTTATAGTTATCACAGAGCTCACTGGGACTATGTCTTCTACAGTGGAAATATGAAAAACTGGACCATTCTTACAGACCTGACAGAGTGAGTGGCTCGATAAGATAGCAGGACTCTCCCCGGGCCGGACAGGGCGACACACTGCTGGTAGGGTGCCTTGGAAGCATGCGCACTTGTAATCACGCCATTATTATTTTTGTAGTGCGCTGCCTCCTATGACATTTGAAGGGTTTTGTTTGCAACAAAATGGGGAAAACGTACATTACCTGCAGGGGGGCGTTAATTCAGAGTAGAGAGTGCAGAGTAGAGAGTGCAGAGTAGAGAGTGCAGAGTAGAGAGTGCAGAGCTGCGAGTGCAGGGTGAGTGTGTGCAGAGTGGTGTGTGCTGTTGAGTGCAGAGTGCGAGTGTGTGCAGAGTGGTGTGTGCTGTTGAGTGCAGAGTGCTAGTGTGTGCAGAGTAGTGAGTGCAGGTGCAGAGTGTGTGCAGAGTAGTGAGTGCAGGTGCAGAGTGCAGAGTGTGTGCAGAGTAGTGAGTGCAGGTGCAGAGTGCAGAGCTGCTAGTGCAGGGTGAGTGTGTGCAGAGTGGTGTGTGCTGTTGAGTGCAGTGTGTGAGTGTGTGCAGAGTGGTGTGTGCTGTTGGGTGCAGTGTGTGAGTATGTGCAGAGTGGTGTGTGCTGTTGAGTGCAGAGTGTGAGTGTGTGCAGAGTAGTGAGTGCAGGTGCAGAGTGCAGAGCTGCGAGTGCAGGTGCAGAGTGTTGTGTGCTGTTGAGTGCAGAGCTGCGAGTGCAGGTGCAGAGTGGTGTGTGCTGTTGAGTGCAGAGTGTGAGTGTGTGCAGAGTGGTGTGTGCTGTTGAGTGCAGAGTGTGAGTGTGTGCAGAGTGGTGTGTGCTGTTGAGTGCAGAGTGCAAGTGTGTGCAGAGTGCTGTGTGCTGTTGAGTGCAGAGTGCGAGTGTGTGCAGAGTGCTGTGTGCTGTTGAGTGCAGAGTGTGAGTGTGTGCAGAGTAGTGAGTGCAGGTGCAGAGTGCAGAGCTGCGAGTGCAGGTGCAGAGTGGTGTGTGCTTTTGAGTGCAGAGCTGCGAGTGCGTGCAGAGTGGTGTGTGCTGTTAAGTGCAGAGCTGCGAGTGCAGGTGCAGAGCTGCGAGTGCAGGTGCAGAGCTGCGAGTGCAGGTGCAGAGCTACGAGTGCAGGTGCAGAGCTGCGAGTGCAGGTGCAGAGCTGCGAGTGCAGGTGCAGAGTAGTGAGTGCAGGTGCAGTTTAGTGAGTGCATGTGCAGAGTAGTGAGTGCATGTGCAGAGTAGTGAGTGCATGTGCAGAGTAGTGAGTGTGTGCAGAGTAGTGAGTGCAGGTGCAGAGTGCTGTGTATTGTCAATGTAAATGACAATGCCATTTATTTATGATTTAAAGAAAAAAAAAGAAATGTCATGAGCAATGCCAATAGCTCTACGTTTAATGATGCCGAGACCATTGCATTGTAAATGCTTGTTTAAAGGGGTCTCGAAACGGGTCTCTATACGGGTCTGTTTTGTGCCCTGGCACAGGCGGTCCGTTTTTGCTTTTTCCGGACTGCAGTGACAGCAGGCACATCGATGTGCGCATGTACACACTGCTCACTTCTCACTAGTGGAGAAGCTACGGCATGAGCGTTGTAGGGAAAGGTAATCCTTTAAAGAGAGCCATTTTCTCTCTGGATTCCCCTTCTTTTTTTGAAACCCAGAAGCAGCAACATTGTCATGGTGTCACCAGGGCTTTAAGTGGAAGCTGTCTCAATACAAGTCATAGTTGCTGCTTATTTATCTTAGTTATCATATGCAACTCACCAATAGACCTGACTTGTTGTAAGTATGATGTTACTTGTTGTATCATATATCTGGACGCAATGATAGAAACAGCAAAACTCATGTCTGGCGACACACTATGCTATGCACATATTTTCAGCTTACATGTTTTTAAGCCACGCCCTTAATTACATTGACCACATCCCTTTGAGAGACCCCCAGTTTTTTCATTCTCTTGGGTGGAATTATGCCCTCCAGGCAGAACCCAGATTGGCTATCAGCAATGTGCTGTTTCTCAGAAGTGACATAGTGCGATGTGTTAACAAGTCATTCATTTTATTCTTATATAGAACACGTTACATGTTAAATAACAAGTCATGACCTACGAGTTGGTTCATCCTTGGACCTCAAAAAACACTCTGTGGTTATTCAAATGTCTAATACTTCTTTCAAGCAACAAATACTCATTTTTTACTTGGAATTGCAGTCCAACAAATGCCGGTTTTACTCCCCAGTAACATTATAGGCACACATCAGGGTTCTTTTACAATTTCCAGCTCGTTTTCACATCAGTGCTTCTGTGGGAATTTGATTATTGTTTGTCTTGGCCTATATCACTTTCTGATTTGTTAAAGATAGAGATGTTGACATTAAAAATACCAGTGGAAATACTGCTTTACAAATATAATTATTCCACTATAAATAAAAAAACTAAAGTAACAAACATGGTCATTTTAAACGCCAACCGCTCTAACTTTTACAAATGCAAGCTCTATTGCATTGCAAATGCTTGTTTAAAAAGAGGGTACAATTGAAATCATTGCCCGCGATGGAATCAAAGCAAGAAGAGTAATTGCGTTGTTCAGGTAAATGTCCAAATACACGAGAGAGGAGGAGAATTCCAAGAAAGAAAAGGAAACAACAAATAAGATAAAAAAAGGTATTTAAGGAAAATCAGATTTGCAGCGGTTGCACAAAATGCTTGCCTTTCTTTGGATGCTCCTTAGAGTGGCCATTATATTCCATTTACATAAGACGCCCCCTTTGAATTCATGCAGATTACACTGAATAATATTTAAGTCCCAGAAGCGCAAGTCCTATTAAATGACTCGATTATTAGAGGAACAAACTTTCAGACCGAGGGCCATATATATGACCAAGTCATGCAGCGCAGCAAATCACCTTGCTGCGCTGCAATGCGTGACAGGGGAAATACAGAAATATGCCGTATTTAAGACAATAGGGTGCATTCCTGCCTTTTCCCCTTTTGTCTGCTAGCGCCAGTGCCGGCACCCTTGCATCTTGGTGCAAGGATGCCTGCATTGTGAGATGGATTGGTTTTAGGCTACAAGGGATGCCTAAGGGTAGCCATGTGCTAAATCAAGTATGAATTAATAATAATAATAATAAGGGGTACCTTCCAGCACCAAAAAAATCTCCTGAGGCTTTTTCCTCTTGTGATGCAGAATGCAGCACACATAAAAAGAGGAAGAAGCGAGACAAAATAAAGATATTTCTCCTTGTTATGCCTCACCTGGGAGGCATAGGTTTTTGGCACATTCCTAGGTCTACCACTTCTGGTAAATCTGGCAAAAGATCAAAATCCAAGGATGTTGCATGGGAATTGGGAACACCCACGCAACCCTCATGGTAATGCCTCCCTGGTGGATAGTACTTAAACAGTGATTAGTGCTGCGTTGCATTACTCAAGATTTATGAAGCCACTAGGGTCATGTAAGGTAAAGGCCTCAAAAATCTCATGTTAAAGTTGTGTTCCTCCTGCACCACGTTGTTGCTTGCATTAGTGTTAACAATTTTAATATGGAGAACTCCAGGGTGCTATCTAGCGAATTAAGAAAATAGGTGTCAGGCTGGACTGCATGTATTGCATCAGGATCTACTCTCTCAGATGGTACTACAGAAAAAACTATATTCTGAGCCAGCTTTTACCAGTGGGTAGTGCTTATCTCCAGCTGTAGGAAGGTAGAAAGACTGGGTGAATATGTCTCATTAAAACAAATGTATTTTTCACGCGTTCCATCATTACAACGACTGCATTGTTTCAACTTTGACTTGCTGTAATTTGTAATTTGTAATTTGTAACTGGGTTTTGTATCGCGCCAACTCACCGACAGGTCTCAAAGCACTTCTGACAAAGTACAGCAACAAGAGACAAAGTGAAGAGGAAAGATGTTAACTTAACTACGGGAATGTAAACGCGTCCTTGAAAAGTAGAGTTTTCAAGGTTTTCCTAAAACGGAGAAGGTTGGATTCTCTACGAAGCACCTCCGGTAGCTTGATCCACATAGTGGGGGCTTGGATTGAAAAAGCTCTGCCTCCTTTTGTTGCCAGTTTGAAACGTGGGCAAGATAACAGGAGGGAATCGGAGGATCTCAGGGCGCGCTTGGGTTCATAAATTTTGAGCCTATCTTTTATATAGGCTGGCGCCTGACCATGAATTGCTTTATGGCAGATGCACATGCTCTTGAATTCGACTCTTTGTTTCATAGGGAGCCAGTGTAGCCTATAAAGCAGGGGAGAGGCGTGTGTCCGCCTAGGTACTCCAAATATCAGACGAGCTGCGTCATTCAAGATGACCTGTAGACGGTTGGTGGAGTTTTTTGGGAGGCCTAGGTATAATGCATTGCCATAATCGATTCTGGACACAATCGTGGCTGAAACAATGGTTCGAAGCATATTCCTTGAGAGTAGGGGGACGAGCTTGCGTAGTTGCCTAATCAGGTTAGTACATGAGCCAACCACAGCGGACACTTGGTTGGTCATTGATAGTTCTTGATCAATTTTCATCCCAAGGCTTTTTACACTAGGGCACGGTTTTGGGGTAGGTCCGAGTTCTTGTGGCCAGAATAAATCATTCCAGGGAGAAGTAGAGGTTGAGACTACAAGAACCTCTGTTTTATCTGGATTGATTTTCAATAGGTTGAGCGACATCCAGTTTACTGTGAACCGTAGTGTATCTTGGGCCATGGACTGAGCCGATGTTGTATTGTCGATACTCAGCAATAGCTGAGTATCATCAGCATAATTAAAAACTTTACAGCCCATGTTTGCCAGGGATTCTATCAATGGTTGTAAGTATAAATTGAATAAAAGTGGGGAAAGCGCGGACCCTTGCGGGACTCCACAAACTAAGGCACCCTCTTCGGAGACCTGATCTGCTAGCTGGATCCTTTGCGTCCTCCCTGATAAAAAGGCTGTCAGCCATTGGAGAGCTTGTCCTCTTATCCCGGACCTAGCTAGTCCGTCCAGGAGCAGTGCATGGCTGACAGTGTCAAACGCCGCTGACAGATCTAATAATATCAGGGCGCTTGGCTTTTTACTGTCAGCCATGCATCTGAGCTCATCCAATACTGACAGCATTACTAGTTCCGTGCTATGGTGAGCACGAAAGCCAGCTTGCCGCTCCTGGAGAAGATGGTGGGATTCCAGGAGGGGTGCCAGGGATTTTAGTACGTGTTGTTCTAGTACTTTTGATAAAAATGGCAACTGGGAGATTGGCCTGTAGTTCTTCAGGCTAGTTGGATCTGCCCCAGGTTTTTTTATCAACGGTCTGACGCGTGCCTCTTTAAAGGTAGTTGGTAGTGATCCAGTAGCTAGTGAGGTGTTTAAGAGGTCTAAAATCTGGTCCTCTAGGATCGGGATTGCCAGTCGAAAGATATCGGGCGGGCAGGGGTCGGCGGGGGAACCTGACTTGGTGGATGCTACTAGATGTCTAAGGGAGGTAGCATCAATTTCAGGAAATCTAGTGACGATAGGGGTTGAGGAGTGTAAAGGGGGCAGTGGCAAGGTGTGTATAGCCGGGTTGTCCTTCTTGATATCTGACAGTATGATCGCTACTTTTTCAAGGAAATATCCCTGAAAAGTGTCACAGTTGATTAATATGTCAGCCTTTTCCTCCTTCTTACTTAGCTCTTTCAGTATTTGAAAGGTCTCTTTCTGAATATTTGTGGCGTTGTTCATGCGTACTTCATAGTAATCTTTCTTGGCTGAAATGATGAGCTTTTTATACAATTGAAACGATATTCTGTATACTTCCCTATCGGTGTCCTTTTTAGATTTCCTCCAGCATCTTTCGAGGTATCGAAGCTTTCTTTTTTGGTCTCGTAGACTTTGGGTGAACCAAGGGGCTCCTTTTTCTGCGCCTTTTACTTTTTGTGTTTTTTCAGGTGCTATCTCATCAATAGATTGCCTAAGGGTAGTTGTTATTCTGTAATAGTTTGAGTCTAAGTCATTACCATCTGATGGAATTATGGATCTCTGTTTATGTTTAGACAGAACTTTGGTCAGGGTATCAGAGTTGACTTTTTTCCACTGGCGGACTTTTTTAGTTTTTAGTGGAAGTTTAGTCTGGAAGTTATGTAGCGGTATGTTGTATAAGATTAGATGGTGGTCTGACCAAATGCAGGGTGTAATGTTTGTAATGACCGCCTTTGGCACAGAAGACCAAATAAGATCGAGAATATGGCCTTTTGTGTGGGTTGGAGATTCCACAAGTTGTGCCAATCCAAGAGCGGTCATAGAAGTCTGCAATTTCTGAACTAATAAATCTTTGTCCCTTTTATCCCAGTGAACATTAAAGTCACCAGTCACCAAGATGTTTTTGTAACGTGTGCATAGATCCGATATTATAGGGAAAAAGAGATCATTGAACGTTGAGGTGCTTTGGTGTGGGCAGTATATTGTTAAGATGATGAGACAGGAATTATTCATGGTGATTTTTATCCCTAGCAGGTCCGCGGCATTTATGGTCTCAGTTAGGATTTTAGTTACCATGAGCTGACTTTTAAAGATCGTTGCTACACCACCACCTCGGGTCCCCTCTGGTCGATTGTGCCAGACCATGTCGTAACCGCTAGGGAGGGCAGCTATGATATCCGGGGAGGAGATATCACTCAACCAGGTTTCGGTGAGTGTCAGGATATCAATGGTCTCATCCTGTAAGAGGGTGAAAATTTCTAAATGATGTTTCTGTAGTGACCTAGTGTTAAGAGTGGCTAACTTTAGAGGGGGTGGCTGACTCAAGTTCGCAGGGCTGGGGATATGGAAGATGTTATTTTCCTTGATAGTAGCACATGTGATAGGAGACAAACAATACCTGTTGGACCTCAGTGCTAGGAGATCAGTTAGAGTATAGCAGGTCCGTGTGCCAGAGTCCCTAAGCCCTAAGCCCGATCGTGCGCGGACGGGCGCAGACGGGCAGGACTCTGGAACGACTTCGGCGCAGGTCCGGCGCGTCCGCTGTTCGCGTCCGCTGCGCGGAGCCATCACTGTCTGTTTTTTATAACGCTGTCGATGGCCTCACCAGCCCAGCCCGACCCAAGATGGCCGCCAAAACCGGCGCCCAGCCTTCGGCGTCAATACTCAGCCGAGAGCGGGACCGGAGCTACAGGGAGGGGGTGAAAGTGATTCTGAGGCGCTGCTAGGCGCTGGGGGGGTCAGAGCACACCTCTTTAGCTCAGGTGTGGGATTTACGAATAACGAGTGCAAGACAAGTAAAATCACGTTTTAAAAAGCAGAAAAGACAAGAGACCTCCCGGCTTCCGCCTCAGGAGGAGAAAAGTGCGTGCAGTGTCAATGTTACCTGCTTCCTAATACAGGCGCCTTTTATAGCGCTGTCGATGGCCTCACCAGCCCAGCCCGACCCAAGATGGCCGCCAAAACCAGCGCCCAGCCCTCGGCGTCAATACTCAGCCGAGAGCGGGACCGGAGCTACAGGGAGGGGGTGAAAGTGATTCTGAGGCGCTGCTAAGCGCTGGGGGGGTCTCAGCACACCTCTTTAGCTCAGGTGTGGGATTTACGAATAACGAGTGCAAGACAAGTAAAATCACGTTTTAAAAAGCAGAAAAGACAAGAGACCTCCCGGCTTCCGCCTCAGGAGGAGAAAAGTGCGTGAGGTGTCAATGTAGGGGGCACGCTGGACTTAGGAATAGTATTATTTGCTATTACTACTCCAGTTTGTGCAACTGCAGGGAAGATGTTGGATTGTAAATCCAACACCAGTGCACCCCCTACAGGAAGTCGTTGAAATGACTTGGGATGTACTGGTACGCGGTCGTTGTAACCACTGTGTTGTAATGGAATGTGTTGTAGAGCATTCGATGTGAAGGCTGTTTCCTGACTGGGTGGACGGAGAGTTTGTTTGTTGCCACCTCGCCAAATTCCCTCCAATGATATTAACCCCTGATCTTCATCTCCACTAAGCACAGACTGGCATGATCTACTTTGCAGACTACAACCATTCTCTTCACCGCATTCATGTGATATCATGTTGGTCAAGAGATCACAATTATTCACATTGAATAGGTAATAATGTTGCAGGCAACAGAAATCGTCCTGGGATATACCCTGTACAACCTCAGTTACTCTTAAACCCTTTTCAGAGGCTAAACCCTAGGTATGCACCCATACACTGTGCTTTAATATCTGATTGATTACCTTGACCATCACCATTAATATCCAAATTCAGTGGTAAGTTAAGGCTCTTAGATAATTTAGAGCTTTTGGTTGCATTGCAGTGCCTTGTGGCAAAGTTCTGCAATGAGCTACTCATACTCAAACAATTTCTATTCACCTGCATTAGCTCCTTATCCCTCCCTGCCTCAGTCCACATAGAATGGCCGAGCTCATCTTGGTACTAACTTTTGAACCATTTTTTCTGTTTGCTGCACTTGCCACATTTAAGGCATTGGCATGGGACAATATATCTTCCCCTAAACAGCTCCCAATGACTGGGTCTCGAGATCAGAGTTTTTTTGATCCACGCAGCTATGTGTCACACAGTGAATCAGAGAGGTTATTAGTCTGCCAAATTGCTTAATTTAATACATTTTGACAAGAAAATCTCAGAATTTGTTCAAGACAAGTAGTTTTCTACCAGGAGAGGGGTGCAAGGAGAGGGAGGGCAGGAAGGCACCTCATGTCTGAATCTTAGTCTCATACTCATTCTCAATCGCTGCCCATGCCTCAATCCCTTCCTCTGCTTCAATCGCTGCCTCTAAGGTCATTATTCATAGAGCTGAGAGGAACAATGCTCAGTTATCTCCAGATATCTCCTTGGGATACAGGGGGTGCAAGGGGCAAAAACCGTAGAAGCAGCCAAGTCTTCTGATTCTATGCCCAACTGGCAAACCCCCTCCTTCCTCAGGATAATATAATGCACCCTTCACAGGTATGTGCCGACCTCCTCATGCTCAAATGAGACTTGATCCACCACTCCCGGCATCTAACCACCCCTTTTCACCCTCCTGACACATACCAATATTCAATATGGGGCAGAGTGACTGCCTAATCCAAAACCAAAATTAAGGATTATTCTCTCAGAAGCCAAGGGATGCCAAGGGATCAAAAGACTGTGGTCTGAGTTGCCAAGGCGTCCTTTCAGTGATGGCTATTTTTTTTGGGCCACTACTCGTGAATCGGACTTTATACCACCAGGTCAGTACCAAGCCCCCTGGAGCGAGATTGAGGCCTCACCCAAAGACAGCAAATAACGCTCATCAGTCCTGTCATCTGAATGGTCAGACAGCCGATGTAAACACTGCACTGGCTCTGGATGTCTGCCTTCTCCACCTGCTTGCAGTACCTTGTGACTCCACCCCCACTCACTCGCTACTATGCATCATCTCCCGCTGCTCTGCATCTTCTCCTCACTGATATCTCACCTCCTCTTTGGTACTCTATCATGTCCACCCTGCTCTCTCGTCTACTCATTGCTGCTCTCTCATCTTCTTGCTGCTCCCTTTCTTTATAAATGAATATTTTATTTGTACTTACTGGTGGGTAAACAAAAAATTATTTTGAACCTCTGCTTACTCCTCCACTCACTAGCGCATTCCAAATTTCTCTGAATACTATGGACTTCCAAACTCCCTTTCCAAGCTCTTCCCCCTTTATCCATCTACCAGTGCACTTGTCCACCAATCTCAATTAACAACCCACTTCTTCCTTTGAATAATCTACTTAAATTAATTCCATCCCTTTCAAAACATTTACAGTAAATTAATAGAATCTCAATGAGCACTAACCTAAAACACTTACCACAACTAATATAAAAGGAAAGAAAGAATTGCTTTTACTAATCTACTGCCATCGTAGTGGTGCAGAGACAGAATATCGAGTAAAAAATATCAAATTGAACAAATATGTTGGCAAAAGTATATATTTTATATGTGTATATGATGTTTGTTTTTTTGTATAAGAATTGTTTGTATTTTTATTTTATGTTTTAAAATGTTAATATTTATTATTGAATTTTGCATTTTTCCATAGCGTGTTGTGGGTTTATAGGGGAATAGGGTGAGAAGTAATTTAATTATTTAAAATGTATTGACTATTTTTAGTAGTTATTAATTTTTTCAATTTGAAATTTGTGTTTTTAGTTCCGTAGCGGTTTGTGTGTTTATAGGGGAAGTGGGTGGGAAGTGATTTAATTATATAACCTTTATTGAATAATTTTTTTTTAAATATTTGTTTAATTGTGATGCTATAGTGTTAATAATTAGTTGTTAATTAATTTTAATTATTTGAATTAATTAATTAGTAATTAATGATGATAATTGTGTCATTAATTTTAGGTGTGTGTTTTGGTGTTTATAGGTGTAAATGGTGGCAAGGGTGCGAAGTAATTTATTTTGATGAATTAATAATTAGTTGTTAATAAATTTAATTTCATTAGTAATTGATTATGGTAATTGTGTATTTTATTTCTAGGTGTGTGTTGTGGTGTTGATAGGTGTAAATGGTGGTAAGGGTGGGTAGTATTTTTTTATGAATTATTAATCAGTTGTTAATTAGTTTAAATTAATTATTAGTCAATCATTATGGTAACTGTATAATTAATTTTAGGTATTTGTTGTGGATATTATAGTGTTAAAGAATGTGTACTCAATGAATGTTTATTATCTTTTTTTATTTATAATATTTTTTAAATACATTAATAATTATATTAATTATGGACATATATGTAAATAGAATTGTTGAAAGTATTTTTTTATTGGTGTTGTGTAAGAGGGTAGGAAATAAAATAAATACATATATGCTTTAAATACTTTGTTAATATTTGCTCCTTTTAAATAAATGTTTATGAATGTATTTATTAATTTATTTTATATAATATTTGTACCATTTTGTTATATGTAATTACTGTTAATATGTGTTATTTTTTTATGCTTAACATATTTAGTGGTATATTTTTAAAATATTGTTTATTTAGTTTTTAAGATTATTTAATTTTTTTCAATTGTTTAAATGCTATTAGTCATTTTTATTTCTGTGCTATACAACACTTTCCCTGTTGTTGCACTCACTGGGTTGGGAATTTTAATTTTTACCCCTCAGCTATGCAGCACTTTCCCTACTATTGAACTCTTTGGATTGGGAATATTAATTGTTGCCCCTCTTCTATCCAACACTTTCTCTACTGTTGCACTCACTGGAGTGGGAATAGTAACCTTTATCCCTCTGTTATCCAACATTTTCCCTACTGTTGCACTCACTGGCGTTGGATAGTAAATGTAATTATTCCGCTAGCCAACATTTACCCTACTTATACACTCACTGGAGTGGGAATAGTAATGTTTACCCCTCGCTATCCAACACTTTTCCTACCGTTGCACTCACTGGAGTTGGAATAGTAAATGTAATTATTTCGCTATCCAGCATTTTCCCTACTGTTGTATTTATTGTATTGCAAAATGTACGTTTTCATTTTGTTTTAGTAGTTTAATGTTTTAATTAATTATAGGAAGTTTTTTTTAAATTGTAAATTATTGATATATGTGTATATTTTATTTTTATATAATTTAAAAGTTTAAAAATTAAATAAAGATAATAGTTAATAAATTATTTTAAAGTAAATATATGTATATGTATAAATTATTGTTTGCGTGTTTTTTTAATTAAGTTTATTTTTTATATTTAGTAAAAATGTACATTAAATTGAATTTATTTTGTTAACGATAATATTAATATTTTATATATTTACTATATATTATTTTATTTAAATTTTTAAATCAATATTTTTTACATCCCTATTTTTAAGTTCGATATTTTTGATTAACTATTTTTAGACTTACCTTTCTAAGTTTAGGGAGTCTATATTTTTGCTTTCTATACATTTTTTTAGATTTTTTTTTACATTGATGTTTTTAGCAATGATATTCAGTGAACCCTTCGTACTTTTAACCTTAGATTTCTGAGAAGCATGCCACTCACCCCAAAGCACTTCAATGCCTCATCATCGATAGTAAGAGCTATATAAATAATTTAAATAACAATGACAATTCAACTCCATGTGGCTGGCTCACAAAGCAATTCAAACCAGAACAGCCACCCCCTTGCATGCTTGAAAACAATAGTATTGACCAAACCAGCTGCCAAAGACGTTGCACTCAATATATCTTTATACTAAATAAATGTTTCTGTAGTGAAGGTTTTGTATAGCGTTTTAGGACCCTAGTGTAATTTTCCCGATTCATGCCCTTATATAGGTATAAAATATTGTATCCTTATATAGGCATAGAAATCATAACCATAGTAAGACATAGCTCAAGTAGTCCTAATACGGCTTGGCTACTTCCACTAGTTCCTTAAATCTACAACGATTTCTTGGGAAAACCCGCCTTCAGCTGTCAGGGACTTTCCCCTGCATGAATATTAATTTATCGAAGATTTCATGGAGTTTTCAGAGAATTAAGTCTCTAAAGACGTTATTATGTCCAATCTTACGTCAAACTCGGCACCTTCAAGGTATAAATATACCCACACTTGTCCAGACAAACACACGGTGGTTTGGAGCAGTTCGACTATCTACTTGCCCGACGCGCCCTGCTGCAGCAAGTGCCGAAGGAAGCCGACCCTCCAGCTGACGCACTGAGGGACGCTGTACTTTCTCCAGCTGAGAAATCCAGCTCCGGTGTTTCCAGGCTACCCTTGCGGGTTGCTGGGAAATCGAGTCCTGAGAGAGATGCCAGACCTCCTACATTCAAAAACCAAGGTACGGAGCTGATTAGACCCTAAGAGAATTCTGGGATTAGATTCTTGGCAAATAAATACTAAAACTAGGCTACACCTTACTTACTTCTTCCTAAGTACGAGACATAGGTTAGGTACACCGGGGTAGGCGTATTTTAAGCACCAGTTGAGTACTTTTAGTCATTATTTATCACTGTATGTATTTTATGCATTTTAGGTATTTTATGGCTTACAAAACATTTCATGTTTTTACAATATTATTTTATAATACTGTTCGTACTGTACGCTTTGTACTTTACCGCAAGTATTACGATTGCAGCAGTTAATTTCTTATGCTTGAGAAAGAAGACTGTATATATTTTTGTGAAAATGCACGTCTCTCTATTTCTCTGCACCTCTGGTGAAGCAAAGCATGCACGATTGACTGAGTGAAAAAACAATCTATTGTTTCCGCGACTCGTGAGATATATTTCTCATTCTTGGGAAACAAAGTTGTCATGTTTCAAGGGGTTTTCAGAAACTAATCCCTTCTTGTTCATTTGAGAAAGTTTCTAGTGACCTCTGAGCTAGCTGGCACACACACAATTAAGTCTAGTATATTCAGTAGAGACCCAGTCGACTTCAGTCCTACGTCTAAACTACAGGATACACTATTACAATACGCAGAGCCTATTGGGAATATAGGAACTACACTACATGGCGCCAAACGTTTGGTAAGGCGATAATTTAACGCTAGATACTAGAGTAACTCAGTCGTGCTTTTCACACAGACCCCTTTTTCCCGTAAAATACTCCAATAGATGTCTGGAGTGGGTTAAAGGATAAAATATCCACCATAACTGAGTAGGGCAAAAATCCTATGCATTAGTTTTTGGTTTATTCAACGTTGAAGGATACAGTGTTCCAAAATATTGTGCACCTAATCTTTGTTTCCTTGAAACTTGCTCTGCAAACTTTCAGTCAACACAATGAGTGACAACGAAAGGAATAGAGCTGCAGCAGCAGCTCAGGCAGTTTTAGACGACACAAATCTCCAACAAAATGAAGCGGATGCCATACACATTCCGGCAAATATAAGGAAAACCATCACTATAAAACTTATAGAAAATGGAGTATCATCGAGGGGTGGTAAAGTAATATTTGTTATAGAGTCAAATGAATATCAGCAGACAGAGGTATTCTATTCATGGATTCTGTTTCCTGCAGCAAATGCAGTAACACATGAGTTCCACTACTATAAATTAGAGGAACCACCAGCGGAATACGTTCCTTTCGAGGACGTTGAAATTCCACTCACTTACCAAGAGCATCAGCTCTGGTTTAATGGCACCCTACAACATCAAAATCACATTACTAGGCTCGGTCTAGTAGGTAGACCAGGAGCCAAATGGCCGGTACTAGCCAGCTATACACCACACCCTGACATTGAAAGAATGACAGCTTCTGAATTGTTAGCTCAGCTAAAACAGCTGATTAAAATACACAGGCAGTTGGTTCAATATGTCATGCGGACTTTAACAGTCCAACCAGCTGTAAGAATTACACAGCAGATCCCACACCAGGGGAACACAAACAAAATCACTCCACAGACAATACAGTCAGTCATTGGTAAATTGCCCGCAAAACGAGAACAAATTCCGTTCTGGTTAGCACAAAAAAATTCTCAAATAGAGGCAGTATTCCCTGATAGCGGTACAAAAGGGGGTGGTGATGGACGGAGCATCCGAACCAATCAAACACTCACACCCAGTCAAAAGATCTGGGTTTAATCCATCACCCTTCTTTAGCCCACTCTGCCACCCCAGTTCAGACATGGCTATATGCAAATCAGTCTGACCCTGTGCCTCATGGGAACAGTCCAGCCCGAACTGCCAAGCCATGCCTTCCCTGGACCGGAAACAAGCTTCCGAGGACCGGTTTCTGGCATTACAGCCTTCTTCAGCCCAGCTTGCTTGAATCCAGTGGCAAAGTGAGCAAGGGACTCACGTCTGAGCATACCCTGCCACACTTATGGTGGCCAAAAGCGGTACAAAAGGGGGTGGTGATGGACGGAGCATCCGAACCAATCAAACACTCACACCCAGTCAAAAGATCTGGGTTTAATCCATCACCGTTCTTTAGCCCACTCTGCCACCCCAGTTCAGACATGGCTATATGCAAATCAGTCTAACCCTGTGCCTCATGGGAACAGTCCAGCCCGAACTGCCAAGCCATGCCTTCCCTGGACCGGAAACAAGCTTCCGAGGACCAGTTTCTGGCATTACAGCCTTCTTCAGCCCAGCTTGCTTGAATCCAGTGGCAAAGTGAGCAAGTATTCCCTGATAGTACACCTCATGAGAAACACAGGATTCTGACAATCTGTTTACCAATGGGGATTGCACCACACGTAGAGGACTGCGACTTATGGGGCACAGTCTTTGCTTCAATCTACACAAAAACACATGGTGTCCCATCTATGGCGGAAATACCAGACGTTCTGAGACAGATTCAAAATGAATATGGTCCAGAACCGGCCTTAAATCTGGGTATGAAATTACTGAAAGATTTCAAACAGGTCTCGGCTATACTATTAGCCAACATTAAAGGTGAAGCAGCATCCGTGGCGATCCGCCAAAAACTAAAAGAAACAGATATTACTGAGCAACCGTAAGAGCTTGCCAGAATTATTGAAAAATCTTATGAATTAGGGATAATTTGAGAAAACCTGATAGATATCAAGATACTGATACACGTTCCTCTCGTACCTTTCAGACTTCTTTGCAGAAATCCGAAAGAAGAGGACGATCAGGACAAAAAGAACGCGTGAAGTCCAAAGACGTTCCAAAAAATAAGAAAAGCCAATTTCCAAAAAAGAAGGTAGCAAGTCTAAAGATCAGACATGCCGAGGATCTTGAGGACACAACTCAAGAACGGGGAGTGGGCCCAGACAATGCTAGACAGCGCAGCGGAGGTAACCATAGCTCGCAAGATCCTGAAGGATCATCTGGAGACAGTGGACTTGAATGAATGCATTCAAGTTGAAACTGCCGAAACCAGGTTTAGTGTACCCCATAAGTTATATGAAGTAACACTCCGCTTGGAGGGAGACAAACCAAGAAAAATTAGAGCACTCTTTTGGGAGAAGCTCTCTAAGGGTTATGATATCCTACTGGCTGAACAAGACTGGTCACCTGAATTTAACAGGGACTGCCCACATGGCGAAGATATAATTATAACTGCAAAAACAGACACAACTGTGTCCTTTGCCGGAATGCACTGTTCGAATTGGCTCAAATGCCTGGGTACTATACCCTTATTCTTAAACAAAATTCAACATCCGTATCCAAATATATATACATTCAGTAAACCATCAATGTCTTCATGAAACATTTATTACTCAAATGACAGTCTATATGGTGTTTTCCAAAAAGACTTTACTTAATTTGTTCAAAATTCTTCATTTTTGAGTTTTACTTATTAGCAAATCATACCATAATCACAATTCATTTTCATTGTCAACAAAATGCAAATTGATTTGATAACTCAAAACTCATAATACACATCATTTTCATATGGCATAATAAGTGTATCACAACTTGCGACGACTCCCTCCCAATGCATTTCGATGCCGAAGCATCTTCGTCAGGGGAATTGTTCTATGAAAAAAATGCACATCTCATGTAAGATAACATTTACTTAAGTTCACTTAAACCATCACCTTCCTTATTCATGCTTCACATGCTATATCCATGCCTTGCAAATCAGTATCATGCAAATGATAGTGTTCCAATACAACCAAGCCTACTAGCAACTCAAGCACCTTAGTGCAGTTCAAGTGGTGTTCCCTATACATGCTATTCAATTTCATGACAAGTGCAACCCTTGTTTACTGTCACCTAAAACGTGATCTCATTGTGACAGACTCCAAACCATTATGTGTACAATTTAACAAAAAGTAGCCTGCTCATAACGAAATATAAATACCTGAAAAGCGTTCTAAAAAAACGACTCTCTCTGCAATGACAAATGTACATGACTACTGAATCTTTTCGTAGTATGTATTGCCCATAGCCCCTCCTATTACCATTACACCCCCGAGCTTACTTGTAAGTGACGTTGCGCTCCACGCAAAAATGGTCTCCTGCTACAGCTATCCGTCTGTAAAACGAAGACAATGCTTGTAACTCTCCCGTCTTAAACCACCATTCTCCCTATACCCTCTATACTCTAACCCTTACCTCGCTTCTTAACTCGTTCTTCCTCTCCTCCTCTACGCGCTGCAAGTTTGCTAAGTGACTGCTGCGCATGACCGGACGTATTTTTAAACGTCTGTCATCAACGCGGGACCCACGCCCCGCCCACCCGTTTCAAGCCATCCCTGTCTACTATGTTCCTGCGGAATCGAGCATAGTCCAACAACGTAATCCTAAAGAAACGTGTCCTCAATGTTAGCAAATATTCTAAATTACAATGAATAATAAAATGTGCTAAATTCGTCAAGTGCACCTAAACAATGCTCATTCCAACCAATAAATATAGAAAAAAGACTATCAAACCTACAACTCTACTGTGAGCCCTCAGTTCACACATTATTGAATGCCCATAGCGAATCACAGTGAATGCGTACTCGAACACGAAAAAAAAGCAATTACACAAAAACTCGGCTGTCACACACCCCTGTGTGCTCCTAAAACCGCAAAAAATGAGGTGCTGTACAAAAAATTGGTGCCATACAGAAAAATGTGCTATGCACGAATTACAGTCAATAAACATTGGTTGCGCTCCTCAAAAAATTAAATACTGTATTAACAACTACTTTATCACCACGAATACAGATATATACATAAGTTCTCTCATAAATAACATGAAAATTCAATCTTGTCATTTAGCCCACCGGGTTTAACGGTCTGGAGATACCTCATCCAGAATGTTTCTCTCTGGGCAATTCTTACATTAGGATCCACATGGGGTTCGACCAATACCTGCTCTAGTACAGTGTATCTGAGTTGAGGAATCGTATGTTGCCTCTCTTTCCAGTGTTGTGCAAGACTAGATTTTTCATTGCCTGTCCTGATATTCGACTTATGCTCAGTAATCCTGATTTTGATTTTCCTCATGGTGCGGCCTACGTATACTAGGCCGCACGGACATTTAATGGCATATATCACTGAACTGGTGTTACAATCTGACGTGTGTCTCAGTGTGATTTGTTTGCCTGTGTGTGGATGCGCAAATATGTTACCTAATAGTACATTACCACAATGACCACAATTATGACATTTCCTCATTCCTTTGGTTGTTGCTACAACAGGTTTCAATTGTTTTGAAGATATAATTATGCCTGCCTTCTCAAATCACATTCCAATTCATAAAAAATACACATATGACAGGAAATGGGCTGTAGCCCAGGCCCCAGCACTATACAAAAATCATGTAGGATATGATGAGGATTTCCCTCACCATAAAATCCAGTTGAAAACTCAACCAACAATGCAAAGGCAATATCCTGTAAAACAGGAAGCTAAAAAACAGGTCAGGGAGATTTTAAATCAACTTGAATACCAAGGGGTGATTGAAACATGCACCTCGTCAATGAACAATCCTTTGTTTCCTGCCTCCAAACCAGACAATTCATTTTGTCTAGTTTTGGATTACAGACATCTAAACTCTTGTTGTAAAACATTTGCAGTACAAAATGCACATAGTGCAGGACTGATGAATAACATTGTGCGCAAAAAATATAAAACTACATTAGATATCTCAAATGGTTTCTTTTGTCAAAACATTGCACCTGAAAGCAGATATTTGACCGCTTTCTCAATAATAGGGACACAGTGACAATGTTGCCTTCTCCCCTAGGGATTCAAGAATAGTCCAGGGTTATTTTCAGCCAGAGTAACAGAGTTACTACAAACGTACAATGATGAGGCATTGTCCTATGTCGATGACATCTATCTTACAGATGATGATTTGGACGTACACTTGAAAAGAGTGAACACCATCATACTGGGGTTCGCTTCTGAAGGGTATAAATTAAATTTTAAGAAATCACGAATTGCCTACCTTAACGTCCTATTTTTGGGATATGAGTTATCAAGTGAAGGCAAAAGCCTGGCAGCAAACTTCTTAGAGAAATGTGCACTGCTCCAACCTCCAAAAATGCTGAAAAACTTACAGTCAATTCTAGGTTTCCTGCATTTTGGAAGAACTTATCTTCTAAACTACGCATAAAGGGTTAAACCTCTCTACGAACTAATCAAATCTGATTTCAAACCTACTAATTGGACGCAAAAACACACAGAAATGTTGCATTCAGTGCAAACAGACATATTAGCAAAAACACAGTTACAAACACGAGACAACGTGCGCAACCTAGTGATCCGAATCATCCCAGGGAGATTATCTTCTAAACTACGCATAAAGGGTTAAACCTCTCTACGAACAAATCAAATCTGATTTCAAACCTACGAATTGGACGCAAAAACACACAGAAATGTTGCATTCAGTGCAAACAGACATATTAGCAAAAACACAGTTACAAACACGAGACAACGTGCGCAACCTAGTGATCCGAATCATCCCAGGGAGATGCGGATTCATATACCTAACCTTTAACGAAGGTGAGACGGTACCAATAGCATACAAGTCACACTTGTACACACAAGCCGAAATAAAATTCACTTCAACAGAAAAGATACTGACAGCGGTTCAGACTGCTGTAGCAAAAGAAAGAGCCCTCGCACTGAGTAAACGCATTAAAATCGTTACACCTGTACCTGCCTTAGAGGCAGTGAGAAAGGCAAGCATTCCAAATGCTAAAGCTTTACATCCGAGATGGATACAATGGTTTAATTCTCTTGCTGCAACAGATGTTTAATACGTTTTTGACTCGTATTTAAAAAACACAAGAATTCCTACAATACGAATTAGAATGTCCTCTGCCGAATGAAATCCTGCAACTCGAACATTACGTCTGTATAATATATATAGGCGGCTCAGCACAGCTCGCAATTTGGGGTAAATAAGCTTACAGTGCTGCGTGGCGCGAGGGTAAATTTAGACCTATGGTCACAAAAACTCAATCTCTCGGAGACTGTACAGCTCAGCGAGCTGAACTACAGGCTTTCAAGATGGCGCTTGAAAATACCGATCGCGAATTCCCCACACTTATAGTGTGTGATTTGTATTACTGCGTCCAATCTTACAATGAATACTTGCAGAACTGGGTTCAGAACGGCTTCAAAGACGCTAAAGGTGGCACAATTAAGAATAAACTGCTTTGAGAACAAGTAGTTCTTTTGCAAAAAGAACTACTAAAGACTCACGTGATTCATACACTGAGTCATCAGCGTGATAGCGTTCACGTTGCAGGGAATTCATTGGCTGATGAAGCCGCAAAGGCAGCTGTGCAAACGGCTTCCGTAGCTGCAATCACTTGTTCAAAAACGAAAATAGACAGCAAAATAATGCAAGCTGTCACTGCTTCAGTAAAAGACAGTGGTAAGGCACTCCCGAAAGGCTTTCCAGTGAAGTACTCATATATAACTGATGCAAACAATGTTCCTTTTGCTCGAATCCCTGGAGTGGGGCATAGGGCAAACATGGAAAATAGGTTAGGACTAATCTTAGCAGCACATGAAGGGCTCGCCTCTGCACATGCAGGAGTTTCCGCCACAGTATCATTGTTAAAACAGAGATACTGGTGGCCCTGCATGAGGAAACAAACTAGAAACTATGTGCTAGAATGTGAAATCTGCCAAAAAATGAAAGTTTCTACAGTGAAATGACCTGCGCAGACGCCCTTCTAAATTCAGGTAAACCATTAGCATGGGTTTACCTGGACCACTGTGGTCCCTCACAGAGGGATGGGAACTATAAATATATCATGGTCGCAGTGGATTCCTGCACAAGATTCATTCAGATGTGGCCACAGCGTTCGGCTGTTATAAAAGATTTGTGAGTCTTTATCGGCACATACGCAATCGGCACGCTACATTCTGACCAGGGTTCTGCGTTTAGCTCTCGAGCGTACAAGGAGGCCATGGCCAGCTTGGGCGTTGCATTGCGGTTTTCAAATCCCTTCCATCCTGAGGGAAATGCGGTAGTGGAAAGAAAAAAACATGACATAAAGCAATCTATAACAGCTAGGGTATTAGGTTTGGGTGAATGAATGAATGAATTGGGAATTTATATGGCACAACTTAACCCGGAGGCATCAAGGCGCATCTGGTGGAAAAACAGCTGAGTGGTCGGAGGCACCTGAGAGAGGCGAATTTACAGGTAGGACTCTGCGAAAAGCCAGGTTTTTAGATTTTTACGAAAAAGGGCAAGAGATGGCTGGCCCTTAAGGTCAGCTGGAAGCGTGTTCCACAGTTTGGGGGCAAGGGAGAAAAAGGCCCTCCCTCCCCACCTGGCCTTGACGGTCCGAGGGATCGTCAGAAGATTTTTGTGAACCGATCTCAGGGCCCTGCCCGGGGTGTAGAAGGACACGAGGGACCCGATGTCCTCAGCACCCAGGCCGTGTAGAGCACGGTAAGTAAGAACAAGGACCTTGAAGTTAATCCTGGCCTGTACAGGCAGCCAGTGGAGATTTTTTCTGATTCCTGAAACAGAAACACATCTGGGGGCATCCACAACAAGCCTGGCTGCAGCGTTTTGGATAACTTGGAGGCGATGAATAAGCTTTTTGCTGATGCCAAGGTAGAGGGCATTGCAGTAGTCTAGGCGAGGAGAAATGAGGGCCACAGCAACCTGTTTCCGGGCGTCGGGGGAGAGATAGTGTACTAGTTTCCTGAGGATCCTCAAAACCCCACAGCAGGTGGAAACAATCTTCTTAACTTGTTTGTCAAAAGCAAGTGTGGTATCAATAGTGACCCCCAGATTCCGGGCAACCAGGGACAGCTTGGGACATGTTCCAAGGGAGGGTGGCCACCAGTCCTCCGACCAAAGATCTTGTTTGCCACCAAAGATGAGGATCTCAGTTTTTTCCCCATTAAGTTTGAGGAACTTTGAGGACATCCAACCTGCCACGGCTTCCATGCAGTTCTTGCAGTCAGTGAAGGGTGGGTAAAACATCTAAATAGTGTCCAACATAGTCTTAACAATCTGCCAAGAAATTATCTGGGGGCAATCACTCAATCTGAATTATTATTTGGAACTAGAATGCTAATCCAGGATCTTGATTGTCAAACTTCAGTGGTGGAACAAAAACCATTTGATGTCAAAGACCGTTTGGCTGTTTTACAGGACTTAAATGAAACGAGAAGAAGTCTGAGTAACACAACACACAGCCCAACGATCACTTAAGAAAAACCACCTGTCCCAACAAGACCTGTCTGGATTCCAAAGATTGGGGATCTAGTCAGGGAAAAGATTGCGATAAAGAAGGAATTTGGGCCTTCTTATAGAAAAGCAGTACCTGTCTTAGCAATTCTTGGAACAAGATCAGTGTTACTACCACCGCTTGCTGGAAAAATGGGGAACAGAACAGTATCAATTGACCTGGTAAAACCACATCATGTGGCCGATAATAAGTAGTAGGCCCGGTGGACTCCCAAGAAGTAGCAGACAACCAAATCTGGCTACTATTCAAGAGGTTCAAACTGAAAGACTTATCACCTTTGATAAACCTGCAATGAGAAAAGAAGGACTTTTCAACACAGCCATGGAACTCGTCCCTCTTGATACCCAAATATCAGTTTATCAAGAAACTCCTGTCTACAATGATGTAGCATATGACTATACAAACATGTCAAAGGAGGAAGCAACTCCAGTGATCTCAAAGAATCCGGATGCAATACCAACTATTGACAGAACTGCCTCTAGCTATTTTATCAACTTCGATAACTTTTCTGAGGATCACAGTGAACCAGAAATAACGCCAGCAAAAACATTTTTTAAAGAAAAAATAACAGCACTACTTCATCAACTTGAGAAAACATATCTGGTTTCGCAATGGGTTGAATTTTGGATTGGATTAGGTGTATTTTTTTTCCTGCTATGGCTCATTCTTGTTTTGAGTTTGGGACAAATGATAGATGGAAAATACGGTACAATGGACACAGCAAGTAAGAACATCAACTTGCTCCTACAACCTTACAAGTCATCTGATCGTGAGCGAAGAGACCTGTTATCAGTGAACATCACAGCCGTTCCTATACCTGGTGGTATAGCATGGGACACAACTGATTATGACATTTATGGCCCGGTGGAATTGTTGAAAATTCTACACCAGTTTAAAGTTTCTTTGAGTGATTTTGTTTCATCAAACACTTTTTCTGATGATTGGGACTTTGAAAATGTTAATACTATGATGTCAGACTTAGAAATGTCAGCTAAATTCACTAAACATGAATACTTAGAAGGTTCATCAGATTATGAACAAATGTATTGTTTTAATCATTATATTTATTTATTTTATTTTTTATTTATTTAAGCTTGTACCGCGCACAGCTACCCACAATGGGTTTCCCGGCGCCAGGGATAGACTGTAGAAGAAAAGAGAATGTCACCTTGACTTAAGGCCTCTGCCGACTATTGGTCACGCTTAGTAAAGAGCAGGGTCTTCAAAGCCTTACGGAAGCGGAGTAGGTTGGTCTCAGATTTTAATGCCAATGGGAGGGAGTTCCAGTATTTAGGACCAAGAGTGGAAAAGGAGCGGCCTCCCATTTTTGCCAGCTTCCATCTTGGTACTGTGAAATTGCCAATGTCCGATGACCTTAATGAGCGCAGGGGTCTATAGGGTTTTACCAGCCCCTGAACATATACTGGGGCGCTACCCTGCTTAGCCTTGAACATATAGCAGAGTGCCTTGAATTTAACGCGTTCTGGGATGCTCAACCAATGGAGGTCACGCAAAGCGGCAGTGGCTGAGGTGCGTCTGGGGACATTCTTTAGCAGGCGCGCGGCCGCATTTTGCACCACCTGCAGCACATGTATAGTGGCTTTATCTGCGCCCAAATAGAGAATGTTGCCATAGTCCAGGCGTGATGTTACAAGTGCCTGGACTACAGTTCTGCGAGAGGAGAGGGGGAGCATCCACAAAATCTTGTGAAGCCATCGCAAGGTTGAAAAGCAGATGGCTGAGACCTTAGTAGCCTGTTGTCTCATAGTTAGCCTGTCGTCAATAATGACGCCCAGGTTGCGAACTGCAGTAGATGGTGTAGGCGCATTTCCCAGTTCGATGGGCCAATGGCGAGGACCCCAAAGATGTTTGTTCTGTCCCAGAATGACCACCTCGGTCTTCTCCCCATTCAGCTTGAGACAATTTCTCCGCATCCAGTCGGCCACAAGAGTGAGGCCCGACTTGAGTGCGGAGATGTTGTTTACGTCTCTCCCTGACAAGGAGAAGACAATCTGGGTGTCATCTGCGTAGGAAAACAGGGTTAGCCCAGCTTGTTCGACTATGGTTGCCAAGGGTTTAACATAAATATTAAATAATAAAGGGCTAAGAATTGAGCCCTGGGGGACGCCGCGGGTGGAAGGACAAATGGCGGAAGCAGCTTTAGAAGAAAACACTTGGAAGCTTCGGTCACTAAGGAAAGACGCCAGCCAGGCCAAGGCCTGGCCTGCCACACCTAGAGATTTCAGAGAGTCAATGAGGATGGAATGTGACACGGTGTCGAAAGCTGCGCTCAAATCCAGCAGGATGAGCGCCATGGTGTTTCCCTGATCGACACCGTGCCTAAGACTCTCTGTCACCCCCAGGAGGGCTGTCTCGGTTGAGTGCCTAGGCCGAAAGCCCGACTGAGAAGGATGGAGAAATCCAGTGTTTTCAACCAGTTTGGAGAGCTGAGAATTTATATGTCTCTCCAATATCTTTGAGAAAATTGGCAACAAGGATATAGGGCGAAAGTTAGCAGGATTTGAAGGATCTGCACCCTGTTTTTTTAATAACGGTACAACCATGGCGTGTTTCCAAGGTTGTGGGACATGGGCCTCGCTCAGAGAAGCGTTGAGTAATTTAATGATGGGGGGATGAGTGAGGGGGTCTAATTGTTTTAATATTTTGGCCGGGAGAGCGTCCTGTGGGGAGCCCGATCTCACACTATTTAAACAGGAGAGGAAAGAAATGGCGTCTAAGGGCTGCCAAGTAGTGACTACTGCATCAGTGTCATTGTTTTCCAATTTTTGGACTATGTCAAGGGCAGTGTACATAGTACCTGGAGGTGTAGTGAAATTTTCATAGATAAGATCAACTTTATCTATGAAATAATCCGCTAAGGACTGACACTGAGTGCCATCAAGTGCCGGGGGAGGAGGGATCGAGTTAGCACCAGTCAATTTTTTGACAACAGAGAATAGCACCTTTGGGCAGTTTTGTGCATCAGTCACAGTTTTCCTTGTGTAGTCTGCTTTAGCAGTTTTACAACTGTAGTGGTATTTTTTTAAGGCTTCTTTATATGTGGCTTTACGTGAAGGAGAATAGCCTTGTCTCCATTTACGCTCCAAGGTCTTACAATGTGAGCGGAGGCTTTTAAGTTGTTCCGAATACCATGGAGCAGGAGGGTGGTGTGAAAATGCGGGCTTTGATGTCATTGGAAGCGCTGTATTGACTGCAGTGGTTAGCCAGAGTTCAGTGGCGCAATTGAGAGCGGCAGTTGGTAGTTCAACACATGGAAGTGTTTTGATCAGTAGTTTATTGAGTTCTGGCAAGTTAATCTTCCCCCAGTTCCGAACTGGCCGCGTAGTTTCCACCTCAGGTCTTATTACTGTATCAGCCATGTCATAAGAGAAGGGGACAGCTAAGTGGTCGGACCAGGTGATTTGTAGGGCTTCACGAGAACAATCTAGGGACAGGTTAGATAGGATCGGGTCCAGTAAGTGACCGGCACAATGAGTGGGACCTGTGTTTAGAAGTTGAAGGTTAAAAGCTTCCAGAATAGGGAGAAGCTGATTCCTATTAGGGCACTCATGGTCGTCTAAATGTATGTTTAGGTCCCCTAAGATTGTGAAATTAGGCGCTTTAAGCAGTACTGGGGCTAGGAAGTCCGGTAACGATGTTATCCAAGGGCTCGCTGTCCCAGGGGGACGGTATACCAGTAGCCCTGACAGCGTAAATTGGGGGGTAATGGATAATTTAAAAAGGGCTGATTCACAATCTTTTTGAGTGGTGTCTACCAATTTACAAGTGTATACATTTTTGTAAATAATTGCAATTCCTCCACCCCTACCGGAAACTCTATCCTGACGAAGAATGGCGTAGTTAGAGGGAATGGCGTCTGCCACATCCGGGCCCGAGCAGTCTCTGAGCCACGTCTCGGTCAGGAATATAGCATCAGGTTGATTTTGATCTAGAAAATCGTGGATATTGTATCTGTGTTGTGGTAAGGATCGGCAATTTATGCTCCAAAATCTTAAAAGGGGGCGAGTGGAAGTTGTCCTAGAGCATACCTGTCTCTTTCGTCTGCCTTGATATTGGAGGGATCTGCATGTGGTAGGGGTTTTTAGTGAAAAGTTGCAGCGAGGACAGCTGAACTTGTGAGGCGGAAAAGGGTAGGTGGAGCAGTTATTATTGGGAGCACCACGTAGCGCAAATAACTCTTCGGAGGAGTATGTAAGAGTCATGATGGATATAGTGGCTTTACTCACCAATAAAGGGTATGCCAGAGCCCAGAGCCCAGCCTAGCGCGGACGAGCGCAGACGGGCAGGACTCTGGCTGGACTCCGGCGCGACTATGGCGCGCCCGCTGTGCGCGTTCGCTGTGCGAAGCAATGGGCGTCTGTTTTTATACTGTCCCTATCCAAAATGGCCGCCGCCGTGTGCTCGAGCGTGGCCCTCCTGAGTCAGCCCTGAATCGGCTGTACACCCAGGGAAGGAGGCAGGTGAGCGAAAGTGCAGCGCTCCCTCCAGAGAGTAAGCTCAGTATTTTAAATCGCCTGAGCGGTAAATAGATCGAGCAGCGCGAAATTCCGTGACTGCTTGCAGGGGGGGGTAGGACACAAAGGATAATCACAGTAACAAGTTAAAATCTGAATCAGAGCGTTTCTTAAAAGCTAGCAGCCCGGCTCAAGCCTCAGGCAATAGTGAAGGTAATCTCCTCGCGAAGCAAGTCCTTCTATTGTTTTTATACTGTCCCTATCCAAAATGGCCGCCGCCGTGTGCTCGAGCGTGGCCCTCCTGAGTCAGCCCTGAATCGGCTGTACACCCAGGGAAGGAGGCAGGTGAGCGAAAGTGCAGCGCTCCCTCCAGAGAGTAAGCTCAGTATTTTAAATCGCCTGAGCGGTAAATAGATCGAGCAGCGCGAAATTCCGTGACTGCTTGCAGGGGGGGGTAGGACACAAAGGATAATCACAGTAACAAGTTAAAATCTGAATCAGAGCGTTTCTTAAAAGCTAGCAGCCCGGCTCAAGCCTCAGGCAATAGTGAAGGTAATCTCCTCCTTATTTAGTTAGGTCACCATTACTTGCACAAATCTGCAAACCCTAGGAATGTTTTTATTACAATCAATGGGAACATTGTCCAACGCCGCCAAAGGGCAGCTCAAAAACATTTTATGAAGAGCTTCCATACTTCTCAGGTTTTAATGTCACAAATCCAGAAACGTTTTATTTCAGAATTGTGAATAATACAGGAATGAAAAACATGCTGACCAATACTAAACAAATTTATTCTGCGAACTTTTATGCTCAGCTGTCTACATTAGGTTTTAACTTTTGGAAAGACAACATTGAGACAAAAACTTTTTGGGGCACAAAATACTTGCAGGTGCAAGGTTTAGAAGCCTTATTCACAGCCTGCATTATCCCAGAACAAATTATGGGGTCGATTATGATTGCGGTAAATCCGCATCCTCCGGGCCGGTGAAAGCCACCGCCGGCCCGGAGGATGCGGATTCACCGCTGCGGACCCTGAAAACACCCCCGCCAGATCATGATGGCGGTGGGATCAGCGGGGGACGGCAGGTCCGTCCGCCTCTGATCCACGGGGTGTTGACTGCAATTTGGTGGCGGTGTCTGCAAGACACCGCCAACCAAATTACAATGTGTGTACAAACATGCTTTTCCGCGGCGGATTTTCTGCCGTGGAAAAGCATGTGGAGATTTGCTTCTGGGGGGCCCTTGTGGACCCCCAGGGTGTCGGGGCGTGGGGGGTGCACATGGGGGGTACCTATGGTACCCCCCTGCATTTGCATGCACAAAGCGGCAGGCACCGCGCGGTGCCTGCCGCTTTGTGCATGCAAATGCAAAGCATGCATATTTAACATTGCGGCGGGTGCTGCTTTAAGCAGCACCCGCCGCAATGTTAACTATATGGGATGGCGGTCACATCCTTATTCCGATGGAGGGAACGCCGCTGCCCCTGCGGACGGTCCCTCCACCTCGGGGGTGGCGGACGGACGCAAGTCCGTCCGCCATCCTAATCGATGTCAAAGTTTTTAAATGACACTGTACAACAAACATCTTGTCTTGGCTTAGCTAAGATAAAAGATTTAAACAAACCGTCCATACCTAAGCCCACGCCTGACAGTAATAACACTTCGGATGAGGAGGTAGATGTGAAACAGACTTTAAAACACAACAGAACCAATCCTGATTGGAAACAATGGTTAATCTGGCCCATAGACACGAACAACTGTCAAGATAGATTTATGAACAGATCACAAGGGTTCAAAATGAATAGGCCAGATCCAAGATACTCCCAGAGACAACATCCGGGGAATGTCACCACATACAGTGTAGGAAAACTATACCTTGATTGGCTGCAGAAATCCACACTTCCAGAAATTAAACAACACTTGACTTTATTTAAAGAAGGCGTTGACTTATGAGACTTCTTACTTGGGCCTCGTAAACAACGTCAAAAACGTTTCATCTACGCCGGTATATACTCAGCTTACAATGAAGCCTGGAAAATAACGCAAATGGAAACTGCAGAAAAAATACGAGAAATTGATCGTATTAATTTATAGAAAGCACTCTCTGTAGTAGACAATGGGTTAACGAACTCTGTACTCCAGAATTTATTCTTTGGACAGCATTGTATCATCTGCCATTGACATAATAGAACAGGATTTGCTAATGTTACAACATGGCCAGTCTCAGTTGCGTTCTTTATTACTACTGGGCTGGACGTTGCAAACTCTCCATTCAGGCTATGTGCCATGGCGTCTAATCAATACCACGTTATTGTTTACTGTCTTTTACCTTACAGATAAAAAAATCTCTCTGGCACAAAAAGGAGCAGACTATACGGTGCTGAGCATTGAAAAACTGGAACGATTACCATTAACTAACTGTTTCTGTGAAACCTGTCGTTGAATGGCTAATACATGGCACCATCACGATACCAGTGACGATTTTCCAGATTCAGTATTGTCTAGAGCGTATACCAGCAGGACTGTATGAAAGGTTGCGTAAAGCATACATTAAGTCAACCTGGAATTTACCATACACACACAAATGTTGGAGTGGGGGAAAAGAGGTATCTCTTAGTACAAAAAATTATAAAAATTCACCAAGCGGTACACTTTTATGTGAAGGTATTAATTTACATGGAGCCTGCAAAGGTTCTTTAAATAACCTTTCTTGCCACATGCACGGTACTACAGCGGCCGTGATAGACCCAATTTTCAGGCAGCTTTTCAATGGGAGCGAAGTTATGCTCAATGATCACAGCTGTTGTGACAAGTTGCCAGGAAAAGCCTATCTAGTTAGTGTGTCGGCCAGGGTTACTTGTTGTATGCAAGTATTGTATCCAAAAAGCAAGACAGACGGGGAGACGGCATTATGGCCTCCACTGAATATCTCTTCTATACGAATTGATACTTTAAGCAGAATGAAAGCCATTCTTTTACAAAAAACTGTGCCACTGACCTCGTCTAGAGAAACGTATGATCTGCAAGTTGCAAGGACTTCTGCAGAGATACATGCATTATTATCAACAAACTGTCCAGTACATTTCGCAGAAATGTTAGGTCAAATCTTAAACATGTCTGATACCAGTGACATCGAACATGTATTTAAGACGATCTTTTCAGGACTGTTAGCACCATTTGAAGCAGTCCTCGGCATTTTTCTAAATTTCGTGCACTCTGTATTCGGCGGTCTGCCTCTCATTTGGGACTCGTAGCAGGAATTCTATTTTTGTTTTTCCTACTCCGGTATGGCAAGTCCAGTCACCAACCATACCCAGACTACAATGGAACGGGCTCTCCTGGCCATGCGGTATCGTGACAGAATTACACAGATTCTTGGCTTGGCTCATTTAAGAGATCAGAATACCACTTGGTTCCTTTCATTCAGACCAATCTGGCAAGATTGCATCTTACCTGTTCTACAATGCCTGCTTTGCGGAGAAGAATGCATGTTAGACATCTGT
This sequence comes from Lissotriton helveticus, assembly GCF_964261635.1. NCBI lineage: Eukaryota > Metazoa > Chordata > Amphibia > Caudata > Salamandridae > Lissotriton > Lissotriton helveticus. The sequence goes on along the minus strand of NC_136059.1, from coordinate 776,788,777 downwards.
CTTACACTTCCATCAGCACTGCCAACGGATGTTGACACTTTGCTGGGTCCTGTAATGACTCATACATCATGTTGCCCCCAACGGCTGCCAATCCTGATGACGGCATTCATTGAGATCTCACCAGCGATTCCAGCTATTGGTGACGTACGTGGAACAACAGACACACAGGTACCACCTACATCGAACATTGCTAATGCGAATGACGCTGATGGTGATGCTTCACATCTATGCACATTTGATCTGCTTGATGAAGTAGTTCCACTTTCACCAACTGTGGTAGACGGTTTCTTTGCCAGGTTAGATGATTTGATCTTTTCTCCCGACACCAAGAATAACTTTTGAAAGTGCACACAGCGTTCCATGAACTCTGAAATTCGGCTTTTGGTTTTTCAAAACAAACCCTGTAACTTAGGAACTCTAGGTTTCTACAATCTACATTTGAAAATGTTTCTCTCCATCCCAGAATAAAACTTTTTTCACTTGGCACAAAGTAATTGCTTAAAGGAGAACTATTCTTAGATAAAAAGAAATTCATTTGATACTTCCTATAGACAATATTTGGCATTTTACATATTATGCTGTGGAATGGTCTCGACTTTTTTCTTCTGTGAATTTAGAATCATTTCATAAATGTCATTTCATAATTGTTTAGATAGCGTTCTTTAATGACAGCTATTGCTTATAAAATACGTACAAGACAAATACTCATGTATGTGTATAAACCATGTTTTGATGCATTTCATGTATTTTGGGTGGGTTTATGAACACATGCTCTAGTTATGTTTTATGCTTATAGATTTAGTAATATTAGACATAACACGTGGAGTGGGTGTTGTATAGCATTTTAGGACCCTAGTGTAATTTTTCCGATTCATGCTCTTATATAGGTATAAAATATTGTATCTGTATATAGGCATAGAAATCATAACCATATTAAGACATAGCTCAAGTAGACCTAATACGGCTTGGCTACTTCCTCTAGTTCCGAAAATCTACAATGATTTCTTGGAAAAACCCGCCTTCAGCAGTCAGGGACTTCCCCCTGAATGAATATTAATTTATCCAAGAACTCATGGAGTTTTCAGAGAATTAAGTCTCTAATGACGTTATTATGTCCAATCTTATGTCAAATTCGGCATCTTCAAGGTATAAATATGCCCACACTTGTCCAAACAAACACAGTTTGGTTTGGAGCAGTTTGACTATCTACTTGCCCGACGCGCCCTGCTGCAGCAAGTGCCGAAGGAAGCCGACCCTCCAGCTGACGCACTGAGAGACGCTGTACTTTCTCCAGCCGAGAAATCCAGCTCTGGTATTTCCAGGCTACCCTTGCGGGTTGCTGGGAAATTGAGTCCTGAGAGAGGGATACCAGACCTCCTACATTCTAAAACTAAGGTACGGAGCTGATTAGACCCTAAGAGAAATCTTGGATTAAATTCTTGGCAAAGAAATACTAAAACTAGGCTTCACCTTACTTACTTCTTCCCTTGTACTAGACCTAGGTTAGGTACACCGGGGCAGGCGTATTTTAGAAGCACCAGTTGAGTAGAAGACTGTTCAATAAATATATTTTATTGAAAACGCCTGTCTCTCTATTTCTCTGCACCTCTGGTGAAACGAAGCATGAACGATTGACTGAGTGAAATAACTATCTATTGTTTCCGCGACTCTAGAGATATATTTCTTATTCTTGGGAAACAAAGTTGTCATGTTTCAAGCGGTTGTCAGAAACAAATCCCTTCTTGTTCATTCGAGAAAGTTTCTAGTGACCTCTGAGCTAGCTGGCACACACATAATTAAGTCAAGTATATTCAGTAGAGACCTAGTCGACTTCAGTCCTACTTCTAAACTACAGGATACACTATTCCAATGCGCAGAGCCTATTGGGAATATAGGAATTACACTACAAAGGGGAGACAGACACATGATAATTTGAGGAGGGTGATCCACCTGGTTGAAAAGGCCACCAGAAAGCACATACCAGCAGTCCTATGGCGTTAGATGCAGATAAGGCTTTTGACGGAGTGGATTGTCTTTCCTTTTTCACACTCTCTGCTAATTCGGAATGTGCGAACAAACTATTAACATGATCCAGACCAACAATGCACATTTGGGGGGGGCTCAGAACTCTTTAAATTAGAACGCGGAACTCAACAAGGGGGCCCCCTCTCACTAAATCTTATTTGCTCACAGTGTTGAGCCCTTTACAGTGAAAGTGAGAGTGTCGAAAGAGATTCCAGGCCTCCTATTTGGGTTTGTTAACCGCATAATGTCACTTTTCAGAGATGATGTGCTGCTTTTTTCTATCTTCACCTGTGACCTCTCTAGTGACATTACAACAAGTATTGGTCCTCTTTGAGAAAGTACCGGGACACTAAATTAATCTTCACAAATCCTTCTTGTTGAACTTGACTCTACCTCTTTCAGAGATAGAGAAGCTGACACGTAATACCCCCTTCCATTGGGCCAAAAAATAACTTTAGTATCTGGGAATCAAAATCACTCTTGAATTATCTGACCTAAATAAAGTCAAGTTTCCCCTACTTATACATCAACTTAAGGCAGATCTCTATATTTATCATGGATAGGCTGTATCCAAGCAATGAAAATGACTGTCCTGACACATTTTCTATATCTGTTTCAGAACCTTGCAATCAAGGTGGATTGTGAACTTTTTATGACTATCCGCTTCTGGTGAACTTTGTTTTGAAAAATCATTGAGCCTGACTACCCTATAAAGTACGATGATTGCCAGGGGTGATGGGAGGGGGGATTTGGCTCTTCCGGACTTCTCTTCTTACTATAAAACTGCACAGCTAAGAGTGATCTCTGAATGGTCCCTGAGGGAATTGGATACGCATTGGCTTCATATGGACTTGGCTGTAATGGGCAGAAATATTTGGGATTTACTGTGGCAACCCAAAGCTGACCTTCCCCCTACTGCATAAATCAGCATGCCTACAGCAACAACCCTGAAAGTCTATAAGGCTGTGGATTGTGCCACATCTTGGACTATATTCCCCTCCCCATTCACTCCCATTCACTTTAATCCAGTAATTCCCCCGGCGCTGAAGCCTGGCCCTTTTGATCATTGGAGGGAGGGTGGATGCCTTACTCTTTCGTACCTATTTCATAGGTGGAATGTTCTGACTGTTGAACACTGCCAATGAAATGTTGGCCTCCCCAACACTGAGAGGTATCACTATGCGCAATTGAAGCATTGGGTTCTCCACCCAGACATGAGGGATGGTGCCACTAGGGATCTCTCTCCAATCCAAACCTTTATAATGCATGTAAAGGGGGTCAAATGAGCCATCTCATTTTCTTTAATATCTTTTAAGTAATATATCCCATCTCCAATGATCAGACCAAGAGAAAGGGACTTTTGGCCATTATAGTTGAAGATGAGATCCCTCAGTATCAATGGAGGAAATTATGGCGTGACATACCCAGCTTTAATAACTTGAAGGGAATGAGAGGTGCTCACTACAAATTGCTGTATGACTGGTACCTCTATCCCATGAAACAAACATGTTTTTTTCGCAGAACACAACCAACCTTTGTTGGGGACTATGTGGGTTGCTCTGGGACTTTTGCCATATCTGGTGGTACTGCCCTATAATTCTCCTGTTTTGGTCAGATATTTTAGCACAAATTAAAGATATATTTGGATATCCAGTTCCCTCCATTGTTCGCCCTGTTAGGGTTAAGAGACACTTCCCTCAGGTGCCAAACCTCAAATGGCCAATCCACCTTATGGCTCTGCTTGGGGGAGGCCAAGATAGCCCTGGCAGCCTCGTAAAAAAAAATATTCCGCCTACCATTACGCAATGGAACATCCGACTGTGTCAGGCCTTGACTATGGAAAGGCAGGCTGATATCCTAATGAACAACTTTAAAAATGTTGAATGTGTCTGGGGTCTCCTAGTAAACGTTTTGCCTATTGTCCTCCCACTTACAGCCTTCCCCACACGAACACAAGTGCTTTACCTTGTCCAAATATAATTCCACAGAGCTTCTCTGCCAGGCCTATTCAGACTGGAGACTTTCGGCTGAGGTCTCCCCAGGACTGGTTATTCCCCACTCACCTCTTTATTCACAACTCGTATGGTCCCACTCACGCCTTATTGTTTACCGGAGTTTTTGAGGGGAAGGAGGTTTCCAGTTGGGCACTGAACAAGATGCTTTGAGTACGATTACTCGCAGTCAATGTTAACACTGGACTACTTGTATGCAACAGTAGTTGTCTGTACACATTGGAAACTGTTTGTTTTAATAGCATCCGCCTGTATGTTACCGGTGATGCTGTTGCTTATCGATGCTGCGGTATGGGGCTATGCCCTGTTAAAACTCAATAAAGAAAATCTCTCTATATGCTTTTATACATTCCTAGCTACATCGTTTTTTTTAAATATGACTTGTATTTAACTGATTCAAATATATGTTTGCAACAAATGTCTAACTGCTTGTTGGTGTGTTTAATTTTGCGCTAGCGATGGCACTTTTGTGCTTATACACATCCTATTTATTTCATATTAAAGAGCAGCACACGAAGGGTGCTGGTCTGACCATGTATGAAGTCTCCCTTGCCATGCATTATAAATATATTTCAAGTCACCTCAGAGTTCCATTGCCTTATAAAGGAACTAGGCATTTGTCCGAATTCCTCTTTAGTGATTGGAACATCCTTATAATGTATGAAAGGGGGTACTTTATCTTGTAGATGGGTTTTGGTGACATTTATAACCCATGAAGCTGAGCCTTATGATGGCAAAATAAGACCATATTACATATGTTAGTTGTTATGTATTCATTATGTTACATTACCCATTAATTGGTTTTAGTAGTCTTTGGACAGATTTGAGCATTTCAGTGTCACCTGTTTAGTATTCATTATTTGTCTGAGACTTTCAATATGTCAGTGAATGTTTTTTTTAAAGTGGGGATTTTAGGGGGATAATGAGCTAATATTTAAAAACGGTTTTATGCAACAGTGTGTATTATTAAAAGTCAACTTGTCAATGTAAAGCATATTATAGGGAATTCAAAAACGTGCATTCTAAAATGTATTTTTCTTTTGTACTACAATAACACTACAGCGAGATTTAACAAGACATACAAAAAGAAAGGAAAACAAAGGGCAATGTGGGATGGTGTAACGTTTTGCCGATAGGGTTCTGCATTTACAATGCTTATTTTCACACACTGGGGAGGATTGATTAGTAGATGCTTGCATCAATAATTGGACTGCAAGGTTGAGGTTGTGAAGTGCAGATTAATACTTTGAGAGCAGCACTATATCAAGTAAATAAGCTAGTGCCCTTACACCCCGCAAACGTCCATGGGTTTCTTTTATAGTCCCTAAGGTTCTGCAGTCTACTTCCTCCTGTTTTTTTTTTTAATTCATTGATCCTTTTTTCTGTGGCATCAACCATCCCATTTATACTCTTTCATTTCCCTCTCCATTCCCTTCTCTTTGCTTTAATTTGTATTTTCCCTATGTTAACCTAGCCTTTCACCCATCATTCAAACGTTTATAGCATTGAATTATTTGACTCTTTCGTTTAAAAAAAATGTAGAATACCTTTCAAAGTGATGCTTTGTCTTTTTAGGTACTTTATAAATAAACAAGTGCCTTTTCTTTTTTTTAGCCTGCCGAGGCACATACCGAAGAGGTGTGCCAGGAGGAACATCGTAAGGAGGAGGATGGGCAAGTGGCTATTCGGGCGAGCAGGTAGTGAAGTTCCTTACTCAATGACAACTCATACATTTGTTGTGTTGTGTTAAGGTATTTGTTTCTTTCTTTTCTCATTCCTAAGGGCGCCCCATCTCATTAGTTAGTAATAGCAATATATGTGTACTGCCCTATCCTCTGCACCTAGTTGCTAATGACCACTAAAGAGGAATACTATTGACAACAATCCGTGAAGTATAAGAGATGTGTTTATATTATGCATACATGCAAAAGTGCTGCCCAACTCCAAACCCAACCACTCACTCCTTCCAGTTCTTTCCTGAAATGAAAGATATTGTCTGCCATCTGCCTCAAGATTTGCTGTTGTTGATGTTAATGATGCAGAGATTTATTTATCCAAAAGGAATAACTGCTTTTGGCCCTAACAGGTCCAAACACAGAAGACGTTACATGAAAAACAAGGTTTTTATTATCCGGAATGTAGCAATGCAAACCCGTAAAAGGATTCTTCATCTGTAACATGAAACAAAAAGACAAAAACAGGATGAGTGGAAAATCCAAGACAAAGACCAGCATAAAACAACCCATGTGTAAGAGTTATTTACAAAAGTAAGCATAACAGACATTCAAGTCTCAGGAGGAGATTAGCTTTGGTAGATAGTTTAGGTAGATTGAGATTTATTAGCCTACGATTGTTATGTTTATTCTCTGCACTATGATGGTCCTTTTCTGGCCTAGATAAGGAGGATTGTGTAGTTAAATTGCCAATGTTTCGTAATCTCATGCTTTAACAGTTGAGGTTTGCTTACACCACATCCACCTTGCCACGCATGAAATCTGTTGATGGCGAAAATAAATAATACCACAATAAATCTCACAACTTGGGGGAGAAGACTAGGATACTGATGATTGGATGGGAAGAGGAATTAAGGAAAAGTTAGAACAAAGACAAACACAGTATTCAGCAAGTTCATGACTGTAGCTATCTGTCATGGAAGGAAGATAACAGTAAATTAAATAACTCAAACAATCCAGCTGAGCTACAGCACACATCTTGACCTTCGTTGGTGGAAGCTGCCAGAGCCCTCAGAGCGGAAGCTGCCAGAGCCCTCAGAGCCGCGGCTGGAATTGCTGGAATCGCTGGAAGCTGCCCCTTTTTTCCCCTGTTTCTGCACGCCGAAGTCAAGAGTCAGTTTCCCCGAGCTGCAGGAGCCGCCAAACATTTCTTACGCGGTTGAAGCCGCGAGCCATTTCCCAAAGCGGCAGGCGCCGCCAAACACTTTTCTACGTGGCTGAAGCCACGACTCAGTTTCCCAAAGTGGCAGGCGCCACCAAAACATTTCCGTGCGCAGCTGAAGCCGCGACTCAGTTTCCCGAAAGTGGAAGGAGTCACCAAGCATCCCCTTACGCGGCCGAAGCTGCGAGTCAGTTTCCGAAGCGGCAGGAGCCGCCAAAACTTACGCGGAAAGTGAGACTGGGAAAAAGGGCCAATAGATCAGCTAGTGAGTTGTTCCAGTCCGTGTCCGTGTCTTGCTGTTCGTTTAGCCATTCGGGAGACGAGACCAGAGGAGTCAGGCTGCAGGCTGCCTGCTGGCGTGAGCGCTGAGCTTAGCGCTGAGAGAACAACGCCGCCTTAAGCCGCCAGCCGCAAGTCTGTGTCCCGGACACTGGAGACTACCACCGCCCGGAGCCGGGAAGCAGGAAGAGCATTACCGCGTGGCCGCTAGCCGGGACTACTCGGACCAACCCGGTGAATTGGAGAGCCGGGGGTCAGCAGGGCACTGTGCATACGGCTCACACGGTGCCTGAGTCTGAGTCTGAGTCCTGAGTCCTGTACATCGAACCTGTGCCCGAGTTCGAGCCCCGAGCCCGGAACACCTGCCCCCGCTCCGAGCCCCTGAGTGATCTTCGAGAGAGGCTGCTGAAAGGTGTCTCGGCACACGACCCCCCGGCCCCCACAGGTGGGACACCACGTATTAAACTTAACCCACGGCACCTACAGAACCTGGTGCAGAACCTGGCACGCTGGACTTCTGCCACTGTGAGAGGGGGGCTTGTGAGAGGACACGTCCGAGGAGCAAGCGGAGGAGGAGCGATCAAGGAGCAAGGAGACGGACGTCCGCAGCTTTGACTCCCCTACACCACAACATCTTGAGACACACTCTCCGCCAGTGGTGAGCGGTGGGTGTGCTGCCCCCTGAGCCTTGTTCCTCACGCTTTTCTTGCGCTTTCCTTGCCCTACTGCCCTTTGCCAGGCACCAGGCACTAGCCACTAGACCCTGCAGTCGAGGGGAAGTGCCACTGTGGGGAAGCACGATCCAAACAGACCCAGTGTGGACCCAGTCAGCGTGGACCCAGCGACACTGTCGAGAGGGATAAGCAGAGCAAGCAGAAGGACTGAGGACTGAGGACTGGGAGGTAGGGTGAGACAGTCATCAGGCTGACCCTGTCCGCCTCTGCTGGTGTCGGTCTTGCGGGCCCCAGCGGTCCAAGCGTCCCCAGTGCTCTCACTTACCCAAGTTATGGCTCTGCAAGTCAAAATTAACAACTAGAAACTAGCTATTAGCCACCAGCTACCTACCCACCCAGCTAAACAGCCAAACCGCTCCTGGGCCAGTATGAGGTCCGTAAAAGTGAGAAGGTCCATTACAAAACCAGTAATAAAACAAAAAAAGGGGGCTACAAGAGACGTGGGAGCCACCCTATCACCCACAGATAAAGACCCCTGTAAAATAAGTACCAATAAGGGAAAGGACAACTCGATTGACACCAACTCTGTCAATGAAATCGGCGACGTGACGGCCTGCCCCTGGCTCACGGGCACAGAGGCCACCCAAGACAATAACTTAGAAATCGCAACGGATAGCAACGTAACAAAACCAAGTAAGCCATCAAAATGAGCGAAAAGAGAAATAACCGAAGATCTCATAACCATTGATGGAGAACCAGCTAGGAACACTTCATACTCCTACCACCAAAAATCTACACAAAATTTACGTTTCTAAAGCATCCAGGGGCTGTATTTCTCACATACAATGGAAACCTAGAAGGTCTACCAACTCCATAGGAGCCTGGGAAGATAGAATATCCACCGTTACACGATCAAAAAATACTGGAAACAGAAAAATCGCCAAAAATCACAGTAGTGGATATACACATCGCTAATAAACTTACGACACCAACTGAGAGCAGTATAAACAACGAAGAAGGTGGAACACTACACTCATCAGTAGACATGCCAGTGGAACTCAACATTCAACCAGACACCGAATTGACTAACCCTCAAGGCATACAGACGCAGCTCAGTAGGACAAAAATAGAAAAATCCCCGGACAAGGTCACAACACTCAACGGGCCAAGCACAGACAGAGAATTAGATGCCTTCACAACTCAAGAACAACACCCCCCACAACACTGGGGAGACCATCAAACAGCTCCGCCGTGGCAAAAACCTCAGAGTGCGCGGGACGCAAGGACACCAACAACACGACAAAACAGCATCCCTTCACCGACGCTGAAGAGCGTGCAGGACGGCCCCCAAATGGCCCGAGACGAGCAGTGTGACACGGGCCGCCCTAACACACCAAAAAATCGGAAATGGGAGATTCCACACATTACAGACGGCGACATGTCTTTCCTTGCAACACAGGAGTGGCAAGATCTAGTGGCGGCTTACAATCTAAAACCCACTACAACCCCAAGTACCAGGAGACCAGAGAGCGAGAGCAAAAGCTCGTTCATCACCTTCTGGGCAAATCTACTAAACATAACACAATTATCAGCAGCAGCCCTACAATATCAATCAGAGAAACTAGACATGCAGCTAACAGTACTACAAACACTAGCTGAATTCACCTCCGGGATTGAGAAGAAACTAGGCGACTTAAACGGCCTAATAAAAAGGGGTAAGGAAGCAGCAGAACTCTCTGCTATAGCTAGAATAGAATGTGACTGTTCCCCAATAATCAACAAACTATCAACACTACCAACCATGCTAGAGAACCTTCTGGTCAGTCTGAAGTCAACCGCATCTGCAGACTTGATAGATACAGCCAAGGAGGGAACCGTTGCAAGGGTCGCCCAACCCCAGGGACACACAAAAAAAGCAGAAAACAGGTTGTTTCGAAACGAGAAGTTCTGTTCCCCTATTGTTAGTCAATCGCCAAAAAACGCACTCCCAGATCTCTCAACCCCTGAAATAGCCATCATAGAGGTGCCCACAAACTCACGAACGGAAACAAAAAAGGAAGGGCAGAAACAGGAAAATAACAGCCATTCCTCATGACCAGGAGGGGCGGACAGTGGATCCCCATGGGAAACATCCTTTACAACGCAACTTTTACCACGCAGTGCCTTTACGACGCAACTTTTCCAATGCAAACCATTTCAACGCATTGCGCTGGGGGGCGCTCTAGGATAGGGAATACGTTTAATTTACTGTCCAACAACGTCCCTAGTGTCCACGGGGACTGGAGTTGGAATAGTAAATTAAACTATTCACTATCCAGCACCCCAAAGCGCTATGCGTTGTAAAGGTATGTGATGTAAAAACCACGTTGTAAAGGCATGCAATGTAAAAGCATGCGTTGTAATGTCATACATCCATCCCCATGGCCAAGTGGTACAAGAAGTGACGGCAGGACTTTTAAATCAGGCTGAGCAGTCCCCGCCCCTGGGCAAAAAAACGTCCACTACAGCGACCCCATCAAACTTAAAATCCAGAGAGTAACGGACCCATTAGAGACCGCAATAGAATATCCTGGGCATGAGGACGTCACAAAAGCAAAATGCTCACACCAACAGGAAAAACTCAAAACAGAGTCTGACTCACATAGCACAACAAGGAGCTTCTCTGACAACTGGCCAAGGGCCACGCTACAAAATATGAAACAGTCGGCCCCAGTGCAGGTCTCAGAACAAACTCAAACAAGGGCAACTTTAGCCAAAACCGACAGCACCAATGACCAACCCCTCACCGGGGCAAACCATCTTGAACAAACCATAGCTGGAGCATCGAGAGATTTTTCAACAAATAAGACAGACACACTAATATTCGCCCCAGCGTACAAATCTAGGGGCAGAATGGACATCCTGAACAGAGGAAACATAATTAAACTAATTTCATCTATCAAGGATCTGGAAGGCATCACCACAACAGACTGACTTGAAATTGAATTCCTACCTGTACTCGACCAGTCAAAACCAGAAATGACAAAGACAACATGGGCGTCAACTGACCTGGTTGACCGGATTTTAGGAGAACTTAACAAACTCTCTCAATGGGGAATAAGGCTGGAACCAGGTAGAAGGCCAGCCTATCCAACACCATTCCTAAAGGAGAGTGAGAAAGAACACCCGCCCAAAGTCACATCTATTTTAAAAGGAGCCCTTGGCCAGTCACCAGGCCGCCAAGGGAGGTCCTTATACACCAAAACGGTAATAACGAAATACATAGCTCCTAACCCGGACATAATACAGCGAATAATAACAAACAGAGGCGGGCAATGACAAGGATCCCCTGCGCAGCCCTTAACATACACAACATTGAACAACTTCAGAGTATGTATTTGGAATATCAATGGCTTGGCTGACAAACTGGATGATCAAGAAACACTAAAATATTTAAGATCATTTGACTTGATATTACTTCAAGAAACCTGGGTAGAAGCTGAGATAGCCCTCGAAGGCTATATGACGCAATTTGTCCCAGCCACCAGGACATCATCTTTTGGCCACAGCTCAGGTGGATTAATGATCTTTGCCTCAATCCCCACAGTAGGAACAATGAAGGAAATAAAGATTAAAACTACTGCTCCTAACGTCATACAGGCGACTGAGATAACAATTAACACCAGAAAGCCGGACCATCGCCTGGTAATAGTTAACTCTTACATACATCCGAAGCACAGACGGAAAGGCGCAAGAGAGCTGGTCAAAGAGACAGCAAGAATTATAGATGAGTGGGAAGCTGATAACTTAATCTTGGCAGGAGACTTTAACCTCTTTCTTTTTGGAACCGCCACGGACGATGACTTGGTACACGATCTTAACAGAGCCTGGGGAATACCAACTCAGACTCAACCATCTTCATCTAAACAAACCACTTGCTCTAATCAACTGTTAAAAGGGCTAGAGCAATTAAATCTAAGGGCGCTAAATGGCCGGTACAAAGAAGACACCCCTCCAGCATCAACCTACCACTCGGCAGCAACTTCCTCCTATCTAGACTATGCATTTGCAACTCTCCCTCTATTTGACATTATTAAATCATTTAAGCTGGGTGTTAGTGACCAAAGTGACCATCTGCCACAAGAAATCATTCTAAGGACAACCAGAGAAAACCCAACAGAAGTTAGGGCATGCGCCAAATCTGAATATACATTAGACTTTAAGCGCATAAGATACAAACAACATAACATTGGAGAACTGTCTTCAAACGCAAAGGAGCTTATTCATCAGTGCAATTTGGCTAAAAATCCAATAGAGGCCTGGGAGAGGTATACAAAGAATTAAACGGAACATAAAGCAAATTCTGAACCAACTCCGCACACAGCCTGGAAAAGGGCCTTTGCAAGATGCTCTTCGCGCCCTAAAAACAAGCCTAAGAAAGGCAACTTGGGAAATCAAAAGACAGGCGAACTACGAGCTCTGGGCAAAAATAAAGTACGATTCGAAACAAAAAAACAGTGCTAAATTTTGGCAAACAATTCACAGCTTGCAGCGGCCGGCTCATCAAGGAATAAACTCCTACATATAAGAGGCAGCTTGGGCCGACTTCCTGCACAATCATTTCAATCAAACCGACGATGGTAACTCCACAACCTCGACAAAGCAAGAAACAGACAACAATCAGAAGAATAACGAAATAGGAAAGACTGAAAGAGGGTCCAGAAACCCCAAGGATAGCACAACGGGAAAATACAACAAAAAGAAAACTGATGAGGTAAAGAACAACAGCACAATAATAAGTACCACAGAGAACAAAATCAACTTAACAGCGGATCGGATAAAAACTCAAATAAAAAAGGGGAAAATGGAAGGAGCTCCAGGCCCAAACGGAATACCACCGATAATATGTAAACACAACATCCAATTCTGGAGCAACACACTACTACCACTCTTTACGGGCATACAAGAATTAGAAACCTGCCCCGAATCCTGGCAAGGATCGACAATAAGCCCAATTTACAAGCAAGGAGATAGGAGTGATCCTTGCAATTATCGGTTGATCGCTCTACTCGACATAGAAGCAAAGTATTATGCGGGCATCTTATTGGACGAATTGACATCTTGGGCAGCGTAAAAACATATAATCCCGGCAAATCAAACAGGGTTCTGCAGAGGACAAGGAACTACTACCAATGTCATGGCATTAACTCTGCTGACAGACACGGTCAAAGTAGGAAAGAACTCCCTGTTTTTATGTTTTATTGACTACAGCTCAGCCTTCTACCATGTGGACTGGGGCAAACTATGGCGAAAGCTTGACAAATGGGGGATACCGCAACCCCTCCTGAAGCAATTAATCTTACTCCACACTAACACATGGGTTAAGATTAAGCTGGGAGATGGGACGCACCTCTCCAGGAGAATAAACATCTCTAAAGGACTAAAACAAGGGTGCGCCCTAGCCCCTACTTTGTTTAATCTTTTCCTGGCAGACCTACCAGGGGAACTGGACAACATCAAATCGCACGCCCCACGGTTGGGGGACACCACGCTGTCCAACCTCCTTTACGCTGACGACCTGGTTCTAATTAGTCGAACTCCAATTGGCCTTCAGCAACTTCTAAACACTACCAGCACATTTTCACAGCGTGACGGATTAAAAATCAACCTAAAGAAAACAAAAACCATGGCTGGGAATTATAAGAAAGCCAGGAAAAATTCCTGGTATCTGGACGGACACAAATTGGACCATGTAGCATGCTACAAATATCTGGGGGTCCTGGTAGACAGCAGAGGCTCGTCTAAACCGCAATTAGAGACGTTGCATCGAAAAGGCACCATGAGGAGCTTTGCGATGATCCCCTTGAAGAAACTACTGCCAGATTACACGCTTGACCCGCTTCTACAAGTATTGAGAGCTCACCTTCAACCGATGCTAACATATGGGAGCGAATCAACTCTCGGAAAAGATGCTCTTACCCTCGATAGAGTGATCAGCAAAACCTTCAGAACCATCTTTCGGCTACCCAGTTATGTATCCCCTGCCCAAATCCGTCTGGAGTTCGGGATTCAAAAACAGACAGTGGAAAGAAGGGGCAGCTTCTTAAAATGCTGGCATAAGATCAGAAACGCAGAGCAAAGCACCCTAAACGCCCACCTTTGGACTGAGCTGCAGCGACGAGAATCTTCATACGCAAGGAAGTATCTGATGGAATCGTTAGAAGTACCTCAGTAGATCACAAAAGCTTCAAAAAGCTAGTAACAAAGGTTACAAAAATAACATCGCTATTAGAGGACAAGGAAACTCTAGCAAAAAGGGCACATGGATGGACAGTCTTAAACAGGGCCGGACTGGGAACTGAAAGCAGCCCTGGCAAATTTTTCCAGACCAGCCTTCGTCCGGCCCGTAGCGAGCGAGCGCAGCGTGCAAGTCCGACCGCTACTAGCGGGGTTTGGGGGGGTTCTCCCCCCCAAGAAAATTTTGGAAAAAGACAGACCAAAATGGTGAATTTTACAGCACATTTTTCATTACATATTCAATTGTATCAACTTTCAAAGCACAGTAAATAGTAGATGATTACCTTAAAGAGCACCAGGTTACCCACCAAGTCATATGTACCCATAGATTTTCTTTCAGAGAGCACCACAAATAGACACAGGTATTGAATCAGAGAGAACAAAGTAAAAGTGAGACCAGCCCCCCCCCTATGGTGTGTAGCGAGCAAGCGCAGTGAGCAACCACTACTAGGGGGAGTTTAGGGGGTTCTGCCATAAGGGTGCACTCACTGAATAGTTCTTGAAAAGGTAAGTGTCTGAATTTCTCAGTTCATTGTGGAAAAAAGGTCCATAATAATAATAATGAAAAAAAAAGTAACAGAAGATTAGTTAGGTTTCCCCTGAGTGAGGCAATGTACGTTTTGCCAAATAGTTTTGCTATGTATGTATTCTCTAATGAGTTTTGGAAAAGGCCAGAGTGATGCTTTAGCCGAAATATAGCGAAGGCTCTCTGCCTCCCCCTGCCCCCTAATCACCACATGCCCTCGAGGTCCTCCTGGATTCCAGGTTTATGCATGTAGCATGTTTTGACCTCTGAGGGGTGGTGATGGCTCATGGCTGGCTAAGTTACATGGAGGATCGGGGTCCGGGATAGCCGCTCCCCGAGTCATCAATCTGAGCCTTCCTGGCCTAGAGCGTGAGGCCTGCCACCACCTCGCTCCGCCCCTGCTCACAAAAAATAAACACTATGCTGCGGTACCGGGCCGGGGCCTAGCCCTGCTGCCCCTTGCCCCTTTAGGACCCTTTTGCTTTTAATTCATTTCTCTGGCCCGGTCGCAACTTCCCCATACAGTGCCGCCCAGCACCCACCACCCAGTGGTCAAAGTGGGGGAAAAAAAGTAGGGGAGCTGTGGACGGACAATCAGAGGGTGGAAATAACCCGTGCGATTGGGTCAGTGGGCGGAGTCAGAGGTGTGGCAGAAAGAGCCAAATATCCCAATATTTAGTATTTGTTTCCCATTTCCCTAACCGCTTACAGCTTATTACGTTTTTTAATTTAACCAATGGATACACATGATTATTTAAGGTTTAATATTAGTTATTGACATTAACATACATTCACAAAGTGGGATACGTTTCCAATCATAGAATGTCCCAAATATCCTTAAAAGTGGAATTGCAAGCCTTTTGTCTCCCAGCCATGGAGTTTCTGTCATCAGAACTTCTCCTTTTTTTTCCACAAGAGCAGTTCAAACATGAATGGCAAAATATCCTAGTTTGCAAATGTTTTCCACATAATTATGGCTCTGTCATATTTGCCACATAATACATCATCAGCTGCATAATCAGACGGTTTTAACTAATAAATTGTTTATACCTCAAACGTATCAAAAGTTACTAAGAAATGTGACTTGTGCTGCTGTGAAGTGGAGGGCCCCATGAAAAGGATAACTGGTCACCGTTCTCACTGCTGCAGTTGTATGTTCCATTGGTACTAATAAGTAAAAATCTTTGCAGAGGCTGTTAGCATGTGTAAAAATGTCAAACTAATAAAGTATCAGAATATTTACAGCACCACTTATACCCATGTAGGGTGTCAGAGCGCTTTACATCACACATATTACACAGAGACAATCAATCATACGTGCATAAATCACTGTATAGGAAATGTTACATAAGAAAAAGGACTACAAGGTGTAGGAGTCACATGACAACCATACTGGTAAACAGCATAGCTTGATAGTGATTGGTCTGGAGAAACTCAAACTCAGAATTTAAAACGTAATATCATGGTTGGAGGTTCTCCTGAATAATCAGAATTGATTTCTACCCAAATGAACCCTTTTTTGTAACATTAGTATAATCAAACACTGGGGAAAACAACATAACAATCTAATTTATACCTTGCAGTTTGCATGCAGCTCTTACATGACAGTTAATTGCTCGCTGTTCTATGTTAGGATTTTAACTTATTAACTGCAAGTAACAATAGGGCCTCTCTGGCAAAAGAGGGAACCCACTGACCCATTTCCATTATGAAAAAACAACAATTGATGAACAGAATGCAGAATAATGTCATGCATTCACCCATGTACAGAAATCTGGGCCTAAATCAATTTTGTTTGCTCACAATGCCATTCCAGTTTGAACCCAACCATATGCAAATCAGTCTTGACCCTGTGCCCTGTGTCCAGCCCGAACTGTCAGGCCAGGTCCTCCCTGAACTGGAAACAAGCATCCTAGGACCAGTTTCATTTGTTGCAGTTACACTATTTACATTATGTGCACTTTGTGATCTGTATGGTACATGTTCTTAGCAGCAGGCACATTAACCCTCTTTCCATGAGTCAAAACATCCACTAGACTAAACACCTTCTGTCTCCACTAAGAACATGAATCACTGGAGTTATCATGACATTTTTATTGTTGCCGAAAATTGTTGGAGGCTAGGAAGGAGGCAGCAAGTGCTTTTAAAACCATGTTATACTTGCAAACACAACGCCCCACTTGAAGTCAGTGCCAGCCGCGGTCCGTGCATGTAAGAGCGGTGGGTGGTGGGGCCGGGTAAAGAGGGATTTTAAGGGACAATGCAGAGGGAAAATTAATTATTTATTTCATTTTCCCTCTGCATCATCCCTCGAAATCCCCCCTTACTTGGCCCCTCCACCCTGTGGTGTTGGGTTCAATCAGGCCTACATACTCTGCTAAACTCTCGAACACCTTAGTATAGAAGTTGGCACGGACACTGGAAAATGCAAAAGACAAGTTTATTAAGACCCCATGGGGTGGTGGTACATTCCTACAGCACCCTTCGGCAATGCAAGAAGTAGCACACCGAACATTGGTGCGTGACCTCTTTTATACAGTTTAATAGCAATAAAAAGGTAGGCGTTTACAAGTTTACACATTTTAGGTACATATAAGGTCATTTTTGGAACACAGCCAACATGTGGGAGGAGTCCAGTAGTACTGGTCAGTTTGGGATAACATTCCTAAAGGATGACCAATTGATGTATAATGCGCATGTGCGCTTGACCAGTACTAAAAATAGCCTGTTGCTGGGCAAGGTAGACGACCATGGTTATAGAGAAAGGACAAAAGGGCATGCTGACCACGAGGCAGCGTGTTCATACAAAATGGAAGCCAAAGGATTCAAAATGGCCCCCGTATATTTTAGTCAAGTTAAGAGAAAAGATCGTGTAGCTGTGCTAAATGCTAACTCAGGAGCTTCCAAAATACGACAGACGGCCCTTATAGCGTTTAGCAAAAGCTACCTCATAACGAAAGTAATCAGGGTTTTCATCATCGATATTGATGGCCATTATCTTCATCATTTCATCATTAATTTGTCACTCTTGCTTAATAATAGCTCGTTTGGACGGAATGCAAGCTGTGATACATACAGAGCATAAGGTAGGACCACATTGAATACATAGACACAGGGAAAACAGTACTCCGATAATAATACATAGATTAGTTAATAACTTCCAACCCCATGTACTAAGTAGAGTCCAGAACCAACTAGAAAAGGTCCATGTTCCATTCTCTGGGTGAATCTCAGCAGCTATTTTATGTAGTTTGGTTATAGCATCATATACAGAAGGTGAATTATCTGGCACGTACACACAGCAACTACTACCGATAATGCGGCATGCTCCTCCACGATCAGCTAGGATCACGTCTAGAACCATCCTATTCTAGAGCGTTACAATTCTAGTAATCTGCAATTCTTCAGTTACGTTTCCCAAAGCAGAGGCAGTTTCATTAGCAACTGCTTCCACAACACGTGTAAGTCGTCTTATCTTTCTACTGTTTAATGCAGCTCCTACAAATGAAAATAACCCTAAATTGAAATCTACATATTGCTGTAAAGAGGTATCGGTTTGGTCTACTCCATCAATATCTAATGTTCTTTTAACCCTATTTAGTACAAAATCATGGTACAATACGTAATCGTTGTGATACATAGGTGGAGCAATAAACACAGGCGGTAATACAAAAGATATATAACAAGCTCCTAACCATCCAATTGGAAGACGATGATATCCCTTATTTCCACAAATGAAATATGTATTACGTGATGCTACGAATGCAATTCCATTTGGTGTATCAAATGTAAGCGTGATATTACATTCGCTTCGGCCTACAGGGATTGTACCTTTATTTCGGATACAAAGATCTGCTTTCGTATCAATAACAGTTATCATATGAGAGGTCGATACATTTATGAATCTTTGATTTGTAAAAATACGAGGTATAGATACATTGTCCGGACGGTATTCTTCCCATTCGAATTTAGTTCCTTCAGCTTGTGGGATAGCCATCTTTGTCATTAAAGCATATTTTATTTAATCGAAAGAGCAGTCCACCTTTCGTTGGCCATCGTAAAGTGAAAAGAAGAGTGTACCAAGCATTGCAGGAACCATTATGAGAAAACGGGAGAGGAATAAGTGGTGTTCCTCCTCTCTTCTGATGTCCAGGCAACATTCCACATACCCAGCAGTTTGTTGTGTTAGTCATATTATGAGTGTGGCGCAAAATCTGAATGAAACTGTTATTCAAATAAGTCTGTCTATGTCTCTCTTCATGATAAGGCAAAGTAAAATGGAAATGCTCAGATGGGTTTGAAGTGGTAGGCAGTAAGTGTTCTCGCACAGGAAACAATTGTTCTATACTCCAAGCTATTACTGCTATTACCACTATAGTCAAAACAAACAGCACTGCACGAAGAATTCTCCCATTTCGTGTCGGAGGAGGTGCCATAGTTCACGAAACAAATTTCTTCAGAAGCAAAACTTAAAAATAAAAAGTAGTTCTGGACTGAGGCTGCCGTTGGTTTTTTCCCTGAGATTCAAGACGGGTGTCGCTACACTGGACAGAACTGATCCCCCCCCCCTTGATATTCCCGGCTTCCGTTTCACAAACCTCAGAACGGTTACTAACCAGTTTCAAAAATGCTAGAAAAATTATTTCCTAGGACGTAGATTGTACTTCACTCCATCAGAAACAGTGTGGTCCGGGAAGGCTCCCTCCAGTTCGTTAACAGCTGGGCTCTTTTCTGCATCCAGAATATCTCTGTAGTCAGATAACACCACAGGGCTCACCAAATCCGGAGAGACACGTCGGCAGTGCGTTGAATGTATCCACCGCTTCTTGTTCGTGACACGCACAGCCGTCCGTGTTGCTAGCAGCACTTGTTCTGGGCCACGCCACCTCGGTTCCAGGCTGCTGGTTCTCTCAAATACCTTAATCATGACATGGTCACCAGGACGGAGATCGTGAGCCTCTCCAGTGGAGTTATCGGGAAGCGCTTCTCGAACCTGTTGATGAATAGAAAGTAAATCATTTGTTAATCGTGCCAAATAATCGTTCATCATTATACAAGGCACATCATGTATCAAACGAGGCTTAGGAACTCCCCAAATATTCATCGGCCTTCCAAACACCACTTCATAGGGTGTGAGGCCAGATCGGGAATGTGGCACTGATCGAATAGACAGCAATGCCAAAGGCAGAGCGTCCGGCAATTTCAAAGATGTAGATGCCACGATCTTTGCTAGCTTCAGCTTCAGAGTTGCATTATACCTTTCTACCAAACCTGCTGATTGTGGGTGAAAGACAGCGTGGAATCTGTGCTTGATTCCCAATCCTTTCAGGACGTACTCCACTACTTTCCCAATGAAATGAGGACCATTATCATTCCACATATATTTACAAACACCATAGCGCGGGAAGTACTCTTTGAGTAACACCTTAGCTGTTGTCAATGCTGTATTATCTTTCGTGGGGTAAGCCTCAATCCATTTGCTGAAGGCACACACCACCACTAAGACATACTTGAGGTTATTACAGCACTCCAGCTGAATGTAATCCATTTGCAGTACTTCGAATGGTGCAGTAGGTGGAACAAACCCTCCTTTGGGAGTATAAGTCCCTTGTTCAGGATTGTGCTGTAAACATATCAGACAGGTCTGAACCACTCTCTTGGCCGTACTAGCAATCTCAGGATTTTCCCAAACCCGTGTAAGCAATTTAGTAATTGCAAGTGCTCCAACATGTGCCAGCCCATGTGTCATTTGAACCATTGTTTGTAAATAGGCCGTAGGTAATTTCCATTTTTCCATATCTTTACTACGCCAACAACCCTCATCATCCAGCACTCCTTCAGTGGCCCATCTCATAAGTTCTGCTTCAGATGCTGATCTCTGTATGTCTAATATTTCTTCTCTAGCATCGTGCCATCGCTCTGCCTGTGATTTCACCACATACATGGAAGAGTCATTCTGTAACATGGCAGTCTTTCTCGCAATGCGATCTGCAAAAGCATTTCCTTGTCCTATTTTGTCTGTCACCTTTTTGTGTGCGCTGCACTTGACTATCGCTACTTTCTTTGGACACAAGAGTGCATTCAGGAGATCGCGTACCAATTCTCCATGCATGATATGCACTCCATGTGAAGTCAAGAACCCTCGTTCCTTCCAGAGTAGGCCAAAATCATGCACTACTCCGAAAGCGTAGCGACTATCCGTGTAGATGTTCACACATAGTCCAGCACTTAACTCACATGCTTTCGTTAAGGCTATCAATTCTGCTGCTTGGGCCGATTTCTGGGGTATTCGTGCTGTTTCTACCACTGTTTTAACCCCTTCGACGCTCATGACGAGCTGGGCTCGTCATGAGGTAGCCTCCTCGCACGCTCATGACGAGCCCAGCTCGTCATGAATAAAGGGCTTTACAGATTCCCAGCGCAGGAGCAGAATATTGACCGCACGCATGCGGTTAAGTGTCGTGATCGCATAGGCTGCAGAAGTTGTTCCATCTGGTAATTTCACACATGATCCATCAACCCACAGTTTCCCATCTACATCTGGAAATGGTGTATCCTGTAAATCGATACGACCCTTTGTCTGTTCCTCAGTCAGAAAAACACAGTCATGTTGTTCTTCCTTCTGGGTCTCAGCAACAGGATACGGCAATAAAGTAGCGGGTTCAGTGTAGCACATCTCTTTAGTGTGATATGCGGCGCCAACAGGGTTAGCTCATATCCTGTTAGGCGGGCGCTGGTTAGATGCTGTGTTTTCGTTTGATTCAACAAAGCATCTACCGCATGGGGAACTAACACCAACAATTTGTGTGACAGAACTATACCCTCACTTTGCCGTATAGCTACTGCCGTTGCTGCAACTGCTCGGAAACATCCAGGCAATCCTCAAGCAACAGGGTCGAGTACCGCCGAAAAGTATGCACAGGGTCTCTGTTTGTCTCCGTGTGCCTGCACTAACACTGACAACGCGCACCCATCCTTCTCGTGTACGTACAATGTAAAGATCTTCCTATAATCAGGTGTACCTAACACTGGTGCAGAACAAAGAGCTTGTCTCAATTGTTCAAAAGCATTCTGACATTCATCTGTCCATTCAATGGGAATCGGTGTATCTTTGGACAACAATGCTAGCAATGGTTTAACAATGTGAGAAAATCCCAATATCCATTGCCTGCAAAAAGACGTCAGACCTATGAAGGCACGAACATCTTTCTGAGTACGGGGGACCGGTGTGTCTAAAACTGCTTGAATTCGGTCTGGTGTTAATGCACGGCCCTCCTTAGTCAAAAGATGTCCGAGGTAGGTCACCTTAGGTCTACAGTATTGTAACTTTTTCCTCGAAACCTTATGATTATGTTCAGCAAGGAAGGAAAGCAAAGAAAAAGTACTCTCCTCACATTGTTCCTGTGTGTCTGCTGCAAGTAAAATGTCATCCACATACTGAATAAGGGCCACCCCAGCCTGTAATTCAAAAGAATCAAGCTGTCTTTTTAAGGCCTGACTATAAATGCTAGGACTTTCTGTATAACCTTGAGGAACTCGACAGAATCTAAACGATTTGTTATTTAATGTAAAACCAAAAAGATATCGACTGTCAGGATGTACAGGAATCGAGAAAAATGCATTTTTTAAGTCGATGACTGTAAAGGTAGTTGCCGTCGGTGGAACCAACGTAAGCAACGTGGTGATGTCAGACACCACCGGGTACTGAGGCACTACTATCTTGTTAATTTCCCTCAAATCAATGATAAACCGATAAACCTTAGTATCTGTATCTCTCTTAAGAATCGGAAGAATTGGGCTGTTACAAACATTATAGGGAACTTCCTCAACCACCCCTGCCGTGATCAAATCATTCACAATGTGGATCAATGCAATTTCGCCCTCTCTAGATATTTTGTATTGTGGGACACGTGGCAGAGATACTCCCTCCTTTACGGTAATGTGCACTGGAGGAATAATCATCTGCCCTACGTCAGTATCAGAAGTGGCCCACAACATCTTTGTCAGGGAGGCTAATACTTCAGATTCTTGGAGAAGACACACTAGCTCAATTTTTGGATAATTTTCATTTAACACGACCCGTACTCCTTCTGGAGCACAACGAATAGTAGCTCGAAAATGTTTTAACATATCGAGCCCCATAATGTTATCTGGTGTGTTTGGGGACAGCAAAAATGGACATGGGGCAGCAAATTTATCAACATAAAATGTAACAGGTTGAGACAGTGGGCTAGAAGTAGGCGTTCCATCGAACCCTATAGCTGTAATTACCTCGCCAGACAGGGGAGCCCTTGGAACCAAGTGTTTGGACAAAGCGCTACGAGTAGCTCCTGTATCTACCAGAAACTGATCAGTAGAACCCAAGACATGTGCTTCTATATATGGACCTCTTTGATCAACTGGTACCTCAACCGATTCCACACCCCATCCTACGCAAACCTATGCATGACGCTCGTCGCGTGACTCAGGCGAGTCACCCTCATTTATCTGGTATTGATTTCGTCGATCAAACGTATTATAGTCTGTCTGTCCACGACCCCTCGCTTCATTCCTTCCACGATCATTCGCTCCACCCCTCAATCCTCCATAATTATTCCTAGACCTTCCACTTCCTCGACCACGCTGATTACGCTGTTCTCTCAACACCGGACAGTCTGAAACCCAGTGTCCAAACTGTTTACAGTATGCACACTGATCCTCAGAGATGTCGGAACGGGGAGGAGGCGCATTATTATACGATCCTCGTCTACCCCTATCATTCCCCCTCGTAGCCTGGACCTGAGCCAACATTACCTTCGTCTTCAAATCCTTCACTTTCTTATCACTACTTTCCTTTGCCTCCAATTCCTGTCGTTCATAGTATTGAGCCATAGTCAATAAAGAAGCAGGGGTTGCCGTGGTCCATGAACTTTCACTCGCCTTTAATCGTTTTGCAATCTCCGGTAGGAGATTAGCCACATACTTATCAACAAATAAATGCCTGCCTGTATCTTCTGTTAATGATTGGCCACTGTAATCATGGAACGCTTCCTCAAAGCGAGAAAAGAAATCAGAGACCGATTCATCCATTTTCTGTTTACAAGAGGCTAACATGGTCCAATCAATTTTCTTAGCGGGAACAAGCGTTTTTAATTTGTTTAGTATAGCCCCTGGGAGTTCTAATATTAATTGGCAAGGCTTACATGCTGGTTCCCTGTCTAAATCAGCTTGAGCTATGTCCTTCCAACTTGCCTCAAGAACCGTTTAGTCATCAAACTTACGAATCGCTCTCCACATATCAGGGGGCAATATCAGCCCAAAAAACAGATCAATATCAACTAGTGTTATAATACACGAAGAAATTGCACTTTCAACACTTTCATAGAAAGCCGCTGGATTTTTACGGGGATCAGGCAAAGCATTCTTAAGCGCCATAACATCTGCTCTATTCCAAGGCGTATAAACCCAATTATATATAAAATAACCCTTCGCGTCTTTGGATGTTTTATCGTCATCTGTGCCATCCCCTTTATGAGGGACATACAAAGGCGCAGCTTCTCGCATAGGTCTAACATTAATCGCGGCGTTCTTATCTGTTCCAAAGATAGAGCATTCTTTGGATATCTCCGTCGATCCAGACGTAGGTGAACCCGATGTCTTTTCCAACTCTCGTAGCCGCGACGCCTCATTCCGTAGCTGAACCAAACGCTTGAAAAACTCATCCGCATCTGAAAGAATAAAGAGACCTTTACGAAAGTTATCACGACCCTTCGAGATATCCTTAGGTTCTAACTCAGAAGAATACTTTCTAAATCGGTCAACAACCTCATCTCCAAAATGATCTAAGAAATTCAATCGCTCCTTATCAGACCACTGTTCCATATGCTTACTAATCTCAGAAACAGTTATAGTATTAACATTTAGTTTTCGTGCAAGCGAACGTAATTCCGCAGTTCGATCCGAAGATAACCTAGTACGCTGTGTATTCTGATCTTCCTCATCCGATTCCTCGTTCGGAGCCGTAGGTGCAACATACGGAGGCGGGCAACGATCTAATAACAAAAAATCATCTATTTCATTAGTAAGGACCGGATAAAGAGGACGTCGGATAGGGAATTGCCCATTAAGCTGTAAATTACGTTCTCGAGTCTCCCTCTCTTTCTGTTCCTGTAACTCCTTCTCCTGTAGCTGTAAAGCTTTGTCACGCGCAGCCTTTCGCTGCACCTTCTCCGCCAAGGCTTCCTCACGCTTCAATCGTTCACGTACCTCTTTCTCCCACATACGCACACAATCAAACATATCCTGTCTAGACCTACGCTGAAACAAACACTGCTCCACATATTGCACCTTTCGTAAATCGAATGACCCATGTAGTGGCCATTGCAATTCACGATCGGCTTTGGTATACTTATGCCACAATGAACTATACATTATTGGTGGAATACCAAATTTAACATACATCTCTCGATTTGGAGTCCCCTCTGGGGGAGCCGGCTGTGATTTATTTAATCGATAACTGGTACCATTTCCAAGGCAGCACATTCCTCGGAGTGTGCTGAGAACAGGCATGTCAAAAATATCACGAAGACGTGATACTACATAAAATGGCACTTAATATGCTTTATACACGGTGTGCCGCTCAAACAAAAAGCAAAATCAGAGAAATATCCCTACATGCCTGCCTATGTGAGGTGCACTCAACATATACGTCAAATTCATAGGTCCAAACGTTAGCTAACTCAAACAAATTCAAATTCAAAGTCAAAAAGCCACAGTAAGTGTCAGTAGACTACCTTACCAATCATAAGCTTACCAAGTATCTTCAAACGTCCAAGGTCCAACTGCCAAGTTCTTTAGTCGAATCAGCCAAATGGCACTACACGACAATCCAAGATCAGAATCTCAGTCGAGGACCGGCGCCACCTGGAAGGTCGGATCAGAAGGAAGGAAGAAACACCGTGGGTGCCAAGACTCGGGTCACTCAAAGGCAGCGATCGCTTACATGGCGAGTTTCCAATCCCTCGTCATGACCTCTCCTTCGGGCATCCGAGTCGCCGATGAGTCCCTTCGTGGTCGCCAATTGTGGTGTTGGGTTCAATCAGGCCTACATACTCTGCTAAACTCTCGAACACCTTAGTATAGAAGTTGGCACGGACACTGGAAAATGCAAAAGACAAGTTTATTAAGACCCCATGGGGTGGTGGTACATTCCTACAGCACCCTTCGGCAATGCAAGAAGTAGCACACCGAACATTGGTGCGCGACCTCTTTTATACAGTTTAATAGCAATAAAAAGGTAGGCGTTTACAAGTTTACACATTTTAGGTACATATAAGGTCATTTTTGGAACACAGCCAACATGTGGGAGGAGTCCAGTAGTACTGGTCAGTTTGGGATAACATTGCTAAAGGATGACCAATTGATGTATAATGCGCATGTGCGCTTGACCAGTACTAAAAATAGCCTGTTGCTGGGCAAGGTAGACGACCATGGTTATCGAGAAAGGACAAAAGGGCATGCTGACCACGAGGCAGCGTGTTCATACAAAATGGAAGCCAAAGGATTCAAAATGGCCCCTGTATATTTTAGTCAAGTTAAGAGAAAAGATCGTGTAGCTGTGCTAAATGCTAACTCAGGAGCTGCCAAAATACGACAACCCCACTGCTGTTACCTGCACTGACCGCGGCTGGGCAGCGCCTGGTGCGGTCGCACTGCCCTAGAGCCACCCTGCTCAAGGGTCCTGTGACTTCAGTGACAAAGTCACTTTCACTCTATGGTGTGCTGCTTCATAGGCCTGCCTGCAAGACTGAAGGTGAACTTCAGAATGAAGTGTGGCGGACAGGCCTCTAGGTTAACCCACGCTTGCCACTGCTAGGGTGCTAAGGCACCAGGGCTTCTAAGTTCTTGTGCAGACTTCTAAGGTCTAGTATGGGAATGTGCTCTCTCAGGAGAGTGGTCTGGTGGACTGGTCATGAAGACTGAACCTGGTTCTCCAGTTCCAAATTCAGCAGCTCTGACCGTAGTGCCCCCTCCTCTCCCCCACTGAATACCATACTGCCCCACTGAGAGAAACTTGCACTGCACTGACCCGCTATAGACACCTGGATGTGACTCAATTCAAATCACGCACTAGACAAGAGCAATATTCTGCACATTCTAGAAAAAGCAAACACTCATAGGGAATAAAAGATTAAGTAAAGCATGTGAAATGTAAGCAGGAAACAACATGGTTACCTTTTTCTTTTTACAATCATTATTCAGAAATTAGTGAGTGCTTTTGCCTGAAAAGTTAAGGCCCTAACTACAGGGCATAGAAGGGACCCATTTCAATGCCCATTGCTTATATCCTACAAAACATAAGATGTATGGTTTAAAAAGACCACGTTTGTGAACACAAAGCTGCTGTACATATTTTGTTTTCCAATTCACCCATCAAGCAGGTATTTTAGTACCTCCAGGAATAGTGCACTTTCCCACTCAGGGTAAGCAATGGCGAGAGATAAGACAACAAAAGTAGCCTGAGTGTTGCAGTGTCCCTGAAATCACATCCTGCTAATAAATGAGTTGGCCTTGTATACAGCAATAGCAGTGAAACTGTAAAGACATTTAACGAGACGATGGGATACAGACGATCCCGACTCACCTGTCTGGAGATAGACCACCTCCAGAAGTCTTCAGGAGCATCAGCAACTTTAAGATGCGAACCCTCCTCAAAATGGCCTCTTCCAGTCTAGGAGCAGTAGCAGCAATCTGAGGCTTTGAAGAGTGGTATGCTTTCTGCTAATCTCAACGAAGTTGATTGCTGTTACTATTATTAACCTGTTTATTTTATATAATGCAAATGTCTTTAAAATGTTGCCAGGATTCTGCTAATTTTACCATCTGCATTACTGGCCCTAAAGTTATGTTTGTGCCCTGCTGCCCGTCTGGCTATGTTTGTCGTGTGTAGATGCCTTTGAACGTGCAAGAAATCCAAACTGAGGTCATAAAACAGCAAGAAATCTTACTGCACTGATGCTAACAAACATTCACTACTAAAAGATCCCATAAGACAGAACAGCATTCATAAACCCTTCGGAGTCCAGTTGTGCTGCTTAGCTGGCTGTCACTGTGCTCAGAACTGCACTACTGAAAAACGTATGCCACCCGCTGCAGTCCACCTGAATACATTGAACAGAACACATGCTTAATAATAGCCCTTACCACTGTGCAACAACAAGCACAAATGTCCAGCAAAAGACATTAAACAAAACACCGTGCATAAAATCCACATAGCAAAAATATGCCAAGTAGTAGGCTACCACTGTGCTCGTAACAACACTTCCCACCATGATATAACTTATGCAAATGCGCAACAGTCACGCTTGTAAAGGCCCAGATAAGCAATGAGACCCACTGTACACGTTACTAACTAATTCCACACAGAAAGCAAGAATGCACAGATCTGTCAACGCAGAAGATGCATATGCAATTGGTGAAGCACTTCAGCCTTAAACATACACCAACAGCGTAATACATACCCACCTAACCAACAGAAGGGCCTGGACACGGTACCCTAACACACAATCACACCCCGGTCCAGCCCATGGCCTAGGATCAACCCTGTGGGAAGGCGTCCGGCTGCCAAAAGCTCTAAGACGCACAACCATGCTAGAATGTGCCCTATACAAAAATCACTTTCACAACATGACATTTGCACAAGATAGCGGCCCGCGTGGCACAGTGTACTGCCACTGGCGGCTTGGCGCCAACGGCATCGGCACTTATGCACTCCTGCAGGGGTTTGAAGTCCCACCGGCTGTTCTACCTCCAGCCAACCTCCTCTAGGCGCTTTGCTTTCTCTTCGCTCTACTCCCCACACTACTATTTGCAAGGATTTTAGGGCACGCTGGAACACATGCACTGAATCGTCTGGTTGAGATTCTGGCACAAAGGTTGGTGATGAAACACAGCGTGCATAAGCCCTTTAGAAATGTATTTCAGCTTCAACCTACTGTTGCTTTTGGAAAAACATGCTTTAAAGGGCCACATTTGCTAATATTTTCCACAATGGGTTTGGCTGAAACAATCACAGCAATACAACAGAATGCAACTGCACTTTATTTATTTATTTTATTTATTTAAAGGTTTTGTAGAGCGCATAGTAACCCTAGAGCATCCCAGCGCTGGAACCTGAGTCAGAAGGGAACAGCAGCGGAAGGGGGGAAGGGTTTTAGGGGAAGAGAAGAGTTTTCAATGCCTTCCTAAATTGAAGGAGGTTGGGTTCGGTTCACAGTCTCCGGGGGAGACTGTTCCACCGTTTAGCAGTGTGTACCGAAAAGCGACGTCCTCCAGACCGAGCTTTTTTTACTCTGGGAACGGTGATAAGGTTCTCTTCGCTAGATCGAAGGGCTCTTGTCGCTTTATAGGGAACGATGAAATTCTTGAGGATTGGTGGACCTTTGTTCTGGAGAAGTTTGTGGGCCAGACAGAGGGCCTTGAAAGCAACCCTCTCTCTGACTGGAAGCCAGTGAAGGAGCTTCAGGGCTGGCTTAGCCGAGGATCTGGCTGGGGTGAGAGTGAGTAGGCAGGCCACGGCGTTTTGGATTCTCTGCAGGGTGTTAAATGTGGCTTCCGGGGCGCCCAGGTAGATTGCATTGCTGTAATCTAATCTCGCCAGGATGAGGCCCTGGATCAGAAGTTTCCGAGAGGTGGCAGGGAGCAGGGGGAAGACCTTCCTACATGCCCTGAGGAGTCCAAAGCAGATTCCTGCCGTCTTTTTTGCCTGAGTTCTGAAGCTCAGGTCCTTTTCGAGCCAAACGCCTAGACTCTTGACCTCTTCCTTGGGGGCTGGGGGGTCACCCAAGCAGTCAGGCCAGATGTTAGGCGGCAAGGAGGGCCCTTTGTGTCCAAGCAGCAGGATCTCTGTCTTGGACCCATTCAGTTTCAGCGCTGAGGTGTTCATCCAGTTGTGGATTTCGGTGAGACATCCGTGCAGATTGGAGGAGTCTTG
The DNA here is from genome assembly GCF_964261635.1 of Lissotriton helveticus. Taxonomy (NCBI): domain Eukaryota; kingdom Metazoa; phylum Chordata; class Amphibia; order Caudata; family Salamandridae; genus Lissotriton; species Lissotriton helveticus. Next base: position 776,759,119 of record NC_136059.1, on the reverse strand, counting down.
GTGGGGGTGTGAGAGGGTCACCACCAGCTGGGTGTCGTCGGCGTAGTTGATGATCGTCACGCCGAATGGGGTGACCAATTCCTCCAGCGGGGACATATAGACGTTAAATAACGTCGGGCTAAGAGATGAGCCCTGCGGTACACCACAGCGAAGGGGGATCGCGGAGGAGTGGCTGTTATTCTCCCAGACTTGGAAGGAGCGGCCGTCTAGGAAAGATGTAAGCCACTTCAGGGCAGTGCCCCTTATTCCAATGTCACTCAGATGCTGGATCAAAGTCTGGTGATTTACAGTGTCGAAGGCCGCACTGAGGTCCAGGAGGATCACTGCCACTGATCCTCCTGTGTCCAGAATGCTTCTGGCCTTCTCCACTGCCGCCAGGAGGGCGGTGTCGGTGCCCTGACCTGGGCGGAAACCTGTCTGGGAGTTCCTGAGCAGGTTGTTACTTTCTAGGAATAGTGATAGTTTTTTATTCACTAGCTTCTCCGTGATCTTACTGTTTCCCGGAAGGAGGGAAATTGGCCTATAGTTGGCTAGGTCCTGGGGGTCCAGTGAGGGTTTCTTCAGAAGACCCTTAACCACCGCCGCTTTCCAACTGGGAGGGACTACTCCCTGTGTAAGTGAGGCGTTGATGAGGGACGTGAGAGGGGGAATGATGGTGCTAGAAACTTTTTTCAGGAAGCGAAGCGGAGCAGGGTCGCTGGGAGAACCGCTTTTAATTGTGGCCAGCGTCGCGGCTACTTCTTCCGTGGATACTGGGCCGAAAGTGTCGAGACAAGGAATGGGGGCGTAAATGGGCTGGGTGAGGCAGTGAGGGGAGGTGGAAAGGTCCCCGTCCTTGTGGCCGGCGTCAGGGGGGGTAGGGAGGCAAGGATTGTTTGAATTTTCTTGTCGAAAAAAGTGGCGAGTGTAATACATTTACTTTCCGCGGCTATGGGGTCCAAGGGTTTCACAGGAGGATCAGGGGCGTGAAGAAGCTCTTTAAGGATGACAAATGTTTCTTGGGCGGAGCAGGACGCATTTTCAATTCTATCTTCGTAGAATGTGCTCTTGGTTTTATGGAGCGCCTGTTTGTAAGATTTTATGGAAGTGCGAAATATGTCTTTCTTATCTGCTGTCTTGTCTTTCCTCCATATGCGTTCATTCCTCTTGCATTCCTTCCGTAAGAGATTCAATTCGGGGGTGTACCAGGGGGAGGGGTTGACTCTCTTGGCACATTTAAGGGCGCTGGATCTAGGTAAGAGGCAATCCAGAGATTGGGAAAGCCATGTATTGAATTCCATGTCTGCGGTAGTGGGGTTTTGTGAGGGGGGAGGGATATTTTCCCTAAGTTTAGCAGCCCATTCGTCTGGGATCAGTTTGTGCCAGCGTCTGATGAGGGTTCTAATTTTGGGCGTATGCGTAGGGAAAGTCTTGATGTGCCAATCGAGAGGGACCAGAAAGCGGTCGGTCCAGGGAAGAGGGAGATGAGCACGGGAACTGAAGTTTTGAATGTTTGTGAATATGGGGTCAAGCAGCTGCCCTTTGTCATGAGTGGCTTGTGGATTCTTTAGGTGAAGACCGGTGGAGGAAATATCCAGTAGGAGGTCGGCTGCCTGAGTGTCGCCAGGGTCGAGAAAGTGGAGATTAAAGTCTCCTAACAAGAGATAGTTAGAGGAAGTTGTCGCTTCAAGAGTGACATGGTCCGTGAGTTTGCTGGAGAATTCGCCAAGATGGCCGGGGGGGCGATAAACTAGCAACCCCGACAAAGATGTTACGGGCGAGATTTGGATGGAGAAGTGGCAGCTTTCACAGTCTTTAATATTACCGTCTAGGATTCTGCAGGTAAGGGAATCCTTGAATATTATGGCTAGGCCGCCTCCCCTGCCACGCGGTCTGTTCAGAGAGCAGATTTGGTAGCCAGGGGGAAGAGCGTTGACGGTGTCAGGGCCATTGTTGGGAGTGAGCCATGTTTCAGTGAGAAACAGAATGTCCATGGCGTAGTTTGAAATCAGAAGGTTAATTTCATGGGCGTGTTTGACAAGAGACCTGCAGTTAAGTAGGCCAAGTTGAAGGCCACCTTGATCAGTGTCTACATCGTCGGGCTTGCAGATATTACAGCCGGTGAATGGGTTCTCGCCCATATGGATATAATTGCAAGAAGGGTGTTTTTGAGTGTTCAGGGCCAGAAGTCTATCTCGAGTGTAGGCAGGACCTTTCTTGGCGGAACTGGGCATAGTGGCTGGGCCTGGGACCGTCCGGGCCCGGACGGGCCCAGACGGGCTTGCCTTTGGCGCGCTGACGGCGCGCCCGCTGCGCGTCCGAGTGCTGCACATGGTTTTATGCCGGAAGAGGGGCGTGGCCAGAAGAAGTGGGCGTGGCCTGTGAGCAGGCTCGCTCGCTAATGGCGGTGATGGCGATTTTCCTTCCCCGTGGCAGCGTTCAGGTCGGCTGCACGGGTGTTTGAGATTCAGGTGAGTGCCCCAGCCAGGCTAGTAGGAAAGGGAGAGGTGCACAAATTATTAAAATCAATTTACACACAATTTAAAAAAAAATATGCAGATTTTGATCAGAGCTCCCGGCTGTACCTCAGGAGTACAGGTTCTGAAAGCGACTGGGCGTCAGCGCTTTAAATAGTCGGGGGGGTGTGGCCAGAAGAAGTGGGCGTGGCCTGTGAGCAGACTCGCTCGCTAATGGCGGTGGTGGCGATTTTCCTTCCCCGTGGCAGCGTCCAGGTCGGCTGCACGGGTGTTTGAGATTCAGGTGAGTGCCCCAACCAGGCTAGTAGGAAAGGGAGAGGTGCACAAATTATTAAAATCAATTTACACACAATTTAAAAAAAAATATGCAGATTTTGAGCAGAGCTCCTGGCTGTGCCTCAGGAGTACAGGTTCTGAAAGCGACTGGGCGTCAGCGCTTTAAATAGTCGGGGGGCGTGGCCAGAAGAAGTGGGCGTGGCCTGTGAGCAGGCTCGCTCGCTAATGGCGGTGATGGCGATTTTCCTTCCCCATGGCAGCGTTCAGGTCGGCTGCACAGGTGTTTGAGATTCAGGTGAGTGCCCCAACCAGGCTAGTAGGAAAGGGAGAGGTGCACAAATTATTAAAATCAATTTACACACAATTTAAAAAAATATGCAGATTTTGAGCAGAGCTCCCGGCTGTGCCTCAGGAGTACAGGTTCTGAAAGCGACTGGGCGTCAGCGCTTTAAATAGTCGGGGGGGCGTGGCCAGAAGAAGTGGGCGTGGCCTGTAAGCAGGCTTGCTCGCTAATGGCGGTGATGGCGATTTTCCTTCCCCGTGGCAGCGTTCAGGTCGGTTGCACAGGTGTTTGAGATTCAGGTGAGTGCCCCAACCAGGCTAGTAGGAAAGGGAGAGGTGCACAAATCATTAAAATCAATTTACACACAATTTGTTAGAAAGGCGACCCTGGGGGAGGCAGAAGAGGCCTGACTGACCACTCCTAGGTCCACCTCTCCTTCGAGAAGTAGCCGAGCGTTACGGAGGGGCCTCCTGAATGAGGGCCCTCTCCGAGGATCGTACAGCCAAGTAATCACAACACTACAAACGGACACCACGCAAGAGATCAAGTTCTTAAGCTATTATAAGTAGTAAAGGTTGCTGGTTCTTGGCAGTATATACAGATGGATCGAAGGATCCGTAAAGTCTCGGAAAGGGGGGTAGGTAGCGGGACAGTCTAGCTCTGGGCGGAGGAAGGGATACCCTACGCACAGCTCTCAATCCTCGAGCTGGGGGGTTCCGAGGGGTTCGAGCCGCGGCAGCGCCAGCAGGCTTTCAGATGGTTCAGCAAGGTAGGCCGCGGCAGCGCCAGCAGGCTCTCAGATGGTTCAGCAAGGTAGGCCGCGGCAGCGCCAGCAGGCTCTCAGATGGTTCAGCAAGGTAGGCTGCGGCAGCGCCAGCAGGCTCTCAGATGGTTCAGGTTACCGGAGATGAGTTTGTCTGGTGTCGGCCGTGACAGCGTCAGCAGGGCTTCCAGTCCAGGATACAACTGACGTCCTAATCCAGGGCTGGCCCAGATATAGGACTGGAGTCCTTTGATGTCCGGACCCTCGCGCCTGGGGGTCAGAAGGGCCGGGATGATGGTGTCCAGACACCCAGCAGGGGGGTGGAGCCAGCGCCCAGGGAGGCCGGAGGGCGATCGAAACCAGGCGTCCGGGGACGGCTGGAGGGCCATCGAAACACCCTTTTCTCCGGGATCTGTCGAGTGGCCACTCGACCACCTGGGTGGATCTTGGTGCCTCGATGTCTGGGCTTCGCTGGGGCCTGGGCCGGAGCAGAGGCCACGTGGTCGTGATGTGGTGGGCCCAAGATGGAGTCGGGCGCGGCCTCATGCTTAGGTCGTGAGGGGCCCACGATGGAGCCAGGTCGGTAGTGGGGGTCCGGGATGGTGGCCGGACCAGCAATGTTGGGGCGTGCAGTGTCGGGCAAAAGGGCTGCCCGATGCTGGGTGGAGGGCCGATGTCGTCCTGGGCTCGCCATGCGGAAGGAGTAGGACCACGCCATGAGGCCGGGTCCAACACTCGTCCCCCCCAGCTGAAGGCAGGGGAGAGTCACCCATCTTCTTGGGGATTCTCCTCGCCGAGGCGGAAGAATTGGGACAGGCCGTCAGCATTGGCGTGGTCGTTGCCGGGGCGATGCTCCACAGTGAAGTCCATCCCCTGCAGCGACATGGACCAGCGCAGCAGTTTCGGGTTTTCTCCCAGCATCTGCATCAACCACCGCAGGGGCCGGTGTTCGGTCTGTACTCGGAAGTGGGTGCCGAAGAGGTAGGGCCGGAGCTTCTTGAGGGCCCACACCACGGCGAAGGCTTCCCTCTCGATGGTGCTCCATCGCTGCTCTCGTGCCAGTAGGCGTCGGCTGATGAAGGCCACAGGCTGGTCGATGCCTTCGGAGTTAACTTGGGACAGGACCGCCCCGATGCCGTGCTCTGAGGCGTCGGTTTGGACCACAAACTCTCTGCTGTAGTCTGAGGCCTGGAGCACAGGGGCGGTGCACATGGCAGTCTTCAGAGTTTCAAAGGCTGCCTGGCACTCGGGGGTCCAGTGCACCTTCTGTGGTAGTTTCTTTGAGGTCAGTTCCGTGAGGGGCCCCACAATGCTCCCGTAGTTCTTTATGAATCGCCGATAATATCCGGTGAGCCCCAGGAAGGCGCGGACGGCGGTTTGGGTGACCGGGGGCTCCCAGGCCCGGATGGTGTCTATCTTTGGTTGGAGGGGAGCCATTTGGCCGCTCCCCACTTGGTGTCCCAGATAGGTCACGGACCCTTGGCCTATCTGGCACTTACTGGCTTTGATGGTGAGTCCGGCCCGCCGAAGGGCCGTCAGGACTGTCCAGAGGTGGGTCAGGTGCTCATCCCAGTGGAGGCTGTACACTGCAATGTCGTCGAGATAGGCGGTGCTGTACTCCTCTAGACCGGCCAGCACTTGGTTCACTAGTCTCTGGAAGGTTGCGGGTGCGTTCTTCATGCCGAAGGGCATCACTTTGAAGTGATAGTGGCCATCTGGTGTCGAGAAGGCCGATCGCTCCTGTGCACCAGGGGTATGGCCAATCTGCCAATACCCCGCCGTGAGATCGAAGGTGCTGAGATATTTGGCGGCCCCTAGGCGATCGATCAATTCATCCGCCCTGGGGATGGGATGGGCGTCGGTCCTGGTGACGGAATTCAGTCCCCTGTAGTCAACACAGAACCGGAGCTTCGGAGCGGCTCCGGTGGGGGCGGCTTTAGGGACCAGGACAACGGGACTGGCCCAGGGACTGTTGGAGGGTTCGACTACCCCCAGAGCTAACATCTTGGCCACTTCGGATTGGATGCAGGCCCGGACCCGGTCGGGCACTCGAAAAGCTCGGTGTTTTACAGGCGGGCTGTCTCCTGTGTCTACATCGTGGACACACCACCGGGTGACCCCCGGAGTGAGGGAAAACAGATCCGCAAACTGCCCCAGCAGCTTCCGGCAGTCCTGTTGCTGCTCTGGGGTCAGGGAAGAGGAGAGCGTGACCCCTTCGATGGAGCCGTCTTTCTCGGTGGTGCTGAGGAGATCTGGTAGGGGTTCGGAGTCGTCCTCAGCTCCGTCATCGGTCGCTAGCAGCAGGCTCAGTTCAGTGCGTGCAAAGTGTGGCTTGAGCCGGTTAGCGTGCAGAACCCGGAGGGGGGTTCCGGGGGGACTCCATGTCCACCAGATAGGTGACTGGGCTCTTGCGCTCCACCACTTTGAAGGGCCCCGTCCATTTGTCCTGGAGGGCACAAGGTTCGACCGGGGACATGACCCAGACCTGCTGGCCCAGCTCGAATTCGATGGACGAGGCGTTCTGGTCATACCAGCGTTTCATCTCCTCCTGACTAGCCTCCAGGTTGGCCTCGGCAAGTTCCCGGAACTTCCGAGTCTGATTGCGGAGGGTCAGGAGGTACCGGTAGACATCGGGTGGGGCCTCTCGAACTGCTGTCTCCCAGCCTTCCTTGACCAGGCTGAGGGGGCCTCGGACCGGGTGTCCGTACAAGAGTTCAAAGGGGCTGAACCCCAGGGACTTCTGGGGTACCTTTCGGTAGGCGAACAGGAGGCAAGGTAGCAGGACATCCCATTTGCGCCGGAGTGGTTCTTCTAAGCCCTTGATCATCCCCTTCAATGTTCTGTTAAATCGTTCCACTAGTCCATTTCCTTGGGGATGGTACGGGGTGGTGAATTTATAGGCGACCCCGCACTGTTGCCATAGGGACCGCATATGCTTCGAGATAAAGTTGGAGCCTCGATCACTCACGACTTCTCGGGGGAAGCCGACTCGGGAGAAGATGCTCATGAGGGCTCGGCCCACCACGGGGGCTGTGATGGTTCGGAGGGGAATGGCTTCGGGATAGCGGGTAGCATGGTCAACCAGGACGAGGATGAAGCGGTGCCCCTGCGAGGTTCGAGGGTCCAGGGGCCCTACGATGTCTATCCCCACTCGCTCAAAGGGGGTAGTCACCACGGGGAATGGCTGGAGCGGGGCTTTGACTTTCCCCCCGCTCTTACCGCTGGCTTGACAGGTCGGGCAGGTCCTGCAGTGGTTAAGCACATCGGTGCGCATTTTTGGCCAGAAGAAATGGGTCACCAGGCGGCTGTAAGTTTTGTCCTGCCCCAGGTGCCCGGCGAGGGGCACATCATGTGCTAAGTTCGGGAGGAAGTCTCTGAATCGGAGGGGTACGACCAGTACCCGGCCGGCCCCTAGTTCAGCAATCTTTGGCTCACTGTAGAGAAGGTTGTTGTCCCTATAGATCCAGTGGGACCCCGCGGGGTCTCCAGCTGCTTGGGTAGCGGCTTGCTGTCGAATCCCTTCGAGGGAGGGGCAGGTTTTCTGTTCCTGCCGGAACTGTTCGCGGGTGGGGCCACCTTCTTGGCGCCATTGGGCGAGTTCTGGGAGGTGGTTGAGCTCGGTGAGATCTTCTTGGTCGGGCCCTTGGGGGCCGTGTTCAGGGTCGGCGTCCTCGGGGACGACGGGCGGCGGAGGGGCGGGCCACTCCGGCTCCTCGGTGGGAGATTCCCCCGCTGGGGTGGAGGCTCGGGTGGTCATGGAGCGGGTGGTCGCACAGACCCACTCGGGAAGGCCTAGCATCCCCAGGTGCTCTCTCCGTTGGACGTTAGCCCAGGGGGAACTTTCTAGGTCGTTCCCAAGGAGGCAGTCCACGGGGGCATCGTCGCGGACAGTCACTTTCAGCACGCCCGACACTCCCCCCCACTCGAAGGGGATGCGGGCCATCTGGCACAAAGTCTCTGAGTTATCTGCGGACCGGACTGGACACAGGACATTAGGAAGGATCTGTTCCGGGGTCACCAGATGGCAGCGGACCACTGTCACGCTGGCCCCAGTGTCACGGAGGGCTTCGGTCCTGCGTCCATTGATGGTGACCCACTGGCGGTATTTCTGGGTGTTGCCGGGGATCGGGCCTCGGGGGATCAGGTCGTGAGTACCCAGGCATGCTAAGGTCATGGCGGCGGGCTCCCACTCGGCTTGCTCGGGGTTGTCGTCCTCCTCCTCACTCCTTTCTTCACCTAGGGCAGCGGCTGCGATCTGGCGGGTTGGGGGACCGGTGGTGCCGGGTCGCTGATTCATTGGGCAGAGGGGGTCATTCGCATAATGACCCAGTCGCTGACATCTGTGGCACGTAACGTTCGGGCGGGGCCCCGGTCTGGCTGGGGGGCCCCCTCTCTGGCCCAGGGATGGCGACGTGGAGGTGGGGGAGGACCCCTGGGGGACGTCTCGACCCCGGCTCTGGCCTACTCCGCCGCCTCGTGGTCGGTGGTTCCCCGGGGATCCCCGGCCGTAGTCTCCCAGTGGACTCCGGGGAACTCGGGTGCTCACCCATCTACCGCCTCGACAGCGAGTTTTCGTGGCTCAGTCAATTTGCTGTCGAGGAGGTGTTGCCGGAGTTCGATGAAGCAGTTATTGGACAGATGTTCCCATAGAATGAGGTCGATCAACTGCTGGTAGGTGGTGTCCTGACAGCCTCTGACCCACCACCCCTCGAAGGCTCTGCTGTAAAAGTTCACGTACTCCACCCACGTGGTACCGGGGATTTTCTTGCAGTCTCTGAATCGCTGCCGGTACATCTCGGGGGTGAGTCCGTAGCGAGTGAGGAGGGCGGTCTTCATGTGCTCGTACGAGGTCATCTCAGTATCAGGGAGCTCCAGCAGGGCGTCCCTCCCTTCGTTGATAAACTTCCCCCACAGGCCGGCGCCCCAGTCCTTGAGGGGTACTCGATGGGCGGCCATGGCGACCTCGTAGGCTTTGAACCACTGTTGGATGTCGTCGTTCTTATAGTACTCTTTGACGACATCCTTGGGTATGTGCACCTTCATGTCCACCGGCGGGGGTGAGGTCTTACCCCCGGCGATGGCAGACTCGTTTGCCTTGGCTTTAAGTTCCATTTCTTTGAGGACGCGCTCGTGCTCGAGCATGAGTTTTTTCTCCTCGAGGGCTAACTTCCTTTCTGCCAGTTGGATTTCTCCTTCTTGTCTGAGTCGAGCAAGATCCAACTCGTGGAGCCGGTTCCTCTCTCGTTCTCGGGCGTCTTCGTGGGAGAGGCCCGTGTCTGGGTTTGCGGGTCTCCCTCCCGCTGGGTTCGTCTCGGCCTCCGGGCCTCCGTTCGGGCCCGGGTTATCTTCACTCGGGGGTGGCGCCTCGCCGGCATCCACCCAGGCATGCAGGGCCGATTTAAAGTCTTCTTTGGTGCTTAAGCCAGTGGTAGCGATGCCTAGCTCTTTGCAGAATTGCTTTAGCTCCTTGTGACTGTAGTCTTCCATTTTCTCTTTCTGGAATTCTGTGTTCATGGTCGTAGTGGGTTTTTCTTGGTAGTGAGTGAATTACTCTCTGTACGATCTGCGTGGGCTCGGATCCCGGCGCTTGCCACCAATGTTAGAAAGGCGACCCCGGGGGAGGCAGAAGAGGTCTGACTGACCACCCCTAGGTCCACCTCTCCTTCGAGAAGTAGCCGAGCGTTACGGAGGGGCCTCCTGAGTGAGGGCCCTCTCCGAGGATCGTACAGCCAAGTAATCACAACACTACAAACGGACACCACGCAAGAGATCAAGTTCTTAAGCTTTTATAAGTAGTAAAGGTTGCTGGTTCTTGGCAGTATATACAGATGGATCGAAGGATCCGTAAAGTCTCGGAAAGGGGGGTAGGTAGCGGGACAGTCTAGCTCTGGGCGGAGGAAGGGATACCCTACGCACAGCTCTCAATCCTCGAGCTGGGGGGTTCCGAGGGGTTCGAGCCGCGGCAGCGCCAGCAGGCTTTCAGATGGTTCAGCAAGGTAGGGCGCGGCAGCGCCAGCAGGCTCTCAGATGGTTCAGCAAGGTAGGCCGCGGCAGCGCCAGCAGGCTCTCAGATGGTTCAGCAAGGTAGGCCGCGGCAGCGCCAGCAGGCTCTCAGATGGTTCAGGTTACCGGAGATGAGTTCGTCTGGTGTCGGCCGTGACAGCGTCAGCAGGGCTTCCAGTCCATGATACAACTGACGTCCTAATCCAGGGCTGGCCCAGATATAGGACTGGAGTCCTTTGATGTCCGGACCCTCGCGCCTGGGGGTCAGAAGGGCCGGGATGATGGTGTCCAGACACCCAGCAGGGGGGTGGAGCCAGCGCCCAGGGAGGCCGGAGGGCGATCGAAACCAGGCGTCCGGGGACGGCTGGAGGGCCATCGAAACACCCTTTTCTCCGGGATCTGTCGAGTGGCCACTCGACCACCTGGGTGGATCTTGGTGCCTCGATGGCTGGGCTTCGCTGGGGCCTGGGCCGGAGCAGAGGCCACGTGGTCGTGACGTGGTGGGCCCAAGATGGAGTCGGGCGCGGCCTCATGCTTAGGTCGAGAGGGGCCCACGATGGAGCCAGGTCGGTAGTGGGGGTCCGGGATGGTGGCCTGACCAGCAATGTTGGGGGGTGCAGTGTCGGGCAAAAGGGCTGCCCGATGCTGGGTGGAGGGCCGATGTCGTCCTGGGCTCGCCATGCGGAAGGAGTAGGACCACGCCATGAGGCCGGGTCCAACACAATTTTAAAAAAATATGCAGATTTTGACCAGAGCTCCCGGCTGTGCCTCAGGAGTACAGGTTCTGAAAGCGACTGGGCGTCAGCGCTTTAAATAGTCGGGGGGGGTGTGGCCAGAAGAAGTGGGCGTGGCCTGTGAGCAGGCTCGCTCGCTAATGGCGGTGATGGCGATTTTCCTTCCCCGTGGCAGCGTTCAGGTCGGCTGCACGGGTGTTTGAGATTCAGGTGAGTGCCCCAACCAGGCTAGTAGGAAAGGGAGAGGTGCACAAATTATTAAAATCAATTTACACACAATTTAAAAAAATATCAGATTTTGAGCAGAGCTCCCGGCTGTGCCTCAGGAGTACAGGTTCTGAAAGCGACTGGGCATCAGCGCTTTAAATAGTCGGGGGGGGGGGCGTGGCCAGAAGAAGTGGGCGTGGCCTGTGAGCAGGCTCGCTCGCTAATGGCGGTGATGGCGATTTTCCTTCCCCGTGGCAGCGTTCATGTCGGCTGCACGGGTGTTTGAGATTCAGGTGAGTGCCCCAACCAGGCTAGTAGGAAAGGGAGAGGTGCACAAATTATTAAAATCAATTTACACACAATTTAAAAAAAAATATGCAGATTTTGAACAGAGCTCCCGGCTGTGCCTCAGGAGTACAGGTTCTTTGTGTCCTTTAAAACGTCCTTAAAATTCCATAGGAAAGTATCACTGTTAATCCTCAACTTCACTCCCCACCAGTTATAAAATCCTATCCAGTTCTGGTCAAAGTTACATACAGTGCGGTTTCATTTGGATAATTTGTTCAAAGAACCCCTGTTATGTGATCCCCATTGTGTCTTAAATAGTTGTGAATTTCGATGCACGAATATGCAGCACTGTGATCTGTTTTTGTCCCAGTCCAAGCCTGGTTGTTGAAATTTACAATTAACTAGTAACATGTTTAAAGATAAGCCCATAACGTTTGCCTCTTTCAAAAGCCATGGGAAACTTTTTACTGATCAGGCCTAAAAGTGCAATTCAATAAAAACGAATTGTGTTCGATTTAAATAACGGATGCTGGTTAAACGCAACTTTGAGATCACAAATAATGAATCTAAATCATCAGGCTGCCATATTTCCTGATTTTAAATTGACATCTTTCTTCATTTTAATTGTGCAGGAACTTTGCTTATTCGTGGGCTACACTTCCTCCGTATATTGCACAGCATCAGTACTAAGTGTGTCAGCCATTGCACTAGATAGCTACTGGACTATAGTGGGGTGCTTTCAATATGGGACTCCTCAAAGCAGGACGTTGGCTGTTATCATCTGGATTTGGCTTCAAACACTGCTTAGCAGCATTCCTCCTTTACTAGGGTGGGGGCATGTCACAGACTGAAGCAGCAGCACTAGCTATGCAGTGCTCTTAGCTGGCTTCTCGGTTTTACTGCCAATGTGTATAATGCTTTTTTGCTATTTTAAAAGTCATCAGTATTGCCACTGAGCATGTTAAAAAGATTCATGAGTTGGAGAATCAGCTACGTAGAAATTCTCTTACACCAAATAATGCTGAGATGGCGAAACCAACATGTTCTAAACTAATTTATTTCATGAATCGCAAACTTCTAGCAGAAGCAAACTAGTGCGACACACAGTATCTCTAGTTACTCTGGGGGTATGCAAACCCAAGCCAAGACCTTTCGGTAAACGATTGTAACGGGTGGGATAATCATGGACGGATGTTTCTTCTGCTTATTGTAGTTGTGTTCTCCTGTTCCTGGGTGCCTTATGTGATCGTCAGTCTTTTTCAGGCCATAGAACAAGCATATCCTAAGACGTCCAGTAGCGGAAGTGTGGTTAGATGAGGGCCTGGGGCTCCTGCGGGAAGAAGGATGGAGGGGGTCGTGGGTGTCACACAAGTGGCTAAGGAAGCGGGGCCTCCAGTAAGCGCTATTAATAAAATGTAAACTTTGAAGAAAACTGATACCTCACTGAGGCGCAACTTACTTTTGAGTCGACTCACAAATTATGTGGCTCGAAGCAGCTGCACAGGAGGGGCTGGTGTGCTTCTAAGGCTGCTGAAGAGCAACTCCAGGGGCCGCCGCTGGTCAGGACCCTCAAGTGTTTGACGGAGATAATAAAATACCCACGGCACAAAACTCACTTGGTACACCGGCCCTATGATTAATCATGCTGGTTGCACGTCGGGGTAAATCTGTTACAGCACCTTGGCTGTGTTGGGGACTGGGAACTCAGAAAGACATGCGCGAATGGTTTAATTGTTGCAACTTGCAAGTGAGCATGCGTGGTGCAATATGCATAAGCCCGATGCGTGATACTTGGCAGTACTGTGTTTTTCTTTTTTGGATCCATTTCACAGAGAACCAAAAACTTCGAAAGGAGGAAAGAGAAGGTAATGCCTGACTGTTTGTAATAACTGTCTCTCTCTGAGTCACACAGGGGTCGGTTCCAAACGGCCAAATCGGCCCCAGCAATAGAACCGGCCCCCTGTCACAAAACCGGCCCCCTCCAGCCGACCGGGGGATTGCCCGGTGCCCGGGCTTACCAGTCCGGGCCTGGTCTTAAACGATTATAAAACACTAAAGACTCAAGTGTATATGGATCATGGATTCAAACAGAAGACTAAAGAGAAATTTCTAAAGCTACGATTCGGTATACTACCAATTCTCCCCCACCTGGCCCCATGGAAAAGGAACCAGGAAGACAAAACTTGCCGTCTCTGCAGTGCAGGACCTGAAGATCTAATCCACATAATATTTATCTGTCGAATCTTAACGGACAAAAGGAGATCCTTATTACGCACAATATGGAACCAGAAGGGCATTAGAACCTGCAGACAAGCAGTCAAAATATGTTTTAATCCACAGGAGACCCAATTAAACTGCAGACTTACAAAATACTTTGAAGCAGTGACGGAGAGAATTAAAGAGACACAAAATGAGGAAACAGAGCAACATTTAGTCACTGCCCCGAGCACAACTTCGGGACCGCAGCTCAAACGAACAATAGTAAAAATGTAAACTGTTAATATGAACTTCATAATTTTAACCCCTGATAATTAATTTTTACCTTTGATATGTATCTCTTTTAAAGTCGTGCACTTTAAATTGTGAGTTTTAATTAACTGTGCAAAAAACTTATCCAACTCAAACAATCCTTAGCAACTAGAGTCATCCACACTGAAATCCAAAACAGTAACAATACATACATTCCAAAAACCTTTATAAAAAAAAGTTCAGACAAATGAAATTATATACAAACGATGCAACTTCATTCAGGGTCGGATTGGGAAGGTGGGCAATCGGGCACTGGTCGATGAGCGGTGCCTCAGGGTCACCTGGGCGCAGGGTTTTGGGCCTCTGTAAGCGGGCCAAAGAGACTTTCCCACTCCCCGCCAGTTCACTTTAATGTGACGCTAACATCACAAAGCACTCCCCTGACATGCTGTAAACTGAGTCTGGGGCCAAGGTGTTGCTTTAGCATTTGGGGCATTCTCACATCGGCACATTGCATTGTGTGCTCAGCAAGAGGCCACTTCTCTTATCCCCTCCCCAGTCCAATATAGCCCTTAGCTGGCAAGGCAGATGTCAAGAAGAAGCAGTGTTATCCCTCGCCGGGCCATAACTTTTAGAGGGGGGGGAGTGCAAGGAGGGTGTGTTGTATTTGCCGGGACCTTGCAGGGGAGCAGGTGATATTTACCCATTCTCACCTAAACATCCCCCCACGCCCCTCTCTCCTGAGCAGCAGCAATGTGTTTTTTGACACCTTCCGTACCCGCTAAATTGCCTGAGGCTATAATGGGCTGAGGAGGGGGTAATAGAAGTGGCCTTCTTAGCAGCCACATGCTTTCACCTCAGCCTCAGTGGTTTTTAGGCCTTGTTGGGGGAGAGGAGAAGTTTGCATGTAAGTGTATGTAGCGCCATGGTCAGAGCTGCAGATGTTAAAACTGGGTTTGAGTCCCAGTATCAGCTCAACATCCTTTGATTCTGGGCACATCACTTAATCGCCATACTGAAAATGAAAATGCATTTGATCTTTTGTAATGTAACTGATGCTCATGTCTCCAAAGACTTTGGGCCGAGTTCACGCTATAATAAACTATATCAAAAAATAACCAGCCAGATTTCAAGTGAGACTAACCAGAAGTGGAATGTGGCTTACTTTTTTGGGAGTGCTTGGGCCTAATTGTGTTCTCAATTCCACCCTGACTGCATTCTTCTGACATTGTCTATTTTCGGACTGTAGTGAGTAGCAGAGGGAGAGTACCATGGAAGGTCCACTTCCTTGATGAACAGAAAGTCAGTAAAATGAGAAAAGAAGATCACAATATTTGAAAATCATAGTATACATGGTGCAGCTTTAAAATAGCATGTTAGTATTTATTAAGACTCAGATAGGGTCAAGTTGCAAAATAGCATGGCAACTCAAATACATGGGGAATGGCTATATTTGCAGCATTCCTTGTTTGCAATTTTATATTGATGAACTGCAAATTCTATGTACTAAGGGTTGGCAAATTGTGACTTGTTCCCAAAATGACAATTTTGCGTTCACAAGTTGGCGTTAATTAATTTCAATGTGCAGCTAGGTGAAAGGTATGAAAAGAATACTAGAATGCATTGTTTCCCTACCATGGTTGCATTTTATGTTGTGGTGAGGACAATGACGATTTTTACTGACCAGAAAAGAAGAAGGAGATAGGCGAGTATTTTGGGGATTAAAGTTACACTAATGATCACCCAAGCTTGGAATGCCAAGTTTAACCAGGCTAAGCCCGTCACATGAATCATCATTCAGCATTTATGGATACAAGTTACTCCTTCTAAATGCAGTATCCATCTACTTACCTATGTGTCTTTTTTCCTATGAAAATGACATATATTAGCAATGTAGTTGTTTGCATCTTCACTTACAGCTGGGCATGAAATGCAAGGTTAGGTATGGGATGCACGCATCTTGTTTTTTTCAGGAAATCGGGAGCCATCCCATGCTGACTAAAATACCATTGATTGCTCATTGCAAAATATACCGGTGACCCTAAGGTTAAATAGTTTTTCCACGTCACCGCTCACAACTCAGCCACCAGGTGACATTGGCTGTGCACAGATTCAACAGGTTTGTCTGGGCAAGATTCTTTTCATCTGAACTTTTTCTGGAAGAGATTCCAATTACGCACTGGTTTGTCATCAGGTGTTTCTAAATTTATTTGCACTCTATTCATCAGAGTTGGTGAAAGGAAAAACAGCCAACACGTGTTTTGCACCCTTCCTCAGGGCGGGTAAATGCTTTTTAAATTATATCAGCGTCGTGGGTAAATACAAAGTCCTATGGATTCTCAAATCTCGGGCGTAATGCCAGGTCAGGATGCGGTGTTCAGCTAGCATTGGCTGTCTCCTCTGTGGATGTCTATCAATGCCATGTTCACTAATCAATTTAAATGTATTTACATTAGCTACACCACATATAAAAATACTTTTCTTACAGAAGATATTTTTTTTGTCTTATATTTTCTTTTTTTTAAATAGATAAACTAGAGCTCATTTTTAAATTCAGGGATATTTGAAAAAAGTTTATTTCGGAAAATATTCCCTTAAGAACATAATACTATATAATACAATTAAGTTGTCATACAATAATCTTAAAACCCATTTAGTTAACATGCGTATTTAAACATTTACAAAACACAAACTATAAGGTAGATTATTCTTCTTGTCATTTTGAGCTTTATGAAGACTTTATGAAGACTGGCTCCTAAATTGGTAATGGTACAATCTGCTATATATCGTCAAGGTTCTCTTACCTATTAACACTTCATAGCACTTCTCAATCTCGTTTAAAATCGTAATACCCATCGCTGCTATTCCAAGCTGTACATGACACAGCTATAGGTTCTTAGCAATAAAGTTAGAAACCATGTGCATCCATAATTCCATTTTGGATGTATTGAACTCAGTGTACCTTGTTTAAGATTTCTACTTTTAGTCTTCCTTTTATAATACAGCCCTTATATTAATCACTTATTACCAGTTCGTATTTTAAGAGTTTAAGTGCAAGTGCTTTATGTGAACCACTTCAGATAATTTGTGCTATAAAAAAATCTATATTATTTCAAAATGAACATAGGACACAAAAAACAAACAGCTGATGCAATTATGATCTTATCATGGAATATTCAATGTGTTATATAAATGTTGTGATACTCCTCTTCCTCTGCTAAAACCCTATCCTTAATAAAAGTGCTTAAACTGCGCACTTTGAGTGGGACTATACCACTTTAATGGGTCCCTTGTGCTTGAGCATTACAGGTAATACAATGGAAATTAGCTTTAACATATGAGCTCAGAGAATATAAAAAAGTATTTAAAAATTAAAATCCCTCCACCTGCGCAGAAGCAGATAAATATCTGCGTAGGTTAAACACCATATGAGGGGATGCATTGCTTTTCAAGACCCTTGAGGCTTCTAGATATTGCCTGAAACCTAAAATAAGACATAATGGATGTAGCTATTTCTTTCTCGGCCTCACATAACTTGGGCAGAAAACAGAAACGTGCTAAATTTTTTTGGGCATTCAGTTGGCACAACATACAGTTACAATCTCCAGGGTCACTGTTGTCCTTTTTCCTTCCCATTTCATAGTAAAGGACTCAATTTCTAAAATGCCTTAGTTGAATTTTATATAATGAGTCTTAGCAAACTGTGGTTGAATTGCATCTAAAAATATTTCAAAGTGTGGTCTGGGTTTGGTTTCCAGAATTGGGCAGACAAACTCCTTGGCCTGGAGCATTGATGTAAGTTGGCAAGAGCATATTCCCAGAAAGTAGATTTAAATTGCTTATTAGAGAGGATGAACAAAGAATGAAGGTCAGACCAGAAGAACCTTAAACTTAATTTGGCAAACCAAAATTTGATCTGCGACAACCATAGGAAATATAAAGTTCTTACATTCCGTCTCTATATGGGGCAAGCTCCTGAAATGTCCAAATCTTCACTCAGTAAAAGAGAGGTCTTAAAACTTCTAAAGGCTCTAATTGTCAGTACCACTCACCTGAACTCAGCTTCCACAGGAGCAGAAGAACTTCTCCCCAGCTTCCAAACTCTACTGCGAGCTAATAATTAAATCCACTCACAGTAAAGAGGGGGAATGGGACAACAAAAGAGACTGCCATTGCTGTGCTTCTTCCTAACTGGATTCCCAGAGAGGGTTTTCTCAAGGACCTGTAAGCACAAACACAAAATTACTACTTCTTCACTAGCCCCTCCCTATGCTTCCCTCTAACTCCCACTAGTCTCCTCTCTCTCTCTAAATAGACATTCCTATTACCCGTATTGTACAGTGGTCTAGCTGCTCTCCTGAATGTTTGAATGACATTTGAGCATGTAAAACCAAGTTAATTAATTTCCTATTACCTGTATTGTACAGTGGTCTAGCTGTTCTCCTAAATGTTTGAATGATATTTGAGCATGTAGAAACAAGTTAATTAATTTAATTTTTTTCTGTCTTTTCTTTTCCTTATTCAGGTGCTGTCTGTGGAACTTCAGGTGGTAAGTACAAATATATATGTATACATTTATGTTATGTTATGTTAATAACTATTTATAGAGTGCACGTACACCCGTAGGTTTCATGGCGCTAATGCAGAGAAGAGTAAACCAAAAACCCTAGGCATATACTTGCTCGAACAGCCACATCTTCAGGGACTTCCTGAAGACCAATAGATTGTCACAACTCCTAAGTGACAAGGGGAGGGTGTTCCAGAGGGTGGCTGCCAAGTAAGAGAAAGAGCTGCCACCTTGCCCGTTTCCGTTTGGACAATGAGTTAGTTACTAAATGGAGATGGGCAGAGCGTAAGTTGCGCTGGGGTTTATAGTTATTGATCATGTTTTTGACAAATTTGGGACCATTTCCCTGCAGTGCTTTGAAAACTATGCAACCCGTCTTGAAAGCAACCCTTTGAGCCATCGGTAACCAGTGTAGTTTTAACAGTCCAGGTCTGACTGACTGCCATTTTGGTTGTTTCCAGATGAGTCTTGTTGCCTGGTTTTGGACTATCTGGAGTCGTTTTAGCAAGCCCAATGGCAGGCCGAGATATACAGCGTTCGAAAAATTGAGGCGCGAAAGTACCAGGGCTATCACTACCTGTATGAGTGCGGAGTGTGTCAACAAATGGGCAATTTTCTTAATTTTCCGAAGTTGGAAAAAGCTAGAGGAGACAACAGCTCCCACCTGTCCTTTGAGCGATAGGTCAGCATTAAGGCTGACCCCATGGCTTTTGACTGAAGGGGAAGCGGTCGGGGGAGAACCCATATCCTCCGGCCAGAAGTGTGGGCCCCAACAGATCACGCTCTTCCCAGGCAGTGCTAGTTCCGTCTTGCCTGGGTTGAGTTTTAGATGATTCAAGTCCATCCAACTCCGGATGTGAGTCATGGTAGCCCGACACTCTGCCGCTGAGTCTGGAGAGTTCAATGGAATTGTCAGCTGCAGATCATCCTCATAATTAAAAATAGTGATCTTGTGGTTTTTTAGGGGGTGTATCAGGGGTCTGAGGTATAGATTGAATAGTAGTGGCAACAGTGATGAGCCCTTAGGGGCCCCACAGAGGTAGGACAGTCTCGGGGCAGTGAAAGTTCCTAGCCTGACTGATTGCGTCCGGTCAGTAATGAAGGACGCTATCCATCTAAGTGCGAGTCCCCTAAGACCAGCTTGTTCGACACTGTTCAACAGTGTGTTATGATCGACCGTGTCGAACGCAGCCGACAGATCTAGAAGCACCAAGGCCTGGTGGATGCCCCTGTCAGCGTTTACTCTAAGAGTGCCCTGAACTGCAAGAATCACTGCTTCTGTTGAATGTGACGGGCGGAATCCGGCTTGATTAGGTTCAAGGTAGTCAGAGTGTTCTATGAAATTCGAGAGACATCTCGATACGTGAGCCTCCAATATTTTGGTAATGAAGGGAAGAAGCGAAATGGTACGGTAGTTGGACATGTCCATGGGGTCTGACCCAGGTTTTTTTATGAGGGGGACGACCATTGCGTTTTTGAAGGTGCAGGAAACTTTGCCATGCACTAAAGATTCATTGAGGAGGAGGAGTATGCTCTGGGGTAAGGCTGAGAAGACCTCTTTCATATTGTGTGGTGGGCAGCAATCATTGGGCGACCCAGAATTTACCCGAGACAACAGCTCCAAGAATGTTTTGGATGGATAGATGGTTGCAGCCTGGTGGTGACTACAATAGGGCGCTTTATACGAAATCTGCAGGGAAGCTGCTCACTGGCCCTACCAAGATAGCGGTGCAAGTGTGGCATCGTGCGAATGATGCCATGGGATGGAAGGACAGACTTACACGCGCTACTCCGCTCTATGCTTCCGAGAGGCTGGGCTCCCTATGGAAGACGAAAGGCTTTGATAGATGGGACGTTATTGGTATACTAAACACACGGAAGATGCCACAGGTCTTTAGCCGAATCCAGACAAACTAAGGAATCTATAAAGTATTCCACAGGAGGAGCTGGAGTGACAGGATAGATAAAGGGATACAAAAGGTGGAAAAAGTACCCATCAGCCCACTCAATAGTGGAAGCTCGTCATTTGGGATTTCAGGTTTGAAAATTTGGTGTCCAACAGGCACTTCCTCAAGTAAACACTGAGGCTAACCTTGGACCCAATGGTTGAACCTTCAACCAGAACAAATGATAGCGTATAAGGCTGATAGGACTTAGTTGCAGTGCTCAAAGAAATAAGAATATGTGAAAAAGAAGGAAAATGCTCCACGTGATTTAAAAATGCCTATCTTGACGTCAACAAGAAAACTTTATTAAGTGTGCCCATCAAGATGGTATGGTTAAAACAGAGTGATAATAGCAAGAAAGATGGTTTGCTAATTACCATAGATGTTATCTGGTCAACATGTTTCAGCCTTAAGAGGCTTTCGTCAGGACCTATGATCACTACTGCAACACTTACTTTGTATATTGTGCAAAAGAAAAACCAGTATTTTTCGTGGGTGGTGTATCCCCTCCTGTCAGAAGAAAAAAGAAGAAGAAACAAGAAGAAAAACAGAAACATACAGCATCGAGTTATGTTCATTCTAGTCACATTTGTGTGTATATACATTTTGGACAGTATGCTCTGTTTAACAACTTACCCAACTTTGTGGGATCAAGAACCTCACCTCACCTGGCGACAGCTCAGGCTGAAGGAGGCCACGCACTAGAAGAAATGTATTCAAAGTGATGTTATCGTTTATTAAGGTTCATTTTTCAATTAGTTATCTTTTAAAGCAGATACAGATGGGTGACCAAGGCAGCCAATGATGAGAGATGTAAAATAAAAATACACACAATTACAGTTTTGGATCACTCCGTCCGTACAGATGACCAATAAACACCTTGACAAAGGTATGTATATGTATATATAATATACAGTGGTTTTCCTCAGGTGTTTCCTTCCATTTAACTGGCAGACACAAACCAGAGATAGGTACACATTGTTACAAATGTACCTACACATACAGTCAGTAACAGCATACTGGTCTAGTGTGCATACAAAATCATTTAAAAGGTCTACTTATAATGGCCCATATTAACCCAGGAAGCAAGGCATCCTTGAGTGCTATCACCATAATTCAGGGATCCTTAGCATTTCTATAACAATTCACCAAATGAGCATATATAGCGAAAAAACGCAAAAGACTGCGTCCACCTCGGCCCTTCCTGGAAACCTACCTCTCCGTCGTTACCTCTGGCTTACACTGAGCCGAGGGGGAGGTAGCGTGCCAGTGCAGAACGCTAATTTAAGAAGGGACATAGTGGACCAGAGAGAGACACATCCTCTCTGCTTTTCGATTGGTTGAAAATAGCGTGCCAATATCAGCCAATCCAGTGTTGTAACATGACAAGGCCTGCGCATGCAAATGTAAAGGTGTGCTCCATTTCCTATAGAAAGGTAGCAGCATACAGCAAGCGGACCGCAGTGGAACACCAGCAGAAACGGATCTAATTGGTCCGTGAAAAAACACAGGAAGTATTCAATGTGTGAACAGACCTTGAAATCTTTCGTTTGGATCGGTCCTTTTGCGGTCCGCTTTTTTCCTCAAACCAGACACGGAGTGCAATCTAACATCTAGTTGCACTGCCGAGTATTTCCTCTTCCAACGAGGACCAATCAGGTTCGCCCTTTTTTGTCCGGGTCTTCACCGGATTGCTGGCTGGGTGCTGTTCCTCTTTCGAACAGGAAACCTGTCGTCTACTAACAGGAAACCTGTCCCCTTTTGGATCGGTCCCTTTGCGGTCCGCTTTTTTCTTCAAACAAGACATGGAGTGCAATCTAACATCTAGTTGCACTGCCGGGTATTTCCTTCTTTCCCTCTTCCAACGCAGACCAATCAGGTTCGCCCTTTTTTGTCCAGGTCTCCACCGATTTGCTGGCTGGGTGTTGTTCCGCTTTCGAACAGGAAATGGAGCGTGCTTTGGCAGATGCCTCTCCGAATACTTCCTGTGTTTTTTCACGGACCAATTAGATCCGTTTCTGCTGGTGTTACACTGCGGTCCGCTTGCTGTATGCTGCTACCTTTCTATAGGAAATGGAGCACACCTTTACATTTGCATGCGCAGGCCTTGTCATGTTACAACACTGGATTGGCTGATATTGGCACGCTATTTTCAACCAATCGAAAAGCGGAGAGGATGTGTCTCTCTCTGGTCCACTATTAGCGTTCTGCACTGGCACGCTACCTCCCCCTCGGCTCAGTGTAAGCCAGAGGTAACGACGGAGAGGTAGGTGTCCAGGAAGGGCCGAGGTGGACGCAGTCTTTTGCGTTTTTTCGCTATATATGCTCATTTGGTGAATTGTTATAGAAATGCTAAGGATCCCTGAATTATGGTGATAGCACTCAAGGATGCCTTGCTTCCTGGGTTAATATGGGCCATTATAAGTAGACCTTTTAAATGATTTTGTATGCACAATAGACCAGTATGCTGTTACTGACTGTATGTGTAGGTACATTTGTAACAATGTGTACCTATCTCTGGTTTGTGTCTGCCAGTTAAATGGAAGGAAACACCTGAGGAAAACCACTGTATATTATATATACATATACATACCTTTGTCAAGGTGTTTATTGGTCATCTGTGTGGACGGAGTGATCCAAAACCCTAATTGTGTGTATTTTTATTTTACATCTCTCATCATTGGCTGCCTTGGTCACCCATCTGTATCTGCTTTAAAAGGTAACTAATTGAAAAATGAACCTTAATAAACGATAACATCACTTTGAATAAATTTCTTCTAGTGCGTGGCCTCCTTCAGCCTGAGCTGTCGCCAGGTGAGGTGAGGTTCTTGATCCCACAAAGTTGGGTAAGTTGTTAAACAGAGCATACTGTCCAAAATGTATATACACACAAATGTGACTAGAATGAACATAACTCGATGCTGTATGTTTCTGTTTTTCTTCTTGTTTCTTCTTCTTTTTTCTTCTGACAGGAGGGGATACACCACCCACGAAAAATACTGGTTTTTCTTTTGCACAATATACAAAGTAAGTGTTGCAGTAGTGATCATAGGTCCTGACGAAAGCCTCTTAAGGCTGAAACATGTTGACCAGATAACATCTATGGTAATTAGCAAACCATCTTTCTTGCTATTATCACTCTGTTTTAACCATACCATCTTGATGGGCACACTTAATAAAGTTTTCTTGTTGACGTCAAGATAGGCATTTTTAAATCACGTGGAGCATTTTCCTTCTTTTTCACATATTCTTATTTCTTTGAGCACTGCAACTAAGTCCTATCAGCCTTATACGCTATCATTTGTTCTGGTTGAAGGTTCAACCATTGGGTCCAAGGTTAGCCTCAGTGTTTACTTGAGGAAGTGCCTGTTGGACACCAAATTTTCAAACCTGAAATCCCAAATGACGAGCTTCCACTATTGAGTGGGCTGATGGGTACTTTTTCCACCTTTTGTATCCCTTTATCTATCCTGTCACTCCAGCTCCTCCTGTGGAATACTTTATAGATTCCTTAGTTTGTCTGGATTCGGCTAAAGACCTGTGGCATCTTCCGTGTGTTTAGTATGTTAAGTTGGGGGACAAGATGCTGTTAGGTCTATAACAATAATTCCCCTCGGGCCCTTCTCCACTCTGTAGTTTTGTGTACGTTATTGGTATATCCAGGGTGAATGATGTGTGGACTAAGGGTAGGGTTAAAACCTTCGACGAGTTGAGATTGGAGTATGACCTGAGTGACAGGGAGTTTTTTAGATATGCTCAGATCCGACACACGCTGATGGCGGTCTTCCCTCCGGGTACTACCATACCGGAGGCATCACCACTTGAGGATCGGGTGCTGGATGGGCACGTTCCCGACAGTACGATATCGCTTATTTATAAAAAGTTGATAAACGATAGGACTGATTTTTTACAGCGACTCAGGGAAGCTTGGACTGGCGATAGTCTGGAGTTAGATGATGAGGATTGGCAGCAGGCCATATCCTTGCCGAAAGAGGTAGAAATCCCGGCCCGCCTTAGGTTCGTGCAGCTTAAGATTCTCCACAGGATCTATGTTACTGGTCCGCGCTTGGTCAGTATGGGTTATGCTTCGTTTGGGCTGTGCAGGCGTGGTTGTGGCCTTCCGGGCACCTTTCTTCACATAATCTGGGAGTGCCCGGCGGTTGTTCGTGTCTGGAATCGAGTGCATGCAGTAATGGAGGAGGTCACGGGTGTTGCGTTATTGCCTGAAGCTAGACGATGCTAGTTGAATGTGTGGGAACCGAATGACTATGATTTGTCACAGACTCAGTGGGTGACCCTTGGCAACATGATCGCCAAGAGGGATATCGCCCAGTTGTGGGGCTCACAGAGGCCGCCCACAGTTCTGACATGGAAGGAGAATATGTATTGGTGTATGTTCAGGGAGAGGACGGTGTATGTGGCCCGTGGCAGGCCCCGCAAGTGAGGTAAGATTTGGGGTCAATGGAATTCCTACCGGGGAGATATATGTACACCCCCCTTCACACACTTGGTGGCAGATCCTCCCTCCCCTTGACCCGACATTCCTGCTATCATGTTGTTTCGATTGTCTCAGGAATTGCTGTATCCCTCAATCCTCCCATCCTGCCATGTCATTGCTTGTATTATGATCTTACGCTTTCCTCCCCGCAGGACGCACCGCCACTCGATTGATTGTACTGCCTTGGTTATTTCTTTTTGTTCATGTTGTTAAAAGTTTCAATAAAAAGAATTATAAAAAAAAAAAAGAATGTTTTGGGGTCAATTGGAGGAAGGACTTCAAGAGTGCGGTGATTATTACGGATGTCATCCAGTGATTCTAACCTACGGGAATTGGAGATGCCATTTTAATAGTCAAGATTTTATCTATAAACAAGTTATTCACCGAGTTACAGAACTTCTGGGTAGGGGTCAAAATGAGTGCCGTTCTCTCATTATTGCATAGGTTGTTCACTATTTTGAAGATATCTTTTGATTTATTTTGAGAGTTTAATATTTTCGTAGAGAAATATGCTGCTTTGCTGTTTAGAATAGTTTTTTGGGTCTCGCTGGCAATGCATCCTGCAAGGATGCATTTGTCCAGCTGGAGACCAATAGCGATCAGTCTGGGGGGAAGGAGGACAAGAGGGTGTACGAGCTTTTTGTCTCCTGGATTCGTGTGCGCGAACGCGCACGTCGCGTCCCGCGCCGTACACATGCGCGCGCAGACAGACACTCGCTCACACACACACCCACTCCCCCACAGTCACACACACGCACTCCAAGACACATACACACACGCACACACGCACACACACATACACAGCCCGCGCCCCCCCCCACTCGCGCGCACTCACATGCCCCCACCCCCCCCTCAGCAACCCACTCACCGGCTTCCTTCGTGCGGCGGCTCTCCTCAGCTGCAGGGCCCGGCAGCAGGACTCTTCTTCCCTCTTTCGGCACCGGGGCGCAGGGTAGGCTCCTGCCTGCTCCGGTGCTCCAAACACGGCTCTAATCGCGGCTCTTCCGTGGGAGGCGGGGTAGGCTCCCGCCCTCCTACTTCCTGTTTCCTGTTGTCGCGCCGGCCTGCCTGACTTCCTGGTCGCAGGCCGGCAGAGTGACGGCGGTGATTTGCGGTATTTATTTATTTAGTTATTTATGCATTTTTATATAGCGCGGACTTTACCCGAAGGCGGTATTTATGTATTTATGCATTTTTATATAGCGCGGACTTTACCCGAAGGCGGTATTTATGTATTCATCTATTTATGCATTTTTATATAGCGCGGACTTTACCCGAAGGCGTCAGAGCGCTTCACATTAGGAACAGAAATGAAACATAATGAGAAACATTACAAAAGAACAGGTTGCAAAAACATACGTTACTTACATAAGGTAATAGTGACAATTGTGAGCAAACAAAATACATGAGGTAGTAAAAACTATGAGCAACCAAAAATACATGAGGTAGTAAAGGTAATAGTGACAATGGTGAGCAAACAAAATACTTGAGTAAAAATTGTGAGCAACCAAAATACATGAGGTAGTAAAGGTAATAGTGACAATCGTGAGCAAACAAAATACTTGAGTAAAAATTGTGAGCAACCAAAATACATGAGGTAGTCAAAAGTGCACAAGTGGAAAAATTGTGAGCAACCAAAATACATGAGGTAGTAAAGGTAATAGTGACAATCGTGAGCAAACAAAATACTTGAGTAAAAATTGTGAGCAACCAAAATACATGAGGTAGTCAAACGTGCACAAGAGGAAATGAAAGTGACAAGTGTGCAGTTATAAGAGAAAACAGAGTATAATTAGAGGTATTGTCCTGCAATAAGTGCTAGACACTCAGGCTCAGGAACAAGCGTTACATGGGCAAGGTGGCACTTGTGCAAGTATCAAAGGTAAAGACATGTGAGAGGTAGCAGCCGTGTGTTACAAGGGCAGAGTGGTGTGTGCATGTTACAAAAGGGCACCGAACACCAGTACTTGGAAAATACTGCAAAAAGGCAGACCCTCCAATCACAGGCATACACTGGGAAGGCACTTCCATGGTCATGGAAAGTAGAAATTATCAGTAGTGGGAAGTCTTCCTCACAAATAGCAAGAGGACGTGAATTACTTTTGGAGGTGTCTCTGGAGGAGGAGAACTTTGAGGTCCCTTTTGAAGGCCTGGGAGGAGGCGGTGGTCCGGAGCTCTTTTTTGTCCTCTCGCGGTTTGTAAATACAAAATATATTGCATTACAAATGCTATAGGTATCACATTTGCGAAAGTTATAACTATTGGCATTGTAAATGACGAAGCTATTAATTTAGCTATTTAAAAAAAAGAAACATAAATAAAAACTTTGCCATTTCCAATACCAATAGCTCAAACTTTCCTAATGCGAGACCTATTGCATTGCAAATGCTTGTTTATATTACCTATGAGCTGTGGAAAATTCCTCCTTATCTTTCATGGTGTAATTTAATCTCCATTTCCTTTCTTTTTGGCGCAATTCGAGTTTTATTTTTTTAAGGTCAGAGGTGAACCATTTGTGGGCATCCGCACAACGTGTGCGGGAGAATTTAACAGGAGAGGCGTGAGTATCACTAGCCGCTAATAGCCAATTCGTGATTTTTCCTTCCATAATGTCGACATACGGACAGAAAATAAGTAAGGTGTTTTTCAGAGTGTCCACAAAAGCCGGTGTATTTAAGGATTTCCATTTCCTGGACACTCCTCCCACCCGGGGGGATGCTTTATATAGCCGTTGATAGTTGTTGTGAACTGGATCAAATAATGGTCAGACCATAAGCAAGGCCCGATGGTAGGTGTCGAGAGTGGAAGATTGTGGGACCATACTTGGTCCAGAATATGTCCTTTTTCATGGGTGGGAGAATATATATGTTGGACCAGGTTGAGGTTTTGAAGAAGCTAAGAAAGTTCGGCCGCCTGGGGACCACCTGTGGTGTTGTTGAACCAGTAATTCAGGTCCCCAATTAGGAGAACCTTATCAAAATTTACCACTAACAAGACCATCTGCTCACCCAGGGAGGTGGGAAATGTGAGCATAGTTTGAGGGGGGCGATAAATCAGCACTAGTGCCAGCAAGCCTGTGTCTGTGTCGAGTTTAATGACTAGGTTCTCCACCTCTGGTAAGACAAGAGGGGATAGAGCGTCAAACTAATGATTTTTGTGAATAATGGCTGCCCAGTTTACCCAGGGGGCGGTTAGCAGATAAAATTTAATAATCTGAAGGGAGTGCTGCTAAGATATCATGTAATGAGTCCTGGGTTAACCAGGTTTCAGTAATTAGTAGTATATCAGGCTTATCCGAAGAGGTGCGGGGTTGCAGTGGGGTTGGCAGCAGCAGGAGAAACATGACTGAGTTCAGCAGAAGGGAGCTCTGATTGGAGCATAGAAATGCCATTAATGTGAATGCGGTGATGAGTGTTGGGGTCCAGAGGAGGGCATAGATGTATAGAAGGCCTTAGTAATTTTAATTCCCTAGATGAGTAAGTTAAATTTGAATGTTGGCAATAATCTATGGCCCCTGGGCCCGGCCCGGCGCGGACGGGCGCAATCGGGCTTGCCTTTGGCGCACCTTCGGCGCGCCCGCTGCGCGTGTCCACTGCGTGTTAGAGTCATGATGCAATTTATATAGCACGTTACTGATGGAGCACTAGAGCGTCACCCTGCCACAATGGCCGCTCTAACGTGCTCACCAGGAAGTGGAAATAATGTGCCTCCCTCCACACAAACAGCACGAGATTGTTGCGGTGGACCGGGTAAAGCAACAGAGCGAAAGCAAAACAGGTAAAAATGCAAATTTAGTTATGTGCCGGTATTTAAAGAGTTAAAATACAAGGTTGCATTAAATCACAGCGCGGAGCTGGCGCGAGGCGATTTTAGCTTACTGTCCTCGAGCGTGTATCCCCCGAACTGGGCTTTAATATCCTGAGACTGATGGAGCACTAGAGCGTCACCCTACCACAATGGCCGCTCTAACGTGCTCACCAGGAAGTGGAACTAATGTGCCTCCCTCCACGCAAACAGCACGAGATTGCTGTGGTGGACTGGGGAAAGCAACAGAGCGAAAGCAAAACAGGTAAAAATGCAAATTTAATTATGTGCCATTATTTAAAGAGTTAAAATACAAGGTTGCATTTATTCACAGCGCGGAGCTAGCGCAAGGCGATTTTAGCATACTATCCTCGAGCGCGTCAGCCCCAAACTTGGCTTTAATATCCTGAGACTGATGGAGCACTAGAGCGTCACCCTGCCACAATAGCCGCTCTAACGTGCTCACCAGGAAGTGGAACTAATGTGCCTCCCACCACACAAACAGCACGAGATTGCTGCGATGAACCGGGGAAAGCAACAGAGCAAAAGCAAAACAGATAAAAATGCAAATTTAGTTATGTGCCGTTATTTAAAGAGTTAAAATACAAGGTTGCATTAATTCACGGCGCGGAGCTAGCGCGAGACGATTTCAGTTTGCTGTCCTCTATATCTACTTAGGATTGATAAATATGCGTAAAGAACTTCATATAGCAAGAGTTTTCAGCAAATTGATGTGCAGCACAATGTAGTATTCCGAAAGAAATGAGCTGCTTCCAAAGCTCAATTGAATTCAAGTCTTTTCTCTCAAAGAAAATTGATTTACAGTCTTAAGTATTCCTCACTCAAAAATTGGGAGTAATATGTGTCACAAGATTCATAAACTGCTTTGACTTACTTGGATTTCTTCTCTTCTTCCTTCTAATGTCCAAAAGAAACTATTTGACTCCAACAGAAACTCTCTCAGAGAACGAGATTCTGCTGTGCTCCAAAAAATACCTTAATATGATAGAATCAGGGATTCCCTCTACTGGAGTTGAAGACAGAGTGACTTTGGGAATGACAAGTGGAGCAATGCGAGAGAAAATGTTACTCCAGTAACGAATTTCCTATCACCAAACATGCGCAGTGGCAGAACGTTCATCGCCTCAGGAAAAGACGGCTGAAGTGTGCTGGGCGCATAGAGCGCAAGCGCGATAATAGCTACACTTCTCCCAAAGCTGAGCACTAGAATGCTAACCAAACAAGAAACAACTGGCACCCGCCATCTTGGAAATACCGTCGTGAGTGGTAGGCATCTGCTCGCATTACAACTGCAGAACCCTCTATGAAAAGAATTGGTGCCGCCTGCCAGATAAGTACCTGAGAAAGCTCTTATGCTTCAGCCCTGAGCTGGAATGAAAGAGCGTAGTTTTAGACCAAGATTGCCCAGCCTTGACACTAATCTCTTAAGGACTCTTTCATGAAACAAGTGAATTACACCTCCAAAAAAGTACTTTTTGTAATGCCTAGTTTCATCACATAGCACTTAAGAGAGTAGAGCATACAACAGATTTAAGACCTCTGCTTTATTGAGTGAGGATTTGGAGAGTACTCTTTGGAGTACTTTTTGAGAGGTGTAATAGGAACCTTATAAAATTGTTCTCACCAAGCTTCTCAACATTATCTATTTCCCAAAGTTTATCACCATACTCAGCAGCTGCCTATGCTTTTGACTTATAGACTTCAATGGCCAGATAGATGGCCCTAGATACCATTGCCTGAGCCTTTTTAATATTGTGGTAGCACTATGTTGGAGAGCATTTCTGTGCTTATATATATGCAGGGTCCAGGAAAGTTTGCTATTAAGCATTATACCCAAATACTCAAGTTTAGTAACAAGTTCAAGCCTCTTCTGTCCCAGCTATATATTCCCTCAAAAGGACTTGTGCTGTCTAATCAGACCATTGTATTTGGTCGTATTTACATTGATCTTCAGTCCCTTATTTCCGCAATATGCATCAAACTTATCCAATAGCAAGTGCAACCCCCCCCCCAAGTTTGTGTTAACTAAAGGGTGTTGTCTGCGAATAGAATTGATGGCAGTGGGGCCCCTTCTAAATTGAGGGAGTCATTGTTAAATTCTAAAAGAGCTTTTGTGACATCATTCACTCACAGTGAAAAGAGTGTAGGCGCAAGCACACAGCTTGTCTCACACACTTTTGTATTTGGATACGATCAGTTAGGTCACCCTGGGTTCACCAGAATACTTGGGCATAATTCTCACGTTGGAGTCTAATTATTCTTATACAAGTGGATCTTCGGGGGGGGGGGCTCCTTGCTTCTCAAGGAAGGCCCACAATGAACTTTTGGTACAAGGTCAAATTTGTTTATCACTAATTAGATGGCTACTATATAGTGTGTGTAAAGTAATGGAGTAAATTGTCATCATCATTGTTGTATGAGTAGAGATTAGAAAAGTGTCAACAACATCTATTGGATTTAAAAAACATGCACTCTACGAGTCACATTCCTTGCTCCCATATGCTGTGATTTTCCAAAATGTCATGTTGTCACCAGTTTTTGCTGCCTCAGTCAGGTCCATCAAATTTTTATCATCCCAGTTACGGTTAGCTAGTGATATTACTCTCTCATATTGGGCCTTGACCACACAAACATCAAAAAGGGAATTTGATTTTATAGCTATAACAAGGGGCTTTTTAGGCTTTTGGCAATCATTTGTATACCAAGGGTTTCTCAGGTTTTTCTTAATTGGTGCTCTAGCTGAACTTTTGCAAGGCACTTTCGTTAAAAATAGTTTTAAGATTTCAGCTAAGCTGTTGTGAATGTCAGTAGTCGGTAAAGTGAATATCAAAAGTAGGGGAATGGATAAATAACATCAAAGCAATGGAATAGGCATTATAGATTTCAGTTAAAATAGCCGTGTTGCCTAGTATCTTTGGCCACTTGACAGATCTACGGTCATTTCCTATAATTGGCGTTATAACGGGAGACCCATTGGAGATGCCCAATTCCTACGTTGATGGTTAATATCCCGAAGGATTTATCTTGAAGTCTATCATTTTATCCCATAAATGGACACCTAACAGGATGTAATTAATCTTGGATCTGGTTTTACCTCTCTGAAAGGTATTTTTGCCTAAGTGGTCAGAATTAGATCTGCCATTGGAGGCTTGCAGATCATGTGCATTGTAGCCACAGTATAGGGAACATTTGTGTCAAGAGAAGGTATACTCCATATTTCATCCTCCTCCTCAGTAACCAAGTTAAATCCACCAATGGGCTCATACTTGATATTAATGCCCCTACATAACTATCATGACCTTTGTTTGTGTAGTGTTTGAGTCATTTTCCAGTATCACTAAATTTGGGGATTCCATTTTTTTCTGTCTCAGGCTAATATAGAATAGGACCCTTTTATGTATGTATTCTTATCCCTAAGATATTAGGGCAATCAAATTCCAATGTTTAAATATCATTATTCAATTATATTTTATCCATAATACAAGACTCCCCTGATGGCCTCCAATAGAAGAAGGTGTAGCATTTACACTATGGGGTTGATACCAAATCGGGCAAAAAAACGTCCGTATGATTCATATCAGGAGCCCTCTCCTTACGAATCGTAAACATGCCGTAAGACCCGACGAGTACGATCCGGACCGGGGTATGAGGATGCGATTTGTACGGTCCACATCAGGTAAGGCCGATTTGTACAAAAAAACACACAATCACATACACACCGTACGGTGCGTACACCACATGATCGCAGGGGTACGGTGCGTACCCCTGCAATCATGGGGTGTACGCACCGTACCCCGCGATCGCAGGGTGTACGCACCGTACACCCAGCGAACATGGGGTGCGGTGCGTACAACCCATGATCGCGGGGTACGGTGCGTATACCCCATGATCGCAGGGGTACGCACCGTACCCCTGCGATCATGGGGTGTTCGCACCATACCCGGGGGGCCGTTCTGTACCTGTTTCGAGGTGAACTCTGCTTCTCTGGACGTTTTTGTCTCCCGTAAAAAAAGCGTTGTACGGTCCGCACCCGACACGAATCATGCTGGCTGGGTCGGAGAAACCAGACGCGAACCGTACGGATGTCGCGTACAGCGGGTTCCTAGGGAGATTCGTACAGGGGTTTGATTCGTACGGTCTCTGTACGATACGTGCGGAGTCCAGCTCCTGGTACGAATCGTACTTCGTCGTACGTAAGGGGGACGTTGCATGGTACGATTCATACGGGAAAAACGCTCCGTACGGCTATTCGGAGCGGTTTTTCCCGAATCGGAATTGACCCCT
Organism: Lissotriton helveticus; assembly: GCF_964261635.1. Taxonomy (NCBI): domain Eukaryota; kingdom Metazoa; phylum Chordata; class Amphibia; order Caudata; family Salamandridae; genus Lissotriton; species Lissotriton helveticus. The sequence goes on along the minus strand of NC_136059.1, from coordinate 776,726,520 downwards.
ATATGTTTATATCCTGGTATATAAGGTGGTTGTATTAGCCTGGTTTTCTGCAACATACAAATTTGAAATTGATCAATACAGTCTTGCCAATTAAGGTCAAAAAGTTTTGTAATTAAGCCTGCAATGTTCCAAGCGATTATGTTCAGGTGCTTAGTTATTTGTTTATCTACTTGTTTGGGAGAATAAATGCCAATTATTATATCCACATTATGTTCTAGAGGGCTATCTTTGAAAGCATGGACCACCAACATAAATTCCATGGAAATATTAGGAGTTGAGGTTGATATTAGTAAGCAGGAAGAATTCTTGATGGATGTATCTGCATATTGGGAAGACATCTCATATAGAGAGAGTCAATCCACAGACTCCAAGTTGGTAGATGCACTGTCTGCATTTAATAACAAGTCTGTACTCCTGGTAGGCAATGTAGATCTCTTGGAGAGTGCATTTCTAGCCTGTGATTTATCCCCAAGTAGTGGAATAGATGAAGGTGGAAGTTTGCCCATGTGCATCAAATCACAAGCTGGACATGATGTAGGATTGTTAGGTTTAAATTGTATTAGTGAGTGCCTAGGTGGGGATGACCTACGTTCCATTGTAATTAGTTCAGATACCATTTTTTGGGCTCTCAGAAAGAGTCTAACATTGTTATACTTGCCAATGTCACTCGAAATTTGCTCAGCTCCTCATATGTCTGCATGCACTTGCGACGAACAAAGGCGTTCATGCCTAATCTAGTAAATTCTTTTATTTATCAGAGATTCACCATCCTTCCTTGCATTTCTATTGAACTTGGGGACATTTGTCATGTACACTGTATTTCCTACCTAACTGTATGTGAGTACTTCCATTAGCGTAGTCATTGGATCAATGCAGAGGTCCAGGAATATAATTCAACATACTAGTAGAGGCATTAACAAAAGCTCTCTCAGTTGATCCCATAAAGGACAGGCCAAGGTAATCTTGTTTGGATGGGAATATTGGGAAATTCCTGGACCTATTACTTTCACTTCATCCTATTATGGCAGTGTGTTCAATGTTATTCTCACCATTTTTCTGGGAAGCTCCCGAAGTCAATCAGTGAGTTCTATCATTTTGGTTGTAGGGGGAACTACAGTGAATATGAGCTACTCTTGGGGTTGAGACCAAATTCAATTTTATCTGGCTCTGAGTCTTACCAATGGACTTCTTATGGGGTTCCCCAGTCGCTATATGGTTTAGCTTTGAACTGCTATGCAAACCCATCACTAGACCTTCAGTGTGGGACAAAAGGATTCTCACCAGTCCTTTTAGTTCTTTAAGCTCTTTTGTCAGTGAATCAATTTTTGATCTGAGCTCCCTTAGGGTGGAATCATTTTGATTTCTGTTATCCAATTTATCAGTTATATCTGACGAACTACTGCACCCAAGGGATGCCAGGGAAGAGTATCTATTTGTGCAGGGAATTATGGGATCCCAGAACAAAACCCCACCACCATTGAAGGTAGAAGCTAAACACATACAGGTATTTTATTCAGTATTAATAAAACATATAAAAAGGTTAGAAACACTATTTCGCAAGAACTGTAAACAAATTGTAGACGCCACACAACTTGATACAATAACAGGAGAAACTGCAAGAAACAATATTTCTAATCATCTAAACAGGCAAATACATCAGACAGAATGAATACATTATAGTGACATTTGGATTTTGTGTAAATCAATTATAACAATAATACCAAATGTCTTTTCAAAATCTACAGTATGCCCGTTGTCAAAAAGCATTGACGGGATTCGGTGGGTCTCACTACTTGAACACCACCTTCATCAGGACTGAAAACGATGTCTCCCTGAGCACAATAAAAATCTGTACATATGTACAGACAAAGACATAAAATAATTTTAAAATAGAATATTAAACCATGAATTGGCTGATAATAAAGCAGAGTTTATATCCTGGTGATTTAACAAAAAATATTTTTCATTCAACCTCACACAGAGTTCTTTAAGTCAATATTAAAAAGGAAGGAGATAGTATCCTTTTAAACCTCGAATTGTGCATATGAATTGCATCCCACAGATATCAAGATTACCCTTCCTTTATCACTCATGCTTCCAAAAATAGTACACAAGGTCATGTTCTGGACCATAGGTATCTGTATTCAATCAGCTGCGACCATCCTTCTATAGTGAAATCTCGAGGGGTTGTAGAAACTTACTCTTAGTAGGTCACCCTTATTAATTTGGTGAACTGTTCTGAAAGATAAACCCAAAAAGCCTATTATCTGGTAACTCCCGATTAATAAATTCCAGTCTAAATATATTTAAGTGGACATTACCTTTAAGTCTTATGTTACGCACATCCAGTGATGTCAGGAGGTGGGACCGGTATAAATCCCTATATGATAGTACGTAAACAATATTGTCAATACTTCTAACTGATATCAAAAATAACGGGCAGATGTTCGCTAATATTCCGTTACATTTACTTTTCTCATGTGCTCCCAAACTCAATTATAGTACCGCCTCCTGGCATTCTTTTTAGGGTCTAATGCTGAAAACATAGGGCCAGATGTAGGTGGCCCAATACCGATCGGTATTGGACGAAATTACCGAATTTCGGCCGTTACCGACCGGTATTGGGCATTTGGGATGTAGGGGAGGATTCGGTAAATAACGAATCGGTATTTACCGATTCGGTATTTACCGAATCATCATTTGCCGATTCGGTATTTACCGAATCGGTAAATGAATTGTAGGAAGCACTTTGAAGAGTGCTTCTGTGCTTTAAGGATTCGTTATTTACCATCAACTATTAGTTGGTGGTAAATAACGAATACCTCTGAAAATGCAAATCTGTGCATTTACACCTGTGCCATGTGACAGACATACATGCATCATGTATGTGTGCCACATGTGCACACAGGCACTATTCAGGGGTGCAACAGGGTGGCAAAATGACACCCTGCCACCCTTGACTCTTTCCCTATTTTACCGAATCGGTGATTACCGATTTGGTAATTGACATTCATTCCTATGGGCCTCCAGGCCCATGGGAATGAATGGCAATTACAGAATCGGTAAATACCGATTTGGTAAATACCGAATCTTAACGATTTGGTAATTTTTACCGAATTATTACCTACATAGCATTTACCGATTCTAAAATACAGAATCGGTAAAATTCTGTATTTTAGAATCGGTAAATCCTATTTACCTACATCTAGCCCATAGTCTCTTACGTGTTATTCTCTTGAAATAGCCAGTACAACCCCTCCTCTCTTAAAACTATTTTCTCGATCCTTTTGGATTATCCAGATCTGGTGATCATGGCTGGGGATTTTATTATTGTCTTGGATCCGAAGCTGGTTACGTTGGCAAGTTGTAGAGCTGGGGTCCCCTCCAATTCCCAGGCTTACCTTCAGTCTATGATGGTGCAGACCGGACTTTGCGATATTTGGAGGAAGATCTGGTTACCAGTTAGGTGTCTCATTTTACAACAGTAAATATGGACATAAGTGGAGAATTGATTATATCCTTGTGTCACAGCCTGTGGGGCAGGGCTGAGGGCATCAGATACTTGACCCTTCACTTGTCAGATCACTCAGGGGTTTCGTTGGATCTGGTGGAAAGCCAGCTTTCCAGATCCTGGACGTTTGATCGAACCCTGCTTTTCGACGGTGACAAGATGAAGTATTTATCCCAGGAGACTGATAGCTATTTGAAATTCAATCTAGTCTCGGCTGGAACGTCATTTGTGTAGGACTCCTTAAAAGCTTTTTTAAGGGGCGTGATCACAAGCAGGCTGAATTTCAGAAGCAGACAGTACAGAGCGTAGGTGGCGCACAAGGAGGCTGAGATGAAGGCAGTAGAGTTGGCTCTAAATGGGGTGGTTGGTTCAGAGGGACAGCAGGAAAATCTGGCCAAATTAAGTGAACTAAGAGATCAGCTAGATACCATTCTCCAAACCAGGGTAATCAGCAGATGGGAGGCAAGCAAGCTTGCTCATTTTGAGTACGGAGAGGGTGTAGGTAAACTCTTGGCATGGAAGGGTAAGTTCGATAGGCTGCGCATCCAGATCAAACAAATTGACATTTCAGAGGGGGCTCCTGTTCTGTCCATGGATGAAGAGATAGGAGGAGTTTTTTTTATTTCTTCCAGGACTTGTACCAAGAGGATTGTGAGGTGGATAAAGCCAAGGTGATGGAGTGGCTATATGGCAGCACGCTCACTCCTTTAAGCTTAATGCAGCAGGTAGATCTAGAGCAGGATATTTCGAAGGAAGAGGTAAAGGAGGCTATCCGTGCCTGCATAGGTGGGAAAGCTGCAGGACCGGATGGGCTGCCAATAGAACTTTATAGATCTTTTGATGAGGCGGTAATCATCATTTTAACCCAGCTTTTCAATGAGATTCCATCTGATGGCACCCAGTTACCATCTTCGTGGGGTGAGGCCACGATTACTTGGATCTTGAAAACTGCGAGTTGTGAGTCCTATAGGCCCATCTCGCTGTTGTCCACGAATTATAACATCTTTGCCAGGATCCTGGTGGCTAGATTAGGTTTGGTTGCAGGCGATTTGCTTCATCCTGACCAAAAGGGTTTTGTTAAGGGGAGGAACCTATTTTAACTCACTTACTATCTTATTGGTGTAATAGATCTTGCCACAACCTATTGGCTTCCTCTCACAGCTATGACACTCGATGCCACCAAGGCCTTCGACAGGGTCAATTGGGTCTACCTGTCCGCAGTTATGGAGAAATTTAACTTGAGCAAGAAGTTCTGTCGAGCTATCCATCTGATCAATCAGGATCCGTCAGCCAGACCCTTGGTCAATGGTAACTTGACTAGACCCTTTAAAATGACCAGAGGCACTTGGCAGGGCTGTCCCCTTTTCCCTTGCTCTTTGACTTGTACATCCAGCCTTTTGCTCAGAGGTTGAGAGATGAGCTTAATATCCTGCCATTTAAGTATGGGGCCTGGGGGAGGAAGTGGCCATGTACGCGGATGATATTTTGATCCTCTCCGCTGATCTCGCTTTGACCTTCCCTGCTGTGATAAGGTTGGTGCAGGATTTCAGGTGTGTTTCTGGTTATGAGGTTAACACGGAAAAAACTGAGGTCATGACTTGGAACCTGGTGGGCTGTCAGCATCAGACCAACTGCTGTATGAGGTATCTGTGGGTCAGAATTCTTCAGGACATTTCAGAGACTGCAGGGACCAATTTGGAAAATGTCTCAAGGGAGTGGCAGTAAGTTATGAAATCTTGGGCCCATCTCCCTTTGACTATTCTTGGGAGGATCAATTTGGTTAAGATGGTGGTGCTCCCAAAGATTATTTTCCTTTTTAATACCATCCCCTTACACTTTGACAAACCGCCTATTGATAAGCTCCAGCATGCTATAAATCTGTTTATGTGGGCATACAGGGCACAAGAATAGCCTGGAAAAAGCTGAGCTGTAGGAGAGAGAAGGGAGGGCTTGCATTGGCGGATTTACAATATTATGCTTGGGCCTTCAAACTATCACACTCTAGGATGCTCTTAAAAACTCCAGTTAGGTCAGGGATGGGGGCCATATTTTCTACAATGCTGAAGGGCGCCGGTCTTTCTGAGGAGAGTTTTGTGTTCAAATTCGGCGACCCAAAATTTTTCAAATAGATTATACTTAAAGTTTTGCAGGTAATGGCTAGAGTATTGGCCAGTCTCAAGCGGCTTGTGGGTCTTAACAATTTTTCTAGTTTGGCTCCTCTATGGGATTCCCCAGGCGCACCGGAGTGTCTGAAGGACAGGTTGGCATTACCTCTTAGAGCAGCTGGGCGGAAGGTTTGGAGGAATCTGGCTTAGGACGGTACTCTTAAATTATGGTCTGAATTAGGTGATATGGTGGAAGGGGGACTTTCCAGGTTTAAATACATCCAACCGCAGAGCTGGTACAAAAACTTAAACATATCCATTGGCACTGGCAACATTTTGGAGGAGCAGTTGGTGGCAAGATCGGTTGGGCGGTCTCCTTTTGGTACTGGACCATCAAGGAGGTTGCCGATTGCAAATTTAAATTTGCTGAAGAAATATGGGGGGCCTCCTTACCAGATGGAGAGTGTGAGCACTTGTGACTAACTTCGTTTAACATCCTATTTGCCGCTGTAAAACCGGCCTGGTTTTACAGTGGCAAATAGGATGTTACATGAAATCCATAGGTCTTAACTATCCACGCTAAGGTTGTCGAAAATCTCGAAGGGGCCTCCAGTCAGCTGTAAGAAATGTGATTTGGTGAGAGCCTCGGATGTACACATGTTCAAGGAGTGCCCAGCTATTGCAGATTTTTGGGAAAGAGTAGGGAACACTATTGTGGATATGTTAGACCTTCCTATCCATATTAACCTGGTATTGATAATTTTCGGGATATCTAGTGAAATTACAGGCCGCGCCAGTTTCTTTCTTTTTTACACTATGCTGCTAGCTTGAAGACAAATATGTGGAAGATGGGTGGATTCTTCACCCCCTCTGCACTCTGAGTAGTTGGCCTCATTGTTTGAGACATCTAAGATGGATTTGCTTAGAACTCAGAGCAGGAAAAAGAAGGCTTTTTGGAATTTCCTGCTAAGATGGTCCACTTCTTAGTCTACCAATGTTTATACTATCCTCCTTATGTCTTCTATTATCTAACCTCCCTAACTACTTATTTATTCATCTAATCTAAACAGTTTCACAAGGTTTGGCGGTCCTATGATTATGTCTCTTTGGTACTCTTCTGACTGTGTTGGGCATTCCCAGCTTCCGGACACACAAACGCCAACAGTCGGCAGGGACTCCTGGCAGATTGGAAGATCGACCATCCCCTCTAATTTGGTGTCAGTGTCATTCGATCCTGTCATGTTATTGGTAGGCAGGGAGTCCTAAGGTCGTAGCCTACGTTTTTCTTCCTAACATTGAGCTGCGGTATGGATGGCTTGTTTGTCCACTGTGGTTGGAGGGGAATGAGGACAAAAAAAGAAAAATAAATATTATTACACAAATCCCTAAGTTAATACAGAAAAAAGTCAATAGCAAGTTTGAAAAACACAAATAATATTACCAAACCGTTACCAGGGTACCTAATATAGTTGACCACTTTCTAATTATAGATTGATCTGAAATATGAAACCTGGCCAGGAGTGCAGAATTTTTAGTGAAATGCAACTGCAAAAGTTGATACGAAAATATCCACTTTTAAAGTGCCATTCATTGAGGTCAGGATACCATTACAAAAAAAGAATTACAATAACATTGCAAGCTATTCAGCTAATAAATATAAAAATTAAGCCAGAGTCGAGCTATTAGAGAGTTCTAAATACTTAAATATTGAAGGGGAATTACGGTAGCAAGTTCTTCCAGAACCAGGAGCACAATGAAATCAGTTAAGATGAGTCGATGAGGAAAAGGGAACCTATTACCAAATAGAAGTGCTAGCAGCAGATGAAGGGACAAAGCCAAGGGGGATGGCCCTGCCCAGCCCAGCCTCTTCTGGGCTTTGACGGGTATGGAAGGGCCCGCCCTTGTCCTGGGCATGTACGGGTGCAGCCTACACACTCATCTCATGCAGCAGGAGTAACAAGCATGCATTATAGTAATAGGTGGTCTTGGGGCCATTTTCTTTCTGCCCCCTGCAATCCGGGGACATGTAGTTCCTTGCAATGTCCTGTATCCCGCTCAGCGAGAGTAAAAAGTGCACTTTATAGTGATGGAGCAAGTATTCGCATATGAAGCGACTTGCTTGTATTCATGAATTTCGAATAACGTTAACGAAATAACCAACATGTTTGTCTTATTAATTTTGCACCTTTACAGTGATATCGGGCATCCGAGAGAAGCTTGCTTATGTGTTTACTAATCCTAATACGCTTGCATTTAAGATGGCTACTGCTACGTGGGAATTTCTACTGCGCATGTGTCTGTCATACCCACGTGACATGACGTACTCGCAGCTTTGTAGGGAATCTGTTGCTTTTGCGCAGTAGTGTTAATATGGCTGCTCAGTGTCCTCACATGCGAGAGGCTTGCACTGCTGCTTTGCTAAGCAGTTCATTCTGAATAATCCTAATGCCATAGTTAAAGTTAAGTTAATGGGGATAGAGTAGAAATTCATAGTGTACAGTGTAAGCATTTATTTATGTGTTCTAAATTGTTTCCTTTTACTTTTCATGTGTCGCAATCTTTGGGCCTTGGAGGTGCTATTACTCCATTTTGAAAGTCCTTTTGCGCATGTCAAGCAGCAGAGAGGAGTTGAACTCGGTGTTTTTGAAATCCAGCCAAAGACAGTCACAGCCAAGATGCGCCTGGGAAGATGACTTCTGACCCGCCTAGAAGAAGCTAAAATTGCATACAATGTATTTGTCAATAGAACATCCGTTGTTAGGTGAAATACAAATGTCATGAGAACCTGAATTTGATGGGCGGGAATGTTAATTTGAATAAGAGATGGCAAAATTCAAAAATTTGGTATGGTGTGATGACCTCTCCTCCTCCTTTGTGCAATCGAAATTGGGGATCCTTACATTTGCAACATTGGGGGGTGGTACACTGACCTGAAAAATAGTATAACTAGCCTAGGTTTAGCTAGAGAAATTGTCCGACTTGTCCGAATAGCTGACCTGTCACTGACCCAACGCACTCAATAGGTGACTAAGAGCAGAGGGCTGCGGAGCACTCTGTCAAAAGTCTTTACTAACCCAATCGGGGTTCGGGAAGCTGAAGTGCTGGCAGAGCACTTTGCTGGTATATGCTGTAACCCAATCGGGGTTCTGGCTGATTCCTTGCAGAGAGGGAGTAGCGCAGGCGTTGCAACTGAACTGCGGGTGCTGGTCTTAACCTTTGGTGGTCCTGAACTGATCCAAATCTGGTCTACCCCGTCCTGATTTCCATACTGCACCTGCTGGCCTACTGGCGACTGCGACCTTTGGGGTTCTTCTGTCCTTTCAAACTGACCCGTGGCCAGGGTTGGTCTTCACACCATCTTAGGTAAATATAAACCTGTGTGGGTAATCGTCATTATAATTTGCGTCCTTTTCTTTATCCTTCCCAAAGTCGATAAAAGCTTTGATTTGCATATGTTCCTTTTTCTTACCTTTCCCTTTAAATTATCAAACGTTAATTTGATTTAATAGTATGTTCCACTCTCTTACCCTCCTATAGATTATCCTGAAATGTTCTCATGATTGCATAGTATATGTTTCTTGATCCCTTTTCCAACCCTCCCTTTTGAAAATACTTAAGTTTGGTCATTCAATTTACTAGTGTGTTCTTTTTTTCCTTACCTTCCCTATAGTCATATGCTAAATTTGAGTTTCAATATTGCATATTATGTTCTTTCCCCAACCGTTGAGAATTGCGAAAGCTGTTGGTTTAGTATTTCCTTTTCTTTACCCTCCTTTAGTTAAGCGGTGAAAGTTTGTTCTCAAAATAGCATGTTCCCTGTTTTACCTTCCCTTTATTTCAAACTGCTAAATGGTTGGCATAATATATCTTTTGCATAGTGATACACTGTTTCTAATATTGGTTATTGACAGTCTGATTACTTTTAACCTATGGCTTATGACTTTTGATGATGATTAGATAAAGAATTTAAACCTTCCCTGAGTCTGTGGTTATTATATGAGTGCAAACGTTATTTTGCTATTGACTGCCTCCTTTACAACTAACTCCCTGATCCATAGTGGTCATAGGTACCAGTGACAAGATTGGTAAGTTAATGGTACAGGAATTAGTGGAATAAAATAGACTGGTAGTAGAGTGTAGGTTACCTGACGGAGTAACTGTGAAAGATTTGAACTATGGGCCTAGGTGAGTATTTGTAAAATTATAGTTGGGTGACCTGCGCGCTCTATGAGTATATTTCTTTGGTAGCAGTAGTACAGTTAGGGATTAGTTAAGATAATATGTATTATCCAAAATCATTCGTACCTGTTATATGTTTGTCTGGAATCCCCGGGGGCAGAATAGCAAGTGGTAAATAGAAGCCACATCGCGGCGAGGTCGCTTACCCGCAGGAAGTTAGTGCATGGTTGGGCAGAACCGGATGCACTATTTAGGGTTTTCTGTATGAATGTGTGAATAAATGATAGCAAAGAGTTCGCTAGCAAAACTGTTGTTTTGATATCACCTAGTAAGGGTCACATGGAAAGAGTAGCAGGTTCGTCTGAGCTCGATTGATAGCAAAGGGGTTCGCTGATGAAACTTTGGTCTTAGTACATATCCCGGAGTGGATAAAGCCAGAGGAGTAGCAGCTTCTCTAATGCTTGTGTGAAGGGTAGGCGGAAGGGATCTACTCGTAGTCTATGAAAAGTAAACGGAAGGGATTTACTTGCAGTGAAATATTTCTTTTCTATTTAGTCACTCGGGTACAGTGGCGAATGTTTTTACGTTGTTAATTAAAAGAGAATTGCACTTTAAAAGTAAAAGAATTGAGTTCGTATTACCTTGTGAAAGAGGGAGTCAGTTGCGGAGCTGCGCTGACGTCACTCAGAGCCGCGCAGGTATTGGTCGAGACAGCGGGTGTGTAGCTGAGATAGAATTGTAAAGGAGGGGTGAGCGCAGGAGTGTGGGAACTCATCTCACGGGAAAAGCAGCGCAACCATTTGTTAAAATTTATTTGAAGCCGCATTGTTGATTGGTTAAAAGAGAATAAAAGACGGTTTACTATTGGAAGTATTTAGTAAACAGAAATAAGTATTTTTGCACACTTTAAACTTTGTAAAATATATGTGGTATCCAAGTCATCCAGAGATTCGACCTGATCCAAGATACCAAGCGTTTACTAGGGATCAGATGATAAGAGGCAGACCTCCCAATAAGTATAGAAGTAAAAGAAAAATGTCACTTGTAGACAGAGTTAAGAATTACTTTAAAAAAGACAAGCCCATTAAAACTAGAGAAGGAGTCATTATTCCACCACCGAATACTCCCGCATCATTCATGATGTTTGATAGGGGTTACCACTCTTGTGCATGGTTAGAGAACTGGGTGGAATACACAAAAGATGACAGAATGTTAGCATTTTCCTTAGAAGGCACATTTAATGGAAGACTTTTGTACAATTTAAGATCTTGAATGAATTATTTACACCCTAGACCTAGATTAACGCAATATGAGGCACTCGAAGAATGGGAAATTGAGGCTTTTGAGCGAGACAGACCTAGAATTGACAAAGGATTGAGTAAGTTGCACCCAAAAGTTCCACGAGATTCTAAAGATAAACAGATGAAACAATGGTGACAGAACATGTTAGTGGAAGGGCTATATCCTGTACTAACATTAGAAGAACCCACGGGAGGTAAAAGGACTGAGAAAACTAAATATTTAGGGCCCGATGTAGGTGGCCATTACCGGTCGGTAACGGCCGAATTCGGCCGTTACCGACCGGTAAATGGGTCATTGAGATGTAGGGGACCTTTTTTACAGAATTGGTAAATTTACCGAATCGGTAAATTTACAGATTCTGTAAAATACTGAATCGGTAATTTTACCGATTTGGTAAATCTCACATGTAGGTGGCACTGCAAACAGTGCCACAGGCCTTTAGGAGTCAGTATTTTACCACCCAATCCAATTGGGTGGTAAAATACCGAATCCAGGTGTGCATGCACATCTGTGCATGCACCCCTGTGCCATGTGACACACAGACATGCCCTTAGGGCATGTCTGTGTGCCACATGCACACATGCCTGTAATTGGGGTGCCAGAGGGTGTCAAAGTGACACCCCCTGCACCCTTGCAAAATTCGGTATTTACCGATTTGGTAAATACCGATTCGGTAATGCCCATTGATTCCTATGGGCTTCAATGCCCATAGGAATCAATAGGCATTACCGAATCGGTATTTACCGAATCGGTAAATACCGATTCCATCTGATTCGGTATTTATTAAAATAAAATTACCTACATCTGCCCTCCTCTTTTTTACCACTTCTTAAATACCGATTCGGTATGAATCGGTATTTAAGAAGTGGTAAAAAAGATTTACCTACATCGGGCCCTATATGACTAGTGGTGATTCAGATGATGTTTATATGGAGGATTTATTAATGAAAAATCCACCAACTTATAATGAGGGATCAAGTACAGTAAATCCAAATGCCCCGTTTTTAAAACCACCTTTGATTCCGCAAATAGTACACGAGACCTCCATTGAAAAGGTACTACAGGACAAAGAAAGAGAGGCTTTAAATAAAGAGAGAAGTGAATTAATTCAGAAAATCTCTCAATTAAACACAAGTCCTAAAGCTCTGACAATCCCACTTATTATTGGCCCAGTTGTTCCTTTGTACGGAGATAAGCAAGCTAGTCCAAAAGCTCCAGTTATAACCACATCAGTAGTACAGCCAAGAAAAGAATCGTTGATAATAGATGACCAGGCAAGTGAGTGTGAGTCAGTAATCTCATTAATGGATTTACCAATAAGAGAACCAGATGGTAGTTCAATGAGAAAGACCACTCCTTCAAATTCAAGAGAGGTACAGATAGAGACATTCTCTGGTATGAGAAGTGCCACTGTAGTAACTCCTGACGAGATAGACAGATGGACACGAGAAATAGAGAAACCAAAAAACACAGCCAAAGACATTAGATATATATCAATTAAGAATTGAATTAGAGGAATTGATGGCTGGAAATGTGGGATTGGACAGGCTAAATACCCTTAGTGAAGACAAATTACTATTCATTTGCAAAAGCATTACTCGTAATACAAGGGTGTACCATGAAAAATTAATGGACACCGCAGCTAGCATGGGGATTGACATTGGTGAGTCTAAAGTATTACAAAAACCTTATCGAGCAGAATTTTCTGACAAAGATTTAGAAAACATGAATATGTCAGTAAGGAAAGTGCAAATCAGAGAACTACTAGCCTTATTACAGAAGTGGGGAGAATTAGAAAAAGGGAGTGCCAGATGGGCAAAGAAAAAGAAATAAGTTCGATCAAAACAAATGACTTCAGAAAATGTTTTAAAAGAAGCAGAGAAGGTGGAAAAATTATGTCCCATGCAAGAAGTACCAGGTGGAGGCTATGTGCATGTCCCATGGTCCCGACAGGATATTTTGTCATTTACGAATGATTTTCCAAAACTTCGTGAAAAATCTGTAGAGTGGTACAGACAAGTCGAGAGATTTGTAAAGGTTTCAAAGTGTCTTTTGAAAGACTTAGACGGATTATTTGACATTGTAGTACCCGTAGATTTGTGGACGGAATGCAAAATTGCTGTTGATTAGCCTAGTGATGAGTACCCAAGAGACCCAAACACAGGGGCACCTTCCGAAGAAGTAATGAAAAAATATAATCAGGTAATACTTTACCTTAAAGGAAAGGTGCCAGCAAAGGAGACAGACTGGATGAAAATAGATAGACCCACTCAGAACAAGGATGAATCAGTGCATTCATATTATGAACGTTTATTACAGACATTTAAACAGTACAGTGGACTAGACAATATTGATATGAAGGATATGAGACATTTTATTTATCGATTTGTATTAGGATTAAGACCGGAAATTTCACAATGGATTAAAGACAATAAAATTTGTTGTCAGGCTAAGCCCATAGATGAAGTCCTTAAATATGCAAAGTATTGTGAAGATGAGCTAGAAAATAAGCGGGAAGAGTTAAAAGAAAAACCCATGTGGGCACAAGTAAAATTAGCAGAACAACAAGAACAGCAGATAAACCAGATGACTAGCAACCAGAATAAAAGTGATGGAAGTGGAGGAAGGCCAAGGGGAAAATTCAATAGGGAAGATGCAAAAAAGAAATTCCCCTGTCACGGGTGCGGAGAGTTGGGGCACTGGAAGGACGAGTGTAAGGCTGTGCAGAATGGTAATGTGCCAAATAATGATTTAAATCCACAGATGCAGAATGAGGTGCCACAGGAAGACCCAGCAGCAGGTAATACAGAATCAGTTACCCCCTCCACCTATGCCAAAATACAGGAGCAAAGCACAACAGAGTGTAGATCACACAGATTGGGAAGGAAGAGAAAGGAGAGATACAGCAACTGTACAATTTCTTCTGAATGATACGTTCTTTTGTGATGAACCTTACTCACGGTGCCTGAGGGGGGAGGACGGGGAGTGTGTGCTTGGCGCCTCCTTGCCGGTAGACCAGTCAGGTCTATACATTGAAGGAAAGGTTGAAGGAAATGATGTCACCTTTCTGTTGGACACTGGTGCTACCCGTTCTACTGTGAGAACAGCAGACGTTCCAAACCTACCGCTCTCCGGAGAAGCGATCCAAGTTGTGGGCATTTCTAATAAACATTAGTACCCCAGTGACAGAACCAATGAAAGTTAGAATTGGCAATTTTAAAGAAATGCATAGATTTCTTGTATGTGATTCCAGTCTAGTAAACCTGTTAGGACGAGACTTACTGTGCAAGATGAATTGCACTATTTTCTGTACCCCAAATGGTGTAGAAATTCAAACCCCAGACGAAGATGGAATTTACAAATTAATGTTAGCAAGACCAGAGAGAGAAGTTAAAAGACTGAGAGTAGGAGACTTACCAGAAGAACTGCAACAGACGGTAAAACCAGAAGTGTGGGACTTTACTGGAAAGGATGTAGGATTAATTGCAAATGTTGACCCAATAAAAGTGACCATAAGAGAAGATGCAGTTTACCCAAATACTCGACAGTATAAAATGAGTGCGGAAATAAAGACAAGGGTTGCAGTAGAAATAAAGCGTTTGGTTGAAGCAGGCATTTTGCAAGAAGTACTGAGCAGTCCATGTAATTTTCCCATAATTGGTATACAGAAATCGAGTGGAAAGTAGAGTAGTACAGGACCTGAGGAAGATTAATAAGATTGTTGTCCCATGCTGTCCTGTCGTGCCAAATCCTACAGTGATTCTGTATCAGATACCGTGGGAGGCTTCATGGTTTCCTGTCATTGATCTATGTCACACATTTTTCTCGATTCCATTACACCCAGTCAGCAAATTTATTTTCTCATTTGAAATCGACAGTCATGTATACGTCTGGAATCGTGTCCCTCAGTGGTACACAGAAAGCCCCTCGATCTTTAATCAGATTCTAAAAAAGTGCCTTGAGTCTTTATATACTACCTGGACAGTCAGTTTTGGTTCAATATATAGATGACCTCTTGGTGGCATCTAAAACACGAAAAGACCGTGTTGTTGATACCATTGGGTTATTGAATCGTTTAGGTGAAGGAGAACATAAAGTGTCCCCAGAGAAATTACAATTTTGTACTACATCAGTGAAATATCTGGGGCACCAGATAGAGAGAGGTGTCAGAAAAGTTACCTCAGAAAGAATCAGGATAATTAAAAACATGAATTTGCCACAAACACAAAAAGAGATCAGAATGATTCTTGGAGTTGTAGGATATTGCAGGCAATGGATTGTGGGATTTACAACTCTTGCCAAGCCCCTGAAACAGATGACAAAGAAGAGAGCCAAGGACCCAGTAGAGTGGGATGACAAAAGCATGACTGCTTTTGTAAAATTACGAGACTGTCTGTGTACAGCTCCAGCATTGGGAATGCCTGACTATTCAAAAGATTTTGCACTTTTCTGTGACACCCGAGATAATTGTGCACTTTCAGTTTTGACTCAAATTCATGGTTTAGTGAGACGTCCTGTGGCATATTTTTCTTCCACGTTGGACGCAGTGGCAGCTGCATTACCTGGATGTCTGAAAGCAGTAGCTGCAACTTGCATGAGCCTTGAGCAGAGTGAATCCATCATTATGGGACATCCTGTAACTGTGTATGTTCCACATGCAGTTGTAATTTTGCTAACAAGGACAAAGACTCAGTATCTCACACCTAGTCGGCTGACTAAGTACGAGAGAATTCTTGTAGGTGCAGGAAATGTAACCATTGCTTGGTGTAATATTCTGAACCCAGCAACTCTGTTGCCTGACTCACATACGGCAGAAATGAAGGGAGAGATTGAACATGACTGCATTGACCTGACTGATTACAGCACAAAACCACGACCAGACATAAGAGAAGAGCCATTAATTAATTCAGATTATGAGCTATTTGTGGATGGCTCATGCATGAGACATGAGGAAGGAGGTCTAAGCGCTGCTTATGCAATGTGTACATTGGGAGGTCCAGTCGAAGCATCCTATTTACAAGGAGTTAAGTCTGCACAAGTAGCTGAATTGGTTGCCCTGGCAAAGGCCTGTAAATTTGGGAAAAATTGGAAAGTAACCATATACACGGACAGCCAATATGGTTACGGGGTTGTGCATGACTATGGCCAACTATGGATGCAAAGAGAGTTCCTGACTTCTTCAAGCACTCCAATCAGAAATGGTCAATATGTGAAAGATTTACTGGAAGCAATCCAGTTTCCAAAAGAATTGGCTGTGGTCAAGTGTGCTGCTCACAAATCTGGCAACGACAAAGTGACAGCTGGTAACCGATATGCTGACCAGTTAGCCCAACATTGTGCAAAATATAAAATGGCTATTAATAAAAAGATTGAGGTGGGCGGAAACAGCTGTCAACGTATGTTGCTGGAAGGTGTGAATACGTAGGAGGAAGTGAGAGATTTGCAGAATGCAGCAGAACCAAAAGAAAAGGAACAATGCAGGAAATTAGGGTGTCAGAGAAGGGCTGAAGATGGTGTCATTGTTTATCTTGATGAAACGGTAGTGTTGCCCAACTGTCTGCTTGCTCCTATGGCTAGGTTGATTCATGGAGATTCACATCTGGGAAGAGATGCTATGATATGTCTGTTCAGACGAACATGCCAGAGGTGTTTAATTTGCCAACAAATGAACCCAGGAAAGAAAACAGTAGTATTACCAGGAAAGATTGGGAAGGCAGAAGGTCCTTTTATCCGATTGCAGATTGACTTCATTCAGTTACCTCCTTGTGATTGTGTGCCTGTTTTCAAAATGGGTAGAAGCTTACCCCACACGTAGAAACGATAGCATCACTGTAGCTAAGCTTTTACTTAGAGAGCTAATCCCACGTTTCGGTTTTCCAGTAACAATTGAATCAGACAGAGGAAAACATTTAACAGTGAAATAATGGGTCTAATTTGTGAAGCATTCAAAATTAGGCAAAAACTGCACTGTGCATATCGCCCAGAGGCTTCGGGAGTGGTACAACAATTGAATGGCACTATAAAATCAAGATTGGGAAAAATGTATTAGTCAACTCGATTGAAGTGGCCAGATGCTTTGCCACTTGTTCTGATGGGACTTAGAAGTATTCCAGACTGGAACACAGGCTTGCGTCCCCATGAAATACTGATGGGAAGAGCAATGCGGCAAGCATGGATGTCAGGACACAAACTGCTAAGCACATCTGATGATTTAGTACTTGAATACTGCAAAGAACTGGCTGACCAGGTGCGTTCTATCTCTCGCCAGGTTGGGGAAGACGCTGTCGCCAGACTAGCAACTCCAGCACATGACCTGAACCCAGGTGATTGGGTAGTGATAAAGAAACACACTCGGAAATCATGTCTTGCAGCCAGGTGGGGTAAACCACGCCAAGTGATTTTGGTTACCACCACAGCTGTAAAGTGTGCGGGAGTTCCACACTGGATCCATGCCAGTCATACGAAAAAGGTGACGGAATCTGATGAAAATGAGGCTGAAAGTTGTGCAGCTGAGGGGTCTCAAGAGATCGATCTGGAAGTAGCTGAAGAGGAACAGCCGAGCACCAGTCAAGATGATTGGGTTCCAATAATTGACATACCTGCAGAATATGTGCGGACAAGAAGTCAAACTTATCTAGATAGACGGAGTGATCGTGAGGATGAGACAGGTGAAGAAAAAGATACTCAGATCATAGAAATCCTAGTCAAAAGTGATTCTGAGGAGGATCAGATAGGGAAAGACCAGATAATCGACACTCCACCAAGAACTCCTGAGCCTCAAAAGGGACAGATAGAAATTAGGGCAGAAGCTCAAGCAGAAGAAAATCAAGGGTTCGAAGAGCTTGAGCAGGACCAGGCAGGAATAGACAATTGTGTTCAGGCCGAAGAAGGTGAAACAAGTAAAAGCCAAAATCAGCAAATACCTGAACAGGGCCAGATTAGTGACCAGGCAGAAGAAACAGAAATAAGACCTGGACATAGTCAGATAGAGAGGGAAACAGAAGACAGCATTGAAATTGATGTGCCACAAATGAACGAAAACAAAAGAACAGTTGAAGAGGGCCAAAGCAAAGTGCAAGCTAAAAGACTCAGAAAAGGAGACAAGTGGCCTAGATTTGTCAAAAGACTGAGACTGCGGTTAAAAACAATTGATGAAGAACCTGAACAAGTAAATGAAATCTCAAGTCAAGTTGATCAACCTGTGATACAACCCAGAAGGAGAAGCCCCTGATTAAAGAGACTGAATAATAAATACAAGTGCCCTGAGTGGACCTACATCGTTCTGGAAGATTTTGAAAATCTAGACATAAGTGACGAAAGTGATGAAGAATTAATTACTGATCAAACTGACGAAAAAGTGAGACCAACCTGAAATTCGCACAAGGTAAATCTGTATAGAAGTTACAAAGAGGGGTTAAAATCTCCTTTAGTCAGAAATGGCTGATCATACTGTTAATGGAAGCCCGAAAAGAAATTATTTAAAGACATGTTGTAGAGTATGTTTATGTAGTATAGCAATAGTACTTATACTTTGGATAGGACTAACAATAGCTATTCCTTACATGATGAGTAAAGAAACAAAAGCGTACACTAATGAGCCATTGCCAAAGGACACAGAAGAGCTACAAACAAGAGATACACCACGAAGAGTAGATACACAAGAGAAATCACTTAGTCTTAGACAAATAAAAGTAGATTTAGAAGCACCAGATGAGGAAGGATTGCATTATAACAGAATCAAAAACAGAACTCATTTAAATGTATTTGCAAACCTATTAGTACACTATGTAGAAGCTATGGAGATAGAAGATTGCTATGTTTGTATGAGGCTGCCTATGTCAGTGGCTGAAGGTGTAACCTACCACAATTTGCCACTAACCTATGGAATTTCATGTAATGTTTTAGCTAGTTTATTTTACAAGAGAGGACCTTTACAGTATTACTATTCCAACTTAGATGTGATATTTTCAGAACTCCCTGTACGTAGAAACCTAAACCCTGTACATACCACTAGAGATGTGGCATGTTACATGAGTGAATATTTTCTAACTGTAGGTAAAATAGATATAGATGATGCACACAAAAATGATTTAACATGTTTATTACAAGAAAAAGAGAAAATGTTTTTGAATATGGTAGAGAAAAGAAGACAGAGTTTCCAAAGAAATGCAAATGACAAGAATCAGAAAATTTCTAAATGGGCTGAGAGCATAGGGAGCACCTCAAATGGTTGGGCTAATGCTGCTATGTTGCTGGATTTCGAAAAGAAGGGGAAACTTTGTCTTAATAGAGAAAGAACTAGTTATTATAACAATATATTCATTGGTTCCAGTGAATGCGAACACAATTACAAGGTAATTGGGGGTTGGGGTTATAAATATGGGTCAGAACCTGTGTTTCCCGGAATGTATTATATATGTGGGAACAAGGCTTATTTCAAATTACCCGACCATTGGTATGGGAGTTGTTATTTTGGTATTGTCTTCCCAAAGATATACCATGTGGGTAAAATCACTGGAAGCAATGAAGAAACTAATGGATTAGTACGCAGTAAAAGAGCTAGTGTCGGTGAAATAGTAGGTGATATATTTAGTGCATTGATACCTACAGTGGGAGTGGCTCTGAATACACACATAATCTGCAAATTGTCAACAGTAGTGGATCGGTTATCTACTGACACTGCTGGAGGTTTCTTGATGGTCAATACCGAATTGGTTGCGATCAGATCTATGGTTTTACAAAATCGACTTGCTCTTGATTCATTATTGACAAAAGAGGGCGGAGTCTGTAGAATGTTGAAAGCGCAACATTGTTGCACTTACATACCAGACAAAAGTGTTGAAATTAAGAGGTATGTGAGAAATATGACTAATTTGGAAAAAGAGCTTAAACCACTGGAAGTTGATAGTGTATGGAAGAGGCTTACTGATGGTCTCTCCTCAGTAGGTAGTTGGTTTTCTAATCTAGGTAAAAGCCTTGTGAGTAGAATACTGATGCCAATGGCGGGAATAGGTTTATTAGTATTAGGAATAATACTTTGTTGCAAATGTCGGAAACATAATAAGAAATATTCCATGAATAAGCGAGGAGTGAAAAGAAATGTTGAAGAGCTTGAATTGGAAGAATTGAATAGCTAGATCTATAAGAAGATGAAACATTCTCATAATAATAATAAAGATAAAAAGCAGAATAGAAAGTTTAAAGAGATTGAAATGGGTGAAATGTGAGAAGTTGGCATCTGTTTCATTAATTGGTGATGATATAAAATATCATCAAAGAGGGGATTGGTGGAGCAAGGATTTGCATATGAAGCGACTTGCTTGTATTCATGAACTTCGAATAACGTTAACGAAATTACCAACATGTTTGTCTTATTAATTTTGCACCTTTACATTGATATCGGACATCCGAGAGAAGCTTGCTTATGTGTTTACTAATCCTAATACGCTTGCATTTAAGATGGCTACTGCTACTCGGGAATTTCTACTGCGCATGCGTCTGTCATACCCACATGACGTACTCACAGCTTTGGAGGGAATCCGTTGCTTTTGCACAGTAGTGTTAATATGGCTGCTCGGTGTCCTCACATGTGAGAGGCTTGCACTGCTGCTTTGCTAAGCAGTTCATTCTGCATAATCCTAATGCCATAGTTAAAGTTAAGTTAATGGGGATAGAGTAGAAATTCATGGTATACAGTGTAAGCATTTATTTCTGTGTTCTAAATTGTTTCCTTTTACTTTTTATGTGTCGCAATCTTTGGTCCTGGGAGGTGCTATTACTCCATTTTGAAAGTACTTCTGCGCATGTCAAGCTGCAGAGAGGAGTTGAACTCGGTGTTTTTGAAATCCAGCCAAAGACAGTCACAGCCAAGATGCGCCTGGGAAGATGACTTCTGATCCGGCTAGAAGAAGCTGAAATTGCATACAATGTATTTGTCAATAGAACATCCATTGTTAGGTGAAATACAAATGTCATGAGAACATGAATTTGATGGGCGGGAATGTTAATTTAAATAAGAGATGGCAAAATTCAAAAATTTGGTATGGTGTGATGACCTCTCCTCCTCCTTTGTCCAATCGAAATTGGGGATCCCTACATTTGCAACATTGGGGGGTGGTACTCTGACCTGAAAAATAGTATGACTAGCCTAGGTTCAGCTAGAGAAATTGTCCGACTTGTCTGAATAGCTGGCCTGTCACTGACCCAACGCACTCAATAGGTGACTAAGAGCAGAGGGCTGCGGAGCACTCTGTCAAAAGTCTTTACTGACCCAATTGGGGTTCGGGAAGTTGAAATGCTGGCGGAGCACTTTGCTGGTATATGCTGTAACCCAATCGGGGTTCTGGCTGATTCCTTGCAGAGAGGGAGTAGCGCAGGCATTGCAACTGAACTGCGGGTGCTGGTCTTAACCTTTGGTGGTCCTGTTCTGATCCAAATCTGGTCTACCCTGTCCTGATTTCCATACTGACCCTGCTGGCCTACTGGCGACTGCGACCTGTGGGGTTCTTCTGTCCTTTCAAACTGACCCGTGGCCAGGGTTGGTCTTCACACCATCTTAGGTAAATATAAACCTGTGTGGGTAATCGTCATTATAATTTGCGTCCTTTTCTTTACCCTTCCCAAAGTAGATAAAAGCTTTGATTTGCATATGTTCCTTTTTCTTACCTTTCCCTTTAAATGATCAAATGTTAATTTGATGTAATAGTATGTTCCACTTTCTTACCTTCCTATAGATTATGCTGAAATATTCTCATGATTGCATAGTATATGTTTCTTGATCCCTTTTGCAACCCTCCCTTTTGAAAATACTTAAGTTTGGTCATTCAATTTACTAGTGCGTTCTTTTTTTTCTTACCTTCCCTATAGTCATATGCTAAATTTGAGTTTCGATATTGCATATTATGTTCTTTCCCCAACCGTTGAGAATTGCGAAAGCTGTTGGTTTAGTATTTAGTGGAATAAAATACACTGGTAGTAGAGTGTAGGTTACCTGACGGAGTAACTGTGAAAGATTTGAATTATGTGCCTAGGTGAGTATTTGTAAAATTATAGTCGGGTGACCTGCGCACTCTATCAATAGCACCAGGTGGTCTTGGGGCTTCCTCCTTCTGCCCCCTGGAATCTAGGGGCAGGTAGTCCCACACAATGTCCGGTGTCCAGGGATGTCATCTGGAGGATAATGACTCGCTCGTTATGACAGAGAATAGCCCTCACCCATGGTTGTGTGTTATGGGGCACTATAACTTCTGGTAATTAAATGTTTATTCCTTTTAATCATAGTAAGTCTCTCCACATATTAAGGAGAGAGACTGGTTCTTCTGACGTTAACAATTGCCCCAGCTGCATTAAACACCTGCTGCGCGGATACACTGGCTACGGGACTTTCAAGATACTTTAGTGTTAGCCTACTGAGTTATGACATGTGTTCCTTTTTCCCCATACCAACAGGTCAATCATACTTTATCCAGGGAGGCTTCTGTTTGGTCATCCAAGAAGTCTTGTAACATCAACTCCAATAATATTGGAAAAAAGGGGGGTGTTGCACTGGGTTCAGTGCTGGATGTTTGTGTTGAAGCTCATGACCAAACGCCCACTATTCAATCAAAATACATAAAATGAGGTGTATAGAAAAATATATATTTTTGATGTATTATTTTTTCATCTTATTAGATCTGTTTATCAACATTATACAAAGACAGATAATTAAGTATAAAAACATGGTTAAACATTAAATATCGAACATAATTAATTGTCCATGAATTATGAAGTAACATCATAATAGTGAATATTAAGAACACTGAGTGACATATAACAAATGACCCTACTTAAATCTATATCTGCAGTTGAGATACCATTGTTATCTGTTCAACATTCTAGTAGAGTTTGCATACAATTAAGAGCGAGAAGGCAACATGATAATATTATTTGATCCATTCTCTAAACATTGGTCATGGTTGTTGGCTACCAACGCGGTTCGGCAGAGCCTTCGTCAGGGTTTTCTTTAACAGTGGTTGCCAATGTTAATTACTCTTTATTGTATATATTTTGTATGAAGTCAAATCTGCTTGCTCTTCTGATTCAAAGGATTATCTCAATAGAAATGAATCTTCACTCCATAATATTTGCCTGGAACTAGAAAAATAACACCAGCCTTATGATGTGACTACCTTTTAAAATGCCTTGATATGTACAACCCTTGGAGGATAATCAGGCTGCTCCCCGAAGGTGAATATGGATTAAATCACTTTGATGTAAATGTCTCATCGACAGTTGCAGTTACTACTGTATATAAATAAAGGTGCTCAGTCTCCTCATATGGTATTCATTCAGAAAGCGATCCTATACCTTCATAGGCAGCGAAACGGCCTCATCAGGCTCCAATTCAGTATCCGGCAACATCTTCTCCAATGTCATAGCTGTGGCCATTGCCTGTTTTGGACTTAACTGTGCCTGCGCTCTTGATTTAAGTCCTGGAAAGTTCATAAGCCAATCAATTGCAATCGGTGGGATTGAATGTGGTGCTGTTGGTACAGTGAGTTTGGTAGCAAGTTATTGTGTTATTACTGTTGCAACATGCTTCTGGAACCACAATCACACGACACACACGCTCAAGACGCGGCACGGCGACGTTATGTTTGTCGATTGAACATACCCGCAATAAGATTGTATTTCTCAACAGCAAACGAAATTCAATGTCCGAGGGGCAAGATGGCCGCTGCAACGTTGTGCTGAGAGGTCGCATCTATTCCCTCTCCCGCACTGGATGATTGAATGGCTGAACAGGACGCTGGGCTGCCCGTGAATACTACCCCTGATGTAGATTGTGTGTTGGTGGCACAAAAGGATACCTAAAGCCCAACAGATTAAAAAGCAAGTGCTTCGGATCGGACAGGCTTGGATCCGAGTCAAGAAAGCAATTGCGAGATTTTTAGACGGACAACCCATGGCTCCTAAAATACCCGCCCGCACTGCAAATCGGGAGAAGACGAGTGAGAAAGAAAAGATATTGGGTTCACCAGCAGCGAAGACAGGAACTGTTGCTATGTCAAAAATAGACACTCCCGCAGGGAAGAATACAGGCGCGATCAGGAAAGTATTTCCCCCTCCTCCGCCGGAGAAAGTAAAGAGAGGAGACATGCGGAAAGCGAGCGCGGCTGCTAAAAATAGCAGCGGAGGCACAATGGAGGCTCGCAACGTGACCAAGGTTCCCCCCGGGAAAGGGAATGAGAACAGAAATCAGGACGCGGGAATGCGGCAACCTACCATGAGAGAGATCCTGGCAGCAAAAATCCCCGGGACACCAGATCCCCCCGGTGAAACTGAAGACGCTGTCACTATGGCTCCGGGAGACGTCCTCGAGGACGTAATGGACGGCGAAAGCTCAGAGAGTCAGGTTGCTAGGCAACGAGCTGAGCCGGCGCCGAAAGCGAAGCAGAACACTGCAGAAGCGCAGATGCATGCAGCGAGTGGAGTGCACGCTGGAGGCTAGCGACCAAATGATGAGACTGAGAATGGTGGTAAAGGGGAGCCTGGAGGGGGTGTAGCTACCGGCAAAGAGAATATGGGAGGCACGACTGCTGACATGCTGGGAGCTCTAATGCTTGTGGAAGAAGAAATGAATGCCTCCAAGAAAACGGCTGGCACCTGGGGCAGCAGGGATGACTTAGCAAACCAGAACTTCTTGGGGGAGTCAAACACTGGCAAACACCCCCATGGGGGAGGGGACTGTACCTCTTTAGAAGAGGAAGGAGAATTCTACTCAGTAAATGAAGACTCGGGATCAGCATTTTCATCAGAATCTAATACAGAGGAGGACGATCAGGATGATCAGGAAGGTACTGAGTCAGGCATCAGTACATCTGGAAAAGAATCGACAATGAAGAAAAGACATGCAAAAGCAGGGAGACAGAAACCTAACTCATCTAGACATTTAGAGAAGCGGCTATTGTGGGATTATTCTGCAACCTCGCAAGTATATCGGGAGGATGACAATCCCGGCAATATTGTTGAGGGAGCGGCAGCTGGCTCTACCCCTCCCCAATGCGACCCCTTTCATACTCTGTTCACCACCCTTAAGCAGATGCAAAATGAAGCAAGGGCAGAAAGCCGCAGAGCGAGACAGGCCTCAAAGAAAATACAGAGCAGCTTAAGGAAGGTTAATAAATTATATGATGAACTTGTGGATCGTGTAACAGAGGTTGAGGAGCGCACTGGTAGACTGGAAGATGATGTTGGGAGCTGGCAATCATTTAAGACAGAGCAGGAAAAAATGGCTGAGGATATGCGCTGGAAGATGGAGGATTTTCAAAACAGGCAGAGGAGGAACAACGTCAGACTGTTGGGTGTGGCGGAAGGGTCAGAAGGACAGGACGCTAGACAATTTGTGATAAATCTTTTGAAGGGGGCCTTTCCAGAATCCCAGTGGCAGTGGGAATTAGAAATACAGAGGGCGCACAGGTTCCCATTTACAATAAAGAAACCCCGGGCCACAGGAGGAGCAGGGATGGATCGCCAGCAAAACCACCCGAGGGCAATTTTAGTGTATGTTGGGAACTTCTTGCTTAGGGAAGAGATTATGAGCAAGGCAAGGCCAGATAGTAGGAGGACTTTTGAAGGCAATACTTTCTTTGCCAGACCTGATTTCTGCCACTTTACCGTAGAGAGGAGATGGAAGCTAAGGCAGATGATTGCTCCCTTTCAAACCCTAGGCTTGGAAGCATTCTTATTGTACCCTGCTAGGCTTAAAGTGGTTGTGAGGGGGAAAACCTGGATGTTCACCTCTGAGATTAAAGCTGAGTTATTCTTGGAGGAAATGAGGAAGCAGAAGGGGGGGTAGGAGACATGGGTGTCCGCACACATAATAGTGACACCTAAAACACGGACAAGGGGGAAAGGGGTTAGGGGTAACAAGGGCAACACAGCATAGATAATGCACTTAGCGGGAGGGGGATGCGGCTTGCGCAACATAAGGCGGGCACATATAGGTCTGCTGACCTATTTGCCTGTAACGGGGAGGGGGGGTGGGGGGGGGAGGCCAGGGGAAGGGAGGGAGGCTGTGGCCGCAGGGGGGGGGGACAGCAGCAGTTTTTTTTGTTACACTATAAGATTTGGCACATTGTTATTTATTTAGGAAACACTGGATGTACACAAACTGGTTTGATGATGGTAAATAATGTTCATCATTGGTCGCAATTACCAATATTAGCGATATGGCGTGCAGGATAGCATCAATTAATGTATGCGGACTCAATGAGATGAGTAAGAGGATGAGAGTTGCAGCGTATCTAAAAACTATGCGACTGGACTTGGTATGCCTGCAAGAGACCCACATAGAATCGAGCAAGACATACCTTCTGGAGCAATTAGGGTTTAAGGTGTTGGCAAGTACTAAACATGGGACTAGGACCAGAGGGGTAGCAGTTTTGGGTAGGCAAAGGGATGTGGTTGTAGGGAGGAAGAAGGAAGATCAATGGGGTAGATGGGTTATTCTGGAAGTATGTTTTAGGGGTCAGAAACTAACTCTTGTTACAATTTATGGATCTACGGAAGACGATCCAGATGTATTTCAGTTTCTAGATATAGAGCTAGCCCAATGGCCTCAGCCCATAGTATGCTGTGGGGATTTTAACATTCATGATCTAGAGAGCTCATTTACATGTCCAGGCGCGATATACCAGGGCAGGAAGAGGAAAGTGTATAGGGCATTAACTGCTATGGCCACACACAATGCCCTGGTGGATCCATGGGTAAAGCTACACCCCTATTTAGATGGAAGCACCTTCTTTTCCGCCCCACATAAAGTAATGGTTAGGCTTGACTACTTTCTAATATCTAATTCTTTACTTCCTGGGTCTCAAGTGGAAAAGCTGCCTAGGGTGATCTCAGATCACAGTCCAGTGATCTTTACTTTTAAAATTAGTCAAACACCAAGAGTACCTTCACAGTGGACTTTCGAGAGAGCCCTGTTAAAGGATCCTGCTTATAGAGAGCACATGACAGCCTGGATCAAATTTTTTTGGGATAGTAACAGGGGGACAGCAGCTTTGGGAGTGGTCTGGGATACTTTCAAGGCAGGAGTACGGGGAGAAACAATCAGTTTTTCTTTGGGAAGGCAAAAGAGAGAAAGAGATAAGAGAGAGCAGGTTGGGCAGAGACTATTAAGAGAGGAAGGTAATCTGTGTAGAGCCATAGCACAAAATCTACCTTTAGAAGAATACCTGCTTAAAATTATAGCTCTAAAAGCTGAAGCAGTGGAAGGGTTGGCTAGGCAAGCTGCAGATAATTTCTTGACAAAGAAGGAAAAGACGTATGAACTTAGTGAGAAGGTGGGGCGAGTGCTGGCAATTAGAACTAGGCAGAGAGCGTCTGCAGCGGGAATAAAAGAAATTAGGGACGCACAGGGGAATATGGTTACGGACACTAATCTAATAAGGGAAGTGTTTAGAAAGTTTTATGCAGATTTGTACACCCCAGAGGAACCAGTGAGCTCAATAGAGGTTGAAAAATATTTAAGAAATATTGTTCCTCCGACAATGTCTGAAGAAGACAGGGGGATACTAGATGGACCCCTACAACTGGAAGAATTTAACGTGGCCCTTGGTAGTTTACCAGCAGGTAAAGCAGCAGGGCCAGATCAAATCCCGCTCGAATTCTACCAAATATTTAAAAATGTGCTCATGGCAGATATGTTCCTAATTATGCAACAAGCGCAATCGGGGGAATCCAGCCCGGAATCATGGGGAGGGGCTGATATAATTGTTATTTTGAAAAAGGGGAAGCCGCCAGAAGTACCAGGGTCCTACAGACCAATCACATTAATGAACTCTGATATTAAAATATACTCCAAAATCCTAGCAAATAGATTGGCAGGGATCATCGAGCAGCTGGTAACCCCCGTACAGCATGGATTCATTCCTGGAAAAGGGACAACGCAGCACGTTAGAACTGTTGTTACCATGTTCGACTCAGCAGGCATACTAGGGGATCCTGTCGCAGCACTTTTCCTAGACGCTGAGAAGGCGTTCGACAGGGTCTCCTGGGATTATCTTTGGCAGGTCATGAGGTGGTGTGGGATGAGGGAACCTTTCATAAAAGCTATACAGGCACTTTATAGTATCCCAACAGCGAGAATTAGGGTGAATGGAGGACTGTCAGACACAGTAAAAATTGCTAGGGGGACCAGGCAGGGATGTCCCTCCTCTCCCCTTCTTTTTGCGATATATCTTGAACCGCTATTGCGACGATTCGAAGCTAATCAAGAGATACCACCAATGAGGGTAAACAGCTGTACGGTGAAGACCCTAGCTTACGCAGACGACGTAGCTATATTAACCCCGAATCCCAGTCTAGCCATAAAGGAGGTTGAGGCAGAGGCCCAGCTGTTTGGACAGATATCGGGGTATAGTTTAAATAGATTAAAAACACAGATTATTAAAAATAGGTATACTCTATGTGCTGATAATAGGGTGGTTAACTCAGTAGTGTACTTAGGGGTCTCCTTAATGGCGGACCTGGATAAGATTGTAGAAATGAACTTGATTCCTCTGATTGATAAGGTTAAGAGAGACCTGGAGAGGATGAATAATCTACATCTCTCTCTTATGGGGTGTACTAATGTAATTAAAATGTTGATCTTGCCCAAATTTTTATATTTTTTTCGCTCTATCCCTTTGGCTTTTGAAGTCAAGTGGTTTAATATGCTAGAGAGAGTACTGAATAGGTTTATCTGGGCGCATGGGAAAACCAGGCGGGCTTACAGGTATATGACCCTCCCAAGAGAAAGAGGGGGATGGGGGGCCCCTGATTTTAGGTTATATCAAATGGCTGCAGCATTACAATACATGCAGGGGCTAATCGGTGGTGGGGGACTCGACACTGGGGTTACGACCATGTCCACGGAAGTATATTCTATAGTATTGGGGATAGAGGCAGAAAACAATTTCTTAAATAGAGTTGAGTTTGGATACCATAAAAGGACCAGATTCAAGACTGTAGTAGCTGCATATAGGATCTGGAATGCCTTTCTAAAAAAAATGGGACTGGGAAGATATAACAGATATGTCAGACTTTACAAAAATAAATCCTTCCCTGCAGAAGTATTCGCTGATTCGACAATAGCAAGGTGGACTCAAAAAGGGATAATACAGATTGGAGATCTAATGGACGAGGAGGGGATAGCCCAGTTTATGGACCTTACCCTCAAGTATGGTATTGGGAGAAAGGACTTCTTTAAATACCTACAGATAAGGAGTTTTCTATGCCATAAGCAGGGTGGTAGCGCGGGGTTTAATAGTAACGAAGTACTGGAGAAAATAAAACTAGGAGGGGACTGTACAATCAGATCCTTCTATGCATGTTTAGCAAAAGGGAAGACAGATGATATGGAAAAAGTTAGTAGAAAATGGGTTGAAAAACTGGGGGGGGAGCCTGGAAGCTTTCAAGAATCTTTGGACATGGGCTGTAATATCTTGTGTTCGGGTCCCCTGCAATCGCAGCACTACAAGACTCTATTCTCACTGTATCACACCCCTGCCAGAATAGCTAAGTGGGGAGGCTCCACTGGCACCACCTGCCCTCGATGCAATGCAGGCGATGCAGATATAATCCATATGTTTGCTACCTGCCCCCAGTTGTACACCTTGATTAAAAAGGTAGAAGATTTTCTTGGCAATACACTTGGTGTACGAACAAAATTGACACCTATGAGGATTCTGTTGGGAAGAGATAACCAGGACGGACCTGATTATAAGGAATTTATGTTTATGGCTACCGCAGTCCTGAGATTGACAATAGCAAGAGCCTGGTTAGATAAGACACCCCCTGGAATGCAAATATGGTAGGCAAATTTATTAGCTAGCTACAATCTGGAGAAAGCAATATATGCACGTAAGGGGAAAAGGGGAAGAAGGCTAGGGTTAAAAATCTGGGAACCAATAGCGAACTGGAAAGAGAGTATGGTACCGCAGGATAATGTAACATAATATGAAATATAGGCTTTCTTTTGTTTAATTTGTGTTTTACTTTATTATATATTGTTTAAACTTCAAACCAGACAAGTAAATTACTGATGTAAAGTTGAGTGGAAAATGTACAAATGTATAAATGTATGACATGTAACACAATGTGTATATTAAGGAAAAAAGGGGTGGGGAAAATAAAATATATTTAAAAAAAAAAATGGAACCACAATCACACTTTCTAGAAGATGAAGGCAACAGTTCAGTTCTGCTATGATCTCTAAGTTGCTGTTGATAATTTTCTAGGTCACTTGCTTACCTGACAATCCAGTTCTTGAACATAGCGGCAACCACTGATGAAAAAGGAATAAAAGTGGACAGACCTTTTTTGTACTGTAGTTCCAGTATTGTGGCACAGATCTACTCTTTGGAGGGCACAATCTCTTTTTACAGCCTTTGATGTGTGTTCTAATGAAGGATTACGCTTTTGACCACAGCAGTTTCTTCTCCATTGACGTGTGTATGTTTAACCATCTCTTGCAAATAGTCCTTCAGCGTGTGCAACAGAGTAATGGGCTTGGCTCATTGTACTATCCTCCTTCCTGATCTTCCACGTCAAAATCTCAAAAGGGAGTAGCATTTAGATCAGGCCCTCTCATTTAGACACAACAAACAATTCAGAGGATCTCTAAAAGCCACGTAAAACTATGAATTCCTAAGTGCCTATATTGCGCCAAAGAACTGAACCAACACAGGAAGTCCTATCTTAAAGGACAGAATCCCATCACTCACCGAGGTGACATGCTTCATCATCTGAGAACTCCACCCGGCTGTAAATCCTAGTACAGCCGGGGGCTACAACCCCCTCACTGTGAGGGAGGAGCACAGGGATGTTTTCATAGATGATATCCCTATCTTAGGGTTCCTAAGACCGAGAATGAAGAGCTATTGTATATTGTATAGTATGTGAGTGATGAGCGCAGTGCAAACTAAAGCAAAAAAATGCTAAGGTGAACTAAAACTAACTATCAGGAGACATAAAATTCTTTAATGGTTGTCTCTTGATGTCAGGATTACAAACAGTGCAAATACAGCAGTTTTAACATAATAACTGCAACCGTGGTCTACATGTTTCGACTCATATGACCCTACAGGTGTCCAGCCTTCTTCAGGACCTAGATATGAATTGCTACTGCGTTATATGTGCTAAATAAAGGAATGTACCAAAAAATAAATAAAGGGATACGATACGACCTATAACACACTAGATCTCAGATAGAGGTTCCAGGTGTACAAGTCAACCTGTGTAGAGAAAGTTACAGGACATCAGTTAATCAGATGTTAGTGAGATACATGTATCAATCATTTCATCATACCAACTCTGCTGATGTCCAAAAGAAACTTACCCATCACTTAAGGGACAACACCTCACCTAGCACTGCTCAGGATGTGAGGCACCGCTCTGAAAAAAGAGGTTATCAAACTATGAACAACTCTGATTCAATTAAAATATTATGACTAAATCCACACTATGAGTAACAATAGATCTCATTGTGTGGTCTATTAATGTCAACAACTAGTGACTAGTAGAAAGACTTTGTATACAAAAAACAGTATATCAACCAGGTAAGCAGAATATAAATGTACTTCTGGAAAAGTCAGTAAAGCAATCAAGCTCATAGTATTGCTACAACCTCAAAATCATGTATGTAGCAGTCCATTGCTCAATAGGATACGGTGTTCAGAAGTACATTAGCCAGTCTCAGCGGTAAGAGCGAGTAGACAATGTCCCAATTATTTTAAAGAAATAACTCCAATGCAGCTCGCTCTAGGCCATTATTGGGAATGCCTACAGCGATAGCATGAAAATCCAATTAGTGATAAACTACACTACCTGCAAAAATACATGCTGTGTGGAGTACAAAATGTCCCCAGGGATGATAGCTGAGAGAAGTGTAAAATGTTAACTAACACATGAACGCAGATGTCCTGTGTCAGATGTCACGATAAACTTATAAAAGCATTAGTGAGACCTTTGGATCAAAGATCACCATATATTAAATAGTTTGACACCTTAAATGTAATGATGCATCGGCAGCTGGAAGAGGGGCCAAAAGGTAGCCTCTTGTCGCCAAATAAAAGAGCATTTCTCGTACTCACACCTGGCATCTAATGTAATAAGTTCTTAAAGCCGCCGTATAGCCTGGCGCTGTAATAGTTAAAATTGACACATTTGCTTCAAGCGGAAAACAGTTTTCGCGCCATGAAGGGAAACAACATTTGATCTCCGCAAGTTTCGGAAAGCCACTTAACACCTTGGCTGCTTGTGATATTCCCCTGCTGTGCTGAAGGTGAATAGAAACGGGTGTGGTCATGACGAGCTCAGCTCGTCATCAGCACACGAGCACTGTGCCTCATGACGAGCTGAGCTCGTCATGCGCATAGAATGAGTTATGGTGCGTCTATATTTCAAAACATTTATACTAAACAACCAACTAACCCAGTGAGCAGCAGCAGTGCACTCGTGCTAGTAGGACCATGACAGGAGTCGGAGGTCCTATCAGTGCCAAAATCATCTGATGGGGCTTGTAGAAGATAAGGGCTGCTCTTTCTTTTTTTGGAGGAACCAGTGAAGATAGTATTTCCAATGGAAGAGCCGTCACAACATCCTGCTGTGCAGCAAGCTCAACTTCCTGCTCTGGTCCTGTCTCCGTAAGATCAGGTATAGCAGACTCTAGTTGCTGTTGAGTTTCTTGTGAACATTCGGTTTACAAATGTGGCAAACCAAAATTGGGTTCACTGCTCCATGACTGCATTCCCTGCTGTGCTGCGAGACATCTGCTTCGAAGTGGTGGTGGTATAGTTGTTGATCTAGGGTGATCATCCTCCCAGCAGCTATTTCTCAAAAGAGGGAGCAGCCGCAAAAAGGTTGAGGATTTCATGCCAGTTAGAGCACCAGGCTTCTCACTGGCTGCTTTCTTGGCAGGATAGTGCTTCTTTGGGGTCATCTTCTATCTCTTCTTCTACACCATGATAGAGGTTCCTCTGAAGGTCCAGAGATCACTGCTGATGATCTCTAAATCCTGTGGTTAGTGTCCATCAGGGAGTTAGACCTAATGTTCTCACCCACCCTGATATACAGAGGGTCGGCCGCCAAACCCTAAATCAGGCCCTGAATATCTGAGTAGTGGAGAAAGATTTCTTTAGCACTATTCTTCTGCATATACATTTTTCTCCACTGATGTTTGTACCATCCTCCTGCTGATCAGCAAGAGTAACGAGATTCTGCCAAGGAAGCAGTACTGCCCCTCTAGAAGTCAACATGCAACTTAAAGGTGCAGAAGTCTCTGTGGACAGAAGATTTTGCTTGCTTGTAATACTTCCTGTGGCCCATTTAAAATATAGTATATTCTTGTGAACCTGAAAGCAGAGTTGAAGGAAGCCTCCTCCAACTGGTAACTATGGACTGCCATCTAAGAAGCCAGTCCTGAGGATTTTAAGAATTTACTCATGATAGCAGTGCTCCTCAAATTGGTAGAAATCATTTGGAAAATATCCATTCCTTGGCACTAAGATTACGATTTTAGCATGGCAGTTTGATTTACTGGATTTATCAACTGTGAGTCTTTTGCAAGCAGGTGAAGACTAGAGCAGAACTGCATAACCAACTATCTGAACTCATAGAGCCTTTGATGGACACATCTGGAAATGTGCCTTACTAGACATTCTTTAAGTAAGAAAGTTACGTTTTTTAGTTTGGGAAACTGTCTCTAACTCATGAAGAGAATTGAAATTATATTACTAAAGCTGGAAGAGACGAAATTCCATTTTCTACAATCAGAAAGCAAGGTTGGTCACACAGCCTTGAAGCCTGATGTAAAAAGAGTTGCCTTTGTGGACAGGATAGAGTTGCCCTCAACATTGATGGAATTGTTATTTAAGGAATTGTGGGCCCAATGGCTAGGTACAATAGGAGAAGCAGAGCTCATTAGATTAATCTTGGAGAGTCCATGAAGACCCAGAACTGATATTGTCACACTTAATTCATCAAACTTTCCAAATTCTTTTGTCTTGGTTTATTTGATTGTCCTTAGGGTTGGGTAGCTTATATATGATCTTTGTCTTGTTGGGGAAAGTGGGGAATGTATTCTTGAGTTGCCTTACCTCCCTTTTGTTTTCTCTGGATATAACTGTTCTCTTGACCTCTGTAGAGGCTAAGGCTAACTAAAAGTGGACCTCAACCACATATACTTAGTTAAGTGGGACAACGTGTTATATTCCCAAATTATCAAAATTCCCTCTCATAACACGAGTGTTTGTGTGCAGTACAGATTAGAGGGAAATAAGTATTTGCAATACCCAAAAAAGAAACATGAATAGGAAAAATGAATCTCCATATTTTGCTGTATTAGGTCGAAGGGACATTCATGGTTTAAGAAATATTAAACGCACCCACCACTTACTAAAGCTGATTTATGTTAGTGCCTGACTATGTGCAGTGAGAAAAAAATTCCATTGAGCTCATCTTTTCTGATACATCTGTTCTTTTTTACCCACATGAAAAAGGGTGTACTGTCAGACGTGATTACACGGTGATCATACGAGCTGTACCGGGGAAGATATCGTCAGTCTTTCCTTTTTCTGTATGACTGGTGTTTCACTGCTGGTTGTTATGAGCTCTGATGATGGAACACGGATGTCTGTCAGATTCTACTCGTCCCATCTATCATCTCTCTTACGGTATTTGCCATTTGGCTTGAAGCCAGTCACTCTTACTCCATTCTTGCCCTTATCCTGTCCTGACACCACAGCTCTATTATTCTAAAACATTGCGTCACAGACAAGGCTGTTTTCCGGCAGATGCTACGCGTCCTCTGCCTTCCCATTATTTCTCATTTTTCATTCCGTGCAGAGTTCTGTTAGGACATTAGATACCCTCGCTTCTGGTTTATTGGCAGTTAGCGTCACGGCATACACACTACACATTTTCATCTTAATTATCTGCTTATTGATGGGGACAGATGTGAGCGTGGCAGTCGTCTTGTTCTGCCGTTGCATGTAGCGAACGTTCTCCCTCCAGGCTTTTGTGAGCGGCGGAAATAGGAGGACAATGCGCCGGGAATGGAGCTATGAATCGACATTACTGCCTGACAGTTTCCATGTGCTGGAAATCACAGATACGGATTGTTAGCAATATATCATGTTGCGGTTCGGCTTGGTGCAGATGTCCGCTCCAACATTATAACTTTCCAAATACAATATAGTTCCAATTGTTTTCCTTTATAGCTATAATAGCATTGCATATGTTTTTATCACCACTAGCGGCCTCGCAGTTTAGTCTTTTTAAGTGTTATTTTATATCAGTCGACTTATCATGTGCAGAGTAACTGTAAATGTCTCTGCCGTCTGGCTCCAGCATAGAGAGACCTTATTTACATAATGTTCCTCTTATTGCATAGTAGGAAACTAGCAAAAGCAAACTAATACATGGATGAGATTGCACAAAGTTTCTCCTCAGATATTTCTTAACTTGAAGAAAGTTTAAACTAGCATTGACAGAGCCAATATGTCTGGCCTATGCAAGAGCTATTGGCTTTGCCAATATATTTTAGCAATGTTTACACCAGAGTGGCTGCTGTTCAGCATGGCTAAAAGGTAGTAGCATATAGGAACGTTACGTTACATGGAGTGTCGTAAAGTGGAGTACAGTGGAGTGTTATGGAGTGTCGTACACTAGAGTAGAGTGGCGTGGCGAGGAGTGAAGTGGAGTGTCATAGAGTAGCATACAGTGTTGTTGAGGGAGCAGAGTGTCAGAGAGGAAGGGGCAGAGTTGAGAGGCATAGAGTGGAGCACAGTGTCAGAGTTGAGTAGAATGTCAGAGTGAAGTGGCATAGAGGGTCGTGGAGAGAGTCGTAGAGCAGAGTGTAGTGGCGTAGAGGGTGTTGTAGAGTAGAATGGTGTACAGCAGAGTAGATTGTCAGATTAGAGTGGCATAGAGGGGAGTGGAGTAGTGAGCCATAGAATAGAATGGAGTAAAGTGGCATGGAGTAGCATAGAGGGAGTTGGTTAGATTGAAGTAGTGTTGTAGAATGACCTAGAGTAGAGTGTTGTTGAGTGGAGTGGCTTAGGGTGGAGTAGAGTGTTAGTGGAGCAGAGTTTTATGGAGTAGAGCATCATAGAGTGGAGTGTAGTAGAGTGGAGTGGCCTAGAGTGAAGTGGCATGAATTACAGTGATGCAGAGAAGAGTGACATAGAGTGCAATGGCGTACACTTCATTGGCTTTCAGTAAAGTGGTGTACAGAGCAATAGTGTAGAGTGCAGTAGAGTATAGTGCAGTGGTATAGAGTAGAGTGGTACAGAGTAGATTGCAGTAGAATAGATTGCAAGGACGTAGATTGGAGTGGAGTAGAGTGGCGTTGACTGTAGTGGCATAAAGTGGAGGGGTGCAAGGTAGAGTGCAGAGATGTAGAATAGATTGGTTTAGGGTGCAGTGGTGTAGAGTGCAGTAGAGTAGTGCAGAGCTGAGTGGTGCAGAATAGAGTGCAGTGGCATGGAGTGCAGTGACGGAGTGCAGTTATGCACAGTAGAGTGTCAGAGTGCAGGCACTCCGAGTGCAAGGTAGTGGAGTATTGCAGAGTGGAGTGTTGCAGAGTAGAGTTGTGCACAGTAGAGTGCTGCAGACAGCAGTGATGTAGAGTGGTACAGAGTGGAATAGAGTGGCGTAGAGTACAGTGACGTAGAGTAGAATAGAGTGGCGTAGAGTGATTTGGTGTCATGTAGATTAGCATAGAGTGCATTGGTTTTAAGTAAAGTGGTATACAATGCAGTGTTGCAGAGTAGGGTGGCCTAGAGTGGGGAGGCGCGGTGTGCTGTAAAGTGCATTGGTGCATAGTAGAGTAGTGTGGGGTACAGTGCATTGGCCTAGACTGGAGTGGTGTAGAGTAGAGAGGCGAAGAGTAGAGTAGTGCAGAGAAGAGTTCAGTGATGCAATGTGGAGTGGAGCTGTGTAGTGTGGAGTGAAGCAGAGTAGAATGCAGTGGCGTAGAGTGGTGCAGAGTAGAGTGGAGTTGGCTAACATGGAGTCTGCATGGTATGGTAGCGTACTGCTATTACAGACAACACATCTTCAATTGAAATGACCATTACATTTGCACTCACAGAACTTTTTACCGATAAAAGTATACAGTGCACACATGATAATGTGTGAAAATGTCATCACCCAATATATTGATTTGATCGTCAGCACAGTTCATCTACAGATATTTAAATGCTGTTGTGTGCTAGAAAAAAATACCATCCGTACAGCCTTCCTCAAGCAGCCCCTCATTAGCCAGCATGATTGTCACATAAATCCTCTCACTTTGATGTCAGGGAAAGAAAAATAAACACAAAGCTCCCTGGAAGACACATCCAAAAATGTGACCTCTGTCTTTGAATGCACAGCAAATGTGACAAGATAAGAATAACATTGAAAGGCCTGTTTACAGAAAGCAAGTTTTTGGAACAATACAGTAAGTAAGGTTTGGGCAACAGGAGGGACGAACTCGAGCTGGACAGCCGAAAGAAAATAAAGCCAGCAACTAGAAATCCAGAAAATGTGAGTTACAAACTACAAAGACAATGGTAAGCAATGGGTGGAATGCTTGTTATGTCACCTTTCTGAATGTCCCCAAGATGTCTTTGGCAAAGCAGACAGCTGTGCTGTCTAGTTAGGCAACTACCTAAAAGCCAAGGCATGCCCATTGTCAGGCAGACAATTAGCCCGATTTCTTATTGGGTGCCGACTTGGCATTGAAAGAGAAACATTAGCTGTTCTCCTCTTTTACAAAAGAATTGCTGTACCGATTGCATGTGTTTTCCCTCTTGAACATATGAAACATCTTAGTCATAGTGCTTGAAAGACGGGCCCTTGCATAGTAAAGTCTGCTTGGAATGGTATTAACCATCAGGCCCTTCTGGATGAGGTTGCACTAAGAAGCCCAGTCACACTGAAAGCAATCTCAATCACTCACTACCATAAAATGAAACACACACATGGATAAACATGCAATAGCACACATTAGATGTAACATCAGACACACGCGCAACACACACATACCCATTTAGTCAGTGATCAAGTTGCTGCTAAGAGCAGTACAACTAAGACACGCCACACTCAAATATTCAGCAGATCACGACAGACAGGAAATCACACACAAACAACTCCAAGATGCCACAAAGCCAAAAACATCAGGCCTAAACTATACAATCATAGGGTGAAGGATGTGCTACCTTAATAAGAGATACGCAAGGAACTTGCTTTGCTCCCGGCCAATCCAGAGACTACAGTAAAACAATACTAACATGTCACGTGATAAACCTGATTCTAGTCTACAATTGGAACCAGGAATCACTGGCAGAGGCACCCCAGACAGCCGAAAGCACCAAGATTATGAGCTATACAAAACAGCAACATAACCTATCAGATGGGGAGGCACCACTGAGCTGTTGAACAATGTCAACATAAAATATAAACGTCCAGTGTCTCATTTTTAAAAATAAGAATTTGTTCAATTACTGGCAATGATTCTGAATGGACATCATCATTTACATAGTCAGTGGCTGTCCCAAAAATCACAGGCATTTTCACAGATCTTTTGTTAAACCTACTGGCTTTGCCAAAGATAGTTATTTTAACGTGCTAGGTCGTTAATGGTGAAACTGCAGCCCGGCCTTCACGGCAAATAGGCACAGCCAGGCCTGTGAGGTTGAAGTCATTAGCCACAATACACTTAGTTCTTGTGTTCTCCGCAGAGTGATCCTGGAAGCCAGGGGGGGGGGGGCTAGGGTAGGAGGGCTCCAGTTCCGAGCGCATGCCATTGTTCATGCTGATGAATTCCAGATGTAGGCAGTGGAGGCAAATACTCAAGGGAACTGAAGACGACATTGACTGAGCTGAGTGACAGCCACAGATGCCCATTAGATTAACCTTTCAATCAGTGCTTAATTTGGACTGGTGGTGGGCACAGGGGATCATTTTCGAGTTTCTGTGACAGAATTATTCTTTGACCTGTAGCAAATGAGAGAGGGTGGAAAAGGAAAACGAAGGGTGAATCAATCAATCAATCAATCAATCAATCAATCAATCAATCAATCAATCAATCATACCATTTGTATAGCGCACTACTCACCCGGAAGGGTCTCAAGGCGCTTGGGGAAGGGGTATGCTACTGCTCGAACAGCCAGGTCTTGAGTTGTCTCCTGAAGGCGAGATGGTCCTGGGTCAGCCGAAGGTGGATGGGGAGGGAGTTCCATGTCTTGGCAGCCAGGTAAGAGAAGGATCTTCCTCCGGCGGTGGCTCTTCGGATGCGTGGTACGGCTGCGAGGGCGAGGCTGGTGGACCGTAGCTGGTGGGTGGGCGTGTAGAAGGTCATGCGGTCGTTGAGGTACTTGGGGCCCAGGTCGTGGAGAGACTTGTGTGCGTGGGTGAGGAGCCGGAACGTGATCCTCTTGTCGACGGGGAGCCAGTGCAGGTTCCTCAGGTGGCTGGAGATGTGGCTGCATCGGGGGACATCCAGGCTGAGTCGGGCGGAGGCGTTTTGGATGCGCTGGAGTCTTTTCTGTAGCTTGGCTGTGGTCCCGGCGTAGAGGGCGTTTCCGTAGTCCAGACAGCTGGTGACGAGTGCCTGGGTGACTGTCTTCCTGGTCTCGGTCGGGATCCAGCGGAAGATCTTGCGAAGCATACGCAGGGTGTTGAAGCACGATGAGGAGACGGCGTTGACTTGTCTGGTCATCGAGAGGGAGGAGTCCAGGATGAAGCCCAGGTTGCGTGCGTGGTCGGTTGGCTTGGGTGCGGTGCCCAGGGCTGGGGGCCACCAGGCGGAAGGCGAAGATCCCAGGATGAGGACTTCCGTCTTGTCCGAGTTCAGTTTGAGGCGGCTGTCCTTCATCCACTCGGCGACGTCTTTCATCCCTTCGTGTAGGCAGGTTCTGGCGGTGTCGGGGTCTCTGGTGAGGGAGAGGATCAGCTGGGTGTCGTCGGCGTAGGAGATGATGTTGAGGTTGTGCTGGCGTGCGATGGCTGCAAGAGGTCTCATGTAGACGTTGAACAGGGTGGGGCTGAGTGAAGATCCTTGCGGGACGCCGCAGATGACTTTGGTGGCCTCGGAGCGAAACGGGGGGAGGCGAACTCTTTGTGTTCTTCCGACGAGGAACGAGATGATCCACTCAAGTGCCTTCTCTTGGATGCCGATATTGCTGAGGCGCTGGACTAGGGTGCGGTGGCAGACAGTGTCGAAAGCAGCGGAGAGGTCCAGGAGGATGAGGGCCACTGTTTCCCCCTTGTCGAGCAGGGTCCGGATGTCGTCGGTGGCTGCGATGAGGGCGGTCTCGGTGCTGTGGTTGGCTCTGAAGCCGGACTGCGAGGGGTCGAGGGATCCGTTCGTCTCGAGGAAGGTGGCCAGCTGTCTGTTGACGATCTTCTCGATGACTTTAGCAGGAAAAGGGAGGAGCGAGATGGGGCGGAAGTTTTTGAGGTCGGTGGGGTCCGCTGTTGGTTTCTTCAGGAGGGCGCTGAGCTCGGCATGCTTCCAGCTCTCCGGGAAGCTGGCGGTGTTGAAGGAGGTGTTGATGATGTTCCGGAGATGGGGTGCGATGGTGGAGTCGGCCTTGTTGAAGACGTGGTGTGGGCAGGGGTCGTTCGGTGATCCGGAGTGGATGGTGTTCATCGTGCGGGCTGTGTCTTCGGTGGTCACCGTGGTCCAGGTGCGGAGGGTGGCGCTGGGGTGCGTTGGTTCTGTGGTTGGGTGCGTGGATGGTGCGCCGAAGCTG
The DNA here is from genome assembly GCF_964261635.1 of Lissotriton helveticus. Lineage (NCBI taxonomy): Eukaryota > Metazoa > Chordata > Amphibia > Caudata > Salamandridae > Lissotriton > Lissotriton helveticus. Next base: position 776,685,658 of record NC_136059.1, on the reverse strand, counting down.
TTGTGGATGTCGGCGATCTTGCGGTGGAAGAACGAGGCTAGGGAGTCACAGAGGTCTTGTGATGGAGTGATGTCGTTGTTGCCGGTGCTGGGGTTGGAGAACTCCTTGACGATGCTGAAGAGTTCCTTGCTGTCGTGGGTGTTGTTGTCCAGTCGTTCCTTCAGGGATTTCTTCTTGGTGGTGAGGATAAGCTGGTGGTGGTTGCGGGTAGCGTGTTTGAGGGCGGTCATGTTGTCAGTGGTCCAGTCGAGGAGCCAGGCTTTCTCGAGGGTGCGGCAGGTCTTCTTGGAGTCCTTGAGTTCGTCGGTGAACCAGGATGCCTTCTTGCTTCTGGGTCTGCTGGAAGGGTTCTTCAGTGGTGCGAGGTCGTCAGCGCAGGCGGTCAGCCACTGTGTGAAGTCCCGGGCTGCTTCGTTGGGGTCCGTTGTGCTGGCGGGTGGGTTCTGGCTGAGAGTGGTGGTGAGCTGCTCGCAGGTGATCTTACTCCAGCTTCTGTGGGGAATCTGAAGCGGGTGGTGGTGGGTCGTGGTTCTTCTGAAGCTGAAGTGGACGCAGCTGTGGTCGGTCCAGTGGAGTCCGGTGGAGTGGCTGAAGGTGATGTGCTTGCTGGATGAGAAAACGGGATCGAGCGTGTGGCCGGCGTAGTGGGTGGGAGTGTTGACCAGTTGCTTGAGTCCGAGGTTGGCGAGGTTGTCCAGCAGGGCAACGGTGTTGCGGTCCTTGTTGTTCTCCAGGTGAAAGTTGAGGTCTCCGAGGAGGATGTAGTCAGCGGAGGGGAGGGCGTGCGGGCTGATGAAGTCTGTGATGTCTTCGCTGAATTGTGTGCGTGGTCCCGGGGGTCTGTAGACGAGGGTGCCTCTGAGGGTCGTCTTTGGGTCGGTGTGAATCTGGAAGTGGAGATGTTCGGCTGCGGCGAAGGTGTCGTTGGAGTCGGTCGTGATGCGGATGGTGTTTCTGTGGACGATGGCGATGCCTCCTCCGGTCTGGTTGACGCGGTCCCGTCTGATGATCTTGTACCCGTCCGGGATGGCGATGGCGATGTCAGGTGCAGAGGAGGTGTTCATCCAGGTTTCCGTGAGGAAGGCGACGTCCGGTGATGTAGCGTCGAGGAGGTTCCAGAGTTCCACGGCGTGTCTGTGGACGGAGCGGGTGTTGATCAAGATGCACTTGAGGTGGTTGCTGCTGGTGATTGGCTTGGCGGGTGTGGTGCAGGTCCGGAGGCAGGTGAATTTGCAGGTGAGGCAGGTGAAGAGTCCGTGGGTGCGTCTCGGGGTGGCTCGGCAGCAGGCGTGGTTCCGGCCGGCATTGAGTGCGTTGAGAGTTGCGGCGTCGTAGGTCCGTCGTGTGGGCCGGCGTCATCGGGGGCCAGCGGTCCTGGCACTGGGCGCGGTCCAGGCGCGGACGGGCGCAGACGGGCTTACCTTTGGCGCACCTTCGGTGCTCCGTCGGTGCTCCCGCTGCGCGCGGTCGCTCAGGGGGTGTCATAAGTAAGGAGCCGGGAGGAGGAGCAGCTGGGTGGCGGGAGCGGGGTGGCAAATGGGATCACGGGGGGCGGGGCCGTAGGGACGCAGCGGCGGGAAATTCAGCGGCGATCAGCGGGGTCGGCGGGAATGAGCAGCGGAGAGCGAGGTCAGGAGGCGGCAGGCAGGCAGGAGCGGCAGCAGAGTGTGGAGCGACCAAGCCCTGTGGAGGGCTGAGCGGTCAAGAGAAAAGGGAGAAGCGGTGAGCGGTGAGCGGTGAAGAGAAAGGGAGAAAAAATACACTTCATGATTGAGATAAAGAGACTGGAAGTCCCGTTAGGGTGGAGAAAGAAAGAATCATAAGGTGAAATCAGGATTAGACAACCCCAATATTCAGCATTGATGGCGCCTGCCTCCTGAGGAATACTTTGGATCCCAGAACTTATCTATTTAGTCATATATTAATTTTTACATATTAAGCCCTGCATTTCATCTTTCAAGGGTTGATGAAATGAGTTCAACAAAACTGCTATCTAAATACCAACAAAGCCTCAGAAGGAATGCTTTCTCTATAAAAGTAAACACAAGATGATGGATGTGTTCTGAAACTTTTCAAACACTCACCCCCAGTCACAGATCTGGGTTGAACCCATCATCATTCTTTAGCTCACTTTGCCACCCTAGTTCAGACATAGCTATATGCAAAACAATTTTGACCCTGTGCCTCATGAGAACAGTCCAGCCTGAACTGTCAGCCATGTCTTCCATGGACCGTACACAAGCATCCTGGGACCAGTTTTGGGGTAACACCCCTCATCAGCTAGGCTAGCTTGAATCACATTTGCATATGGCTCGGTTCAAACTGGAATGGCCTGGGGAGCAAAAATACGATGGAGTTAGCCATTTTTGCTTTTGCCTCATGAGTTTTTCCAGTGTTAGATACTTTGGGCACTGTGCCACTGCTGTCCAGTGCCACAGTGCAAGTGCTCCCTACTGTAAATTAATGTATTAATTCGTGATTCCATGATTGACTATTTGGTTTACTTGTCAGACTCTAGTACAGTGCAGTGAGTGTGCCCAGGGTGTGTAAATCCAAATGGTGCTAGTGGGCTTACAGCACTGGTTCTGTAAGTATAAGGTAGGACAAGCCCTGATGTGTGTGGCATGTCCTAATAGTGAATTACAGCCATTTTCGTTTTTCACTATTGCAAGGCTACTTGTTCTCCATAGACCAGAATGGGCTGTAGAATTATTACATTTTATAATCCTAACCGACTCAGAGAACATGGTAGAAATTCGAGTTTAGTATGCCTGGACTCAGAATAATAAAATACATCTTTTAGTGAAGTTTATTTTATTATTCTGTGTTTGTAAATACCACTTTTAGAAAGTAGGTATTTGCTTGCCTAAACTTTCAAGCCTGCCTCTGCTAGGTTGTGTATTCCTCTGTATGGGTTTCTAGGTGACAGGGCTGGGGGATTCCAGGAGACAGGCTGGGGCAGCCCAGTGGTGAATAGAGAGATCTGCATCTAGATGGGAGGGAGGAGTTGCACCTGGGACCTGAATAGGGCTAGGCGTTCCCTCTACAATGCCAGCTCCACCCCCTGTGGTTCGTCTGATGTCTCTGCCCTGCACACTGAAAGAAGAGAAGGAAGACTGGCAACAAAGTGCTCCCGGACGGTACTTGCCTTCCACAATGCTGGCTCCACCTCCTGTGGGGCATCTGATGTTCCTGCCCTGCACTGTGAAAGGAAAGGAGAAGTCTGGTAGACAGAGTGCTTCAGAACTGGTTTGGACTGGGCAAAGGCCGCTCTCCCCTCAGAGAACAAAGGATTTTGGGGTATAAATATTGGGACCCTGATCCCATGAATTTAGAACACTTTTGGACTACAAGAAGAAACCTTTGCTGAGAAGAGGAACCTGAAGAAACTGAGGAGAGACTATTCCCAAGCTGAAGTGTTGCTTGGGGGATTGGCCTGCAGTGGTTGCCTGACTGCCACAGGAAGGAGAAATAACTTTTTGTACTTTATTTTCAACTTGTGAAAGATCTCCAAGGGCTTGGAAGAGCGCTTGCCCCCTGACCGAAGTCTCTGGACCAGTAGACTTCGCCAGCCTTTGTGGATTGCTGTTGGAAACGCTGTTTTAGTGGCTACAGCGGCAGGGAGCTGTGACCGACTTTCATGACCGGCCCGGTGTCCTGTAGGTACCGCATCAAGCAATGTCCACCTCAAACAAAGCAAGATCGGAGCTCACCGACTCCATCCTGACACCGGCACTGAGCCGTAGCCTGCACCACGACTGGTGGACACCGCGACGTGCAACGCCTCGCTGCACCGACTCATACTAGTCTGACCGACGCGGTCACTGCTACTGAGTTAGAGTCCTGTGAACGGAACAGAGTTGGGCACCGCCTCGCATGCTTCGCGACGCACCACCCGACTCACACCACTGTTCATACTGATCGACGCCAGCTCCCGAGCTCCGGCTCTGTCGCCGCACCGCAAGCTGCAAGCACAGCGTCGAAGCACCGTCTCGCCCTGCAACGCACCCCTTGGATCCACCGACTCTGTCAATGGGCCGCTGCCTGCACTGCATCGAGGGACAACGGTCCTGCAACGCTTCCTTTTCTGCACTGTGACGAACACCGGAGCCGGCTCGCACATCCGTGCTGGCCGCCTCAAGTAAAGGTACTGTGACTGAGTCTGTCGACATTTGAGTGGGCCCGTACTGACGCGGTCCGCTGGATTTGCTAGACTCTGTGTTATTTCAACAACGCTGTAGCCAGACAGGGCTAAACTATGATTATGTTTCTACAATGAGTGGATTCTGACTCCGGCTGTTTCTGGTTTGTGTTCTCAGTGAGCTTACTACTGCGAATCTTTATACAGGACTCAAGTTGAGCCTTTAATTATATGTAGAAGGGGCAGACGTCTTTGCTCTTGGAAGTAGCCTTTGTTTCTCCCCTGCCTGTCTGCCTATATTCGTACTCTCAGGGGGCCCCTCCATTATTTATAGGGCTACCGACTCGCAAAGAACCTTGATCTAAGCCTTTTAACCAGAACTCTAGAAATCTAATACTACTGCGGATTATTTTTTGTCATTTATTGGTCTTGTGGTAACTCTATATAAAAGAATACTTATTTTTGATATACAACCTTGTGTGGTGTCCATTTGTAGTGTTGTCACTGGGTTACTGTGTGTGGTAACAATTTTTTAACTTACAACGCCTCTGAGATAAAGCCTTGCTGCCCGTGCCAAGCCTACCAAGGGGGTGAGCAGGGGTTATTTTAGGAGTGTAATCCCCTTATCCTGACTAGAGGAGATGGTCCCTATTTGTCATCTGTGCCAACTAGAGACCCCCAATTCTAACATTGGTGGTCAGCGAAAGGGATTCTGGATATGCATTTGTGACTCATAGACAGCGATCGGTGAACACTACTTAGTGAGTGCAGACCATAATGCAACCACGTACTTCTGATACTTGTTTTTGCTCGGGATCTCTATGTTTGCAAAGAAAAATGCCTGACTCAGTCATCGTGGAGAAGACAGCATCCGTTACATCTGCTGTCTGTGATTGGGGGGAAGAGAAAATAGAAAGCTACACCAACAAGCAGCTCAGGAGCTTCTGCAAAAAGTTTCAAATTCCTCTGACCGAAATCTCCAAGAAGGAGCAGAACCACAAGGCGCTGAGGGCCTGGATTAAGGCAAGGAATGCCCCTGGAGATCGGGTGGAGTATGAGGATGCAGAGCAGCAGCTTGGAAGACCACTGGGTCTTGGAAGAGGGGGTGCACCCTCCCCAGTGGGTAGCAGTGTTTCTTCCCGAGGTCTGTCCCCAGAAGAGTTGGCAGACAGGAAAGAAAACAGGATGCATGAAATGGAGATGGCCAAGCTCAAATTGAATGGGCAACTGGAACTAGCAAGCAAGAAAATGGCTCTAGAGGAAAAAAGATTGCTGTTGGAACATGACAAAGTTTTGAGGGAGTTGGATCTGAAAGCCAGAAGCCTAGAGATGACTCCCTCTGGTGGCAGCACACCGTCAGCGCCTGTGAAAGGTAGAGTGTACATCCCCAAAGATGTGGTAAAGGAGTTAAAGAAATATGATATTGGGCAGTGGTTCAGAGCCTATGAGTTAGCCAAGTCTTCCCACCGGGTCCCTGAGAGAGATTGGGGAGCAGGATTGTGGGGAAGGTTCCTTAGTGAGGGGCGGGACATAATTCCTATAGCCACGTGAAAGAGGCACTCGTGACTAGGTTTGGTTTGACCCCTGAACTCTGTAGGTAGAGGTTCAGGAAGTGCAAAAAGATAGCAAATAGTACCTGGGTAGAATATGTCACTTTCTTTCGCAGAGCATTGGATGGTTGGGTGAAGGGCAGCAAAGTTAATGATTTTCCATGTCTCTTGGATTTGATTGCATGGGAGCACTTGTCTGATAATTGTTTTCCAGACCTGCGTCAGCACCTGATTGATAGCAAGCTGACTAACCCTAGGAAGCTTGCTGAGGAGGCGGACTGCTGGGTCAATAACAGGGTCCACAAGGGTCACGTGGGAGACTCTGCCAAAGGTGGGCAGGGTCCCCATAAGAAGAGAGGGGGACAAGGGTAAACAGAGGGAGTTCTGCAGAGGGCCCCAAAGTAATTCAAGGGAAAGGTCCCCAGCCTCCCCCTGAGAGAAAGCAAGGGGTCCCAACAGGTAATCATGTTCCACAGGGACTCCTGAGATGTTACAAATGTAGGGACCTGCGTCACAAGGCGAGTAATCCCAGGTGCTGCCTATTTGGATAAGCAGCACCCACTGGTGCTACGCCCCGGCAGATGGCCAGAGTAGCCTTTGGGGAGAAGATTGCAGTCTAGGGTGGGTGGGGTCCTGCAGAGCTATCCCTTGTCTCTTTAGGAGACTGTGAGGTGGTCCAAGAGAACCAACTACCCAGGAACACTAAGAAATATGGGCAGTGGGTGACCATCAATGGCCAATAGGTGGAGGCTCTTAGAGACACAGGGGCCAGTGTGACAGCTGTCAGGTGTCACCTGGTGTCTCAAGCGCAGGTTGTCCCTCATGTATTTTCCCGAGTTGTTAACGCCGACAACACAGAGAGCCATTGTTTAATGGCTCAGGTTCTCTTTGAGTGGGGGGGGGGGTCTCTGATACTCTTCAGGTAGCTGTCAGGCCCACCATGCCTGTTGACAGTTTGTTGGGGAACGATTTGGAGAGCTCACCTTGGGAGAAGGTGGAAAAGAGTACTTACCTGAGGATGGTGGGTCTGCCTGACTGGGCGTGCGTGACCACCCGGTCAATGGCAGCCAGTAGGGGTGCTCAAGATGACCTGGAGTCTGAGAGGGAGGCCCAGGAACCTGCCTTGGAGAGAAGAGGCAGGGGGTATGGGAAACCGGCCCCCAAAGTTACCATGGCCCAGGAGGAGCTAGACCCTGAGGGGAATGCCCTGGAGCCTACCGGGGGAACAGGTAGCTGAACTGGGGATACCTTCCTGAGTTGACCCATTGGCAGCAAGAAGGAGGCCCCTCCAGGGAAGAATTCTGCAGTGAGCAGAGAGAATGCCCTTCTCTTGAGGGCTTGCAGCAACAGACTGCAAGCCAGGCAGCAGGTGATCAGTCTGGGTCACATTGGATCTACTGGGAGAATGGTCTCCTGTATAGTGAGCCTAAGGTTGCTGAGCTTGGGTCAGCCCGTGTGCTGGTGGTACCCCCAGAGCTTCAGAGCCTTTCTAGTGGCGCTGGGTCATGATGGGCAGTTGGCAGGACATTTGGGGTAGGACAAGACCTTAGAGAGGCTTGTCACCCACTTTCATTTGCCCCAAATGCGCAAGAGTTCAGACACTCATTGCAGGACCTGTCAGGCAAGTGGAAAGAGTGGGAGGAAGCAGAAGGCTCCTCTCCGCCATTCCCCCTTTGAGCGGGTGGGGATTGACATTGTGGGGCCACTAGACCCCAAGACAGCCATGGGCAACAGGTTCATTCTGGTCTTGGTGGACCATGCCACCCGGTACCATACCTCCGAGGACAGTGACGGCCCCGTGGTGGGACGAGCACTGATGGGAATTTTCTCACGAGTAGGATTCCCTCAAGAGGTAGTGTCTGACCCGGGGACCAACTTCATTTCCAAGTATATGGAGTCCCTGTGGCAGGAGTGTGGGGTGAGTTACAAGTTCACCAGTCCTTACCACCCCCATGGAAATGGGTTGTTTGAAAGGTTCAACTAAACCCTAAAGGGCATGATTATGGGTCTTGAGGAACCCATGAGGCATAAGTGTGACGTCATCTTACCATGCCTGTTGTTTGCATACCAGGAGGTGCCACAGAAATCTCTAGGGTTCAGTCCCTTTGAGCTTCTCTATGGGCACCCGGTCAGAGGACCTCTGAGTCTTGTCAAGGAAGGCTGGGAGCAATCTCCCAGGAAACCTCCCCAGGATATATATAGCTACATGCTGGCCTTCAGAAACCAGACTAGGTGTTTCAGGCAACTCGCTGAGGCGAATCTGGAAGCCAGTCAGGAGGAGATGAAGCAGTGTTACGACCAGAATGCCACTCTGGTTGAGCTTCAACCTGGTCAGAAAGTGTTGGTCATGGCCCCAGTGGAGCCCTGTGCATTCTAGGATAAATGGACCGGACCCTTTGAGGTTGTGGAGCACAAGAGTCCAGTAACCGACTTTGTGGACTTGCGTTCTCCCAGGAACCCCTTGAGGGTCCTGCATGTCAACCGTCTTAAGCCCCACTTAGAGAGGTCTGAAGAGGGCATGCTCTTGTCGACAGATGCTGGAATGGAAGAGGAGACTGAGCCTTTTCCTGACCTCCTGTTGGCCACAGAGCAAGATGGGTCCGTGGATGGTGTTAACCTCTCGTCCACCCTGAACCATGAGCAACAGAATGACTGCCACCTGTTGCTGGGACAGTTTTCTGATCTGTTCTCCCTGGTTCCTAGTAGCACAGATTGGTGCGTCCATGATGTGGATACAGGAGACAGTTTACCTGTGAAGCACAAGTCTTACAGTGTAACTGACAGGGTAAGGGCTTGCATCAAAGAGGAGGTCTCAAAGATGCTTGTGCTAGGGTTGATTGAGTCCTCCAGCAGTCCTTGGGCCAGCCCAGTGGTCTTGGACCCGAAGGCTGCGGCACCAGGTGCCATACCCGAACATTTCTGTGTGGACTACCGAGGGTTCAATTTGGTCACAAAGACCGACGCACACCCCATCCCCAGAGCTGATGAGCTCATTGATCGGTTAGGGGCTGCACGGTACCTCAGCACGTTTGACTTGACATCTGGGTACTGGCAGATCACCTTGACTGATGGGGCAAAGGAGAGGTCAGCATTCTTCACACTAGATGGGCATTTCTAGCTCTGTGTTATGCCGTTTGGGATGAAGAATGCCTCTGCCACCTTTCAGAGGTTGGTCAACATGGTTTGGACTGGATGAGTTCAGTGCCGCCTACCTGGATGACATTGCAGTGTTCAGTGTCAGTTGGGAGGAGCATCTGCGCCACCACTGGGAAGTGTTGTTGGCTCTGCGGAAGGCAGGCCTCACGATCAAGGCGAGTAAGTGCCAGATCGGGCAGGGTTCTGTGGTGTACTTGGGACACCAAGATGGGAGCGGCCAGGTGGCGCCCCTACAACCCAAGATTGAAACCATCCTGGCTTGGGAACCCCCCAAAACTCAGACAGAGGTGAGGGCGTTTTTAGGAATCACAGGGTACTACAGGAGGTTTGTCAAGGGCTATGGCAACATTGTTGCACCCTTGACAGAGCTGACTTCCAGGAAGCAGCCCAAGAAAATGATTTTGACTGACACCTGTCAGAAAGCTTTTGAGGCCCTGAAAGCTGCCATGTGCATGGCGCCCGTGCTCCTGGCACCCAACTTCTCCAACGAGTACATCGTTCAAACAGACGCTTCAGAGCATGGTGTTCGAGCTGTTTTGTCACAGATGAATGAAGAGGGCCTAGATCAACCTGTAGCCTTCATCAGTAGGAGGTTACTTCCACTGGAACAGAGGTGGAGTGCTATTGAGCGTGAGGCATTTGCTGTGGTCTGGGCACTGAAGAAGATGAGACCATACCTTTTTGGGACTCACTTCCTGGTTCAGACAGACCGCAGGCCCCTCAGATGGTTGATGCAGATGAGGGGTGAGAATCCAAAGCTGTTGTGGTGGTCTATTTCCCTACAGGGTATGGACTTTACCGTGGAACACCGCCCTGGTACAGAACACACCAACGCTGATGGTCTGTCCAGATTTTTCCGCCTTAGTGATGAGAACTCCCAGGAGGTAGGGTAGTTCTCCCCACATTTCAGCTGGAGCTGGAACCATTAGTGTAGGTCTCCCTTCCATTTTTGCTGTTGCCTCGTGTGCTTTTCTGGTGTTAGCTGCTTTGGGCACTGTGTCACTGCTGTCCAGTGCCACAGTGCAAGTGCTCCCTATGTATTAATTTGTGATTCCATGATTGACTATTTGGTTTACTTGTCAGACCCTAGTACAGCACACTGAGTGTGCCCAGGGTCTGTAAATCCAAATGCTGCTAGTGGGCTTGCAGCACTGGTTGTGCAACACACAGAAGCGGCCTTGTAAAATGTGTCTAAGGTCTGCCATTGCAGAGCCTGTGTGCAGTCTGGTACTGTCATGCTGACTGGGCAAGTAAACCCACTTGCCAGAACCTAAACCTTCCCCTTTCTTCATGTTAGTCCCCCCTATGATAGGCCCAAGAGTAGGGTGCATTATAAGTACAAGGTAGGACAAGCCCTGATGTGTGTGGCATGTCCTCATAGTGAATTACAGCCATTTTAGAGTTTCACTATTGCAAGGCTACCTGTTCTCCATAGGCCAGAATGGGCTGTTAGAGTTCTTACAATTTATAATCCTAACCGACTCAGAGAACATGGTAGAAATTCGAGTTTAGTATGCCTGGACTCAGAATAATAAAATACATATTTTAGTGAAGTTTATTTTAATATTCTGTGTTTGCAAATACCACTTTTAGAAAATCGTTATTTGCTTGCCTAACCTTTCAAGCCTGCCTCTGCTAGGTTGTGTATTTCTTTGTCTGGGTTTGTGAGTGACAGGGCCGGGGGATTCCAGAAGACAGGCTGGGGCAGCCCAGTGGTGAATAGAGAGATCTGCATCTAGATGGGAGGGAGGAGTTGCACCTTGGACCTGAATAGGGCTGGGCCTTCCCTCTACAATGCCGGCTTCACCCCGTGTGGTGCGTCTGATGTCTCTGCCCTGCACACTGAAAGAAGAGAAGGAAGACTGTCAACAAAGTGCTCCCGGACTGTACTTGCCTTCCACAATGCTGGCTCCACCTCCTGTAGCAAGAGGCCAAGAAATAAAGGTTTTCTTCCACTCAAATCGTCAATGATCAATTTCTTGTGTCGCAAAATAGGAATTAACCTTCTGATTGAACCTGACTACGAGGGAACAAGAAACACATTCTCATACTCCAAGTTGCACATGCACACCCTTCTCTCTTTTAGCAACACGGTATGTATGCATTTCAAACAGCTTTCAATGTAAGGTTAGCCTAAAGAAAACTGTTACCCTTTCAATGTAACAGCATGTTACATGGAAAGAGAAAAACATGCTCATACTCCCATTTTCACTTAATATTTTGAGGCTGGAAGGTCCAGAGCCTTGAGCATATTTTCTCTATTACAATGGGAATTAATATCCAGATCCATGACCTCTGGTCCTTCCTTTTTTCTTTTGAAGGGTGTATATGTGCGCCAAGGAGTCTGAGGGGCAAGGAACTACTTGTATTATTTCTTGACATGTTTTCAAAGAAGACAGTGCTGGTATGAACTAGATGGGAGGAGGGGAAAATCACACACATCAATAGGTGGAAGCATGAAAGCACTTCAACGTAGTATGATGGCCATTAAAAATGTTCTCCTTTTGAAATCGCTAGGGAGGGAACTAAGCACTCAAAAGAAGGACATTTAGAAAAGTGCACCAATAAAAAAAAGAATTTAAGACAAGCATGACGGAGCACAATAGGCAATACATAGAAATGCTTAAAGCCCATAGACTGATTACTATATGTCCTGCAGATAGCTCAAGTGCTGCCTAAGCTTGACCTAAAAACCAGTGGAAGCTTTGTTAAAATTAAGACATAGAAGCAAAGAGTGAGGGCTTTCCATGAAGTGCAAGATACTCCCATAGATTCATACACTGCATAACCAATATTGGTAAAAATTTGAAATGACCCAAATAGTTTTAGACACTAAAATTGTGTAATAAGTAAAAGGAGATTGGCCATATGCTTTTCTAGAAATGCCAGTCACTGATAATGAATTTTTCTAGTACTAGACACAAAGAGGATAATTTTGACTTCATCTAAAACAAGAACAACCGTTTTAGCACGTTTTTGCATTAGTCTTTTCACAATGATTTTATGACAATAAATTATCATTTACTTTTAATTAGTGTTAAATGTCTGAATAAAATGTAAAAAAATACAAATGGTGATTAATAAATGTAGAAATACTTCAGCATGCTGCTCTACGTAGGTTACTACGAAATTATTACTTGCGTGGAAAATGTGTCCGTTACCAATGAAAATATTTATCTCCAACGTAGAATCTTTGGCAAAGTGACCATAATACTAGTGAAGGCTATTTAGGGGAATGTTGACAAATTGAGGAAAATAATGTTTCAGTTGATTTGAATAACTTTTTTCAAAATCATAACAGTATTTTTCAATCTTCAGTGAACTACAGAACCCCTGATGGGCAGGACACCATTGCCATATACATACTAGTTTCACAAAAAAATTATAGCTGAATGACTGATATTACTTGGTATGCTCTGTGTAAGACTGCACTGTCGGACATTGCATGGAATATGCATGGCCTGCCATATGTGGGTATGGTGGCTGAGTGTCAGAAGTGATTAGCAGAAGGCAGCAAATCATTGAGAAGATGGGAAGAATGACTGTCAAAAAAATATGAATTTATACATCATGAACAATACATTTTTGTTCTATTTTCAGAATGTAGCCGAGACTTCAAAAACTTTAACAACAAATGTAAATATAAAAATGCATGATTTTTTCAACAATTTATTTACAATGACATATTTTCAATGGTGCAAAAATACCTTAAATATATTTAAGTATTTGTTTATTAATAATAATACAACCAATATATTTAAAAAAAGCAAATGCAGAAATATATTACATAATTACATTAGGTTTTGATATATTTTACATTTTACCGGATTTCCTATAATTTGAATATTTACATTAAAATATTTTTTATATTTAATATAAATTACATATACATTCAAAATAAATATGAACTATTATTAATGTAATACATTTACACATTTTATAATATGAATTTACATACTATTAAAATAATTAACATTACAGCTACATCAAATGTAAACATTAATTAAATGTTAGCGGTCATTCATTTTATCGCTACCTTCTGTTTTGTTCTCTATTTAGGTTGCAGTTAGGTGTTGCTGTTCGTCAGAACAGGGAAGTCCTTTTCAAAGGTTTTATTTTAAGGTTTTGAGTGTAGGGATTTTGTAGGGAGGTTTAAAAGAAATCTCTTTTGGTTTATAATAAACCAATATTTTTAACTTTGATGTCATTTTTGGGGGGTTTCCATGAGGGTTTTTTGGGGGGGTTCTTTTTTTTAAAAAAAATATCATTTTTGTATGATTCCTAGATACTATGGATTGCTTTGAGGGATCTCTATTGGGTTGGTTATATTTTTGCATTTTTTGGGGCTTTTTGGAAAATATGTATAACATTTTTAGTGGATTATACTTTTTGACTATGTGGACACAGAAGATGATTGGCAGCTACAGAACAGTAAGCCTTATTTAATGTATTTGCTTTAGGTAGGAAATGTTGTATTTTATTATTTGTGCAACTATTATGTATGTGCTAGTATGGAATGTCTATTGTATGTCCTGTAATCAGTTTACGTAACAAATTGAGTTTGTTCCTTGAGCTTGTTGTTTGGCGAGGTTTCGATTTTTATTATAAATAATATTATGTTAAATAATTGTATTATATTCTCTTATGTAAGATTTGAGTTTTATTTCATGTTTTGACTGATGTGATAAAATATTATGTCTCATACTTATATTAAAAGGATTTGTCATGTTGGTTAAGATTATTTTATGGTTTTTGGGAGTTTTGTAGGTTGGTATTCATTTTATCATACATTTTTTGGCTATGATTGATAAGTAATCTACTTCTAAGTTCATGAAGCATTTGACTTTAAATTGTAGCATGTCATACATTCTTTTGGTTTGTTTGCTAAGTTTAGGTGCAATTTGGGTTAAAGATTGTTCTATTCATAGTTGTTGGTAGCTTTGCTCTCTCAATGGGGATTCTATAAAGTTATAGAGTGTAAGTTGGGTTCTGGCTAGTGCGGATTGGAAGGCATTGTGCCATCCTTCCACTGCGTTTTTTGTTTTGGTGTCCTTTGCCAAGTTGCTGTCAAAGACATTCCACCATAGTCTCTGGAATTTGGGTTGGCACCTGAGTCCAGAGCAATGTAGTCTGCCAACCCAAGTATTTTTTAAATAACCCCTTAGATTGGGCATGTTTATGTTCAGTTTGGTGGAAGAAATTGCTTTCTATTAGTAAATTACAGTGGTTAGCTAGCTTGGGGACAGGGATATAGGCTAGTGCTATCATTTCTTTTTATTTGAAAGGCAAATTAAATGTTTGTAGCATATTCTACACTTAGTGCAGATTGTTAGAGGTGCCTCCATATGCTTTGATTGAAATGGTAGTAACATCCACCATGGCTTGTTCAAACATTATGATTATTTTGTTGTGGGTATTAGTCTGTTTTATGTTAAATGTGGTTTGAGGGTTCGTAGTAAGTGCTACTTTGTTTATTAGGTTTATTAGGTAGTAAGGCATACATAAAAGGGATGTTTGTGTTTTGATATTCACTATGTATGATGTATATCTGAATGAATGGTCTGAGACACATTTTGAAGGCCCAATACATCATCCAGTTTTGACAATGGCTTCCTTTTAGTAAGGTATCTGCTGTGGAAAATATCAGTATTCATCTATCATTGCTTAGGTTGTCACATAACAGAAAGGGTTCCTCATTATGTGCAACTCTCAAGTATTCAGGTATTTCTATATCTTGGTATCGTCTAGGGCAGGAGGAGTATAACTGCTGACTTGTTTTAGTTTGTGCACATTAAACGTTTTAATATAGGTATAAGAGGTAGTTGACCTGTGATGTGTTCAGGGACTTTATGGAGTATATTTGTTTAGGATTCTGATTGTGGGCTCCTGGGAGCTAGTGCTTACTTCTCTCATATCCTGCAATACCTCTCTTACTTCTATTTCTGCCACATTTGGGGAGGTGGCTGCGTTCCCTTATATTAATTACACCATCAATTTTTGTACTGGCCCTTCCATGGCATGTCTTAGAATAATATTTGGAACATTTCCAAATCACATTTTCTATCACTGTAATTTACTGGCTGTAGTTGTAGCCCATGTGACTTAGTAAATGCTTTGCTTTCTGGGATGTTTTGTCTCTTCTTCATTCTGTCATTGTGCCTGAAAGTATTGCAATAGTATAAATAATTGCAATGTATAATGTTTATAAGTTTGTTATTTCCATCTAAAAGTATGCAGCTACTTTTATTATTTATACTTACATGTATGCTCTTTTACAAATTTGCAGACTTTTTGCAGCTTATCCGTTGGAGGATTTATTTGAATTGCTTTTGGGGTGAGTTTGTATTTTATAATAATTTATATACATTTAGGGGCTTATTTACAAGCTCCCTGTGCTGCCTGTGCATCTCTTTTAATATGGGAAAAAGTGATGTACCTCTGGCACCACAGGATTTTAAATAAGCCTCTAACTTTTTATGGCTTATTTCTGATTTGTGATTGGTGTTGTTTTTTGGCAGGTTAGCACTTTTCACATTTGTAATACTGTCTTTTAGCAAGTATATGTAAAGCAGTATTATTTTAGGGTCAGTAGGAAGGGGCTAACCAACCCAACATCGCCCTCAAAATCGGGAGCACTCCTTCCCAAAATGTTGCTATAACTGTACATCTCCACACTGCAGTCAGACAATCACCCCTGTGTTACAAACAGGGGGAGCCCGAATTTCTGATGGCCACAATCTAATTCTGGTGAAATAGGTGCAATGTAGAAAGTTCCGCTGAATACTCCTGAACTGCGAGGCTAAAGCTGATTTCCCAGGGGAGGCTTGCTCCTCCTACCGGTCATCCTCAGACCGTGTGCCCAATACCCCTCCCAGGTCTCCTTCAGCAGAGGAAAGAGTCAGAAGAGTTGTTCACTAATGTTCTATGTACAGTTCCTCCAGCAGTGGTTTGGTCTCCAGCATACTAAAATCAGTAAGATTCTCCAACAAACTTATTTAAGATCTCAGGGCATGCCACAGTTGTAGGTGCTTGTACATCTGGCAGCAATCCATTTCAAACTTCTCCCAAAGGACCATAAAGAACTTTCTCACTGCCCCTGACATGGCTTCTCTCAGTATGAAGACCCCCGTAGTGCCCCAGAACTGGAATCTTGACAACCCTGGCACTTGACCCAACAAGTCCCCCACCCACAGAGGGGTCTTCTTGGTAAGTTTTTAACTCCATTTTAGGGACTTAAGAGTATCAATCCATATCTGCAGTACCGGATGAGTGGCAGGCGGCAGAGGACCACATGACCTATCCCTGTATGACAAATGCAGTAACTCCACCCCCTTCATTGCCCAGTGCTGGACAGGGTCCCCAAAGGCGAACCACCATTTGCCACCCAATAGTACTAAGTGATGTCTGCCGAAGCAAACTCCCTATCAAATGTGGACTTTTAATATTTTGCCAGGGCGATGCGAGGCCTATTAATGAAGCCACAAAAACCTCTTTAAGGATTGAATTAATCCTCTTGAAACAGGAACGGGATGAGGTAAATTTGCAGTTGATAGAGCAACCGTAGTAAAGGCACCATTTAAAAATGTGCGGATCGCCCTAGTAAACTTAAGCTGACATATTTTGACAAAGTTAAAGACAGATGGTTCAATTCAATACTGATTCACGCTAGAATAAAAAAGATTCGTAGTGCTATTTTGTTGTACAGAAGAAAATAACCAGTTTGTTGTTACTTGCTATACATGTAAAGTCTGGAGATATTAGAGGCGTCTTTAACTTGTTAATTCATGCATATTACATGCATTTGACAGTTTTGTTTTAGTTTTTCAGAATTTTGTATTGTTTATGGCATACTGCTGAGGAAGATCAATCAACTGTAACTGAACCAAGGCACTGTGATCTCAAACAGCACATGACCTAGGTTGTGCTTTTTGTATGTTGGAGATGCTCCTACTTTTTTGCATTTTTAAATGTTATTTATCCATACTCGAACATAAGAGGAGCAAAGCAAATTGGAAATCAAGGGGTATCAATAACCGTTTGGAAGAAGTTGGCGTATTCTCCACCAGAGAATAGTTAAATATTTTACAAATCCTCCACAAACTGGGGCATTTTTGGTGCCACTCAAAGTGTTTAAAGCTATACTTCTACAACAAAAGCAAAGCTTTGGCAGCTGCTTTCCGGTATAACTGAGAAGATCCTTCAAAAAGCTTTCAAAGGTGCTCTAGCGTAGGTCTTGATTTTAGGCCATGCCATTTCCCTTTGATAAACTGTCAACACTACATCTAGTTCATCCATTCATGCTTCCACATTCACAAAAAAAGCAAGAATGTGTTATGTGCACACTGAATGTCAAGTGGCCTTGAGTCACCAATGAACCATACAAATATTCACTGCAACTCAAGGACACACTTGTATTTCAGCATCCATTAACAGTGACGGTAATTGTATTTAGCTTTTACTATGAAATAATTCAATTTTTTTATGGGCGACTTACAATGCCAATACACCGTGAGCTGTCAGGTGCTAAAAGCAAGCCATGCAACAGAACTGGCAATAGAAATATTTCCGAAAGGTAGCTTATACAACTGGTTCAAGTTCAATTCATTGTAAACGTTTTCAGCCTAGAATGGTGCTACTGGCAGAACTAATGCCCAGATTACTAAAGAAATCAAGCAACACAGGATAGCAGGTGAAGTTACTGTGCTACGTTGTGTGAACGGGAGAGAGCAGAATAGCACCATATATATTAAGATGAGGCACCAAGGCAGTCTGGGCATAACGGGCATCAGGGGTTTCCCCAAGAGGCTGGAGGAACGGGGGACTGATTTTGTTACAATGGAGAGCAGTTTTGTTACTTTCATCCGTGTGGGGAAAACATGTTTAAAAAATACAAAATGTACCCACCCCTGAACCTTAACCTGCACTTTGTTAAATTGCGCACATCTGGCTTGAAAAGGGTTATGAGTGTCGCTAGCCAGCAAGTCTATCAAAATCATAGATTGCCGGGATTTATACTTGGCCCAATGTGGTTAAGTTCAAGCAGTCTCACAAACCTACTCTTCTGGGTTTTTGACTGCTCTGGAAGAGTTTTCTTACCACTGTGCCTCTAAAGTCATATTCTATGTTCCGTGCAGTCTAGGGAGGTAGGTTTATGCACCATAAGCATATCCCATGCAGTACACTATTTCTCACCCTATACCTCTCTCAATATATCCTCTACTTCAACCCTCTGACTCATCTCAAACCACTTTCTACTACTTTTCCAATGCACTACCCTGTTCCTCAATCTCTACCTCTAGCAATATACCCTTTACCTTCACTCTCTCATTCCTCTCAAAATAACCCTTTCTAAATTCTTCCCTACTCTACCCCTCCTTTAATCATCTCATACCTCTTTTACTATTCCAATCCCCCAAAACAAGCCTTTCTAAACCCTTCCCTTTGACTCTTCCCCCCTCCAAACCCCTTTTACCCATCCCAAGCATCCTCCTACTGCTATGACCACCAAAACAAAAAACAAAAACAAACAAAAGATTTTTAATCGTTTTCTCTTCTTCCCCTCCACTATCCTTTTCAATCAAAAAAACAGAATAACGTGTCCAACTCAAATTAGTGTATTACTCGCCAAAAAAGAGCTTCAAGACTTCTTCAGGGTTAACAAACGCTAAATAAATGCAAATCTTTTTCCTTCTTCTATCCCGCCGCTATCCTTCTCAATCCAAATAACTGACTAAGATTTCCATCACTCATATTAGTTTCATATTTCACTGTACTAATTCACCACTAATCTTTTATGGGTTCACCCGGTGCGTGATACTCACGGAAAAAAACGCTTCAACACCCTGTCAGAGGTAGCAAGCGCTATATAAATGCAAACCTTTTTCCCTCTTGCATCCATATGCAAGCCTTCTCAATCCAAATAACTGACTAACATATGCACCACTCAAATTACTTTATTATTTCACTATACTAATTCAATACTAATCCTTTATGGGTTCTGGAGTAGCGTGCTACTCAACGAAAAAGTACGTCAATACCCCATCAGGGGTAGCAAGTATTATATAAAGCAAACCCTTCCCACTTCTATCTCTCCTATATCATTCTGATTCCAAATAACTGACTAATAAATCAATCAATCATGGAATTATAAAGCGCGCTACTCACCTGCGAGGGTTTCAAGGCCCTGGTGGGGGGTGGGGGGGGACTCCACTTCAGCTGAAGAGCCAGGTATTGAGTTCCTCCTGAAAGTGTGAAGGTTGGGAGGGCATCTGATGTTGACAGGGAGCTCGTTCCAGGTAATGGCAGCGATGTAGGAGAAAGCTCCTCCGCCTGCTCTGGTTCTGAGAATGCGGGGGGTCTCTGCGAGGGCGAGTTCTGCAGATCGGAGGTTCCGCTTGGGTAGTGGAAGGAGACTCTCTCGATGAGGTATTCGGGTCTGATGTTGTGGAGGGATTTGTAGGCATGGGTGAGCAGTTTGAAGGTTACTTGCTGATCTACAGGGAGCCAGTGGAGGTCTCGTAGGTGTTGGGTCATTTGTTGGTGCCGCGGGGTTCCGAGGACGAGCCTGGCTGCGACGTTCTGGATGGTTTGGAGCTTGTGGAAAAGGATTTTGTTGATTCCTGCGTAGAGGATGTTGTCGCAATCCAGCCTGCTGGTTATGAGAGCGTGGGTGATGGTTTTTCTGCATTCTGGGGGACCCATTTGAAGGTCTTGTGGAGGATCCGGAGGCAGTTGAAGCAGGTGGAAGCAGTGGAGTTGGTCTGGCGGGTCATGGTGAGGGAGGAGTTGAGGATGATGCTGAGGTTCAGTGCATGGTCTGTCAGGGTGGGTGGGCTCCCGAGGGCAGAGGGCCACCAGGCATTGTCCCAGGTGGAGGTGGAGGGTCTGAAGATGAGGACCTCGGTCTTCTTCGAGTTGAGCTTTAGGCATCTGCTTTTCATCCAGGCTGCTACGTCCTTCATTCCCTCCTGGAAGCTGAGTCTGGTGTCTTCGGCATTCTTTGTGAGGGAGGGGATGAGCTAGGTGTCATCGTTGTACAATACTATGCTGAGCCCATGTTGTCTGACGATGGGGGCAAGGGGGGCCATGTAGATGTTGAAGAGCGTGGGGCTGAGTGAGGATCCTTGGGGCACTCGGCAGTTGTTTTGTGTGGGGTCGGAGAGGAAAGGAGAAAGTCTGATCCTATGGGTTCTGCCGGTGAGGAAGGATCGGAGCCAGGAGAGGGCAGCTCCTGGTATCCCAGCGTCTTTGAGTCTGGCTGTCAGCATGCGATGTGAGACAGTGTTGGAGGCTGCCAAGATGTCTAGTAGGATCAGGGCTGTGGTGTGTCCCTGGTCTAGTAGCATGCGTATGTCATCCGTGGCTGCAAGGAGGGAAGTCTTAGTGCTGTGGTTCTTGCGGAATCCGGACTGAGAGGCGTCTAGGATAGAGTTCTCTTCAACAAAGGTGGTCAGCTGGATGTTTACAAGTCTTTCGGTGACTTTGACTGCAAAGGGGTGGAGAGAGATGGGCCGGTAGTTCTTCAGGTCTGTCGGGTCGGTCGTGGGCTTCTTGAGGAGGGGTTTGACCTCTGCCCATTTCCAGTCATCAGGGAAAATGCCGGATTCGAAGGAGGCAGGTGATGGTCCGTCCTACTTCAGGTGCGATGTCAGCAGTGGCTCTGTGGTAGATGTGTTGTGGACAGGGGTCCTCGAGAGCTCCTGAGTGGGTGTTCCTCAAGGTCGTGATGGTGAGTTTGATGGTCGGAGGATTCCAGGTTGTGAACTTGTGATGGTCGGCTCTGGCATTGGTTGCGTTGGCGTTGATTTAGTTCTTTATGGAAGGCCGCTTGGTGTCTCTTAAGTGTTGGTGGTAGGCCTTCTGGGCTATCCGTTGGCTGTTACGGTCTTCTGTGGTCTTTTGGTTTTGCCAGGTCTTCTCGAGGCGTCTGCAGGAGCACCTTGCTACTTGGAGTTCGGAGGTGAACCAGGCGGCTTTTTGGGTGTGGTTTGCTGGGGTTGTGGAGGGGTGCAATCTTGTTTGTGCAGCTGGAGATCCAGCGGTGAAGTTCCTTGACTGCAGAGTTGGTGTCGGTGGTGGCACAGGGGGGTCTAGGAGGAGGGTGGTGTTGAGGTGCTCCTCTGTGAACTTGCTCCAGTTCCTTTGAGGTGGGCACAGGGGCGGCTTGGGTCCGGTGGAGGTGTTGAAGATGATGTGTATGCAGTGGTGATCCTCCCAAGGGGGCTGTGAGGTATGGCTGAAATGAATGTTTGTCCCTCCTGCGAAGATGGGGTTGAGGGTGTGTCCTGCTCTGTGCGTGGCAGTGGTGACAAGTTGTTTCAGTCCGAAGTTGGAGAGGTTGTCAAGGAGGGTGATGGAGTCGGGGTCACTGTGGGTGTCGAGGTGGAAATTTAGGTCACTGAGTAGCATGTAGGATGTGGATGTGATGGCATGGCGTGCGTTGAGGTTGGTGATGGTGGTTGTGGCCTGGGTGCGTGGCCTAGGGGGTCTGTAGGCGAGGGTGCCCCAAAGCGTGGCCCTGGGGTTGGTCTGGATCTAGAAGTGGAGGTGGTCTGAGTCAGGGTGGTGGTTGCTCGTGGTGGAGGTGGAGATTCATAGTGAGGTCTTGTGGGCGATGGCGAGTCCACCTCCTGGACGGAGGGGGCGGGTACTTCTCTGGTTCTTGTATCCGTCGGGGATTGCGGTGGCGATGTCTGGGGCGGAGGTGGCATTAGTGCAAGTTTCATTGAGGAAGGCAACTTCGGCGCAAGGGTGTCAAGCAAGTCCCAGATCTCTATGGCGTGCATGTGTAGGGAGCGTACGTTGAGGAGGATGCAGGTGAGAGCTCTGGTGTTGCAAGCGCCCTGCGTGACTCTGGTGGTCACGGCGGCACTGTCGATGGTGAAGGATCGTCGGCAGTGTCTGCAGGAAAACTGTCCTTGGGTGGTGTTCGGTGTTGCTCTATGACAGTCGTTGTGAGTTCCGGGGTTCAGTGCATGGAGGGCAGCGGAGATCCAGGGTTTCTGGCGCTGGCCACAGACATGTCAAGGACGAGCGCAGATGGGCTTGCCTTAGGCCGACATAAGTAGGGGAGGGGGACTGAAGGAGGGAGGCGGGATCAGGGGCTGAGTTGGGGGAGGGGCCGCAGGAGCAGCAGCGGTGGGAAAAACAGTGGAAACTGTGGCAAAAAGAAAAAGAAAACAATACACAGAATAATACACACTATGCCAGATTACAATTAAATTATACGTTAGTGAGACCACGTGGGCACTTGATGAGATACCAGAGCAGCAAGTGAAGAGGAGGGCTGCCAGCGAGAACACCAGAGACATGAGGAGAGCTCTTGCTGAGGCGCTGCCGCGGAGCTGCTGGGGAGAGTTCTGGCCTGGGTTGAAGGTCTAGGTATCACACGCGCTCCCCCGCAACCACCGCCATAAGTAGGGTAGGGGGCGGTACTGGAGGAGGGAGGCGGGATCAGGGGCTGAGTTGGGGGAGGGGCCGCAGGAGCAGCAGCGGTGGGAAAAACAGTGGAACCTGTGGCAAAAAGAAAAAGAAAACAATACACAGAATAATACACACTATGCCAGAATATTATTATTATTATGCTGTTTTATTACGCGCTCAATTACTGCCGGAGTATCCTGGCGAGACAATAAAGAAAAACAGAAAAGAAAACTCAGCTATACAGGAAACTAAAAAGCCAGCTTAAACAAATGGGTTTTCAAGGCTTTTTTAAATGGCCCATAATTAAGGGTAGCTCGCAAAAACAGTGGAAGATCATTCCAGGCGGAAGCGGCCTTCACCGCAACCGACAGCCCTCCCAGCCGAGAACGCTGAAAACGTGGGACCTGCAGCAGATGTTAGGCGGCAGAACGCAGAGGTCTGTTGGGCGTGTACCGGCTAAATCGTTTCATCAAATAGGCAGGACCCTGGCCATTAATAGCTTTATGCGCCAGTGTAAGAATTTTAAAAACAATCCGTTGAGGCACTGGCAACCAGTGCAATCTCTGTAGATGATTCTTTACACTCACACGGCTGGAGATGTTACATAGCAATCTGGCTGTCGCATTTTGAATAACTTGGAGGCGCCTCACCAGATAGGCCGGGGAGCCGCTCAGCAAGGCATTAGCGTAGTCAAGACGCGAGAGAATTCATGCTCTCGCCACTGACTCTCTTGCTGTGGAAGGGAGATAGGGAAAAAACTTCCGCAGCGCTTTTAGGGTCCCAAAGCAGCACCCTGTCAGTTTCTTAATGTGCGCCTCGAACCGTAGATCTTCTCCGAACCAGACCCCTAAGTTCTTAGCGGGAACATTTACTGAACAGGGCATCGGAAAGCCAGCTGGCCAAAGTGAGTCTCTAAAACTAGGGGGAAAATCGCCATACAACAGAATTTTTGTCTTGTCCTCATTACATTTCAATTGTGCAGCGGCTAACCAATTGAAAACTGAGGAGCGACAGGACTGAATCAGAGCTGTATCAAGAACATCACTGGGCCACGTAAAAAGCAGCTGCGTGTCATCAGCGTAGGCGATACTTTTGGCCCCCAGCTGTTCGGCCAGCTCTATCAAGGGGGTCAGATAAATGTTAAAAAGCAGAGGGCTCAAAGTAGAGCCCTGAGGTACCCCTGTCGAAAGAGGCTTGGCCGTAGATGAAAAGGGGGGAAGCCAAACCTGCTGGGATCTGGACAGAAGAAAGTAGCGCAGCCAGCCCAAAGCTGAGCCCGTAACACCAATATCAGCAAGCCGCGCGAGCAGGCGCTGGTGTGGCACAATGTCGAACGCGGCAGAGGGGTCCAATAAAATTAGAGCCGCTCTGCCGCCACTGTCCAGACACTCCCTGACCGCTTCAGAGATCTCCACTAATGCAGACTCCGTGCTGTGGGCAGCACGGGAACCCTGATTGTGCCCCAGATGATTCAACAAACTCGTTTAGCTGCCGAAATGCCATTTTTTCACCAACTTTAGCCATAGCCGGGAGTAGTGAGATTGGCCGATAATTGGTGAGCACGGCAGGGTCAGCACCCGCCTTTTTAAGCAGAGGCAGCAGCTTAGCCTGTTTCCAGTCTGCAGGCACGCTGGCCGACTTAAAAGAAAGGCCGATGATATGCGTAATTTCCTGAACCACTACCTCGGCTATACCAGCGAACACCCGCGCCCGGCAGGGGTCAGTTGGCGACCCTGATTTCAAAGATTTAATCACGGCCAGAGTGTCGACTACTGAGGGTGGCACAACCTCCGATATCTTGGGAAAAGAGGACCCTAGGGGAGGGGAAGGGTCGGGAATGGGGTCAAAAGTGGACCTGGATACAAAACTGGACTGAATAGAAACAATCTTTTGCTCAAAGAACAAGGAAAGACTCTCACACCACTCCCTCGAGGCCGGGACCATTCGCTGCTCAGCACAAGGGGAGAGAAAACTATTGACAATCGCAAAGATCTCACGGCTGCTGTTATTAGCCTTGTCAATCCTGCTAGCAAAGTACTCTCCCTTGGCTGTTTTAATACAGGCATAGTAATTCCTCTGTGCCGCCCGTAGAGCCGCCTTAGCCAGGGGGCAGTAAGCTTGACGCCAGGCTCGCTCTAACTTTTTACAGGTGAGCTTATGTGCGCGCAGCTCGGGGGAAAACCAGGGTTTCGAAGGGGCAGAGCGAGCTCTACCCGAATTGCCACCTTTAGATGAAGAAGCCACCCCCGCTGCAACCCATTCATTAAAAGTCCGCACTGCCTTTGTCAGCACATCGCCCAGCATGGGTCGTCTCTCGCTCAAGGCGGCAGACAGGGTACCCATATTATTTTCTTGGCACACACAGTTTTTACCGCTAAAGGAATGATTTTCTGGGCTGACCATGCAAATCTGATCAGCCGATGATCCGACCATGAGAGAATTTGCGGGGATTCCACCTGAAGGGGAAAGTTCGAACAGATCACATCGAGCGTGTGACCCCCCGAGTGCGTAGGCAGAGATACCCATTGAGAGAGGTGGGCAAGACTGAAAAAATCCCACAAAGCTTTACACTCCGGGAGCTCCACCATCTCAGCATTACAATTAAATTATACGTTAGTGAGACCACGTGGGCACTTGATGAGATACCAGAGCAGCAAGTGAAGAGGAGGGCTGCCAGCGAGAACACCAGAGACATAAGGAGAGCTCTTGCTGAGGCGCTGCCGCGGAGCTGCTGGGGAGAGTTCTGGCCTGGGTTGAAGGTCTAGGTATCACACGCGCTCCCCGCAATGGCCGCCATAAGTAGGGTAGGGGGCGGTACTGGAGGAGGGAGGCGGGATAGGGGGCTGAGTCGGGGGAGGGGACACAGGGGCAGCAGCGGCAGGTAAACAGCAGAACCTGCGGCAAAAAGAAAAAGAAAACATTACACAGAATAATAAACACTATGCCAGAATACAATTAAATTATACGTTAATGAGACCATGTGGACACTCCATGAGATACTGGGGCAGCAAGCGAAGAGGAGGGCTGCCTGCGTGAACACCGGAGACAGGAAGAGCTGCTGGGGAGAGTGCTGGCCTGGACCGAAGGTCTATGTTTCACACATGCTCCCCGCAGTGGCCACTATAAGTAGGGGAGGGGGTGGAACTAGAGGAGGGAGGCGGGTTTGAGGGCTGAGTCAGGGGAGGGGCCGCAGGGGCAGCAGCAGCTGGAAAAACGGTGGAACCTGTGACAAAAAGAAAAACAATACACAGATAAATACACACTATGCAAGAATACAATTAAGCTGTACGGTAGTGAGACCACATGGGCATTCGATGAGATACCGGGGCAGCAAGCGAAGAGGAGGCCTGCCAGCGTGAACACCGGAGACAGGAGGAGGGCTCTTGCTGAGGCGCTACATGCGGAGCTGCTGGGGGGAGTGCTGGCTTGGACCAAAGGTCTAGGTATCACATGCGCTCCCCCGCAGCGGCCCCCATAAGTAGGGGAGGGGGGTGGAACTGGAGGAGGGAGGCAGGATCGGGGGCTGAGTCGGAGGGAAGGGCTGCAGGGGTAGCAGTGGCAGGAAAAACGGCAGAACCTGTGGCAAAAAGAAAAAGAAAACAATACACAGAATAATACACACTATGCCAGAATACAATAAAATTCTACGTTAGTGAGACCACAGCAAGTGAAGAGGAGGGCTGCCAGCGCGAACACCGGAGACAGGAGGAGGGATCTTGCTGAGGCACTGCACTCGAAGCTGCTGAGTAGAGTCCATATTCACCTATCCACATATCCACCAGTCAAATTACTTTCATATTTTACTGTACTAATTCACCACTAATCCTTTATGGGTTCCGGAGTGGCGTGCTACTCGCTGAAAAAGCACTTTGACGCCTCATCAGGGGTAATAAGTACTAGATAAATGCAATTACAATACAATGCAATATTAAGACCGCAAGGTTGAGGGTGTAGTGAGCCACCGGACCTTCCATGTAGTAGATCACTGTCCCAGATATGCACCTTGTACACCCTCTGGCCAAGCGTGGACCGCATGTGGGCTTCTGGCCATACCCTCACTGTGAGTGCATGTGTACGTTCATTCTGCAGCATTGATCCGGATGTGCTTACCCCCACACTGGGTAGTCCTGCCACAGAGGGGAGGGAAGTGTTAATATGGACTGCCCCACACCATGCATTGAAAAGCTGCATATAAATCACCACTGACCAAATTAAACTGCATATTGGACCCTTGGTTATTGGAGCAGAGCAGACAGGACCAATCGCTTAGGGACCGATTACGTGTCTTAAGTAACCCTGGGCGGGCAACTTCGCTATGCCCACGAAGTGGGCATAGTGTCCCCTACTTCGCCCTTTGCAAAGTAGGCGAAGTATGCAACACTACGCCCAAGGAGTAGCGAAGTTGCCCGCCTCCCGCCTCCCTCCCGCCGTCCCGAACATAGCTAAATTTAATTAAATGGGCCCATATAATAAATAAAATACACTTACCTTGTCCGCAACGTCCTGGGGCTCCCTCTGCTCGTTCACGGCGCCAACTTCTAACCAATGCGCATGCATGCGCGGCCTTGGACGTTCCCTTTGCAGTGTCTATTTTATAGACACCACCATGGTAACAGCAAAGGAAATACCTGCCAATGACTAAAAAAGTAATTATAGGACGGGCGGTCCTCACATGCGTTTGGTGGTGCTGCTGCGGGCTGGTCGTGCCGCGGCACCATCAACCTCGTAATTGGGCCCTTAATATCCCGCTGTCTCTAAAAAACATAAATATGACTTTTTGTAATGTAAATGCTGCTCATGTAAAGTACTCTAACACTTTTGGGTCAAGTTCACGCTGTATAAAAACAATTGAAAAATGCACAAAGATGTAAAAACAAAGCATTATTATAATAAGGAAATAGGTACCCATTTAATGGCTTATTTGTACAAAGTGAAACCAGAAAATCTAGATAAATTGTGGCTTCCCCACTTATACTGTGTGATCTTAGACGCATACTTTATTTCACTGAATCTTCTTTTCCTTAATTATCATGTATGAAGCACTTTCAAATAAGTGAGTTTGATTTAATGGCTCATGCATAAAAACTATCAGTCTTAATAAGTACTTCTCAGCACAGTGCTATAATGTGACATATTATTGTCAGCGTTTCCACCTGTTAAATAAATGTACTTTTTTTTATTTTGAAGAGACTTCATCATATTTTACGTGATGATTAATGTGTAGTTTACATAGCAAACATTTTCAGGGCTTGGATCTTGCATGGGATTTAGAGCCAAGCCAGACTCTCGCTCGGCTTTGGTTTGGTTCTCCCTGTTAATTAGATGGCTCACCCACCTCTATCCACAATGCTCTTTTCAGCCATGTTGCACTTCCCAAGAGTTTACATTCATCTCTTGGCTCAAGTGACATTTTATCTTCTTGCAGTGATGGGGGCTTGTGGCAAAGGCAAGAAGGGAAAGGTTGCATTGGCTGCTAAGGTTAGAAAGAGGTTTTACTTTTGCCTCTTTTCTAAGCAGTGATGGATCCCTGGGAAGAAACAGAGGAAAGAGCACCTATTTAACAGTGGATTGCCTCCTTCATTGGTCATCTTTCCGGGGTAATAAAACATGTCTTAGAACACTTGGCTTCACAAACCTCCATTACCTCCTCAGTCTGCTTTCCTCAGGAAAAAGATGATATACTTGCAGGTGGCGCATTCTGCTCAAATGCCATTTGGTGAATTTCTCTGTAGTGACCTTCTGTCTTGTATGGCTCCTCTTCTGAGACCTTGTCTCTGGTCTCGGGGTGTGTAGGTCCCTCAATGTGGTTGCTTCTAGATGGTGGTGCTTGCACTATTTAGCCGTTGGCTCTGAAATCAGTCTGTGTGTTGAGTCTGTGTGCTGGCTCATTGTTGTACCTTCTTCCAGGCTTTTCCTGGCTTTGGGTTCAGATCGGACTTTCTGTTTCAGAGGCCATTGGGCTTGTGCTCCTGCTAGAGTCATGCAGTCACTGTGAGGTCATCATTTATCAAATATAAAATGAAAAGTGTGTTGAGAATACACAATTTTTACCATATTTTCTTGATGAGAGAGCCCCCCAAAACATCTTACAACAGTCCGCCTCCCTCACTACTCAACGTACAGGGGCTGCTCTTTCTAAATTTGCCAGTGCTGCGTTGCGTTCCCAGTCAGGCTCTGTGAGGCACTGTTCTGCTGTTTACCTGCGCTGGTGCACTGTATGTTGCCATGCACCAATGCAGACACTCTTGCACTAAGGTCCATGCCTGTAAAAAACAATGATGAAAGGCTCTTTCCTCTTTGTATGTGAGCTCCAGAATGCAGCATATATGCAAACAGGAAAAATCGCAGAAATATTCAAACATATTTCTCCTTATAATTAGAGCCTCAGGGAAGCTCAGGATTTTGAGGTAAGTCCAAGTCTACAAGTCTTTGTAGATAAAGATTAGCATGAAAATTCATGTGTAGATGCAACGGAATGCCTTTGCATCCCTCATGGAACTTCTCTTTGACACAAAGTAATGCAGGGCAGTACATTGCACTGTGTTGCTTTAATTTGGGCTAGAATACAACTCAAATGATTATTTGTGTTGGATTTAAATACTAACCCAACAAATTGCATCCAATCTCTGTTAATAAAAAGTTATGCAAACCCAATGTAAAGTGTTTGTAAATCTGGGCCTTAGTTTTGCAGAAAAATAAGTCCAGCTCTGCAACTCGCAACTGAGATCTAACACCTCCTGCTGCCTGTGTCTGGTTTCCCCATAAGGCACTCCCTTACCTTGCCTTAGGTAGCCCTGCCATGGTTTCCATAAACCCCTTCCACTAATCTTTGCATTAACACTATTGGAGAAAATGTGAAGCAGGTAATAGAGGTCTCTGTACGAGTGTGTTATATCAAACCTTGTGTGCCTTTTTGGTCTGTGCATCACTGCTCAAAAGTATCAGTGATGTTCTGCAGAAGTTATGTGTTTAGAGTATTTTACCACTTCACTCATACAGGTCATTAGCTGAGTAAAGAACTACCGGCGTTGGTGGGATGATACTATTTTGTCCATACATTTTAACTATCTGAAATAAACTTTAGATCTAGATCTATGCTTGGAAAACATCTCGTCTTTCTATTGGCGGTGACTTGGTTTTGAAATGAACCTTAGTAGAAGGTCTATCTCCTGGAACTGAAGAGGTTTGAGAAGGAATACGCAACAGAAAAGAAGTGAACAAGAACTCTGTTGCAAGTAAGGATGAGGACATCTTTGGTAGCAAAGATATTTTATTGCATCCAGTTGCAGTATAACGTACAAGGCAGCACATGTGCTCCCAATCCTGCATCTCCTAGTAAACTGTAATTCCTAGCCTACTGCCTGGAATGCATTCCCCCTGTCATACCTATTATTACATATACTACATTCCAAGATGACCCATTAAAACACATCAGGCCTCTTTATACAAAGCAAAAGAAAAATCATAGTTACAAAAATGTGAAATAATTCGCAAAAAAATATAGAATGATATATGATCTATATGCTTCAAAACTACGTTCAAGAAAATACAAATGATAAGATAAAGAATACAACTCTATAACTTTTCATGTACTTAGGCCATATGTATCAAGCTCCCCATTTGCGATTCTGAAATTGTGTTTTTTTGCGAATCGCAATTTCAGAATCGAAAATGGTATGTATGTAGGAAATCGCAATAAAATAGCGATTTCTTAAAAATCGCTATTTTCAATGCGATTCCCCCTATAGCGATTTTTTAAGTTAAAAAATTGCAATTTTGCGATTCCTTAACGGAAATGATCGCAAAATTGCGAATTTCGAGAATCTGCTAATCTGAAACTCAGGTGCAGCTTGATGACATCACAACCAGGAAGTGTGACTACCAATGCTGCACCTCAGTTCCAGAATCAGAGTGAGAAGCTGGAAGGAGGGCTGAGGGAGCAGTGCAGTGCTACAGAGAGGGGAGAAATGGCTACACAGGAGCAGCAGGGTGAAAGCCAGAGAAAGAGGAACCCGAAGTTTTCAGAAAGGGAGCAGGAGGTGCTCATTCAGGAAATGGTGCACAGTCACGAGCTGTTGTTTGGCAAAAAGTCACTCAGAGTGCCAGAGACCAGGAAAAGGAGGATATGGGCGGAGATACAAGCAAAAGTGAATTCCATCGGCGTGACCCACCGCAGCGTCGAGGAATTGCGGAAACGCCGGTACGGTATATGGGCCAGCATTCGAAGGAAAGGGTTGCTGCCAGGCTGCAGGAGGCAAAAGAGACAGGTGGAGGGACATCCACTGCCCCAGCTTCAACACCAATGGAGGAACTGGTGGAGGCTACCTTACAACCGGAGAGTATGAGCGGCGTGGCTGAGCTAGACAGCTCCGACCCCCAGGACCAAGACAAGGTAAGAAGTATGCCATCACACCCCTGATACTGCCCTACCCCACCCCCACCCTCATGAGAGACCCAGGGACACAGCCCAAATGTCAATCCAGTGCAGGCACACACACAACCACAGCAATGCATTATGGGAGATGTAGTCACATGAAGCAAACAGTGGAACAGTGAAACCCAGCTACTCTCAAGCAGTATGTGTGCATGAGTGAAGGCATTGTACAGACAGTCAGGACCCATGTAATAAAGCAAAAAGTGTAATTTATTGCATTACCAATGCTAGACTGGACAGTAAATTAATGTGTGTATTTACGTCCACAGCACCACAGGAAAGACAGGGCCAGAGGCGTGGAAGGGAGGAAGAGTCTCACAGCGTTAAAGGACGAGGGCAAGTGGAGGAGGAGGATGATGAGGGCAGCCCAGTCATCTCACCCAAACGCCCCCGGCGCATTGCAGTGGCTCCATTGCCACCTCTGGAACACGAACTGGGTGACACAGATTAAGAGGCCAATGAGTCCCAGGGACAGTCTGTGCCAGAATCCAGACCACGAGCTGTTCCATGTCCCACACCTGTCATTCCATCTAGGCGCAGGGTCCGTCCATCCCCAGATACATCTGCGGCAGGAGAGGAGTCAGTGTTCCGCGGCCTTGAGGGAAACATGCTTCATGCACAGCTCCTGCAGGGGAGAGGTATACGTCAGATATAAAAACAGCTTAGGGTGGGCTTCAGGGGCATTATGGGTGGCCTGGAGGCACTCTGTGGGGAGATACGTGCGGACCGTGCTGCTAGGCGCCGGGAAACTCAGCGCCTCCACACACGCCTTGACCTCTTCACAAGGCCTGTAAACCGAATGGCCACAGCTACCTCAACCCAAACCAGGCGCAGCATTAGCATGCAGTGGGAGGTAGCTCACAACAGTAAGGACATGGCCAGGGGTTTACTACAGGTGACATGCGCTGTCGATCAGCTGCGTGCAGCTGCCACAGATGGGACAGGAGTCCTCAGTTCCCTAGAGGAGGATGCACAATCAAGCTACAGCAGCCTCACTCCACCCCCCAACAGGAAAGGCGCCGTAGTGAGCGTCATGACAGGGCTGCAGGTGCCAATGATGAGGAGAATGTGCACACGGGGCGCAGGGCAATGGGACGTCAGCGCCGCAGTTGAGGTGCCAGGACTTACAAATACCAATGGGTGGATCAACCCAGTGCAAGGATCGGTGACTAATCTTTTTAAATGCACTGTGAATGGAACATGTGCGTGATAACACTATACACAATGTGTGCAACACTGCGTCCAAGCTCAGCGCTTGGACGCCCATTGGGCAGCAACCGCGCTATATAAATAACAATACAATACAATACAATACAATGCTGTGTGATGTCATGATTCCTGATTTTAAGGAAATTAAACACAGTTAATCCTGAATACATAGCATTGTGTCATCATTTCTCACCTAGAAATAGTTCTGTGTTATGTCATCTCGCCTCTGTCGCCCAGCTGCCGCTCCAATCACACCGGCTGGCCTGCGTCCTGGTGCTGGCCCCCCCTCATCTGATGTGTCAGATTCGCTGAGCTCCACTGGGGTGCCTTTCCTAGTGGCAATGTTATGCAGCATGGCACACGCAACCACCATCTTGTATCAGGTCTCCGGGCTGTATTGCAGGACTCCTCCACTCTTATCCAGGCATCTGAAACGGCTCTTGAGGATGCCAAAGGTCCGTTCAATGGTACTGCGGGTGGCAATGTGGGCACTGTTGTACCTCCGCTCCCTTGCGTTTGCAGGAATCAAGTATGGGGTGATTATAAAGTCCCGGACTGCATATGCACCTGTGAGGTAAGGGAAAATAGGTTACTCACTGTCCTGCCACTGCTGTGCTTTACTGTTGTTGCAAACACAACAATGATGGACAGAATGTGGATCAATGTCACACATTCACCCCAGTCCAAAGATCTGGGCCCAAATCCATCGTTTTTCCACTCCACACCACCCTGGGTTAGACAATGGCGATATGCAAATCAGCGCTGACCCTGTGCCCCATGGGAACAGTCCAGTCCAAACTACAAAAGCCATGTCCTTCCCAGAACGGAAACAAGCATCCGAGGACCGGCCCGGTTTCGAGGTAACACCTCTCATCAGCCCGGCTAGCTTGATTCCAGTGGTGTGGAGTGCCTGGGACTCACATCTGAGCATCCCCAGTACACTTAGAGCGGTACCTGCAAGCACAACAATGATGGACAGAATGTGGATCAATGTCACACATTCACCCCAGTCCAAAGATCTGGGCCCAAATCCATCGTTTTTCCACTCCACACCACCCTGGGTTAGACAATGGCGATATGCAAATCAGCACTGACCCTGTGCCCCATGGGAACAGTCCAGTCCGAACTACAAAAGCCATGTCCTTCCCAGAATGGAAACAAGCATCCGAGGACCGGCCCGGTTTCGAGGTAACACCTCTCATCAGCCCGGCTAGCTTGATTCCAGTGGTGTGGAGTGCCTGGGACTCACGTCTGAGCATCCGCAGTACACTTAGAGCGGTACCTGCAAACACAAAAATGATGGACAGAATGTGGATCAATGTCACACATTCACCCCAGTCCAAAGATCTGGGCCCAAATCCATCGTTTTTCCACTCCACACCACCCTGGGTTAGACAATGGCGATATGCAAATCAGCGCTGACCCTGTGCCCCATGGGAACAGTCCAGTCCGAACTACAAAAGCCATGTCCTTCCCAGAACGGAAACAAGCATCCGAGGACCGGCCCGGTTTCGAGGTAACACCTCTCATCAGCCCGGCTAGCTTGATTCCAGTGGTGTGGAGTGCCTGGGACTCACGTCTGAGCATCCCCAGTACACTTAGAGCGGTACCTGCAAACACAACAATGATGGACAGAATGTGGATCAATGTCACACATTCACCCCAGTCCAAAGATCTGGGCCCAAATCCATCGTTTTTCCACTCCACACCACCCTGGGTTAGACAATGGCGATATGCAAATCAGCGCTGACCCTGTGCCCCATGGGAACAGTCCAGTCCGAACTACAAAAGCCATGTCCTTCCCAGAACGGAAACAAGCATCCGAGGACCGGCCCGGTTTCGAGGTAACACCTCTCATCAGCCCGGCTAGCTTGATTCCAGTGGTGTGGAGTGCCTGGGACTCACGTCTGAGCATCCCCGGTACACTTAGAGCGGTACCTGCAAACACAACAATGATGGACAGAATGTGGATCAATGTCACACATTCACCCCAGTCCAAAGATCTGGGCCCAAATCCATCGTTTTTCCACTCCACACCACCCTGGGTTAGACAATGGCAATATGCAAATCAGCGCTGACCCTGTGCCCCATGGGAACAGTCCAGTCCGAACTACAAAAGCCATGTCCTTCCCAGAACGGAAACAAGCATCCGAGGACCGGCCCGGTTTCGAGGTAACACCTCTCATCAGCCCGGCTAGCTTGATTCCAGTGGTGTGGAGTGCCTGGGACTCACGTCTGAGCATCCCCAGTACACTTAGAGCGGTACCTGCAAACACAACAATGATGGACAGAATGTGGATCAATGTCACACATTCACCCCAGTCCAAAGAGCTGGGCCCAAATCCATCGTTTTTCCACTCCACACCACCCTGGGTTAGACAATGGCGATATGCAAATCAGCGCTGACCCTGTGTCACATGGGAACAGTCCAGTCCGAACTACAAAAGCCATGTCCTTCCCAGAACGGAACCAAGCATCCGAGGACCGGCCCGGTTTCGAGGTAACACCTCTCATCAGCCCGGCTAGCTTGATTCCAGTGGTGTGGAGTGCCTGGGACTCACGTCTGAGCATCCCCGGTACACTTAGAGCGGTACCTGCAAACACAACAATGATGGACAGAATGTGGATCAATGTCACACATTCACCCCAGTCCAAAGATCTGGGCCCAAATCCATCGTTTTTCCACTCCACACCACCCTGGGTTAGACAATGGCGATATGCAAATCAGCGCTGACCCTGTGCCCCATGGGAACAGTCCAGTCCGAACTACAAAAGCCATGTCCTTCCCAGAACGGAAACAAGCATCCGAGGACCGGCCCGGTTTCGAGGTAACACCTCTCATCAGCCCGGCTAGCTTGATTCCAGTGGTGTGGAGTGCCTGGGACTCACGTCTGAGCATCCCCAGTACACTTAGAGCGGTACCTGCAAACACAACAATGATGGACAGAATGTGGATCAATGTCACACATTCACCCCAGTCCAAAGAGCTGGGCCCAAATCCATCGTTTTTCCACTCCACACCACCCTGGGTTAGACAATTTCGATATGCAAATCAGCGCTGACCCTGTGCCCCATGGGAACAGTCCAGTCCGAACTACAAAAGCCATGTCCTTCCCAGAACGGAAACAAGCATCCGAGGACCGGCCCGGTTTCGAGGTAACACCTCTCATCAGCCCGGCTAGCTTGATTCCAGTGGTGTGGAGTGCCTGGGACTCACGTCTGAGCATCCCCAGTACACTTAGAGCGGTACCTGCAAACACAACAATGATGGACAGAATGTGGATCAATGTCACACATTCACCCCAGTCCAAAGATCTGGGCCCAAATCCATCGTTTTTCCACTCCACACCACCCTGGGTTAGACAATGGCGATATGCAGAATCAAGCTAGCCGGGCTGATGAGAGGTGTTACCTCGAAACCGGGCCGGTCCTCGGATGCTTGTTTCCGTTCTGGGAAGGACATGGCTTTTGTAGTTCGGACTGGACTGTTCCCATGGGGCACAGGGTCAGCGCTGATTTGCATATCGCCATTGTCTAACCCAGGTTGGTGTGGAGTGGAAAAACGATGGATTTGGGCCCAGATCTTTGGACTGGGGTGAATGTGTGACATTGATCCACATTCTGTCCATCACTGTTGTGTTTGCAATTACCGTGCTTTACTGTTGTGTCACTGTTTCCTATGCAATTTCCTAGTAGTAAGCCCTCTCCAAACTCCCCATTAGTGAGTCGACGGTGGATCCCACTGTGGCGAAAGATGAAAGAGTCGTGTGTGCTGCGTGGGTATTTGGCTACAATGTCAGTGATGATGTCTTTGGCATCACACACCACTTGTATATTCAGGGAATGGTATGACTTGCGGTTCCTGAACACATACTCATTGTGGGAGGGGGGGATATGGCAACATGTGTCCCATCAATGCATCCTATGACGTGGGGGAACTGTGCGATTTGATAGAACCCCTGCTTGGTCTGGTCTAATGCCTGTGGGGTGTTTGGGAAGTGAATGTGGTGTTGCATCCTCTGTACCATGGCATCAAGGAATGCGTGGAAAAAATGCAACAATGCACTCTGTGACACCCCTCCTACTGAGGCTATCACCCCCTGGAAGCTGCCTGATGCCAAGAGGTGCAGTGAGCACAGGACCTGGATGTGGGTGGGGATGGACTGTGTCCTGCGTGTGGGGTGCTCAAGAATGGGTTTGAGTTCCTCAATTAAATCAAGGATGCTCTCTTCATCCAGCCTGTAGTCTGTATGGATGTCCTCCTCAGTCCGATGGAACAGGGTAATCCGTGCACGGTATATCCTCTCCTGGCGTCTCCTCCTTTGTCCAGCAGCTCTGAGTCACAGCCTCCTGGCTATCACGTACAGCCCAGCCATTGTGGTGAAAAGTCTGTTGCATTGTGGGACTCCTTAATTAGTTTGCATCTGGTTACCACCTGCTCCTACTTGGTGTTAATTGTGATTCTCAAAATTGCGAATTTCGACAAATCGCTAATTGCGAATTTTTCATACATTCCCCTGCGATTTCTTATTTTGCGATTACTCGTTTGCGATTTTCACAAACTAAGAAATCGCAAAATTGGGATTCGCTAGGGAAATCGCAGATTGTTGGGGCTCGCAACGTAAGGAATCGCAAATTTTAAAATTTCTTATTTTGCGATGTGAATTTGCTCCATACATTACAAATTGCGATTTTTCATTCGCAAATGCTGCTTTTTGCGATTCGCAGCGTTTGCGAATGAAAAATGGCTTGATACATATGGCCCTTAGTCTTTTAAGCACTTAGGTGGTTTTCTATTTCTCTTATTATTATAATCATCATCACCATCGCCGCCACTCCTCAGAAAGATCAGGTGAAGACACTGTATCCTCTGTAGTGATGACATTATTAGCCCTAGACTGACTACCGTCAGAATCTGAAGGAATAGAGGAAATATCTGGACTAGGTCCGGAAGGGTTCACATCTGATTCTGTCAAGGCGTTGTAAATGGATTCTGTGTCCCTCTTTTCTTCCGGAATATCAACTAATGGATCATGAACAATGCTATGCAATGAATTTTCCATTTCTTTCCATGCATCTGAAAATCCAATAGCTACTCTATTAAGATTCCATACCTTTCCATTGCTTAATCTGACAGAATTCTTTAAGATTTATATAACCTCCTCAGGTTCATAAAATGAACTTTCACCTTTTACCTCACAACCTGTTTTCTTGACCCAGCCCCAATCTCCCAATTTAATTTCAACATCCTTAGTGCTTTTCTTGGAGTCATGGTATAGTTGACTTTTCTCCTGACAGTTTTTTAGATTCTCTCTGCCCTGTTCAACAGACCAGTTATTTATGCCAGACACAGCAGGTTGGACTTGGATCTGGGATTTCTCCCTCTCATCTTAACAAAAGGATGACTTATTAGTAGTAACTCTATATGACCATACAGTTGTTCCAAGTTGAGTCGCCCAGTCACCATTAGTAGCAATGACGAGTTGGATAGCTCTCTTAATGACACGGTTGAACCTCTAAACGATGTCATTACCACTCAGATTATATAGAGGGAGTTTTGTACCTGACTCCCACCTTCTCAAAATAAGATGTTGCTTTATTTGATACAAATTGGACACCATTGTCACTTAAAATGTTGGCGAAAATTAATTCAGACATAAAGACCTGATTTCCAAATTCCAAAACGTCAGTATCAGCATGGTCAACAATCTTGACCACAGGCCACCTAGTGAACAGATCAATGAGAAACAAAACATACCTTTGAGGAGTACCAATTGGTCCCAATATATTCACATCTGCAGATTCTCATGGGTTCTGAGGATTAGCAATGTTACACATGGGAGGTCTGGCAGTCATTAAGGATTTATCTGCCATAATGCATTTTGTACATAACCTCACAAATGTTTCTATGTCTCGATCAACACTAGGCCACCAGAACAATTACTTCACCAGCGCTTTTGTTCTTGGAATACCAAAATTACCTTTGGGCTAAATTTACATCAGTTTTATGTAAAAATCCATTCCAAACTTCATACTCACAGTCTTCCATCTAGGTAGGCATTCTGGAAAGAAAATCAGCCATGGCATTATCCTTGCCTGATATATGTTATTTTGTAATTGTAATCCTGCATTTGGTACCTTCTGTAGTTAATAATTTCACTAGATGTTTGTGGTATGACCTTATCACACAAGGTTTCCCCCAGACAAATGCCCTAAAGTATTTTAATGATCAAGCACATGCCAAGGTTTCTCATTCAATAGTAGGATAATTTTCCTCAGAAGGAGACAAGGATCTAGATGCATAAGCAATTATATGTTCATTACCAGTCTTGTCAACATATAATAACGCAGCTCCTAACCCTTTGCTGCTATCATCAGTGATAATAACATTATCAGCATTGGGGGTCAAAACTTTTTAAAGATGAAGCTTTCACATGTGGTACATTCTCTCAGAGAACTTCGGTACAAACTTTGCACAATATTCCACCATTCCCATAAATGAACGTACATCATCCTTGAAGCGTCATTAATGGCTATGATCAAGGATGCATTGGTTTTTACACCATTTCCATCTAAACATGGCCAAGGTAAGTTACCTCTTCTTCTGAAAATTAGCATTTTGAAAATGTTATTATTAAGCCCCTTCAATCTAAAATTTCCAGGACACGTTTATTGCATTCTTCATTAGTGTTGCCAAAAATCAATATGTTGTCCTGGACAAATTTTACTCTAGCTCCTTTTGAAAATAAATTAAACATTAAGCGCTGAAATACAACTGCAGCGGAAGCCAGCCTGAATGGCATTCTTTTGAACTGGGAGCATCCCTCTGGTGTGATAAATGTTGTATTTTGTTTTGACTCTAAGGACAAAGGTATCTGATGGTAGCAGGATGATAACTCGATAGAGGAAAATCTTTAGCCCCTTTAGTGAGGCAACCATCTCATTTATTCTTGATAAGGGGAATTGATCTACAACTATATTGTTATTGAGGTGGTGCAGGTCGACACACAATCTTAGTACGCCATTTTTCTGTCTGGCCACAACCAGTGTAGAAAATAATTCTAAGGTTTCTACCTGCTTAATAACCCCAGTAGACACAAGCATTTGCAGTTCCTTGGCAACCTAATCATGGACCATAAATGGTACATTCCTCACCTTGTGAATATTGTTTTTTGTTTGGTACTTTAATAGTCATTTGTGCTTGAAACCCTTATGTTTCTCTAGCACTTTGCTAAAAACATTCGGAAAATCTGTCAAAATAGTGTCTTTAGTTTTCTTACTACTATCCATAATTAACACCTGTTCTTCACTGTTAGGATCATGTGTAATATTTTTGTGGTCAAACCAACCCAGAACTGGAGGTCCTTTTTTTGCAACATACGATTTCCCCCTAGAAGAGCTATGCTTGAACTTAAAATTGAACCTTCTAAAACTAATTATGTCAATTTGTTCTCCACTATACCCTTCTGGTTTAATATCAGTCAGTAGGCAACAACCGCTCCCCAACTTTGTTTAAAATCTTTTTTTCCATACGTTCTCATTGATGATAGTAAGTGGAGAACTGGAGTCTGCATACCTTGTTAACTGTTCACCACCAAAAGGCATTGAACACTCAGGTTTAGTTTGTTCAGCCCCACCTTGGAGGTTTAAAACTAAATGGTTGAACAGATTTGTCACTCTACACAACCTTTTGTATCACTTGTGGAAGACTCACCACAATCATTATTCATGTCAGTCAGTCAGTCAAAATAATGTTTATTTAGACCCTTGATCTTTAAACAGCATAAAAACATATCAATTTATATACAACTCTAATATCATAAATAATTTCATCAACAGTTATAAATAAAACACCAATCCTTATGAAAAAGATGACCAAATTTCTCATATACTTCATTACACATACACCATATAAGATAACAATTATAACCACACAACTTCATTAAACCCACTCAATAATAAGGTAAGTAAGTTTAAAATTCCTATAAAGGTTATCCTTTCTAAAATTCTTCTACCAGAATCAAGCAAAAATCCTAACCTCTTAGCATAGTTCCTCATTTCCAATCATGGCTTTCATCATTCATCTCATTTCTCTATGTAACACTTTTTTACTGCAGCCATGTACCTTCCAATAGCTATTGCAATATCAAGATTTGGCATATCATCAAGAAATTCTACAACTTTGATGCTGCATATGATTCCATATTTAAAAAAAATAGGATGTAATAACAGTTTCCGCAAATGTAATATTTTTAAACAATCCACTAAGATGTGCAGAGTATCACATTTCGTACCCAATTTAAATGTAAATTTCCCATCAGGTTGCATTATTTCCTTTTTTATTTTCTCATTTATTACCCAGCGATTAATACCAATTCTTAATCACAATAAATCACACCAACTATTTGGTAAAATATTCAAATATGGGAACCTGGCTTCCTTCTGCTAATTACTTAACATAAATTGTACAGATTTTTTCTCTCTAGAATACAGCCAATCTTCTTCCCAAGAGAGTTTCTTTCCTAAGGTTCTTAGTTCACTCTTAGTAACTTCTAACTGGAAGGTCTGTTGGAATATTCTCACCTTCAAATTCCCATATATAGATTCTAATTTCTTTCTAACTTATTTGGCCCATTTTAAATCACTGTGCTGGATCTCATTCTTACACCATTGGGAAACTTTGTGATCCACATCCAGGCCTAATCTTTTCCAAAATCTTAATAAAGCCACTTGGGCCTGTATGTTCCACTAAGTCATACCCAGCTCCATTCTTATTGCCTGGATCATGGATGAACCTGGTAGGGACATTAAAGGCTTTATACACTTCCCTTCTTCGGTAGCCCACTCACTTTTCCCACTTATGCAGAGTAATTCTACTCCAATTTGTATTTCTGGGGGATATAATGGCACTATAAGCTTTCATCAGTGGTCTATGGGACTTTTCTCCTTAAAAACGATTAACTTTTTTCAGACCACACACCGATATATGGGCCTTGACATTTAAGGCCTCCATATGGGTATGCCAGTTCAGGGGTATTTATATTTGTTTACTATTTCTAGTTTTGTTGGGCCCAGGTACCAATTAAAGGCATGTACTCCTCTCCCAAAGCAGAAAACTTTGTTTTTTTCCACATTTATAGTTAGATGTTAGATGTTTTAACCTGCAATATTCTCTGAATGCATCCAATTTTCTTTGGACACCCAACTCTATCTGGTCTAAGATTACTAAGTCATCTACGTACAGCAGGCACAATATTTGTTTTCTCTTCATTCTGGGACTTGTACTTCTGTCCACCTCTAACGCAGTAGGCAAATCTGCTAAGAATATTACAAAGAGTTGGGGGGCCAGCACACAATCCTGTCTTAGACCATTTTTAATTGCTATTTTCTGAGGCAGTGTGCCCTCTGTGTCCTTAATAACCTGTACCCAATTCTGCCTATGTAAATCCTGTATTAGGGTCAGTAGCCCCTTTGGGTTATCAAATTTCTCAAGGTTTTCCAAAGGCACCTCCGGTCTACCAAATCAAACGCTGCAGAGTAATCCACAAAACAGCACTGCAACTTCCCTCTCTGCTCACCTGATTTTCGTGCAATTGACTATAGGGTGAAGCAGTGGTTAATTGTGCAGTGGCCCTCCTTAAAGCCGCCCTGTTCCACAGACACAATAGATCTCTGCTCCACTCAATCTTTCAGCATTCCCAAGGTTATTTTTGCGAATACTTTCTCTCCCACATCCAGGAGATTGATCAACATATAATTTTTCGGGGCCTTCACATCTCCTTTCTTATGTAATGGTCAAATTATAGCTCCCCTTCAACTATTAGGGATTTGGCCTGAATCTAATATAATCAGTAATATTTGTGATAGCACTCCAACCATATCTTTATTATGGTTGCAGGAAAATTGTCTGGTCCTGCTGCACGAGTTAGGTTTAGCTTTATTATAGTACGTTTTGCCTTATCTACAGAAAAGTGTGCTTTTATGTCTTCAGCCACCCGTACCCAAGGTATGATTTCTCTTTCTGCGGGCTCTATTCTCGTGCATTATAGGACCCCCAAATTCTCTTCCCATGCATCTTCTCCCACCACACAACTCCTAGCCCCTTGAGTCTTTCCTGAGGCTTCCTGTATTAGCTTCCAATATTATTGTGCCTTTTTTATACAATCGCTTCCAGCAGATTCTCAACACTTCTCTTTTAAATCCTTTTTTGATTTCTGACTAACGTTTTATACACTTTCCTCAAATTGACAAGATTTGTATGATTGCCCTTATCATAGCCAGCCCTGAGGCCTCTCTCTCTCCTTTTCTTATCACCTTTTATAAAATTCCTACATTCCTCGCTAAACTTCTTCATTCTTTTTCCATGGGTAGTTTGATTCTCCTTAGCCCCTGATTTTTCATTTTTTAGTTTTACCCAACGGCATTGCACCAATTGATAGATTGTTTCTTCATACCATTCCAGTTTATGTCCACTGACATTTTCCAGGTTTAAATTATGTTGGATATTTGTCAATTTTGCCAAGCATTCCTCAGTTAATCTAATTGTTAAGTGCTTTGAAGAATCTAAATGTAAGGGGATTACTACTTCTCCTACGCTCTCTGTACCTCTAGTTAATTCAAGTAGCAAAGGGTTGTGGCCGCTTCTTCCTCTTTCAGTTACGCAAAACTTTTTTTTTCAAAATTCCAGGCATAAAAAAAAATGTAAACAATTGGACAATGTTGTGTGCCTACCTTAAACGTTTGCTTGACGGGGCAGTTAGTCTCTATCCTAACCATTAAGACTAAACAAACCCTTAGTACCTACATA
Organism: Lissotriton helveticus; assembly: GCF_964261635.1. Taxonomy (NCBI): domain Eukaryota; kingdom Metazoa; phylum Chordata; class Amphibia; order Caudata; family Salamandridae; genus Lissotriton; species Lissotriton helveticus. Next base: position 776,642,939 of record NC_136059.1, on the reverse strand, counting down.
CTTCCCTAATGCTGTTTCTCGCAGAGATGGTATACTTTCAGGATAGTCGACCGTCCTTACATTATATGATGACAGTATTTCTATAAACCAGGGACCTATCCTTTTTGGGTTCATTTTATGGTTAAAATCTCCCATCCATATAAGCATATCATTGTCATAATTTTCAGACAGACTCTCCGCATCTTCCTTAAAGTTCTCCATCTATATCCTATAGTCCTCGAGGCTCACCCATTGCATGTAAACATTCATAATTGCCATATTATCATACATGATATCTGAGTCCAACAGGCATACTCTGCAAGCCAGTAACCATTTACATTTTACCGTTATAGGTGTCACCTTTTTCACAATTTTAGTTGATATTAAAGTCATAATCCCCCTGCAGTTTTTACTTCGCCAGACTGTTTAGTTGCACAACCATGTTTCTTGCTAACACATAATTTCCAAATCTTGAGCTAGCTCTTTGAGGCATTATAGTTTTGACATTCTTCCAAGCCCATTTATGTTCCACGATACAATTCCAAGGCTGTGAGGCAACACATGATCCTGATCAATTTCACTTAGGCAGTCCACTTACTGCAGAGATGATGAAGGGGAGCCTGTCAAACTATTTTCAATGCTCCCATTACCCTAATGTTTGCTAAACTCTACGATACCTACGGTAATTTCAATATTCGCTTTCTCCTCACAACCTAGATTTATCAACCTGACCTGTCTTTCTCCTAGAACTGCATGTCACTTCATAAAGGCGGTCCTTGATGTCTGCTCACATCTAAATATGATTCTGGGATTATTATTATCCCTTCCTTCAGTACTCCTTCTCTGTCTGAGAAGGTGGCCTGGTATATGATGCCCACTAATGTAAGTGGGCACCTTGCACCAGTCCCGACAACCCTTATGGTGATTTAGGAGGTCTTAAACATCCTTAAAAAGCAATCCAAGTGGTAGCTGTGGAGAGCAGCCTTCAGGCTTAGTCTTGAAGGAGTATAAAGCAGCTTCTTTTACCAGAATGCAATCTTACTATAGATTACATGAAAATAGCACTACTACCCAGCTGACCCCGGGGTGGACCAAACGATATACTAAGAAAGTGGTATAGAACTGTAGTGTGGTTTATGGGCCTCTTTCTACGTGCATGTTAAGTTAGCATGGCTTATTAGGAGTTTAAACGCCATTTTTCCTTCTGCTGCTTTTTTGCACACGACACTGCTTAGCTGTTTTTGCAGAGTTAGCTTACACGAAGGTCTATACATGAGAAAAGGTTTGTTTTTCGACATCTCTAGACATACATCGTGTCCCCAGTCTGTACAGTGAGTGCTGAGCCGCCAAGGTTATCATAACGTGTGAGCCTGTTTATCGGCGTGTCTGTGTAACACATTCTAGATACAACAATTTCGCAGCTGCAAGCCGAGTAGGATTCTGGCGTCTTTATCATAGCACACTTGCCAGAATTGAACACACTTGGAAGGTTCCAGGTATGCAGAGAGACTAACCGATCCTGATGTAATTTACACTTACTGAGCGGACAGGTAAATGGGGTCCTCCCTAAGAAAGCTCAAGAGACCTTCTATAGTTTTGTAATACATAGTTCCTAGATAGGGAAGGTGCTTCAAATAGGCACTTTTATCACCTGTTTGCACTATCATTATAATATGATTCCTCCTTTTGTATTTTATGGAATTGTAACCATGCTGACCGTATTATTCTTTTTTTTTTTTTTTTTTTTTTTTAAAACCTTTATTGAACAATGAAAGCTCACAAATACTGGCCTACAACCCCACGGGCTGGCCAGAACAGAATGGTCAAATAACCAGCATACAAAAAGAAGATCTGCACAGGATATAACATCAGGAGCACTGGTGAAGCAATAAAAACCATCGAGCGTTCAGCAAGAGCAGGATAGTAAAGGTTAATTTTCTAGCACGGGGAGGGGACCAAAGGAATAACGGGCCGTATATGAGAGTACAAGGGAGGGACCGCGGCAAGCCGCCATTTTATAAACACAACGTAAGAAAATGAAGCCATATAATCAAATCTAGCAAAGGACAGAAACAGAATCAGACCATCAAATAGCGACAGTGGCAACAGTCAATCGCGCTCACTCACCTCCGCCCCTACCCGAACAAAGAAGACGTGGTCAAAAAGCCCCATCACAAAGACTATGCAATACGCACCCCAACGGAAAAAGGGGACCTCCATAAAGGAGGAAGGGAAAGAGGGAGAAAAAGACAACAAAAGGAACACCCGCCAGACCATGCACCCCCAGGGGGAAAAACAGGACAATAAAACCGGCATGCGATGTAACAGAAACACGATACCAGAATAGACAGCGAACCACAATCAGCCACACACCGGAAGAAGGACAGAAAACCCCCGGGGGAGATACGAGGTGACAGAGTCCCGAAAATGTGAATACACAAGAGCCATAGAACAAAAAAAGGGAAAATAAGGGGGGAAAAAGACCCCCCGACACAAACAGACCCCCCCCACCCACCCCTAAGCCCACCCTGCACCCCTGCAGAAGGCTACGGCCTACCCCCCCCGCAGCGTGCCTGTCGCCCTAAGTAGAACCCGAAATATAGTGGAGCAAGAAAAGTTGGAATTAAAAGACAAAAAAAAGGGGGAGGGGGAGGAAGGGAAGGAAAGAAGGGAGTAAAGACATACAAACATACACACGGGGGAGGGCCAAAGACAGGAGTAAACGCACCCATCCATCCGCCCGGGTTAAAGGTCCAAGTCCTCGGGAAGCCAAAGAGTATCAGGCCAAAGTCCAGGAGCACTAACCAGTTACACAGAACCATATCAGGACACAGAGATCATCCAAACCGTTCATGAGCTACCGCATATAAGAGTCAGTTTTCATCAGCCCTGACCCTTTTTATCCAAAGCAGTAAGGGTCCGATCCAACGAGGACCCTGCCAGAAAGAACAGAAGGCAGGCAGCAGGAGAGTCCAACGGCAGTCCAAAAAAAAAGTCACAGGAAGAAAGGCACGGAAGATCCAGGAAAATCACAGAATGTAGCAAACGATGCAGGCACAGTTCCAAGGATATATCCATAAAAACCGACCCATCCGGGCCGGCACAGGAGACGTCATCGGGCAGTGGTGATTGAGAGGGACCAGGAGAATCATGAAAGTCCGGCAAAACAAAATCCAGCTCCCGGGCCAAGGGCAGAGGAGGCAGCACAGGAGGAGAAGGCGCCATCAGGTTGCGCACCTCCGGGGCGGCAGCCGGGGCCGAGTCCGCCAGGAGAGTACCAGCCACACCCCGCGATATCAATGCCTCATCCGGTCGTGGGGGCCCGGGAGGCCCGCAGTGAGGAACCGTCTCCAGAGCCAGGAGTGGCGCGGCCACCGAGAGCCGCCAGGATAGCAGGATGTTTAAGATCCCCTTAAGTGCAGGAAAACCTTCACAGTATCCGACACCCGGGCCTTGCGGCGGGCCCCCAGTGCTCGTCCGGGCCCGGCCCAAACAAATGGGGTTGATCGCCATCTTGAGAGCCCGAACAGGCCGCGCGGCCAACAACCTCCGCCGGGGCGGCAGTCAAGCAGATGAAGTCCCGCCGACAGGCAGAAGAACACCCCGGACAGGAAGGGGGGCCACCAGAAGAAGGGGATTCGCCGGCCCCCCAATGTCGCCAGTCCCGTTCTCCGAGGCCGGGCGGCGAAGAACAAAATGGCCGGACCGGAGAACAAAGGGGGAGGAAGCTGAACACACGAGGAACCCCAATAATGAAAGGCAGCGTCACCATCCAAGGCTGCCGCCACACAGGAGTCTCTCAGCCAGGAACCGACCGTATTATTCTTAATCATATGTATGCTTATGTTGATTAAAATACTGCGTTTGAGATCACGGCATTAAAATAAACATTTTAACCTTACCGTGTCTCTGTTTTACTCCTGTTGTGGACTGGTATGAACGTATAACAAGAGTGTTCTCACTTCCCACCATTCCTGAGATGGTCCTAAGTCGCATGTTCTAGGTTGTCTAATCATTGCTTTCTTTGCTATAGGACGAAGAGCTAATGTAACACTGATTGCTAGTCTGGTAGGGGATTTTGGGTGCTAAGGTGAGTTTTGGCACACCCTAATTCACTGAGGTCCTAAGTCTCTATGCACAGTTCTGTGTCTGAGCAGAATCCCTGTAACAGAACCATGACTAGAGTCAGAACGATGTCGAGAGGACGTAGAATTGCTGGGGACCCACAGAACCACCCAAGTTAAGTAGATTGGGACCCCACAGAGAGCGTGTGCAGTGTGTGAACATGACAGCGTGCTCCGTACAAGTCTATGTGCAAGTCCTGGTTGGATTTTAAAAGATTAGGTACCCTTTCCAGTGGACCCTGAAGAAACCCCGAGGAACACAGAAGGTTGTAGAGCCATACTACCTGTGGATACCGTGGTACCCAAATTACCTATACCACGGAAGTCGGCTACATAGGTGTGAAGTGGCATCGGAAACGGCCGTCGCACCCAATGGAGGACTTCAGGAAAGTGCTGCTGCTGGAAGAGGATAAAGTGTCCTGAGGAATCCAAATGTGGATTCTTGGAGAGGAGTACCTGAAAGCAGAGGGGACAGAGCCTATGTCACTCAGGAGTGACCAAGAGCCCTGGAAGACAAATGCCCTCAGGTAGCAGGTGCTTCAGGAAAGATGACAATGACCTTGACTCTGCAGCTGTGAGGACCAGGCGATGCGGAGGATGACAGATATTGAAGTTGAGGGCTGAGGGGTCAGTGCCTGGCAGGCGCACTAACAAGCCTGGGCAAATGCAATCCACTCAGGAAATCAAGAAGGTGTATGGTTGGGACCAGCAAGGCCCAGGAGACTCGCCACAAGCAGGGGAGACAGGGCAGGCCCTGAGCAATTGGGGAGCCCAAGGAAAACAAAGGTGAGCCTCAAATGGGGTCCACAGGCAGGAGGCGCAGGAGTTGCGAAAGGACCTTGAGCAGCTCACCAAAAGGAGCAGGCCACGGTGCCCATGAGGTGGTGTGGCTGAAGATCTTTGTAGAAGAATTTGCCAAAGTTTAGGGCTACTTGAAGCCCAATAACCTTTTTGCAAAGTTGCCAATAAGCATTTGCACTTGCAAAAGTATGCGGTGCACAGGGACTCGGTTAATGCAGCCCCCACAAGGTGATTCTGACCTCAAACTCGGTGAGAAGACAGCTCAGGCCTAGAGGACATAGAAAACCACCATCTGTGTTGTTGAACTCTTCGGACTCTGCAGGGGCTTAGGATCAGCAGACTGGTCAGCAGAGTTGAGGTGCCTGTGAATAAAGGGAAGTGACTCCTTCACTTCAAGGAAGATTCCTTCAGGTGTCTTGGATGCTCCTACATGGATCCTGTATGATGCACAGTCACAGACAATGCAGCAGACTGGAAGGGAGACGAAGTGAGGCCCAAACGAAGTCCAGCGAAGTCTAGAGTGCCAAGACAGTGGAGTGGTTTCAGTTCTGAATGTTATCCCACAACAAATCTAAAGACCTATACCCAGGTAAGCCCTTAAGTACCCTAGGTAAAGGGTTGGGAAGATTCAGGGGACCCTTCCAGGGGAGGGTCTGTACAGGGAGGTGGTTACTTCCATTGCCTTTTTCCAGTTTTGTGCCAGAGTGGGAGCCAACGGCTCCCAGGACTGGTTTGAACTGGACTATGCACAGGAACACCAAATATGCCCCTCATGCAGACATTCTGGTGCTGGCAAGCGCACCCACCCAGCCTTAATACACTAAATTCTGTCTGGGAGGTGGTCACACCTCCCTTTGACAGGATACCTATTGTTCCACTTTTCTCTGCTGGAGCTTGCAGTGACCATTAGATATAGTAAACCTATATCTTAAGTAAGTCGTGCATGCACCAACTTACACAGGCTGCAATTGGAGGCCTGTAGTTCCATTTTGAATGGTTTCTTATGGATGGCATCTGGTGTACCTTTGCCATAGGTACATGGGTACCATAAACTAGGGACTGACAAGGGTACCCCAGTATCCAATCTGAGTTGTACCTAAGTACTGAACACAACAATTTAGGGAGAAAGCAGATAAATGGGAGTCCCAATTAGCAGGATCCCAGTGAGACTAGTCAAAAACAGCATCACATCAAGCAAAAAGTGGGGGTAACCATAAGAAGCAGATCCTCATTTCCTACACTCTACTTTTACAATAGCTACCTTTACCAACCCTGAGTATATTAACACCTTAATGATTTTGTTCCCTTTGTTGTTCTGACTAAAGCTCACTTGTCTAAGGTCCTTGGTCCCAATTTCCCTTTAAATAGCATATTTTGAGAAATCAAATATGAGCTGGGACCGATTTATTGGTTGAAGCTTTCTTATTTTTTTCTAACCCCTCTCTATTTGGGATAGTTCAAAATACAGCCCCTTATTGCCCATATCTTTCTTATCAAAACACACAAGATGATGGACAGAATGTTGCACAATGGCAAAACATTCACCCCCAGTCACAGTTTTGGGTTTAATCCATCGTTATTTTGCTCACCAAGCCACCCCAGTTCAGACATGGCTGAAGAGGGGTGAAACCCCGAAACCCATCCTAGGATGCTTGTTTCCAGTCCAGGGAGGACTGGCTTGGCAGTTCGGGCTGGACTGTTCCCATGAGGCACAGGGTCAAGACTGATTTGCATATGGCTCGGTCCAAACTGGAATGGCATGGTGAGCAAAAAAACGATGGATTTAGCTCAGATCTCTGTACTGGGGTGAATGTGTGACATTGTTCTACATTCTGTCCACCACCAGTTCTTTTGCATTTGTCACCCCTTGTGGGACGGGTATACTCAGACGTGAGTCCCGAGCTCACCATGCCACTGGAATCAAGCTATCCTGGCTGAAGAGGGGTGAAACCCTGAAACCGGTCCTAGGATGCTTGTTTCCAGTCCGGGGAGGACCTGGCTTGGCAGTTCGGGCTGGACTGTTCCCATGAGGCACAGGGTCAAGACTGATTTGCATATGGCTGGGTCCAAACTGGAATGGCATGGTGAGCAAAAAAACAATGGATTTAGGACCAGATCTCTGTACTGCCGTGAATGAGTGACATTGTTCTACATTCTGTCCATCACCAGTTCTTTTTGCATTTATCATCCCGAGTGGGACGGGTATGCTCAGACGTGAGTCCTGTGCTCACCATGCCACTGGAATCAAGCTATCCTGGCTGAAGAGGGGTGAAACCCCGAAACTGGTCCTAGGATGCTTGTTTCCAGTTCAGGGAGGACCTGTGTTCTAATTTCTTTTTCTTTTTCTCCGCTTGGCTTCCATCTCCTTTTCCCCTGATGACCCCTTCCTCACCCATTTCTTTTCATTACTACTAGAAGCTCTCTTCCTTTGGTTATTCACTCATTGTAAGCTCCCTCCATCATTTCCTTTCTGCAATATCCTTGCCTTACCCTTCCCCTGTTGATAGTTCTTCCTCCCCATTTTTATCCATGGAATATGTTGCCTATACCATGGGAGTTCACCCCATTTCTTTATCAGCATCCGGCATCAAGAGATATTCACACTCTGCAACCCTTACGGCTGCTGGGTTTCCCGAACACTCCCCATGTTCTGATTTCCAACCACAGGTCCTACTATAGTTGGCAGGAGGCCCCTAATACTCTTTAATTTCCCCACAATATTCTGTAGTTGATCTGTTGAGTTTTTGGAAAATCATTATTATCATAGTTACTTCTAATAACCCTTGCAATGTTTTCTGCAACATCAGCATTATGTCCAAAATTGAGGCTGAGATATCTAATCCTAGTGTAATGTTTTGGGCTGACCATTCTATGTTCTCAATCCCTCAGCTTTCCGACTGCCCTAAACTCTTGTCATGCTCAGACCTAGTGGCTATATCATGCTGATCCCACTGGTCACTCCTTATTCCACCTGTATTCTTCTCCTCCTGTTGAGCCTCTTCCTTATCTTGAGGGGAAAAAAGCTGCGCTGATGAGGAAAGGCTTGGTTCTATAGTAGATTCTTTTTGACTTAAAATGGTTTCATAGTTTACAATCAATAAGTATTAAATCTAATGCACATTGACTGGAATTCACTTTATTCACTCCGGCACTGGGAGTATTTTAAACGACTGTCTTTTTTCATTAGAACTTGAGTTTGCGAACGAATCAGTGTGTCCAGTTGTCGAGTTCAAGCCGACCTTTCATGGTAGAGGCCTCTCCACCACCATTGACTACATCCTGTGTTCGCAAACCCTAAAGAATCGTTTAAAACACTTCATAACAGGTACTGATCCTTCAAGTGATCACTGCTCTAATAGTATTACCATCACATTTAACACAGTTCTTTTAACCAATAGTAAGTCCAGTCTTTTAACCCAGCAATCTCTGGCGATGGATAAAATCAATGGCTATACAGTAAAATGGTCAAAGATCAACCCCAAGGAGGTTACCAGTAAGATTATCCAAAAAATCCTTCCCCTAATATACATCTGTTTAGAGGAGACCTCACCTCCTCATATGATCCTTTCTACTTTTGGTAATATCCTAGATGCTATCTGGCAGGAGCTCACTCGCCAACATAAGGCATATGATAAGGACTCCCGGGGATGGTTCGACTCCCGTTGCCGCAAAGCCCTTGGCGCGCTAAAAAGAGCACTCCATAGTCAAGATAGAGACACGGCCTTAATAGCCTCATTAAGAAGGAATTACAAACTGGCCCAAAAAACCCGTAAAAGGGAAATAAAAAACAATCTTTGGGCCCAACTCCATGAAAGCACAAGAAGTAAGGATAGCTCGCTATTTTGGCGAACAGTCAAGTCCCCCTTTTTAACGGACGCTACAGCTGTTCGACACCTTGATGTGGCTGTACCTGCTGAAAAATTGGTTGCTCACTACTCACAGATCTTCGGGGATTTCTTCTCTGCAACTTTGGCCTCACGAACCGGTGAGGAGGTCCTTACCACGGATAATATCTATCCTATTGACCTCCACTTCGACCTCACAGAGGTCATTGCTGCACTGACTTCCTCGAAGACCGGAAAAGCTCCCGGCCCAGATGGAGTTCCACTTGACATCTTCGTGAGTAACCTAGACTTATGGTCCCCAATTGTTATGCAAGTTATGTCCGCAGCTTCACAGGCCGGCTTAATTGACTCCTGGTCTACATCTGTGCTTCTACCCATTTTTAAAAAGGGAGAACGCGACAATCCAGCCTGTTACAGACCCATCTCCCTCTTGGACTCGCTGGGTAAGGTCGCCGGGAGGCTAATCCTGGAGCGTCTCCAGGATTGGGCCAAAGAGAAGAAGATCATAACCGACCTCCAGTTCGGGTTCCAGGAGGGATTGGGTACTGTAGAACAGGCCCTTAATTTGACACTACTTATGGGTAAATATGCTAGGGCTAAAGGCGGAAACCTTTATCTGGTCTATGTGGACCTAAGTTCCGCATTTGACTGCGTAATCCATTCCAAGTTATGGGAGATTTTGAGCAACCTGGGAGTAGATCCTCCACTTTTGAAATTTCTTCGAGAGCTCTACACGGATGCCAAAGCATGTGTGAGGTATGGCATTAATGGAGAGCTATCGGACTCATTCAGCATTGCAAAAGGCGTCAGACAGGGGTGCGTCCTTGCTCCATTCTTATTTAACATCTACACAAATGGACTGGAGCAAGCTATGCTGGTAGACAACAAGGATCTCCCCTGCATTAACACCCGACCAATCCCAGCACTATTATATGCTGACGATTCCGTCATTCTAGCGAGAACACCAAATCAGCTCCAATTCCAACTGGACAAGTATTGTCAATATATGCTTTCTCTTGGCTTAAAAGTAAATAAATCCAAGACTTTCGTTATGCATATTGGCAAGAAAGCTCAGAAATGCAAACCTCTCTATATTGACAATACTAGATTAGAAAACGCCAGGAAATACCCTTATTTGGGGATCCTTATCGATGATCAGATCTCCTGGAAACCTGCCATCACCAGTAAAAAAATGCAGTTTCAGCGCACAACAGCAGCGTTGACTTCTTTTTCCAGGAAGTTGGGCAAGCCCGCTCCTGCTGAGATACTTAAAATCTACCAAGCCAAATGTTTAAGTGTGGCTACTTATGGAGCGGGCGTATGGGGCTATGCTCCAGCTGGAGAGCTCCAAGTAACCGAAAACGACTTCTTGAAATATGTATTAGCTCTCCCTCGAAGTGCTCCTAATTACGGTAGTCATATCGAGCTCGGTTTGGATTATCTATCCGACACCATTAGATACCAACCGATCCTCCTTTGGCACCGTATATGGACCAAAGAGCAATGTCAGCTTTCCCGGTCGCTAATAACCGACTGTCTGTCATTAACCCACTGGAAAAAGATTCCATGGTTATTTTATGTTTTTAATTTTATGAATGATTTGAACTGTCTAGCTTTATTCACCAATCCTCCCTCACTAAGGGACATACCCAGAAAGACCTTGAAGAATCTATGTGTCACCCATTTAAGAGACCTTCGCATGTGCTCAGAAATTGGTAAACAATCAAATACCCAATTAACGGCGATTCAATCCTTCTCTGGCATACAACCTTATCTGTCTTTTTATTTGTCAAATTATGACAGATATGTTTTAACAAGATTTCGTTTTGATTCTTTTTTTCGTCTTGTCTCGTTTCCTGAGCCCTTAGGTTGGCAACGTGAATTAATTAGATGTCCCTGTGATGACTGTACTCCTCAGTCTACATTGCACGTAATTTTATTCTGTAGTTTCTACGAGATCCCGCGTAAACGCTGGCTGGTCCCACTCCTCCGACAAACAGGATTGAGAAGATGCAGACCTGCTCTTTTGGCACTACAGTTTTTAGACACCCAATTTGTCGAAAAATGTATAGCTTGCTTTTTAAAGGCATGTCTGAAAATTCAATCTCAATTAGCGGTTTCCGCATTGTAAATTTTATGTGCATAATTTCTATGTATATAATTTATATCCAACTGCCAATTATGGCATTATTGTATAGACGATTCTTTTTAAAGATTAATTTAATGTTTTCCTTATGTACTAGTCAATATTGTACTTATGAAAATTTTTATAAAATTGTTGCAAATATTTTCTATAATGTACTTTTATGATTGTAAAATCAATCGAAATAAAGTTTCTTTTTGACTTTGACTTTGACTGGAATTCTCATCCTCCGTTTGTTGCACTTCTTCAGCATCCAAAGTTTCTAATGGGGATTGTTCCCTCTTAAAATGTTTGCCCACAAAATCCCTAATTGACTTTGAAACGGATGCTCCCCCTTTCTCTCTCAATTTAGGGTTTTTGAATGCAGGTTTCTTCTTATTTCTCCTTGGTGGCCTTTTCTCTGTTTCTCAAGAATTTCGCATGCTTTCTACTAGTGTTCCATCTTCAGTTAAAGTCTCATTATTCATCTGTGAGTGCCCATTTTGCCATTTTCCTGATTTACTCTTCCCTTGAGCCATCTCCTGGCACTTGATATAGAGTTGTTGTAATGAATTGCCATTGGTTTGAATTTAAATTTGCCTTACTTGACCTTCTACATTTCCTTTTTGACTTGCTTCAGGTATTTTTTGTACTTTGCCCGCAACACCCTTCCAACACTTTATCACAGTCCTTGCTACTTCGCGGTTTCCCTACATCACCCTTTCGGGGTACTGTGCAGTTTTTATCAATCCACCTCCAGTAAACAGTTTCTTAGTTACGATATCCTTTATATTCAATATCGTATAGGTCTAAAACACTTACCTCTGTTGTGCCTATTGGAGACTGATGAGGTGCTGTGGTGTTGCCGCCACTCCTGTCTCTGAAGGGCTTTCAACGCTTCCTTATATGAGCTCCTGTTAGGTCCTGTTGCTTCTATTGGGTTCCTTTTCTGGACGTATCAGTCTGTAATAGTATATGCTCCCAGCAGATCTCTACGTTCCTCCTCAGCATACCTCCTACCTGTCCAAAGAACCAAGAAAGCCACCTGGGGAGACAGGTGCTTTGTAGTCTCCACGGCCAGACTCTGGAACTTCCTCCCTCTTATCATTAAAACCAGTCCCAGCCTTTTCTCCTTCAGGAAACAACTGAAAACGTGGGGTGTTCAACCAATAATGCTGAGCGTCTCCCTGTCTAAAATCTATAATCCTTAAGCGCCGAGACACCCTTGTGTATTTGCGCACTATACAAATCGCCCAAACATAGTGAAGGGTCCTTAAAACTTTGTTTATTCACTAAACCTACGGACCGCAATACGTTATTGCATTTTGACAGTGGGCACCCCAGATCCTTGAAGGAAAATTTGCCGTATGGCCAATTTCTACGGATCCGTAGAAATTGTAACAACAAATCTAATTATTTTGAGAATGCTGATAAACTTCAGATTAAGTTGTGCAATCGTGGATACACAAGGAAATTGGTTAGAACAGCATTAAAAAGAGCTTGGTTAACCCCACGTGAGACGCTTTTAACTGCAAAAGAAAAAAAGTAATCTGACAGGTTCACTTGTGTGCTTACTTACAATGCCAAAGTTAATAGGATCAAAAAATTATTTTACATAACTGGAGGCTCATTGAGCAGTTCAATATCCCAAAGCCGCTATTTGGATTCCGCAAGGGTAAAAACATACGCCAATACCTTGTGAAAGCAGCCCGAGAGTCACCTATAGGTGGACTCAGAAACATGTTGGGTCTCCCCCCGGTTATTGGACATTTTAAATGTACCAACTGTGGAGTTTGTATGCACACAACTAACTCCAAATTCGTGATGTTGAACAACGTGAAACATGTCCAAAACAACTTTTCTAACTGCAATACTAAAAACGTCATATACTGCATCTCTTGCCCGTGCGATAAAGTATATATAGGGCAAACTACACAAGCAGTCAAACAACGAGTGATGCAACACCTATCGAGAATTCGTTGTAGAACTCAGGGGGCCCCTTTAATCAGCACTTTTTGGGAACATGGACATAGTGAAAATGATATTAGGTGGTCTGTACTATTGGTTGTTAAACCCCAAAATAAGGTGACGTTACAAATGATTCTGAATAAACTGGAAGCCAGGATGATTGACACTGCGACATATGGTTTGAATGACCGCGATGAAATAAGGGCACTGATTTGATGATTCTATACTCCTTACTCTGAGATGGAACAGGATTTTCCTGTTTGAGGTCCAGACTGATGAGTCGATAGATGCTTTGTATATATTAGAGTTAAAATATACACGTGTGCTCTCCCTTTCTGTGATGCACTATATGTTTTATATATATTTTCGGGCATTTTGTAAATATATATGTGTTTGTAGATATGTATGTATTTTTCTTGTAGTCTGTGTGTATGTACATACTTATTGTTGACATTTGATTGTCATATGTCTCTGCGCTGCACCTGGTGGCTTTGTGACACCAATCGACACCATGAAGGTTGAGGATGATTTCACTGTCGCCTGCGACCCCTCCTGTGGGGTATGTCGGTTCTTTCAATAGTGGGTGATTTAGATTTGTTTCTTGATATGTATTATTTTTTCATTTTTTATTTTGTCATATTTTTCTTACATTTATTTATTGTTTCCTTCCCCCTGTACACATTTAACTTTGTCATTTTATTTTTGTAAATGAGCCTATTAGCGTTGGGGGATCACCTGGTGTATGTAGGATATATTATCACTGCAATAGAAATCACGATGTCAGCATTGATTTTCTCCCTCCCGGGCACCTTCATGATTATACTCCTTGTAGGCTGCAGTCCCTTTTCAGTTTCCGTGCATGTTAGGGCCGATCATGTGATCTGGAAGAAACGATCACGTGGGACGCTGAGCTAGGTACTAGTCGGGCGGCCGCTCCCGCATTGAATGTTCGCTGGATCGGAAAGATTTCAGAGGCTCTACGTGTTTACTTAGGAATACACAGGTACGTGATCTCTGTGTCGACAGCCACTTTGGGAAGACAGTGATTTGTGGGTAGGATAGAGTGCTGCGTGAGGGCGACCGATAGCGCTTTTTCTGACATGGGTGCCCTGTATTTACAGAGTTAGCAGACACCGCAATTACGACTTAAGAGGACGGTGGGCTACCCCTTTAGGGCCCAGCAGCGAGTGTTGACTAAGGAATATCACTTTTTTTACCAGGTAAGAGAGTGGACCCGATGTTCTAACAAATAGGCTTAGTTTAGTACATTGTTTATGATTTGGCCTTCTTGTTTGTTAGAGCTGCGGACCGAGTAATCTCTTTCACTGTTTTGTGCAGGAGGTTATCTAGTCCCCATGATGTTTTCTGGAGACCACGCTTCAATAGGAATAATAGTAAGTTACTTGCCCTGCCCGGTATTTCTGGAGGTTAGTTTTTTATGCTGCCCAGGGATAGCTTGGATGCGATCCACTTGTGTAGACCTTTTTGGGCGACACTTGAGTTGCTGGTTCAGTCTTTTATTGTGTTGGTTGATTTGCTTTACAAATTATTTTCATGCATGTATCTGTGTGAAGGGCTTAAGTTTGTGCTTTCCCGTGGTTTGGTTTGAGTTTGATTTTATTTTCTCACTTGGAAATACACTTGTTTGGAGTGGTTGAAAGACACTGTGGTTTTTGATTCTTCCCATGCGTTCTCACTTTTGGTGTTGGTGGCAGTCACCTTGCACTAGGGTGGCGCAGAGACATTTGGTTTTTGAACCAGATAGACCTGACACTCTGTGGCCATGTTTTTTTGTGTATGTATAGGTTCTATAATCACCCTTGTCCTGAGGAGGCCAAGATTCCTGGAGGCCGAAACGCGTCCGCGTCGACACGCCATTTTTCAATAAGAGGAGTCTGTTTGATACGTTATACTTGAGTGAACATTCTTTGTTGAACACAATCTGAAGTTTTGATTCAAAAATTTGTAGAATCGATTGTGTTGGTACACTACTTCCTCTTAGTGGACCCCCTGAGTGAATAGGGGGGCACTCTTTTTAATTTAATAGTTCTTCGTTGGGTGAAAATAAGAAAGAGAGAAAAAAAGAATTGCCTCTATGTAATAGAGTGTGTGTTTTCTTGTTTTTTTGTACTTAAGAATGTGTATATAGATATTCTTTTGAAATTGAGATGTATGTATATATGTGCATTTGATACGATAAAATGTAAATAATATGAAAAAAACGGATTACTTTAAAGTACGGATTACTACAAATAAAATTAGTAATCACTACGATGACTAGGCATGTGATCTTTTGTATATAAAATAATCCGAAATTAAGATTGAGAATTGTGGGGCATATTATCAAGGGGGTTTATGTCCGCTTTTTGTGCTTTAAAAGCCAAGAAAGCCCTAGCTGTCGCTAACACCAGTTAGCGACAGCTAGTAGGAGATAGCGACCATCTTGGGCCCCACTTTGCATGTCAGTGATATTTATCACTAATGACATGCAAAGTGGGCGTGCCAAGATGTTAGCGACTGGAAACAGTCGCTAACATCGCTATCTCCTATTACCAACTTATGGAGATATTTGCGCTAAGCGCGAATATCTCCAAAAGCTAACACCTGCCCTGAGCAGTTCTTAGCCATGTTATCCAATGGGAGGTGGATAACATGGCTAAGAGCATTAGCTCAGTAATGCATGAATATCGCTGACTTTTCAGCGATATTCATGCATTGCGGCCGATTTTTATCGCATTTGCGATAAATCTTGGTAATACCAAGGTTTATTTGCGATAAAAATCGCCGCAGCTCAGTGGTAAACTTTTGTCTCTAACCAAGCAATAGCGATAATTATCGCTATTGCTTGGTAATATGCCCCTGTGTTCCCCCAATCAGGGAATTAATATTCCTTGATTTGTATAGAATTTCGGTATTGATCCCTCCCGACCATTTCTTCTCTTTGAAGCTCTATTGGGTTCCTGCCAATTTCCTGGCATCTGGTGATTTGATGAATGTCGATTTTCCAATAATAATAAGGCCCCCACCACCCTTGCAACTACCCCCTGAAGCCAGGCACACTGCCTCAGGCTGAGCACTGCTGGGCCCCCCCACGGAGCTGACGCGGTTCCAATTACACGACAGGGGCAGTACTCAACCCGGGGTGAGGCTGAAAACAGAAGCGAGGGGACCGTGGGCCCCTAATATCCTTGGTGCCCTGCGGGGCCCTTCAGCTTTAACAATTTAACATTTATTTAAAATTTGTTTTTCAGTTTTCCTCCAGGTTAGTGCCGGCGTTTGGCTCCACACGCGCTCAGCTTCTACAAACCGCTAATGCCAGTGCTCATGAGCGAGAGCAGCCGTGCTTGCGAGGACTGTACATCCATGATTTCCGTGCCCCTCTGTGCTTCACAATCCAACCACTGCATCCAAAGAAGAATCACTGTTTATCCATAGATGTTACTGAATCGCAGTATTACATGTATGCATCACAACCTGATCATGTTGTAGGGTACCAAACCTGCAATCCACAGCTAGTTTTTTTTACTCTGCTGCATATTCATGATTAGACTCCTCTTTTTCCTGTTTCCGTTGAAAAAATGTGAATCTAGTAATGCCCATAAATACTTAAGGTTTGAAATAGAGATCTTAATCATGAATAGTAGCATCAAAGACATTAACATCGCCTACAACTACTTCTTTGTCATCTGTGAGTAGACTTTAGTAACATGAGAAACGATCAAGTGTAAAAGGATCCACTTTTTCTGTTCTGCAGACATTTTCTTTGCATCATCTATAGCCACAATATAGTTTTAAAAATATTCCTTCATTCTCCCATTTTAATATAGGTGTAGAACCAGATGGCCAAAAAGGTTGGGGTGCAGTGATGTTGTGACTTTGGACCGACATATTTATATTATATAAATAAAAGTGTATATATATTAGGCCTGGGCGGTAAATTCAGTCCCGCTTCCGGAATTTGCGGAATTTGGGTATTTTCACATTCCGCGGAGAACGCAAAATTGCCCAAAATTCTGCATTCCGCGACTTCGCGAAATGTTTTGCTTGTTCGCTTTATGAAGTGCGTGTTCGCGAGTTCTTTCCCCCGAGCACGCAAATAGCAATTGCAAACAGTAAAAAAGCATTGCGAACAAGCAATTCCACGTGTCCGCGGAATTTCTGCGTGTTCGCTGAGATTTTTTACCATTTCGCGGAGATTTGCGTAACGCGATTACGCAAATTCCGCCCACCCCTATATATTTCATGTTTATTCACTGTAAAAACCATAGGTTTCAGCCACCTTATAATTAGCAATTAGCATTAATAAACCTTAGAAATTCACAGAAAAAACCATAGGTTTCACACATGTTATAGTTAGTGGTCATGGTCATGGTCAGTGATGTCACTGACCATGTCATGAGTGATGTAATATGTGACATCATCAGCAGTGCATTGCGGGCGCGCAAGTTATAGTTAGCTGAACTAACTATAACAGGGGAATTTCAATGATTTTGTAAGAGTGAAATGTCCAGCTAATTATAACATGTGTGAAACCTATGGTTTTTTCAGTGAATCTCCAAGGTATTTTAAATGCTAATTCCTAACTATAACGTGGCTGAAACCTATGGTTTTTTCAGTGAATTTAAAAGGTTTTCTAAATGATAATTTTTAAATGTATTAATTGTTATATTTTTTCATACTGATTTACTACATTGTTTTAAAGAATTTATTTTTAGATATTTTATTTTTTAAATTACATTACATATTTTTAATATAAATTGAAAAAAAATGTTTTTAAAAATATTGAAATTGTAATGTTTATTTTTTTTATTTTATGTTTTTTTTAATTGATATATATTTTATATAGCAGGCAATGATATCCTATTGAAGGAAATCCAAGTTACTGGTAAGTACGGTTAAAATTACTTTTCAGGATCAGTAGTGGGCTGAAAGATGCAGCGCTGAGGTCTCTCCTGATAACAGAGGAGTAAATCGAAATTCGTAATTCAGCTGATTTTAGAGGAATTTTTTAAAGTTCCAAAACTCCACACACCGAAGAATTTCCAAGTTAAACCAGTCAATGTTACCCTATGGAAGGAAATTCTAGTTACTGTAAGTATGGTTAGAATTACTTTCAGGATCAGTAGTGGGCTGAAAGATGCAGCACTGAGGTCTCTCCTGATAACAGGTGAGTAAATCGGAATTCGTAGTTCGGCTGATTTTAGAGGAGATTTTTAAAGTTCCAAAACTCCACACTTAGAAGTCAAGTAAAGTAAGCTTTATTTCGACAATCGTCCTAAAAGCATGTTCCACATAGAAAAGTACATGTATAGACTTCTAGTAATAAAACCATATTAAGAAGAAAGTATCAATTTCATGAATAAATAGTTAAGAAGAGATCATTTAAAAAACTGTACAAATGAGCAAAATATTATTCTTACAAGAGGTATCCGGCCGACAGCATTAAGTACTGTATTAATCCTTCAGGAGTCGGGCTCTGATCGTCCATGCCCAACCTAGGTATTTTGCCACCGCACTATACACAGACATATTAGGACTGGTACGGATGAGTCTAACTGCAGTCATTCCTTCCCTTGTTCCCAATAGCCTACACATCGACTTTAGCCACTTCCGCCTTGGTGCTACATACTTTGGGCACTCAAAGAGAAAATGGCCTACGGTTTCAGGAACACTTGGGCAAGTTGGACAATCCACCATGCCTCCACTAGACCATCTATTTGAGAACGACCTTACAGGTAGGCTTCCCACTCTTAACTGAAAATAGAGCTTGCGGTCAAGGGGCTTTGTAATGACATCCCAGAATTCCTCAAGTTTGGGACAATCTTTGATTTCCAAAAATGAACCAGCAAGGGATTGTGAGGGTGTGGTATTAAAAATCTTTGTAGCCACCATGTTCCAGTACAATGCCTTGAGTGTCTTCTTCGGTGGGAACCTGGCATGCAATGGATCCTTCCACAATTCTCCTAATCCTAAATCCTTCAGAAGATTTTGAATATGTCCCAACCATTTGACTTTCCTGGAGCCATCACTTTTAATCACATCCATCAGCCCTCTAGTGTATGTTTCCAGTTCCGGTGTGGTCCAAATTCGCCTCCAGTATAGTATTGGGCGCAAAGATGCAATTAGGGCTATAGGTGTTATACCCAAATCATAGAACAGAGGATACAATGGGGTGCTTTGAGGTAGCCTTATAAGTTTTCTAAGAAATGTGTTTTCAGAGGCAGTCATCCCCCTTAGCTTTTCACTTCCCCACATTTCCACACCATACAAAGTAGAGCTAACTACCTTGCCATTGTAAACCTCTAGCACCGGACTTACTGGTCTAGTTAGAGACCTAGAATGCTCTACTGTCAAAGCCCCTGATAGTTGTCGATGCTTCAGGGTGGCCAAATCAATCTGTTGTCTCCAGGAGAGATCCTTTTGAATACAAAGACCCAGGTAGCTGAATGCCTCAACCTTCTCAAGAGGGCCGGAACTCATATGTACAGTACCCCTATTTACTTTGGGTGCATTAAAAGACATGTACTTAGATTTAAGAACATTAACTTCCAGGCCACGGGCGGCACAGAAGTCCTCAAAAATTGACAGAGCCTTCTGTAACCCGCTCGGGGTCTTCGAAACTATAAGACAATCGTCCGCAAACATTAATATGGGGATTTTACCTCCAGCAAGAATAGGAGCGTCAACATTAGAATCAATAAAAAAAATTTGCAACGTCGTTTATATATAAAGAAAATAATGTTGGCGCCAGGACACATCCCTGACGGACTCCTGTTTCTACAGGGAACTGTGGTGTAACATTGCCAGGACTACCCCACCTAATCTGGGCAAAGTTCTCCTGGTGGAGGCTAACTATCAAAGACAAAAGATCCCCTGGCATTCCCATCTCAGTGAGTACTTTCCATAATGTGTGGCGAGGGACCAGATCAAATGCCGCCCTTAAATCTATAAAGGCGGCATAAAGGCTGCCTTTGCCAATTAGAACGGTCTTCCAATATAGCATAGTGAAATGCATAATTTGGTCGACCGTGCTAACACAACTTCTGAAGCCAGCCTGCAAGTGGGACAAAATGCTGTACTCCCTTTCCCAAACCTGGGTCTTATTTAAAATAAGCCTACCTATGATCTTCTGGGTAGTGTCGATCAAACTAATTGGTCGATAGTTTCCAGGCAGGGATCTGTCCCCCTTCTTATAAACAGGGATTATTTCAGCCCCTTGCCACTGCATTTGCCAATAATAATATATATGCTCCCCACGAATCTCTATCTTGTAGGAATAGATCAGCAGGGATACCGTCAATTCCTGGCGCTCTACCAGGAACAACGTTATCCAATGCCAGCTGAACATCCCCCAAGGTAAAGGTGTCTTCCAAAAAAGGCATACAGGACACCTCAACAGGAGAGTCTTGCCCTGTTGCCTTCGCAAACTGCGGTTTGAAGTGGGGTACCCATTTATCCTGTGGGACCCAATTCAGAGGTTTATCAGAGTTGCTATCCACACCTCTCCTGTAGGTGTTCCAGAACTTTCGAGGATCTTTGTGAAGTCCTGCTTCCAGCAAGTCTGCCCACCTCTGCTCATCCCACAGGCGCTTGGATTTAAAAATGGCTGATTTATACGCTGCCCTAGCTACACAAACATCTAAACTTGAACCATCTTTGAGGGCTCTGCCTAGCTCCAAGCGAGCCTGCCTGCAGTCTGCTGAATACCAGCGTGGAGAAACTTGTATACAAGGGCCACTTTTTTGGGAGGGCTTAATAAAGACTGTTCGTAGGTCCTTAAAGAAAGCCTCGTGAATCCTGGTTGCATATTCATTATTAGCGGTTGGGCACTCCTCTACCAGTGCTTCCTTCATATCATCTATTGCCTGCGTGAGCTTACCAGCTATAAAATCAACGTTCTCCTGATCGACCGCAACCTTAGCCCAGCGGACGTGACGCTCATCATTAGTGATAACGACGTCCACTGGAATAACAGCATCAGTCGCCCTAATTAATGCTACTGGTGAATCCCAATAGGATATTTTGGCCGATAGAGGCCAGTCAATGTTAGCCTATGGAAGGAAATTCAAGTTACTGTAAGTATGGTTAGAATTACATTTCAGGATCAGTAGTGGGCTGAAAGATGCAGCATTGAGGTCTCTCCTGATAACAGGTGAGTAAATCAGAATTCGTAGTTTGGCTGATTTTAGATGAATATTTCTACGTTTCAAAAATAGACACTTGGAAACTTTTCTGGTGAAAACCACACAATAGATTCCTATGGAAGGAAATACAAGTTACTGGTAAGTACGCTTAGATTTACTTTTCAGGGTCCGTACTGTGCTCAAAGATGCAGCACTGACGTCTCTCGTGATAACAGGTGAGTAAATCGAAATTCGTAGTTCTGCTGATTTTAGAGGAATATTTTGCTCAATAGTGAAGGAAGGGGCAGGGCCTGAGGTGACGTGTGTGCAAACACGCCCACCAGGTACCTCCGGTATGTGCCAGGGAGCTGCGTTGCAGAGAGGTGTTCAGAGGGCATGCCCCCTTTTTACAACACTCTGCAATGCAGCTCCGTGGCGCTTACTGGAGGTACCCCAACTTAAAACACGCCACCTCAAGCCACGCCCCCTACCTTCACCACTGTGCAAACGCACCCCGTAGCGCGTTCTAAGTTGGAGGATTAGGTCCATGGGGCCAACTGCCCACCAGGAACCTCCAGTATGTGCCAGGGGGCTGCGTTGCAGAGAGGTGTAATGAGGCCACGCCCCTTTTTACACCTCTCTGCAATGCAGCCCCCTGGCCTATACTGGAGGCTCGTGGTGGGCTAGTTGACCGACAGGGACCCCCAGTATGCAAGGGTAATTAGTTCCCCCTCTGCAAACGCGCCAGGGGGCGCGTTTGCAGAGTGGTGCAGGGAGGGGGTGTGGCCTCCTTCTGATCCCATTTTTTTAATTTACTTTTAAGAAGGGGGGCTGTGTAGCCCCCTTATTTTTCTCTTTTTTATTTGGCCCTGGGGACCCCATCTCCCAGGGCCTGCCCCCAATTTTTTTTTTCACAATGGGGAAGGGGGCCACGTGGCCCCTCTCCCAAGGCCATACTCTGCCCCGGAGACCCCAACCGCAGGGGCATGGGCCTTTAAAAAAAAAATAATAATAATTAGGAGTGGGGCTGCTTTGCCACCCTCCTATGCCTATTTTTGGCCCCGGGGACCCTATCCCCCGGGGCCGGCCATTTGTTTTTCTTTTTTTGGGAGGGGGCCGCATGGCCCCCTCTCCCGGGGCCTGGCTCTCCTAGTTGGGGCTGTGGGAAGGTACCCAAGCCCCCCACGGTCCCTGCCGGCTCCCGGCATCCTGCGGGAGCCGGCATTGCTTTTCTGCTTGGGGAGCAGCTAACATGCTGCTCCCCATGCAGAAAAACAATCCACTTTGATTTTTGAAAGAGAGAGCAGGTTTTCTGCTCTCGCTTTCAAAAACCAAAGCAGTTTGCTATGGCGGCTCCCGCCCTACCAGAGCAAACAGCAGTGTCCCGGGGGCAGGCACCCCGGGACACTGCAGGAGCCGGCCCTGGTGGTTGGTGGTCCCCAGGGCCATCAAGGGCTCCAGGAGGGTGGCCGGGCGGCCCCCCTTTCAACAGTTAAATGCCCCAGGGGGTGGTGATCCCTGGGGCCGGGGGGTCTGTCACGGACCCCCCTATTTTGAATATTAGTGCCCTGGGGAGGTGGCGGTCCCTGGGGCTGCGGGGGTCCGTGAATCCCCGATACATTTCATGGAAGCCCCGGGGGTGGCGGTCCCCGGGGCTGGGGGAGCCTCAGAGCTCCCCTTTACAAAGAGTCAATTGCCCCCAGGATTTGGCCCCCGGGGGCTAAGGAGAAAAAAAAAGCAAATTTATAAACAAATTTTTTTGGGGCCTTGGGGGTCCTTGTGGGACCCCCTAAGCAGGCCTAGGGCGTCAGGGTGTTTCTAACCTGCCCCCTTTTTGTGTTTTTTGCGTTTCTTTTTCTGTTTTCTTGTGCCTCGGTTCGACCGAGGCACAACATGGCTGCCAACACTTCCTGATTTGGAGTGTTGACAGACTGTTGACAGCCAATTAGCATGCAGCTCGTGCTCGTAATGGTACGCGTACTATCCTTGGACAGTACGCGTACGGTATTTCATCTATAGATATATCTATGATTTTACTTTTTGATTTTCTCAGGAACTACTGAACAGATTTACACCATTTAACAAAAAGCACAATCTACGAACCAAACTCTACATTTTTGCCAAATTTGGTGTAATTCCATTCAGCAGTTCGGGCTGTAGCCGTGTCTAACGGTCCCTATGGAAAATTGTATTGGGAAAACATGTTTTGGGACCCACTTTTTTCTAGGCCCCCACTTCACGAATCACCCTGAAAGTTTTGGGAAAGGAGCGGAGCGCCCCATCTTCTTTTAGAATTTTGTGCGGCCCCCCTCCCAAGGCCATAATCTGCCTTGGGGACCCCAACCCCCAAATGAATTAGGAGGGGGGCTGCTTTGCCCCCCTCCTGTGGCCATTTTTGGCCCCGGGTACCCTATCCCCCGGTGCCGGCCATTTATTTTGGTTTTTTTTGGCAGGGGGGGCCGCATGGCCGACTCTCCCGGGCCACTTCTGGCCCCAGGGACCCCATCCCCCGGGGCCTGGCCCTCCTCGTTTGGGAGCCGTGGGAGGCTCCCCAAACCCTCACAGTCCTTGCCAGCTCCCCGTATCCTGCAGAAGCCGGCATTGCTTTTCTGCTTGGGGAGCAGCTAACATGCTGCTCCCCATGCAGAAAAGCAATCCGCTTTGATTTTTGAAAGAGAGAGCAGGTTTTCTGCTCTCTCTTTCAAAAACCAAAGCAGTTTGCTATGGCACCCTACCAGAGCAAATAGTAGTGTCCCGGGGTAGGCACCCCGGGACACTGCAGGAGCTGGCCCTGGGGTGTGGTGGTCACCAGGACCAACAAGGGCTCCAGGAAAGGGGCCGCGCGGGCCACCTCCCAACAGTTAAAAGCCCCAGGGGTGGTGGTCCCCGGGCTTGGGGTCTGTCATGGACCCCCTATTTTGAACATTAGTGCCTCGGGGAGGTGGCAGTGCCCGGGGCTGCGGGTGGGGGCCGTGAACCACCCCATACATTTCATGGCAGCCCGGGGGTGGTGGTCCCTGGGGCCCCTCTGGGCCCCCCATTATTACAAATAAAAGAAGCCACGGGGGTGGTGGTCCCTGGGGCTGGGGGGCCTCAGAGCCCCCACCCTATTAAAATAAGCCCCGGGGGTGGAGGTCCCTGGGGCTTGGGGGCCCTCTGGGCCTCCCTTTACAAAGAGTCAATTGCCCCCAGGATTTGGCCCCTGGGGGCTAAAAAAAAATTTAAATATGAAAAAAATGTTTTTATCGGCAGAGTCCGCGTACCTACGTGCATCCCGCGATTTCTCCCCACATTTTTGTTTCCTGGTTTGGAGTGTTGACAGACAGTTGACAGCCAATTAGCATGCAGCTCGTGCTCGTATTGGTATGCGTACTATCCTCGGACAGTACGCGTACGGTATTTCATCTATAGAAATATCTATGATTTACACAGTTTAACAAAAAGCACAATCTACAAACCAAACTCTACCTTTTTGCGAAATTTGGTGTCATTCCGTTCAGCAGTTCGGGCTGTAGCAGTGTCTAGCGGTCCCTATGGAAAATTGCATGGGGAAAACACGGGGAAGGAGCGGAGCGGAGTGCCCCATCTTCTTTGAGAATTTTGCGAAGATTCGTCAACCGGCGCCAAAGTTATTCCAAATAGAATGTTGTGGATTTCCTATGGAAAATAGATCCTAACTATAACTACCTACTGGCGGCTGCCAGTAGGTAATATTGATATATATATATATTCACTGAAAAAACCATAGGTTATAAACCATATATAGTTAGGAATTAGCATTTAAAAAACCTTGAAAATTCACTGAAAAAACCATAGGTTATAGACCATATATAGTTAGGAATTAACATTTAAAAAACCTTATTTTACTCACACAAAACCAATGAAATTCCATATATAGTTAGTTGTACTAACTATATATCACGCACCCGCAATCCACTGCTGATGATGTCACATATTACATCATTCATGACATGGTCAGTGACATCACTGATGACATCACTGATGACATCTCAAATGACATCACTGATGACATCACTGATGACATCTCAAATGACATCACTGATGACATCACTGATGACATCTCAAATGACATCACTGATGACATCTCAAATGACATCACTGATGACATCACTGATGACATCTCATTTGACATTACTGATCACATCACTGATGACATCACTCATGTGATAATACGATGAACCTCTTCAGACTCTAATATAACCTTAGATACACTCAGTGTAAACAGACACTCACAGACTGTCACTCATCCATGGAGTTACTTACACACCTAGTCAGTCATGCAAAGAATCAATCACACCTCCATTTTCACAACTATACAGTTATACACATCTTACTTATTCAAACATATACTAAAACATATTTACTCACTTATACAATCCTGGATACAAGAGCACAATGATCCATACAGCCACTCACACATTCACTGGCTCTTATGCACAGTTATTTATATATGTCAACTCTCACATGTACTGTATTTTACATATGTACTTACTTTGACATGTAGCACTGAGATATCCATTCACTCACCAATACAGTCATGCACACAGTCAACCGCCCATACAGCTGTTTCCACATGCACTTTTGAACCCATACATCTATGCACAGAGTCATACACCTCCCAGCCACCCACACACACACTCAGTCTCCCATACAAATGCTTGGGCAACCAATCAATAACCCATATAGTTACTCATATAGCTACTGATCAACACATGCAGCAGTTTACAGAACAACAGACATAATGATGCACAAATTAAGACAGTTTAGTCACTAACCCATGCACTCAGTGAGACACATTTAACCACTCACTCATACAGTCAGTCATGCACCTACTAAATCCTTCATCCAGACACTTATACATCCACTCATTCTTAAATATGTAAGACATATTTTACCTTTACAGAAAAATACAGTCACTGTATGATGTCATCAATGATGTCATCAGTGATGTCACTTGAGATGTCATCAGTGATGTCATCAGTGATGTCATTTGAGATGTCATCAGTGATGTCATCAGTGATGTCACTGACCATGTCATGAATGATGTAATATGTGACATCATCAGCAGTGGATTGCGGGTGCGTGATATATAGTTAGTACAACTAACTATATATGGAATTTCATTGGTTTTGTGTGAGTAAAATAAGGTTTTTTAAATGCTAATTCCTAACTATATATGGTCTATAACCTATGGTTTTTTCAGTGAATTTTCAAGGTTTTTTAAATGCTAATTCCTAACTACATATGGTTTATAACCTATGGTTTTTTCAGTGAATTTCAATGGTTTTTTAATAGCAAATATCTATAGCTATAAAATGTATTCTTGTTTAAATCCAAAAATATATTTTATATGTTTATTAATAATTTTTTTTAAATATTTTTTTTGTTTCGCTCCCGGTCCGCGAACCGGGAAGCTTCCCGTTAGCTCAATTTGATGCCGCGACCCGGTCCGCGAACCGGTAAAAAATCAACTTAGTGACGGTATCGCGTTGCCGCGTAATGCGTCTTATGACGTACTGCGTTAGCGCACCCGGAAGTGCCCCGGGGCGCGGACCGAGGCGCGAAGCTCAGCGACCCGGAAGCTAACCGGGGCGCGTCGCGAAAGCGCGACGTTTAGCGTTGCCGCGTAATGCGTCTTGTGACGTACCGCGTTAGCGCACCCGGAAGTGTCCCGGGGCGCGGACCGGGGCGCGAAGCTTAGCGACCCGGAAGCTAACCGGGGCGCGTTCCGCAGCGCGTAACATGAGCGTGAGAGGTCATGTGACTTGTTAATAAAACTTTTCATTGGTTCATTTCACTTTTGGTTTCATAATGATGGAAGGCTAGGTCAGGTGACTTAAAAATAACACTTTTCATTGGTTGAGAAGTATTGTTTTTTCCCAAATGATGAAAACCCCTCCTTCTTTCCTCACTCTGACTTTCATCATTGTGAGAGGAAGACCTATTTTGCTTGTTGGAAAATGGCTTCATTGGTAGCTTCAGCTGGTGGACCCCCACCACCACCACCACCTCCTCATGGGAAGAGAGGACCACCTCCCCAGGTCCTTACCAACACTGAGGAGGAAGAGGAAGAAATGGATGAGGAGGGAGAAGAACCACAATTTTTAGAAGAGTTGCCCCGGGTTTCCAGAAAGAAAGCCAGTTTCATCTGGCAGTTTTTTTCAATACCTCGTGGCCAAAAAAAAGTCAACGCGAGGTATGTCACCTGCCTGATATGCAAGGAACAATTGTCCAGAGGGACGGACAAAAAATATAGCTTTGGAAATCACACAATGCACAGGCACATGACGAGGAAACATCCCCTAAATTACAGCCGGGCGGAATTAAGGGATATGCACGACAATCCAAGACCAACTCCTGTGGCCAGACCAACAATACCGGTTTCTCTAACACCAGAAGAGGCACGGGAAACTGTGCCAAATATTCAAGAAAATTTTGGGCACATGATTCACTTATGTATGCACTGTCGTGCATTATTAGCTTGTGGCAACATGAGCATCAATGCACTCAACCTGGCGTATGAACACCATGATTGCCCTAACCGCCCCCAGTAATTTTTTTTTGCTCCTGTTGAGCCCTTTTCAACGCCTGTTTTTTGTTGTTTCCCCCCCCCAAAAAAAACCAAAAAAAATATAAAATCGTTCAAAAAATACAAAAAAACCAAAAAATGTTCAAAAAATAAAAAAAAATATAAAACAACAAAAATATAAAAAAAAAAAGTTCTTTTCAGAACTACCTTCCCTTTCCAAAAAAATTGCTAGAATGTTTAGCACTCTGGCAAGCTCTATTTCTTTTGGTTCGCTTCCGGGTTAGCCTCCCGGTACGCGGACCGGGAGCTAACCAAAAAAAAAAAAAAGTGTAAGTATAAGGAAAGGAAACAGAGAGTGATGTTAAAAGAAAGACAGCTATAGGGAGTAAAGAAGAGATACTGTTTAATAGATCTATTTACCGAAGAAAAGACAGAAGAGGGTATAATTGTGAAAAACAAAATAGATAACGAAGTGAAAGAAAAAAAAAGAGAGTATAACATTAACAAAGAAGAGTTTCTTGGAGAATGTGAGTGAATGTTCAAAATAAGATTAAAACATGAGGAATAACAGAGAGAAAAAATAGAAAACAGAAAACAAAAAATAACAGAAAAAGATTAATTGAAACAGCAAAGAAATGTAATTAACATAGAGCCATATCATCAACATAGGCAATAAAAGTTTTGCAGCTTTTATTGGCAGAAATGTGTCGCTAAAGCTGCTTTTGAGGCAGAAAACTGCCACTAAAACCACTTTTGCACCAGTTTTCTGCCAATAAAAAGAGCAATAATTTTATTGGCTGTGTTCATAATATTCCCCTTAGTGTGCTTCAACTACACAGAGAAAGCATTATGAACAAGTAGTGATAGAGTGATCAGTCAAAGACACTAAGAGTAATAGAGACGCAGTGAGTGAACAAGAGTGAGGAACTATGAGAAGAGAGGGACTGAGAAAAAGAGTGGAAGGAGTTGAGTAAGTAGGTAATAGAGAAAGGAATGAGGGAAGTAGCAAAGGCAGGAAACTGAGGGTTAAAGAAATGAAGCAGTGGAACTAATAGTAGTTAAATGTGATAGAAATGTAACGAAAACAGTACAAAATATTTACCTTATAATTGTCGTTAAATTACTCACTTTTTGTTTTTATACTTTCAATCTGTGAAAGAGAGAACAAACATTTGAAAAATATTAAAAAATGTATTTAAAAATTAGAAAAGACAAGGGAAAAGATTGAAGGACAAACAGTTTTTCAACAACTTTGACACTTACAGAAGCTTCTGCTTCTCCAGGCCCCCTACACAGTCCTAAAGATATACATTTTAAACTAACAGTATCTTGATGCAGATGAAGTGAGGCCTATCTTAAAACATGGTGCATCTTTTGCATTGCTGTTGTTTCAGAAAAGTGTCGCAAGACACTAACATTTTAAATAATTGCTTCAGGATGCCAATAAGATGTCTACTATCCAGAGGTTTGTTTCAGGTGAGGCCTACTCAGGGTTGCAGATGAGATTTACACTTGTTGAAGAGTACAGAGGAGATAATACATGTGAAGGTCTACCAATGAAGTGAGTCATGTCCACTGCACTCTTCAACAAAGTCCAAATCTCCTATGTTTCCCTGGACAGACCTAAACTTGATCTGCACAATGTGATTCGTAATGATAGGAAACACAGGTGATGTAATTGAAATACGTGCAATTTATTTTGCTCATTTCACAATCACATCACTTGTGTTTCCTTTGCTTAGGTATCTCATTGTGCAGATGTAGTCTAGCATATGAAAGAATACGCAGAAGTGCAGCACTGCATGCAACAACTTTGACACTTACAGAAGCCTCACCTTCTCCATGCCTCCTACACAGTTCTACATATAGATCATAAATGCAAACAGTACAGAATTAATTATACGTGTTAAATGGTTTATTTTTGCTGTTCTCAGAATGTATCAAATTTCACTAAAAACAGTGACTTGAAGGTATTCATCATGTAACAGCGGGGAAAAAAAAACACAATCAAAATGATTGTGTTTAAAAAACCCATACAACATCAGAAATCAAAATTCAGAACTCCTTAAAGTTAACTTACTTTCCATGACGTCCAAGGATGTCCTATGAACAGCTTACACTCTTTTGTGCTGTTATTACTTTCAGCCCGCCACTTTCTGAAAGAAAATCTCCATCGTTTTTAAAAACACGTTACATGCAATAAATGACTTCTTGCTCTCTACCACAATTTTCCACAAGGCCAAATCTGGTCAGAGCCATTTATAACTCTTGGATTTCTTGTAAGCCAATCCCGTCATTTGGCATTTCCGCAACTTTCAGAATTAAAATGTTGAAGATCATTTTCACAATCCTGGAATAGTAATATCTTCCCCTTCTTGCTCAGTCATGTTCTACATTTCCTATGACACTGATACTGCTTACTATGAAGCAGACTTACACTACCTCTATGACTACTATAATTATTTAATTCTCTACATCACTTTTAATCACAAAGCAATGTAAAACAGTAGACAGCATTGCAGACTTACATTCCCTCTACTCTATGTTTTGATTGGCTGCTTCAATTAGCTTATAAAAAGAAACAGTTTTTCTGAACTCATTGAAAGTGCACGTATTTCTCCATGACGTCCAGTCCTATGGTTAGAAGTTATGTCTCTGAACTACACTTATCCTCAAGGCCAAATTGTGTAGGAGCCATTAGAACTTCTTGAAATTCCACAGAGCACATCCCGAGATTATTTCCCTAAAATTTTGGTTTTAAAAACACCAGGTAAGAGTTTTTAAGGTCATACGGCAATTTTTTTTTGAAAATTAAAACAGAATCATTGCAGAATGACCAGCCATTTCTAGACTTTAAATAAGCTGTGTAATGTCCTGATGTTATTGAAGGGCCGTCATGATATATAATTGCTGCAGTTACAAAAGTCCTTCCTGATATTGACAACTGCGAAGCTACAAAATTTTTAATTAAAGTTGTCAATTTTGTTCCATCAGGCCTACATCGTTGGAACATTAAAATGACATACTGGCCATATGTTCGTATAAATAATGTGGACATCATTTCAGATTTACATTGGCTACACTCCATGTTGTGATCAGCTGCTTTTACTAGCTTATTAAAGGAGACTGATTTACTGTCTGGCAAAGTTAAATATATAAATCTTTCTGAGTCTACACTAGTAGTACTTGATACCATACAGTTCTCGCAGTCATGCTGCCATTGATAAGAAAGCCCAAACAGCTGATCTACATCTACACCTTCAGCATGTAATACATCAAGCATATACATTAAAAACTCCTGACAATCTTGCTGAATATTTTGAGAGAATTGTGTTTGGCCTGAACATCTGTCTAACAGATTTCGAATTTCAGACACACTTTCTATGTTTCTTCTATCAGTGCTACATTTCTCTAACACAGAATTTAACAAACTGCAAAATCTTTGATCAGAATTGACCACAATCTCTTCTTTTACATTTTTTAGAGAAAACAAAACATTAACCACTACATTAGCATAGCAGTTGACACCAGAACTGTTTTCAAACTGAAAACCAACAACATCTTCAACAGAATCCTTTTTGTTTCTGCTTGTAATTTTAGGTTCATTGACTTTTTGTCTTTTTGCTACAACCTCCCCAGTATTGTTCTCATTTCTTCGTTTCCGGCCTACCACACGTTTCTCAAACAAAGGATACTGAGGCAAATGTGGCGCATACTCTCTTCTTAACCTATTGTATTTCTTAACACAATCTAGATCCGCACAAATGTTTGTGACATCACACTCAATCAAGTACAATCCCGATAAAGTTCTAACTCGTGACAATGCCACATATGCCATACCCTCCTTGAACACAGAACTGCCAATATTCACCAATGCACTGTCTACACTTAAACCTTGCGATTTATGAATTGTCACTGCATATGCCAAGCAAACAGGAAACTGCTTACGGCGAACATATAAGTCTTTTACAAGCAAAAATCTAGCAGAACAACGAGCAATTAGCTGTACTTCCTCAATGCCATCAAATTTAATTTTTAAAAATTCAATTCCATCTCTATTTCTGTATTTCACAAAATCAACAACATTACCCATTGATCCATTTACCAGACCTCTTTCAACATGTAAATTCCTTCTTAAAATTATACGGCAGTTCAAGCACACATTCAGAGTCTTTTCAAAACCTGCAGTTTTAGATATACTCTTCTCTAATGAATCCAATTTTGTTTTCAGATTCTCAGACAAAATAATTGTTGATCCCATATGCTCTACTCTATCAATAGCTTCCAGTTTCACAATCTCTTGCTTTTCTAAATGCAACATTTTGTTGTTAAATTTGGCACATTCTGCAAGAGTTGGCATCAAACATATTCCAGATTTCTTCTCAGTAATTTTCTGAAAAATATTCTCAGGCACAACAACTTGTTCTGGATATAAATTTGACAGTAATCGTGCATGTAAAGCTTCTTTCCCATGCTCGGTCACTTTTCCAATTCTAACATCTTGTAGAATAGTCTTGTAAACTTCATCCTTCGCCTGACGCATATTTTCATGCAGTTCAGCATAATTGAAGTTTAACCATATATTGACGTTGCCAATGCTGCCTAGGCACTTCCTGGTATCTTCATGCGTGAGCATTTTGAACACAGGTTGCCCTTTCACTGGTGTCAGCTGCAGAAGATCTCCGAAAACAATGATGTGTTTGCCACCAAATAACACATCATACTCTGTTTTGAGAACTTCTTGCATCCACAAATGCACAAAGGCAAGCATGACATTGGAAACCATGCTTACTTCGTCAATGATAAGAAGTTTCATTTTCCTCAAGATTCTTGAAACTTCAAAACAAGCATCTCCAGATAGCTTGTGATATTGTAATTTGTTGTCATGCTCCACTGGCAGCATCAGTAAACGATGTAAAGTAATCCCTTTAATATTATGTGCTGCCAGTCCAGTTGGAGCAGTGACAACACAAGACAGCGATGACTCTGTCCTTTCCTGCAAATAGCATGAAATTGCTTTAATGAGGAAACTTCTTCCAGTTCCCGCTTCTCCACTCACGTACAGTCGGACAGGCTTCAACGACGTACATGAGCACTCTTTCTTATCATGACTTAATCCATGATCAATTTGCATGGTAACTTCGTCATATATTTTCCTCTGCTCAACGTTGAGTTGTCTTTCCAACTCTTCTAAGTTAACCGCATCCTCTTGAGCATGTGCCATGGCTCTTTCCACTTCATTCATAGCAGTGGCAGCTTCATTTTCAATAACAGGTCCTCCTAGTGGATCCTGACTCAATGAAGCAGAACTCTGACTGTCCTGAGAACTGTCTCTGGCAATCTCGGCTGCAATCGCTGCTTCCTGCTCAATTTCCGCATTCAACATTTCTACATATTTGGGAAAAGCAGGACATTCTATGGTCTCCTTGGCGGCATTGAAAGAGTCTTCGTAACAGAGGAAATCTCCAAGCAGTTCCTCTTCTGCACGCCAAGGCTTGAAAAGTTGCAAAAGTGCTAAATAGAAAAACTCCTTTTTTTCAGGAGATTCGCCACTCAATTTTCGATGGTTTACCAAGTGGCATTTTCTTTGCTTGACCAGACATCCCTCACTTCCTATTACAGCATACACTCCTTTCTCAGTATCTTCTTTGATGTTCCTCTTGAATATGTAATTTTGCAGAACCTCATACAGACAAACATTCTCGAGGTGACTGCTTCGATTTGGATAATATGTATCCAACATGTTTGTCTTCAAAATGTCGGTACTGTTTGGCTCCTTTTCAGCCAAATACTCAATTTCCCGCACAGGTTTGAGAACTCGATTACGCGTTGCTGCAAGACCAAGACTCGCCCAAACGACACTCCTGGACTTGGCATAGAGACTTGCTGAAGACAACCGGTCAGAACATTCGTACGCTCCGATTTCTCGATGTGACAACATCTTCAGACTGAAACTGTACAACTTCTTGCTGAGGCTTTTTTCATGGGAAATGTCCTCCCACATATCCTTCAATTCTGTCTTCTCTTTTTTGGTGATGTAAGACGTCACATACCGAGCCACAGCCATACAGTTATCAGCCACAAACTGTATATCCATGTTAGCATTCCACATGGACAAAATCACCGGGTTGTAGTCGTTGATGTACTTGGACTCTTCGTTCCTCTTCAAATTGTAAGTGTTTTTAGGTGATTTCTTCATGACATTGTGTCGCAGCGAAGACATCAAATTGTTTACTCTTCCTTTAGAAATCACCGGTCGTGGAAAGCCGAAACGACATTTAGTGTAGAACTTGTCCTTGTTTCGGAATTTACGACGTCAGTACTTTCCACATCGATGGCTTTGGAAACGCAGAACTTTTTCTCTTAGGCTTTTCTTCTCCTTTGCGTTTGGAACAGCACACGTAGAATACTGTTGGATGAAACTCATCACTGAGTCTTCTGGATCCGTTCCAAATTTAGGTGCATCCTTGATCCACAGCAACATATGTATATGAGGAGCACCTCTTGCTTGGTACTCCTTTCTCCAGAAGAAATCCAACACCTCTCCAAGAGGTGGATTCTTCTTATTCATGATGAAAGACATCATAGCTTCAAATCTATGATTGAAGTACCTACATACATTGACTGGATCCAAAGAGCACAGTTCTCCGGGTGTCTTGAATTCGATGTTATCTACGTTAGCATTTGCCTCTCGTAGAAATTCAAGTAAGTCTTCCCAGCCATACTCGGCACAGCTCAGAGTGAGGAACCATGTGGGAGTACCTAAGTTCCTCAACATACATTTTAAATCACCATGACGACGGTACCAGTACTCATTAGTACCACGCTGACACGCCATGAGATTAATCAGGTGAGAATCCAAAATACTGTCTTGGACATTGACTTTATCCATAAAGTCACTTGCCGAGATGTTTTGCATGTGTATACCACTTTTCAAGATGTGGTTCACTGCATATGACAGTCCAGACAGATCGCTTTCAAACAGGAGATGAAACAAATAAGGAATGCATTGTCGAAACCTAGCATCTCCTGCATACAATCGCAAAGTCCGGTATTCAGAAGCAGGAATTTGATGAGGTCGCTCATCATATCTTCCTCCCTGACCTGTTGGAAAAAGCTGTGGGAAACACCGAGCTTCCAAACTTTCCTCCCAAACACTAATGGGACTCCCTTTGGCTTGTTTCATTTGAAACAACTCAATAGCATTCCCCATGACTTCCTTGGAATGCAAAGGATGAACACTATAATGTTCATATATTTCTTCACTAGTAGAGGGTTCTACTTTCTCAATTTGACCAGCACACAAATCGCTATCCTCTTCCTCACTTACTTCCTCTTCTGCAACATATACATTCTTATAGTATTTATTATTTTTTTTCAAATACAATGTTGCCTTTTTAACTTTCCTAACATCTACTAAATCTTGCCATATTTTCTTATTCTTTGTCGGAACCCCATTAACTAAGATAACCAGAGGTTCCTCTTCCACTTTTTCTACTCCAATTGTGTTAATGTTTTTCTTCAAATCTAGAGGCAAATAAACAACTCTTCCCTTTAATCCTCTCTGTAAATCTGATGAAGGCAATTTCCCTGTCTTTGGCTCCATTCTTACAATATCCTGAAAGGGATGGATACTTTGAATCAAAATAGATTCATAAGTATTTAAATCCTTCAATTCAGAAGGAATCTCAACCAATTCCAGATTATTATGAACTGCTCTAGCAGGCATCTGGTTTTGATTTAATTTGCAACAACAATAACTACACACACGTTGATCCAATCCCAAATCAAAACAATTTTCTACCATCAAGTATGTTGCGAAATCCTTCCATTCACTATTATTTTCCCTTTCACTTTTTGCATATAAATCCACTAACTTAGTCTGATTCTTATAATAAGTGCGTCGACAACACACACAAGTGAAATTAGGCCTCTCACTTGATTTCACCTCAAACGTCGCAATTTCCCTCTGGAAATTATCTGTACTGGAAACCTGTACACTATCTTCCACATGACCCTCTTCTTCTTGCTCAATTTCAACATTCTCCTCTTTACTTCCAAAGTAACAAAACTCAATTTCTTCACATATATTCTTCACATCTATTTCAGAACCATGCAAAAGAGCAGCGCATAATTGTTTAAGCATAATTGCTGGACTCTTAGCATAATACAACATTCTAACTAATTTCCTCACTTTATTATGATGCACTGCTAGCATCCTGAAATGATGAAAAACACTCTGGCATACTCTCCTGGAAAGACAAGCCAGTGAATGACCATGCAAACCTGTCACTTCTCTCACTCTGCAAGGATCTAATTCTTGCAACAACCTTATTTTCTGCTTCAAACTTTTCTTATTAAATGACCGTACAAAATCACAAAGCAAATTGATGGAATCCTGTCGCACACTGCAAATACTACTACACTTCCAGGTGTACACAGGACCCTTAGCACGTCTTCCTAAAACCTCATTACCTAACACTTCTGCCTCTGTTGTCACAAGTTTTTCTTTTTCAACTGGACAACCATCTTTCACTTCATAAGCACGACCACTGGTGTCAACTGCATGCACCAAATCATTATCCTGGAAATAACTCTCCTCATTAAAAAATGCCTCACAGCTTGAACTATGCATCCATTCTCCAGAAAAAACTTCACAAAAATTACTACGATTAACTATTCTCTTCCATCTACTATTTCTTTTGAAATCATAAATTGCCTTGTTTAGCTTCCTAATTCTATTGATTATCAAAATAAATAACTTACGTTTAATTTCAAATGCCTGATCAATAACTTTCTCAACTTTTTTTTTTCTCTTATAAAAAACCAGTTTCTGTTCACCTTTCTTAATATTTTTTAACAAATTGCCAATTATCCTGTTGCGGAACATTTGTTTACGAATCTCCCTAAACTGTTGTTTCCTTCTACTATCATGCACAGAGTTATCTCTTGCTCTAGCAGTAACATTTTTGATTGGCCTTTCCTTTCCATTTGAATTCCTTCTCGTTTTATGGACTGAAACATTTTCTGTAGTAATATTTTTTTTACTACACATTTCTTATGAAATATTTTGTGCTCTTACCCGGTGCTTTCTTCGTGACTTGACAAATCTTTTTGTTAGAGGACTGCTGCTTATTTTCTTTCACCTGCTGTCTTTGACGTTTTGCAGCCTTTCTCTGTCTTTCTATTGTTGGCATGGTGAAATCTTGAAATGATCTGCAGTTGAATCTGTGGTAAAATATAATAAAAAATGTTATTAACCATTATTACCAAACAGTAAAACAATAACAGTGATCAAAAACTTAACACACTACTTGACATTTTAAATAGAAGATTTTTTAGTCCTTGCAAATTTACAATACAGAAATAGCAGAAAAGAAATGACATTTATATTTATGTTACCTGTGCTATTTTATATGTGAATCTGATCTAATTTTATGAGCATATTTTATTATTTTATTGAAGACACTACACATAACCTGCTTTTGAAGGTGTCTTTATTTTTAAATTAAACGGTTTACCTTTTTACTTTTTATTAATTATAAATTTTAAAAATAAATGTTTATATTTCCATAGGCTCAAGCAGGTCAGCTTCCCATCCTATGTCATATAATTCGGACAAATCTGCATCCTCATCACGCTCTTCTTCATCCTCAGGATTTAAATCATCCAAGGGATCAACATCCACTGATGTTTCAATTACAAGTTCAATGATGAGGTCAAAATCAACTGATTGCAGATTGTCGCTCATGTTGAGGTTGTCTTTATCTTTAAAGAAAGATAACAACAATGAGATGTTGCAGAGTAAGAGACAAATCTCAGAGAGTATAATAGTAAAATTGTTTAACAAGAGTAATATTTTGCAGCTATTATTTAGCCATGTCCATCAATGCTGAGCAGGTGAAGACTATGTCTAAATTTTCAGTGAACAGGACTCATCTCTTCTTAACCTTGGATAAGCCTCACCGACTCTGTGTGTCCTGCACATACTTAAATGTAAAGGGGCAGATTTATGTTAAATGGCACATCCCCAGGCATGCACCAGTTAACGTGCACCACTACTCTGCCACCCATGGTGTGCCGTATTTACAATCAGATAGGAGAAAGCTTCGTCAAAACCCTGCGCCTGCTTTAAGCAGGCATAGGTCTTGACGCAACATTGTGGAGATGGGGCACCCCTGAGCCTTGCTTGAGCTGCATCGCACTTGCGATACAACTCCAGCAATCACTACCTTTACAGCACAGATACGTCACGCATCTGTGCCATTTTTGCCCCATGATGCCCCGCATTCTAAATGCAGCACACCATGGGTGGCGGAACAGCGGCGCAGGATGACTGACACATCCCTGGTGATGCACCAGTCATCATAAATCTATCCCTAAGCTTCTTATCTTGTTACAGATGAACCGCCATATGTAGCATGAAACTATTTTGCATTTCCTAAATAGCGAATTTTAAGGAATAAATAGCAATTCTTTACCATTCCTAATTTGCAATGAGCAAATTGCTAATTGCAAGTTACCCATTCATTTCCATGGGCTAGGAGGCTCATAGGAATGAAGGTTTAATTTGCGATTAGCAATTTGCTCATCACAAATTAGGAATTTTTCCAAGGGTGCAGGGGTGTCTCAAGAACACCCTGCTGCACCCCTGAAAAAGACATTTGGGGGCATATGGCACACATACATGCCCTAAGGGCATGTGTTGGCGTCATATGGCACCTTTTGTTTTTTTGAAAAAAAGCTTTTTGAAAAGAATTCACAAATTACCACCAATTTACCACAATAGTTTCCAAATCCTTAATGTCATTTTTTACATATTTTTTGTTTGATACATTGCATTTAAGTAGTCACAAAATTTGCAAATCCTTCAGTGCAATCGCAAAATAAGGAATAGCAAATTTTGAATTAAGGACATTTTAAGTAATTTCCACATGTGCAGTGTTTTCAAATTATGATTTGAAAATCGTTTTTGGGGAAAAGTAATGGTTAAAAATTTATGACAAGGACATAATGGTGTATGCTTCTCTATAAGGCATTTCAGTGTCTCTGATGTCATTTTTCCCATATTACATTATAAGACCTTTCCCCATAGAGCACATTCCTTGTAAATATGCTCCCACCTGTGCATGGTGAATTTAGATTTTGACTGTTTGAGTCACATAGCCATGTTAAAAGTCACCCCAAAAAATTGCAAACGCTTTAAAAAAACACATTCATGTGTCTTAAGGACATTTTAAGTCATTTCCCCGTGGACAGTGTTTTGTAAGTGGCACAAAAGAGGCATACACCTATCATAAATCTGTCCCTAGCATTTTAAATGATTAATTCAGGATGACGATAAGGTGTGGCCTATCCAGAGGTTTGTTTAAGGTGAGGCCTACTCAGGATTGCAGATTAAAGTTACACTTGATGAAGAATACAGAGGACATAATACATGTAAAGCTCTACCAATGAAGTAAGTGATGTCCACTTCATTGCGCCAGGCATCATAAATGTATCCCTAACCTTCTTATCTTGTTAGACATTAACCGCAATATGTATCATATAACTATTTTGCATTTCCAAAATAGCGAATTTTAAGGAATAAATAGCGATTCTTTACCATTCCTAATTTGCGATGAGCAAATTGCTAATTGCAAATTACCCATTCATTTCCATGGAGCAGGAGGCCCATAGGAATGAAGGTGCAATTTGCGATTAGCAATTAGCTCATCGCAAATTAGGAATTTTTCCAAAGGTGCAGGGGTGTCTCAAGAACACCCTGCTGCACCCCTGAAAACGAAATTTGTGGGCATATGGCGCACATAAATTTTAACAACATTCCTTTACCTCAAAAACGATTTTCAATTCATAATTTGAAAACACTGCCCACAGGGAAATTACTTAAAATGTCCTTAAGACACATGAAAGTGTTTTTTTATTGCCTTTCCAGCATGGTTGGGTCACTTTTAACATGGCTATGTAACACAAACATTTAAAATCTAAATTTCCCATGCACAGGTCGGAGCATATTTACAAGCAACTTGCGC
This sequence comes from Lissotriton helveticus, assembly GCF_964261635.1. NCBI lineage: Eukaryota > Metazoa > Chordata > Amphibia > Caudata > Salamandridae > Lissotriton > Lissotriton helveticus. The sequence continues at coordinate 776,603,395 of NC_136059.1, read as the reverse complement.
CACAGAGAAAGGTCTTACATTAAAATGGGAAAAATAACATCAGGGACAGTCAATTGCCGTATAAAGAAGCATACACCATTATGTCCTTGTCATAAATTTAAAAACAATTCCTTTTCCCCAAAAACGATTTTCAAATCATAATTTCAAAACACTGCACATGGGAAAATTACTTAAAATGTCCTTAAGACACATAAAAGCGTTTTTTGATTGCCTTTGCAGCATGTTTGTATCACTTTTAACATGGCTATGTAACACAAACATTCAAAATCTAAATTTTCCATGCACATGTGGGATCATATTTACAAGCAATTTGCGCCACATAATTCATAATTTTCTCCTTAAAGCACACTATTCTCTATCTAAATTAAAGAAATATTTTCTCACCTTAGCAAATACTTTGAGTTTGAAAACAGTCTCAGAAACACACCAATTTGTCTTCAGCAGAGCAAAAGGTATGCACTCCAGAGTCTGCAGCTATCAAAAGCACAGAAATGCTGTAAATCTTCACACATATCTCTCATGTCACCCAATCAAAACTCTTCACTCACTTTTTTTCAAATGAAAACCCTTCCCCCCTCTGCCATTTCATGCCTTTTCTGCATGGCAACCACCTCATTGGAAGACTTCTGGTGTTTGCAAGTTCACACAACTTTGTTGCAATTGAACTCTGAACTCTCAGTGCACCTGCATATCCAGTGCATTCTTTCATTTAATGATTTTTTATTGACCATTCAAAATACATCTTTCAAAGAACACATCCGTGCACCCTAACTTTCTGTTTTCAGCAATCAAAATCCACCAATCACTGTTACTGCTTCATGAACACAGAAACTCCACAGTTTTTTTCATTTTAAACTCTCATTTTTTCAACTGCCATTTCATTGCCACACTTCATCTGACTGCAGGAGAACCTTCTCTCACCATGTTTTCTGTCTGGATTGTTGGACATAGTTATATTCACTGGGCTCAAAGGTACGTTGAAAACAGGAATTTACCTAACCTCAATTTACAAGATGTGGAAATTAAGTGGTTTGGCCACAGAGGATTAAAATGTCACCAATTGATACCATTGGTGAAAACCTTTATGCATTTGCCCAAACCTGACCTGTTAATTGTGCACTGTGGAGGTAATGACTTGGGCACTTTGACTGGGGTAGGTCTGGAAATGCTTTTAAAGGACACCTTTGAGCAATTGATGGCACTTTTTCCTCAGACTGCCTTGGTATATTCAAATATATGCCAAAGACAGAAATGGAGGTGGTCAAACCAATTTTGTCCACAAATTGAGAAGTCGAGGAAGCATGTAAACAAATCTGTTTCAGCTTACATGAGAGACCATGGAATGGGCTCCCTGTACAACAATAACTTGTGTTACTACATGCAAGATATCTACAGAGGAGATGGAGTTCACTTCTCAGATGAGGGCAACAGAGTTTTCACTCTGAATTTAAGAATGTGCATTGGTACCTACTTATAAGTACCTAAATGTACCATAAACCCAAAAGCTCTTCTCAGAGCTACCCTACATCTAATCACTCACAATTATTATTTTACTCTAACATTTTTCACTAATTTTCAACAAAGTACGCTCCCCGGGGTGCTACCCGGTACGCGAACCGGGAGCTAACCTCGCGAAATTTTTTAAAAAAATGGTTTTTTTCCGCACATATAAGCCTCCTCAGCCACCCTCACAAAATCTAGGGTGTCAAGATAAGTCTACCGTGCCCCCTTCTACCCATTCTGAACATTATTTGCCCTCCATTTTGTATCTTAATTCGACCGAAACACAAAATGGTGGACTCCCGTAACGCTTAAGGTTCGCGTACCGGGGCGCTCACCGGTTCGCGTACCGGGTCGCTCCCTGGGAAGCGCACCATCAAAAAAGGTGGGAAAGTAGTTCACAGAAAAGCCACTGGAGACAATTTCACCAAATATAGATTAGCTCATACTACATACCAATCCCTACCATTTTCACAAATTTGATTGGAATTCCATTTAGTCATTTAGCCTGTAGACCTCTCTAAATACCCTGAGGTAAATTACTTCACAAAACACATCTGAAGTGTTGGAATTGACAACCAATGAAAATGTTACTTTCATTTTCTACTTTTTTTACCTGACATTTCATTGGTTATATACCTGAATATATATAAAGGAAGAGAAGAAAACACAGCCATTTTGACTACTACTTCTTGCTGTACATTTCAATAGTATTTTCACTAATTCCTTCAACTTCTTTCTAAAGGTAAGTTTTTATTTTTAAAACTGAAGTATATTGTGCACTATATGTTATTATGGTAAACTTTTTCTGATAAATATATACTATCCCTCTGTAGTAGTTATAGATTTAGAGAGACTTCTCTGTTATAGTTATGGATGGAGTTAGGCTTCTCTTGTATAATTATGAATTTACTTACGTTAAATCACATACACTTTTTTAAATTCCTACTTCCACTCTGATACTATCCACTGCCCAAAGATAAATTCACTGATAAAAAATGCCTATCTAAAATTATTCCCAACATTGCCCTATCTCTACTAATATATATTTTTTTAATCCAAATTTCAGGCAAAATGGAAGGCGAAAACCAAGTTTCTTTTGAAATGGACCTGCAAGAGAGCAGCCAAGAATTGATTGATACAATTGATCAAATTGACATTGAATTTTTCGATGAATCTTGGGACAATGAACTACTGCAATGTGTACAAGCAGTAGATAACCTCCTTGCAAATGAGGACATTTTACACCCTCAGAGACTACAATGTATATTCCATGATAATTATGAAATTTCTGACAATGAAATGTTAGAAAGTTTAATAAATTATGAAACACAATCACAATAAAAAAAAATGCTTAAAAAATAAAGAAAATAAAAAATAATCAACAAAACCAACAATCAATTAACATACTGCATTTGAAAAGTCTCTCATTCTTTTTTCATTGTAGTACGCTGCCCAGAACGCTTCCCGGTTCGCGTACCGGGCGCTACCCACGCAAAAAAAACAAAAAAAAAATTATTATTTTTTGCCCCGCGGGGCCCTTTTAAAGCCTCCACATTAAACCTAGGGGGTCAGGGAGGATCTACTATGCCCCCTTATGGTCATTTCCCCCTTTGTTGTGGCCTCCTCTTGTCTCTCGATCCTACCGAGAGACAAGATGGCGGCCGCTCCGGACTGTTTAGAATGTTGACAGACACCGGAGAGCCAATCAGCTTCGCTACGCGAAGTTCCGGTACGCGCCCCGGTCCGCGAACCGGGGCGCGGACCGGAGCGCGCTTACAGATATATATCTTTTTTTAAACGTTAATTTCTCAAAATCCACTGGAGCACATATATTGAGACCTACAAAAGGCACATCGGGCTACCAGTCCCTACAATTTTGCCAAGTTTCGTGCAAATCCATTCAGCCGTTCGGGCTAAAAGTGAGGCCAACCGCCCTATGGAAAACTCAATGTTAAAAACACGTTTTGGGACCCCCCTTTTTTCTCGGCCCCCCCTTGACGAACCCCCCCCAAATTTTCAAGGGCTGCTCAGAAACAAAATGTTCTATTTTCCAGAAAATTTCAGCCAATTCCGTCCACAAACACCAAAGTTATTAGACATAGAATTTTCAAAAATCCCATAGGGAAAAAATCCTAACTATATATACCTACTGGCGACCGCCAGTAGGTAATATATATATATATATATATATATATATATATATATATATATATATATATATATATATTCACTGAAAAAACCATAGGTTTCACACCAGTTATAGTTAGGTGGAAATTTTACTCGCATAAAACCATTGAAATTCCCACGTTATAGTTAGTTGGACTCACTATAACTTGCGCGTGCAATGCACTGCTGATGACGTCACATATTACTTCACACATGACATGGTCAGTGACAGCACTCATGACATCACTGATGACATCTCAAATGACATCACTGATGACAACATCCTTGTGACAAAGTGGCAGACCTCCTATCAGCATAAAATAACCTTTGACACACACATTCAAAAATAGAAACTAACATTTTCTTAAAAAAGGAGAAACCAATACCAATTACAACAACTTATTAGGTAATTCCAACATCTACATACACATCCACTCATTCACCAACAGTTCTATATAGTCACTCATGCATGTACTTACTCATCATATGTACTCATACACCTATACATCCTGTTACACACTAATACTCATCCATATAGTTACTCACACACAAATTCACACATGCAAATAAACTATCAAAAAACCATTTACTTGATTATACTGCTATATACACACCACTACACATACTTCTACAGAAACGGAAACATATTTACTCTCTTAAACAATCAATTATAAAAACACATACTCACTAACCCACCCATACACACAATCATCCACCCATACAGTCTTGCACACATGCTGTCTTCAAAATACATACAAATAGTGAGTCACTCATTCATGCATCTGTGCTCTAAGTAATATCCCCCACCGAACCATACAGACACTGATACTGATACTCAAAAAAACAACTAATAACCCATATACACACTCATGTAGCTACTCACCAACCCATGCAGCCACTTATACACAAAGTGAGACACAGATACAGATATTTAAATATTTAAACATTACTCGCTAATATATGTATTCACTAAGATACATTTAATAAGTCAGTTAACCAATCAATTTTACACAAAACAACATCCATTTAGAAATTTATTTACCCATTTATTCTTCCATCAACCTTTAGATATACATATATAAAAAATATTTATTTTTCAGAAAGATACACATTCACTGGATGATGTCATCAGTGATGTCATTTGAGATGTCATCAGTGATGTCATGAGTGATGTCACTGACCATGTCATGAGTGATGTAATATGTGACGTCATCAGCAGTGCATTGCACGCGCAAGTTATAGTGAGTCCAAATAACTATAACGTGGGAATTTCAATGGTTTTATGCGAGTAAAATTTCCACCTAACTATAACTGGTGTGAAACCTATGGTTTTTTCAGTGAATTTAATAGGTTTTTTAAATGCTAATTCCTAACTATACCTGGTGTGAAACCTATGGTTTTTTCAGTGAATATATATATATATATATATATATATATATATATATATATATATTACCTACTGGCGGTCGCCAGTAGGTATATATAGTTAGGATTTTTTCTCTATGGGTTTTTTGAAAATTCTATGTCTAATAACTTTGGCGTTTGTGGACGGAATTGGCTGAAATTTTCAGGAAAATGGCACATTTTGTTTCTGAGCAGCCCTTGAAAATTTGGGGGGGGTTCGTCAAGGGGGGGGCCGAGAAAAAAGGGGGGTCCCAAAACGTGTTTTTAACATTGAGTTTTCCATAGGGCGGTTGGCCTCACTTTTAGCCCGAACGGCTGAATGGATTTGCACGAAACTTGGCAAAATTGTAGGGACTGGTAGCCCGATGTGCCTTTTGTAGGTCTCAATATATGTGCTCCAGTGGATTTTGAGAAATTAACGTTTAAAAAAAGATATATATCTGTAACAGCGGACCAGGCAGCGCTCCGGTTCGCGTACTTTACGCGCAACGGAGCTTTGTGAAGCGAAGCTGATTGGTTCTCCGGCGTCTGTCAACATTCCAAAAAGTCCGTAGCGGCCGCCATCTTGTCTCTCGGTAGGATCGAGAGACAAGAGGAGGTCAAAACAAAGGGGGAAATAACTATAAGGGGGCATAGTAGATCCTCGCTGACCCCCTAGGTTTGATGTGGAGGTTTTAAAAGGGCCCCGCGGGGCAAAAAAAAATAATAATAATAATAATCGAACGGCTGAATGGATTTGCACGAAACTTGGCAAAATATTAGGGACTGGTAGCCCGATGTGCCTTTGCTAGGTCTCAATATATGTGCTCCAGTGGATTTTGAGAAATTAACGTTCAAAAAAAGATATATATCTGTAACAGCGCTCCGCTTCGCGTAACGGAGGTTTGCGAAGCTGATTGGTCATTCTGTCACTGGGCTATAGTTGGGCTACATCTGGCTGATATTTGGGCTACATTTGTTTTTTTGTGTGTCTGGCGGCCATCTTTGGGCTACATTGGGCTACATTGGGCTTCATTGGGCTACATTGGGCTACATTTGGGCTCCAACATATATATAGGCCAATGTAGCCCAATATATATTTTTCAAAGTTAATTTTCGTAAAAACCACTGGAGCATATATCTTGAGACATAGCAAAGGCACATCGGGCTACCAGTCCCTACAATTTTGCCAAGTTTCGTGGAAATCCATTCAGCCGTTCGAGCTAAAAGTGAGTCCAACCGCCCTATGGAAATGAAGGAAATGAATGGGTAATTTGTAATTAGCAAATAGCTAATCGCAAACTAGGAATGGTAAAGAATCGCTATTTATTCCTTAAAGTTCGCTATTTAGGAAATGCAAAAAACTTTGATGATACATATGGCGGTTCATCTCTAACAAGATAAGAAGCATAGGGATACATTTATGATGACTGGCGCATCACCAGGGATGTGTTAGTCATTCTGTGCCGCTGTTCCGTCACCTATGGTGTGCTGCATTTACAATGCGGCGCATCATGGGGCAAAAACAGCACAGATGCGTGATGTATCTGTGCCGTAAAGGTGGCGCATTGCTGGAGTTGTATCGCAAGTGTGATGAAGCTCCAGCAAGGGTCGGGGGTGCCCCTGTCGCAGGGTTTCTGTTCTCACACAGAACTGTGGACAGAGGATTGGAACCTCGGCGAATTAGGGTGTCCCAAAACTCACGTTAGTAATCAAAAACTCCTTAGCAAGCTAGGTACAGTGTCACATTGGATATAACAAACTCTCAATGTTTAGACAATCCAGAATATGAACTTATAGTACCTCAGGATACGTGGAACTCATGAACAGTCGGTCGTTATATATTTCTTAGAAACCAGAACATGGAGTTAAGAAGAACACATGTGTATTTGAAATGTTTATTTACTAATGCCGTCTTCTCAGGCGTAGTATCTTAGCTAATAGAAGTACACATATTATCAGTAGCAAAATTACCAGCATAGTTACTAGTACATAAAAAGCGAATGGTGACAGTAGGTTAACATGCTGTAAATGAATAAGAGTTAGCAACACTTATAAGCAGCCGCGGGCCGTGGAGGGAGTTACGGTGGGGCAGGGAGGCGGGGAGGGGGAGGGGCAAGGTAGAGAGGGCTCCACCCTGCTTCTCCCCCTCCCCGCCTCCCTGCCTCACCGTAACTCCCTCCACGGCCTGCGGCTGCTTATATCTCACCCTCCCTAATACACATATTATATTATTTGCTAAGAAGGTCTCTTTGTGTTGGTTTAGGGCGTGCCCATACTTTAGTGTCTTAGATTTGAAGGAATCACATCAGCATACACCAGCTCTCTCTTCATGTGAACCGCATCAACTGTTGTGTATGTGTGTTCGGCAAAGCAATATAAAACCCGCCTCATGCCCAGAATTGGCAGAAGTTGCACTTATGTTATGAGTATGAAGTCGTGGAGATCAGACCTCATAACAATTCTGTATCGTGTTGTTCTTGAAACTTTAGCACTCGCTGTACAGATATAGTTTAACAAGCAAAGCAGATAGTAGAGCAATAACATATTATTCTCATGTAAACCACGATGAACTACTAGGTGGAAAGCTAAAGCAACAACTAAGTGTCGTGTGCAGAAGTTGCAAAAAAGGAAAAATGGCGTTTAAACCGGTAATGAGCCCATGCTAACTTAACACGGTGTAAAGATATCCAGGACCTAGATGACACCTCCCCATGATCCGGAAACGAACTGAATAAGATAATAGAAGTGCCATCTCATGAGAGCAGATTGCAAGTTTATATGTGGACGGTCCGCAAGGTAAAGCATTAAAAACTAGGAAAATGTAATGCTAAAGAAAAATAAAACAGCCAAGTACTTTATCGAGTCTTAAGCCAATAGGCAAGGTAAATAATAAAAACTTGACAAATAAGTCAATGAATTGTCAATGAAATGCTAGTACTCAGCATATCAAACATGAAAAAGGTCTATGACATAACTGTGTATGCAAAATAAGCTGCAACAGCCTCCAATAGGAAGTCACCGTCTTCATCCGAAAACAGTTCAGCCATCCAATTTAAAAGCGGAAAAGAACATACGTGCTCTCCCAGCACCGGATCCTCTATCACCATCAGAGGACAGCTCGGTGGGTTTTCAAGAAATCTCTGTTCCAAGAAAGACTGTGCTGCCGCCAGTAAATTCCAGGGACCAAGTAGTCCATGCATCAATGCCACAGCCATAATCCTTTCGCCAGGACAAACCAACTCGTGAGTAATGATAGGAGTCATCAGCTGATTAAAGTCGACGTCAGGAGAAACCGGTCCGCAGAGACACAAATCAATGGCCCAATCGAAATCACAGGTCAGGCAGTGAAATACAGGCTGGACACAGGTGAAGTAGGAGAATCGAAAAGATAATCCATATGCCGTGCTTAATATCGCCAACGGCATTGTGCCATAATATTCTAGCATGCGATTGCGGAACAGTGTCAGCAGCTGCAGGGTGGGAGGTTGCATAGGAGGGACATCCATATTTAAAAATGTAAAAAAGCACAAGAGCGTCCGCTGGTAATGCAAGTAAAAATGCCAATCCACGAACCGGAGTGGAGAAAATAGAATGAAAGGAAGCAGGGATGACTCCAAAGATTTTCTCAAATGAAGTCACGAGACCACTGGTAACAACTTTAAAAAAGTGCGCCAGGGTCTTTGTGGAGGATGCGTTAAAGATAGTCGGAACCATCTTGCTGAAATTGAAAGGCAAATCTGAATTAAAAGTATTCCTTTTATCGTAACAGTAAGTGAACGGGTTATTTGCTGCAGAAATGTTCTATTTCCTCCCACACATGAACATAGGGAGTTTTCAATCTGGCCACAAATACCAACCTTGGGACAGATTTCAACGGCATGGCAAGAATAAGAGCTCTTTTGTCTCAGAGAGAGGTGGCCTTGAGTTCGGCCCGTGAAACTTTCGTGCTTCACATAGCGAACACCCGTACAGAGGTGCAGACCCTTTTCAATTAACTCAGAACAATCTTCATTATTGAGCATCAAATAACTACCATTTTCCAACAACTTGAACGTGGGGATGATAGCAGGAACTGGCGTGCCTTGCAACACGCAAGCCATATTTGGTCGGTGTTTGTTGCATGAACCGTGTAACTGTATGTGCCTACACATTAGTGAATGATCTGGCGTCTCAGTGCATTCCTCTCCATTCAGATAAACTTCTTGATCATCTTTGAAACATCTGTATGTGTATGGAAGCGACCAGACCTCATGAAGAAAAGCACTACCTAAAGGTTCATAACGACCTATTGGTATATATTTCATACAATTTGAAAACTTATATAAAGCAAAAGGCAGCGTTATTAAACCGTGGATAAGGCACGTTGCCAAAAAACCCGCAATCCTCTGCTGATGATGTCACTGAGCATGTCATGAATGATGTAATATGTGACATCATCAGCAGTGGATTACGGGTAATAGTATCTCTAGTTTACTCCCCTATAGCTGTCTTTCTTTTAACATAAGTGTCTGTTTCCTTCCCTTATACTTACTGTTTTTGGTTCGCTTCTAGTTCGCGTACCGGCGAGCGAACTGGGAAGCGAACTAAGAGAAATAGAGGTTGGCACAGTTCCAAATATTGTACCAATTTTTTAATAACGGGGAGGTAGTTCTGAAAAGAACTTTTTTTTATTGTTTTTGTTGTTTTATATTTTTTTTATTATTTTTCGGAACATTTTTTTACTTTTTTTGAATTTTTCTGAAGTTTTATATTTTTTTGGGTTTTTCTTGGAGGGGGCAATGAAAACGATTCATTGGAAAGGGCTCAACAGGAGCAACAAAACAAAAAAAGAAGTATTTATTATTTTGGGCGTTTCGTACAAACTTGCATATGATAGTCAATAGCTCTGTTGATCAGAGTGATGCTTTTTTCTCCGTAGGAAATGAATCCATCGCAAAATACGCAGGTGTGTTTTACTTCACCAAATTTCATTTGTATATTTGGCACCATCTCCCTGCCCTCTGGTCCTGTTACTTCCGGTACAACAGATCTTCTGGCCATAATAGGGAGATTATCTAGGTCGTTCCGAAACTGTGCAGCACTGTAGTTGTTAGGATGCCACCTAGTCATATGGCGATGCATTGTGTAGTTTCCGAAACTGTATTTTTTCTCGGTTCCTCTGGACAGTCTATCTTGACATATAAGGCAAGTTACGTATCTTGCATTTACTTTTTTCTGACCTTTGGGAATTTTAAAAAATTGCCAAATTAAGTTTTCTTTCCGGTGAGACGTCCTGGGCTGCTCAGGCAAAAACTGCCTCTCTTCGTGCTCGTCGTCCTGTTCCTCTTCTTCTTCTTCTTGTTGAATTATAACTTGAGCAGGTGGTCCACTCTTCCTTGGATGTGGTGGAGGTGGTGGGGAAGCACCAGCTGAAGCTACTAAAGAAGCCATTGCTCAGTGATCACAAAGGGTCTTTCTCTCACAATGATGAAAGTCAGAGTGAGGAAAGAAGGAGGGATTTTCATCATTTGGGAAAAACAAGAGTTCTCAACCAATCAAAAGTGTTCATTTTAGATTATATGACCTAGTCTTACATCATTAGGAAACCAAAAGTGAAATGAACCAATGAAAAGTGTTATTACCAAGTCACATGACTTGCTGTGTTTACGTTAAGCGCTTTGCAGGGCCTCCCGGTTTGCTTCCAGAAACCTGCGCTTTGCGACTCGCTTCGCGTACCAGTTCGCTAACGTAGCACGTCATATGACGTATCACGCGACAACGTGAAACGTCATGCGGACGGGAGGCGTCACGATGTTGTTTTCTAACGCGGCACTTGCGGTAAAGAAACGTTTACCGGCTCGCGGTCTATTTCGCGGCATCAAGGTCAGCTAACGGGAAGCTTCCCGATTCGCGAAGCGGGAACGAAGAAAAAAAAATATTTAAAAAAAAATTTATTCATAAACATATAAAATATATTTTTGGATTTAAAGAAGAATACATTTTACAGCTACAGATATTAGCTGTTAAAAAACCAATGAAATTCACAGAAAAAACCCATAGGTTATAGACCATATATAGTTAGGAATTAGCATTTACAAAACCTTGAAAATTCACTGAAAAAACCACAGGTTATAGACCATATATAGTTAGGAATTAGCATTTAGAAAACCTTATTTTACTCACACAAAACCATTGAAATTCCATATATAGTTAGTTGCACTAACTATATATCGTGCACCCGCAATCCACTGCTGATGATGTCACATATTACATCATTCATGACATGGTCAGTGACATCACTGATGACATCACTGATGACATCTCAAATGACATCACTGATGACATCACTGATGACATCTCATTTGACATCAATGACCACATCACTGATGATATCATTCATGTGACAATACAATGCATCTCCTCACATTTTAATATAACCCCTGTTTCACCCAGTGTTAAAAAGAGAGTATAATTTTTGAAGCCATTGACACACCAATACTAGTTACTACATACGCACTCACTGATTGCTACGTCTACACACACCTTCACTCATTCACCCATACAATCATTTATACATACAATCACTCATCTTTACAACACTATCATATGCACTCATACACCTATACAGACACTCACAGTCTGCCACTCATCCATGGAGTTACTCACACACCTAGTCAGTCCTGTAAAGAATCAATGACACTTCCATTTTCTTGTCTATACAGTTAAACATAGAGCACCTTACATTTTCAAACATATACTAACACATACTTACCTTCTTATACAATCATTGATACAAGTACAGATTGATCTGCACAGAGTCACACACCTCCCAGCTAGCCACACACACACTCAGTCTCCCATACAAATACTTGGGCAATCAATCAATAACCCATATAGTTACTCATATAGCTACTGATCAACACATGCAGCAGTTTACAGAACAACAGACATAATGATGCACAAATTAAGACAGTTTAGTCACTTACCCATGCAGTCAGTGAGACACATTTAATCACTCACTCATACAGTCAGTCATGCACCTACTAAATCCTTCGTCCAGACACTTACACATCCACTCATTCTTCAATATGTAAGACATATTTAAACTTTATAGAAACAAAAAATCACTGGATGTTGTTATCAGTGATGTCATCAGTGATGTCATTTGAGATGTCATCAGTGATGTCATCAGTGATGTCACTGACCATGTCATGAATGATGTAATATGTGACATCATCAGCAGTGGATTGCGGGTGCACGATATATAGTTAGTGCAACTAACTATATATGGAATTTCAATGGTTTTGTGTGAGTAAAATAAGGTTTTCTAAATGCTAATTCCTAACTATATATGGTCTATAACCTGTGGTTTTTTCAGTGAATATATATATATATATCAATATTACCTACTGGCAGCCGCCAGTAGGTAGTTATAGTTAGGATCTATTTTCCATAGGAAATCCACAACATTCTATTTGGAATAACTTTGGCGCCGGTTGACGAATCTTCGCAAAATTCTCAAAGAAGATGGGGCACTCCGCTCCGCTCCTTCCCCGTGTTTTCCCCATGCAATTTTCCATAGGGACCGCTAGACACTGCTACAGCCCGAACTGCTGAACGGAATGACACCAAATTTCGCAAAAAGGTAGAGTTTGGTTTGTAGATTGTGCTTTTTGTTAAACTGTGTAAATCATAGATATTTCTATAGATGCTGCTTGCTGCTTAGTATTTCCTTCGTGGCAATATCTCTACTATGTCTATGATTGCATTTTAGAAAAAACACACACAGCTGTAAATGGTTTGCAATCAACCGTTTTTACATATATACCCTCTTCTATGTCTGTGACACATCATGTGATCAAGCCTCTGTGAGAGGTGAAATGCGTCATGGCATTTTGCTGGCTGAATTATATGCACGGAATAAAGCACTGAAAATACTGCACGCATTTGTGGTTTCGTTCCGACGTTGTTTGCCCATGAGGTAATGGAGCGTGATGGATGGCGTCTGTTGAGCATATATATATATATATATATATATATATATATATATATATATATATATATATATATATATATATATATATATATATATATATATATTCTCTGAAAAAACCATAGGTTATACACCATATACAGTTAGGAATTAGCATTTACAAAACCTTATTTTACTCACACAAAACCATTGAAATTCGCTTATATAGTTAGTTGCACTAACTATATATCGCGCACCCACAATCCACTGCTGATCATGTCACATATTACATCATTCATGACATGGTTAGTGACATCACTGATGACATCTCAAATGACATCACTGATGACATCACTGATGACATCTCAAATGACATCACTGATGACATCACTGATGACAACATCCAGTGACTGTATGTTTCTGTAAAGTTAAAATATGTCTTACATATTGAAGAATGAGTGGATTTATAAGTGTCTGGATGAAGGATTTAGTAGGTGCATGACTGACTGTATGAGTGAGTGATTAAATGTGTCTCACTGAGTGCATGGGTTAGTGACTAAACTGTCTTAATTTGTGCATCATTATATCTGTTGTTCTGTAAACTGCTGCATGTGTTGATCAGTATCTATATGAGTAACTATATGGGTTATTTATTGGTTGCCCAAGTATTTGTATGGGAGACTGAGTGTGTGTGTGGGTGGCTGGGAGGTGTATGACTCTGTGCATAGATGTGTGAGCAGTTGATTCACTAGATGTATGGGTTCAAAAGTGCATGTGGAAACAGCTGTATGGGCGGTTGACTGTGTGCATGAGTGTATTGGTGAGTGAATGGATATCTCAGTGCTACATGTCAAAGTAAGTACATATGTAAAACACAGTACATTTGAGAGTTGACATATATAAATAACTGTGCATAAGAGCCATTGAATGTGTGAGTGGCTGTATGGATCATTGTGAACTTGTATCCGGGATTGTATAAGAGAGTAAATATGTGTTAGTATATGTTTGAATAAGTAAGGTGTGTATAACTGTATAGTTGAGAAAATGGAGGTGTGATTGATTCTTTGCATGACTGACTAGGTGTGTGTGTAACTTCATGGATGAGTGACAGTCTGTGAGTGTCTGTTTACACTGAGTGTATCTAAGGTTATATTAGAGTCTGAAGAGGTTCATCGTATTATCACATGAATGATGTCATCAGTGATGTGATCAGTAATGTCAAATGCGATGTCATCAGTGATGTCATCAGTGATGTCATCAGTGATGTCATTTGAGATGTCATCAGTGATGTCATCAGTGATGTCATTTGAGATGTCATCAGTGATGTCATCAGTGATGTCACTGACCATGTCATGAATGATGTAATATGTGACATGATCAGCAGTGGATTGCGGGTGCGCGATATATAGTTAGTGCAACTAACTATATATGCGAATTTCAATGGTTTTGTGTGAGTAAAATAAGGTTTTGTAAATGCTAATTCCTAACTATATATGGTGTATAACCTATGTTTTTTTCAGTGAATTTTCAAGGTTTTGTAAATGCTAATTCCTAACTATATATGGTCTATAACCTATGGTTTTTTCAGTGAATTTCAATGGTTTTTTAATAGCAAATATCAAAAACTTTAAAATGTATTCTTCTTTAAATCGAAAAATATATTTTATATGTTTTCAATACAATTTTTTTATGTATATATATTTTTTTTATTTTTTTTTTTCTTTCGCTACCGGTCCGCGCACCGGGTAGCTTCCCGTTAGCTCAATTTGGTGCCGCGACCCGGTCCGCGAACCGGTAAACGTTCCGTTTGCGCAACTGCCGCGTTAGAAAACAACATCGTGACGCGTCGCGTAAGCGCGATGTATCGCGTTGTCGTGTAATGTGTCTTATGACGAGCCGCGTTAGCGCACCCGGAAGTGCTCCGGAGCGCGAACCGAGGGGCGAAGCGCAGCACCCTGGAAGCGATGCGCGGCGCGGAGCGCGTAACGTAAGCGTAACAGGTCATGTGACTTGTTAATAAAACTTTTCATTGGTTCATTTCACTTTTGGTTTCCTAATGATGTAAGGCTAGGTCATGTGACCTAAAAATAACACTTTTCATTGGTTTAGAAAAAAAAATTTTCCCAAATGATAAAAGCCCCCACCTTTTTTCTCACTCTGACTTTCAACTTTGTGAGAGGAAGACCTATTTTGATTAATAAGAAATGGCTTCATTAGTAGCTGCAGCTGGTGCACCCCCACCACCACCACCACCTCCTCAGGTCATCCTTAATCAAGAGGAGGAAGAAGAGGAAGAAGAGGAAGAGGAGCAAGGGAGGAGACCGTTTTTGCCTGAAGAGCCAAGGAGGTCCCATGTGAAGGATAGTTATATCTGGCAATTCTATACATTTCCCCGGGGCCAAAAAAAAGTAAATGCCCGCTACGTCACATGTCTGATCTGTGACAAAACTCTGTCCAGAGGGACTGATAAAAAGTACAGCTTCGGGAATTACACCATGCATCGGCACATGGAGAGGTGGCACCCTATAAATTATAGTGCTGCGCAGGTACGTGACCTGCAGGAAAAAACCCCTCCTGTGGCCAGTACATCAACCGAACAGGCAGTGACGGGACCAGAGGCGAGGGAGACGGTCCCAAACATTCAGTTGAACTTCGGGGTCGTGAAGCAAGTTTGCATTTTTTGCGGCAAATTAATTTGCTATAGGGAGAGTAGCATAAATTTAATCAACAGAGCTATTGAAAATCATAAATGTCCAAAACGCCCCAGAAAGTAAATTATCTTTTTTTTGTTGCTCCTGTTGAGCCCTTTATAATGAATGATTTTCGTTTCCCCCCAAAAAAACAAAAAAAATATAAAACCGTTCAAAAAATACAAAAAAAGTAAAAAAATGTTCAGAAAAAAAATATATAAAACAACAAAAACAATAAAAAAAAGTTCTTTTCAGAACTACCTCCCATTTATAAAAAATTGCTAGAATGTTTAGCACTCTGGCAACCTCTATTTCTTTTGATTCGCTTCCCGGTTCGCGCGCCGGTACGCGAACCAGAAGCGAACCAGAAAAAAAATGTTTTAAAAAGAAGGAAGAGTGAGTATAAGGGAAGGAAACAGAGAGTAATGTTAAAAGAAAGACAGCTAGAGGGAGTAACACAGAGATACTGTTTAATAGATCTATTTACCAAAGAAAAGATGTAAGAGGGTATAATTGAGAAAAACAAAATAGATAAGGATGTGAAAGAAAAAAAGGAGAGTAGAAGAATAATAAACAAGAGTTTCTTAGAGAATGTGAGTGAATGTTCAAATTAAGAAGAAAAACAGTAAAGGATGTGGAATGAGAGGTAGGGATAGAACCGGACTAAAAGAACAACCCTGAGGGAAAGTGTTAAGAAAACAGTGAGCGAACGTAAATAGGAATAAAACAAGATGTATGACAGTGACTAAGGTTAAAACATGTGGAATAACAGAGAGAAAAAACAGAAAGCAGAAAAGAAGAAGTGACAGAAAAGGAATATTCGAAACAGCAAAGAAATGTAAATAACATATTGTGCTTGAACTACAGGGAGAAAGCATAATGAACAAGTAGTGAAAGAGTGATGAGTCAGAGACAGTGAGAGTAATAGAGACGGAGTGAGTGAACAGGAGTGAGGAACTATGAGAACAGAGGGACTGAGAAAAGGAGTGCAAGGAGTAGAGTAAGTAAGTAATAGAAAAAGGAATGAGGGAAGTAGCAAAGGCAGGAAACTGAGGGTTAAAGAAATGAAGCAGTGGAACTAATAGAAGTTAAATGTGATAGAAATGTAACGAAAAGAGTACAAAACACTTACCTTATAATTGTCGTTAACTTAGTCACTTGTTATTTTTATACTTTCAATCTGTGAAAGAAAGAACAAAAATTTGAAAAATATTAAAACATGTATTTAAAAATTAGAAAAGACAAGGGAAAAGATTGAAAATCATCCAATTTTACAAAGAAATAAAGTTAGAGATAAACATGCAGAAAAAAAGAGAAAGAAACGGTGATAGACAGTCAGAGACAAAAATAAATTGTAATTGAGTAAATTACTAAGAGAAAAAAAAATAAGATACTTTCAGTGACAGAAAAGAAGGATAGAAGAGAAAACTAAATTGAAGTTGTGTAAGCTACTAAAAGAAAGTGAGTAAGGTAAACTATATAAGGAAAGGGTGAATAAGGAAAAGAGAGTGAGGGAGAGAGGAGACAGAGGAAGTGAAGGAAAGAGTGTCAGATACAGACTGAGTGAGGCAACAAAGAAAGATAAATGAGTGAGGGTGAGTTATACTAACTGATTGCACCAAAAAAGGAGAACCCAAAAATATTTAATTTAGAAAACAAAGGGAGGAAAGATGGAAAAGACAAGCGAAGCAGAAGGTCTAAAAGCTGGAAAATGATGCAAGGGAGAAACGAAAAAAGCAGAGTTGAAATAGGGAAACAAAGGTTGAAAGATAAGTGGAGTTAGAGAACAAGGGTGAAAGAGAATAAAACAAAAGGCAATGTGAGTATGTAAAGAGGATTGATAGAAGGTAGTAAAAGACGAGTGAGCATGAGACAAGACGAGTACAAATTAAAATTCACTATACAAAGTACAGAATTAATTATACATGTTAAATGGTTTATTTTTGCTGTTCTCGGAATATATCAAATTTCACTAAAAACAGTGAGTTGAAGGTATCATCATATAACAGCGGGGAAAAAAAAATGATTGTGTTTAAAAAACCCATATAACATAACCAATCAGAAATCAGAAGTCCTCAAAAGTAACTTACTTTCCATGACGTCGAAGGATGTCCTATGAACAGCTTATACTCTGTTGTGCTGTTATTATTTTCTGCCCGCCACTTTCTGAAAGAAAAGCTCCATCGTTTTGACAAATATGTTACATACAATAAATGACTTCTCGCTCTCTACCGCACTTCTCCTCAAGGCCAAATAGTGTAAGAGCCATTTATAACTCTTGGAATTCTTCTAATCAAATCCCGTCATTTTCTTTTTCCACAACTTTCAGAAAGAAAACGTTCAAGATCACTTTCCCAATCCTGTACTAGTAATATCTCACCCTTCTTGCTCACTCATGTTCCACATTTCCTATGACACTGATACTGCTTACTATGAGGCACACTTACACTACCTCTATGACTACTACAATTATTTAATTCTCTTGATCACTGTTAATCACAAAGCAATTTAAAACAGTACATACAATTATATCAACTCCTAGAATCATTATAGGCCAGTTACCTACCCTAAATTCTCTCTTCTGAAAACACAAAGTAAGAATATTTTAAGTCAAAAGGCAACATTGTTTCATAGTCAAATGGGAATCATTTCCGAAACACCAGCTTTTTTTACATTTTAAATAAGCTGTGTAATAAGCGGATGTTGTCAAAGGACCATCATGTCATATAATAGCTGCAGTTACAAATGTTCTTCCTAAAATCAACGACTGTGTAGCCACAACATTTGTAATTAAAGTTGAAAACTTACTTTCATCAGGTTTATATAGTTGGAATTTTAAAATGACTTTATAACCAAAAGTTTGTACAAATAATGTGGACAGCATTGCAGACTTACATTACCTCTACTCCATGTTTTGATTGGCTGCTTGAATTAGCTTATTAAAAGAAACAGTTTTTCTGAACTCATTCAAAGTGCAGTTATTTTTCCATGACGTCAAGTGTTATGGTAAGAACACCGTTTGCTTTGGGAAATACTCTGTTGTCCTTTAACTAATCCGTGCCCACCACTTTCTGTAAGAAAACCTTCTTTTTTTTCAGGAACTACTTAAAACTCAAAAATAACTTTTCACTCTGTACTACACTTATCCTCAAGGCCAAATAGTGTAGGAGCCATTAGAACCTCTTGAAATTCCTCAGAGCAAATCCTGAGATTCCTTCCCTAAAATGTTGGTTGTAAAAACACCAGGTAAGAATTTTTAAGGTCAAAAGGCAATCTTTTTTTGAAAGTTAAAACAGAATCATTGCAAAATGACCAGCCGTTTCCAGACTTCAAATAAGCTGTGTAATGTCCTGATGTTGTTGAAGGACCGTCATGATATATAATTGCTGCAGTTACAAAAGTCCTTCCTGATATTGACAACTGCGAAGCCACAACATTTTTAATTAAAGTTGTCAATTTTGTTCCATCAGGCCTACATCGTTGGAACATTAAAATGACATACTGGCCATATGTTCGTATAAATAATGTGGACAGCATTGCAGACTTACATTGGCTACACTCCATGTTTTGATCGGCTGCTTTTACTAGCTTATTAAAGGACACTGATTTACTGTCTGGCAAAGTTAAATATATAAATCTTTCTGAGTCTACACTAGTAGTACTTGGTACCCTACAGTTCTCGCAGTCATGCTGCCATTGATAAGAAAGGCCAAACAGATGATCTACATCTACACCTTAATCTTGCAATACATCAAGCATATACATTAAAAACTCCTGACAATCTTGCTGAATATTTTGAGAGAATTGTGTTTGACCTGAACATTTGTCTAACAGATTTCGAATTTCAGACACACTTTCTATTTTTGTTCTATCAGTGCTACATTTCTCTAACACAGAATTCAATAAACAGCAAAAACTTTGATCCGAATTGATCACAATCTGTTCTTTTAAAGTTTCTAGAGAAAAGACAACATTAACCACTACATTAGCATAGCAGTTGACACCAGAACTATTTTCAAATTGAAAACCAACAACATATTCAACAGAATCCATTTTCTTTCTGCTTATAATTTCGGGTTCATCGACTTTTCGTCTTTTTGCTACAACCTCCCTACTATTGGTTACATTTCTTCGTTTCCGGCCTACCACACGTTTCTCAAACAAAGGATATTGAGGCAAATGTGGCGCATACTCTCTTCTTAACCTATTGTATTCCTTAACACAATCTAGATCCGCACAAATGTTTGTGACATCACACTCAATCAAGTACAATCCTGATAAAGTTCTGACTCGTGACAATGCCACATATGCCATACCCTCCTTGTACACAGAACTGCCAATTTTCACCAATGCACTGTCTACACTTAAACCTTGCGATTTATGGATTGTCACCACATATGCCAAGTAAACAGGAAACTGCTTACGGCGAACATATACGTTTTTTACAAGCAAAAACCTAGCAGAGCAACGACCAATTAGCTGTACTTCCTCAATGCCATCAAATTTAATTTTAAAAAATTCAATTCCATCTCTATTTCTGTATTTCTCAAAATCAACAACATTACCCATTGATCCATTTACCAGACCTCTTTCAACATGTAAATTCCTTCTCAAAATGATACGGCAATTTAAGCACACATTCAGAGTCTTTTCAAAACCAGCAGTTTTAGATATAGTCTTCTCTAATGAATCCAATTTAGATTTCAAATTCTCAGACAAAATAATTGTTGCTCCCATATGCTCTATTCTGTCAATAGCTTCCAGTTTCACAATATCTTGGTTTTCCAAATTCAACATTTTGTTGTTGAAGATGGCACATTCTGCAAGAGTTGGCATCAAACATATTCCAGATTTCTTCTCAGTAATTTTCCGAAAAATATTCTCTGGCAGAACGTCTTCTTCTGGATACAAATTTGACAGTAATCGTGCATGTAAAGCTTTTTTCCCACGCTCGGTCACTTTTCCGATTCTAACATCTTGTAGAATATTCTTATAATCTTCATCCTTCGCTTGACGCATATTTTCACGCAGTTCAGCATAATTGAAGTTTAACCATATATTAACGTTGCCAATGCTCCCTAGGCACTTCCTGGTATCTTCATGTGTAAGTAGTTTAAACACTGGTTGTCCTTTCACTGGTGTCAGCTGCAGAAGATCACCCAAAACAATGATGTGTTTGCCACCAAATAACACATCATACTCTGTTTTAAGAACTTCTTGCATTCTCAAATGCACAAAGGCAAGCATGACATTGGAAACCATGCTTACTTCGTCAATGATAAGAAGTTTCATTTTCCTCAAGACTCTTGAAACTTCACAACAAGCATCTCCAGATAACTTGTGGTATTGTAATTTGTTATCATGCTCCACTGGCAGCATAAGTAGACGATGCAAAGTAATACCTTTAATGTTATGTGCTGCCAGTCCAGTTGGAGCGGTGACAACACAAGACAGCGATGACTCAGTCCTTTTCTGCAAATAACATGAAATTGCTTTAATGAGGAAACTTTTTCCAGTTCCTGCTTCTCCACTCACGTACAGTCGGACAGGCTTCAAGGACGTACATGAGCACTCTTTCTTCTCATGACTTAATCCATGATAAATTTGGTTGGTAACTTCGTCATATATTTTCCTCTGCTCAACGTTGAGTTGTCTTTCCAAATCTTCTAAGTTAACCGCATCCTCCTGAGCATGTGCCATGGCTCTTTCCACTTCAATCATGGCAGTGGCAGCTTCATTTTCGATAACTGGTCCTCCTAGTGGATCCTGACTCAATGAAACAGAACTCTGACTGTCCTGAGAACTGTCTCTAGCAATCTCGGCTGCAATTGTTGCTTCCTGCTCGATTTCCGCATTCAACATTTCTAGATATTTTGGAAAAACAGGACATTCTATGGTCTCCTTGGCTGCATTGAAAGAGTCTTCGTAACAGAGGAAATCTCCCAGCAGTTCCTCTTCTGCACGCCAAGGCTTGAAAAGTTGCAAAAGAGCTAAATAGAAAAACTCTTTTCTTCCAGGAGATTCGCCACTCAATTTTCGATGATTTACCAATTGGCATTTTCTTTGCTTGACCAGACATCCCTCACTTCCAATTACAGCACACACTCCTTTATCAATATCTTCTTTGATGTTCCTCTTGAATATGTAATTTTGTAGAACCTCATACAGACAAACATTCTCGAGGTGACTGCTTCTATTTGGATAATATGTATCCAACATGTTGGTCTTCAAAATATCTGTACTGTTTGGCTCCTTTTCCACCAAATACTCAATTTCCCGTACAGGTTTCAGAACTCGATTACGCGTTGCAGCAAGACCAATACTCGCCCAAATGATACTCCTAGATTTGGCATAGAGACTTGCTGAAGATAACCGGTCAGAACATTCGTAAGCTCCGATTTCTCGATGCGACAACATCTTCGGACTGAAACTGTACAACTTCTTACTGAGGCTCTTTTCATGGGAAATGTCCTCCCACATATCCTTCAATTCTGTCTTTTCTTTTTATGTGATGTAAGATGTCACATACCGAGCCACAGCCATACAGTTATCAGCCACAAACTGTATATCCATGTTAGCATTCCACATGGACAAAATCACTGGGTTGTAGTCGTTGATGTACTTGGACTCTTCGTTTCTTTTCAAATTGTATGTATTTTTGGGTGATTTCCTCGTCACATTATGTCGCAGCGAAGACATCAAACTGTTCACTCTTCCTTTAGAAATCACCGGTCGTGGAAAGCCGAAACGACATTTTGTGTAGAACTTGTCCTTGTTTCTGAATTTACGACGACAGTACTTTCCACAACGATGGCTTTGAAAGCGTAAAACTTGTTCTTTTAGGCTTTTGTCTTCCTTTGTCTTTGGAACAGCACATGTAGAATACTGTTCTATGAAACTCATCACTAAGTCATCCGGATCTCTTCCAAATTTGGGTGCATCTTTGATCCATAGCAGCATATGTATATGAGGAGCACCTCTTGCTTGATACTCCTTTCTCCAGAAGAAATCCAACACCTCTCCAAGAGGTGGATTTTTCTTGTTCATGATGAAAGACATCATAGCTTCAAATCTATGATTGTAGTACCTGCATATATTCACTGGATCCAAAGAGCACAGTTCTCCGGGTGTCTTGAATTCGATATTTTCAATGTTTCCATTTGCCTCTCGTAGAAATTCAAGTAAGTCTTCCCAGCCATACTCGGCACAGCTGAGAGTGAGGAACCATGTGGGAGTTCCTAAATTCCTCAGCATACATTTTAAATCACCATGACGACGGTACCAGTACTCATTAGTGTAGTGTGTTTATCTAGGTAGCTATATTGATACTCCTCTTTCTGACCCTTGTCCGGTTATTAATTCACTAATGTCCATACACCGGCACAGAAACCCGTCTTCAGATTAGGTCATAGCGCATGCTGTCACATTAAGCAAGCACTATCCCTTCAGCCCCCTAGAAAGCACACCGAGTTCTCAAAACAAATCAAACCTCCAACAGACCTGGGAAAACCCCCGCAGCTATTGTTTTGATTTCGCTCGAGAACTCCTGCAAAGAATGTAAGAATGACCAGTCCTTATGACATTCTTGCTGACGTCTTATGTCCATCCTTACATCAAACACGGCACCTTTCAGGTATAAATATACTGACGCTGCCCTAAGCTAAGACACGGTGGTGACGAGCTTGGAGCAGCGCTACTTGCCGGAGAGCCCAGCTGATGCAGAAAAGCCCACGGGCGCTGCCCCATCCTTTTGACGCGCTGAGAGAGACGCTGCCTTTTCTCCTGCCGAGAAATCCAGCCTCCGGCGTTTCCAGCCGCCCTCGCGGGTAACTGGGATATCGAGTCCTGTGACAGAGATACCAACCCTCCAGCCTTCTAAATCCCAGGTACTGAACTGACTAACCCCTTACAGAGAATTCTTGAGTCAGATTCTTGGCAAAACAAACTTAACTTAAGCTGCTACTTACTTACTCCCTCCCAAGTATTAGGCTTAGGTCAGTTACACCGGGGTAGGCATAGTTAGAAGCACCAGTTGAGTACGATTAGTCAATGTATATATGTATGTATATCTTTTATCCATTTTAAGTATCATATGGCTAAGAAACCATATAAATGCTTTTACAGTATTATTTTATAATTCTGTTTTTACTGTATGCACTTTACTTAACTATAAGTATTGCAATAATAGCGATTCATTTCTCTTGTAGGAGAAAAGAGACTGATCAATAAATAACATCTTTTTATTGAAACACGCCCATCTCTTATTTCTCTACAAACTGGTGAAACTAAGAATGCACGTACTGACTGAGTAAAATAGTTGTCTTTTGTTTTCACACGACTCTGGAGATATACTCTTGATTAGGGGAGAGCAAAGTTGTCATGTTCTATGGTTGTCAGAAACGAAATCCCTTCTTGTCTATCCAGGGAGGTTAAACTCCTCCTTGCCTATTCGAGAAAGTTTCTAGTGAACTCTGAGCTAGCTGGCACACATAACTTTAAGTCTAATATCGTCAGTAGAAGACCTAGTTAACCACAGTCCTACGTCTATACTATTGAAGATATTATTCCAATGCGCAGAGCCTATTGGGATAATAGGAACTACACTACATGGCGCCCAACGGTTTGGATAGGCGATAAATCTAACGCAAGACATTAGAGTAACTCAGTCGTGCTTTTTCACACAGACCCTTTTTCCCATAAAACTCCAAAGACGTCTGGAGTGGGTGAAAGGTTAAATCCGCCAAACTTAGTAGGAGGAGACTCCTATGTATGGTTTTTGGTTTATTCAACGTTGAAGGATACAGTGTTCCAAAAATATTGTACATCTAATCTTTGTTTCCTTGAAAACCTGATCTGCAACAAAAACCCTTCTTGACAGTAAAATGTCAGAAACTGAAGAAGATAGGGAGGCAGCTAGAATAGCAGCTCAACTCCTAGAGGAAGACACAAGTCTCCTACAGCAAGACCCGGGTGCAATACTCATTCCGGTCAGCATAAGAAAAACTATAACCTTAAAATTTATAGAAAATGGACTAACACCGAGAGGTGGTACAGTCATATTCGTAATTGAGGCACACGAATATCGGCAGACAGAGGTATTCTATTCATGGATAAATTTTACAGCAGCAAACGCTGTAACAAAGGAGTTCCATTTTTACAAGATAGAGGAACCTCCGGATGAGTACACCCCTTTCGAGGAGGTGGAAATACCACTCAAATACCAAGAGCACCTGCTCTGGTTTAAAGGCGCCCTAAAACATAATGATCACATCACCAGGCTCGGTCCACTAGGTAGACCAGGAGCGACGTGGCCGGTTCTAGCCGGATACACACCACATCCAGACATTGGAAAAATGTCAATACCAGAACTTTTAACACAGTTAAAACAACTGATTAAAATACACAGACTACTAGTCCAATATGTAATGCGGACTTCAACAGTCCAACCAGCTATTAAAATTCCACAGCTGACCCCTCATCAGGGGAACACAAATAAAATCACACCACAGAACATACAGTCCTGTCTAGGTAAAGTACCCATTAAACGGCAACAAATTCCATTCCAGTTAGCACAGAAAATCACTCAAATAGAGGCGGTATTTCCAGATACCACACCTGTGGAGAAACACAGAATTCTGACTATCTGTCTCCCAATGGGGATCGCACCACATGTGGAGGACTGTGACACTTGGGGTACAGTCTTTGCTTCCATCTACACAAAAACACATGGTGTTCCGTCCATGGCGGTAATACCAGAGGTGCTAAAACAGATTCAAAATGAATACGGTCCAGAACCTGCTTTAACTCTGGGTATGAAATTACTGAAAGACTTCAAGCAGGGCTCGGCAATATTACTAGCAAACATAAAAGGGGAAGCAGCAAATGTGGCGATCCGCCAAAGATTGAAGGAAACAGATATAGCAGACCAACCATTTGAACTTGCCAGAATCATAGAAAAATCCTATGAAGAACTAGGAAGAGATAGTTTGGGTGGGAAACCAGTAAAACCCCAACTAATAGAAAATCCTGAAAAGGTATTTATTAAAAATAATCTAAACACTTCAAAAAAGAACTGGGATGGAAATAAACAATCCACTCCCAGAGAGAAGAAATTCCAGTCCAGAGGAAGGTCTCCTCGGCAGAGAGAAAGATCTCCGGACCAAGGACACAAGTCTCCCCAGAGGGAGCCCTCTGAGAAAAAATACAACCGTAGAAATAGGGATAATTTGAAGAAACCTGATAGATATCAAGATATTGATACACGTCCCTCTCGATCTTTTCAGACTTCCTTGCAGAAATCGGAAAGGCGAGGACGGTCAGAACACAGGGAAGAGCTCGTCAAGTCCAAAGACAAAGAACCTGCTCATCAAAGTAAAAAGTTACAATTTCCAAAGAAGAAGGTAGCCAGCATTAAAATAATCAAACATGCCGAGGATCCTGAGGACTCAGCTGAAAAACGGAGAGTGGGCTCAGACAATGCTAGACAGCGCAGCAGAAGTGAACATAGCTCGCAAGATCCTGATGAATCATCTGGAGACAGTGGACACGAATGAGTACATTCAGGTGGAAACTGCAGATACCAGAGTTAGCAAACCTCATAAAATATATGAAATAACCTTACGTATAGAGGGAGATAAGACTAGGAAAATAAGGGGTCTATTTTGGGATAATCTCTCCAAGGGCTATGACATCCTTCTAGCTGAAAAAGACTGGCCACCAAAGTTTGTCAGGGAGTGCCCTCATGGCGAAGAAATGATTATGCCTGCCTTCTCAAATCATATTCCAATTCATAAAAAATATACACTTGCAAGAAAGTGGGCAGTAGCCCATGCTCCTGCATTATATAAAAATCATGTGGGATGGGATGAGGACTCTCCTCCTCACAAGATCCAGTTAAAATCTCACCCAACTGCACAGAGGCAGTACCCAATTAAGCAAGAAGCTAAAAAACAGGTCATGGAGATCTTAGATCAACTTGAATACCAGGGGGTGATTGAAACATGCACCTCACAAATGAACAATCCTTTGTTTCCTGTCTCTAAACCAGATGATTCATATTGTCTAGTTTTGGACTACAGACACCTTAACTCATGCTGCAAAATGTTTGCAGTACAAAACTCACACAGTGCAGCACTAATGAATAGCATAGTGCGCAAAAAATACAAACCAACATTAGACATCTCTAATGGATTCTTTTGTCAAAATATAGCACCAGAAAGCAGATATTTGACCGCTTTCTCAATAAATGGCTCGCAGAAAAATTTCTGTCATTTTCCCCAAGGGTTCAAGAACAGCCCAGTATTATTCTCAGCAAGGGTAACAGAGTTACTACAAATGTATGATGATGAGGCATTATCTTATGTCGATGACATCTATCTAACAGACGATGACTTGGATACTCACTTGAAAAGAGTGAACACCATAATACTTGGGTTCGCAGCAGAGGGTTATAAATTTAACTTCAAAAAGTCAAGAATTGCCCATCTGACTGTCCTATTTTTAGGCTATGAATTATCAAGTGAAGGCAAAAGCCTGGCTAAAGATT
Organism: Lissotriton helveticus; assembly: GCF_964261635.1. Lineage (NCBI taxonomy): Eukaryota > Metazoa > Chordata > Amphibia > Caudata > Salamandridae > Lissotriton > Lissotriton helveticus. The sequence goes on along the minus strand of NC_136059.1, from coordinate 776,576,154 downwards.
TCCTAGAGAAATGTGCTGTAATCCAAGCACCTAGAACACTAAAAAACTTACAATCAATTCTAGGTTTCCTAAATTTCGGAAGAACGTACTTTATAAATTATGTAGAGAGGGTTAAACCTCTCTATGATCTAATAAAACCAGATTTTAAAAGAATCGACTGGACTCAAAAACACACAGAAATTTTGAGATCTTTACAAACAGACATGTTAGTTAAAACAAAACTGCAAACACGCGATAACACACGCAACCTTGTGATTCGAGTCATCCCAGGAAGATGCGGATTCACATACCTAACCTCTAATGAGGGAGAAAAGGTACCAATAGCATACAAAACACATTTGTACACAGAAGCTGAAAAAACATTCAGCATTAAGGAAAACATTGTTCACGCGGTTCAAACAGCTTTAGCAAGAGAAAGATACCAAGCTGACGGCAGACAGATTACAGTCAGAACAGCAGAATCAGCCTTTGAGGCATTAACAACCCCATGTAATTTACCTACTATGGCACTAAATCCAAGATGGATACAATGGGAAGATTCTCTTGCTACAGACAGAGTGAAATACTATTTTGATCCAGAGTTGACAAAATTAAAAAATCTAGAATATGAAAGAGAATATCCTCTGCCAATCGACATTCTGCCCATACGACAGTACGCCTGTGTGATACATACAGACGGACATGCTCAGCCCTCAGTTTGGGGAGAACAAGCTTATAACGCCACATGCGAGATTACGAAAGACGTGTGGCGCGGAGATAAATTAAAACCTCTATTTTCAAAAACACACTCAGTGGAAAATAATTCAGAACAACAAACTGACATAATAGCATTAGGATTTGGCGCTAGATAATGCGGATCGCGAATTCCCGACACTTATAGTGTGCGATTCATATTACTGCGTCAAATCATACAATAACGACTTGCAGAAATGAGTTGAAAACGGGTACAAAGATGACACAGGTGCAACAATAAAGCAAAAATCACTTTGGGAACAAATATTTCTTTTAAAGAAAGAACTACCAAAGACTCACGTGATACACTCACTGAGTCATCAGCGTGATGGCGTTCACGTTGCAGGGAATTCATTGGCTGAGACAGCCAAAGCGGAAGCAACTAAATCGGCTCCCGTAGCTACAAAAAAGCGTTCAGTAAAATACATTGACGGGGAAACAATGCTGGCGGTAAAAACGTCATCAACAGGCGACTGCTCAGCGCTACCCCTCATGTATCCACTCAATTATACATACATAATCGATGCAAACTCCATTCCTTTTGCTCGAATCCCTGGAGTGGGGGATAGAGTGATTCCAAACATGGACAGGAGAGGCTTGTTAATAGCAGACGCACATATGGGTGAGGGGCTTAGACACCTTAAACTTAAGGATTCTCTAGAAGAATTACAATCAACATATTGGTGGCCAGGAATGAGCCTGCAACATCACATATTTGCAAAAAATGTTCAAGACCGCAACAGGGATCGCAGTGGTGAACGAAACGGTGTATTCCCATGGCTTTTCGCTCAATAAAAGATTAGGCTATCGACATAAAATACCCAGTATGAATAATGCGTCATATTAACATATAGAGACTATTTTCACTTATAATGTAGACCCCAGCTCTCGGCTGACGTCTGAACTGTTATACAAAGATTTGCGAGTCTATAATGGCATATACGCAATTGGCATGCTACATTCTGACCAGGGTCCTGCTTTTAGCTCTCGAGCTTATAAGGCGGACATGGCCGGCATGGGCATAGCATTGCGGTACTCTTGTCACCTCCTTCCTGAGGGAAACGGGATGGTGTAAAGAAAAAAACAGGGCATAGAGCAATCTATAACAGCAAAGGTATTAGGTTCGGGAGCTGGGTGGGTCAAACATTTAATAAGTGTCCAACGTAGTCTTAATAATCTGCCAAGAAATTCTCTGAGAGGTCTCAGTCCGTACGAACTATTGTTTGGGACTAGAATGTTAATCCAGGACCTTGATAGTCAAACTTCAGTGGTTAAAGAAAAATGCTTTGATATCAAAGATCGTTTGGCTATTTTACAGGACTTAAACGAAACAAGAAAAGACCTGAGCAACATAAAGTTGAAACAGCAGCCAATAACCACTGAAGAGAAACCACCTGTCCCAGCAAGGCCTGTCTGGATTAAAAAAATCGGGGATCTAGTCAGAGAAAAGATCGCGGTGTAGAAGGAATTTGGGCCTTCTTACAGAAAAGCAGTTCCTGTCTTGTCTGTCAACGGGACAAGATCAGTAGTACTACTGCCCCTTGCTGGTAAAAAGGAGAACCGAGTTGTATCCATCGACCTGGTTAAACCACAATCATGTGGCCGATAACAAGTAGTAGGCCAAGTGGACTCCCAAGAAGTAGCAGAACACCAAAGTTTGCTACAAACACAGAGGTTCAAACTGAAAGACTAATCACAATTGATAAACCTACAGTAAAACAACAAGGACTATGCAACAAAGCCATGGAACTTAAACCTCTTGAAACCCAAATCAAAATATTAAATCAAGAAACACCAGTCTACAATGATGTAACCACAGACTATGCTAATGAAACAAAGAAAATTCCAAAAACAAAAAGGAATCCAGAAGCAATTGAAACAGTAATAACTCTGGGAATAACTCTGGAAATCAACTGACCTGCCTCCTACTCAACTGTAGATCGGCCACCAAACTCGCATCAGACATAGCAGACCTCATCATCAACAAGGAAATTGATCTGGCAATACTTACAGAAACGTGGCTATCGGAATCATCATCTCCAACTATGGATCTCTTAGTACCACCTGAATATAACATTGTGAGACTAGATAGACCAAGAAAAACAGGAGGAGGAATTGCCTGCATTCACCGGTCAGAGATAGCGGTCAACCAAATTCAATCTGACCCTCTAGAATCTTGCGAATACTTAGGTCTCAACATAAAATCAGCAACGAATCAAAGATGCAATATACATGCGTTCTACCACCCACCAGGAGAGAACGCAAAGTTCATAGAACAGCTAATGGAGATCATTACGACTAACTCTAATAGGAATGCCAATAACATATTCTTAGGAGATTTCAACTTACACTGGGATGACTGCAACGACAAACTAGTCAACACGCTCAAGGATTTCCTTGATGAACTGAATCTCAATCAAGCATGCTCGCAACCTACACACTCTAAAGGAGCAACACTTGACTGGATTATATCAGATAACAAAAATGCATCAATCCTCTCAATAACACCATGTGACTGGTCGGATCACTATGCAATAACATTCCGGATACCCATAGTGAAAAAGGGCAAGACGGTTCAACCTGCCAAGGTCAAAAAATGGATTCGAGACACAAGAGAGGCTAATATTGAGCTATTAGTAGAAAGCTGTGAGAGAGATCTAAAGCCACCTAGCAACTTACAGAATGCAAATGAGTTGACAGAACATTATATAACATCAGTCGGGAATATAGTCAACAAGACCATACCACTAAAACTAAAAAGAATAACGGAGAAGACGAAAAACCCATGGTTTGACGGATCACTGAACGAAGATAGGCGCAAACTAAGAATGGCAGAAAGGAAATGGAGACAACACCCATCATCCCCGGAGCTGAAAGCCCTCAGAAAAACTAGAAGCCAATACAACAAAAAGATCATCAACTCCAAAAAGGAATTCATAAGATCGGAACTGGATAATGCCAAAAACAGACCACGGAAACTCTTCGAAATCCTGAAACAACAATCAAACAAACTTTCCAAAACAGCTCTTGAAAACGTAAAAACATCCCTAAGTAGCGAGGAATTTTCAACATTCTTCACGGAAAAAGCCAAAGCGCTTGAAACAGGGCTCCTAAGCGCAGCAAATAACCTCCCCATCCAACCTCTGACTGCGAATGACCCCAACTCGACTACAGTGGGTAACAAAACAAAAAACAAGGCAAACTGGAACACATTCGAACTATATGATCAGAACACGATCGCCAAAACGCTATCGAAAATCAAACCTAACAATCACTACCAAGATCCCCTACCCGCGAGATGTTTAAGAGAAATTAACCATATTGTGGTTCCAATCTGGACAAAAATAATAAATGCATCATTATCACAAGGGACCCTTCCAGACTGTCTAAAAACTGGTCAAGTTGTTCCATTGATCAAAAAACCGACTGCAGATGCTACAGACCCGAATAACTTTCGACCAGTAACCAACATCCCTCTATTGGCCAAATTAATTGAGAAATGTGTGCAGGGACAACTGAGCCAACACATCACTAAGTTCTCCTTACTAGATGAATGCCAATCGGGATTCAGGTCAGGGCATAGCACGGAAACAGCGATCCTCCATATTGTTGATGACGCACTACAGGCTCTTGATCGAAATCAAGCATGCCTGCTAATTCTCCTGGACCTATCATCGGCATTTGACACAGTAAATCATGAAGCATTACTGGCCAGGCTACAGGACAGGATGGGAATATCTGGAAATGTGCTGAAATGGTTCGAATCTTTTCTACGGAACAGAACGCAACATTTCCTGGTTAATCAATCATTTTCAGCATCATCCCCTAACTCAATTGGAGTTCCACAAGGATCAACATTATCCCCTGATCTGTTTAATTTGTATGTCGAACCTCTTACAACAATTCTCAGAAATTCACAGATATCGTATCACATGTATGCGGACGACACGCAAATATATATAAAGATCGCCTCCCTTGAAGACATTGAGCGAATGAATGAAACTTTAAAAAGGGCACTGCAATGGTTAACCATCAATCATCTGAAGCTAAATGCTCCAAAAAACAGAGTTCTTACTAATCTCTCCACCAAGATGCGTTATGGAAATAAAGGAATGGACTAAGTTGGTGACCGCGCTCAACTGCTCCCCGACTCTAGTCAATTCAGCCAAGTCGCTAGGAATTATTCTAGACGAGAATCTTGACATGAAAGCTCACATTAATTCTATGGCAAAAAGCGCCCGCTTCCACCTGAACTACCTAAGAACATTGAAACCATTCATCTCTGAAGCAGATCTGAAACTGGCAATCCAATCTTTAGTCATCTCTAGAGTTGAATATGGTTGCACCACCTTAGCAGGCTTACCAAAAACGTCCACAGCACCACTAAAAGCTTGCCTCAATGCTGCGGCGAGACTCATCACCGGATCAAGGAAGTTTGACCACATATCCCCGCACCTGAAAGCATTAAACTGGCTACCCTATGAGGCCAGAATTCAACTAAAGATAGCATGCATCACCCACAGAGCACTCCACCACAAGACTCCTGGATACCTATCTAAGAAAATTGAGCTATCAGGAGGCAGCAGACCGGCTAGAAATGCCAAAGAACTGCTGCTACGTTCAGCAATATTCAGAAAGAAAAAAACTTATGACAGAGCGTTCACAGGAGCTGCCCCCAGAATCTGGAACTCACTCCCTCCAAGCATTAGTAAGATTCCTAATACCTCAACATTTAAGCGAGAAGTGAAGAGCTACTTAATGAGTAAATACCTCATATAGACTAGCGAATTTTATCCTCAAACTAAATACTATCTCATCAGAAAGGGAATGACTGACGGGAATTAGATGAAAGATAAACGCTGATCCGAAACTGAAGACTCTCCTTTGTAACTAATATATACACCAATTGCTACCTCATGTCAAAAGGAACTTATACAGTTACACCACATAGTAAACTATATAACCGCTACCTCCTATGTACGACGAAAAGGACAAATGACATAACCTATGCTGTTTAGTGAATTCGTATTATAATCGACTAACCTGAGTGGATGTATGTATATGGAAATCCATACTGTGCCAGTGTATAGTAACCTGAGTGGAATGTATAGTAGTTATATAAGCATCAACTATAGCCATATATTTATCTACCTCATAGCTATTTGTTGTCTAATGGTTAACATCATGTTAATACTTATCCTACTTCTATGTGAAGCGCTCTGATACCCACGGGTCTTGTTCGCGCTATACAAAACTTTCAATAAATAAATTGACAAAACAGCATCAGGCTACTTCATCAACTTTGATGATTTTTCTGAAGATCTGAGTGAACCAGAGGAACAGCGGACAACAAAAACTTTTAAAGATAAAGCAAAGGAACTCTTTTATCAACTAAAAGAAACCTATCTGATTTCTCCATGGATTGAACTTTGGGTGGCACTAGGAGTATTCATCCTCATACTTTGGCTCATCATGGTACTATGCTTGGGACATTTCATTGAGGGAAAATATGCTACAATGGACACAGCAAGTCAGAACATCAACTTGGTCCTGAAACCACACAAGTCTTCACACATAGAGAAAAGAGATCTTTCTTCAGTAAACTTCACAGCCAATCCTATACCCGGTGGGGTAGCATGGGACAAAACTGATTATGAAATATATGGTCCGGTTGAACTCCTGAAGTATCCTCATCAATTCAAGATTTCTTTAAGTGACTTTGTAAAACCAAGCACATTTGCTGATGATTGGGACTTTGAAAGTATTAATGATATGATGTCTGATCTAGTAATGTCAGCTAAATTTACAGAACATGATTATTTGCAAGGTTCATCTAATTATGATCAAATGTTTTGTTATAACCATTAAGGTAACCATTATCTGCATAAATCTACTCAACCTAGAAATGTTTTAAAATGTAACCAATGGGAACATTGTGCGACTCCACCAAAAGGCAGTTCAAAGACATATTTTGATAAATATTCATACTTTTCAGGGTTCAACACAAGTAATGCAGAATCATTTTATTTCAAATTGTTAAATAAGACAGGAGTGAAAACCATGCTTTCAAACACAAAATTAATATATTCAGACTCATTTTTTGAAAAAATGAATACATTCGGTTTTGATTTCTGGAACAATAACATTGAAACGAAAACAATCTGGGGCACAAAAGATTGGCAAGTGCAAGGTATAGAATCATTATTTAGAGCCTGCATGATCCCAGAACAAATTATATTTTTGAATGATACAATTCAACAGACATCCTGTCTTGGCCTAGCCAAGATTAAAGACTTAAACAAACCGTCTATTCCAAAACCAACACCTAACAGTAATAGCACTACGGAGGTTGAGATAGACGTATCCCATATTTTAAACCAAAACAGAACACATGCTGATTGGAAGAAATGGTTGATCTGGCCCACAGACACAAATAACTGTCAAGACAGATTCCTGAACAAAATACAGGGGTTCACATTGACCAGGCCAGACCCAAGATACTCCCAGAGACAACATCCAGGGATTGTAACTACTTACAGTGTGGGGAAACTCTGCCTTCAATGGCTACATACATCCACACTGTCAGAAATTAAGCAACACTTAACTTTACTTTAAGAAGGTGCTGACTTGCGTGATTTCATCATGGGACCACGCAAAAAGTCTAAAACGTTTCAAAGCGGCCTCTATATATGCAGCTTACAACGAAGCTTGGAAAGTAACTCAAATTGAGACAGCAGAAAAAATACGGGAAATTGACTGTGTTAATTTGGAAAAATCACTTTCTGTTGTGGACAATGGGTTAATGACTCTGTCTTCCAGAATATATTCACTGGACAGTATTGTATCTTCTGCAATCGATATAATAGAACAAGACATACTGATGATGCAACACGGTCAGTCTCAATTGCGTTCTATTGTACAGCTTGGCTGGACATTACAAAATCTGCGTTCAGGCTATGTGCCTTGGCGTTTAATCAACACAACGTCACTATTTAATATCTTTAACCTTACTGATAAACAAATCAGTTTGGCACAAAAGGGTGCTGACTATGAAAAACGATGGATTTGGGCCCAGATCTTTTGACTGGGGTGAATGTGTGACATTGATCCACATTCTGTCCATCATTGTTGTGTTTGCAATAACCGCTCTAAGTGTACTGGGGATGCTCAGACGTGAGTCCCAGGCACTCCACACCACTGGAAGCAAGCTAGCCGGGCTGATGAGAGGTGTTACCTCGAAACCGGGCCGGTCCTCGGATGCTTGTTTCCGTTCTGGGAAGGACATGGCTTTTGTAGTTTGGACTGGACTGTTCCCATGGGGCACAGGGTCAGCGCTGATTTGCATATTGCCATTGTCTAACCCAGGGTGGTGTGGAGTGGAAAAACGATGGATTTGGGCCCAGATCTTTTGACTGGGGTGAATGTGTGACATTGATCCACATTCTGTCCATCATTGTTGTGTTTGCAGTAACCGCTCTAAGTGTACTGGGGATGCTCAGACGTGAGTCCCAGGCACTCCACACCACTGGAAGCAAGATAGCCGGGCTGATGAGAGGTGTTACCTCGAAACCGGGCCGGTCCTCGGATGCTTGTTTCCGTTCTGGGAAGGACATGGCTTTTGTAGTTCGGACTGGACTGTTCCCATGGGGCACAGGGTCAGCGCTGATTTGCATATTGCCATTGTCTAACCCAGGGTGGTGTGGAGTGGAAAAACGATGGATTTGGGCCCAGATCTTTTGACTGGGGTGAATGTGTGACATTGATCCACATTCTGTCCATCATTGTTGTGTTTGCAGTAACCGCTCTAAGTGTACTGGGGATGCTCAGACGTGAGTCCCAGGCACTCCACACCACTGGAAGCAAGCTAGCCGGGCTGATGAGAGGTATTACCTCGAAACCGGGCCGGTCCTCGGATGCTTGTTTCCGTTCTGGGAAGGACATGGCTTTTGTAGTTCGGACTGGACTGTTCCCATGGGGCACAGGGTCAGCGCTGATTTGCATATTGCCATTGTCTAACCCAGGGTGGTGTGGAGTGGAAAAACGATGGATTTGGGCCCAGATCTTTTGACTGGGGTGAATGTGTGACATTGATCCACATTCTGTCCATCATTGTTGTGTTTGCAGTAACCGCTCTAAGTGTACTGGGGATGCTCAGACGTGAGTCCCAGGCACTCCACACCACTGGAAGCAAGCTAGCCGGGCTGATGAGAGGTGTTACCTCGAAACCGGGCCGGTCCTTGGATGCTTGTTTCCGTTCTGGGAAGGACATGGCTTTTGTAGTTCGGACTGGACTGTTCCCATGGGGCACAGGGTCAGCGCTGATTTGCATATTGCCATTGTCTAACCCAGGGTGGTGTGGAGTGGAAAAACGATGGATTTGGGCCCAGATCTTTTGACTGGGGTGAATGTGTGACATTGATCCACATTCTGTCCATCATTGTTGTGTTTGCAGTAACCGCTCTAAGTGTACTGGGGATGCTCAGACGTGAGTCCCAGGCACTCCACACCACTGGAAGCAAGCTAGCCGGGCTGATGAGAGGTGTTACCTCGAAACCGGGCCGGTCCTCGGATGCTTGTTTCCCTTCTGGGAAGGACATGGCTTTTGTAGTTCGGACTGGACTGTTCCCATGGGGCACAGGGTCAGCGCTGATTTGCATATTGCCATTGTCTAACCCAGGGTGGTGTGGAGTGGAAAAACGATGGATTTGGGCCCAGATCTTTTGACTGGGGTGAATGTGTGACATTGATCCACATTCTGTCCATCATTGTTGTGTTTGCAGTAACCGCTCTAAGTGTACTGGGGATGCTCAGACGTGAGTCCCAGGCACTCCACATCACTGGAAGCAAGCTAGCCGGGCTGATGAGAGGTGTTACCTCGAAACCGGGCCGGTCCTCGGATGCTTGTTTCCGTTCTGGGAAGGACATGGCTTTTGTAGTTCGGACTGGACTGTTCCCATGGGGCACAGGGTCAGCGCTGATTTGCATATTGCCATTGTCTAACCCAGGGTGGTGTGGAGTGGAAAAACGATGGATTTGGGCCCAGATCTTTTGACTGGGGTGAATGTGTGACATTGATCCACATTCTGTCCATCATTGTTGTGTTTGCAGTAACCGCTCTAAGTGTACTGGGGATGCTCAGACGTGAGTCCCAGGCACTCCACACCACTGGAAGCAAGCTAGCCGGGCTGATGAGAGGTGTTACCTCGAAACCGGGCCGGTCCTCGGATGCTTGTTTCCGTTCTGGGAAGGACATGGCTTTTGTAGTTCGGACTGGACTGTTCCAATGGGGCACAGGGTCAGCGCTGATTTGCATATTGCCATTGTCTAACCCAGGGTGGTGTGGAGTGGAAAAACGATGGATTTGGGCCCAGATCTTTTGACTGGGGTGAATGTGTGACATTGATCCACATTCTGTCCATCATTGTTGTGTTTGCAGTAACCGCTCTAAGTGTACTGGGGATGCTCAGACGTGAGTCCCAGGCACTCCACACCACTGGAAGCAAGCTAGCCGGGCTGATGAGAGGTGTTACCTCAAAACCGGGCCAGTCCTCGGATGCTTGTTTCCGTTCTGGGAAGGACATGGCTTTTGTAGTTCGGACTGGACTGTTCCCATGGGGCACAGGGTCAGCGCTGATTTGCATATTGCCATTGTCTAACCCAGGGTGGTGTGGAGTGGAAAAACAATGGATTTGGGCCCAGATCTTTTGACTGGGGTGAATGTGTGACATTGATCCACATTCTGTCCATCATTGTTGTGTTTGCAGTAACCGCTCTAAGTGTACTGGGGATGCTCAGACGTGAGTCCCAGGCACTCCACACCACTGGAAGCAAGCTAGCCGGGCTGATGAGAGGTGTTACCTCGAAACCTGGCCGGTCCTCGGATGCTTGTTTCCGTTCTGGGAAGGACATGGCTTTTGTAGTTCGGACTGGACTGTTCCCATGGGGCACAGGGTCAGCGCTGATTTGCATATTGCCATTGTCTAACCCAGGGTGGTGTGGAGTGGAAAAACAATGGATTTGGGCCCAGATCTTTTGACTGGGGTGAATGTGTGACATTGATCCACATTCTGTCCATCATTGTTGTGTTTGCAGTAACCGCTCTAAGTGTACTGGGGATGCTCAGACGTGAGTCCCAGGCACTCCACACCACTGGAAGCAAGCTAGCCGGGCTGATGAGAGGTGTTACCTCGAAACCGGGCCGGTCCTCGGATGCTTGTTTCTGTTCTTAGAAGGACATGGCTTTTGTAGTTCGGACTGGACTGTTCCCATGGGGCACAGGGTCAGCGCTGATTTGCATATTGCCATTGTCTAACCCAGGGTGGTGTGGAGTGGAAAAACGATGGATTTGGGCCCAGATCTTTTGACTGGGGTGAATGTGTGACATTGATCCACATTCTGTCCATCATTGTTGTGTTTGCAGTAACCGCTCTAAGTGTACTGGGGATGCTCAGACGTGAGTCCCAGGCACTCCACACCACTGGAAGCAAGCTAGCCGGGCTGATGAGAGGTGTTACCTCGAAACCTGGCCGGTCCTCGGATGCTTGTTTCCGTTCTGGGAAGGACATGGCTTTTGTAGTTCGGACTGGACTGTTCCCATGGGGCACAGGGTCAGCGCTGATTTGCATATTGCCATTGTCTAACCCAGGGTGGTGTGGAGTGGAAAAACAATGGATTTGGGCCCAGATCTTTTGACTGGGGTGAATGTGTGACATTGATCCACATTCTGTCCATCATTGTTGTGTTTGCAGTAACCGCTCTAAGTGTACTGGGGATGCTCAGACGTGAGTCCCAGGCACTCCACACCACTGGAAGCAAGCTAGCCGGGCTGATGAGAGGTGTTACCTCGAAACCGGGCCGGTCCTCGGATGCTTGTTTCCGTTCTTAGAAGGACATGGCTTTTGTAGTTCGGACTGGACTGTTCCCATGGGGCACAGGCTCAGCGCTGATTTGCATATTGCCATTGTCTAACCCAGGGTGGTGTGGAGTGGAAAAACGATGGATTTGGGCCCAGATCTTTTGACTGGGGTGAATGTGTGACATTGATCCACATTCTGTCCATCATTGTTGTGTTTGCAGTAACCGCTCTAAGTGTACTGGGGATGCTCAGACGTGAGTCCCAGGCACTCCACACCACTGGAAGCAAGCTAGCCGGGCTGATGAGAGGTGTTACCTCGAAACCGGGCCGGTCCTCGGATGCTTGTTTCCGTTCTGGGAAGGACATGGCTTTTGTAGTTCGGACTGGACTGTTCCCATGGGGCACAGGGTCAGCGCTGATTTGCATATTGCCATTGTCTAACCCAGGGTGGTGTGGAGTGGAAAAACGATGGATTTGGGCCCAGATCTTTTGACTGGGGTGAATGTGTGACATTGATCCACATTCTGTCCATCATTGTTGTGTTTGCAGTAACCGCTTTAAGTGTACTGGGGATGCTCAGACGTGAGTCCCAGGCACTCCACACCACTGGAAGCAAGCTACCCGGGCTGATGAGAGGTGTTACCTCGAAACCGGGCCGGTCCTCGGATGCTTGTTTCCGTTCTGGGAAGGACATGGCTTTTGTAGTTCGGACTGGACTGTTCCCATGGGGCACAGGGTCAGCGCTGATTTGCATATTGCCATTGTCTAACCCAGGGTGGTGTGGAGTGGAAAAACGATGGATTTGGGCCCAGATCTTTTGACTGGGGTGAATGTGTGACATTGATCCACATTCTGTCCATCATTGTTGTGTTTGCAGTAACCGCTCTAAGTGTACTGGGGATGCTCAGACGTGAGTCCCAGGCACTCCACACCACTGGAAGCAAGCTAGCCGGGCTGATGAGAGGTGTTACCTCGAAACCGGGCCGGTCCTCGGATGCTTGTTTCCGTTCTGGGAAGGACATGGCTTTTGTAGTTCAGACTGGACTGTTCCCATGGGGCACAGGGTCAGCGCTGATTTGCATATTGCCATTGTCTAACCCAGGGTGGTGTGGAGTGGAAAAACGATGGATTTGGGCCCAGATCTTTTGACTGGGGTGAATGTGTGACATTGATCCACATTCTGTCCATCATTGTTGTGTTTGCAGTAACCGCTCTAAGTGTACTGGGGATGCTCAGACGTGAGTCCCAGGCACTCCACACCACTGGAAGCAAGCTAGCCGGGCTGATGAGAGGTGTTACCTCGAAACCGGGCCGGTCCTCGGATGCTTGTTTCCGTTCTGGGAAGGACATGGCTTTTGTAGTTCGGACTGGACTGTTCCCATGGGGCACAGGGTCAGCGCTGATTTGCATATTGCCATTGTCTAACCCAGGGTGGTGTGGAGTGGAAAAACGACGGATTTGGGCCCAGATCTTTTGACTGGGGTGAATGTGTGACATTGATCCACATTCTGTCCATCATTGTTGTGTTTGCAGTAACCGCTCTAAGTGTACTGGGGATGCTCAGACGTGAGTCCCAGGCACTCCACACCACTGGAAGCAAGCTAGCCGGGCTGATGAGAGGTGTTACCTCGAAACCGGGCCGGTCCTCGAATGCTTGTTTCCGTTCTGGGAAGGACATGGCTTTTGTAGTTCGGACTGGACTGTTCCCATGGGGCACAGGGTCAGCGCTGATTTGCATATTGCCATTGTCTAACCCAGGGTGGTGTGGAGTGGAAAAACGATGGATTTGGGCCCAGATCTTTTGACTGGGGTGAATGTGTGACATTGATCCACATTCTGTCCATCATTGTTGTGTTTGCAGTAACCGCTCTAAGTGTACTGGGGATGCTCAGACGTGAGTCCCAGGCACTCCACACCACTGGAAGCAAGCTAGCCGGGCTGATGAGAGGTGTTACCTCGACACCGGGCCGGTCCTCGGATGCTTGTTTCCGTTCTGGGAAGGACATGGCTTTTGTAGTTCGGACTGGACTGTTCCCATGGGGCACAGGGTCAGCGCTGATTTGCATATTGCCATTGTCTAACCCAGGGTGGTGTGGAGTGGAAAAACGATGGATTTGGGCCCAGATCTTTTGACTGGGGTGAATGTGTGACATTGATCCACATTCTGTCCATCATTGTTGTGTTTGCAGTAACCGCTCTAAGTGTACTGGGGATGCTCAGACGTGAGTCCCAGGCACTCCACACCACTGGAAGCAAGCTAGCCGGGCTGATGAGAGGTGTTACCTCGAAACCGGGCCGGTCCTCGGATGCTTGTTTCCGTTCTGGGAAGGACATGGCTTTTGTAGTTCGGACTGGACTGTTCCCATGGGGCACAGGGTCAGCGCTGATTTGCATATTGCCATTGTCTAACCCAGGGTGGTGTGGAGTGGAAAAACGATGGATTTGGGCCCAGATCTTTTGACTGGGGTGAATGTGTGACATTGATCCACATTCTGTCCATCATTGTTGTGTTTGCAGTAACCGCTCTAAGTGTACTGGGGATGCTCAGACGTGAGTCCCAGGCACTCCACACCACTGGAAGCAAGCTAGCCGGGCTGATGAGAGGTGTTACCTCGAAACCGGGCCGGTCCTCGGATGCTTGTTTCCGTTCTGGGAAGGACATGGCTTTTGTAGTTCGGACTGGACTGTTCCCATGGGGCACAGGGTCAGCGCTGATTTGCATATTGCCATTGTCTAACCCAGGGTGGTGTGGAGTGGAAAAACGATGGATTTGGGCCCAGATCTTTTGACTTGGGTGAATGTGTGACATTGATCCACATTCTGTCCATCATTGTTGTGTTTGCAGTAACCGCTCTAAGTGTACTGGGGATGCTCAGACGTGAGTCCCAGGCACTCCACACCACTGGAAGCAAGCTAGCCGGGCTGTTGAGAGGTGTTACCTCGAAACCGGGCCGGTCCTCGGATGCTTGTTTCCGTTCTGGGAAGGACATGGCTTTTGTAGTTCGGACTGGACTGTTCCCATAGGGGCACAGGGTCAGCGCTGATTTGCATATTGCCATTGTCTAACCCAGGGTGGTGTGGAGTGGAAAAACGATGGATTTGGGCCCAGATCTTTTGACTGGGGTGAATGTGTGACATTGATCCACATTCTGTCCATCATTGTTGTGTTTGCAGTAACCGCTCTAAGTGTACTGGGGATGCTCAGACGTGAGTCCCAGGCACTCCACACCACTGGAAGCAAGCTAGCCGGGCTGATGAGAGGTGTTACCTCGAAACCGGGCCGGTCCTCGGATGCTTGTTTCCGTTCTGGGAAGGACATGGCTTTTGTAGTTCGGACTGGACTGTTCCCATGGGGCACAGGGTCAGCGCTGATTTGCATATTGCCATTGTCTAACCCAGGGTGGTGTGGAGTGGAAAAACGATGGATTTGGGCCCAGATCTTTTGACTGGGGTGAATGTGTGACATTGATCCACATTCTGTCCATCATTGTTGTGTTTGCAGTAACCGCTCTAAGTGTACTGGGGATGCTCAGACGTGAGTCCCAGGCACTCCACACCACTGGAAGCAAGCTAGCCGGGCTGATGAGAGGTGTTACCTCGAAACCGGGCCGGTCCTCGGATGCTTGTTTCCGTTCTGGGAAGGACATGGCTTTTGTAGTTCGGACTGGACTGTTCCCATGGGGCACAGGGTCAGCGCTGATTTCCATATTGCCATTGTCTAACCCAGGGTGGTGTGGAGTGGAAAAACGATGGATTTGGGCCCAGATCTTTTGACTGGGGTGAATGTGTGACATTGATCCACATTCTGTCCATCATTGTTGTGTTTGCAGTAACCGCTCTAAGTGTACTGGGGATGCTCAGACGTGAGTCCCAGGCACTTCACACCACTGGAAGCAAGCTAGCCGGGCTGATGAGAGGTGTTACCTCGAAACCGGGCCGGTCCTCGGATGCTTGTTTCCGTTCTGGGAAGGACATGGCTTTTGTAGTTCGGACTGGACTGTTCCCATGGGGCACAGGGTCAGCGCTGATTTGCATATTGCCATTGTCTAACCCAGGGTGGTGTGGAGTGGAAAAACGATGGATTTGGGCCCAGATCTTTTGACTGGGGTGAATGTGTGACATTGATCCACATTCTGTCCATCATTGTTGTGTTTGCAGTAACCGCTCTAAGTGTACTGGGGATGCTCAGACGTGAGTCCCAGGCACTCCACACCACTGGAAGCAAGCTAGCCGGGCTGATGAGAGGTGTTACCTCGAAACCGGGCCGGTCCTCGGATGCTTGTTTCCGTTCTGGGAAGGACATGGCTTTTGTAGTTCGGACTGGACTGTTCCCATGGGGCACAGGGTCAGCGCTGATTTGCATATTGCCATTGTCTAACCCAGGGTGGTGTGTAGTGGAAAAACGATGGATTTGGGCCCAGATCTTTTGACTGGGGTGAATGTGTGACATTGATCCACATTCTGTCCATCATTGTTGTGTTTGCAGACTATACAATTCTGAGCATTGAAAAACTTGAGAGATTACCATTGACAATGTCAGAACGACCTGTCATTGAATGGATAATACATGGGATAATAAATATTCCGATAACAACTTTCCAGTTTCAATACTGCCAAAAATATATACAGGCAGGCCAGTATGAAAGGTTGGGTAAAGGATACATTAAGTCCACATGGAACTTGCCCTATACACACACATGTGTCAGTAATAACCGACAGAGTGTATTTCTTAGTGGTAATAATTGTGAAAAATCACTCAGTGGCATACTTCTGTGTCAGGGTATTAGTTTGCATGGGGCCTGTGAAGGGACTTCAAATAACCTTTCATGTCACCAGTTAGGCACACCTGCAACACAAATAGAACCATTCTTTAGAAGACTTTCGAACGGGAGTTACATTCTAATTGTAGATCACAGATGTTGTGGCTTGCTGCCAGGAAAACCTTATCTCGTAAGCGTGACTTCCAGGGTCATGTGCTGTGAAAGAGTATTATTCCCGAATGATGCTCCAGACAGGGAGGGAAGGTTATGGCCCAGTTTAAAAATCTCTTCTATTCGAATTGATACTTTAAGCAGAATGAAGACTGTGCTCCTACAGACGCCAACCCAGTTGACGTCATCAAAAGAAACGTATGATCTCCAAGTTGCAAGGACAACGGCAGAGATTCATTCAATGTTATCAACAAATTGCCCCCTACACTTCGCAGAAATGCTGAACGAAATCTTAAATATTTCTGATACAAGTGGTATCGCAAGTGTATTTAAGACAGTTTTTTCAGGCGCTTTAACCCCATTCAAAGCGATCCTGGGTATTTTTCCAAATTTTGTCCATTCCATCTTTGGCGGACTTCCACTCCTGTTGGGACTCGTAGCAGGCATTTTATTCTTGCTACTCTTGCTTCGTTATGGCAAGCCATGTCACAGACAAGACTCCAGCAACAATGGAAGAAACGATCATAGCTATCCGCTACCGGGACCGCATAACTAAAGTCCTTGGCTTAGCCCGGCTACGAGATCTGAATATGACCTGGTTTCTTTCATTCAGACCCATCTGGCAGAATTGTGTTATGCCTGTATTAAGGTGCATGCTATGCGGTGAAGAATGCGTGTTGGACACCTGTCTTACACTACAATCAGACGTACCATTGGATGCAGATACTTTGTTGGGTCCAGTAAAGGCTCATGCATTGTGCTGTCCCCAGCGGCTACCTATCCTGATGACGGCATTCGTGGAAACTTCACCACTACAATTGAAGGGTAGTGAAGTACAAGATGAAGGCAGCATTGACCAGGTACGACCTTCTGTAAGCAGTTCTGATCCAACCATCAGTGAAAGCAATCATGCGCATGACTGCATGGTAGTGACATTTTCGAACCTAGTCGAACTTTCACCAGAAGCTGTAGACTGTTTTTTCGAGAATCTGTCTGAAATTATGTTTTCACCGGAAGAGAGAGAATGATTTTAAACAAACTTGCACACGGCGTTCCCTGAACTCTGAATTTGGCCTTCAGTCTTTTGAAAACAAAGTGACTGTGAATTATTTTTTCTCTTCTCCCCTGAATAGCGAAAACCTTGTTTCCAAATTCCAAAATATTTACCTTTTTGGCACTTATCTTCTGCTTAAAGTAAAACTATTCTTAGAGAACAGAACTTCTATTCTTAGGAATACTAGAGACATTACATTACCTCAACCTCTAGTTTATATGCAATTCATTGTGTTTATATGTGATGAGATGGTCTCGTAATTTTTTTTCTGTATCAAGAGCCATTTCATGTGTAATTTCGCAAATCATTCATGCCGATATAAAATGTGCATCTCCTTATTGAATGATTATACTGCTTGAATGCATACAGTACCTATACTCATTTTGTGCATTTCGCATACACCATTTTTCAAATACGAAAATGTTTTTGGGGTGGTCCGGTATACACATGCACTGTTAGTTATGTTTACTATTGCTTAGGTTAGTAAATATGTACATAAATTCGTGGAGTGGGTGTAGTGTGTTTATCTAGGTACCTATATTGATACTCCTCTTTCTGACCCATGTCCGGTTATTAATTCACTAATGTCCATACACCGGCACAGAAACCCGTCTTCAGATTAGGTAATAGCGCATGCTGTCACATTAAGCAAGCACTATCCCTTCAGCCCCCTAGAAAGCACACCGAGTTCTCAAAACAAATCAAACCTCCAACAGACCTGGGAAAACCCCCGCAGCTATTGTTTTGATTTCGCTCGAGAACTCCTGCAAAGAATGTAAGAACGACCAGTCCTTATGACATTCTTGCTGACGTCTTATGTCCATCCTTACGTCAAACACGGCACCTTTCAGGTATAAATATACTGACGCTGCCCTAAGCTAAGACACGGTGGTGACGAGCTAGGAGCAGCGCTACTTGCCGGAGAGCCCAGCTGATGCAGAAAAGCCCACGGACGCTGCCCCTCCCTTTTGACGCCTGAGAGAGACGCTGCCTTTTCTCCTGCCGAGAAATCCAGCCTCCGGCGTTTCCAGCCGCCCTTGCGGGTAACTGGGATATCGAGTCCTGTGACAGAGATACCAACCCTCCAGCCTTCTAAATCCCAGGTACTGAACTGACTAACCCCTTACAGAGAATTCTTGAGTCAGATTCTTGGCAAAACAAACTTAACTTAAGCTGCTACTTACTTACTCCCTCCCAAGTATTAGGCTTAGGTCAGGTACACCGGGGTAGGCGAAGTTAGAAGCACCAGTTGAGTACGATTAGTCAATGTATATATGTATGTATATCTTTTATCCATTTTAAGTATCATATGGCTAAGAAACCATATAAATGCTTTTACAGTATTATTTTATAATTCTGTTTTTACTGTATGCACTTTACTTAACTATAAGTATTGCAATAATAGCGATTCATTTCTCTTGTAGGAGAAAAGAGACTGATCAATAAATAACATCTTTTTATTGAAACACGCCCATCTCTTATTTCTCTACAAACTGGTGAAACTAAGAATGCACGTACTGACTGAGTAAAATAGTTGTCTTTTGTTTTCACACGACTCTGGAGATATACTCTTGATTAGGGGAGAGCAAAGTTGTCATGTTCTATGGTTGTCAGAAACTAAATCCCTTCTTGTCTATCCAGGGAGGTTAAACTCCTCCTTGCCTATTCGAGAAAGTTTCTAGTGAACTCTGAGCTAGCTGGCACACATAAATTTAAGTCTAATATCGTCAGTAGAAGACCTAGTTAACCACAGTCCTACGTCTATACTATTGAAGATATTATTCCAATGCGCAGAGCCTATTGGGATAATAGGAACTACACTACATTAGTACCTCGCTGACATGCCATGAGATTAATCAGGTGAGAATCCAAAATACTGTCTTGCACATTGACTTTATCCATAAAGTCCCTTGCCGAGATATTTTTCATCTGTACACCACTTTTCAAGATGTGGTTCACTGCATATGACAGTCCAGACAGATCACTTTCAAACAGTAGATGAAACAAATAGGGAATGCATTGACGAAACCTAGTCCGGTATTCAGAAGCAGGAATTTGATCAGGTCGCTCATCATATCTTCCTCCTTGACCTGTTGGAAATAGCTGTGGGAAACACCGAGCTTCCAAACTTTCCTCCCAAACACTAATGGGACTCCCTTTGGCTTGTTTCATTTGAAACAACTCAATAGCATTCCCCATGACTTCCTTGGAATGCAAAGGATGAACACTATAATGTTCATATATTTCTTCATTTTTAGAGGCTTCTACTTTCTCAATTTGTCCAGCACACAAATCGCTGTCCTCTTCTTCACTTACTTCCTCTTCTGCAACACATACATTCTTGTAGTACTCATTGTTTTTCATCAAATACAATGTTGCCTTTTTGACTTTCCTAACATCCACTAAATCTTGCCAGATTTTCTTACTCTTTGTCGGAACCCCATTAACTAAGATAACCAGAGGTTCCTCTTCCACTTTCTCTACTCCAATTGTATTAATGTTTTTCTTCAAATCTAGAGGCAAATAAACAACTCTTCCCTTTAATCCTCTCTGTAAATCTGATGGAGGCAATTTCCCTGTCTTTGGCTCCATTCGTACAATAGCCTGAAAGGGATGGACACTTTGAATCAAAAAGTATTTAAATCCTTCAATTCAGAAGGAATGTCAACCAATTCAGATTATTATGAACCGCTCTAGCAGGCATCCTGTTTTGATTTAATTTGTTACAACAATAAGTACACACACGTTGATCCGATCCCAAATCAAAACAATTTTCTACCATCAAGTATGTTGCGAAATCCTTCCATTCACTATTATTTTCCCTTTCACTTTTTGCATATAAATCCACTAACTTAGTCTGATTCTTATAATAAGTGCGTCGACAACACACACAAGTGAAAGTAGGCCTCTCACTTGATTTCACCTGAAACGTGGCAATTTCCTTCTGAAAATTATCTGTACTGGAAACCTGTACACTCTCTTCCACATTACCTCCTTCTTCTGGGTCAATTTCAACATTCTCCTCTTTACTTGCAAAGTAACAAAACTCAATTTCTTCACAAATATTCTTCACATCTACTTCAGAACCATGCAAAAGAGCACTGCTTAATTGTTTAAGCTTAATTGCTGGACTCTTAGCAAAATACAACATTCTCACTAATTTCCTCACTTTATTATGATGGACTGCTAGCATCCTGAAATGATGAAAAACACTCTGGCATACTCTCCTGGAAAGACAAGCCAGTGAATGACCATGTAAACCTGTCACTTCTCTCACTCTGCATGGATCTAATTCCTGCAACAACTTTATTTTCTGTTTTAAACTTTTCTTATTAAATGTCCGTACAAAATCACAAAGCAAATTGATGGAATCCTGTCGCACACTGCAAATACTACTACACTTCCAGGTGTACACTGGACCCTTAGGACGTCTCCCTAAAACTTCATCACCTAACACCTCTTCTGCCTCTGTTGACACAAGTTTTTCTTTTTCAACTGGACAACCGTCTTTCACCTCATATGCTCGACCACTGGTGTCAACTGCATGCACCAAATCATTGTCCTGGAAGTAACTCTCCTCATTGAAAAATGCCTCACAACTTGAACTATGCATCCATTCTCCTGAAAATACTTCACAAAAATTTGTACGATTAACTATTCTCTTCCATCTACTATTTGTTTTGAATTCATAAATTGCCTTGTTTAGTTTCCTAATTCTATTGATTACCAAAATAAATAACTTTCGCTTCATTTCCAAAGCCTGATCAATAATTTTCTCAACATTTTTCTTTTTCTTATAAAAAGCCAGTTTCTGTTGACCTTTCTTTACATTTTTCATCAAATTTACAATTATCCTGTTGCGGAACATTCGTGTACGAATGTCCCTAAATTGATTGTGCCTTCTACCGGCACTCACAGAGTTTTCTCCTGCTCTACCACTAACTTTATTAAGGGGCCTTTCCTTCCTGTTTAAATTGACTCTCTTCTTCTGGACTAAAACATGTTCTGTAGTGATACTTTTTTTTTTTGGAAATGTTTCTTAGGAAAGATTTTGTTGTCTTACCCGGAGCTTTTTTGGTGACTTGACGAGTTTTTATTGTAGAGGACTGCTGCAAGCATGTAGTAAGCTGCTGTGTTTGACGTTTTGTAGCCTTTCTCCTCCTTTGCCTCGAAGGCATGTTTTAATTTTGAAATGATCTGCAGTTGAATCTGTGGTAAAATATAATAAAAAATGTTATTAACCACTATTACCAAACAGTAAATCAATAACAGTCGTCAAAAAATTAACACACTAGTTGTCAATTCTACATACAATAATTTTTAGTGCATTGACAAATTTAAAACTCACAAATAGTAGCAAAGAAATAGAATGCTTCTACATTTGACCTGTGCTCTTTTATATGTGAATCTGAACTAATTTTATTAGCATATTTCACTATTTTTTTATAGACGCTTCACACAAGCTGTTTTTGAAGTTGTATTTAATTTTAAATAAAACGGTTAACATGGTTACTTTTCATTTCCAGTAACTATCTAAATGGATGTTTTTTTGTAAAAAAAGATTGCATAACTGACTTATAAAGTGTATCTTAATGAATACATGTATTAGCGAGTAATGTTTAAATATTTAAATATCTGTATCAGTGTCTCACTTTGTGTATAAGTGGCTGCATGGGTTGGTAAGTAGCTACATGAGTGTGTATATGGATAATTAGTTAGTTTTTTCAGTATCAGTATGAGTGTCTGTATGGTTCGGTGGGGGATATTACTTAGAGCATAGATGCATGAATGAGTGACTCACTGTTTATATGTGTTTTGAACACAGCATGTCTGCAGGACTGTATGGGTGGATGAATGTGTGTATGTGTGTGTTAGTGAGTGAATGACTGTCTCAATAGTGTCTTTATGAGTAACTACATATGTTTTAAACTAGTATATGTGAAAATTGATGTATATAAGTGAGTATATATGAGAGTGAGAGATTGGAAGAGTTCCTGTATAAATAAGTATGCGTTTCTAAAAGTGAATGTTTAAGAGAGTATGTATGTGTACGTTTCTGTAGAAGTAAGTGTAGTGGTGTATGCATAGCTGGATATGCAAGTAAATAGATGTTTGATAGTTATTTGCATGTGTGAGTATGTGTGTGAGTAACTCTATGTATGAGTGTAGGTGTGTGACAGGATGTATGGGTGTATGAGTACATATGATGAGTGAGTACATGTATTAGTGACGATATAGAACTGTTGGTGAATGAGTGGATGTGTATGTAGATTATGGAATTACTGAATAGGTTGTTCTAACTGGTATTGGTATCTCCATTGTTTTGAAATTTTTAGTTTCTATTTTTGAATGTGTGTATCAAGGGTTATATTAAACTCAGAGGAGGTCTGCCACTGTTTCACAAGGATGATGTCATCCGTGATGTCATTTGAGATGTCATCAGTGATGTAATATGTGATGTCATCAGCAGTGCATTGCGGGCGCGCCAGGTATAGTTAGCTGAACTAACTATAACGGGGAAATTTCATTGGTTTTGTATGAGTGAAATGTCCAGCTAACTATGACACGTGTGAAACCTATGGTTTTTTCAGTGAATTTCTAAGGTTTTCTAAATGCCTATTCCTAACTATAACGTGGCTGAAACCTGTGTTTTTTTCAGTGAATTTCAAAGGTTTTGTAAATGGTAATTTTTAAATGAATTAATTATTATATTTCTTTCTTTGTATACTAATTTCTTACATTTTATTTTATTTTTTAAGTTATATTTCATATTCTTAATGTAAAATAATAACAAAAATACATTAAAAACATGTTTTTATTAATTACATTTTTTTACAATATATTAAAATGAAATTCTATATAATTCCTTTTTAATTTTTTTTTTTTTTGGTAATCGCACCGTACGCGTGCCGTGTTCGCACCATACTTTGTACGGTAAATCGTCCTCTGTGCGTACGTTATGGATACACTTTGACGTTGCGCGTCGCATCAACACTTCCACGTGATGTCATGTACGGTGCCCGTACGCGCACGCCGCGAAAGTTTCTAGTTGTTCAAAAACATATATTTATGTTTTTAATGTACATATTAAGGGAAGACATTATCTGGGATAATCATGAAATTAGTTTTTTTTACTTTTAATAAGCGTACATTACTTTTAAAAGCAATTACGCAAATCGTGGAGGTACGTCGTACGTACTCGCATCATAAGAGCACCGCAAGCGCAGCGTAAGAGCTCCGTAAGCGCACCGTGAGGGTACACAAAGCCATGTGACTTTACTAGAAGAGATTTGATTGGTTTATAACACTTCCTATTCCAACTGTTGAAAGACCCCTCCCATTTTAATCATTCTACTTTGACTTCCACAGGAGAAGGATCTGTTCTGTAGATATCTAGCCATTTGGAAGAAGTAACCACCATGACTGCACGGGATGACTCTTCTTCAGAATATTCCTCTGAGGAACATTTTGTACCTGAGGAGCCTCAGAAAAAGCGAAAGGAAGCAATAATCTGGACATTTTTTACATTTCCCCAAGAATAAAAAAAGGTCAATGCTCCCAAGGTGACCTGCAAACTTTGTGAGGTTACTCTTTCAAGAGGTGACCCGACCAAGAAGTACTCTTTCGGCACTGCAAGCATGGTGCGCCATGTCAAGACTCTACAACCAATTACTTATGCTAGAACTGAAACTAGAAGGTTGCAGGAGGACCAGGGATCTGCTCTTCCCAGTAGATCCAGTGCAGCACCACCACCACCACCGAGCGGTATGGTTGCAAATATACAACCTGAATTTGGAGACCTGACTATTCATAGTAAGTTTTGCAACAAACTACTGAGTCATGGAGAACAATCCATTGAACTTATTCTCCGCAAGAAAAGGAACCACTGTTGTTCTCGTCAATAATTTTTTTTTTTTATACTGTTTTGAAGATGTTCCACACTTTTTTGGGTTCTAGTTTTATTTTTTTGTTTAAAAAATCAAAAACAAAAACAAAAAACTTTTTTTTAAAAATACAAAAAAATAGAAAACAACAAAGACAAAAAAACAGTTCTTCTCAGAACTACCTCCAATGTTCAAAGAAAGAGCTATATTTTTATGATAGTGTGTAAAACGTTGTCTGAATGAATGTGTAGTGCATAAATGAATGAATGAATATATTACTAGTGTATGGTGAATGTGAAAGTGCAGAACTATAAGGAAGTGCTACAGCATAAATCTATAAGGTGTTTACCTATAGTATACTGTAGTACCTCCGAAGCACATGAATGTAACATATGCATATAAATATGTTACAAATCTATGCTTCAATTTGCACTGCTGGTGGAACTGCCTGGGTGAATTGGTATGTGTTAGGAGTGGATTTACAATCCCCTTGTGCCTCTTTTACACATCTGTTGCGTCACTTTTGTGATGTAGCGGTGGTGCAAAAGATGTGCCATGGTGTGTGGTATTTATAATGAGATGCATATGGAAGGTGCATCACATTGTAAAGCCCTGCGCCAGAAAGAGGCTTTCCAATGTACAGGGGAGGGTGGAGGTGTTCTGGCGCAGGAACGCCTCCTAAAAGTGACTGAGTGAAATCTATAAGATTTCATTCAGTCACTTTAAGGCTTGTGATGCGTCAATAACCCTGCTTCTGCTTGAAATAGGTGTAAGGATTGACACAGGATTTTAAGCATAGGGCCCCAAGAGCATTGCTGGAGCTGCGTTGTGCTTGCAATGCAAGCCAAACAATGCGTCACCTACACACCACAAATACATCACATATCTGTGCCGTTTTTGACCCATAATACACCACATTGTAAATACAGTGCATCCATTGTGGTGATGTCACAGTGCACAATAACTAGCATATCTCTGCGGATGTACCACATATTGTACATCTGCTGATTACTGTTGGAATGTAGTGAATGGATTACAACACACTGATCAATGAGTCACTTCAAAACTATAACAGGAATGACAGAGTGTTTGGTGGAAGTGTAAGAATAAAGACTGGGGAATTGAACATATAAAAGGTAAATTTGCAGGTGCATAGAACAGTGCATGCATAGTCTATAGGAGTTTGAAGCAGTCCATGCTCTAAGGCCCACTTTCACTTTGAGTACTTAGGTACGAGCTGAATGATTACAATTCTGCAAGGAGAGTGTGTGGCTGAATGTACAGCAGCTTTACTTTTACAGTGTATAGAAAAGCACATACTGCTGTATGGTTCACTACAATATTAAAACAGTAGTGTGAGAGTGTTTAGTGAAAGTGTATTGATACAGACTAGGCAATTGAAGGTATAAAAGGCAAGTTTGCTGGTGTATAAAACAGTGAATGCATAGTCTATAGCGATTAGAACCAGTCTATGCCCTAAGGCCTACTTTGGTGCATGACTACTTGGAAACTGACTGAATGTTTACACTTCTACAAAGAGATTGTCCAGCTGAATATATAGCACCTTCACTTTTAGAACAGTACATACATAAGAACATACTGATGTATAACTCACTTAAATAGTAGTAGTAAAATGTTTGGAGGAAGTGTCAGGATAGAGACTGTTCAACTCAAAGTTTAAAAGCCAAGTTTCCAGATGTTTAGAAAAGTGCATTTATTATCTATAGCTCTTTGAAGCAGTCCATGCCCTTAGTCCGACTTTGCTGCATGACTACTTGGATGGTGGCAGAATGATTACACTTCTCCAAGGAGAGTGTAGAGTTGAATGTATAACAGCTACACTTTTTGTACAATGTATAGACAAGCATATATTGCTATATGGCTCACTACAATACTGAAACAGTAGTGGCAAAGTGTTTGAACAGAGTATAAGGATAGAGACTGGGTAATTAAAAGTTTAAAAGACAAGTTTTTAGGTGCATAGAAGAGTACATGCATAGTAAACCGGAGTTTGAAGTAGTCCATGTACTAAGGCATACTTTACTACATGAATATTTGAATACTGACTGGATGATAAGACTTCTGCAAGCAGTGTCAAGCTGAATGTGTAACTGTTTCACTTTTAGAACAGTGTATAGATAAGTACAGCAATGTCAGAGTATTTGCTGTAAGTATAATGATATAGAGTGGGGAATTGAAGGTATAAAAGACAAGTGTGCAGGTGCATAGAAGACTGCATGCATAGTCTATAGTGGTTTAAAGCACTCCATGGCCTAAGGCCTACTTTGCTCTATAATTACTTGGCTGACTGTATAATCACAGTTCTGCAAAGAGACTGCATGACTGAATTTATAAGAGCTTAATTTTTAGAACAGTGCATAGATAAGGACATTTTGATGAATAACTCTAAGTACAATACTGAATCAGAGTGTTTGCTGGAAGTGTAAGGATAGAGACTGGGGAATTGAAGGTATAAAACACAAGTTTGCCGGTACATAGAACAGTGTGTGCATAGTCAAAAGGGGTTTTAAGCAGTCCATGCCCTAAGGCCCACTTTACCTCATGAGTACTTGGGTACTGGTTGAATGATTAGAATTCTGCAAGGAAACTGTCTGGCTGAATGTATAGCAGCTTCACTTTTAGAAAAGTTTATAGATAAGCACATAGTGCTGTATGGCTCAATATAATACTTAAACACTAATGTGATCGTGTTTGCTGGAAGTGTAAGGATACAGACTGGGAAATTGAAGGTATAAAAGACAAGTTTACCAGTGCATAAAAGACTGCATGTAAAGTCTATAGGAGTTTGAAGCAGTCTATGACCTAAGCCCTAAAAACACTTATTAGCCACTTTAGGGTTCAAAGTAGTTGGGGCCACCACACAGGGTGCAAAAACAAAGGGGGTCGGAATCATGGTTGAAAGAAGACTCCCTCTTAACAACCCCCGGACTAAATCTGACCCATTGAGATGGGTTATTTCTGAATTCCAGCTCCCCAACAATTCTTCTTTTACCCTCTGTTCAATATACGGGAGAAACGCTGACCACTCAGGGGTCTTTAACCAGGTCTCCGGTAAACTAGCACACTGGCCCACCCCCATTATTTTGTGCGGCGACCTTAATATTCATTTACCCTGTAACTGGGAGGTTGATAAGAAATGGAGGTATAAAGGCAGGAAACCTCTAGTTTTCCAGGCTCTAGCCAATCTTGCTCAGGCCCATGGACTGAGGGATGGCTGGGCCAGCAAAAACCCCACTTAGCCTGGGTATACGTTTTTTTCGGCACCACACCAATCACTAGTCAGACTGGATAACTTCTTCATCTCAGCTTCACTTGCCAATAGTTGCTCCTTTGACATTGCACCCCGTTTTATGTCTGACCATAATCCCCTTATTGTTAACATCAAGGGTCTTGGGCAATGGAAGGAGGCAACCAAATGGAGTTTTGAGAAAGCGCTACTACAGGACACTAACTACCAAGCACACATGCAGGGATGGATCCAGGAATTCCTGGAAATAAACATTGGCTCTGCCTCTCTAATGACTGTATGGGACACCTTAAAGGCGGAGGTCAGAGGTGAAACTCTATGGTTCTCTGTTTGTAAAAATAAAAAATAAAAACTCTTAATTAGGGATTTGCAGGACAAATTAAGGACAGCAGAGATCAAACTAGCCCAACTGATTCAATCAGGACAAGACATCCAATCTGTCCTAAAAGAAGTAGTCCTTGCCAAGGCTGAGATAGGGGCCATTTTTGCTGATAACATCGCTGCAAAATGGGCAGCTACAAGGGAAAAAACTATGAATGTAGTGACAGCATTGGGCACCATCTGGCCATCAGGACTAGACAGGAGTTTACCTATAGTGAAATATACACAATAAAACTTCCTTCCGGGATGGAGACTAAAGATACTAGCTCCATACGGAAGGGATTCCAGGACTTCTACTCCAAGCTGTACACAGAAGAAAACTATCTGGCCAGTGAGATAATTGACAGTGAGATTACTAACTATCTTAATGAGATTAAAATTAAGCTGCTCAGCTCGGAGGATAGCAAGCTAATAGATATTTCTCCAACTTGGGAGGAAATCTTGGAATCCCTGCTAAGTCTTCCGGACGGAAAAGCCTCAGGCCTTGACGGCATCCCAGTGGAGTTTTATAAGATCTTTGCCCCACAAATCAAAACAATTTTCACAGACGTAGTAACCTCTATCTTTAATGGGACTCCCCCTCCGGCTTCTTGGGCAAGTGCAAGAATACCTATATTTCCGAAGAAAGACAAATCCCCTCTAGAGATGAGTTCCTATAGGCCCTTCACTCTTATTAACTGTGATTCTAAACTCTTTTCAAAGGTGCTGGCCTCTAGAATCTCCCAAGTAGTAGAGTCATTGGTGTCAGAATGGCAACATGGTTTTATTCCCAAAAAGGGGACAACGGAACATGTCAGGCAGGCGATCACCGCACCGGCTGCCGGAGACCCGATGTCACTTACAGTACTTGAAGGCATTTGATCGGGTCTCCTGGTGATTTTTATGAGGAGTTATGAACAAGGTTGGGATTTGGGAAGAAATTCATACAAGCGGTGCAGGCACTCTACGTAGAACCAAAGGCCTGTGTAACCATAAACGGGCAACCAACTGGCCGGTTTAACATCTCTTGGGGTACCATGCAGGGCTGTCCCTGCTCCCCTCTGCTGTTCGCTCTTTACCTAGACCCATTTATCAAACAAATCAAAAAAAACATTAACATCTTACCAGTTAGCTTCCTGAGTATTAACACTAAAATTCTGGCGTACGCTGACGATCTGGCCATCACTTCTCCAGACCCTGCAAACACTATACTAGCAGTAGAATTGGAGGCTCACAAATTTGGGAGACTATCTGGATACGCCCTGAACAAAAATAAAACGCCAATAATAGTGAAAGCCCAAATTTCTTGGACTGACAGCAGGGTGGTACCCAAGGCGAAATACTTAGGGGTGCTCATCTCATCCAAGATGGATGAAATTGTAACAGACAATCTAGTACCTCTTGCTGTTCAGACTAAGAAGGCCCTAAAACAGATTGATAACTTGCACCCAACGCTAGTTGGCAGATGCAATGTCATAAAAATGACATACTTCCCGAAACTACTCTATTTCTTCCGCATTATACCTCTGGAATTTAGCAAAGCAAATTTGCTCAAATTTCAGCAAATTTTCACACAGTTCATCTGGGCTTATTCCCAACCTAGGCGGGCATTAAGACAGCTTTCTCTCCCGAAAGAACGAGGAGGATGGTCCTTCCCCAACATTATACTATACTATTGGGCCTCGGTACTACAGTACAACTCTGAATTAGTGAAAGAACCAACCATCCCTACAGCACCAGGGCTTCCCTCGCCCTTCCAACTCTTACTGGGCGAACAGCATAGGGGATGCTTGCTTCAAGAGATCTCGTATGGATACTACAAGCTCGTACGGTTCAAGACTCTAATGTACTCCTACAAAGTTTTCCGCAACATTCGTAGAACCTTCGGGCTGGGCAGATATAACTACTATTCCCCCACTTCTAACAACAATAACCTACCGGCCATCTTCGGAAAAGCTTACTTTTCTGACTGGCATAGGGCTGGAGTCATTACATTAGGGGACCTGATTACTAGCGAGGGAATTAAATCATTTGTCAGCTTACAATCTAAATTTAGTCTGAAAAACCAGGACACCTTCAAGTACCTCTCCATTTATGACTTCCTCTCCAGGAAGGTCGAGGGAACTGCGGGATTCTCGGAAGTTGAACTTTTGCACACACTGCGTAACACCACGACCCCCCCGCATCGGTCTCATATACAACATACTTAACACACAAACCCCAGACGATCTAGAAACCATCTCAGACAAATGAAATACAAAACTTAACTCCCCTCAAAGTGTTTTTACAGCTCTCTATCCCTTTCACAACAGATCTTACTCTCTGGCAAGTTGCAGGAACAACATTTTAAAACTATCTTCTTCCTGTATATTACGCCTAGCAAGATTATCAAATGGGGGACTGGCAAAGGGACGCTGTGCCCTCGATGCTCGGAAGTCACTAACCAACCTATTTTTTTAAATCCACAATTATTCTGCTAGGGACCCAGTCTGATTCTCCTAGGATTAAAAAAGGACTGGTCTTTATTGCAATGGCAGTATGGAGGATCTGTGTTGCCTCCGGCTGGCTGGATGCTGACCCCCCTTCTTTTTCTCAATGGCTGGCCAGGTTAGTTGCCACCTTCCATCTGGAGAAAGCAGTCTATGCTAAAAAAGGACGCAAAAGCCATAAAAAGGGCCAGGAGGTCTGGAGAAAATTGGCCTCCTGGTTAGAATAACAGGGGTAACCAGTATATAACCTTTATCTCAGGGTTTTGTTCTTCTTTCGCTGCTTACCTTTTTCTTTTTGCTCTTTTCTCTTCCTTATTTGTTGTTTTTTCCTTTTTGCTTATGCTGTAGATAAATAAGCTATTTATTCTTTAAAAAAAATTCTGTGCCTGTCTCGGTTAAAACGTTGTTTTTTTCCTCAATCTAAGGGGAGGGGGGTGGGGGGCGGGAATGGCAATGTGCATGTACTTCTCTTATCTTTTGTTACTTTGACTTGCAAAATAAAAACTTTAAAAAAAAAAAAAAAAGGAGCAGCTCTCTAAACCTGAACTCGCACAACATGGAGGTACTCATCTTCAGACCCACCCCCACAGCCTCCGATGACTCCTGCTGTCCAACTACACTGTGAACAGTACCAACACCTGCCGACCATGTACACATGTACACAACCTACGATTCATCTTCAACTCCTCCTTCTCCATGTGTAAGCAAGTCTACAGCATCTCCTCATACTGCTATAACACTGCTACAACACCCTCCACATGCTCCGCAACATTTACAAGTGGATCCTAACCAAAAGAAGAAGAACAGTAACACAGGCCCTCATCAGCAGGAGACTACACTGTGGCAACACACTCTACACAGGAATTCCAGCCAAACACCTACAACAACTACAACAAATCCAAAACACCTCCACCTGACTGATCTTCAATGTCCCCTGCTGCAGCCACATCACCCACGACCAGATACACCTACACTGCCTCAACATCAGCAAGCGGATCACCTTCAAGCTCCTCACCCTCAAAATACTCTGCAACACCAGACTAATCTACCTTAACAGCAGTAATCCTGAAAGGCCAAATTTTGTTCTTAAAATGTTGGCTTTAAAAATATTAGGTAAGAATTTGGTAACTCTTTAGGCAAACGTTGATTAGAAACTAAATGACTATCATTACAATGTATCCAACCTTTCAGACATTTTAAATAAACAGATGTTGTAGAAGGTCCAACATGAAAAATAATTGCAACAGCTACAAAAGTTCCTGATATTGATAGTTGTGTAGCTACAACATTTTTAATTAAAGTTTCCAATTTTCTTCCATCAGCTCTACAACGTTGCAGCATTAAAATTACAAATTGTCCATATCTTTGTATAAATAATGTTGATGACATTTCTGATTTACATTGGCTACACTCCATGTTTTGACTTGCTCCTCTAACTAGATTGTTAAAAGACACTGATTCACAGTGTGGTAAAGTCAAATATATGAATCTTTCAGTGTCTATGGGGCCTATTATGATTGCGGTTTTCCCGCATCCTCCGGGCCGGCGGAAGCCACCGCCGGCCCGGAGGATGCAGGAAAACCGCCGCGGAGCCTAGAAAGACCCACCGCCATATTAGGATGGCTGGTGGGTCTTTCATTCCGTCCGCAGCTTTTCCGCCGCGGTCGCCTTCCGACCGCGGCGGGAAAGCTTTAACATGGCTGGCGGTTTCTATCAGATACCGCCAGCCATGTTAGGATGGTGTAAAATGTATGCTTTTCCGCGGCGGCTTTTCCGCCGTGGAAAAGCATACAGACCTTCACTTCGGGGGCCTGTTGCGGGCCCCCTGGGTGAAGGGAGGGTGGGGGGTGCACACCCTGCATTTGCGTGAACAAAGCAGCAGGCACCGTGCGGTGCCTGCCACTTTGTGCACACAAATGCGATGCAGGGATTTTTAACATTGCGGCGGGTGCAACTTGAAGCTGCACCTGCCGCAATGTTAAAGATAGAGGATGTGACCGCCACCCTGGCGGTCACATCCTAATCTGCACGGAGGGAACGTCGCAGCCCATGCGGATGTTCCCTCCTACTCTGGGGTCGCGGACGGACTCAAGTCCGTCCGCGAACCTAATCGACCCCTATGTTAGTGCTACATGTAAACAAACAATTTTGATAGTCATTTTGCCATTTATAAGAAAGGCCAAAAAGGTTTTCAATATCTATACCTTCATCTTCCAATACACCAAGCATAAACATTAAAAATTCCTGACAATCTTGCCTAATATTCTGCGTAAATTGAGTAGAACCAGAACATATGTCCAAAACATTTCAAATATCAGAAACACTTTGTATTTTACTTTTATCACTACTACATTTCTCATAAACAGAATACAACAATGAACAGAATTTTTCGTCTCGATTTTCAACAATTTGCTGTTGCAAACTTTCAAGAGAAAACCCAACATTAACAACTACATTAGCATAGCAGTTGAACTATTTTCAAACCGATAACCAACATTCTCTTCAACACTGTCCTTTTTCTTTTTGCTTGCAGGCGCAACTTCATCTTGATTTTTTTCTTTCTTTACAGTTTCACTACAGATATTCTCAAATCTTCTTTTTCTAACTACCACACGCTTTTCAAATACTGGGTATTCACCTAAATTGGGTGCTTATTCTCTTCTTAACCTATTATACTCTTTCACACAATTTGCATCTGCACTAACCTTTGTCTCATCAAAATCAATCAAGTACAATCCAGATACAGTTCTCACTTGAGACAAAGCAACATATGCCATACCCTCTTTAAACACGGTACTTCCAATATTCACTAAAGCACTATCTACACTTAAACCTTGAGATTTATGAATGGTCATCGCATATGCCAAAGAAATAGTAAACTGTTTTCTGCGTACATACAAATCTTTTAGAAGCAAAAACCGAGCTGTACAACGACTAAATTGTTGTACTTCAGCAATTTCATCAAATTTGATTTTCAAAAATTCAATCCCATCTCTATTTACATAATTAACAAAATCAACAATTTTACCCATTGCTCCATTTACTAAACCTTTTTCCACATTCAAATTATGTCGTAAAATTACCCTACAGTTTACACATGCATACAAATTCTTTTCTAAACCAGCAGTTTTACTTATCAATTTCTCTAAAGAATCCAATTTCCTCTTCAACTTTTCAGTCAAAATAATAGTGATTCCTTCATGTTCTATTTTATCAATAGCTTCCAATTTTATAATTTCTTTATTTTCCAACTTTAACATTTCTTCATTGAATATAGATCATTCACGCAGTGTTGGCATTAAGCAGATTACAGATTTGTTTTCTGCAATTCTCATATATATTTTCTCAGGAACAATATTTTCATTTGGAAACAAATTGGGAAGTAATCGTCTCTGTAAAGCTTGTTTGCCATGTTCTGTCACTTTTCCAATTCCTATATCTTGAAGAATATTTCCATAATCTGTATCATTTGCCTGACGCATATTTGTAATAAGTTCCTTATATTGAAAAAATGACCAAATGTTAACATTTCCAATACTCCCCAAAGACTTTCTGGTATATTCATGTGCCTGTGTTTTAAACACTGGTTGTCCTTTTAGTGGAGTAATTTGTAGTAGATCTCCAAAAACGATGACGTGTTTTCCTCCAAATAATACGTCATACTCTGTTTTAAGAATTTGCTGCATTCTTAAATGCACAAAGGCAAGCATTAAGTTTGATACCATGCTTACCTCATCAATAATGAGAAGTTTCATTTTCTTCAAGACTCTTGAAACTTCACAACAAGCTTCTCCAGATAGCTTGTGGTATTCCAATTTGTTTTCATGCTCTACTGGTATCATTAATAAACGATGTAAAGTAATTCCTTTAATATTGTGTGCCGCCAACCCAGTTGGAGCAGTGACAGCACAAGACAAATGCGACTCAGTTGTTTTGCGTAGATAAGTTGTAATTACTTTAATTAAAAAACTTTTTCCTGTTCCAGCTTGTCCACTCATGTACATTCGGATAGGTTGAAATGATGAGCAAGAGCACTCTTTCTTTTCATAAAGTAATCCTTGGTTAATCTGTTCTCTCACATGCTCATATATTTCTTTCTGCTCAACATTTAGTTTTTCTTCCAAGTTTCCTAAGTTTGTTACATCTTCTTGAGCTTGATACATTGCTGTTTCCACCTCTTCCATAGCAGTGACTGCTTCATTTTGAATAATTGGTTCTCCTAATGGATCCTGACTTAACGGAGCAGAAGTTTGACTGTCTTGAGAACTGTCTCTAGCAATCTCAGCTGCAATTGTAGCTTCTTGCTCAATTTCGTCATTCAACATTTTCACATAATAAGCAAAAACAGGAAATTCTATAGTATCTTTACTTGCGTTGAAGGAATCTTCATAGCTCTCGAAATCTCCAAGTAATTCCAATTCTGAACGCCATGGCTTGAAAAGTTTCAAAAGAGCTAAATAGTAAAATTCCCTTTTGTCAGGTGTTTCGCAACTCAGTTTACAGTGATTAATCAAATGTCCTTTTCTTTGTTTCACCAAACATCCTTCAGAACCAATCATGGCATATTTACTATTATTGATGTTTTCTGTAATATTCCGTTTTAAGAATATAGTTTTGCAGCACTTCATAGAGACAAATGTTCTCAAAATAATGACTTCTATTTGGATAATATGTATCCAACATATTTGTTTTTACGATATCTGTACTTTCTGGCTCTTTTTCAGCTAAATATTCAATTTCTTGTACAGATTTAAGTACTCTGTTTCGTGTTGCAGCAAGACCTAGACTCACCCAAATGATTCTTCTAGATTTGGAGTATAGACTTGCAGATGATAAGCGATACGAGCATTCATACGCTCCAATTTCTCGATGAGATAACATCTTCAAACTGTAAGTATATAATTTCTTACTTAGACTCTTCTCGTCTTTTCTGATTTTGTTATGTACGATGTTAAATATCGAGCAACATCAATGGAATTGTCCGCAACATATTAAATATCCATATTAGCATTCCACATGGACAAAATGACTGGGTTATAGTCATTTATGTATTTTGACTCTTCATTTCTTTTTAAGTTGTAGGAATTTTTTGGAGACTTTCTTGTGATAGTATGTCGCAAAGATGACATAAAACTCCTCACTCTTCCTTTTGATATTGCAGGACGTGGAAATCCAAAACGGCATTTGGTGGAGAATTTGTCCTTAGATTTGTACTTTCGACGACAGTATTTCCCACAACGATGGCTTTGGAATTGTAAGACTTGTTGTCTTAAGTCCTTATCTTGTATACTTTTGGGTATATCACATGTAGCATATTCTTCAATAAAAGACAACACTGTATCATCTGAGTCTGTTCCAAA
Organism: Lissotriton helveticus; assembly: GCF_964261635.1. Classification (NCBI taxonomy): domain Eukaryota; kingdom Metazoa; phylum Chordata; class Amphibia; order Caudata; family Salamandridae; genus Lissotriton; species Lissotriton helveticus. The sequence goes on along the minus strand of NC_136059.1, from coordinate 776,540,221 downwards.
TTTGGGAGCATCTTTGATCCATATTAGCATATGTATGTGAGGAGCACCTCTTGCTTGATACTCCTTTCTCCAAAAGAAGTCCAGAAACTCTCCAACAGGAGGATTTTTTTATTGGTGATAAAAGACAGCATAGTTTCAAATCTATGATTGAAATACCTGCACACATTAACTGGATCCAAAGAGCACAATTCTCCAGGTGTCTTGTATTCAATATTTAGTATATTTGGATTTGCCTCTCGAAGAAATTTAAGTAAATCATCCCAAGCATATTCAGCACAGCCTAGAATAAGGAACCATGTAGGAGTTCCTAAGTTCCTTAGCATACATTTAAGTTCTCCATGACGACGGTACCAGTACTCCTTAGTACCATGCTGACATGCCATTAGATTAATTAGCTGAGATTCCAAAACATTATCTTTCTGGTGTACTTTATCCATAAATTCCTTTGCCGAAACATTTTGCAGATGTACACCTGTTTTCAATCTATGGTTTACTGCATAAGAAAGTCCAGACAAATCACTCTCAAACAAAAGATGAAACAAATACGGAATACATTGTCTAAATCCTGGATCTTCTGCATACAATATTAATGTCCGGTATTCAGATGCAGTAATCTGCACAAGTCGGTCATCATATCGTCCTCCTTTTCGCGTGGGAAATCAATGAGGGAATCAACGAGCTTCCAAGCTTTTTTCCCATACACTAATGGGACTTCCCATTGCTTCTTTCATTAGGAATAACTCTATAGTATTCCCCATCACTTGTTTAGAATGAAGTAGATAAACACTGTAATGTTCGTAGATTTCTTCAGTTCTGGACACATCCACTTTTTCAATTTGTCCAGATGGCAAGTCACTATCTTCTTCTACAGTTATTTCTTCTTCTCTCACAAATACATTTTTATTGTATTGATTATTTTTTACCAGATAAAACGTTGCCTTTTTCACTTTCCTAACATTCACTAATTCCTGCCAGATTTTCGTACTCTTAGTAGGAATGCCATTAACAAGAATAACTAAAGGTTCATCTTCTACATTTTCTACACCAATTGTTTCAATATTTTTCTTTAAATCTAGACGCAAATATACAACTCTTCCCTTTAATTCTCTCTGTAAATCTGAAGGAGGCAATTTCCCTGTCTTAGGCTCCATACGAACAATAGCCTAAAAAGGATGCACACATTGAATAAGAATAGACTCATAAGTATTTAAATCCATCAGTTCAGAAGGAATATTTACCAACTCAAGATTATTATGGACAGCTCTAGAAGGCATTTTGTTCTCATCTAATTTCTTATAACAATATTTACAAATACGCTGATCAGAACTGAAAACAAAACAATTCTCTACCAACTTATAAGTTGCTAATTCCATCCACTCATTGTTATTTTCCTTTTCACATTTTAAATACAGATCAACAGTCCTGGTCTGATTTTTATAATGAGTACGTCGACAACAAATACAAGAATAATTTGGTGTTTCACCTGAAATCACCTTGAACTTTGTAATTTCTTGCTCAACTTTTTCTGTACTACAATGTTGTACATTCTCTTCTACATTTCCTTCTATTAACGTATCAATTTCTGCACTGTCTTCTTCAGGACCAAAGTAACTAACCTGAATTTCATCACAAACGCTCATTACATCTGATACAGATCCACGCAAAAGAGCACTGTTCAACTTTTTTAACTTTAGTGCTGACTTTTTGCATAATACAACCTTCTGAATAATTTTCTCATTTCAGTATGATGTACTGTTAACATCCTGAAATGGTGAAAAATACTTCGACATACTTTTTTAGAAAGACAAGCCAGAGAATAACCTTGCAAACCAGTATTTTCTCTCACTTTGCAAGGGACTAATCCTTGCAAAATCTTAATCTTTTGTTTAACACTTTTCTTAGTAAAATTACATAAGAAATTGCGTAAAAAAACAATAGATTCCTGCCATACACTACAAATACTACTGCAATTCCAAGTGTACACTGGAGCTTTAGGACGTCTCCCTATACTTCATCAGCTAACACCTCTTCTACATTTCTAGGAACAATTTTCTCTTTCTCAATAGGACAACCATTTTTAACCTCATAAGCACGACCAGTAGTGTCAACTGCATGCAACAAATCATTACTCTGAAGATAACTCTCTTCACTAAAAAAAGGCTCAGAAATTGAACTATGTTACCATTCACCCAAAAAAACTCAGAAAAATTACTTCTGTTAATTACTCTTCATTAAATGGATTGGCTTATCTAGTGATCAAATTTTATTGATTACTAAAACAAACAGTTTTTTTTCAATTCATAAGCTTTCTCAACTACATTTTCAATAAAAAAATTTTACAATTCTTTACTACCTAAGTCAAATTCGACACAACTCTTCTCTTTTCTCTTAGTTGCAGATACACTAATACTATTTTGGACTTTGTGCACACTACGCTTAGTGTTTAACAATTTTCGCTGAAAAGTCTTGGTTTTTTTACCAGGACTTTTTTCTTTTTGTTAACACATTGTTCTTCAGGTAAATCTTGTAGATGACTTCTCTTTAAATAAACTGCTTTCTTTCGCTCTTTCCTCTTTTCAGTTTTTGTAGGCATGATGATTTTTTTTCAGTGTTGATCAAAATAATCTATTATAAAAAATATATATCACTTTAGAAAAATAAATATATGAAATACACTATTATATTACTTATAAGAAGAGAGGGGAGATTATGACGACAAACGTGGGAGTATGAAAATAGAAGGAGTTATAACAAGAGAAAGAGGACTACGAGACAATGGGAAATATAAATAGAAAAGAAAATATAAGCAGACACTGCAGTATAAGGGGATAAAGAGAGTGTGAAAAGACTGGAAAGTATGAAGAGATAAAGAGAAGTATGAGGAGAAAGGTGGCAGTATGGGAAGAGAAGGGAGAGTATAAGAAGAAAGAGACAGAGTGTGAGGAGACAGGGGGGCAGTAAGAGAACAGAGACAAGGACCATAAACAGAAAACAAGGAATATGTGGAAACAGGCACTAGTATAAGGACAAAAAAGAATATAAGGAAAGAGGGTTGTATATAACAAGAGACACAAGAGACTACCAGATGAGAGCAGGGATAATGTGAGGAAAAGTGTTGCATAAGAAGAAAAGGGGTGTACAAGAACAGAGGATACACTATGAGGAGAAAGGAAGGAGTATAAACAGATGGTGGGTTATGAAGAGTGAAAAGAGTATGATGAAAGAGAGAAGAGTATGACAAGAGAAACAAATATAAAGAGAGAGGTAAGTATGAAAAGACAGGGAGTATGAGGAAAGTACTGCAGAGTATACACAGGGAGTCAAGGAGGAGTAGGAGAAGAGAACAGGCAATATGAACAGAAATGGGAAGTATAAAGAGAGACAAGACAAAATGAAAACAGAAAAAGAATATGAAGAGAGACAGGAGAAGACGAACACAAAGAGAAGCATTATAGGACAAAAGGGAATATAAGAAAAAGGGAATAGTATGAGGAGACAGGGAGAAGTAAGAGAAAAGAGAGGAGCATATGAAAACAGGGGGGAGTATAAGGACAGGGGGAGAATGATGAGAGGAATATGACAATAAGAAAAGAGAGGAATATCAGGACAGAGTTGGGAGTATAAAAAAGAGAGGAGAAGTGTGAGCAGAGAGAGGAGAGTATGAGAAGAGAAGGAAAAATAAGAGAAAAGAATGGGAAGTATGTGCAAAGAAGAGTAAGAATAAGAAGAAAGGGAGAATATAAGGAGAGAAGAGTATGTATGAGAAAAGAAGAAGGAATATAAAGAGAGAGAGAGACAAAAATTAGAGAAAAAAAGACTGAGTGTATAAGGAGAGAGAGAGTACTATGAGGAGACAGTAAAAACTATGACGACAGGGGTGAATATAAAGACAGGAGAGATTATGAAGAGTAGGGACTATGCAAAAAGAAAGGCAAGTATGATGAGAAACGAGAGGTATAAGGAAAGAGGAGAATATAAGAAAAAGGAAGTAGTATAATCAGAGAGGAAAGAGTAAGAGGATAGAAGAGGGAATATGACAAGAGAGTGTTGAAAATATAAAAAAAGGGGCAAATATAATTCCTTAATCTACACAGAGACACAGTGTGATATTAGACAAAAAATACACCATGCATTTTCCCAAAACACATTTACAACTGTAAAAAGTTTAAGTGACTATACAAATTCCATGTATTTAACTACTACATTTCAGTGGACAACCCTGAATCATTTTGTAAATACATTTCCAATTTGCTGCATTATTTTTTGCCAACATTACATCCAAAAATGCGACGCAATAGAACAAGAAAGAGGCCCAAGGGGCTTGTCAATCTACCCAAGAGTGTATGCAGCAGTATATGTATACTGACTGGGGAATTGTTAAGATGGAGGTATGATGAGAGAGGGAGGCTTAAGAGGACAGAGGAGGGAGTATAAAAAGAAGGGGGAGTATTAGGAGACAGAGGACTCAATGAGGACAGAGGGGGACTAAGAGGACAGGAGGGACTATGAGAACAAGCAGCACTATGAGGAAAGACAAGTGAGAATAAGGAAAGAGGGGAAATATCAGAAGAGAGGGGACAGTATAAGCAGATAGAGGTAGGACTGTGAGGAGAGACAGGAGAGATTATTGAAAAAGGGGCAAGTATAATTCCTTAATGTACAGAGACGCTCAGTGGGATTCTAGACAAAAAAATTTAAAACCATACATTTTACCAAAACACATTTACTACACTAAAACGTTTAAGTGACTGAACACATTTCATGAATATAACTACTACATTTCAGTGGACAACCCTGACTCATTTTGCAAATACATTTCCAATTTGCTGCATTTTTTTTTGCCAACATTACATCCAAAAATGTGACACAATAGAACAAGAAAGAGGCCCAAGGGGCTTGTATATCTGCCCAAGAGTGTATGCAGCAGTCTATGTAAACCGACTGGGGAATTGTTAAGAGGGAGGTATGATGAGAGAGTGAGGATTAAGAGGACAAAGAACGGAGTATAAAAAGAAGGGGGAGTTTATTGAAAAAGGGGCAAGTATAATTCCTTAATGTACAGAGACGCTCAGTGGGATTCTAGACAAAAAAGAGGACAAAGAACGGAGTATAAAAAGAAGGGGGAGTATTAGGAGACAGAGGAGACAATGAGGACATAGGGGGACTAAGAGGACAGGAGGGACTATGAGAAGAAGCAGTACTATGAGGAAAGATGAGTGAGAATAAGGAAAGAGGGGAAATATCAGAAGAGAGGGGACAGTATAAGCAGAGAGAGGTAGACTGTGAGGAGATACAGGAGGGATTACTGAAAAAACGGCAAATATGATTCCTTAATGTACACAGACGCTCAGTGTGATTCTAGACAAAAAATGTAAAACCATAAATTTTACCAAAACACATTTACTACACTAAAAGGTTTAAGTGACTGAACACATTCCATGAATATAACTACTACATTTCAGTGGACAACCCTTACTCATTTTGCAAATACATTTCCAATTTGCTGCATTATTTTTTGCCAACATTACATCCAAAAATGTGACACAATAGAACAAGAAAGAGGCCCAAGGGCCTTGTATATCTGCCCAAGAGTGTATGCCGCAGTCTATGTATACTGACTGGGGAATTGTTAAGACGGAGGTATGATGAGAGAGGGAGGATTAAGAGGACAGAGGAGGGAGTATAAAAAGAAGGGGGAGTATTAGGAGACAGAGGACACAATGAGGACAGAGGGGGACTAAGAGGACAGGAGGGACTATGAGAACAAGCAGCACTATAAGGACAGACAAGTGAGAATAAGAAAAGAGGGGAAATATCAGAAGAGAGGGGACAGTATAAGCAGAGAGAGGTAGAGTGTGAGGAGATACGGGAGGGATTACTGAACAAGGGGCAAGTATAATTCATTAATGTACACAAACGCTCAGTGTGATTCTAGACAAAAAATGTAAAACCATACATTTTACCAAAACACATTTACTACACTAAAACGTTTAAGTGACTGAACACATTCCATGTATATAACTACTACATTTCAGTGGCCAACCCTGAAACATTTTGCAAATACATTTCCAATTTGCTGCATTCTTTTTTCCCAACATTACATCCAAAAATGTGACACCATAGAACAAGAAAGAGGCCCAAGGGGCTTGTATATCTGCCCAAGAGTGTATGCTGCAGTCTATGTATACTGACTGGGGAATTGTTAAGAATGAGGTATGATGAGAGAGGGAGGATTAAGAGGACAGAGGAGGGAGTATAAAAAGAAGGGGGAGTATTAGGAGACAGAGGACACAATGAGGACAGAGGGGGACTAAGAGGACAGGAGGGACTATGAGAAGAAGCAGTACTATGAGGAAAGATGAGTGAGAATAAGGAAAGAGGGGAAATATCAGAAGAGAGGGGACAGTATAAGCAGAGAGAGGTAGACTGTGAGGAGATACAGGAGGGATTACTGAAAAAACCGCAAATATGATTCCTTAATGTACACAGACGCTCAGTGTGATTCTAGACAAAAAATGTAAAACCATAAATTTTACCAAAACACATTTACTACACTAAAAGATTTAAGTGACTGAACACAATCCATGAATATAACTACTACATTTCAGTGGACAACCCTGACTCATTTTGCAAATACATTTCCAATTTGCTGCATTATTTTTTGCCAACATTACATCCAAAAATGTGACACAATAGAACAAGAAAGAGGCCCAAGGGCCTTGTATATCTGCCCAAGAGTGTATGCCGCAGTCTATGTATACTGACTGGGGAATTGTTAAGACGGAGGTATGATGAGAGAGGGAGGATTAAGAGGACAGAGGAGGGAGTATAAAAAGAAGGGGGAGTATTAGGAGACAGAGGACACAATGAGGACAGAGGGGGACTAAGAGGACAGGAGGGACTATGAGAACAAGCAGCACTATAAGGACAGACAAGTGAGAATAAGAAAAGAGGGGAAATATCAGAAGAGAGGGGACAGTATAAGCAGAGAGAGGTAGACTGTGAGGAGATACAGGAGGGATTACTGAACAAGGGGCAAGTATAATTCATTAATGTACACAAACGCTCAGTGTGATTCTAGACAAAAAATGTAAAACCATACATTTTACCAAAACACATTTACTACACTAAAACGTTTAAGTGACTGAACACATTCCATGTATATAACTACTACATTTCAGTGGCCAACCCTGAAACATTTTGCAAATACATTTCCAATTTGCTGCGTTCTTTTTTCCCAACATTACATCCAAAAATGTGACACCATAGAACAAGAAAGAGGCCCAAGGGGCTTGTATATCTGCCCAAGAGTGTATGCAGCAGTCTATGTATACTGACTGGGGAATTGTTAAGATGGAGGTATGATGAGAGAGGGAGGATTAAGAGGACAGAGGAGGGAGTATAAAAAGAAGGGGAAGTATTAGGAGACAGAGGACACAATGAGGACAGAGGGGGACTAAGAGGACAGGAGGGACTATGAGAACAAGCAGCACTATAAGGACAGACAAGTGAGAATAAGGAAAGAGGGGAAATATCAGAAGAGAGGGGACATTATAAGCAGAGAGAGGTAGACTGTGAGGAGAGACAGGAGAGATTATTGAAAAAGGGGCAAGTATAATTCCTTAATGTACACAGACACTCAGTGTGATTCTAGACAAAAAATGTAAAACCATAAATTTTACCAAAACACATTTACTACACTAAAACGTTTAAGTGACTGAACATATTCCATGAATATAACTACTACATTTCAGTGGACAACCCTGACTCATTTTGCAAATACATTTCCAATTTGCTGCATTATTTTTTGCCAACATTACATCCAAAAATGTGACACAATAGAACAAGAAAGGGGCCCAAGGGGCTTGTATATCTGCCCAAGAGTGTATGCCGCAGTCCAGGTATACTGACTGGGGAATTGTGAAGACGGAGGTATGATGAGAGAGGGAGGATTAAGAGGACAGAGGAGGGAGTATAAAAAGAAGGGGGAGTATTAGGAGACAGAGGACACAATGAGGACAGAGGGGGACTAAGAGGACAGGAGGGACTATGAGAACAAGCAGCACTATGAGGAAAGACAAGTGAGAATAAGGAAAGAGGGGAAATATTAGAGGAGAGGGGACAGTATAAGCAGAGAGAGGTAGACTGTGAGGAGAGACAGGAGAGATTATTGAAAAAGGGGCAAGTATAATTCCTTAATGTACACAGACGCTCAGTGTGATTCTAGACAAAAAATGTAAAACCATACATTTTACCAAAACATATTTACTACACTAAAACGTTTAAGTGACTGAACACATTCCATGAATATAACTACTACATTTCAGTGGATAACCCTGACTCATTTTGCAAATACATTTCCAATTTGCTGCATTATTTTTTGCCAACATTACATCCAAAAATGTGACACAATAGAACAAGAAAGAGGCCCAAGGGGCTTGTATATCTGCCCAAGAGTGTATGCAGCAGTCTATGTAAACTGACTGGGGAATTGTTAAGACGGAGGTATGATGAGAGAGGGAGGATTAAGAGAACAAAGAAGGGAGTATAGAAAGAAGGGGGAGTATTAGGAGACAGAGGAGACAATGAGGACAGAGGGGGACTAAGAGGACAGGAGGGACTATGAGAACAAGCAGCACTATGAGGAAAGATGAGTGAGAATAAGGATAGAGGGGAAATATCAGAAGATAGGGGACAGTATGAGAAGAGAGAGGTAGACTGTGAGGAGAGACAGGAGAGAATATTGAAAAAGAGGCAAGTATAATTCCTTAATGTACACAGATGCTCAGTGTGATTCTAGACAAAAAAATGTAAAATCATACATTTTACCAAAAACACATTTACTACACTAAAGTACTGCTTACTTTTTTCCATGCATGGTCACTTTAAGTTTCGTTATAATGTGTGCAATAGCAGTGTCAACAATTTCAATCAACTATATATTACTACCAATTAATTTACAAGATTATGATAGCTTTGTAATTGGTTTTATAACCTCGCCTAAGCCACTGTCTAACTTTCCATTTACCACAAGCAAATGTTTTTACATGTCATAAATTTACAACAATAATTTTAAAAATTGCACTGAAATATATTCTTACCATATGTTTTGGGTTTTACACTTAACTGTGTTTTTTTATATGTGTTATCAATTTTTGTAATGGCTTTAAAAAGCTGAGCAACAACAAATAATCTTGAACATGAACTTGAAACTTGAATTGAGCACTCCTTCGAGTGTGTAGAGGTAATAAAAAAGGACTCCACCAAGGAAGTATGTTCCATTGGGCATGAAAGTAAGAAAAAGGGGTCTGTTAAAGATGGCGTGAGGAAGAAGGAACATAAAAACAGTGATAGGGCAAAGTGTCAGGCTAGGACAGAAAAGATGCTTTAGGTGTGATAGGGCCGGACAATTTGCTAATGATAGAGCGAGTCCTGCACTCAAGGCATTGTGCATGCATTTTAAGAAAAAAGGTCATTTTGCTGTGGTCTGCAAGATGAAAAGCCTCAAACAGAAAGTAAATGGGGTTCGGATTCTGAATGCGGACAAATAGTTTTACAGGTTATGGACAAGGGCTGATTGGATTGCATAGAGGTTGAGGGTGAAAGAACTAAAGTTTTATTTGACTCCGAGGCTAAAATCACCATTGTGGCAAATAAATTCTACAAGGACAAATTGGAAGAGAAGATGACTTTACTGAAACCCGATATTGAAACATCATCACATACATAATATAGTTCAATAATTGTTGACAGAAAAAATTACTTTGTCACTAAACATTGTATGCTCCTAGGACCTGCTATCCTCTGAAAAGGGATGGCTTGCGTCGAACATGTTCCTAAGTGAGCTGGAAAATCTGCCAATATCCGCTCCTAGACTAAGGTGGTAATCATAGAAACCATATCGTAATAACTCAGGACTCACTGGCCGCCCTTGGCCACACTCAAGTTATGCCCAGTTTTTTGTCCTATGTCCGAATTCCACCCTGTTAAATGCCCAGTGTTCTAGCTAGATGCGCCTCCCCACACTCCTTCCACATACTAAGTGTGTTAAGAAACCTCTTAGCACTGAGAAATCGTTGAGATAAAAAAACTATGAGACTGAGGTAGCAACACCGCCCAATCAGGATAGCTATATCACAAAAATCAGTATCCTGATTCCTGAGTGTTATCGAGGGCTATTTTCACCTTTCCTAGGGTACTCAGCTGTCTTCTGGGAGAATACATCCAAGGCCCCTTTACGACTTATTCAGTTAGGACTTATAAAGTAGGTAACATGCCAGACCCAGTCAGTAGCAGGGCATTTAGGTTATCCTTTTATGGTTTTTTAAATTAAACATTCTGGCCAGGAGAGAAGTTACAGGCACAAGGTTTGAGGATTGTCTCAATCTACAATTGGTCCGTTTCCTTTTTTTTTAACAAAACATAATGAGTTGTAAAAGTTTCCGGCTTACCATATATAGGAGGAATGTTGATTGCTGCCTTTGGAGTCATAAATTAATTGTTTTATGGTTACCACAAATATTTCTCTACCTCGGCTGGATGCAATATGGCCAGTTATTAACATATCCAGATTTCCGGCATCGGGAACACATGATCACTAAGTGTGCTATGTCCTCATTGGCTATGTGCTCCTAACTCATGTGATATCTGATTTTTATGGTGTTTTTTAGGAGCGCCTGTACCTCCTCCCCTGCTTTATTTGGGCAGTCCCCTGTGACCCTTTGTAATGTCACTGTGCCTATCTGTGGGATTGTCCAAGAGTTTCCTGCCCGCGCATTGGCCTGCCAGCCAAGTACCCTCCCACCTGTGACCTATCAATCAGCAATCCCAGGCTTTGGTCTCAGGGCCTGCTTGACTACATAAATATGAGTCAGGTTGATGTAGAGTTCACAATGGGCAATAATGTTAATAAGGAGGAAATTTAATTTTCATTGATGGCATTGTTTTTCTTTTTAACAGCCTTCAAAGTTTAAAACCAAATTAAACAAGTCAGGGTCAGCAAGGTGCATCAGTAACAAGTCTCATAGAGCAGTGGCTTCTTAATGAGGGCCGGGGAGCATCGCCCTACTGCCTGCTTCGAGTTGTTTTAAATGTGAAAAATAAAATGGGAATGAAACAATTTCATTGCCATTTTATTTTTTACTATGGAGCGCCACAGCTGCCAGTCTGCCCTGAGCCAGGAGAAATTGGGGGTGTCCTTGCAGCAGTGTACCAGAGCAGTGGGTTTACTGGATGTTCCAAAGGGCACATGTCACTTTGGCTGGCTGTCTTGAGCAGGCCAAAGTGACATGTGCACATTTAAGCTCTCCACCGAGCTATCAGATTGCTGGGTGGAAACCAAGGACAGGCCTACAGGGCCTGAAGAAGCATCTAGTCCACTCCAGCCTGTATTGGCACTGCTCTCATACTGATTAACAGCAGGAGAGCAGTGTCTGGATTGCTTAATGAAGTTAGGTCACTGGCTCTTGCTCGGAGGGAGCACAAGACTACAGAGGACACGGAGGGCGTAACCCGGGTCAGTGACATTTATTTTAGGGTTGAAATCTATATAATTGATTTTATAATAACAGGATACACAACAATCTGCCTACTTCCACTTGCTGGCAGTGTTTCTGCATGCGATAGGCAGTGTGCATAATTTAATAACAAGCGGAACAAAAGACAGAAATAGGACAGAAGGAGGATCAAGCTCGAGCAGGAGGTAGGTCAAGTAGAGAGGTGCCACAGATGTCTAGGCCCCCTGAGCGGTGTCCGGCAGCTAGTCGTCCACATTTGGAGCCCGTTTTCTTAGACGCAGTACCCGCAGATATTGGGGCAGGGCAGTTCTCGGAATTCCTCTGACAGGTATTGTATGCAGGGTTGCCAGATTTTGTCAAAACACTGTAATTGTTGTGTAGCTGTCACGGTTAGCTTCTCCCTACCCACTATGTCCCACACTCAATGCAACCAATCTAAATGTGATGGGACGGTTTCCGTGCCCCACTTAGCTAGTAGGATTTTTTTTGCTGCCCCAGCTGTAAAGTGTTTGCTTACCCTTATAGGATTGCAGTGGGTAAGTGAGGGGATTTGGAAGTCCTAGGAGTATATAGCTTGAAAATGTGGGTCTGTCTGTCTGATACATGGTGTTGACCGCTTCTAGGACTTTGGAGCAAAAGAGGTCCAGTTTTGGACACTCCCATAGGATGGGTGTAAGTGTACCCTGTTGCCCACAGCTACGCCAACATTGCCCATCCCCCCATTAATTCTAGGCAGCTATCCTGGCCGGGGTATAGTAACAATAGTAAGCGATCTTTAGGAGCATTTCTTTGCTAGCCCTGTTAAGTGCTGAGGTACATGCCCGTTGGAGGATGTCACTCCATTCCTTATCCATAAATGGATGTTTGCATTCTCTCCCCCACCTCGCATGGGCTGGTGAAGCAGGGGGACAGGCATGATAAAAAATGAATAGATATTTGAGAGTAGCCTTTTATCAATTGCCCGAATAAGGATCCAATTCTCGAAAGCTGTCAATAGTCTGCTGGCATCAAGGCGGATCCAAGGCTGTGTAAACCAGTGAGCCACCATCAAATATTGCCAGCGCGCCGTTTCTGGCATGCCGTAGCAGGTTTGCAGTGTACAGAAGTCCACAAGCCCATTAGCATGGAACAGGTCTCCGACACATTTGCAGTTAGCATCTGGCCATGCCCCAAATGCCACTCCCATAGTCGAATGTTGATAGTCTGGATTCCCTATCAAAGGTGTCTGTAGAGAGATGAGGGTTGTGAGACCATGTAGCAATTGTACCCTATCCCACGCTCCCATCGTGGCCTGCACCACTGGGGAAACATTCACTCCCTTCAGCCTATGTGGTTTTGGCAGCCATGGTACCATCCAAATATGTGTAGCTGCAATAGACTGATCTATGAAACACCAATGCTTTTCGGTGAGCAGCCATTCTACCATGTATCAAAGCTGCACCGCCTGGTAATAGCAGCACATGTCTGGGACACCCAAACCCCCTGCAAACAGCGGGAGATACGCACTAGTTCTGGCCATCCTCGCTTATCGTTCCTCCCAGGGGAAATCCCATATGTATGATTGCATCCTGTCTAAGATCCATGGGGAGGCTGAATAGGCAACATTTGCATGACATATAGGAGCTTAGGGAGAAGCGTCATATTAACCGCTGCCAAGCGGCCCAGCCTGGAGAACTTCTGAGCCTTCCACTTGGTTAGGTCCTTCCTTGCCAATGTGAAGAGATTCCCTTAGTTTTATGTGGCAGTATTTGTAATTGTGGGGTATTTTGGAAGTCCAAGGTATGGGATACCACCCTCTACCCAACAGTACGGGAGTTGACCCCTAAGCCGAGTACGCTGTCTCTGAAATGGTCAGGCCAAGGATTAGGGATTTTTTGGGGTTGATTTTAAATCTAGACGCATCCCGGAATGCAGCCAACTCAGTCGAGGCAGTCTCCAGAGACATATAGGGGTCAGTGAGAGTCAAAAGTATATCATCTGCATAAAGCATTATTTTGTGTTTCCGTCCCCCTATCTTTATGCCAGAGATTAGCTGGTTGGTCCTTATTCATTCCGCAAATGGCTCCATATAAAGCGCAAAGAGCAAGGGGGACAAGGGGGTAACCCTGTCTACTCCCCGCTCTATTGGAAACGCAGGCAATCTTATCCTGTTCACCTGTATGTTAGCTTTGGGGGTGGTGTAGCATGATTGAATCATAACATTTATTTTATTTATAATGTTACTGTAATGCATGACATGATTTAGTTTTTATGTGCATATTTATTGTAGATGTGTTTTGGGAATCGGAGGGGCACTTTGCTCACCCCAACACTTTCAAAGAATACCAGCCGTCCCTGCTCATATAAGGAATTCAGAACTTTGGGACACACCAGTGTACTCAGACAAATAAGAACAAAAAATCTGAATGCAGCTCCTCCCCTTACGGATCTACCATATCAGCACCGCCATGCCGTGCCAGCAGCCCTCAAATATAGTCATGGAGCGGGAAAGGAAGGCCAGTTAACATGTGCTCATCAGTAACAAGGCAGGCTCTAGGGCAGTGAGACTGGTGCAGCTCCACCTGGCTCATACCTCTGGGAGCACTGTGTCACCTGCTTCTGAGTTTCTTGTGTGTCTAGCAGTTTTCAGGCAACAATAAAAATGTTACGATAACTCTGGTGATTAATGTTCCTGCTGCAGAGAGATTAGAGTTTCATCGTATGGCAGTTTTCCCTCATGATGAAGTAGCACAGAGGGTAAATTTACCTTCTGCAAAGAACATTTACTATGCAGATCATAAAATTGTATTTTATATGGATAGCTCAATGGGTTACTGCTTTTATCACAGCGATCCTTTTGTTGCTTGCAGTTCATAAGTTGCAACCCTAATATAGCACAGTGAACTATGAACTGTCATCAAAGAACTGCATGTAAACTGCATGGTAAAGGTTAGAACATTATGTTTTTGCCAGTCTTTCTTCTAATATTGCTATAAAGGTTTCATTTGGGTAGAAATACATCCTTATTAGTGAAGGAAACCATGGTGGGAGGTTTTAAATCCTGAGTTTGTGCTTCTCCAGACCAAACATCTGCAAAGCACAAGATGTATCTATAATTGTAGATGAAAAGCTCATTCAAAATAATTGTTACATAACTTGTAAAGGTAAGATTTGTATTTCTGGTGTGGCATAGGCATATAATCATTGCAGTATCTTAAATTGACATGTATAATATTGGCAATCCCAGAGCATGGTACTTGTTACAGAAGGGAGGCATTACTATATCCTTGGATTTAAGGTCAGTATGTGCCTCAGCAGAGTCCCGTGTTTTTAGAGTCTTGTGATATTTTGGAACCAAAACCTCTTTGCTCCTGACAGACTCTGTAGAGCTGTGGCATAGGTGTTGGAGCGCATTGCCATGAAGGCTTGTTTTAGAATGTTGAGTTCACAGTTACATGCAGCAGAATACAGACGTTTAATACTAAGTGCCATTTGTGACACATTTACTGCAAGTACCCAGGCTGGGAAGACGCTGCAAATGGTGACGAGATAAGGGGATAAGTAACCAGAAGAAGGACTCTGCTCTCCTAGAGAGTTTGCCATGGTCCATGCAAGCTGCTTGTGCGTGCCAAATGTGTCACTATCGAAGATCCGAGTCAACGCTTCATACACTCCAGCCTCTGAAAAGCACATGAGGATAACAGAAGTGTTGTGAAGAATTGACATGTTGATGGTAAAGAACCTAATGGTCAAGCCATACATAAAGGCACTGTGCTACCACGCAAGATAACATTGTATGTTAGATAGAGCTATACTGCAAAAGGTGGTTTCCTACTAATACAGGCAGAAGTGAGGGCTGACAGATTAAGTAAGGAAGAAGTATATTGTTATTGCACTTACCAGAGCCTTGATAAGCGGAGCTTTACAACCTCAGTACCAGGCGAGGAGACCCAAGAAGATGCACGAGTGTTGTGCTTACTGAGCTGTCCTATACCGGAAGTGGTCCACCACCAAAGCTGCCAGGAGATGGCTCAGAACAACTCCTTAGGTCTGCAGCAAGTGAAAGCCTCTGATTGAGATTGCCTGATTGTCCATGACAACTCAGAGGCTGTTCCATTGGTAGGTCTCAGAAATAGGTCGAGTGATGCCAGCTCAAATGGACAGCCAGCAGGAGTGGAAGAAGCTCCACCCTCAAGGCCAGCCACTACCATAATCAGTTGCCATGCTGCCACATTTTTTAAACCACCACTGCCTTTCAATGCTGCCAAAAAGCAAACTATTGGTGATAGGTTACCTGCGTGGATGGAGATATTTGATCTTTAATTGCTGTACATGTAGAGACTGATAACAAAAAGGTCATCAAGTATCTAAAACATCTTTTTGGGGATGGTGTAAATGAAGTCATAAAGAAAATGCCTGGACCTGATAAAGAAATTATAGATTGTCAGTTGAAAGAAACGCTGAATATAAAATTCAATCCAGTACCAAATGTCAATTACGAAAGGTTTATTTTCTGACAAGACTGACAAAGAGTTGGTTAAACCATTGATATATTTGTGGAGAGACTTGATACGCTCATCAAACACTGTAAGTTCAATTAATTTAATGAGGGAGCTATGCGACTGAGAGTTATTGATGGAAGCTTGTCAGATTCATTTGGATGATGAACGCTGAGAGAAACTCTTAGTCTGAAGCAAATGTTGATGGCTGCAGAGCTGAGGAACATGCTGAAAGGCAAGCCTCTGACATGAAGGCCATAGTTTCCCAAAGTGAATCAGTCATGAGCATAAAAAGTAAGCCAAAGCAAAAGACTGAAGTTCACAAAGCCCTGTCTATAAGTAAAAAGAAGTTATGTTTTAGATGTGGGTTTTCTTTTCCACATGAAGGTATGTGTCCTGTCTATAGAAAGTTATGTAAAGGCTGTGGGAAAAAGAATAATTGTGTGACAGTTTGTAAAGTGAAAGAAAAAGCAAATGTGCCACAGCATGAAGACAAAATGGCCTTCAGAACATTCCAGAGGCAACATTTGACGCAATCTCACAAGGGCCAGCAGTGAAATCAGTTGAGGCAAAATTACACCGAACAAAGTCAATTGTCATCTACATCATCCTAAACAGATTATCTGCCTCAGTGTCCAGTGAAAAAGAGGAAGATGATTGTGCCATGTCAATGTTTACTGCAGTGAAAAAGACGCATGTTGGGTTAGCCACTTGAGGAAAAATGTCAGCCAAAGAAATGTTGACATGCTAAAATATCATTCATACAAACATTGTCTCAAAATAGCATCAAACATAAAGGACTGCTCGGTATCTTTCATCATTGATAGTGGTGCATCGATAAATATAATGCCTCAAGAGAAATATCATGAATTGTCTCCATTACCTCAACGTACGCCATTGAAAACCAAAGTGTTCACTTGTGCTACATCAATGCCAATAAAAAGTCATGGTTAATTTGAAGCTACATTGAAACACAAGAAACCGAAGGTGCAAGCACTCATCCATGTGCTTCAAGGTACACCAGCAAGTGCCTGCCTGCTCAGTTTCAGTACAGCTGCTTACATGGGACCAATTGCATTGAATGACATCTTGAGTGCTCACCACGAAACAGTAAGTCAATTTCCTTCATTATTTCATGGTTTGGGAAAGTTAAAGATTATGAAAGTAAAGTTACACATCAATAGTGATGTCCGTACTGTTGCTCAGAGACATAGTTGAGCTGCTTTTCATTTACATGAAGCTGTTTAAAAGGAACTTGAGTCACTACTTAAACACAATATTATTGAGCGTTCAACTGGTCCGACAAAATGGGTTTCTCTCATAGTGGTAGTGCCTAAAAAGAACACTAGAGGAGCTGTACACATATACATTGATATGTGCCAAGCAAACAAGGCAATTGAACGAGAATGACATCCAGGCATACATATTGCTGATATGATAACGCAACTGAATTGTGCAAAGGTTATCTCTCCCCTTTGAATAAAGCTTATCATCAATTGGAACTTGAAGAAGATTGCAGGTATATTACAACTTTTCCTACACATGTAGGTCTGTTTCGATATAAAAGACTCAGGGTCTTATTAGGAGCTTTGTGGCCCTGTGGACCACAGTATCGGTGGGAGCAGTCCGAGCACAGTGAGCTCGACGGTCCGACCACGGTATCAAGAGTTGGATAGATCGGCATTGTGAAGACTGCCGCTGGACCGCCGAGACTGCTAGGAGATCACTTGGTTTGCATACGGGGAAAGGCACCCTCCATAGGGTGATACACCAGAGCTGCACCACCGTCCCTATAACGAGTTACCTGTCCCATGAGCAGACCATGGTGGTCCGACTGCCTGCTGGATGGTGGCAGTGACAAAGGGTTTGGGGTGCATAATTAACCCTTTCTTCTTCTTCTTCCAGGCAGATTCCGATATGGATCCCTTTCTCCAGTCCCCCTTCACAGCAGGATGTTCACGCTGAAGATTATGGTCCTGTTTGTGGGAATCTACAGGTGAGTCTTTTTCAAACCATATACCCATTGCCAGGACTGTCCACATATGGCCTTAACCTGGGTAATGGGTATGTTTTTTTTCCACATATATCATGCATATGTGTGCATCCAACACATCTGCAGTCAAAATGCACACACATGCATCAATATATTTGTGAAAAGTAGTCACCACCACTGCAAGATCCCCACCTTCACACCACAGGCCCCGTGGTCAACTTCTAATATGAATGTCTTTGGACCACCAGCACCGTGGGCTGCTGGCGGGGGCAGACATGGTTCTACAGTGGTCGGACCGCCAAACTTGTAATAAGGCCCTCAGTTTTGGTGTGTTATCTGCTGCAGAATTTTGCCTAGACATCATTCAATGTATCACACAGCCCGTTCTGAATGCATTCAACTATAACAATGACATATTCATTTTCGGAGCTCCACAAAAGGAGCACGATAAAGCTCTCACTCAAGCATGTTGCTTACTGACTAATGCAAGCCTGACTTTGAATTCGGACAAGTGTGAGTTCCACAAGACTAAATTAAATTTCTTTGGCCATATCCTTTGTGATAGGGGTATAGCACCCCGCCCTGCTAAAGTAAAAGCGCTGTCCAATGCTAAACCTCCACAAGATGTTTCTATGATACGTTAATTTCTTGGCGTGGCCAGTTACTGTTCAAGATATATATGGGACTTTGCTAACTTGAGCACTCATTCACAAGAGTTAACAAAGAAAAAGGTTTTATTCAAGTGGTCATAGGAAAATGAAAGAAGTTTCAAGAAAATCAAATAAGCCTTTGAAACTGCTTTGAAACTGCTAATGAAATGGCTCATTTCAATCTAAAGCTTCACACAGAGGTTGCTGTTGAACCCAGCCCCATTGAGTTATATGCAATCCTGACACAGCACAGCAGACAACATACTCAAAGGTATATTGTGGCAAATGTCAGTAGAAGTTTGCCCCAAACATAACGTGCTTACTTTCAACCTGAGAAAGAAAGTTTGGCCTGTGAACATTTCCATGTATTCCTGTATGGAAAGCTTTTTACATTGGCAACTGATCATCAAGCTTTATTGACTATCTTTGTCAATCCAAAAGCCAAGATGCCTCTTCGCTTTGAAAGGTGCGGACTTCGATTACAAGAGTATGATTACACCATTGCACATCATCCAGGGGAGGATCAACACCCTGCTGACTACTTTTCTAAAGTACAAAACCAAAAAAAGTGGCTCTGTAAAATTGAGCACTAAAAAGACCGGAGGAGCACTATTAAATTATTAGAAAAGTCCTCTTAAAGAGGACGAAATCCCATCACCCACCGAAATGGCATGCTTCATAATTTGGGATCTCCTCTTAGTTGCAAACCCTAGTGCAACCAAGGGCTGCAACCTTCCTAAAAGAGGAAGGGAGCTCATGGATGTTTTCAAAGATAGTTTGAGATGAGATACACTAAGATCCCTTAAATGCGAAGCTGCAGATGATTTTGGTGGTGATGGTTGCAGTGCATGTGATTTAGTGTGTGCATGAATAAAATTGGCTACCAGGACACAAAGTAATTTTAATAGGTGCTGTCCTGGTGTCAAGGTTAAAAACAGTGCGAATGCAGTTTTAAATAATTACTGCTTTAGTCCAAGAGGAAAGGTCTACATGTTTCAGCCTTCAGATCCATACTGATCCAAGCTTTCATCAGGACCCAAGATAATCTTGCTACTGCAAACAGTGTAATAGTGTGAAAGCAAAACCAAAACCAAAACCAAAAACAGTGGTTGGTATGATACTACCTACATACATAAAGCATCAGAAGAGTATACTTTTGTGGCCAAAGGTCTCATGGAGAGTTTTATGAGTACCCTAAAGAAAGCTGTATAGTGTGTCAATTTTGAGAGGCTCAATTTGCAGGCTGTGTTCAATTCCACCTTATGAGCCTGTCATTCAACACCTCACTCGACCACATCCAAAATTCCTGCAACTTTGATGTTCGGGAGAGCCATGACAATGAAGCTAACTCAATGGACCAACACAATAGAAGAACATGAGGACACAACTCGACTGAAGGACTTGGTTATGGAAGAAAAGATGACAAGAGGCAACACGCAAAGAAAGGTTTCAGACAGGCGATCTGTTGATCTTCTGGCAACTGTGAAGGGGAAAATCTGGTGCTCTTAATGATGCTGCTAATTTTCCATGTCATGTCCACCAAGGGACACATGATGACTACCCTGCGTCCTGGGAAGTCTGTTACTAGAGACCCTTCTCCCATTTTCCATTTGATTAATTGGTCTTCTGAGCCAGAAAGCAAAAGAAAGACTGAACCTAAGAACTCAGTGACTGATTTTGCTAATTCACCGTCTTCGATGATCTCTGACAGTGAAGGTGACTGCTCCCAGCTTCCAGTAACTAGATGAGACCAAGTGATTAAAGTGTATAGAAGGTTGATTGAAGAATTTTAACTTTGTACCTGTTCCAACATTTCCAAAGAAGAAATGGTAGGCACTCACATGGTTCACAGTTCATGGTTTCTTTAATGAAAACGAGCAAGGGCGTTTTGGCTTCTAGCCGTTTTCAACGCTCATACATATTCAAGAAGCTTAGTTGCACAACAAATTTAAAGCACCACAATCAGTGATTTAAATAGAGGGTTTGGTTCATGAACCAAAAAGAGGACTGTGCCATCCCAATACCAATATTGCATCTATTTGGCTGCCATTTTACAAAATGTTAGCTCCTCTTGCTTCCAAGAGGCACAGGTACCTTTCCATTATACTGATTACTGATCAACCATAATCGGAATAAAAAGGAAAGTCACAGTGTTGGTTCATGTGCAATATTTAAATGGGACATTAGTCCTCTTCGCACAATAACAATCTGTATGAGCTACCCGAAAAACCCATTGTTGCGGTCTTTACTGGCAGAAGGACATGTCCTTTGTTCCGGCATGCCCTTACCTCGCTGCTTGAAGTTCCATCACCAAATCCATGAATCTGTGCCCCTTGCCCTACCACATGTCTGTATTTCTTCAGTATGCAGTTAGCACAGGGATCAGTCCTACGACCATACCCAGAGAGTAAATACTCCCCGACTTTGTTGTCGGCAGGAACCTTAATCTCCAAACGGATCAGAATGGTTCAGGCAATATCCTAAATGAATCAGATACCCGCTCCACTAGAAGCTTGCCAAACTCAACGGGTAGGTGCTCTCCTCATGAGGGTGGCACTCATGTACACATCCGTTTAAACACTTCCAAAGCAGAAATGGCAGGCACTCACAGGGTTTACAGTTCATAATTTCTTTATGAAAACGAGTGTACGTGTTTTGGCTTCTTGTATTTTTCAATGCTTAAACATATTCAAGAAGCTTAGTTGCACAATCAATTTAAAGCATCACAATCAGTGCTTTGATTAGAGGGTTTGTTTCAGATCACAAAGAGGACAGTGCCATCCCAATACCAATATGGCATCTATTTGGCTGCCATTCTACAAAATGTTCTTTCTTCTGTGTACCACTTTTACCTTTTCATGATGAAAAGGTCAAAACCAAAACATGCTGATCAACCATAATCAGAATATTAAGAAAAGTCACAGTGTCTGTTCATGTGCAATATGTAAATAGTGAAATAGTCCTTGAGTGTGTACGTGAGTTCCACCCTCACAAGCAGAGTACCCGCCTGCTGAGTTCAGCAAGTACCATGTAGAGCAAGGTTCATATATATATATATATATATATATATTTATATTCCACAAAGTTTCTCCCCCTCGAGGCAGAAAACATGGAGTCGCACTCAGAAAAACAATTCCAGCACATATATATATATTGTATACCAATGGCCCTAGAGCTTTGGGAGGGCTCACGGCAGCATTCTGCCAACAGGCAGTACGATGCAGCCTGTCTTCCTTCCCTACCTTGCATTAATATGGAAGACGTTTTTCAAGGAAAACCTCTTCTTGAAGGGCCCTAAACTTCACAACTCATGCTCGTATTACTTTCATTTCCGGTTTATTTAAATTGAATCCAGCCCCCAGTAGGTGTCTGCCAAGTGCACGATGTCCGTATTAGGGACTCTGTGTCCCATAAGGCCTCTAGGGCCATTGGTATACAATATATATATATATATATATATATATATATATATATTCACTGAAAAAACCATAGGTTATAGACCATATATAGTTAGGAATTAGCATTTACAAAACCTTATTTTACTCACACAAAACCATTGAAATTCGCATATATAGTTAGTTGCACTAACTATATATCGCGCACCCGCAATCCACTGCTGATCATGTCACATATTACATCATTCATGACATGGTCAGTGACATCACTGATGACATCACTGATGACAACTCAAATGACATCACTGATGACATCACTGATGACAACATCCAGTGACTGTATGTTTCTGTAAAGTTAAAATATGTCTTACATATTGAAGAATGAGTGGATGTATAAGTGTCTGTATGAAGGATTTAGTAGGTGCATGACTGACTGTATGAGTGAGTGATTAAATGAGTCTCACTGAGTGCATGGGTTAGTGACTAATCTGTCTTAATTTGTGCATCATTATGTCTGTTGTTCTGTAAACTGCTGCATGTGTTGATCAGTAGCTATATGAGTAACTATATGGGTTATTGATTGGTTGCCCAAGTATTTGTATGGGAGACTGAGTGTGTGTGTGTGTGGGTGGCTGGGAGGTGTATGACTCTGTGCATAGATGTGTGAGCAGTTGATTCACTAGATGTATGGGTTCAAAAGTGCATGTGGAAACAGCTGTATGGGCGGTTGACTGTGTGCATGAGTGTATTGGTGAGTGAATGGATATCTCAGTGCTACATGTCAAAGTAAGTACATATGTAAAACACAGTACATGTGAGAGTTGACATATATAAATAACTGTGCATAAGAGCCAGTGAATGTGTGAGTGGCTGTATGGATCATTGTGAACTTGTATCAGGGATTGTATAAGAGAGTAAATATGTGTTAGTATATGTTTGAATAAGTAAGGTGTGTATAACTGTATAGTTGAGGAAATGGAGGTGTGATTGATTCTTTGCATGACTGACTAGGTGTGTGAGTAACTCCATGGATGAGTGGCAGTGTGTGAGTGTCTGTATACACTGAGTGTATCTAAGGTTATATTAGAGTCTGAAGAGGTTCATCGTATTATCACATGAATGATGTCATCAGTGATGTGATCAGTAATGTCAAATGAGATGTCATCAGTGATGTCATCAGTGATGTCATTTGAGATGTCATCAGTGATGTCATCAGTGATGTCATCAGTGATGTCATCAGTGATGTCATTTGAGATGTCATCAGTGATGTCATCAGTGATGTCATTTGAGATGTCATCAGGGATGTCATCAGTGATGTCATTTGAGATGTCATCAGTGATGTCATCAGTGATGTCACTGACCAAGTCATGAATGATGTAATATGTGACATGATCAGCAGTGGATTGCGGGTGCGCGATATATAGTTAGTGCAACTAACTATATATGCGAATTTCAATGGTTTTGTGTGAGTAAAATAAGGTTTTGTAAATGCTAATTCCTAACTATATATGGTCTATAACCTATGGTTTTTTCAGTGAATTTTCAAGGTTTTGTAAATGCTAATTCCTAACTATATATGGTCTATAACCTATGGTTTTTTCAGTGATTATATATATATATATATAACATTTCTATGGCAAAATGAAACCCCTCATTTTGTTCCTTTTCAAATTAAATGTATTAAGTGTTACCACTTTATTCCAATCAAGATGACTTCAGGTGTGCAATACTTTTGTCATAAGTAAGACTGTTAGCATTCTAGTTGTTCTTTAGAACACTCTGGGACATTCTGTCATTGGGCTATAGTTGGGCTACATCTGGCTGATATTTGGGCTACATTTGGGCTCTTTTGTCTCTGGTGGCCATCTTGGGAGACTGCATATCAGAATTTTTTTAATGAAATATAAGAGGATTTGAGAAGTCACTCAAAATGTGCCCTAATTTTTCTTTTTTCAGCACTAATCATAATTTCTATGACAAAATGAACCCCCTCATTTTGTTCCTTTGTTCCTTTGCAAATTAAATGTTTTAAGTGTTAACACTTTATTCCAATCAAGATGACTTCAGGTGTGCCATACTTTTGTCATAAGTAAGACTGTTAGCACTCTAGTTGTTCTTTAGAACACTCTGGGACATTCTGTCACTGGGCTATAGTTGGGCTACATCTGGCTGATATTTGGGCTACATTTGGTTTTTTGTGTCTCTGGTGGCCATCTTTGGGCTACATTGGGCTACATAGGGCTACATTGGGCTACATTTGGGCTCTAACATATATATAGCCCAATGTAGCCCAATATATATTTTTCAAAGTTAATTTTCGTAAAAACCACTGGAGCATATATCTTGAGACATAGCAAAGGCACATCGGGCTACCAGTCCCTACAATTTTGCCAAGTTTTGTGGAAATCCATTCAGCAGTTCGAGCTAAAAGTGAGTCCAACCGCCCTATGGAAAACTCAATGTTAAAAACACGTTTTGGGACCCCCTTTTTTCTTAGCCCCCGCTTGACGAAACCCCCCCAAACATTCATGGGACGCTCAGAAACAAAATGTGCCATTTTCCTGAAAATTTCGGCCAATTCCGTCCATCAACGCCAAAGTTATTCAACATAGAATTTTCAGAAATCCCTATTCAAAAAAATCCTAACTATATATACCTACTGCCGACTGCCAGTAGGTAATATATATATATATATATATATATATATATATATATATATATTACCTACTGGCGGTCGCCAGTAGGTATATATAGTTAGGATTTTTTCTCTATGGGTTTTTTGAAAATTCTATGTCTAATAACTTTGGCGTTTGTGGACGGAATTGGCTGAAATTTTCAGGAAAATGGCACATTTTGTTTCTGAGCAGCCCCTGAAAATTGGGGGGGGGTTCGTCCAGGGGGGGTCGAGAAAAAAGGGGGGTCCCAAAACGTGTTTTTAACATTGAGTTTTCCATAGGGCGGTTGGCCTCACTTTTAGCCCGAACGGCTGAATGGATTTGCACGAAACTTGGCAAAATTGTAGGGACTGGTAGCCCGATGTGCCTTTTGTAGGTCTCAATATATGTGCTACAGTGGATTTTGAGAAATGAACGTTTAAAAAAAGATATATATCTGTAACAGCGGACCGGGCAGCGCTCCAGGACGCGTACTTTTCGCGCAACGGAGCTTTGTGAAGCGAAGCTGATTGGTTCTCCGGCGTCTGTCAACATTCCAAACAGTCCGTAGCGGCCGCCATCTTGTCTCTCGGTAGGATCGAGAGACAAGAGGAGGCCAAAGCGAAGGGGCAAATGACCATAAGGGGGAATAGTAGATCCTCGCTGACCCCCTAGGTTTGATGTGGAGGTTTTAAAAGGGCCCCGCGGGGCAAAAAAAAAATAATAATAATAATCCAACGGCTGAATGGATTTGCACGAAACTTGGCAAAATTGTAGGGACTGGTAGCCCGATGTGCCTTTGCTAGGTCTCAATATATGTGCTTCAGTGGATTTTGAGAAATTAACGTTCAAAAAAAGATATATATCTGTAACAGCGCACCGCTTCGCGTACTTTTCGCGTTACGGAGCTTTGCGAAGCGAAGCTGATTGGCTCTCCGGTGTCTGTAAACATTCCAAACAGTACGTAGCGGCCGCCATCTTGTCTCTCAGTAGGATCGAGAGACAAGAGGAGGCCAAAGCGAAGGGGCAAATGACCATAAGGGGGCATAGTAGATCCTCGCTGACCCCCTAGGTTTGATGTGGAGGTTTTAAAAGGGCCCCGCGGGGCAAAAAAAAAAAAAAATAATAATAATCGAACGGCTGAATGGATTTGCACGAAACTTGGTAAAATATTAGGGACTGGTAGCCCGATGTGCCTTTGCTAGGTCTCAATATATGTGCTTCAGTGCATTTTGAGAAATTAACGTTCAAAAACAAGATATATATCTGTAACAGCGCTCCGCTTCGCGGAGATAAAATTATATCTGTATTACCTAGCTGTTGCTAACACCAGTTAGCGACGGCTAGTAGGAGATAGCGACCATCTTGGGCCCCACTTTGCATGTGAGTGATATTTATCACTAATGACATGCAAAGTGGGCATGCCAAGATGTTAGCGACTGGAAACAGTCGCTAACATCGCTATCTCCTATTATCAACTTTTGGAAATATTCGAGATAAGCGCGAATATCTCCAAAAAGTAACAGCTGCCCTGAGCAGTTCTTAGCCATGTTATCCAATGGGAGGTGGATAACATGGCTAAGAGCATTAGCTCGGTAATGCATGAATATCGCTGAGTTTTCAGCGATATTAATGCATTGCGGTCGTTTTTTATCGTATTTGCGATAAACCTTGATAATAGCAAGGTTTATCTGCGATAATTTCTGACGGTAAAAAAATCTTTGCAATGCATCGTTAGGGATAAATATCGCTTAACTTTAGTAATATGCCCCAACGTCTGTTAACGTTCGATTCGAAGGAAATCAGGAAGTGTTGAAAAACATTGTCTGCGCCATCTTGTCTTTTTTCAAATGCCACACCTTTGTCGTGCACGGCAGCCATTTTAGATGCCTTGACCAGACCCACTCTGTGCACGCTGTCGATCCTTAGCATGGCTCCCCACCCTCGCAAGCATCTCACCCAGGCAGTGGTCACCCCCGGTCTCTGTCTTATGCATGGGTAATAAACCTCCCCCCATCTGCGCTGCTCTTCCCTGAGAATCACACCCTGTGCCCGCCCGACACCTCCCTTTCGCCCTATTCACTACCGCACCCTCTGACACTCCTTTTCCTCTGTGTCCGATTGTCCAGGCCGGTCCTAGGCTATCAGCTAGCCCTGCAGATGTAGTTTATGGCCACAGCTGTAAAGAATCACCCCTCTTCAAAGGAGTTATAGTAGATCAAGGCCCACACTCGATGAGATCCGTCACAGCAGAAGCGTTGCTATTATCTGAAAACCATCCTGTATTGTGATTGGGGAGGGGACCGAGCGTGAAGCGGAAGATTCCAGGGATGACTCTTTGTACATCAAAGTTTTTACAATTATGTGTCACATTAAAAATATATAGCACTCCGACAAAGTAGTAAGATTATAAAACTTTAATAATTTATAAATATATACAAGAAAACAAAAATAGTAATAACATATAAACATTTTTAGGGAAAAACAACGAAGTAGCGGTCGGCTGTGCGAATAGTCCCAACGCAGCACAACGTCCAGATTTCCGGCGTGGGGCGTCGCGGGGGGTGGGTCATCAGTAGCAAACTGTTGTGCGAATAGTTCCAAGGCAGCAGAACGCGCCGAAATCTAGATGACACGAAAGTGATGTCTAGTAAGTTGCCACCCAGCAAATAACGGCGTGGGGCGTCGCGGGGGGTGGGTCATCAGTAGCAAACTGTTGTGCGAATAGTTCCAAGGCAGCAGAACGATGGCACCAAGGTGATGTCCAGTAAGTTGCCGCACTGGTTTTGGTATCCTACAATGCTGCTCCGAATAACGGCGTGGGGCGCCCCGGGGGAGGCGGCGTGAACGGGCCTCTCCAGGTGGAGTGTCATGTGTTGTAGTGGGGCGCCCCTTTACCGTTTCAGTTGCCATTCCGTCCGTTTTTGGTCCACTCTGTCAAAAGCCGCAATTGAGCTGAGTTGCGCCCAGTCTTGCGGTGCAGCGATAGGCGGCTGTCACAGGACTCTCAAAATGGCGGCAGGCTCTTTCCTTTTTGGGCCTGGTCCACTGAAATGGCCCTGGGACACCTTGGAAATCGGACGCTTGTCTGCTAGGTCTTGGACCCCATTCTCGAAAGCGTCCCCTCCGCCTTGAGAATTCATCAAAAGTTTTGGGGGCCCCGACTCCTGCAGGCTTCTGGTGGGGAGCGGCTGCCATGATTGCTCGCGGAATGACCACGACGGAGCTACGAGATGGTGGTGCTCTCATGCTGACGCCAGTTTAGTCTGAAACATCCAGAAACAAGGTGGGGCTTTCATCGTTTGGGAAAAAAAAAAAGTTTTCATCCAATGAAAAGTGTTGTTTTTAGGTCATATGATCAAGCCTTCCATCATTAGGAAACCAAAAGTAAAATGAACCAATGAAAAGTTTTATAAACAAGTCACATGACCTGTTATGCGGCATAGGGTATAAAATGCGGAGAAAATACGTTGGCACGTGAGGCGGCGTCAGTAGCGGACCGATGTGCGAATAGGCCGAAGGCAATACAACGCGCCAAGATCCGGATGGCACCGAGGTGGTGTCCAGCAAGTTGCAGCACTGGTGTGGCCATCCTACAATGCTGAAAGTCGGCGTGGTGCGCCCCGTTGGCCTGTGAGTTTGCGTCAGTAGCGGACCGATGTGCGACTAGGCCGAAGGCAGCACAACGCGCCAAGATCCGGATGGCACCGAGGTGGTGTCTAGTACGTTGCCGCACTGGTGTGGCCATCCAACAATGCTGAAAGTCGGCGTGGGGCGCCCCGTTGGCCTGTGAGATGGCGTCAGTAGCGGACCGATGTGCGAATAGGCCGAAGGCAGCACAACGCGCCAAGATCCGGATGGCACCGAGGTGGTGTCTAGTAAGTTGTCGCACTTCTGTGGCCATCCTACAATGTTGAAAGTCGGCGTGGGGCGCCCCGTTGGCCTGTGAGATGGCGTCAGTAGCGGACCGATGTGCGAATGGGGCCAAAGGCAGCGCAACAATATTTTCTGACTGACACCACAAGGCGCTGAGATGCCAAGATCCGGATGGCACCGAGGTGATGTCTAAGTTGCGGACTGATGTGCGAATGGGGCCAAAGGCAGCGTAACAATATTTTTTGTATGGAAGATACCACTAGGCGTTGAGATGCCAAGATTCGGATGGCACCGAGGTGATGTCTAGCAAGTTGCTGTACTGGTGTGGTCATCCTACAATGCTGAAACTCGGCGTGGGTCGCCCCATTAGCCTGTGAGATGGCGTCAGTAGCGGACCGATGTGCGAATAGGCCGAAGGCAGCACAACGCGCCAAGATCCGGATGTCACCGTGGTGGTTTCATAGTTGAGAGGCACTTCATCTGCAGTGGGGCGCCGAGATCCGGATGGCACCGAGGTGATGTCTAGCAAGTTGCTGTACTGGTGGGGTCATTCTACAATGCTGAAAGTCGGCGTGGGGCGCCCCATTAGCCTGTGAGATGGCGTCAGTAGCGGACTGATGTGCGAATGGGGCCAAAGGCAGCGCAACAATATTTTCTGAAGAGAAGACACCAAAAGGTGCTGACATTCCAAGATCCGGATGGCACCGAGGTGGTGTCTAGCAAGCTATGCAGTTGAGTTGTGTGCGCACTTGCGGCGAATAGGTCGAAGGCAGCATAACAATGTTTTTTGAATAGAAGACACCACAAGGCGTTGAGATTCGGTTACCACCGA
The DNA here is from genome assembly GCF_964261635.1 of Lissotriton helveticus. Classification (NCBI taxonomy): domain Eukaryota; kingdom Metazoa; phylum Chordata; class Amphibia; order Caudata; family Salamandridae; genus Lissotriton; species Lissotriton helveticus. The sequence goes on along the minus strand of NC_136059.1, from coordinate 776,510,827 downwards.
GGTGATGTCTAGCAAGTTGCCGCACTGGTGTGGCCATCCTACAATACTGCTCCGAATAACGGCGTGGGGTGCCCAAAGGGGGGGGGAGCCGGCGTGAATGGGTCTTCCTAGGTGGAGGCTCGTCTGCTGTAGTGGGGCGCCCCTTTACCGTTTCAGTTGCCATTCAGCTGAGTTTCGGCTGCTCTTGATGCTACAGCGACAGGCGGCTGCAAGAGGACTCTCAAAATGGCGGCCTGTTCTTTGGATTTGGGCCTGGTCCACTAAAATGGCCCTGGGACACCTTAGAACTCGGACGCTCGATTTTTTTTTCCTTTCCTGTACATGCAAAAAAAGGTAAATGCCCGGTACGTTACACGCTTCATCTGCCACGATGAACTCTCCAGAGGAACCGAAAAAAAATATAGTTGTGGTAACTATACCATGCATCGTCATATGGAGAGGTGGCACCAATTAATTATAGTGCTGCATAAAAGAGAGATTTGGAGGAGAACCCCTGACCTGCTAGTACATTCATCAAAGAAGTGGCACTGAGAGCTTCAGAGGCAAGGGAAACGGTCCCAAATATTTAGAAGAACTTTGGAAAGATTAAAATGACATGTTTAGATTGTGGCAAATTAATTTCATGTGGACAGATGAGTGTTACTCTAATAAATACAGCATATGAACATCATCATAGTCGATGGTTGGTAGAGACATTTTGACTATATCCTGGACCTGCCCGTCCTCGCCCAAAATGGCGCCGGAATAAATGGGACTCGTAACTCCTTGTTGTGTACTGGTTGCAGAACCTTGAAATCACGAGATACGTATGCAGTTTTGAAGCACATGGCGGGCGGGGACGAGAATTGATTGACTATTTCGACATCCCTATTGATATTAAGTTCTGATGTGTTATTGATTACTGTACTGTTGAAAGTTCAAATTAACGTCACCCATGGTACTTGCCCGCAAATGTATATCTAGATAATTTTATTGTAACTGGCCCTGTCGTATTTTAATTATAAAATGTACGTCCACCGATTCCGTAACTGTTAGACACCTTAGTTCTTGCAACCTAATGGCCCGCCCGTTACGTTCCTCTACAGTGTAAATGTCTATTCATCATATACGATTACAGTTTGCTCTGTGGCAGGCCCACGTGGTTATAGGCTCGTATTTGTATAATGAAATTTTCACAATAAAGGTTTTTAAAAGAAAACATGGTAGTAGTATATACATTGGTAACGTTTTTAATAATAGTGACTGTTTTAGAATCATTAAAAGGCAAGTGAAATAAAGCAGACCAATTACATGAAGGGTAAAAGGTATAATACGAAGGAACGCAGTAAAGATAAATGGTCAAGGGCTGTTGTGTTTTCTATTCCTGCAACATAAAGTGATCGATAAGAATCTCATATTCAGGCGTATCGGCGACTAAGACAGCAGGTCGACCCTCTTTTGCTCAACGGCTCCGTCATGGGACGAAGAAACGCTCTTTTTCTCGAAAAAAGAATATATTTTACTTGCAGGACAGTTGTAAAATTTCCGGGAAAGTACATTAGCCTGGAACATTATAACATATATTTAAGAAAAAATAATGTTCGGAAGTAATGAAAAGCGTAATTTTTAGGTCATATGACCAAGCCTTTCATCATTACAATAAGAAAAGTAAAATGAACCAATGAAAAGTTTTATTAACAAGTCACATGACTTGTTATGCTTACGTTACGCGCTGCGCGCCCCGGATGACTTCCGGATGCGCTAACGCGGCCCGTCATATGACGCATTACGCGACAACGCAGGTACAGAATATAGTCAAAATGTCTCCACCAAGCAGCGGTCGGAACACAACCCCTTTCAGCAGGCCAAATAGTTCTGTTAAATGACAACAGAAGGGACAGGCAACAAGAACCATCAGTCAAAGAGGGGAGGGCTAGTTCTTCTCTACCGGGTTACATTGGGGCGCTACCGGAACTGATCGAATTGGTAGTCTACAGTGTTTCTGGATGTTTCAGACTGAAGCTGGGGTTAGCATGAGAGCAGCACCATTTCGTAGCTCCGTCGTGGTCATTCCGCAACCAATCATGGCAGCCGTTCTTTATCGTTATTTTGGGCGGGGTGGGTGGCGGAGCCGAGCTGTTTTGCAGCCATCATTGTGTGGAGTTCAGTTCATCTCACTAGTTTTGTATTTGTCATGAGGGGTTGTTCCTAATGTTTCTATTTTAGCGAGGTCAAAAAGAGATCCCATTAGTGGCCTACTGATTTTGCTCGATTCCTTTTCTTTTTTTTTACACGATTTTTCGTTATCTGCAAAGACTAAACAGAGTATTGCGACTCTGTGTTTGTTTGTAAATAGAGAATGAACCAAAGAGAACTAATTCTAAAACAGCAAATACTTGGATAACAATCAATGAAATGGAGAGAGAAGCAGGCACGACGGATTACAACGGGGGCAAAGGCCTGCGTTAACTACCTTTCACTATCTGCAAAGAGAGAGTACTCCTAATAGAAATGAGGGGGGGGGCACCATTCAAAGCAGATCAGTGTGCATAAACACGAAAATGTTTTCACTTACCACGTACTTGACATTCGACAGCTTATGATATTTGCTATTAAAAAACCATTGAAATTCACTGAAAAAACCATAGGTTCTAGACCATATATAGTTAGGAATTAGCATTTACAAAACCTTGAAAATTCACTGAAAAAACCATAGGTTATAGACCATATATAGTTAGGAATTAGCATTTAAAAAACCTTATTTTACTCACACAAAACCATTGAAATTCCATATATAGTTAGTTGCACTAACTATATATCGCGCACCCGCAATCCACTGCTGATCATGTCACATATTACATCATTCATGACATGGTCAGTGACATCACTGATGACATCACTGATGACATCTCAAATGACATCACTGATGACATCACTGATGACATCTCATTTGACATCATTCTTGTGCTAATACGATAAACCTCTTCAGACTCTAATATAACCTTAGATACACTCAGTGTATACAGACACTCACACACTGCCACTCATCCATGGAGTTACTCACACACCCAGTCAGTCATGCAAAGAAACAATCTCACCTCCATTTCTTCAACTATACAGTTAAACACACCTTACTTATTGAAACATATACTAACACATATTTACTCTCTTATACAATCCCTGATACAAGTTCACAATGATCGATACAACCACTCACTCATTCAGTGGCTCTCATGCACAGTTATTTATATATGCCAACTCTCACATGTACTGTGTTTTACATATGTACTTACTATGACATGTAGCATTGAGATATCCATTCACTCATCAATACACTCATGCACACAGTCAACTGCCCATGTAGCTGTTTCCACATGCACTCTTGAACTCATACACCTAGTGAATAAACTGCTCACACATCTATGCATAGAGTCACACACCTTCCAGCCACCCCCACACAAACTCAATCTCCCATAGAAATACTTGGGCAACCAATTAATAACACATATAGCCTCTCGTATAGCTAATGATCAACACATGCAGCAGTTTACAGAACAACAGACATAATGATGCACAAATTAAGACAGTTTAGTCACTAACCCATGCATTCAGTGAGACACATTTAATCACTCACTCATACAGTCAGTCACGCACCTACTAAATCCTTCATCCAGACACTTATACATCCACTCATTCTTCAATATGTAAGACATATTTTAACTTTACAGAAACATACAGTCACTGGATGTTGTCATCAGTGATGTCATCAGTGATGTCATTTGAGATGTCATCAGTGATGTCATCAGTGATGTCACTGACCATGTCATGAATGATGTAATATGTGACATGATCAGCAGTGGATTGCGGGTGCGCGATATATAGTTAGTGCAACTAACTATATATGGAATTTCAATGGTTTTGTGTGAGTAAAATAAGGTTTTTTAAATGCTAATTCCTAACTATATATGGTCTATAACCTATGGTTTTTTCAGTGAATATATATATATATATATATATATATCACTACGAAGAATTTCCCAATTGACAGGAAATGCACGACGACACACAAAGGTTGCTGTGCTTGAAAGATTTATTTTAGGCAGCAAAAACAAACAATATATATATATATATGTATATATGTATGTATGTATGTATGTATGTATGTATGTATGTATATATATATATATATATATATATATATATATATAAATATATATATATATATATATATAAATATATATATAGATATATTTGCATAAGATTATCATAAATGAAAAACAATCATCCAGCACTACAAGAGGTATTGGTCACTCTGTAGTTTCTTTGTAACGATTACATCTACGTGTTTCGGCACTTTCACGCTGCCTTGTTCACGATGTCAGAGAGCCATTTCTTTCTCATTAGAATACTCATTAAGTACTCCATTAAGGAGGGACTCAATTTACTTTGACCATCACACAGCCTTCTTTTACTCGCAAAGCGACTGCCATCTTTGAACATGTCTGTATGAATGAATAGTGATTATCCAACAGTTTTGCTTATTACATGGCCTTCATTACACTTTTTTTTTTTTAAATTAACGGATATTCACTTGTAATTAAAACAATAGGACACTGTTAAAACAAATTATCAACAAATCTGGATCCATATGGTTTGCAGAAAAATTAATTACTTGCGTTCTCATCCCAGTATTTTAGTTGATTGACTTATGTTTTTGTGGTTGCCCTTTATTTTAATTCCATGCCTGTTCCCTATATTCATTCTTAGACAGTTAATTTATCAATCAAAGTGCATGTGCAATATATTTTTGTAGATTATTATATATAGGTGCAAGTGCATATTATGTACAGTACAATTTTAATAGTGCTAGTGCTAGAGTACAAGTCAATCAGTTCCCTCAAATGAGATCTATTTACTCTTCTTCAGTGCTAGACTTTTAAAGTGCAAATGCTTATAAGTATATTATATTTCAACAATTCAAGAAAATAGAAACTTCATATACTTTATAGTGCATATAAAGGAAGGAGACTATTCCTATTACAAAACGGTATCTTCTATGGCTTTAACCTCTGAATAAAGTGCCAGTGCTTTAGTAAACATGAATCAGTTCCTTTTCTCCTGAATCTTGAATACTTTTCTATAGTACTAGACAATTCAATGTGCAAGTGATTTACAGTATATTGTCTTTTAGAAAAAATATATTTTTTTATAAAAACATACTTCGTATACTTAGTAAAAGCACTTAAAAAGATATTTTAAAATACCACTTGATGTCTTAGTTTAAGATGTTTCTTCTCCCTTATATTTCCTTCCAATTTAGCCTCCCAAAAAGTGTACTGTATCATACTTAATATAAAATAAGTACTTCAAAACATGGTTACATCAATTGCTTATGGCCAAGTCCCTCGTGTTACGTTATTACTACAAATACAATTTTAAAAAAAAACAAATGGTTTCACTATGTGCAAACTCATCCTCATTTTCTTATTTCCATCTTCTTTTCAATATAAGCAGGTGTATAAGTCCTCTTCTACATTCAGCCCATGAGGTTAATGCTATTGTACTCCAGTATAAAATATGTTTCTAATTTTCTGAGTTCCTTTTCACTATCCCCCCCTTATCTTTTTCTGGGGATTTCTGCCATACATCTATACTGCAAGCTAAAAAGGTTACTTTGATGATGGGTTTCAAAATGTCTTGCAATTGGATAAGTTCTATCCTGATTTACGATTGCTCTATGGTGCTGCAAAATTATCTTATACACAGGTAAAGTTGTACTTCATATATAAATCTTGAACAGGAACATTGTAATAGGTACACAACAAAACTTGATCCAGAGGTTAAAAAACTCTTGATGGTAATAGTTTTATTAAAAAACTCCCTAAAATCAGTGTGATACATGCCATGTTGGCACACCTTGCATTTAAAACATTTTTTAAAACCCTGTTTCTGTTGGAGCCAAGTAGGGGCTCCCCCTTTCCTCTCGTGATATTCGCTCGTCACAATCAGATCTTTCAATGATTTAGACTTCCTATAGGTTATATCAGGAAGTGTAATGACTTTTGGGCCCAATATTGGATCATCCCTTATCAGATACCAATGTCTATTCAGAATGGACCTAATTTCTTTATGTTTGATGTTGAATGTTGTTATAAATCTGTGATTCTCCAGTCCTTTCTGCTGTTTTCTATTGTGTTTCCTCTGTTGGGTTCTAGATGTTTCAAATAACACCTTATATCTCTCTAGATACCCAGCTTTAGTGGCTGCTCCTTGTATGGCATCCGGTGAGTAACCTCTGAATGTATCTGTCTGTCATTTCCTGTTCTATTCTGCAATATTCTTCCTGACTACGACAGGCTCTCTGTGCCCTTTAGAACTCCCCAAAAGGAATGCTTCTAATCAGAGGTGCAGGGTGGGCATTGCCCTCGTGGAGAATAGTATTGCCTGCTGTGGACATTCTAAAAACAGTGGCCGTTAGTTTCATTGAAAAAGACACAGGTTTCAGGGACGTTATAGTTAGGCTGACATTTCACTCATACAAATCCAGAGATTATAGTTAGCTGAGCTAACTATAACTTGCGCCCCCGCAATGTAACACTGATGACATCACATATTACATCACTCATGATATGGTCAGTAACATCACTGATGACATCTCAGATGACATCACTGATGACATCCTCCAGTGAGTGTCAGTTTTTCTAAAAAGTTTAAGAATCTTATATATATATATATATTACCTACTGGCGGTCGCCAGTAGGTATATATAGTTAGGATTTTTTTGAATAGGGATTTCTGAAAATTCTATGTTGAATAACTTTGGCGTTGATGGACGGAATTGGCTGAAATTTTCAGGAAAATGGCACATTTTGTTTCTGAGCGTCCCCTGATAGTTTGGGGGGGTTTCGTCAAGCGGGGGCCGAGAAAAAAGGGGGGTCCCAAAACGTGTTTTTAACATTGAGTTTTCCATAGGGCGGTTGGACTCACTTTTAGCTCGAACGGCTGAATGGATTTCCACAAAACTTGGCAAAATTGTAGGGACTGGTAGCCCGATGTGCCTTTGCTATGTCTCAAGATATATGCTCCAGTGGTTTTTACGAAAATTAACTTTGAAAAATATATATTGGGCTACATTGGGCTATATATATGTTAGAGCCCAAATGTAGCCCAATGTAGCCGAATGTAGCCCAATGTAGCCCAAAGATGGCCACCAGAGACAAAAAAAAACAAATGTAGCCCAAATATCAGCCAGATGTAGCCCAACTATAGCCTAGTGACAGAATGTCCCAGAGTGTTCTAAAGAACAACTAGAGCGCTAACAGTCTTACTTATGACAAAAGTATGGCACACCTGAAGTCATCTTGATTGGAATAAAGTGGTAACACTTAATACATTTAATTTGAAAAGGAACAAAATGAAGGGTTTCATTTTGCCATAGAAATGTTATATATATATATATTCACTGAAAAAACCATAGGTTATAGACCATATATAGTTAGGAATTAGCATTTACAAAACCTTGAAAATTCACTGAAAAAACCATAGGTTATAGACCATATATAGTTAGGAATTAGCATTTAAAAAACCTTATTTTACTCACACAAAACCATTGAAATTCCATATATAGTTAGTTGCACTAACTATATATCGCGCACCCGCAATCCACTGCTGATCATGTCACATATTACATCATTCATGACATGGTCAGTGACATCACTGATGACATCACTGATGACATCTCAAATGACATCACTGATGAGATCACTGATGACGTCATCCAGTGACTGTGTGTTTCTGTAAAGTTTAAATATGTTTTACATATTGAAGAAAGAGTAGATGTATAAGTGTCTGGACGACGGATTTAGTAGGTGCATGACTGAATGTATGAGTGAGTGATTAAATGTGTCTCACTGAGTGCATGGGTTAGTGACTAAACTGTCTTAATTTGTGCATCATTATGTCTGTTGTTCTGTAAACTGCTGCATGTGTTGATCATTAGCTATACGAGAGGCTATATGTGTTATTAATTGGTTGCCCAAGTATTTCTATGGCAGATTGAGTTTGTGTGGGGGTGGCTGGAAGGTGTGTGACTCTATGCATAGATGTGTGAGCAGTTTATTCACTAGGTGTATGAGTTCAAGAGTGCATGTGGAAACAGCTACATGGGCAGTTGACTGTGTGCATGAGTGTATTGATGAGTGAATGGATATCTCAATGCTACATGTCATAGTAAGTACATATGTAAAACACAGTACATGTGAGAGTTGGCATATATAAATAACTGTGCATGAGAGCCACAGAATGAGTGAGTGGTTGTATCGATCATTGTGAACTTGTATCAGGGATTGTATAAGAGAGTAAATATGTGTTAGTATATGTTTCAATAAGTAAGGTGTGTTTAACTGTATAGTTGAAGAAATGGAGGTGAGATTGTTTCTTTGCATGACTGACTGGGTGTGTGAGTAACTCCATGGATGAGTGGCAGTGTGTGAGTGTCTGTATACACTGAGTGTATCTAAGGTTATATTAGAGTCTGAAGAGGTTTATCGTATTAGCACAAGAATGATGTCAAATGAGATGTCATCAGTGATGTCATCAGTGATGTCATTTGAGATGTCATCAGTGATGTCATCAGTGATGTCACTGACCATGTCATGAATGATGTAATATGTGACATGATCAGCAGTGGATTGCGGGTGCGCGATATATAGTTAGTGCAACTAACTATATATGGAATTTCAATGGTTTTGTGTGAGTCAAATAAGGTTTTTTAAATGCTAATTCCTAACTATATATGGTCTATAACCTATGGTTTTTTCAGTGAATATATATATATATAACTTACTGGCAGTCGCCAGTAGGTAGTTATAGTTAGGCCCTAGTTTATATAGGAAGGGCATTTTTTGTTTTGCTTATAACTTTGGCGTCGGTTGATGAATCTTCATGAAATGTTCCAAACTAGCTTTTTGTTCATATCAGCTCCTATGTCGAAAGTTTGAGGGTGATTGGTCAAGGGAGGGCTGAGAAAAAAGGAGGGCCCCAAAACGTGTTTTTTCCATGTTAATTTCCGGAGGAAACTTTAGACAAGGCTACAGGTCGAACAGGTGAACCGAATTACCCCAAATTTCGCAGGGAGAAGGGTCTTAATCTAGAAAGCACACTTTTGTTAATTTGGTGTATATCCGTTCTGTAGTTTTAGAGAAATATTGAAATTTACAGATATCGATATATGGGAATTCTGCCAGCTGAGGCGTCACGAGCACTAGCTTTCTGCTTATTGGCTGCGAGCGCGGCAAGCGTTTGCAACTAGAAAGTGTTTGCCGCCATTTTGTGATTCCGTTGAAGCGAGTAAGGGGAAAAACGGGTGAAAAAAGTAGGAAAGAGGAGGGGAGGAGCACTGTATCCTTTGTGGGGTGTTTAGGGTGTGCTATAGAGGGGGTGCGAAGCGAAGTATTCACCCCTACCAGTGTGAAAGTGCTGGGCTACGGAAATTTAGTGAGGTATTGCGTAGAGTCTGATGCTGATAAGGTGAGCTGGTGCGGGACTCGGGGATTAAAGCGTGAGCCAAAATTGTGTGTCTTATGCTGTGAAGTCATGGGCTCTGGTAGCTGTGCCACATCTGTCCAAGTAGTATGAGCATGTAGTTATAGCTACTCGGAGCATTGTAACTTGTGTATGGTGCTTAGGGGGTGTTATACAGGGAGTGCGAAGGTAAATTTTTACGTATCAAATCAATTTGGTATTTGTGAAGTGCAAACTACTCACTCCTACGGGTGTGATGGCGCTGGGGCGTAAGCTGAGCTGCTAAAGGAATCGGGGCAAAGTTGTTGAACTACTGACCCATACCGGTCTGAAAGTGCTGGGTACGGAAACTAAGTGAGGTATTGCCTAGAGTGTCATGCTGCTAAATTGAGCTGCTGCTGGACTCGGGGATGAAACCGTTAGCCTAAACTGTGTGTGCTATGCTGTGAAGTCATGTGCTCTGGACGCAGTGCCACACCTGTCGAACTTGTATATGGTGCTTAGGTGGTGTTGTATAGGGAGTGCGAAGGTAAATCAATACGGTATTTGTAAAGCGCAAACTACTGACCCCTATGGGTGAGTAGAGCCGGTGATCAAAGCAAGAGCTCTGTGCTGCAAAGTGAGATGGTGTGGCCGCTGCGCCACAGCTGTGTGGAGAATACATTTAAGCGAGGGTCTGGGAGTTGCCGTTACCTGACCCTAAAATAGTGGGCTTAAGTTGTAAGTTGTAGGGTGGCTCAAAAAAGAGCCCTTGTGTTCATTATTTGGAGCTACATATAAGTGTGGATGCACTGCTTCAAGTTATTCAGAAAAACTCAATTTCTCTGATCTGTGAAGTGTACTCCATCACTTCTGTAGATATCAGCCATATAAAAACGTATGTTGTTGTTGTAAATGGACCCTATTTTGTGGTCTCTGAGGTATGCAGACAGAGCTTTGTTGACTTTCCTCCTAGATATTTCAATCAGAGGATAACATTATTTTGACCATTTCCACTTCTGTCTTTGACATAATTTGGAATATACAAAGACAGTTTGAGGCAAAAGTAACATCAGTTGTCCAAAGGTGTCCTTCATAAGCATTTCCAAACCTACCCCAGTCAATGTGCCTAGGTCGTTTCCACCACAGTGCACAATCATGAGGTCAGGGTTTGGAGATGAAAACTGGTTTTAACCAAAGGCAACAATTGGTGCCACTTCAATCCTCTCTGTGCAAACCATTTAATGTCTACATTATGTAAACCTAGGTCTAAGTCAATATGTCTCTGTTCTGTATACCACTTGCACCAGAAAACATAGCTATGTCCTACGATCCACACTAACATTTTGAAGGTATGACTGAAAGGTATGGAAAGATGTCTGAAGCTCATGCCGATCCTTCGTAGAATAGGAGATATTGTTTAAAGATGGGGAACTATTTTTTTTTTTTACATACAAAACGATACCTGATTGGGAGATGAAAAGCATTGTTTGTAAAAGGTGGGTGCACATTCATTTTCTGGAAAAGCATGCTTGTGATTAGTTAAGAAAAAGCAGTTTGAACGTGGAGTACATATTATAGGATAAAATTTGCTCAACTCAACCACACCTGCTACTTGCATTTGGAAGGCACTGTTCGGACTTTATGTCTGAATTGGGGTGGTGTGGTGAGCAAAAAAACGATGGATTTAGGCCCAGATCTCTGTACTGGGGTGAATGTATGACATTGTTCTGCATTCTGCCCATCAACTGTTGTTTTTGCACTGTTCGAACTTAAATCGTTAGGTTTAAAAAAAATTGATGAACTTTTAACCTGCACGTGTTGTAGAATGTTCTAGAAAGTGTGTTGATAGAATACGTTGCACTGCTGATTTCGATGTGTCGTTCAATATGAAAAAAACTGTTTATATGGAAAGTGAAAAAGAAACGAATTGAGAGAAGTTTTGAAATGTAAAAGAATCAAGGAAGTATTCTAATTTGTTCTTTACTTGTATTTATGTGTGGAGGAACAAAATTATAGAATCAGCACCAGGAAGAGGAAGAATCAGGGAGTGGAGGAATGGGGGGAGATGGGCACAATGGCACACAAGTACAGACAAAGAATGGGCAAAAACACACCAACAAGGAGTATAAGTCACACAACTTGGCAACATCACACCACTGAACGAGCATAGAAGTGAAAACCACGCTGCATTCATACAGGATGTGTACCAAGGCCGGTCGTGGGTGTTGTGGGATGTCTGCGACCATGGTCATTATGGATGAGATGCCCCACACATGGCAGATGGGCGGGTTCACTGTGTGTTACTTTGCCAAACAGCTGCTCCTCCCTCCCACAAGCCTCCACACTTTTGTATGGTACGCTGTTGTAACCCGTGCAGTCGTACGGCACAGCATTGTAATGCCTATTCTAGCATGTCCTGAGGCATTTGAACAACACCATGAGAGTGCCATTTGGTGGTGGTGTATCCCACTTTACAACATCGTCTGCTGCGGCTCTTGTGGCAGGCCACACCAGAACACCGAGACACACTTACCGCACTTCCTGCACATGGACATGTCTGAGACACCCCGTTTCCCTTGCCAGATAGGCACACCCCTCCGCTGACCCGTGTACGCCGGACCAGCACACGTGTGTGTGTTTACAGGAGGATGCGTGCGTAGCTACATGTCCAGGGTCACTGCCAACGCTGAGGTGACATGGTAATGTCTGCTGAAGACAGCACACTGTGATGTTGGAGGGCCCATGCCTTTCATACTAACACAATGACCACACGGACACACTTGCTCAGATGCGGTTTTGGGGGGCGTTGGTGGTCCTGGGGTTGTTGCGATGAGTCTTGTGGCCCTCATGGGTATCCCTGCATCGTGCTAATTGACTCTATGACACCTGTGGGTGTTCTGGTGTGGTTTTTGACTGTGTTTCCTTTCATGCTGCAGGTAGTCGTCCTGCTTAACACCAGCAGAAAGCAGGTGTAAAATTCCTGGTGGTAACGTGGGTTATCGCCGGAATGAATTTCGCATTAAAGTTGTGATGTCATTTTTTCATGTGCAGAACAATATACGAACTTGGCAGTGTATCCCGTCAAGATCCAGCACCTGACGCACTATTCCTAATCAATATAAATACAATGAGATTTCTTCATTGGTTTTGTATGTACACTGTAAGTGCAGGCGCTACCTCAGTGCAATTCAATACAGGATTTTAGTATTTTGAATAAATCGCAAAGGTGCATCTCGTGTCTTTTTGGACGGGTCGGTTGTTCTGCATTTCATGATCAGCACTTTAATGCAACCAAAGTTGAGATAAATCTAACACAGTATTCAGAAGTTGGTGCAAACTGCAGAGATCACCAGTGTTGCCGCGATAAGTGCTCCAAAATTTAACACTATGGTGGATACCAGTAAATAACAGTAATAAGAACAAGAAAGAATCACACAGCCGTTAAGAAAACAACAGAAAAGGTAATTAATTTGTTTTTGTCAAACTTTCTTTTTTTATAAACATATATAACCATAAACTATTTTTAAGTTTTATTGTTTTTATTAATATATATAAAAAATAAACCAATAAACAAAATTTAACAAACATAATAGAAAACAACAAGGTGGAAGAGTCCTGTAGGGACCATGGATGTTGACGACAGAGCCTGGAAAATAAAGCAAAAAATAAGGACGTGTGTAATGCGCATATCAAAGGACTGAGAGAGAGAAACAGAGAATAAAAAACAAGCCAGAGAGAAAAAGAGAGGGAAGGAAAGAAAGAGAGTGAGGAAGGGAGAAGGGAGAGAGAGATAGAAGGAAAGGAATGAAGAGAGTGAGAGAGAGAGAAGTGAGGGAAATGAGAGAGAGAGAGAGAGAGAGAGAGAGAGAGAGAGAGAGAGAGAGAGTGAGAGAGAGAGAGAGAGAGAGAGTGAGAGAGAGAGAGTGAGAGAGAGACTGTTGCCTCTGCACATCCATGAGCAAATAATTACCTGGTGCCAGCGGAGTGTGCAGCAGTGGGTGGACTCCACGTGCCCGTCAAAGCCCCGCTGATCTCAGATGTGTTGCTGAGTCCTGAGTTATGAATGGCAGAGACCACATCAGATACTCCGCCAATCTCAGATGTGTTGCTGAGTCCTGAGTCATGAATGGCGGAGACCACATCAGATTCTGTACGGATCTTACAGATGTTGCTGAGTTCCGAGTCCTGAATGGAGTAGACCACATCAGCTTCTTCGCGGATCTCCCAGATAGCGCTGAGTCCTGAATGGTGGAGACCAGTACAGCTTCTCCGCGGCCCGGCAGATCTCACACATGTCGCTGAGTCCTGAGACGTCAATGGCGGAGGCCACCTCAGGGTTTGGTGCCCCTAATCCTGTGGAACTCGAGTTCATGCCACGTGGTGGTAGGCGCCTGATGGCCACATGAGTTTGGGGTGGCACTAACCCTATGTATATGAAGTCCGTGCCAAGGGGATGGTAGGCAGCTGACGGCCATACAGCTGAGGGTGAGACTTACCTTCTGCGCTACTTTCATGGACTCTTTATAGTTGAGACCCGTGGAGCGTTCGCCTGCTAGTCAGCACCGGCAATTAAGGATGTAATGTTGTTGATCTATTATATTTGCATGGTCACATGGCATGTGCCGGATGGGCGTGGTGTGTGTGCAAACCTGCCCTCAGGGTGTGGCCGTGAGATGTTGAGAACTAGACCACTGACCTGCACACCAACAGCGAGTACGCCTGCGACAGGTTGCTATGTGGGGCCAACGTTGAAATGTAATCGGAGTGGCGTGGCATACGACGGAACAGGTCAGGGATAGACACAATGACACGGACTGCTCGTAGTACTGTGTCTGGGAGTCCAGCGGCGGGCCGCAGCTGTCCCTCTGCGAGCCTGGGTTCATAATTCACACTACATAAGTATTGAAAAACCAATTTGTGATTCAGTCTGTCAGCTGGTGTCTGTCCGAGGCATTTGCGAAAACATATTGGAGGTATTTCTGTGAGTGATACCCCTTTGACGTTCCCTCTCCCCACATTAGCAGGTAACGTACCTTGTCCCCACATTACCAACATAAACCCCAACAATCTTGTATAGATTTACATATAAAAAAGTTAATTAAAGAAAAGAACAACAAATAAGACTGAAGGGAGTCTGGTGATGTGGTCGCTGCCATGAAGTTGGGGTCACTTCTGTTCAGGACTCAGGACACAGTTACACATGTGGGATTGGTTTGTGTTAAATAGGGTTAGTGGTACCAGAAGCATTGAGACTGTATGAGCCTGTGATGATGGTTAATGTGGACGAGTCTCACTGGGAGCAATGTGTCTTGCCTACTGGACTGCGTCATGTGAAATAGGGACTCTATCTGAGTTGTGAGGCCTGCTGACCGTAGTGTAGGCCAGAGGTAGCAATGAGGAAGAACCCACAGTCATGTGCATACGTTGGTGGCCCCACCGGCCTGCGTAGTGCAGGTTCAGTAGCACCACTTGTCGGCTCCTCACTAATCGAAGGGAGTGAGGTGCTGTGGTTGCTGCCACGAAGTTGGGGTCGCTGCAATTCAAGACTCAGGACACAGTTACACATGTGGGATCGGCTAGTGTTAAAGAGGGTTAGTAGGACTACGTGTCGCCGGCCTTGCATGTCGAAACATGCCTCACTGATTGAAGGGAGTGTGGTGCTGTGGTCACTGCCACGCACTTGGGGTCAGTGCAATTCAGGACTAAGGACACAGTACACATGTGGGATTGGCTTGTGTTAATGAGAGTTAGTGGCACCACGTGTCGACGCCGTTGCATATGGAAATATGCCACACTAATCGAAGGGAGTCTGTTACTGTGGTTGCTGCCACAGACTTGGGTTCACTGCCATTTAGGACTCAGGACACTGTTACACATGTGGGATCGGCATTGTGTTGAACAGAGTTAGTGGCAGCACGTGTCGCCACCCTTCCATATGGCAATATGCCTCACTGATTGAAGGGAGTCTGCTGCTGTAGTTGTCTCACAGAGTTGGGGTCACTGCTATTCAGGACTCATGACACAATTACACATGTGGTATTGGCATGTGTTGAAGACAGTTAGTGGCACCATGTGTCAACGGTCTTCCACAGTGTAGTTCAGAGGTAGCGGTGAGCAAGGGCCCATAGCCATGTGCATACGTGGATGGCCCCACCGGCCTGCATAGTACAGGTTCAGTGGCACCACGTGTCGATGGCCTTCCATATGCAAATATCCTTCCCTGAATGAAGGGAGTCAGGTGCTGTGGTCGCTGCCACGAAGTTGGGGTCGCTGCCATTCAGGACTCAGGAACCAGTTACACATGTGGGATCGACTTGCATTGAACAGGGTTAGTTGGCACCATGTGTCGCCGGTCTTCCACAGTGTAGACCAGAGGCAGCGGTCAGCAACGGCTCACAGGCAGGTGACGTTGACTTGAGCTGCACAGATTGGGAGCATTTGGTATTCTTAACCCATTATAGTCTCTTACACAATTTGCGTTGCAACTAATCTTGAATTGTGAACCGTGTAAACCCAGTGTAGGGTGCAGGCAGCCGGTCAGGATGGGCGCACAGCCACGTAGCATTCAGTTGAGCTGCACAGTAAGTGGCACCTGGAGTACTCGGCGTGTGCGCACCCTGCGATGATACGTGGTCCCGGCAGGCCGCACTGGGAGCAATGTCTTGCCTTGATAAGGCCACCTGGCGATGACTTATGGTGCAGTGAGTTAGTAGCACCTTAAGCACACAGCATGTGTGCATCCTGCGATGATGCGTGGTCCTGGCGGGCCGCACTGGGAGCAACATGTCTTGCGAACTGGACAGCGTCATCTGCAATCGCCACTGTATCTGAAATGTGAGCCCTGCTGTCCCCAGTGTAGATCAAACGCAGTAGTTAGCATCAACATCGAGGAAGGCTTTTTGTCACTTCTTCTTGACAAAATCTGAGGACATAGAGTACAATTCTCTGAGCAATTAATAAGTCAAGGCGGAATTCAAATTGTGAACCCTACTGTCCGCAGTATAGATCGAAGGCAGTAGTCGGTACAGACATAAGTCTGCGATGCTGTGCTGCTGGGTAAGCAGAGGGCCTGTGTGGAAGAGGCCTGCCGTTGTGGCGGCAGCCACGTGCCAGGCTGAGGGCAGCCGCACTGTAGACTTGTTGGTCTTCCCACAAGTGAACCACGCACATGGCCTGGCCTATTTATTCATACTCCTACACTGGAGTGGCATACATTGGACCAGCCCACTCCGCTTCCGCTACCAGGGGGGGACAACACAGCTACATGAGAGAGATCTTCCCAACTGCCTGAGGTAACAGGGTTGCGTCCATTGTGCACTACACTACAAGTATCAATAGTATATCTCCTCATGGAGAGGTTTGTGCTTTGCATACTGAGGTCTGTACAGCACATCAGTGTTACACTTGGCATTGTGTGCATTTTTATTGATGGGTGACTTGCCTTCTTCATATATAGTTGGTTGCCACATCTCCCAACATTCAGCTATTATGCGGCTGAGGGGCCATGGTATTTTGGGAAGGTCCGTAGTCCTTTTTTGCGCTGCCTCGGTGGTAGTAGCGGGGGTGGTCCGGGGGGGGAGTTTCTGGTGGTAGTGGCGCTGGGTGTTGTGGCCTTGTTGGGTGTCGGAGCTGCATGATCAGTAGCTCTATCACGAATTGGTCTTTAGATGTGGCTGTGAGTTGGGTCTAATGCACGCAGTAGAGAGTCTACCTCCTTACACCATTTAAAGGTTGATGTTAATTTGTTACTGGTAAGTCAGCTTATCGTCTGCTTTTTGAATCGCATTGCAGATTTGGCTGGTTGTTAAAAATATGGGGATGTGGTTTTTTCGTGGTTTTTTTGCACTGGAATTCCTACTTTGCATATCATGGCGTAAGGTATCGATGGAAGAATGGTGAGATTTGCAGTTTTCACCAGGTTGTGAATGGGATGATAAATAAAAAACACAGAAAAAAAGATATGTTTAATGAACAATATAATTAGAAATTAGCATTTAAAAACCCTTTGAAATTCACTGAAAAAAGCATTGGTTTTACAGACGTTATAGTTAGGAATTAGCATTTAATAAAACCTTAGAAATTCACAGAAGAAAAAATAGATTTCAGGGACATTATAGTTAGTTGGACATTTCAGTCATACAAAACGATAGAAATTCCGCTGTTATAGTTAGTTGAGCTAACTATAACTTGCGCCCTCGCAATGCACTGTTGATGACGTCACATATTACATCATTCATGACTTGGTCAGTGACATCACTGATGACATCTCAAATGACATCACTGATTACATCATCCACGTGACAATCTGATGCACATCATCAGACCTTAATATAACACTTGATACACCCACTCTAAAATACAGACTATATTTTTCGAAACCATGAACACACCAATACCAGTTAGTACATATCCACTGACTAATTCCTAGGTCTACAAGCACATCAATTCATCCACCCATACAGTCACTCATACATACAGTCAGCCATCAATACAGCATTATCATATCCAGTCACATATCTATACAGACACTCAGACACCGCCTCTCATTCATAGAGTTATTTACATACCTAGTCAGTAATGGAAATAATTAATCACAATTTTATTTACTCACCTGTACAGTTATACACATACCACCTCACTTATTTAAACATATACTAACACATACTTTCACTCTAATACAATAACTAATACAAGCACACACTGATCCATGCAGGCGCTCTCACAATTACTCACTATCACATATAGTAATTTATACAGTCCAACACTCACATATACTGCCTTTGACATATGCAGTTACTCCCACATGTACCATTGAGGCATCCATTCACTCACCAAGACACCCATACACAAACTTCACAGATACAGACTTGAACACATATAGGCAGTGAATTATCGACTCACACATTTATGCACAGAGTGTCACACCCCCCACCCACCCACTCAGGCACTCAGGCACCCATACTCAGATACTATAATATCTATATTACCTACTGGCGGTCGCCAGTAGGTAGTTATAGTTAGGATTGTTTTCCATAGGGAAATCGCAACATTCTATTGGGAATAACTTTGGCGCCGGTAGAGGAATCTGCCTGAACTTTTCCTCAACTTTGCCTCGCGGCGCTCCGGTCCTTCCCTGAAAGTTTGGGTGGGATCCGTCAAGTGGGGGCAGAGATAAAAGGAGGGTCCCAAAACGTGTTTTCCCCATGTTAATTTCCATAGGGCGGTCGGACTCACTTTTAGCTCGAACGGCTGAATGGATTTTCACCAAACTTGGCAAAATTGTAGGGACTGGTAGCCCGATGTGCCTTTGCTATGTCTCAAGATATGTGCTCCAGAGGATTTTGAGTAATTTAGGTTCAAAAAAATATATATATCTATAGCCGCGCACCGGGGAGCGCTCGGGGCGCGCCACGCGACTTGCGCACGGAAAGCTGATTGGCTCTCGGGTGTCTGTAAACATTCCAAACAGTCCGGAGCGGCCGCCATCTTGTGTCTCGGTAGGATCGAGACACAAAAGGTGGCAAAAACAAAGGGGGAAATAACCAAAAGGGGGCAGGGTAGACCCCCCTGACCCCCTAGGTTTGATGTGGGGGCCATAAAAGGGTCCCGTGGGTGAAATTATTATTATTATTTTTTTTATTTTCGCGGGGGGAGCGCCCGGTACGCGCACCGGGGAGCGTACTTTGGTGAAAAATAGTGAAAATAGTAGTGTAAAAAATCATTTTGAGTGATTAGAGGTAGGGTAGCTCTGAAAAGAGCATTTGGGTTCTGTGGCTGTTTTAGGTAGCTACAAGTACGTCCCGTACACACCCACACGCACACAACCCCACACCCCCACAGCCACACACTCCCCACACATACCTCACACACGCACACCTCCACCCACACCCAAACACCCCACACCCCCACACCGGCACCTTACACATCCACACCCACACCCACACACCCCACACACCCACACACACATCTCTCTCCCCCCAACACACACACACACACACACACACATATACCTCACAGACACACCCCACACACACACCTCCCTCCCCCCTCACACACACACACACATACCTCACAGACACACCCACACATCCCACACATACACACACATACCCCCCACACCCACACACCTCCCACACACACCTCACACACCCACACCTCCACCTACACTCAAACACCTCACACACCCACACACACACCTTACACACCCACACCCCCACCCACACCCACATACCCCACACACCTACACACACCTATACACCTCACCCCCCCAGACACACACACACACACACCTCACAGACACACCCCACCATCCCCCACACACACCTCCCCCCACACATGGGGAAAACTCAGTGAAACAGTAAAATAATAATTTAAAGTGCTTAGAGGTAGGGTAGCTCTGAATAGAGTTGTTGTGTTGTGTGGGTGATTTAAGTACCAACATGTAGGTACCAATGCAGAGTCTTAAATTCAATGTACACATTTTTTTCTGTAGATATCTTGCATGTTGTTACAGAAGTTATTGTGGTATATGGAATCCATACCATAGTCTGTCAGGAAAGCAGAAACAGAACCTTTAAGTACTCCCTGAGAAGACCTAGGGGATCATGGGTAGTCTACCCTGCTCCCCTATGATGTTTTAAAATTGCACAGTATACTGTAAGTTTCACTTTATACTATAATATAAACATAATCATTTTGGTAGTACTTCATGAATTAGATATAAAAATGAATAATGTCTCAAACAATTTTTAATTATTAAATAAAAATGTATTGGTTAGAATTTTCATAGTTCAATAAAACTTCCAGCATTAGATCATCTGGAATCTCCTCAAAAATGCATGTCTCTATATCTTGTAAACATTCAATAAATTGTTGATCCAAAGACTGATCCATAAAATCTTCTTCAACAAAATCTTCATTAAGAATCTCCTCATATGTAATCTCGAAGGAAACATTGATATTTTCTTGCTCCCCTTCCATTTTTTTTGCTGTAAATTGCATACAAAATAACTATATCAGTAGAGTTAGGGCACTGTTGGGTTTAAGTTCAGACAGGTAGTTCTGATTTTTTAACAGTGAAGTTAACTTTGGGCAGTGTATGGTAACAGGGAGGAAGTAGAAATATAAAAAAGTGCCTGTGAAGAAGCGTAAGTAAATTCATAATTATAGCAGAGAAGCCTAAGTCAATCCATAAATATAACAGAGGAGCCTATCTCTATCTATAACTATAGCAGAGGGACAGTAAATAACTATCAGAAAACGTTTTTACAAATTAACTTAAAGTGCCCCTTACAAATTATCAACTTACTTTACAGAGAGGTGAAGAAGAAAAAATGCGAAACATTTTTCAAGATGTACCTCAGGTAGTTGTAGTCAAAATGGCCGTGTTTCCCTCTCATTTTTCATTTATATTCATGTACATAACCAATCAAATGTCAGGAAAAAAAGTAGAAAATGAAAGTAACATTTTAATTGGTTGTAAATTCTAACACTTCAGATGTGTTTTTGTCATGTAATTTACCTCAGGATATTTAGACAATGCTACAGCTCAAACGGCTCAATGGAATTCCACCAAATTTGGGAAAATGGTAGGGATTGGTATGTAGTAGGGCCTATTCTATATTTGGTGAAAGTGTATCCAGTGGTTTTTATGTAAATTAACTTTTAAAAAAATTTGGGAGCGCTTCCCGGTGCGCGCCCCGGTACGCGTACCGGCAGCGCTACGGGAGTCCTCCATCTTGTGTTTCGGAAGAATTGAGACACAAGATGGAGGACAAACAACGTTGGGAATGGGTAAAAGGGGGCATGGTAGACACTCCCTGACCCCCTAGGTTTTCTGAGGGGGGCTTAGGAGGCCCATATAGGCCCAAAAAACACATTTTTTTTAAAATTTCTCGGGGGGAGTGCCCGGTACGCGCACTTGTGCGCGTACCGGGGAGCGTACTTTGGTGAAAAACAGTGAAAAAAGTTAGAGAAAAATAATCATTTTGAGTGATCAGAGATAGGGTAGCTCTGAAAAGAGCTTTTGGGTTCTGTGGCTGATTTAGGTACCTACAAGTAGGTTCCAATGCACAGTCTTATATTCAGGAGGAATATTCTATTCCCCTCATCTGAGAAGTGCTCACCATCTCCTCTGTAGATATCTTGCATGTTGTAACGCAAGTTTTTGTTTTATATTGAACCCATTCCATAGTCTCTCATTTAAGCAGAAACAGATTTATTCACATGTTTCCGTGCTTTCTCAAATTGTGGACAAAATTGGTTGGACCACTTCCATTTCTGTCTTTGGCATATATTGGAATATACCAAGGCAGTGAGAGGAAAAAGTGCCATCAATTGCTCAAAGGTGTCCTTTAAAAGCATTTCCAGACCTACCCCAGTCAAAGTGCCTAAGTCATTTCCACCACAGTGCAGAATTATGAGGTTAAGGTGTGGCAGATGCAAAAAGGTTTTCACCGATGGTATCAATTGATGACATCTCAATCCTCTTTGGCCAATCCATTTTATGTCTACATTTGGTAAATCAAGGTTGTGAAAATTTGTAGTAGCTGCATACCTTTGAGCCCAGTGGATGTAGCTATGTTCAATAATCCATACAGAATACATGGTAAGAGGAGGTTCTGGTGCAGTCAGATGAAGTGTGGGAATGAAATGGCAGTTGGAACAGTATGATTTTGCAAATAAAAAACTGTGGAGTTTCAGTGCTCTTCAATCACAAGCAATGATTGGTGGATTCAGATAGTTGAAAACTGGAAGTTAGGGTGCATGGTTCTGTTCTGTGAAAGAAGCAATTTGAACGGTTAAGAAAAAGTCATTTAAAGAAATATTGCAGCCGATAAGCTGGTGTATTGAGAGGTCAAACATCCTTGCTTAGTTCATTTGCAACATTGTAGAATAAACTTTTAACCCTGAGAGCTCAGTGAGGAGGGAGTTGCTATGGTAACAGGTAGAAAAGGCTGAGGGGGGGAAGGGTGTTGGTTTGAAAATAGAGAGGGAAGAGTTTTGATTGGTTATCATGTGCAGTATGTGTGTAGAATTAGAGGTTCTCTGTGCCATTCATGGTTGCAGTGCCTGGAGTACATACCTTTTGCTCTGCTAAAGAAATATTGGTGTGTGTGTCTGACACTGTTCTCAATCTCCTAAAGCATTTGTAAAGGTGAGTAATGATTCATTTAATATACATAGAGACTTGTATATTCCATGGAGAAGATTTGGAAGCAAATTGTGGTTTTTTAATGTTGCTTTGTGTCATGCTTTTTGATAATGCTTGGTAAAAAGTTTTTACTGCATAGAGGAATTGTATTTTGTAAAATTGTGAAGTTTCAGTAGTGACATGGAATGCTTGTACATAGGACCTGTGCTGTGTTTCTTAAATGTGATGTCAAAAACGATTTTGGGAAAAATGAATGGCTTTTACATTTTTTAGAAGGAATAAATAATGTGTGCATGTTTAAAGAAATAAATTTGACTCTTTACAATTATGTTACCTGTGTTAACTCAGTGTAGGAAGCACATTGAGTTTCTTGGCATAGAGGAATTGTATTTTGTAAAATTGTGAAGTTTCAGTAGTGACATGGAATGCTTGTACATAGGACCTGTGCTGTGTTTCTTAAATGTGATGTTAAAAACGATTTTGGGGAAAATAAATGGCTTTTACATTTTTGAGAAGGAATAAAGAGTGTTTGCATGCTTAAAGAAATAAATGTGCCCCTTTCACAATGATGTCACCTGTGTTACCTCAGATTAGGAAGTAGATTGTGCAGATGAGGTGAGGCATGTCCAGAGGTACAGAGGAGGTGAGGCCTTTGTTCAAGACTGTAGTGGGAGAGAGGGCTTTCCTGGGGAGCATAGGTGGTGAGGCTTGTGTCTAAGAGTGCAGTGGACTAGGCTTTATGAAGCCTATCCCCGACTGCACTCTTAGACACAGGCGTCAATTTGACTCTTTACAATGATGTTACCTGTGTTAACTCAGTGTAGGAAGCACATTGAGTTTGTTTGCATAGAGGAATTGTATTTTGTAAAATAGTGAGGTTTCAGTAATGACATGGAATGCTTGTACATAGGACCTGTGCTGTGTTTCTTAAATGTGAAGTGAAAAACGATTTTAGGGAAAATGAATGGCTTTTACATTTTTGAGATGGAATAAATAGTGTTTGCATGCTGAAAGAAATAAATTTGACCTTTTCACAATGATGTTACCTGTGTTACCTCATATTAGGAAGTAGATTGTGCAGATGAGGTGAGGCATGTCCAGAGGGACAGAGGAGGTGAGGTCTTTGTTCAAGACTGTAGTGGGAGAGAGGCCTTTCCTGGGGAGTATAGGTGGTGAGGCCTGTGTTTAAGAGTGCAGTGGACTAGACTTTATGAAGCCTATCCCCCACTGCACTCTTAAACACAGGTCTCACCTTCTTTGTACCCGTGGACAGACCTCTCTTCCACTACACTCTTCAATACAGACCCCACCTCTCCTGCACCCCTAGACAATCCTCACCTCATCTGCAACCCTGAATAGACTTCAACTAATCTGTATCCTTAGACAGGCCTCAGCTTATTTACACCCTTGGACATGCGTCACCTCATCTGCACCCAGTTACCATCATTTATACTCAATACATTGAGGCCTGTCCAGAGGACACAGATGAGGTAAGGCTTGTCCAAGGGTGAGAGGAGGTCAGTCCTCTCCACTGTACTCATGGACACTGAACGCTGGAAATAGACTTTTGTTTTTTAAACTTCCTAACCTGCTCTGCTGATTGCTAGCAGCTTCATAGCTTATGCCTTCACCGTCCCGCTGAGTACGAGCGGCGAACGGCAATCTTCATTTTTAATTCACGACTCCTATCCCGCCCTCCCGACTCCTCCCACCACCGCGTCACTGCCTACATAGGCTCCGCCCACTTCCCCTCGCGCGTAGTCTAAAGCCCTGTGGCAGAGGGCAGAGGGCTTCGCGCTGAGCGCTGGAAATAGACTTTTGTTTTTTAAACTTCCTAACCTGCTCTGCTGATTGCTAGCAGCTTCATAGCTTATGCCTTCACCGTCCCGCTGAGTACGAGCGGCGAACGGCAATCTTCATTTTTAATTCACGACTCCTATCCCGCCCTCCCGACTCCTCCCACCACCGCGTCACTGCCTACATAGGCTCCGCCCACTTCCCCTCGCGCGTAGTCTAAAGCCCTGTGGCAGATGGCAGAGGGCTTCGCGCTGAGCGCTGGAAATAGACTTTTGTTTTTTAAACTTCCTAACCTGCTCTGCTGATTGCTAGCAGCTTCATAGCTTATGCCTTCACCGTCCCGCTGAGTACGAGCGGCGAACGGCAATCTTCATTTTTAATTCACGACTCCTATCCCGCCCTCCCGACTCCTCCCACCACCGCGTCACTGCCTACATAGGCTCCGCCCACTTCCCCTCACGCGTAGTCTAAAGCCCTGTGGCAGAGGGCAGAGGGCTTCGCGCTGAGCGCTGGAAATAGACTTTTGTTTTTTAAACTTCCTAACCTGCTCTGCTGATTGCTAGCAGCTTCATAGCTTATGCCTTCACCGTCCCGCTGAGTACGAGCGGCGAACGGCAATCTTCATTTTTAATTCACGACTCCTATCCCGCCCTCCCGACTCCTCCCACCACCGCGTTACTGCCTATATAGACGTCCCTCATGCGTCAGCGCAGCGGACGAGCGCAGCGGGCGCGACGTAGGCGCGCCGGAGTTGCGCCAGAGTTAAGCCCGTCTGCGCCCGTCCGCGGCAGACCAGGGCTAGGGGCCATCACCCCTGGTCCCCTTACTCAATATTCATCCGCTGACTTGACACTACTTCAAGGCCATTGGCCCCTCGATCCTCGTACTATTCATCGGATCACCCTTTTGGGCTGTAATTCTCCCTGTCATGCCTGCCCATTTGGCTGCCCTCCTCCTCTCGCGTCTCCGTTGGCCCCCGTCTCATCTACCATCTGTGATTCTTATTTTCCCCCCTTATCTATCATTTTACTTAATACCAGGTCAGCCATTAAACACCACCAGGAACTTTTCATCCTCTTAGATACTGACAAACCCGACCTCCTGCTGCTGACGGAAACGTGGTTTTCTGAAGCCTCCCTTCCATCCCTATTGGCTGCCCTCCCCTCGACTTACTACGCTATCCGTGCCGACCGTCCTGGCGGGAAAGCGGGTGGAGGCGTTGCTCTTATTGCCCGTTCTGATCTCCAGTTCCAAGTCCTCCCCTCACCCTCCCTAGGAGGAATCGACTATTTGGTGGCCCGCTCTACCTCCCTTTCCCCCCACTTAGCCATTGTGCTCGTCTACCGCCCTCCCCAACCAACTCCATCTTTCCTCCCGGCCTTTCAAGATCTACTTGGCACCCTGGTGGTCAACTATGCCTCGGCTCTAGTCCTCGGGGACTTTAACTATTGGCCCTCGGACCCCAAGGAGTGCGTCTCATCAAAGGAATTCTCAGAAACCCTCCTCTCTCTTAATTTCATCTCTTTTGTTCACACCCCTACCCACATTCACGGTCACATTCTAGACCAGGTCTGGTCTCTTAACTGTTCCCTGTCTGCACTGTCTGTTGTCCCTTGCACTTGGTCCGATCACTTTTTAATTTCGTTTTCCCTTAGCCTCTGTCTGACCAAGACCCCTATCCACACCAAAAACTCATGGGCTCGTAACTGGGGTAAGGTCAATCTATCTGATCTCTCGACTTCACTCCTGGCCTCCTCTCCCCCTCTATCGGGACTGGATTCCGCAGCCCAAGCCAAAGCCATTGACTCATGGCTCATGGAAGGAAGCGATTGCTTGGCTCCTCTCCGGCGCACCTCGATTAGGCGCCCTAAAGACGCCAATCGGTGGTTCAACAACGAGCTGAAAGAACTGAAGCTTACGGTTCGAAGGGCTGAACGCAAATGGAGACTGGACTACTCCCCCAATTCCAGGACCCGTTACGTCCATCTCCTAGGGACCTATAAGCAAAACATCACTGAGGCCAAGAAAGCCTATTTCTCGGCCAAAATTTTGGCGGCCGAGAACCAACCAAAGGAGATCTTTGCCATTACCCACGATCTGGCTTTCTCCGACAGGACCTCACTTAAACCCCCTCCCTCCCAGAAACTCTGTGATTCGCTGAATTTTTACTTTGTCGAAAAAATTAAGACAATTAAATCCAACATTCCCCCTCCCTCCTCTTTTTTTGTTGACCCCCTCCCTCCCCCTGCCCCAGCCTTTTTTAATTCCTTTCCTCCTCTCTCTGAAGAACTTTTCCTGTCCCTCCTCCCCAAAATTAAGTCCGGTTCCCCGTCTGACATATGCCCGGCACACATCTTACGGCAGATTTATACTGTCTGTTCTCTGCCTCCTCTGGGTTTCCTTAACGACTCACTGGCTCGAGGGGTTGTCACTCCATCGTTAAAAGCCGCTTCCATCGTCCCCATCTTGAAAAAGCCAGGAGCCGACCCCTCCGTGATGGCCAATTATCGCCCCATCTCCCTTCTCCCATTTCTGGCGAAGGTGCTTGAGCGACATGTTACATCTGCACTCAGCTCCTTTGCCGAGGAGAATGGGAGGTTGGCTCCGTGTCAGGCTGGGTTTCGGCCCAAGCACTCGACAGAGTCAGTGGTGGTGTCAGTATTAGACACCCTCAGAGAGGGTATGGACGCAGGCAGATCTCAGGCGCTGGTCCTCCTTGACTTGTCCGCCGCTTTTGACACGGTGGATCATTCCATCTTGCTTTCCCGTGTCAAGGCGGCGGGCATAGGAGGCTCAGCCCTTATCTGGCTTTCCTCCTTTTTGGGGGACCGGACCCAGGCGGTTCACCTTGGGGAGTTTTCAGCTACCCCCTGTCAGGTCCAGTGCGGTGTTCCCCAGGGCTCTTCTCTCTCTCCTTTACTGTTTAATCTTTATATCGCTCCTCTCATCTTTGCCCTACAGCAGCTGGAGGTCACGGTATATAACTATGCCGATGACCTCCAGCTCATCTTCAATCTGTCTTCTACCCCTGACACTATTTCTAATTTCCAATCTATCCTATCTTTCATCAGGGACTGGATGAATTTCAACCACCTGAAACTCAATCCCGATAAAACGGAACTTGTGGTGACGGGTGGTTGCTCCAGTCCCTGGAATTCTCTCTTTTGGCCCCCCTCCTTTGGTTCTCCTCCTACCCCTGTTTCCTCTGTTAAGACTCTTGGCATCAAGCTAAATGATCAACTCACTTTGCACTCCCAGATTGGTTCGGTGGTTTCTTCCTGCTTTCTTACTCTTCGTACTATCCGCTCTATCTCTCGTTTCTTTTCTTTCCCTGCACTCAAACTAATTATGTCCGCACTGGTCCTGTCCCGCCTGGACTACGGGAACATTTTGTTCAATGGCATCCCTCAGTACAGCCTCCGTAAACTGCAACTAGTGCAGAACCAGGCTGCCCGCCTTGCCTTCGGTCTTCCCAAATTCCACCATACCTCCCCCCTCTTGAAAACCCTCCACTGGCTCCCTGTGCGGGAACGCGCCTTGTTTAAATTAGGCTGCATGGCGTTTCAGGCCAGGACTGGCCTGGCCCCCCTTTTCATATCTTCTGCCATCAAGGCTTATGTCCCTGGCAGAGACCTCCGCTCCTCGGCACAACTTCCTCTAGCAGTACCCCGCTACCGGAAAAAAAAACAGGGTGGCTCAAAATTTTCCACTCTTGCCCCCATGTTCTGGAACTCTCTCCCCTTCCATCTTAGGTCCCTTACCCAGTATTCCAGTTTCCGCAAAGCTTTGAAGACCTTTTTATTTTCTCAGGCTCTTCTTTCGTAAGCTCTGCCTGCCTTTCCAGTCGACGTCTTTGCGACTGTTCTTGCCCAGCTGGCTGCCTGCTACTTTAGCGCCAAGAAACCGCCCAGGTGTACGTTGCGCTTGATAAATATTTTAAACTTAAACTTAAACTTAAACTTAAACTGAATGCTTGTACATAGGACCTGCAGTGTGTGTCTAAAATGTTATTTTAAAAACGATTTCGGTGCAAATCAATGAGTTTTAGATTTTTGAGAAGGAATAAATAATGTCTGCATGATTAAATACATATATTTTATCCTTTCACAATAATGTCACCTGTGTTACTTCAGATTAGGAAGTAGATTGTGCAGATGAGGTGAGGCATGTCCAGAGGGACAGAGGAGGTGAGGCCTATGTTCAAGACTGTAGTGGGAGAGAGGCCTTTCCTGGGAAGCATAGGTGGTGAAGCCTGTGTGTAAGAGTGCAGTGGACTAGACTTCATGAAGCCCATCCCCAACTGCACTCTTAGACAGAGGTATCATCTTCTTTGTACCTGTTGACAGAGCTGTCTTCCACTACACTCTTCAATACAGGCCTCACCTCTTCTACACTCCTGGAGAATCCTCACCTGATCTGTAACCCTGAATAGACCGTTTGCTTTTTGTCATTGCTTTGTTGTTTGGTAATAGTGGTCTATAATGTGCTATTTTTTTCTTTAACACAGATTGAAATCAAGATTTCAAGAGTAAGGAAAGATGCCCTCAAGGCAAAGGAGAAGAAAACATGACAACCGCAAAAAAACAAAAACAGCAACGGAATTACAGCACTCTTCCACAACAAATACTTCAAAAAACAGGAACAAAGCTCCTGGTAAGACAACTAAGTCTTTCTTACGGAACATATGTAGATAAAAAAAAAATGTTGGACAGCATGTAGAAAAAGAGTATGAGAGAGTAAATTTGAAAAGGAAGGAGAGACCCTCAAAGAATCCTACAACTGGAGCAGGAGAGAATAATATGTATAGGAATAGAAGGCAGAATCAGTTTAGAGACATTTGTAAACGAATGTTTCGCAATAGGGTGGTTTTAAATTTGTTAAAAAACATTAGGAAAGGTAAACAGAGAGCTGCTTTTTATAAGAAAAAGAAAAGTGTAGAGAAGATTGTTGATCAGGCTTTTGAAGTTAAGAAAAAATTATTTATTTTAATAATCAATAGAATTAGGACACGTAACAAAACAATTGATGTTTTCAAATCAAACAGTAGATGGAAAAGAGTAATTAATCGGACTGATTTTTGTAAAGTTTTTTCAGGAGAATGGATGCACAGTTCAAGTTGTGAGCCATTTTTTAATGAGGAGAGTTACTTCCAGGAGAATGATTTAGTGCATGCAGTTGACACCAGTGGTCGAGCGTATGAAGTGAAAGACGGTTGTCCGATTGAAAAAGAGTAACTTGTGCCTAGAGAACCAGAAGAGGTGTTAACTGATGAAGTTTTAGGGAGACGTACTAAGGGTCCAGTGTACACTTGGAAGTTTAGTCGTATTTGTAGTGTGCGACAGGAATCAATTGATTTGTTTTGTAATTTCTTACATACATATAGTAAGAAAAGTCTAAAACAGAAAGTGAAGTTGTTGCAAGACTTAGATCCTTGCAGAGTGAGAGAAAACACAGGTTTGCAAGGGCATTCACTGGCTTGTCTTTCTAGAAAAGTCTGTCAGAGTGTTTTTCATCATTTTAGGATGTTAGCAGTGCATCATACCAAAATGAGGAAATTAGTGAGAATGTTGTATTATGCAAAAAGTCCAGCACTTAAGCTTAAACAATTAAACAGTGCTCTTTTGCATGGAACTGAATTAGATGTGAAGAAGATTTGTGAAGAAATTGAGATTTGTTATTTTGGTGAAAAAGAGGACAGTGTAGAAATTGACACAGCAATTCAAGGTAATGTGGAAGACAATGTACAGATTTCAAGTACAGAAAAGTTTCACCAGGAAATTCCTAGGTTTAAGGTGAAATCAAGTGAAAGGCCGAATTTTACTTGTGTGTGTTGTCGACGAAGTCATTATAAGCATCAAACGAGATTAGTTGATTTATACGTAAAAAGTGAAAAGATAAATAATTATGAGTGGAAGGATTTTGCAACTTATTTGTGGGAGGAGAATTGTTTTGATTTGAGTTCTGATCAGCGTATTTGTAAATATTGTTATGATAATTTAAATCAAAACAGAATGCCTGCTAGAGCTGTTCATAATAATCTGGAGTTGGTAGACATTCCCCGTGAATTGATGGATTTAAATACATATGAGTCTATTTTGATTCAATGTGTCCATCCTTTTCAGGCAATTGTTCGCATGGAGCCTAAGATAGGGAAATTGCCTCCTATAGATTTGCAGAGAGGATTAAAGGGAAGACTTGTTTATTTGCCTCTAGATTTCAAAAGAAATATTGATACAATTGGTATAAAAAAGTAGAAGAGGAACCTTTAGTTATTCTAGTTAATGGGGTTCCGACAAAGAGTAAGAAAATCTGGCAAGATTTAGTGGATGTTAGGAAAGTCAAAAAGGCAACGTTGTATTTAGTCAAAAACAATGAGTATTACAAAGATGTATGTGTTGCAGCAGAGGAAACAGCTGCAGATGAAGACAGTGATTGTTCAGGCGGCCAAATTGAAAAAGTTGATGTGTCTAGAAGTGAAGAAATATATGAACATTATACTGTTCATCCTCTGCATTCCAAAGAAGTAATGGGGAATGCAATTGAATTGTTTCAAATGAAAGCAGCAAAAGGAAGTCCCATTAGTGTATGGGAAGAAAGTTTGAAAGCTCGTTGTTTTCCACAGCTATTTCCAACAGGTCGAGGTGGACGATATGACGATCGACCACTTCAAATTCCTGCATCTGAATATCGAACTGTAAGATTATATGCTGAAGATCCAAGGTTTCGTCAATGCATTCCCTATTTGTTTCATTTACTGTATGAAAGTGACTTGTCTGGGCTTTCTTATGCAGTAAACCATATACTGAAAAGTGGAGCACATCTGCAAAATGTTTCGGTGAGGGACTTTATGGAGAAAGTGAATCTGCAAGATAATATTTTGGAATCTCATTTAATCAATCTCATGGCATGTCAGCGTGGTACAAATGAGTATTGGTTCCGTCGTCATGGGGAATTGAAATGTATGCTAAGAAACTTAGGAACTCCTACATGGTTCCTCACTCCTAGCTGTGCCGAGTATGCATGGGACGACTTACTTCAATTTCTACGAGAGGCAAATGCAAATATACAAAATATAGAATTCAGAACACCTGGAGAACTGTGTTCTTTGGGTCCAGTGAATGTATGCAGATATTTCAATCATAGATTTGAAGCTATGATGTCTTTTATTACCAACAAAAAAAATCCTCCCCTTGGAGAGGTTTTGGATTTCTTTTGGAGAAAGGAGTATCAAGCGAGAAGTGCTCCTCACATACATAAGTTGTTGTGGATTAAAGATGCACCCAAATTTGGAACAGATTCCGATGAGACAGTGATGAGCTTCATTGAAGAGTATTCAACATGTGCTGTTCCGAAAACTACCGAAGAAAACAGTTTAAGGCAACAAGTTTTACGCTTTCAATCCCATCGTTGTGGAAAGTACTGTCATCGAAAATTCAGAAACAAGGACAAGTTCTACACAAAATGTCGTTTCAGCTTTCCACGATCAGTGATTTCTAAAGGAAGAGTAAATAATTTGATGTCTTCTCTGCGACATACTGTGACGAGGAAATCACCAAAAAATACATACAATTTAAAAAGAAACGAAGAGTCCAAGTACATCAACGACTACAACCCAGTGATTTTGTCCATGTGGAATGCTAACATGGATATTCAATTTGTTGCTGACAACTCTATTGCTGTGGCTCGATATGTGACATCTTACATCACAAAAAAAGAAAAGACAGAACTGAAGGAAATGTGGGAAGACATTTCACATGAAAAGAGTCTAAGCAAGAAATTATACAGTTACAGTCTGAAGATGTTGTCGCATCGAGAAATTGGAGCATATGAATGTTCTGATCGATTGTCATCAGCAAGTCTCTATGCCAAATCTAGAACCATCATTTGGGTGAGTCTAGGTCTTGCTGCAACACGAAATCGAGTTTTGAAATCTGTACAAGAAATAGAGTATTTGGCGGAGAAAGAACCAGAAAGTACAGATATTTTGAAGACAAACATGTTGGATACATACTATCCAAATAGAAGTAGTCATCTTGAGAATAGTTGTTTGTATGAAGTTCTGCAAAACTATATTTATAAGAGAACCATCAGGGAAGATATCAACAATGGAATATATGCTATCATTGGGTGTGAAGGATGTCTAGTGAGACAGAAAAAAGGCCATTTGACTAATCATCGAAAATTGAGTTGCGAAAATCCAGAGAAAAGGGAATTTTACTATTTAGCTCTTTTGCAACTCTTTAAGCCATGGCGTACAGAAGAGGAACTACTTGGAGATTTTCTCTGTTACGAAGATTCTTTTAATGCAACCAAGGATACCATAGAATGTCCTGTTTTTCCAAATTATCTGTAAATGTTGATTGAAGAAATAGAGCAAGAAGCCACAATTGCTGCAGAGATTGCTAAAGACAGTTCTCAAGACAGTCAGAGTTCTGCTTCATTGAGTCAGGATCCACTTGGAGGACCAATTATTCAAAATGAAGCTGCCACTGCCATGGATGAGGTGGAAAGAGCTATGGAACAAGCTCAAGATGATGTAGTTAACTTAGAAGATTTGGTGAAACAACTAAACCTTGAGCAGAAACAGATATATGACGAAGTCAGAGATCAGATTTAACATGGATTCACTCATGAGAAAAAAGAGTGCTCATGTACATCATTTAATCCAGTCCAACTGTACGTAAGGGGAGAAGCGGGAACTGGAAAAAGTTTTCTGATTAAAGCAATTGCAACTTATCTGCAGAAAAGGACTGAATCACCGCTATCTTGTGTTGTTACCGCTCCAACTGGGCTGGCAGCACATAATATTAAAGGGATTACTTTACTTCGTTTACTGATGCTGCCAGTGGAGCATGATAACAAATTGCAATATCACAAGCTATCTGGAGATGCGTGTTCCGAAGTTTCGAGAGTCCTGAAGAAAATGAAAATTCTTATCATTGATGAAGTAAGCATGGTGTCAAATATAATGCTTGCTTTTGTGCATTTGAGAATGCAAGAAATTCTTAGAACAGACTATGATGTCTTATTTGGAGGAAAACATATTATTGTTTTTGGAGATCTACTGCAGTTGACCCCAGTGAAAGGACAACCTGTGTTCAAAATGCTCACGCATGAAGATACCAGGAAGTGCCTAGGAAGCATTGGAAACGTTAATATATGGTTAAACTTCAAATATGCAGAACTGCTTCAAAATATGCGGCAGGCAAAGGATGAAGATTATAAAAATATTCTATAAGATGTAAGAATCGGAAAAGTAAGTCAGCAAGGGAAAGAAGCTTTACATGGACGATTAATTTCAAATTTGTACCCAAATGAAAACATTCTTCCAGACAATATTTTTAAGAAAATTAACGAGAAGAAATCTGGCATATGTTTGATGCCAACTCTGAAAGAATGTTCCATGTTCATCAACAAAATGTTAAAGTTGGAAAATGAAGAGATAGTGAAACTGGAAGCTATAGATAAAATTGAACATATGGGAGCAACAATTATTTTGTCTGAAAATTTGAAATCAAAATTGTATTCATTAGAGAAGACTATGTCTAAAACTGCTGGTTTTGAAAAGACTCTGAATGTGTGTTTAAATTGTCGTATCATTTTGAGAAGGAATTTAAATGTTGAAAGAGGTCTGGTAAATGGAGCAATGGGTCATGTTGTTGGTTTTGTGAATTACAAAAATAGAGATGGAATTGAAATTTTAAAAATTAAATTTGATGGCATTGATGAAATAGAACACATTTGTCGTTGTTCAGCTAGGTTTTTGCTTGTGAAAGACTTATATGTTCGCCGAAAACAGTTTCCTAATTGTTTGGCATATGCGGTGACAATTCATAAATCTCAAGGTTTAAGTGTAGATAGCGCTTTGGTGAACATTGGAAGTTCTGTGTTTAAAGAGGGTATGGCATATGTGGCATTATCACGAGTCAGAACTTTATCAGGATTGTACTTGATTGAGTGTGATGAAACAAAGATTTGTGCAGATCTACATTGTGTTAAAGAATACAATGGGTTAAGAAGAGAGTATGCTCCACATTTGCCTCAATATCCTCTGTTTGAAAAATGTGTGGTAGGCCGAAAAAGACGAAATGAGAATAATTGCAGTGAGGTAGTAGCAAAAAGACAAAAAGTAGATGAAACTGTAATTGTAAGGAGAAAGAAAAAGGATTCTGTTGAAGATGTTGTTGGATTTCAGTTTGAAAACAGTTCTGGTGTCAACTGCTATGCTAATGTAGTGGTTAATGTTGTTTTTTTTCTTCAAAATTTACAAGAACAGATTGTTGAAAATCGGGATCAAAGATTCTGTTGTTTGTTGAATTCCGTGTTTGAGAAATGTAGCAGTGATAGAGCAAAAACAGAAAGTGTTTCAGAAATTCGAAATCTTCTAGACATATGTTCTGGTCAAAATCAATTTTCACAGAATATTCAGCAGGATTGTCAGGAATTGTTAATGTATATGTTTGATGTATTGGAAGATGAAGGTGTAGATATAAAAAATCTTTTTAGCCTTTCTTATCAATGGCAGCATGACTGCGACAACTGTACTTTATCAAGTACTACTAGAATAGACACTGAAAGATTTATATATATGACTTTACCAGACTGCAAATCAGTGCCTTTTATTAATCTAGTTAAAGCAGCGGATCACAATATGGTGTGTACCCAATGTAAGTCTACAATGCTGTCCACATTATTATGGGCAGTATGTCATTTTAATGTTCCAACGATGTAGACCTGATGGAACTAAATTGACAACTTCTATTAAAAATTTCGTGGCTTCACAGTTATCAATATCAGGAAGAACCTTTGCAACTGTAGCTATTATTTATCATGATGGTCCTTCTACAACATCAGGGCATTACACATGCTATTTAAAAAGTTGTAAAGGTTGGACCCACTGTAACGACACTCATTTGACTTTCAAACAACGTTTGCCTTTTGGCTTAAAAAATTCATACCTAGTGTTTTTACAACCAAAATTTAAGTAAAGGTAATTGGCCTATGAAGACGGGAGCAGTTAATAAATGTTATTTTGCTGTTTAAAAATATATTCTGAGTAAAAGTGATCCAGGTAATATAAAAAATTGACTTGTCATATAGGTACTGTAAGTGGATCTCATAGTAAGTGATATTAGTATTATACAAAATGATGAACATGAGTGAGTCAGAGATGGTTTTACAAATACTTAAATATTGTGAAAATGTTGTATGAGCCTTTCTTCCAGAACGTCGGAAAAAAGGTAATTTCAGAGTTTCTTAGAATTAATTTGAAAATATACTCATACATCTGACACTATTTGGCCAAAAGGAAAGGTACAGGAATGAGTAAAGAGTCATGACTGAAAAAAAGGAGTATATGAAAATATTTCAGATGTTCTTGGAGCTTTTCTTCTAGAAAGTCGATGAAATTGATTTTTTAGTGAACAGCAAAGTACTTTGCAACGAGAAAAGGACCTCCATGATATACTATTTGGCCTCAAGGAAAAGTAAGTCAATCAAAGATTAGTGTAGATTTGTCATTTGTCAGTATCTAAGGTTTTTTTTAAAACACAATCTTTAGATTGTGGGTTTTTTTCCTGCTGTCATATGATGAGTAATTTGAACTCACTGTTTTAAGTGAAATTCAAAATATTCTGAGAACAGCAAAAATAAACTATGTAACATGTTGTACAAGTTATTCTATACTTTGGATTGTGTAAATTAAATTGTATTCCCATTCTCTGACACTCACTTTCCTTTTTCCATCCTCTTTCAGCTCTTTCTACTCACTTATATTGTATTTCTCTCACTCTCTGTAACCCCCGTTCCTTTACTCCACTTCTTTGACAACCCCTCATTCTCATTTCAACTGTCTGCATCCCCTCTCTCCCTTGCATAACTTTTCAGCTTTCAGTCTCTCTGCTTTACTTACCTTTTCCGTATTTTCCTCCTTTGCTCTTTTAGTAATTCCTGTTTACTCACTCAGCAGTATTATCGCACTCTATCACTATAAATCACCCACTCTTCCTCGCTTATCTTTGTTTGCTTCTTTCTTTTGACCTCTTCTCTCTATTTTTCGTTCACTACCTCTATGTCCTCAGTGCCTCACTCTCCTTGTGTTATGTTCACTTGTGTTTATCTACCTTCTATCATTTTTTTTACAACAACTTCACTGCTCCTCTCTCATTGTTCTTCATCCCATTTCTTTTACTCTGGTTACATTACTATCCCTCATTTCCTTTCTTTCAATGTCCTTCTCTTTACTTTCATCACCAAATTATTTTCTCTCAGTACCACTGTTTTAGTCGTCTTCTCCTCTCTTTCCTTTTTTTGCTCCCTTACTCATTTCCTTTGCTCACTCATTGTACTCCACCTCACTCAGTTTTTCTCTTGGTCTGTCTGTCTACTAACTTCCTCACTCCATTTCCCTCAATAGTTGTATATTATCCTCTCTCCCTTCATCCCTTCACTCTATGACTGTTCTTCACTTACTCTCAGTTATCTTCTATTCCTCATTCTTCTAAATGCATCCTTAATTAGACTCTTTTCTTTCTCAGTCATTATCTTTTTACTTACTACTGTTTCCTGATTTAGTTTTGCTAACTCACATTGTTTTAGTATCTTTCTTACCTTCATGTCATTTCTCTGGTCTTCTCTTCCTCTCTGTCAGTGAATCTATATTCCTTACTCTTAGTAATTTGCTCTCCTTCTATTTCTTTTTCTCTCTTTTTGTCCTTCTACCTTACTTTATTTCCCTTTCTGTGTCCTTCACTCTTACTTTATTTCTAAAGACACTGTTATAATTTTTAACCTCTTCATTTGTATCTTTTAATTTAAAATACATATTTTACTAATTATAACTTATTTTTTCTTCTCTCTTTCACAGATACAAAGTGTAGTAAAAACATGTAATTAAGTTTACATTAATTATATGGTAAGTGTGACTAAAAAAATGTAGTTTGTCATCACCCTTTGCTTTTACCTCACTAATATTTTCTCAACGAACCTCACTCCTGTTTCTTTACTCTGCTTCCCGCACTTATTCTCCATGTTTACTCCCCTTCCCTTTTTCCCCTCTCATATTCAACTTTTTTCAGTTCCCATTCTTTACTTTACTTACCCTCTGTTCCCTTACTTTACTTCTTCACTCATTCTCTTTTTCTTAATTATTTACTTCACTCCTACACACACACCTCATCCCCCTCGCCAACACATAGACACACGTCTGACATACACCCCACACACACAGCACACACACACCTCATACACACACACACACACACCCACACACACTCTTCACACACACACACACACACATTCCATACACACACATACATCCCACACACATACCCCCCACACCCACACACCCCTCACAGATATCTCACACACCCTCACCTCCACCCACACCGAAACACCCCACACACCCACACCCACAGACACACCTTACACACCCATACCCCGACCTACACCCACTGACTCCCTATAAGTCACACACACTGCATTACTTACCTTTCTTTGCTGTTTCACTCAAACCTATTCAGGTACTGTTTCCTTTACTCTCTTTGTCCTTTCTCTTTGTCATTCCCCATGTCTTATCCTAATTCAATTGTTCACCCTCTTTCACCCCTCTTTACTTACACTAACTGGTCTTTTCTCACCCTCCTTCACTGTTTTTCATGTATCCCGGTTCCGCCACTACCCGTCATTCTCCATTTTTTACTGTTCTTTTTTTTTCTTTCAACACCCACTCACATTCTCCCACTATCTCTACTTTAGTCTTCTTCCTCTCTCTTCCTTTCTTTCGCTCCTTTAGTCATTTTACTTTTCTCACTTTTACCCTATTACACCTTCTCTGTTTTTTACTATGTAATAAACAATCCCTCTGTGTTTCTCCCTGTAGCTCTCTTTCTCGTAACATTAGTCTCTTTGTGTTCTTCCCTCATGCTAACTCCTTCATTAATTTTTTTAAAAATAATTTTTGGGTGCGCGCCCCGGTACGCGTACCCTAAGGAAAAAAATTGACAGATTCTTTAAAAATATAGTTTTTTTTTTATAAATTAAAGGTTGTTCTTTTAATAACTGTTTTTTTTCTTCTTTTTGTTGTTTTATATTTTTTTTATTGTTTTTTTGAACATTTTGTACTTTTTTTGGCTTTTCAAAACAGTTTTATATTTTTTTTGTATTTTTTTATGGGGAGAAACAAAAAAAAGGGAATTGAAAATGGCTCAACTGGAGCAAAAAACAAAAAACGGAAAAAATTAGGGGGTTTTGGGGCATTTGTGATTGTCACCAGCAAGGACGACGAGCTTTACGCTCTTTTCACCATAAGAGATGAGCTTGCCACAATGAATACATGTGATTCGAAAATCCTCAAATCTTTGTTGAATGCAAGGCATCATCTCCGTTGTTTGTGGTCCCGATGGAGTGGGTTGCTTTCTTTTGGAGGTGGTCCTTGAAGACTGGGGGAGGTTACTGGCCAGTTCCCTGAGCTCTGCACGAGAATAGTTGTTTGGATGCTAGCGGGTCATATGTCTAATCATGGTATTATTACCAAAAGAATATTTTTTGTTTGGGTTGCCCCTTGAGAGTTCCATGCCACAGATTAGGCAAGTTACCTTGGCCGCATTGACTTTTTTCTTGCCCTCTGGGATTGAAAAAAACTCCCATACAATGTGTGACCTTAGCTTGTATGGGGTATTCTCTTCAGACAGCCATCTTCTCCCCTCCTCCTCTTCCTCTTCCTCCTCCTCCTCTTCTTGACCACCAATGTACTGTTGTGGTGTCCTCTTGGTGGTGGTGGTGGTGGTGGTGCAGATGCTCCAGCTGTTGCTGCTACAGTAGCCATTTGAATATAACACAAAGATATCCAAACAGGTCTTCCTCAGTCAAAGGACAAAGTCAGAATAAGGAAAAAAGGTGGGGTCTTTCATCATTTGGAAAAACAAAACTGTCCTGAACCAATGAAAAGTGTTATTTTCAGGTCACATGACCCGGGATTTCATCATTTGGAAACCAAAACTGTTCTGCACCAATGAAAAGTGTTATTTTCAGATCACATGACCCGACGCGCTTACGCTACGCGCCCCGGGGCGCGCCCCAGGGGCGCGCCCGTAGTCGCGCTCCGGGGCGCACCCCGGGGCGCGTAGCGTAAGCGCGTCAGGACGTTCGCGATCGTATGCGCTCGCGTGCTTCCGGGTGCGCTTACGCAGTGCGTCATATGACGCATCACGCGGCTACGCCAAACGTCACGATGTAGTTTTCGTTCGCGGGAATATCGCTAACGGGACGCTCCCCGGTACGCGGCCCGGGGTGCGCCGTAACATTGCGCTTACCCGTGCGTTCACCGGTACGCGCCCCGGGAGCGCCCCAGGGCAAAAAAGAAAAAAATTAAAAAAAGATATTTACATAATTATACATTATAAAATTTGTTATCAAATGTTTTACTTTTTATACCTATAGAGATTTGCTATTAAAAAAACCTATGAAATTCACTGAAAAAACCATAGGTTTCACACCAGTTATAGTTAGGAATTAGCATTTAAAAAACCTATTAAATTCACTGAAAAAACCATAGGTTTCACTCCAGTTATAGTTAGCTGGAAATTTTACTCGCATAAAACCATTGAAATTCCCACGTTATAGTTAGTTGTACTCACTATAACTTGCGCGTGCAATGCACTGCTGATGACGTCACATATTACATCACTCATGACATGGTCAGTGACATCACTCATGACATCACTATAACTGGAGTGAAACCTATGGTTTTTTCAGTGAATATATATATATTTGAGGACACTGGTTCAGCACTTTCACCATGAAATAAACAGACGAAACTGTTTACATGCATGTTCGTGTCTTTGGCTCTTCATTGAAGGTTTCTGAGTTGGGGAAGCGGTCCTTGCCTGGAGTAGTCCGCTGTATCATTGGCGGTCGGTTTTGCAGATATATATATATATATATATATATATATATATATATATATATATATGTATATCCTGTGTTAGTCCTCGCCAAAGTTGCTGCACCACTCGACACTGGTGCAACCTCCTGTGCTGGCGAAAGCACATACAAATACCAAAATTGCGGTCTTGTTCCTTTGACCATGAACCAGGTGCACACCAGGAGCATTAATTATTAAATGTTTCTTACCACAACTTTAATAAACACACCGGGCAGATATGTTTTGGCACTTCACCCTTCCTCAATGTCGGTGTGGCCCCAATTTTTTTCGCCATTTAAATACAAAGGAGCAGTCTATTATTATACGCAACTGACATCGACAAAGGGTGGGGAAATATCAAATTCTTTCCCTCAATATGGCGGCCATTTTGAAGTGGTAATTCTCTCTAAGATTAAATAAGATATGATAGCAATATTTTTCACATTCATATTTACTTGATTCATCTTACTTCTTTTTGAGAATATCAACTCCATTGACACTCAATTGTACATTATTTAAGGCACTTGACATATTGTTTCAAATCATATGTGAAGTCACTCCGCTTCATCTAGCGGTCCTATTACTTCATTCAAATCATACTTAAAAATTAATTAAAAAATACAATTCGGTATTATCCAAGTGACTCCCTGTTGTACAATATATTGATAATTCATTATATCAATTTGGATTGCAAAATGTCGTTGCCATAATCAGTTCATTTGGTCATTCATACGAATAAACTATTCACCTTTACTTAGTCACACATATCATCACGCCCTGAATGGGCAGGCTCTTATAAACATTGGAACGTAAATGTGCATTCATGATTTTAAATACGCAAATCATCTTATAATCTACTGTTTACCTTCTTATTCAGTAGATAAAAATCCAGCCCTTCAATGGGC
Source organism: Lissotriton helveticus (assembly GCF_964261635.1). Classification (NCBI taxonomy): domain Eukaryota; kingdom Metazoa; phylum Chordata; class Amphibia; order Caudata; family Salamandridae; genus Lissotriton; species Lissotriton helveticus. The sequence goes on along the minus strand of NC_136059.1, from coordinate 776,469,567 downwards.
ATGGTCGAAACGCGTAAGGATTGATTGCTGCCACTTTATTTGAATAAATACTAGTGCTTCATTAAAATGAACTTCGCTCCTTTCTTCTGTGTTGCATTATGGGATGCTCCATGCCTGTTACTGCGAAGCAGCCCTTGCAGGAATGAGGACTCCCATCAGTTGGAGAAATTGTGTGTGGATATATATATATATATATATATATATATATATATATATATTACCTACTGGCGGTCGCCAGTAGGTATATATAGTTAGGATTTTTTCTCTATGGGATTTTTGAAAATTCTATGTCTAATAACTTTGGCGTTTGTGGACGGAATTGGCTGAAATGTTCAGGAAAATGGCACATTTTGTTTCTGAGCAGCCCTTGAAAATTTGGGGGGGGTTCGTCAAGGGGGGGCCGAGAAAAAAGGGGGGTCCCAAAACGTGTTTTTAACATTGAGTTTTCCATAGGGCGGTTGGCCTCACTTTTAGCCCGAACGGCTGAATGGATTTGCACGAAACTTGGCAAAATTGTAGGGACTGGTAGCCCGATGTGCCTTTGCTAGGTCTCAATATATGTGCTCCAGTGGATTTTGAGAAATTAACGTTCAAAAAAAGATATATATCTGTAACAGCGGACCGGGCAGCGCTCCGGTTCGCGGACTTTTCGCGGTACGGAGCTTTGTGAAGCGAAGCTGATTGGTTCTCCGGCGTCTGTGAACATTCCAAACAGTCCGTAGCGGCCGCCATCTTGTCTCTCGGTAGGATCGAGAGACAAGAGGAGGCCAAAGCGAAGGGGCAAATGACCATAAGGGGGCATAGTAGATCCTCGCTGACCCCCTAGGTTTGATGTGGAGGTTTTAAAAGGGTCCCGCGGGGCAAAAAATAATAATAATAATAATAATCGAACGGCTGAATGGATTTGCACGAAACTTGGTAAAATATTAGGGACTGGTAGCCCGATGTGCCTTTGCTAGGTCTCAATATATGTGCTCCAGTGGATTTTGAGAAATTAACGTTCAAAAAAAGATATATATCTGTAACAGCGCTCCGCTTCGTGTAACGGAGGTTTGCGAAGCTGATTGGTTCTCCGGCGTCTGTAAACATTGCAAACAATCCGTAGCGGCCGCCATCTTGTCTCTCGGTAGGATCGAGAGACAAGAGGAGGCCAAAGCGAAGGGGCAAATGACCATAAGGGGGCATAGTAGATCCTCCTTGACCTCTTAGGTTTGATGTGGAGGTTTTAAAAGGGCCCCGCGGGGCAAAAAAAAAAATAATAATAATAATCGAACGGCTGAATGGATTTGCACGAAACTTGGCAAAATTGTAGGGACTGGTAGCTCGATGTGCCTTTGCTAGGTCTCAATATATGTGCTTCAGTGGATTTTGAGAAATTAACGTTCAAAAACAAGATATATATCTGTAACAGCGCTTCGCGGAGATAAAATTATATCTGTATTACCTAGCTGTTGCTAACACCAGTTAGCGACGGCTAGTAGGAGATAGCGACCATCTTGGGCCCCACTTTGCATGTGAGTGATATTTATCACTAATGACATGCAAAGTGGGCATGCCAAGATGTTAGCGACTGGAAACAGTCGCTAACATCGCTATCTCCTATTATCAACTTTTGGAAATATTCGCGATAAGCGCGAATATCTCCAAAAGCTAGCACCTGCCCTGAGCAGTTCTTAGCCATGTTATCCAATGGGAGGTGGATAACATGGCTAAGAGCATTCGCTCGGTAATGCATGAATATCGCTGAGTTTTCAGCGATATTAATGCATTGCGGTCGTTTTTTATCGTATTTGCGATAAACCTTGATAATAGCAAGGTTTATCTGCGATAATTTCTGACGATGCTTAGCGGTAAAAAAATCGTTGCTAAGCATCGTTAGGGATAAATATCGCTTAACTTTGGTAATATGCCCCAACGTCTGTTAACGTTCGATTCGAAGGAAATCAGGAAGTGTTGAAAAACATTGTCTGCGCCATCTTGTCTTTTTTCAAATGCCACACTTTTGTCGTGCACGGCAGTCATTTTAGATGCCTTGACCAGACCCACTCTCTGCACGCTGTCGATCCTTAGCATGGCTCCCCACCCTCGCAAGCATCTCCCCCAGGCACTGGTCACCCCCGCTCTCTGTCTTATGCATGGGCAATAAACCTCCCCCCATCTGCGCTGTTCTTCCCTGAGAATCACACCCTGTGCCCGCCCGACACCTCCCTTTCGCCCTATTCACTACCGCACCCTCTGACACTCCTCTTCCTCTGTGTCCGATTGTCCAGGCCGGTCCCAGGCTATCAGGTAGCCCTACAGATGTAGTTTATGGCCCCAGCTGTAAAGAATCACCCCTCTTCAAAGGAGTTATAGTAGATCAAGGCCCACACCCGATGAGATCCGTCACACCACACGCGTTCCTACTATCTGAAAACCATCCTGTATTGTGATTGGGGAGGGGACCGAGCCTGAAGCGGAAGATTCCAGGGATGCCTCTTTGTACATCAAAGTTTTTACAATTATGTGTCACATTAAAAATATATAGCACTCCAACAAAGTAGTAGGATTATAAAAGTTTAATAACTTATAAATATATACAACGCAACAAAAACAGTAAAAACATTTAAACATTTTTAGGAAAAAAGAAGGAACAATGGTCAGTAGCGGTCGGTTGTGCGAATAGTCCCAAGGCAGCACAACGTCCTGAGTTCTGGATGGCACCCAGGTGGTGTTGCCTGGGTGCCGCACTGGTTTTGGGTATCCTACAATGCTGCTCCGAATAACGGCGTGGGGCGTCCCGGGGGGTGGGTCGTCAGTAGCGGTCTGTTGTGCGAATAGTCCCAAGGCAGCAGAACGCGCTGAGATGTGGATGGCACCCAGGTGATGTCCAGTAAGTTGCCGCACTGGTTTTGGTATCCTACAATGCTGCTCCGAATAACGGCGTGGGGCGCCCCGGGGGGGGGGGGGGGGTGAGGCGGCGTGAACGGGCCTCCCCAGGTGGAGGCTCGTCTGCTGTAGTGGGGCGCCCCTTTACCATTTCAGTTGCCATTCCGTCCGCTTTTGGTACACTGTGTCAAAATCCGCCATTCAGCTGAGTTGCGCCCACTCTTGCGGTGCAGCGATAGGCGGCTGCCACAGGACTCTCAAAATGGCGGCAGGCTCTTTCCTTTTTGGGCCTGGTCCACTGAAATGGCCCTGGGACACCTTGGAAATCGGACGCTTGTCTGCTAGGTCTTGGACCCCATTCTCGAAAGCGTCCCCTCAGCCTTGAGGATTCTACAAAAGTCTTGGGGGCCCCCGACTCCTGCAGGCTTCCGGTGGGGAGCGGCTGCCATGATTGCTCGTGGAATGATCACGACGGAGCCACAAGATGGTGGTGCTCTCATGCTGACGCCAGCTTCAGTCTGAAACATCCAGAAACAAGGTGGGGCTTTCATCGTTTGGGAAAAAAAAAATGTTTTCATCCAATGAAAAGTGTTGTTTTTAGGTCATATGATCAAGCCTTCCATCATTAGGAAACCAAAAGTAAAATGAACCAATGAAAAGTTTTATAAACAAGTCACATGACCTGTTATGCGGCATAGGGTATAAAAAGCGTAGAAAATCCGTTGGCACGTGAGGCGGCGTCAGTAGCGGACCGATGTGCGAATAGGCCGAAGGCAGCACAACGCGCCAAGATCCGGATGGCACCGAGGTGGTGTCTAGCAAGTTGCCGCACTGGTGTGGCCATCCTACAATTCTGAAAGTCAGCGTGGGGCGCTCCGTTGGCCTGTGAGTTCGCGTCAGTAGCGGACCGATGTACGAATAGGCCGAAGGCAGCACAACGCGCCAAGATCCGGATGGCACCGAGGTGATGTCTAGCAAGTTGCCGCACTGGTGTGGCCATCCTACAATGCTGAAAGTCGGCGTGGGGCGCCCCGTTGGCCTGTGAGGTGGCGTCAGTAGCGGACCGATGTGCGAATAGGGCCAAAGGCAGCGCAACGCGCCAAGATCCGGATGGCACCGAGGTGGTGTCTAGCAAGTTGCCGCACTGGTGTGGCCATCCTACAATGCTGCGCCGAAAGTCGGCGTGGGGCGCTCCGTTGGCCTGTGAGTTCGCGTCAGTCAGTGGGGGTTGTTTGAGGATCTGACTGCATTGGAAAGCAATGTGATGCTGTGCGTCGCCCCCAAGATGAAGGTTCCTCGGCTGCAGTGGGGCGCCCCTTGGTGTTTCACTCGCTATGCAGCTGAGTTGCGTGCGCACTTGCGGCGAATAGGTCGAAGGCAGCACAACAATATTTTCTGAATAGAAGACACCACAAGGCGCTGAGATTCGGTTGGCACCGAGGTGGTGTCTAGCAAGTTGCCGCACTGGTGTGGCCATCCTACAATCCTGCTCCGAATAACGGCGTGGGGTGCCCGAAGGGGGGGGGGGAGGAGGCGGCGTGAACGGGCCTTCCCAGGTGGAGGCTCGTCTGCTGTAGTGGGGCGCCCCTTTACCGTTTCAGTTGCCATTCAGCTGAGTTTCGGCCGCTCTTGATGCTACAGCGACAGGCGGCTGCAACAGGACTCTCAAAATGGCGGCCTGTTCTTTGGATTTGGGCCTGGTCCACTAAAATGGCCCTGGGACACCTTAGAACTCGGACGCTCGAATTTTTTTTCCTTTCCTCTACATGCAAAAAAAGGTGAATGCCCGGTACGTTACACGCCTCATCTGCCACGATGTACTCTCCAGAGGAACCGAAAAAATATATAGTTATGGTAACTATACCATGCATCGTCATATGGAGAGGTGGCACCGATTAATTATAGTGCTGCATAAAAGAGAGATTTGGAGGAGAACCCCCGATCTGCCAGTACATTCACCAAAGAAGTGGCACTGACAGCATCAGAGGCAAGGGAAACGGTCCCAAATATTTAGAAGAACTTTGGAAAGATTAAAATGACATGTTTAGATTGTGGCAAATTAATTTCACGTGGACAGATGAGTGTTACTCTAATAAATACAGCATATGAACATCATCATAGTCGATGGTTGGTAGAGACATTTTGACTATATCCTGGACCTGCCCGTCCTCGCCCAAAATGGCGCCGGAATAAATGGGACTCGTAACTCCTTGTTGTGTACTGGTTGCAGAACCTTGAAATCACGAGATACGTATGCAGTTTTGAAGCACATGGCGGGCGGGGACGAGAATTGATTGAATATTTCGACATCCCTATTGATATTAAGTTCTGATGTGTTATTGATTACTGTACTATTGAAAGTTCGAATTAACGTCACCCATGGTACTTGCCCGCAAATGTATATCTAGATAATTTTATTGTAACTGGCTCTGTCGTATTTTAATTATTAAATGTACGTCCACCGATTCCGCAACTGTTAGACACCTTAGTTCTTGCAACCTAATGGCCCGCCCGTTACGTTCCTCTACAGTGTAAATGTCTACTCATCATATACGATTACAGTTTGCTCCGTGGCCGGCCCACGTGGTTATAGGCCTGTATTTGTATACTGACGTTTTCACAATAAAGGTTTTTAAAAGAAAACATGGTAGTAGTTTTTACATTGGTAAAGTTTTTAATAATAGTCACTGTTTTAGAATCAGTAAAAGGCAAGTGAAATAAAGCAGTCCAATTACATGAAGGGTAAAAGGTATAATACGCAGGAACGCAGTAAAGATAAATGGTCGAGGGCTGTTGTGTTTTCTACTCCTGCAACATAAAGTGATCGATAAGAATCTGATATTCAGGCGTATCGGCGACTAAGACAGCAGGCCGAGCCTCTTTTGCTCAACGGCTCCGTCATGGGACGAAGAAACGCCCTTTTTCTCGAAAAAGGAATATATTTTACTTGCAGGACAGTTGTAAATTTTCCGGGAAAGTACATTAGCCTGGAACATTATAACACATGTTTAAGAAAAAATAATGTTCGAAAGTAATAAAAAGCGTAATTTTTAGGTCATATGACCAAGCCTTTCATCATTAGAATAAGAAAAGTAAAATGAACCAATGAAAAGTTTTATTAACAAGTCACATGACCTGTTATGCTTACGTTACGCGCTGCACGCCGCGCCCCGGATCGCTTCCGGGAAGCTGCGCTTCGCGCACCGGAGCACTTCCGGGTGCGCTAATGCGGCGCGTCATATGACGCATTACGCGACAACGCAGGTCCAGAATATAGTCAAAATGTCTCCACCAACCAGCGGTCGGAACACAACCCCTTTCAGCAGGCTAAATAGTTCTGTTAAATGACAACAGAAGGGACAGGCAACAAGAACCATCAGTCAAAGAGGGGAGGGCAAGTTCTTCTCTACCGGGTCACGTTGGGGCGCTACAGGAACTGATCGAATTGGTAGTCTACAGTGTTTCTGGATGTTTCAGACTGAAGCTGGCGTTAGCATGAGAGCACCACCATTTCGTAGCTCCGTCGTGGCCATTCCACGAGCAATCATGCTAGGCGCTCCCCACCAGAAGCCTGCGGGAGTCGGGGGCCCCCAAGACTTTTGTAGAATCTTCAAGGCTGAGGGGACGCTTTCGAGAATGGAGCCCAAGCTCTAGCAGACAAGCGTCCGAGTTCCAAGGTGTCGCAGGCCCATTTTAGTGGACCACGCCCAAATCTGAAGAGCCGGCCGCCATTTTGAGAGTCCTGTGGCAGCCGCCTATCGCTGCACCGCAAGAGCGGGAGCAACTCAAGTACATGGTGAGCGAGACGCTGTAGTCAAAAGAGCGGGCGTAAACAGCTGAATAGCGGAAGAGGCACAGTGTAGCAAAAGCGGGCTGAATGGCAACTGAAACGGAAAAGGGGCGCCCCACTACAGCGTGTCTTTAGGTGAAACGGATTGTGGGACAAGGTGAAGAATGGAAGAGTCACCAAAAGGCAAAAAGTTCCGCTTGACCCCGGGAGCCGGCCACCTATGTCGGGGGCGATCTCAGGCCACACCAGGGCAACACGACTTGGGGAGGGGGCCGGAGCCAAGCGCCCCCTCCGAGTCCGCGCCATGACACCGTCCCTCGGGGGCCTCCGTCAAGCGGTTCAGGGTGGCACCGCATCACATTGTTTTCAAATGCAGTCACGTCCTCAAACAGCCCCCACTTACATTAAGAATAGTGAAGCTGAAGCAAGTGCAAATAGGCTTCAGACAGTGTTACAAGCACTCCTCAAAACTTTGAACCATCAGAGTGCATGAGTTTCATGCTCGATCGATTGAGCTAGCCGGATCGGGCAACAAAAAGTATAAAATAGTTATGTAAATAGTTATTTAATAAAATGTTTTACCCTGTTACTTTTCTGGTGTGTTGTATATATTTGTAATATTTGCATAGAGTTTATCGTTATTTTGGGCGGGGTGGGTGGCGGAGCCGAGCTGTCTTGCAGCCATCATGGTGTGGAGTTCAGTTCATCTCACTAGTTTCGTATTTCTCATGAGGGGTTGTTCCTAATGTTTCTATTTTAGCGAGGTCAAAAAGAGATCCCATTAGTGGCCTACTGATTTTGCTCGATTCCTTTTGTTTTTTTACACGATTTTTCGCTATCTGCAAAGACTAAACAGAGTATTGCGACTCTGTGCTTGTTTGTAAATAGAGAATGAACCAAAGAGAACCAATTCTAAAACAGTAAATGCTTGGATAACAATCAATCAAATGGAGAGAGAAGCAGGCACGACGGATTACAACGGGGGCAAAGGCCTGCGTTAACTACCCTTCACTATCTGCAAAGAGAGAGTACTCCTAATAGAAATGAGGGGGGGGCAGCATTCAAAGCAGATCAGTGTGCCTAAACACGAAAATGTTTTTTCTTACCACGTACTTGACATTCGACAGCTTATGATATTTGCTATTAAAAAACCATTGAAATTCACTGAAAAAACCATAGTTTATAGACCATATATAGTTAGGAATTAGCATTTACAAAACTTTGAAAATTCACTGAAAAAACCATAGGTTATAGACCATATATAGTTAGGAATTAGCATTTAAAAAACCTTTTTTTACTCACACAAAACCATTGAAATTCCATATATAGTTAGTAGTACTAACTATATATCGCGCACCCGCAATCCACTGCTGATCATGTCACATATTACATCATTCATGACATGGTCAGTGACATCACTGATGACATCACTGATGACATCTCAAATGACATCACTGATGACATCACTGATGACATCTCAAATGACATCACTGATGACATCACTGATGACATCTCATTTGACATTACTGATCACATCACTGATGACATCATTCATGTGATAATACGATGAACCTCTTCAGACTCTAATATAACCTTAGATACACTCAGTGTAAACAGACACTCACAGACTGTCACTCATCCATGGAGTTACTTATACACCTAGTCAGTCATGCAAAGAATCAATCACACTTCCATTTCCTCAACTATACAGTTATACACACCTTACTTATTCAAACATATACTAACACATATTTACTCTCTTTTACAATCCCTGATACAAGTTCACAATCATCCATACAGCCACTCACACATTCACTGGCTCTTATGCACAGTTATTTATATATGCCAACTCTCACATGTACTGTGTTTTACATATGTACTTACTTTGACATGTAGCACTGAGATATCCATTCACTCACCAATACACTGATGCACACAGTCAACCACCCATACAGCTGTTTCCACGTGCACTTTTGAACCCATACATCTAGTGAATCAACTGCTCACACATCTATGCACAGAGTCATACACTTCCCAGCCACCCACACACACACTCAGTCTCCCATACAAATACTTGAGCAACCAATCAATAACCCATATACTTACTCATATAGCTACTGATCAACACATGCAGCAGTTTACAGTACAACAAACATAATGATGCACAAATTAACACAGTTCAGTCACTAACCCATGCACTCAGTGAGACACATTTAACCACTCACTCATACAGTCAGTCATGCACCTACTAAATCCTTCATCCAGACACTTCTACATCCACTCATTCTTCAATATGTAAGACATATTTTAACTTTACAGAAATACACAGTCACTGGATGTTGTCATCAGTGATGTCATCAGTGATGTCATTTGAGATGTCATCAGTGATGTCATCAGTGATGTCATTTGAGATGTCATCAGTGATGTCATTTGAGATGTCATCAGTGATGTCATCAGTGATGTCACTGACCATGTCATGAAGGATGTAATATGTGACATGATCAGCAGTGGATTGCGGGTGCGCGATATATAGTTAGTACTACTAACTACATATGGAATTTCAATGGTTTTGTGTGAGTAAAAAAAGGTTTTTTAAATGCTAATTCCTAACTATATATGGTCTATAACCTATGGTTTTTTCAGTGAATATATATATATACACACACGCACATATATGTTTGGTGATTTGCATACATTTTTTATTTTTCATTTAAGAGTGGGGGAGATGTAGTGTCTTGTGATATTTCAGAACTGAACTTTTTCTGTAGAGCTGTGACATAGGGGTCGAAGCACATTGCCATGCTGAGTTTGTAGTTACATGTAGCAGAAAAGTGATGTTTCATACTAAGCTCTGTGTGTTATTGTGAGCACCCAGGCTAGGAAGACACTACGCTGTGGAGCAGAGAGCTCAATTCACTACCCTTCCAAAGGTGAGAGGGCTACGCCACCACCAACTCAACTTACACCACAATCAAGTTATTTGTTAGCTACGTCCTAATGCTATACCTGTAATGCACGGGTTTGACAGCAGCACAAAGCTCCACCGATGTTTATGGGAGTCAAAGGCGTCACTAAAAAAAACACAAATAACATTTCAATGCTTTTGATTGTTTTTCCTGTGTCATTATCCTGCGAAAGCAGGCTAGGGGATGGTAGCACAGAATTAAATTTTGTTACTAATACTTGACAGTATTCTACACTTGACATCCAAAAGCAAGCGATCACTGCATCCAGCATTTTGCATAAGTAGATAAAGACACGGGACATATTTATAGAGAAAGCGAGGAGCTGCGGCAAAAATTGCAGTGTCGCGCTCTGCCATTACTAAAATGCAGGGATACACCGTATTTACAACCCCAGTGTTTTCCATTGTGCCAGTGCTAAAAAAGCTGCTAGCGCCAACGTAGACACCCTTGCGCTATAGTGCAAGGGTGCCTGTGTTGAGGGATGATTGTTTAGGTGCAGGTAGGTGTCCGTTCCAGCAAATAAGCAATCAAAAATGGCGTTTTGTACTTCTAGGAATGCAGCACACGTATAAGTAGCAAATTGCCATCATTTAATGATTGTTTATGTGCAAGAAGGGACGCCTTCCTACACATGAACAATCAATAATTGCATTTTGCTCCTTCTATGTGTGCTGCAGAACACAGCACACATAGAAAAACGAGGAGAAATAAAAGTATTAATCCTTTTTGCACCATTCTGATGCCTTCTATTGTAAGGCATTATATTTTGGCACTGCCTCAGATTTACACCTCCTTGTAAATCTGGGCCATGGTCAAAGCAACGGGTGTTGCAGTGGAACGCCCACAACATCCATTGCACGCCCCTTTCACACACCTGTGAGAAAGGGTACCATATTTGCAAAGCAACATTAAGCCACAAAAAGTGGTTTAACACCACTTTTAAAATATGGTGAAGGGCATTGTGCCATCGGAATATCAAAAAAAGTGGCGCTCCGGTAGCACAATCTCCTTGAAAATATGCCCCACTATTTCATACTTTAATCTGAAATGTAAATCAACATAAACACCTCCCACCGTACATACCTCGCATGGCAATCATAGGTCACCGTCAGCGTGTACATCAAATACTTAATTTTAAATTGACAACGTGTCCGTAGGATATCTGTTGTTTTGACGAGGTTCTTTACTTTGTGATACGGGGTAGGTATTTGCAGCCAAATATTCCAGAAATATCTGACAACTGCTACCGAGGAAAGATAGCCCGAGATTTGCGTCGTCTTTGAATTTTACACTCACTCTGGCTGCTTAAGCATTGTACCAGTGCAACACTCCCTTCTGTTGAGGGCACTTCTTAGCACCTGCGAAGGATACTCAAAATATATTCAAAATAAAGTCAGGGTGTACTTCCTGCACTTATAAATAAAACATATGTCTGGTACTGTTGCCTGTTAAAAGGGCACTTCTCACAGCTTTAATTAAATTCAGTCTGGCTGCACTGGGCCCGTCTCAAAGCGCCATCAAGTCCTGCAAAGTCCGCAGAATGTCTGTCCCCAAGGCTGAGGGCAGAATAGCGTGCTGGGATCGCGGTTCTTAAAACCTCAGCATTAATCCCGGAGGGTTGTAGAAAGTCGCTTGAACTCCCGGTATTTGTGAGGTCAGAAGGGGAGTGACCCGACCATACTATGTTGTACTTGCACATTCTCCACGCGTGCAGCCTATCCACAGAGCGCCTGAGAAACGCTCAGATCTAAAATCCCACAGCATGCAGTATTTATTGCTAATACCGGTCAGCCTGGAGGAGTGCGACCTGCCATCAAAAATTCCCTTTCAATAGCGGACGCTCGGAATGCTAAAAGATTTTGCTTCACCTGTACAACATTCATAAGAGCCGAAGCTGGAAAAGTTCTTGCTGAAATTATATGAGAGCCATTTTGATCACGACAATGCAGTATGTGTGTTTCTTCACTACGCAGAAGTGCAGATGCAAGCAAGGAACAAATAAGCAGCAGTCGCTCCGATCTACACATTACCTTCTGCATTTCAGAACCCGGCCGTATTGCGTTTGGAAACTGACAAAACAATGGCCCTCCCAAGACTTTAATAATACATCTATAACTGATACTGCACACAGAGAAAAAGAGGTGACAGCGAAGCTGAACTACCTGGAGCTTCAATGCTTTCAATGTTTCAATTACTCACCTGTAATTCCATGACTCTGCTTAGAAGTCCAGACTCAGTGACCAAAGGGGAGGGAAGGAATTAATGACTGTAAAAAGGAAGATTGGTCTCACAATAATAGAATCACTGGTAGGTAATTGAAACTCGCCCACTTCCTCATTGAAGAAGTTACAGGTATGAGGAATAGCAAAGCAACCGCAGAGACCTGCTAACCATATAAAATCTATAGCCAAACCAAAGCTAACAGAGGAAAGCTGTGCTTCACCTGTGAAGCAGTACTATAATCCCAGAAGTCACATGTTGCACGACACACATGTAAGAAAGAACCTGACTCCCAAATTCACCAGCTCCCATCCTCTGTTACCAGAAATGAGAAGCCAGGCAAACGTTGAAGAATCAGCCAAGAAGTATTCCCACCATCACCCTCCAAAAAGTGCATTAGCCTCCCCCAGTAAGTGGAACGCATCCTGAAGGCTTTTCCTTGAATCTTTATTAGGAGAGAACTGAAGAACCTTAGAAAACCCTGAAATATAGACCATACCCAAGATGCACAGGGACTGAAGATGGTAGAAGCCACACTGAGCCAAATCACAAGCTAAAACACTCAATGGTCAGAGCAACAACCCAAACTACATACGTCACCTGCTCCCACCTCATACTGAGAGCATGCAACAACCCATCCCCCACCCTCCTCAAAAGAAGGGTTGCATCAATACTCTACCAGAGTATGTTCCTGAAATAAAGAAAAGAAAAAGGTCAATTGGAACCAAGGACCATTCCTAACAAAAAGCCAGCCCATAAAGATAAATCTAAGAAAGTAATGACTGCCAGATTACCCACTCTACCTATTCACCACCTGGACCGAAATGTCTGAACTGAAAATAAATTGAATAACCTCACCCCTGCCCCCAAGAGAAGCATAAGAAGGATAGCAAATCATACTTGGGGCCAAGGACTGAACAGCGAATGGCATCACCTAAGCACCCTTCACCTGTGACCGAAATCAGGAAATAATGAAAAGAGCAGCTCATAGATCCAAAAGATCCAGAATGGGAACACCCCAGTAAAGGAAAAAAAGTGAGTACACCACCATATCATTCATCCATACCAAACAGAAAAGAAACCTGCCAGACAGACTGCAGCATAGCCGAAGTTGCACTGCACCACCATACCACAACCCAGAGGAAAGATGGTACCAGCTGCAGCAACAATAACGACCCCTGTGAGAGCACCCCTGCTCTCCAGAGATGGCAAATCTCATATTTTGTCCGAGCACAGCAGAAAGTCAAAAGAGAAACAGAGCGAACATGATCACAGGTGACACCCTCCAGGTTCATAAGCAACTCGGGCCTGAACACACCAACAAACCTGCAATGCAACTGCACCAGCAGACCCCCAACCAGTGCCATTCCTATACTGGCCAAAACAACAGACCAGGAGGGAGAACAGGAATAAGCATCAGAAGATGCGGATGGGTCAACAAACATATGGTACATTGAAGACAGGCATGAGATCCCAGGTACTCTACAAATAGTAAATGTCAGACCATCAGAGCTGCCGACCTACTTGTACACATGAAATCATAAGAGACATCCAACGGAAGCAGAAAACAAAAACCCAAACTCTTACTAAGAGTCCCAACACAAATCTCTCAACCCAGCTGAGCAAAGTGTGAAAAAGACAGTTGGAGAAGCAGGAGGGTCGGGCAGCACAAACTACAAACCCCATAGCCTAGGAGTGGCCTAACTCAAAGTCTTGCAGCCCCTGCAGAATGTGAAGAAGGGAGCCTTAGTTCCCCGTATTTCAAAGATACTCATTGGCCTTAGGCGGAATGGGCCCCCCTGAAAGGTTGGGGCCCTCTGCCCTGCAGTGGCTGCAAGGGCCTGTGTTATACCCTTGAGCCTGGGAAAATTAACTGTCGCCTCCCAGCCTCAACAACCTTCAAACTGAAACTGGAGGGAGCATTTGGATACTGGAGACAACCTTGTTAACCAGATGAAGAAGTGAGAAAACGGAAAAACCACTCCAGACCTCACACACTGAACAAAGAGAAGAAGACCTAATGTGAACCACTTGGAATTATCTAACAGTGCTGAAACGTGGACCAGGATCATTTCACTCTGCTGTTTCAGAAGATAAACACATGTATGTGAAAAACTCCTCACCATTGTAGGCCATAGCTTATGCTGGAGAAGCAAACCTGGGATAATCCTTGTCGACAAGGAACCTCAATGGCATGGTCAACACTTGAAAGTCTTGACTGGATAAAGATCATAACCAGCATGATGATTTCACAAGCCTTGTGGCCAAGTAAGAAAACAGAAGGATACCCCTCTCAAGAAACTAGCTCACTCAGTAGCACAACTTGGGACAAAGACATGCTGAGACTACTTGTAGCAGAAAGACAGCCCCCAATATGTAATGTGTGCCAAGAAATGAGAAACTCCCAAAGCAACGGAAACTCAACACCAAAACCACACTGGGGTAGGCAGGAATGCAACCTGGACGCCTATTAGATCCCTGTCTCCTCTCTCTGGATAAATCAGGGGAAGATCCACTGCAGGCAGAACATTGAAAAAAGTCCACCTACCTGATCTGACTATCCTCCAACCACAACAAGCTGTAAGGCACATGTGAACCACTGATTGACAAAAAGAACAAAACAAAATCCCTGGACCCCTTACTCCAGAGCCCACAGCGTTTACTAACAGTTCAGGAGAAGTATTTGAGTTTGAGGTAGACATCCTGGCATCTTTGAAAAGAAAAAAAAACAGCTACTTTGAAACCCACTGATGGATTGTGGTGCTGGTGTTTTCTTTCCTAGCGGCAGAGGGGCTTGTAAATAAATATGACAACTAAATCCCTGAACCCTTACTCCAGAGTCGAAACTGTTTCCTGAGCTTTCAGGGGAAGCGCGTACATTTGATGTGGACACACTAACATGTCCCAAAATAAATAAAACCAGTAAGGTAGGAAGCTGCTAATAGATTTCGAGCAAATCACAACACCGAGACCGCCCTCATCGCAGCCACAGACGCCATCAGAACCCTAATGGACAACGGAGAAACAGCCGCCCTCATCCTCCTAGACCTCTCAGCTGCCTTTGACACCGTATGCCATTGCACCCTAGTACACCGCCTCAACAACACAGGAATCCAGGGGAAGGCCCTGGAATGGGTCACCCCATTCCTCACCGGCAGAACCCAGAGAGTCCGCCTCCCCCCTTCCGCTCTTCAGCCACCGAAACCATCTGCGGTGTACCTCAAGGATCATCACTCAGCCCAACACTCTTCAATATCTACATGAGTCCCCTCGCCGCCATCGCACGAAAACACAACATCAACATCATCTCCTACGCCGACGACACCCAGCTGATACTCTCCCTCACCAAGGTCCCAGCCACCGCCAAAACAAACCTCCAGGGGGGAATGAAAGAGGTAGCGAACTGGATGAAGCACAGCCGTCTCAAGCTCAACTCGGACAAGACGGAGGTCCTCATCCTCGGACAATCCCCCTCTGCGTGGGACAACTCCTGGAGGCCCTCGGTGCTGGGCACCGCACCGACACCCACGGACCACGCATGCAACCTGGGCTTCATCCTAGACTCCTCGCTCACAAAGACCAAACAAGTCAACGCCGTCTCATCCTCATGCTTCAACACCCTACGCATGCTCCGAAAGATCTTCCAATGGATCCCCACCGAAACCAGAAGAACAGTCACCCAGGCCCTCGTCACCAGCCGACTGGACTACGGGAACGCCCTCTACGCTGGAACCACCGCCAAACTTCAGAACCGTCTCCAACGCATACAAAACGCCTTCGCACGACTCATCCTCAACATCCCCCGCTGCTGCCACATCTCAACCCACCTGAGAAACCTCCACTGGCTCCCCGTCAGCAAAAGAATCACGTTCAGACTCCTCACCCACACACACAAAGCACTCCACAACATGATTGATTGATTGATTGATTGATTGATTGGTCCCAGAATGCCTCAACAGCCGACTCGTGTTCTAAACCCCCACCCGCCAGCTCCGATCCACCAACCTCACCCTCGCCATCGTCCCACGAATCCGCAGAACCAGCGCCGGAGGACGATTATTCTCCTACCTGGCAGCAAAGACCTGGAACTCCCTTCCCACCCACCTACAACTGACCCAGGACCATCTCTGCTTCAGGAAGCACCTCAAGACCTGGCACTTCGAGCAATAGCAGCCTCCCGCCCCCAGCGCCTTGCGACCCTATCGGGTGAGTAGCGCGCTCTACATATGATTGATTGATTGATTGTGGTGCTTGTGTTTCCCTATCTTAAGAAACACAAATGATGGACAAAATGCAGAACAAATCAAACAGTCACTCCCAGTCAAGAGATCTGGTTTAATCCATCATTATTTTACTTACCATGCCAGCTCAGTTTAGATCCAGGCATATACAAATCTGTCTTGACCCTGCTCCTCATGGGATTAGTCCAGCCCAAACTGCCAAGCCAGGTCTTCCCTGGACCAGAAACAAGCATCCTGGGACTGGTTTCGGAGTATCACCCCTCATCAGCCAGGCTTGCTTGAATCCAGTGGCACAGTGAGCCTGCGACCCAAGCCTGGTGTAGGAGACAATGCTTAATTAGTCAAATATAAATAAGTGCAGGTAACCAAATGTTCCTTAGTAGGGTCCCGCCCACTTCCACTTTGGAATGGCAAAGATCCACACAAGATAGCAGCCCCTTACACCAATAACACCTCCCACAGCCTTATTGGCAGAGATCAAGGCAGTCTACCTTCTTGAAGAGGGATTTGATGGATTTCCCCCAGTGGAAAATGTGAAAAAATTGGTTGCAGTAATACATTTTACTGCACACTTTTCACTTTAATTTATTTAAAAATGTAGACTCTGAAAGGACTTGCATGGTCCAGTTTGAGAAAATAAGTTATCTCAAGTAATCAGGGCAGGGGGACCAAGCTTCTGGAAATCTTTAGTGATAGCTGCGTGTCTGATAAATGGCATCATCAATATATCAGTTATTAGGTATCAGAATATTTGCATCATCTCTGAGAAAAAGTGAACAAAAGTTCTTAAAACTGATATTGCATTTCAAAGAGTGAGTTATTAGATGTTGGAATCACCAACACTAAGTCATGAAAATCGCATTAGAAGTGCTACAGTAAGCTTAAAACCTCATAATATATTATAAGAAGTTTCACACCAATCACCCATTACTCACAGCATCAGTATACTCCATGAAGAAGTTTTAGATACTCTATGCTAATTTCACACCCTCAAAGTAATTCATTAGAATTTTTGAATTACATTTGCTCAAAAGATAAAAAAATCACAATTTGCACCAATTTGCACCAGTCCTGTAACCTGAGAATTAGTTATCAGAGAGCTGTCAGAGATCCACCATGCTCTAGTTAGGACCTAGTTTCCTTTGGAAAAGCGTGTTTTGATCTGCCAATATCTTTGGTACCGTTTGACGAATCCTCGAAATTTTTTAAAATCTAATGCCCTGCTCAGGTCAGCCCCTGACTTGAAAGTTTCGGAGTGATTTGTCAAGCGGGGGCAGAGAAAAAAGGGGGGTTCCAAAACCCCCTGATCCCCCAGGCCTGCGCAGGGAGTCCCTCAGGGACCCCCAGCGCCAAATAAAGCATTTTCTGTTCTTTAAATTTCGGCATGATTCGCGTATCCACTGAAAATGCTCTGGGGACCGCCTCTTTCCAGGGCTTTGATAATAATATGCGGGGGCATTTGGCCACCTGCAGCCCCAGGGGCTTTAATTTAAAAATGCGTGGGGGGCTCCTTCCCCTCGATGCTGCCCCGGGGTCTGCCACCTCCCCGGGGCATCACTTTTATTATGGGCAGGGGGCCTCATGGGCCCCCCCAAGCCCCGGGGACTGCCACCTCCCCTGGGCTTCAATTGGAATAAAGAAGTGTGTGGGGCTCCTGCTCCTCCCCACACTGCCCCAGGTACTACCACCTCCCCATGGCAAACTGAAATTAAGGGTGGGGTCCGTTGCGGACCCCCGGGGTGTTGGACTTGGCCCTTCTGGCAGGTTTACCCCTAAACGTTTTGCTTTTAATTGTGACCTGGTGTTAGTGAATTTTGGCTTCTGCGCACTTTACCACTGTGTCCCAGTGTAAAGTGAGTGCGTGTGGTGAGGTTTGCCTGCCCTCCCATTGGAATGCATGGGGAATGTATGTGTCCCTGGTAGTTCCTGATGTGTGGGGAGTGCAGGGTCGAGTTTGGTATGTGCGGACTCGTGAGATGGAATGCTGCGCAATGATGTGTGCTGCGTTAATGTGTCTACTGTGGAAGTGCCACTTCTAGAAGTTGGCATGTCTGTGTAATAAAGGTGAAGTGAATGTCTGGCTTGTGATTGGCTGAAGCTGGCTGGTGAGCCTGGCTCCAGGAGTCAGGATGGGTCTGCCCCGGTGGTGACTAGGGAGATTTACATCCAGATGGGTGGGAGGACTGCACCTGGGACCTGAATAGGGCTGGGCCTGCCCCACACAATGCTGGCTCTGCCCCCGTGGTGTGTCTAATGTCCCTAGCCTGTCCAGTGAATTGGGAGAGGGGCTGAGCACAACACAGTGCTCCAAAACCAGCTGCATCTGGTTTTTCCTTAACCCCGCAGCCTGAGACAAAGGAGTTATGTGTATAAAAAGGGGCTGTAACCCCATGTAAAATGTTCTTTACCTGGATCCTATCTTGAGGGGGGCCTGCTGCTGCTGGGCACCAGGAGGGACCGCCACTGGGGACTGCCTCTCTGCTTGGAGGGCCCTGTGAGCTGGCACTTGGGCCCTGCCTTTGGCCCCCCTTCCTTCATTCCTGTTTAGACTTTGTCCCTGGACTTTTAGGACTTCTGTGGTCCACCAGCCCCTGGGGAGTGCTGGCCTCCCCCTCCAAAAATAGCGCGTTGCACCGCTGGTGCTGCGATCTCTATCTTGAGGGATTCCCTGGCGTGGGGATCCCCCCTTTGCTGATTTTCGGCAGGTACCCACCCTGCGTTTGCTTACATTCACGGGAGCACACCCCGTTTTATTATTTATTTTGTGGGTGCCTACCTCGCATATCTGGCCCTTGGAGATCCCTAGCGGGTGCCCACCCCGCCAGGGACTGTGCTCTTAACTCAGCAGCCTACCCCGTATGTCAGCCGCAACTGCCGCAAATTGGACTACGAAGGGCTGCCGCTCAGCCTGCGGCGACCCAGAAGTGCCTCCGCGGAGACAGGAAGCGGACGGGAGCCCATCCCACGCTCCTGTCCCGAGACGTGAGGCCGGAAGCAGCATGTGAGGCCGCGGGACTCCCATGCTAGCGGAGAGCCCTGCCTGTGGCAGAGTCCCGCCCGCTACTGTGAGGAGCCGGGAGGAAGCCGAGGGGGAGAGAGCTTCCCCTACCGCCGCAGAGAGGAGACGCCGCCTCCCAAGCAGCCGGTGAGTACGGGCGTCCCCGTGGGTCGCTCCTCGGCTATGTGCAGCATTTCCTCTGTTTCAGGGCCCACGAGGGGTGCCTGGGGGCATTGTTGCTGCGAGCCCACAAGGCTCCAACGTCTGGGGCATTTCTTTTGCAGTAGAGTGATCCCGAATGACAGCAGGCCACTCCCCCAGTTGGCAGCCTGATTTCATTTTGAGCCCACAAGGCTCCTTGGGGCATTGTTATTTCAAGCCCACGAGGCTCCTGGGGGCATTGTTATTTAAAGCCCATGAGGCTCCAACGAGTACGGGGGCAGTTTTCTATTGGTATAGAGCAGCCCCAGTTGGCAGCGGGTCGCACCCCAGTGTTTTGGCAGCATTTTCTGGGCCATCCTGAGCCCCGTGGCTCCAACATGATTTGGGGGCATTTGGGGGCATCCAGAGCCAGAGGGCTCCAACGTGGTGCAATTTATTCCCAGGGCTACTGAGAGCCCAGGCCGCATTCCTATCCCCAGCTGCCCAGCACTTAGTGGGCAGCTGCTTTTTTTAGGACCTTGCAAATCCTCTTTGGCTGCCTGTACAGCCAGCCCAGACATTCTGGACATTGGGCCTGTAAGCCCCTGAGAGGCCAGGTTGGCCTGGGGTCAGTTCTGTGTACTTTTTGGTGCAAATGTGATACTTGCCTAATGTGATTTATGCGATGCTTGTTGCCTATACCTCTAAATGTATTTTTATGCCTAGGAGGTTGTTTTACCTAGTATAGTTATGCTAGTGCGTTCATGGTTCTCTGCGTGATATATGCCTAAGGTGGTTAGGATTGCGTAGGGTGTACTAACCTTTTACCAGCGGTTACTGGTTGTGTGCTACATTTGCTATTTGATGCTACGATTATTCTATTTTCTAAGTGCTATTTCTACCAAGTGCTAGTTCTAAAAGTGCTTATTCCTCACAGTGGCCCACGTGGCCCTGTCCCGTGTATATAATCCCCTGTAAATTCTGGCGTGCCTGTGGCTCATTGTAAAGTGTGTGTTTATTATCTAATGTGTTGGATATGATACAAAGGCTATTTTTATATATAACCTTGTGTGGAGTTTCTTTTGTGGTGGGCCTTGGGTGTTGTTGCTGGGTGCGCGCCCAAACGCTTTACACATCGCCTCCGGGATAAGCCTGACTGCTCGTGCCAAGCTACCAAGGGGGTGAGCAGGGGTTATCTTGGCGGGTGACTTCCTTGCCCTGACTAGAGTAGTGGTTTCTGCCTGGTTTTGGCGCAAGCCTTAGCCAACCAAAAATCCCCATTTCTAACCCACCAACTCCCCGGGGCTTTAATCATGATGGGAGGGCTTCAGCAATGTCTTGGAGTGCACACCCCCGAGACATTGTAGTTTGCTATGGCAGGATGGGAGCACTGCTCCAGCCCTGTGATAGCAAACACTGCTTTGCTTCCATGAAGCAAAGCAGAATTGCTTTTAGGCAAAGGGAGCTGCATGTTTGCAGCTCTCTTTGTCCAAAAGCAATGCCGGATCTCGCGGGGAGCCGGTTGTGACTGTGGGGGTATTGGAGCTTCCCCCGTGGTCCCCAATGTGAGGCCAGACCCGGGGGATGGGGTCCATGGGGTTAAAAGTGGCTTGGGAGGGAGGCCACACAGTCCCTATTCCTCAAAATAAAATTAATTTAAAGAAAAAAGAAAAAAAATAGAGCCCTGGGGGATTTTTTCCCCAAGGCCGAAATGGCCTCAGGAGGGGGACGTCGCGGCCCCCGACCAAAATGTTTTAATGAAAAAAGGCAGACCAGGCCCAAGGGGGTGGGTCCCTGCGGCAAAAAGTTGCCCAGGGAAGGGGGCCATGATGACCCCCTCTCATAAAATGTAAAAAATTAAAAAAGAGGCAAAGCCCCGGGGGAAGGGGTCCCCAGGGCGGAAATTAGCCTCAGGAGTGTGGCCCCCTTCCTGTTTTTGTTTTTTTGAATGGCTCAGGCCCTGGGGTATGGGGTCCCCAGGGCCCAATAAGTATTAAGGGAAGAGGTGCCATACAACCCCTCTTCCAAAAGCAAGACAGAAAAGAGAAGCCAACATCTTGCTGGCCCCCTCCCTTCACCAGTATGCAAACGCACCTCCTGGCACATTTTGGGTTGGGGGATTAAGTCCCCTTGAATCCTAAGGGTCCTTAGGGGCCAACTAGGCCACCTTATTCCTCCAGTAACCCCACACCATGGGATTGTCGAGAGTTGGTCGGAGGCCATGCCCCTTTTTACACCACTCTGCAAACACGCCTCTTGGTGCACTCCTGGTGGGGCGATGAGGTCCTCTTCTGGCCTGAGGACCTCAGGACTAAAGTGGACTTCATCCCCCAAGCAGCGGTGCACCAGGAGGTGTGTTTGCAGAGTGATGTAAAAAGGGGGCATTGCCTCTGACCACTCTCAGCAATCCAGCTGTGTAGGGCTTACTAGAGGTAACAGGAGGGCTAGGTGGCCCCCAAGAACCCTCAGGAGGCAAGGGGACTTCATCCCCCAACCAAGAGTGCAGCAGGAGGAGTGTTTTCAGAGTGCTGGATGAAGGGGGCGTGGCCTGTGTCCACCTCTCAGCAATCCTACTGTGTTGGATTGATTGATTGGATTAATTGGCCCCTAAGGACCCCCAGCAGCAAAGGGGACTTCAATCCCCATCCAAGAGCGCGCCATGGAGCACGTTTGCAGAGTGGTGGGGAAAGGGGGCATGGCCTGCTATGAGAAATAAGCAATCCTGCTGTATGGGACTTACTGCAGGTAATAGGAGGGGTCCCCAAGGACCAACTACCCCTCCTGTTACTTCCAGTAAATCCCAAAAGGTGGGATTGCAAAGAGGTCTTCAGAGGCCACACACCCCTTTCTCCACAACTCTGCAAACATGCATCCCGGCACATTACTGGTTAGGGGATGAAGTCCACTTTACTCCTGAGGGACTTTGGGGGCCAAGAAGCCCTCCTGGTACCTCCTATAAGTCCTACGCAGCGGAATTCTTGAGCACTGATTTGAGGCCCAGCCCCCTTTCTCCACCACTCTGAAAATGTGACTACTAGTTAAAGAAGCTTTTGCAATATAATAGGTCTCGAGAGTTAGAGCTATTGGAGTTGTAAATGTAAAAGTTTTTTACTAATGTTTTTTGGAGTGGATGTATGTTGGGTGTAGTTAAATTATGTGGTATGTTGTGCAGTGAAATCATGTGGATATAAAGTATGTGGTATTTTGTGTATAGGAATTATGTAGAGTGGGATTATGTGTTATGGAGAGTAATTATGTGGTATGGTAGTCTCTGTTGTAGAGTGGTAACCTCAGGTTTAGTCTTCCTCATTTCCATAGAAGCCAAACTATAAACTGAATGAGACAAAAAAAAGAGGGAACCGAACCACTGAATAGCACTTCTGGACCTAGTCAGAGTTATGAGCAGGGCCACTGGAATTATGTGACTGTTTGGCTGCACGGACTTTCGCTCAATTATACATTTTGTGTATTTGCCACATAATCGATCATCTTCTGCATAATCTGCAGATTTGAACAAAAAAAACTTGTTTTCTAGCTCAAACTGCTCAGACATTAACAAAATGCAGCAACAAGCGTTATAGCGTGGTGGTAGTGGTGGTAGGCCCTTTGCAAACCTAGAATGGACACCTCTTACTTATGCTAAATGTGGGTGTTAAATTAGTACTAATGGTGTGCAAACCACACTTGGTTGTTTCTGCACCTCTCTTGCCTCTTTCTGCATTTCACTTGCTTCTTTCTACACATTTCTTCTTTTTCTGCACTTCTCTTGCCTCTGTCTGCACATCTGTTCTGCTTTCTCCACCTCCCTTCTTTCTGCGCCTCTCTTGCCACGTTTTGCACCTTTGTTGCTTCTTTCTGTACTTTTCTTGTCTCTTTCTGCACCCCATTCCCTCTTTCTGCACCTCACTTGCCTCTTTTTGCACTTCATTTGCCTCTTTCTGCACCTTGCTTGCTTCTTTCTGCACTTTACTTGCTTCTTTGTGCACCACTCTTGCTTCTTTCTGCACCCCTTTTCCCTCTTTCTGCACCTCTGTTGCCTGTTTCTGCACCTCTGTTGCCTCTCTCTGTATTTCTCTTGCGTTCTTCTTGACATCTCTTGCCACTCTCCTGCCTCTTTCTGTACTTCACTTGCCTCTTTTTGCACCTCTGTTGGTTCGGTCTGCACTGCTCTTGCTTCTTTCTGCACCTCTCTTGCAAATGTCTGCACCTCTCCTGCCTCTTTCTGTACTCTCCTTCCCTCTTTATGTACTTCTCTTGCCTCTATCTGTACCCCTGTTCCCTCTTTCTGCACTTCTTTTGCCTGTTCCTACAACTCTTGCCTCTTTCTATACATTGTTTGCCTCTTTCTGCACCCCTCTTGCCTCTTTCTGCATCTTTTTTGTCTGTTTCTGGAACTCCCTTGCCTCTTTTTGCACTTCCCTTGCCTTTTCTACACCCTCTTGCCTCATTCTGCGCATCTGTTGCTGCTTTCTACAGCTCTCTTACTTCTTTTTGCACCTCTCTTGTTTCTTTCTGTACCACTGTTCCCTTTTTGTGCACCTCTTGCCTGTTTCTGCTACTCTCTTCCCTCTTTCTAAAGTTCTCTTGCCTCTTCTGCACCTGTGTTGCTTCTTTCTGCACTTCTCCTGCCTTTTTCTGCACCCCTCTTGTCTGTTTTTGCACCACTGTTGGTTCT
This sequence comes from Lissotriton helveticus, assembly GCF_964261635.1. Lineage (NCBI taxonomy): Eukaryota > Metazoa > Chordata > Amphibia > Caudata > Salamandridae > Lissotriton > Lissotriton helveticus. The sequence continues at coordinate 776,445,668 of NC_136059.1, read as the reverse complement.
TTCTGCACTGCTCTTGCTTCTCTCTGCACCTTCCCTCTTTTTTGCATCTCACGTGCCTATTTCTGTACCCCTGTTCCCTTTTTATGCACTTCCCTTACCTGTTTCTGCTACTCTCTTGCCTTTTTCTATAGTTCTCTTGCCTCCTTCTGCCCTCTGTGGCATCTTTCTGCACTTCTCCTGCATCTTTCTGTACCCCTCTTGTCTGTTTCTGCACCTCTGTTGCTTCTTTCTGCGCTTCTCCTGCCTTTTTTTGCACCCCTGTTTCCTCTTTCTGCACCTTTATTACTTCTTTCTGCACATCTGTTGCTTCTTTCTGCACCTCTCTTGCTTCTTTCTGTACCCCTCTTGCCTCTTTCTGTACCTGTCTTCCCTCTTTCTGCACCTCTCTTGCCTCTTTCTTCACCCCTGTTTCCATTTTCTGCACCTCTCTTGACTGTTTCTGCTACTCTCTTGCCTCTTTCGGCAGTTCTCTTGCCTCCTTCTGCACCGCTGTTGCTTCTTTTTGTACTTCTCTGACCGCTTTCTGCACCCCTCTTGTCTGTTTCTGCACCTCTGTTGCTTCTTTCTGTATCTCTCTTCCAAATTTCTACACCCTTCTTGTCTCTTTCTGCACTCCTCTTGCCTCCTGCACCTCTGTTGGGTCTTTCTGCCCTTTTCCTGCATCTGTCTGCACTTCTCTTGCTTCTTTCTGCACCCCTCTTGCTTCTTTGTGCACTTCTCTTTCCTCCTTCTACCCCTCTGTAGGTTTTTTCTGCACTGCTCTTGCTTCTTTCTGCACCTCTTTTGTCTGTTTCTGCAACTCTCTTGCCTCTTTCTGTACTTCTCTTGCCTCCTTTCGCACCTATGTTGCTTCTTTCTGCACTTCTGTTGTCTTTTTCTGCACCCCTCTTGCCTCTTTTTGCACCTCTGTTGGTTCTTTCTGCAACTCAGTTGCTTTTTCTGCACCTCTCTTGCTTCTTTCTGTACCCCTCTTTCCTCTTTCTGCACCCTTCTTTCCTCTTTTCTGCACCTCTCTTGCCTCTTTCTGCACTCCTGTTCCCCTTTTCTATACCTCTCTTGCCTGTTTGTGCTACACTCTTGCCTCATTCTGCAATTGTTTTGCCTCCTTCTGTATCCCTGTTGCTTCTTTCTGCACTTCTCATGCCTCTTTCTGCTCCCTTCCTGTCTTTTACTGCACCACTGTTGGTTCTTTCTGCACTGCTCTAGCTTCTTTCTGCTCCTCTCTTCCACATTTCTGCACCCCTCTTGTCTCTTTCTGTCCCCCTCTTTCCTCCTTATGCACCTCTCTTGGTTCCTTCTGCACTGTTCTTGCTTCTTTCTGCACCTCTGTTGCCTTTTTCTGTAACTATCTTGCCTCTTTCTGCATCCCTCTTTCCTCTTTCTGCACCTCTGTTGCCTCTTTCTGCTGCTCTGTTACCTCTTTCTGCAGTTCTCTTGCCCCTTGCTACACTTCTCTTACCTCTTTCTGTATGCCTCTTTCTTATTTCTGCACCTCAGTTGCCTCTTTCTGCTTCTCTCTTGCCTCTTTCTGTAGTTCTCTTGCCTCTTCCAGCAATTCTATTTCCTCTTTCTGTACATTTCTTACTCTTTCTGCACCTCTCTTCCCTCCTTCTGTACCTCTGTTGCTTCTTTCTGTACCCCTCTTGCCTCTTTTTGCACCATTCTTACCTCTTTCTGCACCTCTCTTGCCTATTTCTGCACTTTGTACCTTTTTCTGCACCTTTCCTGCCTGTTTCTGCTACTCTTGAGCCTCTTTCTGTAGTTCTCGTGCATCCTTCTGCAACTCTGTTGCTTCTTTCGGCACTTCTCTCGCTTCTTTCTGCACTTCTCTTGTTTCTTTCTGCACTTCTCTTGCTACTCTCTGTAGCCCTCCTGCCTCTTTCTGTACCATCTTCCCTCTTTCTGCACCTCTCTTGCCTCTTTCTGCACCTCTCTTGTTTTTTCTGTAATTCTCTTGCTTCGTTCTGTACTTTGCTCGTCTCTGTATTCAAATGGAAAGTGCAAGCTGTCACGTTTAAAGGTCTGCAAACTCTTGTGACTGAGGAATATGTCTACTTGTACATGTATTCTCACATGTGTTATGCATCTGAAGATGGTAGCTTAAAAAGTTGCTAGCTTCTCCTATAGGTGGTCAAATCTTCTTAGTTCTGCTCTGTCATTCGGCTGCACAGGTAGACATGTTTTATGTATATAGGTGTTATAGAGCCCCTCAAATATACTATTGAATACTCATTTGCCCTGTGTTATGAGCCGAAAGAAATGCATACACCTTTTTGTACACATATTTACATAGTATGCTGCTTGAAATACAGGTATTTAAGTATTTGTATGTTTATCTTTATGTAACATGCCACTAGGTAAAAGCAAAGACATGCATGCGTACCTTCACAAACTTGGTCAGACTTACATCAGTCATATGCTTAGGATTGCTGTTTTATATTTGGTAGGCCTAACATTTTGAGCAGTCGATTAATAGTGAACCTTCAATGGAAAATGAGGGTTAAGACATCTTGGGAGAAGGATTAGTGATTAGGCTACTTTGTATGAGTCTGTTGTAAGGTATAGTTGAAGTAGGCCTCTTTCTGCATCTCTGTTGGTTCTTTCTGTACATCTCTTGCTTCTTTCTGCACCTTTCTGGACTTATCTTGCCTCTTTCTTCATTTTTCTCACTTCTTTCTGTACCTTTCTTCTTCTTCCTGCACCTCTCTTGCTTCTTTCTGCACTTCTCCTGCCTCTTTCTGCGCCTTGCTTCCTCTTTCTGCACATGTCCTACCTATGTAGGCATAGTTAGAAATTAGCATATAAAAAACCTTACAAATTGACTGAAAAAAACAGAGGTTTCTGGGACGGTATAGTTAGTATTAGCATTTAAAAACAATGAAAATGTACTGAAAAAAAGAGGTTTCAGGTACGTTATAGTTAGGAATTAGCATTTAAAAAACCTTTAGAAATTCACTGAAAAAGCCACAGGTTTCAGGGACATTATAGTTAGGCTAACATTTTACTGTGCAAAATCAGAGAAATTCGGCCGTTATAGTTACCTGATCTAACTATCACTTGCACCCCCGCAATGCACTGGGACCTTGGGGTAAGCTTTTCGTACATATACCACTGTGGCTGACATCCAGGTGTGAACCTCTAGTCACTCCCATGGCCTGTATTGAGGGACTATCATGTTTGGAATTATTCCTGCTGTGACAGTCTATTTGCTGTAGGAATGGCAGTGGAGAGGGTACTTCAAAAGGAAGCAGACCCCCATCTCAAACTTCAAAGACACAGACCCTTATTCAATGTGTCAATTTATTTATTAATTTGATGTGGAACTCCAACGGAGGCCCAAATAAACAACAATGGAAAAACAAATTTTAAGACACAACAAAAGAAAAATTTTAAGAGGTTAAAAGTTGTGATTAAAAATAAACAACAGCCTTGGAAATGGATATCGTGCATTAAACAGCAAATACTATTCACAAAGGACATGCTTAAAAGTTTACATTGCATGCAGAACTAATCACTAACTGTAAAAAGAACAGAATGTACATTATGCATTACAAACCATATTGATAATAAATACAAATACATTAATAAATGTTTAAAAAGTGTTTTACAAAACAACAGTTGATGGACAGAATGCAGAACAATGTCATACATTCACCCCAGTACAGAGATCTGGGACTAAATCTATCGTTTTTTTGCACTCCACACCACCCCAGTTCAGACATGGCCATATGCAAATCAGCCTTGACCCTGTGCCTCATGGGAACAGTCCAGCCCGAACTGCCAAGCCATGTCTTTCCTGGACCGGAATCAAGCATCCTAGTACCGGTTTCTGGCTATCAGTCGTCTTCAGCCAGGATAGCTTGACTCCAGTGGTGTGGAGAGCATGGGACTCACGTCTGAGCATACCCATCCCACTCGGGGTGACAAATGCAAAACAACAGTTGATGGACAGAATGCAGAACAATGTCATACATTCACTCCAGTACAGAGATCTGGGCCTAAATCCATCGTTTTTTTGCACTCCACACCAACCCAGTTCAACCATGGCCATATGCAAATCAGCCTTGACCCTGTGCCTCATGGGAACAGTCCAGCCCGAACTGCCAAGCCATGTCTTTCCTGGACCGGAATCAAGCATCCTAGGACCGGTTTCTGGCTATCAGCCGTCTTCAGCCAGGATAGCTTGACTCCAGTGGTGTGGAGAGCATGGAACTCACTTCTGAGCATACCCATCCCACTCGGGGTGACAAATGCAAAACAACAGTTGATGGACAGAATGCAGAACAATGTCATACATTCACCCCAGTACAGAGATCTGGGCCTAAATCCATCGTTTTTGTTGCACTCCACACCACCCCAGTTCAGATATGGCCATATGCAAATCAGCCTTGACCCTGTGCCTCATGGGAGCAGTCCAGCCCGAACTGCCAAGCCATGTCTTTCCTGGACCTGAAAGAAGCATCCTAGGACCGGTTTCTGGCTATCAGCCGTCTTCAGCCAGGATAGCTTGACTCCAGTGGTGTGGAGAGCATGGGACTCACGTCTGAGCATACCTTTCCCACTCGGGGTGACAAATGCAAAACAACAGTTGATGGACAGAATGCAGAACAATGCCATACATTCACCCCAGTACAGAGATCTGGGCCTAAATCCATCGCTTTTTTGCACTCCACACCACCCCAGTTCAGACATGGCCATATGCAAATCAGCCTTGACCCTGTGCCTCATGGGAACAGTCCAGCCTGAACTGCCAAGCCATGCCTTTCCTGGACCGGAATCAAGCATCCTAGGACCGGTGTCTGGCTATCAGCCGTCTTCAGCCAGGATAGCTTGACTCCAGTGGTGTGGAGAGCATGGGACTCACGTCTGAGCATACCCATCCCACTCGGGGTGACAAATGCAAAACAACAGTTGATGGACAGAATGCAGAACAATGTCATACATTCACCCCAGTACAGAGATCTGGGCCTAAATCCATCGTTTTTTTGCACTCCACACCACCCCAGTTCAGACATGGCCATATGCAAATCAGCCTTGACCCTGTGCCTCATTGGAACAGTCCAGCCCGAACTGCCAAGCCATGTCTTTCCTGGACCGGAATCAAGCATCCTAGGACCGGTTTCTGGCTATCAGCCGTCTTCAGCCAGGATAGCTTGACTCCAGTGGTGTGGAGAGCATGGGACTCACGTCTGAGCATACCCATCCCACTCGGGGTGACAAATGCAAAACAACAGTTGATGGACAGAATGCAGAACATTGTCATACATTCACCCCAGTACAGAGATCTGGGCCTAAACCATCGTTTTTGTTGCACTCCACACAACCCCAGTTCAGACATGGCCATATGCAAATCAGCCTTGACCCTGTGCCTCATGGGAACAGTCTAGCCCGAACTGCCAAGCCATGTCTTTCCTGGACCGGAATCAAGCATCCTAGGACCGATTTCCGGCTATCAGCCGTCTTCAGCCAGGATAGCTTGACTCCAGTGGTGTGGAGAACATGGGACTCAAGTCTGAGCATACCCATCCCACTCGGGGTGACAAATGCAAAACAACAGTTGATGGACAGAATGCAGAACAATGTCATACATTCACCCCAGTACAGAGATCTGGGCCTAAATCCATCGTTTTTTTGCACTCCACACCACCCCAGTTCAGACATGGCCATATGCAAATCAGCCTTGACCCTGTTCCTCATGAGAACAGTCCAGCCCGAACTGCCAAGCCATGTCTTTCCTGGACCGGAATCAAGCATCCTAGGACCAGTTTCTGGCTATCAGCCGTCTTCAGCCAGGATAGCTTGACTCCAGTGGTGTGGAGAGCATGGGACTCACGTCTGAGCATACCCATCCCACTCGGGGTGACAAATGCAAAATATCAGTTGATGGACAGAATGCAGAACAATGTCATACATTCAACCCAGTACAGAGATCTGGGCCTAAATCCATCATTTTTTTGCACTCCACACCACCCCAGTTCAGACGTGGCCATTTGCAAATCAGCTTTGACCCTGTGCCTCATGGGAACAGTCCAGCCCGAACTGCCAAGCCATGTCTTTCCTGGACCGGAATCAAGCATCTTAGGACCGGTTTCTGGCTATCAGCCGTCTTCAGCCAGGATAGCTTGACTCCAGTGGTGTGGAGAGCATGGGACTCACGTCATAGCATACCCATCCCACTCGGGGTGACAAATGCATAACAACAGTTGATGGACAGAATGCAGAACAATGTCATACATTCACCCCAGTACAGAGATCTGGGCCTAAATCCATCGGTTTTTTGCACTCCACACCACCCCAGTTCAGACATGGCCATATCCAATCAGCCTTGACCCTCTGCGTCATGGGTACAGTCAGCCCGAACTGCCAAGCCATGTCTTTCCTGGACTGGAATCAAGCATCCTAGGACCAGTTTCTGGCTATCAGCCGTCTTCAGCCAGGATAGCTTGACTCCAGTGGTGTGGAGAGCATGGGACTCACGTCTGAGCATACCCATTCCACTCGGGGTGACAAATGCAAAACAACAGTTGATGGACAAAATGCAGAACGATGTCATACATTCACCCCACTACAGAGATCTGGGCCTAAATCCATCGTATTTTTGCACTCCACACCACCCCAGTTCAGACATGGCCATATGCAAATCAGCCTTGACCCTGTGCCTCATGGGAACAGTCCAGCCCGAACTGCCAACCATGTCTTTCCCTGACTGTAATCAAGCATCCTAAGACCGGTTTCTGGCTATCAGCCGTCTTCAGCCAGGATAGCTTGACTCCGGTGGTGTGGAGAGCATGGGACTGGGTATGTTCGGGCTGGACTGTTCCCATGAGGCATAGGGTAAAGGCTGATTTGCATATGACCATGTCTGAACTGGGGTGGTGTGGAGTGCAAAAAACAATGGATTTAGGCCCAGATCTATGTACTGGGGTGAATGTATGACAATGTTCTGCATTCTGTCCATCAGTCACTCCGAGTGGGATGGGTATGCTCAGACGTGAGTCTCATGCTCTCCACACCACTGGAGTCAAGCTATCCTGGCTGAAGACGGTTGATAGCCAGAAACCGGTCCTAGGATGCTTGATTCCGGTCCAGGAAAGACATGGTTTGGCAGTTCGGGCTGGACTGTTCCCATGAGGCACAGGGTCAAGGCTGATTTGCATATGACCATGTAAAAAATCTTATTACAAGCCATTTCACTAGGGGGAGTGATGGAGCAGATTCCATCTGGAGTCAGGCATTGTTTATTTTTGTGCTTCAGACAGGTTGCATTTAAATTGACATGCACATTTTGGTGCGAGTTAAAAACATGGCACATGAAAAATATGAAAGTGAGGCCTAGTCAGTCTGAAATGCCTGTGCTGAATCAACATGTGTTTTTGCAGTGTAGAGAAAAATTGCCTTTTTAGTTGTGAAGAATAACCATACAATGTGTTCTCTTTTCCCCGCCTTTTCCCTTAATATGTACACCCCTGTCCCTATCTTAAAGGACTTTGTCTTGTTGCATATTTAGAAGAAAAAAAATATTTAAGTTTATAACACTTAATTTATGTGTGTGAATTAACAATGCACCAAACACTACACATGGGGCTAAATGCTTTTTGCATGAAAAGCTATCTAAAACATTAAAGCATGTGTGTATTAACTGTGTGCGCTTTTATAATTTATACTAATGCATAATAATTCTATGTTGTACATTTGCACATTATTTGCATGTTGTACATAACCAACAATAAAAGCTGCTTTAAACTAATAGCTTGGCTAGGTAAAAATGATACAAGAGTATTAGTATGGAGTTGGGAAACATAATGGCTCCACTGGTCCAGATGTATACTGATGAGTTGGTGTCTGATGGCCAATATGTATACCGAGTGCCTCCTTTGAAGTGGGAAAAGCTCCTACGTGTTTCCATTTGAAGTACACATGTTTCCTGCCTGCCCTGCCCTGGCTTCAGGCTAAGTACAGGGGTATGTAACCCTTTGTGTAGAGGCAGGACACCTCTTATTCAAGTGTATTTAGGGCTATGGCCAGCTCCGCCCTCCCATCCTGCCAGTGATGGCTCATCCTGACACACCTAAGCCCTCTATTGTGTGGCTGTCTAGGATGAATACAAAGTCCAGCTGTCAAATACACCCAGTAATATGACCCAGATATATGCTACAAGCACTGAATGGCAAAGGCAAAAAAATGCCTTTCTAAATGTACGTATGCCTGATCACCTAGCTGAAATCTTTTAATCAACGGCACTTTAGATTGTGGGTGATGTAAATGAATTGTCTTGTACTGTGTATTTATACCTAATCATTAAAACAGTTGCAATATACACTTGTGCTTGTCCTGAGGACCACCTTCAAACAATTGTCAAACACATTAAAATGTACTGTTAGACATCAAAAAAATACAAAACTTGATAACACTTTACGGCAGATAACATAAATAACTCAAAAGTGCTCTTGTGACCAGTCTATTATTCAACGTAATGCAGAGGTCTGTAACCACAAAAAACTTTGTGGACCAAGCACAAGTGTATATTTCAATTGTTTGAATGATTATGAAGTAGATGTCAATAATTACCCAGGTCAAGACAATTTACTTGACCCACAATCTAAAGTGTTGATGATCAAAAATTTCAGCTAGGGCGACGAGGTATACATACATAAAGGAGGCCCAACCCAGCTTTCTTAAAAGGGCCCAACCCCGTTATTAGTAACTTTCTAAAAGTGGCATTTTCAAAATTGTAATTTAAAATCTGAATTCACCACAAGAGAGGATTTTTCATTACAATTCCAAAGCCATCAAACATTAAGTGGTTACCTGTTCCAATATGAAAGTTGGAGCTTCATAAATGAAAAAAGGCAACCCTAATGTTATCCTGTTGGAGAGGTAGGTCCTGCAGTAGTGAAAAACAAAAACACATTTCAGAGTTTTTCACTGCCAGTACATGTAAAACTTAAAAGTACATGCCCTCCTTTTTAAATACACTGCACCTGGTCTCTCGGCTGTCCAGGGCCTAACCAATGGGTGACTTATATGCATTAAAAAGAAATGTTTAGGCTGGCAAAACAATTATTTTAGCAGGTTTAAAATGCACCCACAGGACTGAGACATGTTTAATGGCCACTTAAGTGGGTAGCACAATCAGTGCTGCAGGCTCACTAGTAGCATTTAAAATACAGGTTCAGAGCACAGGTAGTGCCACTTTAGAGTCTTCAAGTAAATTAAATATCCCAATTAAGAGTATCGCGACTTCAGAGAAACGCCGACAGACGCCAGAAACTCGGAAACTCGGAGCTCTGAGCCTGGAGCTCGATTGGCCACTGCTGCTGCTATCGCCGCTGACCCCCCCCCGAGAGCTCGGTGAGACCATGAGCCGGGGGGGCAGGAGGCCAGAATCAGAGTACAGAGCACAGAGCCGGCCACGGGACCCGGGATCCGGGACTCGGGACACATCGTGACATCAGTCTGCCCGCCCGCAAGGAGCACTGACCCGCCTCACAGAAGGCCATCCCGGGCTACTTGGCTGCCCCCCAGCTGCCCGGCAATAACCAGGAGCGGCGAAGGCGTTTTGGAGCCGGGATACAGCGGGATACTCGATCCGCCCGCGAAGGAGCACCAATCCAGACGGGCTTCATCTGGCATACCTGGCAGTGAGGGTGGTTTGGAGCCGGAAAGCAGGGTGGCATCTGGCCAGGAGTATCGAGCCGCCCCCAGACAGGCTACACAGACCGGCTGCAACACGGGAACTGCCCCACCGTGAGCGCCCCACAGAGCCCACAACGCCTCACGGGGCAAATTGAGAGCCTGAAACCTGCACGGGCCACACAGGGCAGATGGTATTTGAAGTGGTCTGTTTGTGGAGGCACGGTGGCTTAGCAGCATTCCAGAGAACCACGTTGACCCCCCTAGAGCATCCCCTGTGGCCCCCTACAGCCACTTGCCGCCTAAAGAGGGGCCCCCGCCGTACACAGCGTCCACAGAGCCGATTCACGGAGGAGAGACGGAGAGTGACAAGAGTGCCACACAGTCCCCCACAGCGCAGGAGGCCCAGGAGGCACAGGATAGGAGGGGCCGCAAACACACGGCAGTGACGGAGGCAGCGGCGCCAGCAGAGAATGGAGTAGAGAATCTGGGGACATGCGGTCAGGAAAAGGTCGCCAGGCCCCCATTCATAAAAACAGAAAAAGAGCGGCTACAAAAGATCAAATCAAATCTGCACACAAATCCGCTAGCAAAAGCAAAACAAAAGAGGACCCCAATTTGCAAAAAAAGAACTTGATTCCAATCACAACACCAGAACTATTTAAGTTTGGGGAAACCCATACGAAGCGCAAATTTAAATTTTTAAAGGACCCGATTGTGGCAATCTATGCACCAACAGAAGAGGCACAAAGCCTACAAAGCCCAATAAAACCAACATATGCAACTATATCAAAAAAATTGGAAGAAAATAGCCAGGTACAACGGGAAATAGATTCAAGACATCTACAACAGTTGCCACAAAAAGGAGGAAATGGAACAGAAGGAAACAAAGGAACACTGGTTCAAGAGAAACTAGCAATAAAAAAATGGCTATTAAAAACAACAGCACAGACACATGTACCTATATCCCAACCCACGAACATGTTGGACAAAAGAAAGGAAGAAACAACAGGACAAAGTCATATACCAACAAAAGATCAAAGTGAACCTGGAGGACAAGCAAACCCACAAGGAAACATCCAAAAAATAGACTGGTCAAGATCCTTCTCAATTACGGAGGAGGACGATCTCATCAAGGTGCTAGAATTCAACACGCTCAGGGAGGAGGAACCAGGGGCAAACAGACAAGGGAAACATAAAGAAACGGTCGCGCCGGAAAAGAGGGAAAAGGGAGTAGAAAGTGGAGCCCTCTCAACCCCCATCACGCGCACTCCCAGCCCAATCACTGGAAAGAAATAAATAACGTGCAAAGGGGTTTAACAGAAGGAAACATAAAAACACAGTCGCCAATCACCATTTCATCAGTAAGGGGACTAGATTCCATATCAGGGATTTTAATACAACCAAACAACATGGAGTCGGTAACCTGGAAGCCTACAGCAAGCAATCGCCATCTTAAATTTCCAATCAGATAAATTAGACGTCCAGGTAGACTTAATGAACCTGATAGCATCACATGTAGCAGGAATCAACACCAAGCTGGATAAAATCACAGAACAATTAACCAAAGGAATAAATAAAGACAACCAAATTAAAAACAAATCATTAAACCAAAGTTGTGGCTGCAGTAAAATAATAGATAAACTGACATCCCTACCAGAAATATTGACCGAAATTCTACGTGTGGCGCAGATAACAAAATCAACAGAAGAGATACTATTCCAAGAAAATAAGGGCAAAATCATAGGTTCAGAAAAACTAAGGAATATGAGGCGAAGTATTGAATCCGCAGATACTACAAATACAACGGAAGTAAACATAACAACGGGTATCTGACCCCACACACAGAGCAGGACACACCCTAGACGGGATTTTCTCAAATCTCCCCAGTCTAAAAGTTACTGCGGTTTTACCAGTCTCCTGGTCAGATCACTCAGCAATTCACTTTGCCATTCCCCTCACCACTCCTGAAAAACCACCTAGCACTAGAAACGTCCCGAGACAAGTTAGAAAATGGAAGAACATTAAAGGGGACAATCTGGATGACATATTAAAAAACTCCCTGATCCCTCTTCCTAACAACGTGGAGGAAGCAGCCAGGACCTATACGGCCTGGTTGGACCAGGCTTGCTTACTCTTGGCTCCCCCCAAAACCACCCACTCCACCCGGGCCAATCCCGCGGCTCCGTGGTTTACAGAACAAATCAGGGAACACAAAATACGATGTAAAAAGCTCGAAAAGATCTGGCGAATGAATTATAGCGAATCTGATAAACAAACTCTCAACTTTGAGCAAAGACGTTATAAAGAAAGAATCCTACAAGCAAAAAAGGCCTTTCTCACTAAACAGACAGAAGATGCCAGCAATACCCCCAAAGAACTATTCCAAACGGTCTCCTCCCTAGCAAACCCAAAAACCACAGAAATTCCCCCTAGCCTCTCACTCTGTGAAAGTTTGGCCACTTTTTTTGTGAAAAGGTTGAGAACATCTTTTTCTCCCTAGACAATCAGGTGAAGACTTCCTCCTCGTGCGAGGACCTGGATTCCCTCAGACCTGTGGTAACACTCCAACACTTCCAGCCCATCACGGAAAAGGAAGTTATGAGACGTATATTAAAAATTAAATCAGGCTCCCCTCACGATCCCTGTCCCACTGCAGTAGCCAAACTAGCACCAGAGGCCATTGCCAGGTGACTCACCCCCCTTTTTAATCAGATGCTGGAGAAAGGGGAATATCCCTATAGATGGAAGCGAGCCTCCATCCTACCCCTGCTAAAAAAACTTAACTCAGACATCACTGAGATGAACAACTATCGCCCGATCGCCCGACTCCCCCTTCCTGCCAAAATAATAGAAGGTTGCCTGAACACACAACTAAGCGCCTTTCTAAAAACAGGGGATCATCTTGATTCTTCCCAACACGGTTTTCGTGCGGAACACAGCACGGAATCCGCCCTGATCAAATCAATGGAAGACATTAGGCAGGTGATGGATGCAGGAGGCAGAGCGGCCCTGATTCTGTTGGATCTTTCCGCGGCCTTCGACACGGTCCACCACAATTTGCTGGTGGACCGGTTGAGGGCCTGTGGAATCCAGGGAAAAGCACTAAAAATCCTACAGGCTTTCCTGTCCGATAGAACCCAGACAGTGGCACTAGGAGGCCATGAATCGCAGTCATTTGTACTACCCTGCGGAGTCCCCCAGGGATCTTCGCTTAGCCCCACCCTTTTTAATGTTTATGTGTCGACCCTCGCCCCGGTGATTCGATCGTTCGGTTTTCATCTCACGGCTTATGCCGACGACACACAGATTGTGGTGTCCCTCCTACCCGGCAACACTGATAATACAGCAGACAGATTCAAAAACTGTATGCACGAAGTGGGGTGCTGGATGGCACAAAGCTGCCTTAAACTGAACTCCTCGAAGACAGAGGTCCTTCTCTTTGGAGCTAGGGAGAACTTCTGGTCCCCGAGGTGGTGGCCAGACGACATGGAACCACTTCCCATGCCGGTTGACAAAGTAAAAAACCTGGGCATATTGGTGGACAGCTCCCTGTCCTTTAAACCCCAGATTAATGCCCTCTCTTCCTCTCTCCATTACACCCTCAAAACCATCAGAAAAATTCTCCCGTATCTGGAGAAGAAACACAGGAAAACGATTATTACAGGGCTAGTGCTCTCACGCCTGGACTACTGTAACAGCCTGATGTTAAACGCCCAGCAGAGTGTACTCAATAAACTCCAACTATTGCAAAATGCAGCCGCCCGCCTGATCACCGATACTCCCAAATTTGCTTCGGTAACTCAGGACCTGGTGGCACTTCACTGGCTGCCAATTCGTAAGAGAATTGCATTCAAGGCACTATGCATGGTCTTCAAAGCCCTTCATGATATGGGCCCTAGACACATGAAACTGCTTTTTCGCTGGCATAAACCAGCACGAACCCTGAGGTCAGGAGAACTGGCTCTGGTCACGGTCCCCAGAATCAAAAGAGCTCGCTGGGGAGGTAGGAGCTTCTCCCTTAGGGCGGCAGAGGCCTGGAACAAACTCCCACTCGTGCTTCGACAATCTCAGGATCTGATGGCCTTTAGAAGAGGACTCAAGACTTGGCTCTTCACTCAGTAAGCCTGCTCACTCACGCTAGCTCTTTCATACCAGCGCCAGGACACCTCCGGGTAACAGAGCGCTCTACAAATGTGCCAAATAAAATAAATAAATAAATAAATAACAAATGATAAGGGAAACAGGCCTATTGAAAACAACGACCGCGTATCACCAAGCGTATCAGAGAACCAAACCAAAAGACAACGCAAACGAGCAAGGAAAGCAAGTAACAAGGCTATCTTAAAAACCAATCAGGAAAAAAGGCAAAATTCTGCCATATTCACACAAAAAGGCAATAAAAGCTTGTTACAACGGGCAGATGACTTTCCAAATGCAGAAGTAAACACCCAAGAAAATAGTATAGCAGACAATCTAGGGCCTTTTGACAACTCCAGGCAAAGCAAACAGTGATTTCCAGAAAACGCCCAACCTAAAACAAAAGGAGGACAGACGGTAGAAGAAAAGGTAATAAATAATATAATCAACCTAGAGGATGAAATAGAAAATAGGCAAAAAAAGGGGAGAAACAAACCAGCTACGGTAACACAGTAAAGCGAAAAAAGATTGTTGGAATACATCCCCGGAGAAAAAACTAATGATTGCCCAAAAAATTGGAACCAGTTAAAAACAACCACAAGGAAAATTGACGAAGAGAAACCTAACTGGCCCAAATGGGGAAAGAGTCCTGGACTACAAATTACCCTGGATAAGAAAGGTAGGACCTGCAATATACAATCAGGGAAGATCCCCGAGGAAAACGCCGGGACAGCTAGAACAACGGAGGCCAAAAGAGATCAAATGGATGCGATGAATTCAATGGCAAATCCAACTTTAGAAAATAGGCCACTTATAGAGCCCCAGAATAAAACCAAGGCCGGGAACTCGACAAGGGAAAAACGCGAACAAAAACAAACCCAGGAACCTCTAGCGGACTCGGAAGAGATAGGCTGTAAACTAATCTTCAGGCCTGAATATCAAACAAAAGGAAAAAGGGATACACTAAATAGGCTTAACATAATGCGACTGTTCAGGGAAATTCACAAATTAAGGGAAATTCCATCATCAGAACTTTTGGTGGTAGAATTTGTTCAAATAAACAAGGCAACAGACTTGGAAGTAAGTAGAACAACATAGGCATCAGAAGAGACAACGAAACAGATCTTCTCTACAAGGGCGGTCTTTGCAGCTGGGGGTATAACACTATCTTACCCACCACAAATAAAATACCCATACCCGTTACTAAACAACGAGGCGCCCTGGCTGAAAAACACAAACGGAAAGACGACCTCCGTACTAAAAGCAGCAAGAAGTAAGTCCATAACCCAACAAACACCCAGGGATACCCGCCCAACAAACATAACTCTTAGACAACCAACCACCCAGTCAGTAGGAAATCAAGATTGGTCCTGGATACCCCACACGCTGAATCTACACCAATCCTGATGAAAACAACATAACTAGTGGGGAGCAAAATAAGAAGGTCACTAAACAATTTGACGGGAAAATAACCATCTGTTCCTGGAATGTCCATGGATTTAAAGAAATGGAACAAGACCAATAGACCATCTCCTTTTTGAGTAAATATAACATCATCCTGCTACAAGAAACATAGAATGTAACACCAAAGCACATAGCAGGATATGAAGAATTTCACATAATGGCAGAAAAAATTGCAAAGTACGGTCACCCAAGAGGGGGTCTATCCATATATACAACAGCAGAGTACGTCTGGAAAATAGAAGAAATGGATTCCGGAAAAAACGGGATCCAAATATTAAAACTGGAATGGAACTTCCCCATAAACGGAGTGGGGAGGAAGCTAATTGTTCTAAACATATACATCCATCCTGAAAAGAATAAGAAAATGGAAAAATTGTCAAATCTGACAAATATAATAAAAACGTTACAAGTCACACACCAAAATCATGAGATGATAATCTCAGGCGATTTCAACTGCAACCTAACGGGGGACAAAGACAACAAGAATAAAACTCAAAGAGTGTGGAATGAGCTGAAAGTTTTAGGCCTCGTCATACTAAATGGAAACACCAAGGGAGACCAACCAGCAGGTATCACCTTTTCATGCGGAAATAAACATTCAATAATAGATTACACAGTAATCAGTAAAGATCTGGCATCCCTGGTCGACCATTTTCGTATTATAACAAGATTGGAGAGTGACCTTTTCCCTCAAGAAACAGTCCTATGCCAAAACATTCTACAAAGAGAGGGGGTAGCATCACTAGCTATATTACCCGAAATCTATAATTTAAAGAAACTTAAATGGAGAGGAACAATAATTGATGAAATAATGGACACGGTGAAAAAACACATAGATAATGTCAAGGAGCCAGAAGCGTACGCATCAATAAAAGATTGGGAAAAGTTAAACAAGTTACTACTTGGCAAATTTCCATGTAGACCAGGAAGAAATGGCATGTATGAGGCAAATAAAGAGCAGTGGTATACAATTCAGTTGCGAAACAATAAAAGAAACATCGCCAAGGAGATAAGAAAACAAGCTGGAGCATTTAGAAAAGGTAGAGTCAGTGACAATAGCAAGATCCAAAAATTGAGGAAAGAATACAAGGAAGAGTGCAGAGTGGAAAAAAGGAAACACACAGAAAAGACATGGGAAGACCTGCTGTGGGCAAGTAAACTACATAACAGCAGAGAATTTTGGGGCCTAATCAACAAGCTGATGAAGGGAAATGGAATTGTACAAAATGTAGGAATAAGTGAAAAAACGTGGCTAGATTATATAGATAAATTGTACAACCCCAAAACAGGACCACAATTGTATGAAGAAGAAAGTATAGATGAAGTAATAGGATTGGTACTAGACCTAGAATCAACCGGACATAAAAAACGGATGGAGTGAAAGTCCAAACTAGCTGGGAAGCAAACAAACAGACATCATTGACAACAGTGAAGTACACAAAATTCCTGATAAAAAAACTAAAAGCCGAATGCGGCGCAGGACAAAATGGATTGCCAAATGTCCTGTTTAAACGTGATCCGGAAGTCTGGGCCAAATACCTTACACCCCTCTTCAATCAATTATTTTGTGACAACAAGATGCCACGGTCTTGGAGCGTCAATCTCATCCATCTAATCTATAAGAACGGTAGCAGAACGGAACCGGGCAACTACAGGCTAATTGCCCTTATCGATGTAGAGGCCAAACTTATTGCATCGTGTATTTTACGACACCTGCAAGAATGGACAGAGGATAATACCATCATCCCAAAATTCCAAACGGGCTTTAGACAAGGCATGGGCACCATCTCAAATTTATCAGCATTAACGATCTTGATGGAAAAAGCAGAAAGGAAAAAGGGAGTACTAATGGCCTGTTATATCGATCTAAAATCTGCTTTCGATAGAGTGCCACAAGATCGCCTGTGGAAGAAACTGAAAGCCTGGCGACTTCCACAACCACTGATTGATGCTATAACGTCATTATACAGAGAAACATGGGCTACCGTAAAGTTAGGAGACGGAAGAAGAGTATCGTCAAAAATAAATATAACAAACGGATTAAAGCAAGGCTGCGTACTCTCACCCTGTTTATTTAACCTATACTTGGCAGATTTAAATAACTATCTGCAAAAAGTAAACGGACACCCGCCAAAATTGGCGAATGAGCCAATCCAATTTCTGCAATATGCAGATGACATCGTGGTGGTTAGCCAAACCGCGATAGGGCTGTAAAGGACCATAAATAAACTAATAGACTACCTGGATGAACAAGGCCTGGAACTAAATAAATCAAAAACCAAGGTGGTAAGACTGGTGGGCCCGACGCCAAGAAAAAAAAAATGGTATGCAAAGACATCACAAATAGAGGAAACAAGCGCTTATAAATATTTGGGCATCAAATTGGCAAAAAATCTGTCCCGGGTAGACCACAAAAGCGAAAGCCCAATCATTAACCTTTGCCTACAAACAACTGTACAAGAAATTGGAATGCCCTTCTTATGGTCATCTCTTAAAAATAATGGCAGCACAATTGCTCCCGACCTTATCGTACGGACTGGAAACATGGCATGGCCAAGAAATTTAGATTCTAAACAAACTACAAATCAGTATTCAATCTCTTTAAAGAATCCTCGCCTACACAGATACGGTTGGAATTTGGGCTCCAGAACCAAGAATTCCAAAGGAAAGCAATCTTGGTAAAATTATGCTGGAAACTCAGAGCAGCAGAAACTGGATCTTTGAATAACCTATGCTGGACCGAAATAAAATTACAATATGAGCAAAGAAACCCAAATACCTGGGGTGATCACTTGCGAATCGCCCTGGAGGTACTAGAATTGGAAGAAGCATGGAACAGCAAGCTGGAAAGATCCTCCTTCAACAAAGTCTGTAATAACAGGGCAAAGGTATTATCATTTATGGAAGATAAAAGGAGATTGGTCAAACGTCGCCATGCATGGGTCACAATAAACTCATATTTAAGCCTAAAACCACAACCCTACCTAATAGCACACTTCCGATTGTCACTAAAAAGGAGGTTCATGGCTTTCAGACTTGGTGATCATAACTCGAAGGACTTGGTCCCCTCCTGGAAAAATAAACAGCAAACAAAGGCATGTCGTTTATGCGGGTACCATACAGAGTCCTTAAGCCACCTACTGTGCGTTTGTACATCAGAAAATGCAGAAAGAAGGACCTTGTTGAAATCCGTCTTTATTTGCTTAAACATTCGCACCTGTAGACATGCGGTAACAAGTTGGATGGGCGCTTCATCGAACATTTTAACATGTCGAGGGGTAAAATTCATGACACTAGTAGAAAATTTGCTCATGAAAGCTGGGAAAGACTAAAGGCTTAGGAAAAGGAAATACCCCTTTTTTATCGAAAGTGGTAAATATCTTAACTGACTTGAAAAACGCTTCGCTTTTAATTTTAATAATAAATAATTGTGAACTATATGCTTAATGGTTTTGATAAACCAAATAAAGTTATTTTTTGACTGACTGACTGACCAATTAAGAGTAAGCCAATTCTACCAGGTTGTAATGGAAACATAACCCCCAATCCCTCTGAGAAGGTGATCTTTAAAATGCCATAATGCCTTGACCAATGATCCGGCCCCACCGCCTCTTAAATGTTCTTAATAATTGCAGTCTCCCCTGAAAAGCCCCCTTAATGCCACTACCAGGATAGACCTGTGTTCGAAGTGGTATTACTGCTCCATTGAGGTTGGTCATCGTGATGCCAAATCACTATGAGGCACAATTAAATGCCATTCGTCCATCATGTAATCAACTTTAAGACCCATGTTTCAACACTGCCGTCCTCTGGATGCTGCTGGCTTTGCCTGCATGGAAGCATTTAGCTAGCTTGAGGTGACCAGCGATTAAATCATTTTACCAGAGACCGGAGAAGATCTGAATAAGAAGTCTACTACTACTACAAGTGCAGGATCTAATCTCAAAGCTAAATAGAAGCCTCGAGTTGTGCCTGTACAGACATCCAGTGATGATTCATTGCACTCAGGATCAGAAACATGGAACAAAAGATTTACCAAGGGAGTCAATTGTTTAACTGTCACACCGATCAAGAGAGACTATCATTATGTTTGTCACCATCAAAAAAGCTCTCTTCTCATTTAACTGTATTCTGCATATTTGTAGGTTAGAAGTGGATACAATGTAGTGGAGGTCAGTCTTATGATCACCATGAATAAATCCACAGAAAAAAAGGTGTTTCTTTAAATTACTTTTTAAAGCACTTACACGAGTTGGCTATTTATGGAAATATGATGTGTCTAATTTCAGGATATAAATTTGTATTTTATTTTAAAGGATCATGGATGTCATCAAGTATGATGAACGTCTAAATTATGTGCACACTGATATGTATGCTGATGGTTTCCTTAAAACCAAGATGCAAGAATTACAGAGTATTTAAAAAAAATCACCATTTACTGAACATAAATTACCAGAAGCTGCCTCTGTGAAAGAATCTTTGTTTTAGCATTTGTTTCAATTAAATTAGAAAATGTGCTGAAAGACAAATCCGGCCTTGTTTATCCTTCAATTAAGATTAGATTATCTACATGTTAAAAAAAGACACGTATTTTGTAGTAACAATCAGGAAAATATATAAACGTTTAATGTAATGCTTTCTGCCATTCCAAATGATTTTCTTTTCATATGTGTACATAATATTACATAAAGTGTTACATAATTTAGCTTGGAGGCCAACTTTAACTGTTCATTTTATCTATTTACATTTTGAACTCAAACGAGATGAGCAGTTGTTCTACAAAGGAATAGGAAAGAGGGTACAAATTATCATTGGAACAAAACTGGCTAAACATATTTCAGTGAATTCCATTCAATACTTATTGGTGGTCATTAAGGAATAAATAAGAAGCATCCACTTTTCCTGGCCAAACATAACTGTGGACATGGAACGATGGGGACATTGCATGAGATATAGCACAAATCTACTAAAATTACTCTTAATGAAATGGGGTTTTGCTTTTATTTTTTTTCCTGAAAACGTCTTTGTCAAATTATGTGGCTTTTCCCTGCACCTGTGAAGAAGTTTGAAAGGAATGCCTTCTCTCCCTTGGGTCCTTCACGCCATCATGCTTGACTTAGAAGTTAAGTAGGGGTGTAGATGCATACAGAAGGTATGCCAAGGATGAATGTTTGCTGATCTGATGGAAAAGGCGTCCAGCTTGTATCACCGTTTATGGATGGCCGACATGATGGATTTTGAGGTGTACCTGTTAAGACCATTTTGTGAATTGGCATAAGGGCAAGAAATATTTTGAGTCCTTCCCAAAGGAGTGATCGAGGCTCCAGTGAATATAGTGGATATGCGGTGAAATAGTCACATTAAGTACACATAGATTATTTATACTACTTACATAATAGGTTGATGTAAAGGGGACAGATGGTGTGAAATCTTAATTGAACTATACTTAAAATATGTTTTAGATTTTTGTAGTTGAAGTAAAGTGACAGTTGCCAATTAGAGCAGCCAACATGGAAGATTTCTTCGGAATTAAAAAACAATCGATGTACTTATTGTATGTGTTACATTTTGTGTTGTGATCTTACAATACTGTAGGTATCATTGTAAGATAAAAATCTGAAAACAGAATAAAAGTTCAAAATCGGCCAATTTTCACAATGTACTCATTTGTTGATGAGATATAGTTATCATGAGTTTACATACAGGCTCAGTAAGTATGAGGACTCACTGGAATGGATTAAAATGGGACCTTTACTCACCTCCCCTGTAACAAATATATTCTTACAGCAATGGACTATTTCACAAAGTGAGGGGAGGCATTTCCGCTCTAAACAAAGAGTGCAGGAGAGATTGCCTTCCTTCCACCATGTACTTGCATCATGGCAGTTTATTAAGGATTTGAGTACCATGTGAACTTGTGACAAACAACATCATACTTTATGACTGAAGCATTTTATCTCTGTTGGGTATCATATGATTATCTTGAGGGTGTTTAGAGATGCATTCATGTCCCACATTAAGGCGTACTTCAAATTAAGTTGTGTGTATCTCTATTATTGCCTGAGACCCACATTGCTATATGTTATGTTATGTTATGTTATGTTATGTTATGTTATGTGATGTGATGTTATGTTAGGGGATATTCGTATGTGATTGCCATTGCAGCTATTGCTTTATATCAGACTTTTTGTGTACACATGTATCAGATTTTGCAGTGTAACATGCATACGTTGACAGTTGACAGTTGTAACATTGTCAGTTTGTAGGGTAAAGCCAAACCTTAGAGATTAAAATATATGATCAGTCAGCCCTTGCAGCATATTATTCACAGACTATTGATTTGGATTAGCACACAAATGCTAATATAAAGGGCTTTAGTTTTTTTTTTTAAATACAATTGTTTAACAAGCACATCATCAAAACATTTGTTGTCAATTTTTCTTACTTTATGTTTTGCTTTTATGCTTTCGGTTATGTATTTTTTGATTTGCAATTGTTAATTTGTATGTTAGGCTATAATATGTGTCTGAGATTACACTGCATGGTGTATTCAAATGTAATAATTCAGACTTTGAAAAACAAAATAATTATAAATCCTGTTAATCACTTGTCTATGACTCACAATTCCCCTTCCAAGTATGTAATTAAGCATCAAGCCAACTGGGACATCTTTTTGGATCATCTATTGTTCTCATTGAGATCCAAGCCCCATAGCAAAACCAGAGGTACTGTGTTTCAACTACTATATGACAAGAAAGCAAGATTTTCATTTGACGTTATGGAAAATCTGTTAGGAAAACATAACTGCCAATGGGCATTGTTTTTGATGAATTGGTACATATTTTATGTACTCTCCTTGCCCTGCCATACTATGGGGGTGATTATGACGGCGGATGGATTGCCACCGCCCGCCATCACAACCACATTACTAGGGCGGGGGGTACCGTGGTGGATGAAAATCCGCCCGCCGCTTTTCCACTGGTAGGGCGGAAACAGAGAACAATATGGTGGCGGTACCTTGCAGGCACACCCATCCAAATAACAATGGCAGGGGGGGATATGCCTTTCCATGGCGGAGACTCTGCCATGGAAAGGAATATGGAAAATCACTTTGGGGTCCCGTTGCAGACCCCCGGGGGAGGTGGGGGGTGGAGTACTGCACTTGGGGGGTACCTATGGTACCCCCCAACATTGTAATGTCCAAGGTGGCAGGCACCATGCGGTGCCTGCCACGTTATGCATCGCAATGTAAAACATGTGTTTTAACATTGCGTACGGTGCTACAGCCAGCAACAACGTCGGCAATGTTAAACTACCAGGCTATGCCCACCAGTGAGGTGGGCACATCCTAATATGGCAGGCGGGACCGGCGCACCTATGAAGGATGGTCCCAGCTCCGCATCGATGTCTGCCTGCCATCCAAATACTCCCCTATGTGTCTTGAATCCTAAAATTTACATAGCTTCTGAAAGTATTGAGACACACTCTTTAAATGAGTAGTGGGCTTCTTGGTGCAGGGAGTCACTAGTGATTTCCAAAACATTTATTAATTTAAACAGTTGCTCTTAGGTCAGCATTTTAAGTTTATGATAAATATAGGAAATGTGTTTTTTTCTAAACATTGTTTTTCTGTTTTTTTTTTAAACTCTATGCACGTCACCTCTGCTAACCAATAGTAAAGTGTCTGTGTACATCCTTTAAGCATGGTTATATTAGCTTATTTCTAATTTCTGTAATTTCACAGTATATGATGTGAAGAAATGCCCCCCCAAGGCCCAGGAAGTTAAATGACAATTCTGGACTGCAGCCCTATGCTGGCAATGCAAACATTACTTCAGGGCTATCCTGTGTCACCTGACTGTTTCAGACTAAAACCTTTAGTGAGATCTGTAAAATACCTGTCTTTGACAAGAAAATAACTCATTTTTACAGAGTATTAAGTCACTCAAATGTAAGCCTTATAGCCCGCGAGGAATGATGCATGGTACTTAAAAGTGGGACATGTCGACAAATATTGTAAACATGTCCCTACAGTGGCAAGTCAATGAATGACCAAAATATTGGATTAAAGATATAAGGTGACATGAATATTGTGTCAAAAATATTGTGACTACCAAAGTATTGTGGAACAGAATACGTAATGGTATGAATATCGTATTTTTTGTATGCAATATTGTTTTTAGGACTATTGATGCATTCAATATTTTTTAGTTTAATGTAGTTGTAAAAATATCATTTTACATTTGTATTAGTATATTCATTTTAACTGCTGGTATTGTTTGTAAACTTATTCTTAATTTATTAAAATACAGCTTGTAATTTTAAATATGTACGTTTTTTATTTAAGCAGTCATTTACAATATAGTAGTGGCATGGTGGATTTGCAATGGAATGGGGTGGGAGTTCAATGAAATTATATTACATTTCATGTCAGCTATTTTGATTGATAATTAAGTATTTAGTTGATTTTTAATTATGTAAATTGTTTAATTTTTATTTAATGCATTTAACTTTAATTTGGTAATTATTGTCGACCCTAACAAAGTGGCTCAATAAGTCAGACATCCAAAATATTATGGCAGAAATTGACACACTGAAGAATTGGGGTATTCGGATTGATTATTGTCCAATTGAAAAGTACCCACAAGTGCTGCTTCAGAGGCTACAAAACCAAGAGGTGTTTCCATTACAGCATAGTACACTAAGGGGCACCAAGTCAAACTCAAGCCAATTATTTAATAATGATGTTAAAATTGAGCTTCAGAAGGGCACTACTATTAGACTCTGAAAGGAGGTGAGCCTTTCTCAGGTTGACAAACAAGAGGATTGGGCATGGCTCACTTCTGGATTACACTCCAAGGATTGGGGAAATTCCTAGTATAAGGAAAACACCAAATTCTCACCGACTGCAACAACGTGGTCCATTAGGGAGGGATAAAACAAACACAGAGGTACTAAAATGGAGATAATAAACACTAAATTCAGGCTAATAAGCTGGAACGTGGCAGGGTTTAAGTCCATCCTGACCAATGAAGAATCTATGGAATCACTAAGGACAGGAGACATTAACAGCCACATGCATCACTGTTCCCGTTTGCGAATTCTTAATTGCGAAAATTAAGGAATCGCAATTGAGAATTCGCAAACGGCTATGCATTAAGAAATCGCAATTTTTTTTGCGATTTCTTAATTTTCCTTAATTGCGATTCACAATTTGCGAATCGCAATTAAGGAATCTCTTTTCATTGATTCCTATGGGCCTAGAGGCCCATAGGAATGAATGTGAAGGCATTTTAATTTTGCGATTTGCAAATAAGGTATCGCAAAATGAGAATGCAATTTCAAGGGTGCAGGGAGGTCCAAAGGACCCCCCCTGCACCCCTGAAATGTACCTTTAAGTACTTTTTACACACACACATGCCCCAAGGGCATGTGTGTGTGTAAAATGAAACTTTCAAAAATGCACTTTTGTGCATTTTTGAAAGTTTTCGCAAATTACCATGAAGTTTAACTTCATGTTAATTTACCACTTCCTAATTGCGATTTAGCGATTTAAAAAAAATCATGCATTGCATTTAAGAAATCGCAAAATTGCGATTTCTTAAATGCAATCGCAATTTAAGAAATCGCTAATAAATTGCGATTTCTTAAATTGCGAAAAAAGCAGAAAAGCTTAATGCATCCCAAAACAATGAATTGCATTCGCAAACGGACGATTTTTGCGATTCGCACCGTTTGAGAATGCAATTCAGTTTGATGCATGTGGGCATATATGTTTGCAGGAAACTTGGTTGAAAACAGCCAGCAACATCAAAGGCTATCAGGCGTTCCACATAATGGCTAGCAAAAAAAACATATTCGGAAGACCAAGTGGCAGGGTCTCGATATTTGCAAAATTAAACTACAAATCGAAAAATGGCCCACGCACGCTCCAGATGTCCAGATTAGAACTATAAATGGGTTCGGAGTAGAGGGCACTCCGTTCAAACTTTGAGTAATTAATCTTTATGTCAATCCAAAAAAGAAGGATAAAAATACAAACATCAGAAGGATCACTAGGATTGTTAGAAAATACCTCCACGAGTACCCAGGACACGAATGTATCATCACTGGGGACTTCAATATAAGAGACCTCTGTGGCCCTGAACAAAAACATGAAGATCGCAGTCGTAATCTAATGGAAGCATGTATTAATGAATTTAATCTGGGGTCTGCGAATAACGCAGGACAGCTGACAACGATTCCACGACCTACATTTAAAAACATCTCCACACTTGATTACATCTTCCTGAACAAGAATTTGTTGAGGAGATGTGAAGAGTATAAGGTACTGCACACTCCTGGAAGTGATCACCAAGCAATCTCTGTCCTTGTCAACACTAGCAGCATGATGCATGAGGAACATCTAACTGCAGACAACATGCTCACTCCACATAATGAAATAGCTTCTATAAAACGGATTAAATGGGGCCCCATAAGCTGGGCGAAGTACACAAAATGGAAGCAGAACAGATGCATAACTGGTCCACAGAGCAGCTGGGCCAAAATTATGACTTCATTATCTAATGCCCTGGTTTCAGGTAAACGGTCTACTACTAAATATACCGCACCGGGGCAATTTAACTTCACTGACAACAAAACGTTTATTGAGTGTAAAAAGGGATGCCGCTTGGCAGAAGCAAAGCACAGGAGGGAAAAGTCCATTCGATCGGAAAGACTCTTGAAGGCAGCAAGAACATTGCATAAAAAAATTGCTTGGCAATTCAAACAAACTTGTATAGAGGAAAAATTGAGAAATATCAATGCATTACTAGCACCCAACAAAAGCAAGGAATTCTGGAGACATGTTAATGGTCTAAACGGTGGCCATCATACCCTGAATGCTGTACCTGCTAACAAATGGGCAGATCATGCGACCAGCCTTTATGTTGACCAAAAAACATCCATGACAAGCATTGTCGGGGTAGAAGACTGCCAATATGAAGAGAGCGAAGTGGCGGAGCCTTACCAAACAGAAAGGGAAATAAAAACTATCCTGCAGGGCATTAGGAAGGATGGGGCGCCAGGGCCCAATGGGCTGCCTAGGTACGTTTTTAGGGAAGTTCGCGAATACTGGGCACCCCACATTCAGGCCTTATTCAACCATTGCAACAACAACTCTGCAGTTCTAGATTAATGAAAAGGCTCCATCCTATAACCCATTCATAAAAAGGGGGACACCTCTGACCCGGGGAACTACAGACGGATTGCTCTTCTGGACGTGGAAGGCAAGGCATTCGCCAAAACGGTCCTGAAAGAGCTAGAATTATTGATAACGGAAAACAATATTATCCCGCAATACCAGACTGGCTTTCGGCCGAACTCGTTGACCATGGACAAAGCCATCGCACTTTCATACCTGGCAACGAAGGCAACTGGGGCCACCTCCCCTCCGCTATATGCATGTATCGTGGACTACAGTGCCGCCTTTGATTGGGTCGACTGAAATATTCTGTGGGCTAAGTTAGCTAAGTGGGGTGTACCAAGGAAACTCCTTGCGGCCATCTTATCACTCTACACTGGCACGTGGGTGCGAGTTAAGCTCACTAGCACATGTGCTACTGCCAAGATCTTCACGAACAGGGGGCTAAAACAAGGCTGCGTGATCGCCCCCACCCTGTTTAACTTATACACCGCAGACATGGGAGAAGCACTGTTAAAATCTAACGTCTTTCCTCCAAAATTGGGCCACCTCAGACTGCCAATTATGCAGTACGCGGACGATCTCGTCTTGTTGGATCACACAAGAATTGGCATGAAAAGGGCAATAAAAATGCTACATAATTACAACATGGAAAACAAGCTCACAGCTAATGCATCTAAGACAAAAGTGCTGATTTTTGGTCACAAGTTAAAAAAACTAACAGTGGCATGGCAGCTGGGTCCTCTTAGGATAACTACGACCAACAAGTAAACCTACCTGGGTGTACAATTTATAGATACCTGCAGACTGGTACTGCAGGTTAAAGTTTCAAAAACAATGAGAGGAGTATCCCCTATGAAGTTGAAGAACAGACGTATCTGGAGGACCGGTTTTTGGCAAGAAGGAGGATATTCGTCCTTTTGTTTAAAACCCCTCACTCACCACCTGGTGGTGACATGCTTCATCATCGGGGTCCACCTTGGCGTCCTAGCGACACCAAGGTGTGCTACGACACCTGAACTACAGTGGAGCGGGTTGTGACTGTGGGTGCAAAAAAATAAATGTTAAAAATTGTCCTGGTTGTACTCAAAAAATGTAGTTTTTATTATAGAGCAACTGAACAATGTTTAAAAATACAAGGGCGAGATCCTGGTAGGGGGGTTACGACCAGAGGATCTCTATATGTGTTGGGTGGTCAACATGTTTCTACCTTAGGGGCTATTGCCCGGTATTCATCAGGACCAGAAAAACAGGTGGACAGGAGGTGTGTGCTCCCTAAAAAGCACACCCGTGCCTTGATCCCCTGTGTGCCTACTGGCAAAATGGCCAGTGGTAAGTGCCGCTCAATAAAATAAGTGAGCAGACGAATTGGCGAAAAAGAGACCTGTGAGGAGAGAAGAAAGGGTAAAAAAACATCTCCTTGTGATCTTTTCGGGGTATCCCCGATTTGTAAGTTTCTTCGTCAGGTCTTCTGCCTGAGTTTTGTAGTCCTTCAGCTCGCTGCAGTTTCTCCTAAGCCAGAAGACCTGACGAAGAAACTTACAAATCGGGGATACCCCGAAAAGATCACAAGGAGGTGCCAGAAAAGGGCCAGAAATCAACCGCGACAAGCCCTGCTAGAGGATACACCTAGACCAGAGGAGGAGATTCCACTTACATGCGTGACCACATATAATGCGGTGTCCAATCAGGTCAGCAAAAGTATTAGAAAGCATTGGTCAATACTGCACACGGGCAATCACAAGTGGGACAGGCCACTTTTTTCTTACAAAAAGGCACGAAGCCTAAAAGACACTTTGGTCAACACCAGACCAAAACAGAATATGGCAACAACCAATCAAACCATCACCAACGCTTGGGGTTTACCCCCAGTGATCGGACACTCCAGATGTGGTGACTGCAGCGTTTGCCACCTCACCAACAACACAAAAACTTTGAACCTTGAAGAAGGCAAAATTTGGCAACAAAGGTCACACACAAACTGCAACAGCACATTTGTCATCTATATGATCCGATGCAGTTGTGACAAACCATATGTGGGAATGACGACAAGAAAAGTGAAACAACGGATAGCAGAACATCGTAGTACAATCCGATGCAAAAAGACCAACACCAGGTTCACTGATCATTTTCTTACAGCGCATCACACCCCCAACGACATGAGATGGACGGTGATTGAGCAAATTCAACCAGGCCCTAATGCACAAGCACGACTGTTTGAAAAAGAGCAGCGATGGATTTATCGTCTTTCTTCTCACAAAATTGGGCTCAACGATAATATTCCATGGAACTCTGTGCTGAAGTGAGACACTATTGCCATTGGTCGCTCCGACCAGTGACTAGGAGCAGAGCACAGATGCAACAAGATACTTTCAGCTTAGATCCACGCTTTGCCCTACCGGGCATTTATCTTAGTGTTCCCCACACTATAATATGATTTACTCATGACCTTAATATGATTTACCCATGGCCGTATGCGCCACTTAGGCGCCCACCAATAAGCAACATGCGCCATAACTATCTTATATGCCCAGCCCACACGTGACCCAATACTGGTAATTCATCTGTGGTAGGCTCACTTTATACTACGTGGTGTCATGTTTCCCAATTGACCCACTACCGATCACACAAACCAGTGTCTGCCTCATTGTTAGGCCAGTATAATAATTCCTTTCTCCACCTCCCTTGAATACAGCCTTTGTAATCACTGCTATTCTGTATTCCTTGGCGTGCACTTCGCGCTACAACATACTTTGATCCCAGCTCTGCGGTGCATTTCAAGCTCCGCGAGTCTACCAAACCTGTCCTATGTTGTGTCACACCCTAACCTCCTGTCTGTTTCCTGACGGTAGCTTAGCTACCGACAGCACGCCACGGCGTACTGCAAGCCCCGCCCCCATACCCGCCCAGGCCGCGCCCAATTCCGGAAACGGCCAACTCCTCTTTACCGCGTCCAGCTGCCCTCGCAACCATTAGCCGAGCAGAGGACGCGAGGAGTAGGTCGGACCTGATCTTTCTTGCCAGTAACTGTAAGTAGATTCTCCATATCAGTACCCGGGTACACATTCATGTACCGGGTCCACGAGGGCGTCGTTCACCATTCACAGAGCGCATTGAGCAGGCACAGAGATTTACGACGCCGGCGCTCTCTTTACCTTTACAGAATATGTTACGCCATAGGCATTGACCCTACGCCCTGCCCGTTGAAGCGCAGAGAGCTCATATCCGAGTAAGCCCAGTTTTATGCCATTTGAGCTGTAGTTTGTCCCTCAGTGTTACTTGTGTGTTCGTCATGTATGTCAATTAGATGTTATTCACTCACACGTATGAGTCAGATGCTGTCAAATGTATATAGCACCATCGAGTTACCGCTATGCCTTAAGATCACTCCACCTTTCATTCACCTACCATGGCAGAGGATCCGCCCTGTTATTTACTATCCTGCAAATAGCACAGGCACCACGTGATATTTACGATCCATGCAGTGCCACCGTTAGCATTCTTCAATACCGGCACTTCGATTTATGGAATATATAAATTCACCAGTGTCGTGTTTTACACCGCATGCAACTCGCGTGCACCTACTTTTGGCATAGATATTGATTAGTATTTCACTCAATCACCACGGTATAATGTTTATTTGGAGATCAACCCACCATTTTTTGGCACTATATTTTCATTTCACTGAGAAACTGCACGACGTTACAGGAGAGTAAGTCAATCACTCAATACCTGATTGTTTTTTACCCTTTCTTCTCTCCTCACAGGTCTCTTTTTCGCCAATTCGTCTGCTCACCTTTTTTATTGAGCGGCACTTACCACTGGCCATTTTGCCAGTAGGCACACAGGGGATCAAGGCACGGGTGTGCTTTTTAGGGAGCACACACCTCCTGTCCACCTGTTTTTCTGGTCCTGATGAATACCGGGCAATAGCCCCTAAGGTAGAAACATGTTGACCACCCAACACATATAGAGATCCTCTGGTCGTAACCCCCCTACCAGGATCTCGCCCTTGTATTTTTAAACATTGTTCAGTTGCTCTATAATAAAAACTACATTTTTTGAGTACAACCAGGACAATTTTTAACATTTATTTTTTTGCACCCACAGTCACAACCCGCTCCACTGTAGTTCAGGTGTCGTAGCACACCTTGGTGTCGCTAGGACGCCAAGGTGGACCCCGATGATGAAGCATGTCACCACCAGGTGGTGAGTGAGGGGTTTTAAACAAAAGGACGAATATCCTCCTTCTTGCCAAAAACCGGTCCTCCAGATACGTCTGTTCTTCAACTTCATAGGGGATACTCCTCTCATTGTTTTTGAAACATCTCCTCCCAGGGGAATAGGAGAAATCTCTAGTTCACTTTTGAGCGAACGAACTCCCTTACTCTCTTTTTGTTTGTAACACTGCAGGTTAAAGCACTAGAGGCAAAAGCAGCTAAACTAACATACGGCTTGTGTAAATTACACCACAAGCTTGTTAATCACTCAACGGAGGGGATCCGACGAGTAATGCAAGCCAAGTTAATTTCTACACTCAGTTATGGCCACCTCGCCTTCCCTGGTTTGCTGACCTACACACAATGGCATATAGAAAAGTCTTTAATCTCCCCCACACAACCAGGCATTCACTGAGCCAACATCACAGCTGTGGACATTGAATGCAAAAAAGACATAGTTAAATTCCAACACAATGTGATCAATTCATGCCCGGGCACACTCAGGGTGGTCTTTACAGATAACAATAGTCACTGGGCAAGTTATTTCTTGACGGTCAAAAAAACACTGGGTCTATCAACTGAATTTTCAACAGACACATCATTAACTAAGTGCAGTCTAAAGATCCTGTTAAAAAAGTGTGGCAAGAATATCTCGAGGCAACAAGATCTTGAACGGATCAGATCAGTCCTGGGTGCAGATGGCCTCATCAAGTCACATGAAGCTACTGCATGCCAGCCCTATTTAAAACAGGTCTTGGAAGGAAAGCCCTACAAAATGTCATGAGGGTGAGTCTCTTAACTTTGCCAATACAAGACTATAGAGCCCACTGGAAAAATTGGTCGTCAAGTGGGTCCGGCTGTTGTCTGTGCCAACATTACTTAGAATCTGCGGAACATGTCATGTGCTGTTGCCCAGCTTTGTTGTCCCCAAGGCGCATGTATCTAAGAACTATGTTCATACAACATGGCGTAAGTACATGCAAGGAGGCCTTAAGGCATATTTACACCGCCATAGTCTCGATGGAGCTGGCACTAATTGGGAACTTTTACGTGGCTGCTGGAATGTTCTTACAATCAGCCAGAGAAGTGACAGTTGAATAAATCATGCTCAAAGGACTACTGGCGCTCGCAACTACTTGGCTTAGCACTTTTTAATATTATCTACGCCTATACTAACTTATACTAGGAATAGTATGCCCTCTGTAACTTGCGCATCCCCTGCATGTTAAATCCCTACATGAGCGGTCTCTAAACGGTCCACTTTTGGTACAAAGTCATCTATGTACAGTCTCTTTATAGCATCATTGCTTTTTAACTTCTTGTTGTTTTATTCAGATTTTATGTATCTTACTTTTAACTTTTTCTAATTCGTATTCCTTCCGTATTTTGTAAAGGATTTTAATTAATCATACAATAAAGTATTTCACATTTCACTGGTAATTGTTTTTAATCTAATCTATAGAAGTAATTTATATTTAGTGGGGTGTTGGGCCTGAAGGAAATAGGGTGAGAATTGATATTATGAAGAAATTAATTGATTAATATTTTAATTACTTTTTACAGTGTATATTGTCTGCCTCTTTTAAATAAAATATCTTTAAAAATGTAATGTTGTTATGTAGTTCAATGTTTTCTAGGAAATAATTATTATGAGTTGAAATGCTATATGTAATCCTAATGAAGTTCAACACTTTCCCTTCTGTTGCATACATTGGAGTGAGAATAGTAAATGTAATCTCTCCGATTTCCAACACTTTACCTACTGTTGTGTAGTCTAGAGTGAAGTAAAACTATCTGTATATGTTTAATTTTTAGGTTTAAATTAAGCTGCTTAGGTTAGGTTAGATTAGGTTATGCAATGATCTCTAAAAAGTAGAATTTATCTTAGAATACCAATCCCTCTATAAATTCCTGGGTAGCCCTTAGATTATTAATAATTGAACAGACTTGTTCCCTATGAGGTTGAGTAGGAGGCAGTAATAGCAGGTCTTGCTCAAGCAATGCAGAATTGAAGTTACTTTGCATATGATTGCGATCTCTAATTTAATGCTCTGAAGAAGCAGTTTGTGTAATGTACCACAAAGCACACGTGGAATGTACTTTTTAGATCGTATTGATATCTCTTTAAGGAAAATGTATCGTGGAGAGCATTTTTGGTTTTTGACCGGAAATCATCTTAAACATTTGAAGCATCACATGTGATAAAACAGAAATTCAATCTACCAATGCAAGGAACTCATATCAAATAATTATATGTTACTATGTGATTATAACTTTTGTATGAATAAAAATGAGGGGTTGTGAAGCTTGTCTAATTTGCTGCTGTGTAATTATGTAAAATTACCTTAACACAAAATTGAGTGCAATTACACAAAATGTATCTCACACAAAAAAATACCAAATTAAACTCAAAAATTTAATTAGAGTTGATTTCTGGACACTCACGTTAAAAACAGTGCAGTTCTCCTCCAGATTTGTTGTTTTTTGCTAAAAATAAATGACCCATACGGACTAATGTTTGTTGTCTTTCCATAGTAAAGGTACTCCAATCAAATTCAAAACACTGGTGCTGTCATTTGGATTTATAATTTCATAGTAAAAAATTCTGAGAACAGTCCACTTGGGTAAAAAACAAATCTACCTAAAACGCTGCTAGTGTTCAACATTACCCAAATGTTACATCTCACTTTAAAATTTCTCCCTGAAACGACATGATTTGGTATAATGGAATAATCTCAGAAATGTTGCCTAGTTTCGGTACTCAAAATTACAAAAATTGCACCAGCGTACTTGAAATTTCCCCCAAGACTAATACAAATATTCGGTTTCAAGTTAATAATTTTATGGTTATTCATCTTCCCACTAAATTACAGAAATCGTTTCTTGGTTGCTGTTAAGTAACTTTTCTAAAATAAAATGTAAGAGATTTCCTTCCATTCCATGAAAATTGTCCAGAGGATTGTTGGTGAGGTGCATTTACTGTCATTTTGCCACACAAAATGAACACACAAGACTTATACCTAATACATTTTCTCTAGGTAATTATCAATCCACATATTATCCACATGCATCATACAGAACCAATCATACACAATCTAGAGGGTACACATAGCTTTTAACATGCACATGTTTTAATCTTCCAAATTCCCAAAACAAATGTTTATTGAAGCATTCATTATTTATTGCAGGTGCCTATTTTGACCTTTTTACCCTAACTGTCTAAATAAACAATATTTGCCTTGGCACCCAAGTACTGCCATAATACCTAAATCACTGAATACCTGGTGTCACCATCAATGGTCCCAACTTTAATTTCCAGTTTACACTGATCAATATGAAGTCCTAGTAAATGTGTTTTAAAGAGATGGGATGGAACAAATATGTTAGATTGTTAAATAGATTACTTGATATTTCCGACACTTGGAAGACCCAAAGTTATTAAGTTCATGCCTTACTTTGGTAGAATAGAACTTCTAACAACAGAGGGATAATGCTGTCTGACATTGAATGAAGGAAGTTATATGATTTCTCCTAACAGTTTAATTATGTGCACTTTTTTTATTCAAGATAATAAATGCTTATCTTAAAATTTGCCTAAAAAATGAACGTATGTTAACTAATCAATTGAAAATAACATTTGTGTGTAAATATATTCATATTCAAGTACTTAAGCTTTTTCTTACTGTGTTGCAAATTCAGCGACAGTGTCTACATCTATTTTCTTGAGTTACGTCTGATTCTCAACCCTTTAGGTATATTCATGTTTACCATATTGTAACTGTCATGTTCTATGTCGTCAGCTCTATAACTGTCACACGTGTTGAGTGATAAAATGCACCTTTTTAAAATCTCTTACAATTGCAGAAGAATAATCACAATAGACCATGATCCATGTTTTGTTACCTGCATGCCTGTGTTCCAAAAAGAAACTGCGAACAATTTTTATTCTTATGTTTATGCCATTCTTGCAGTGGTACTTCCGTTACTGTTTAGTTCTGGAGTCAAGGTGGGAGGAAGGATTATTCATAACTGTATTCTGTTTGATCTGCAGGTGTCATTTGAAAGCTTGGAGACTGTTCTATACCTTACCAATACCAGCAATCTTTGGATTCTTTGAGTAAGAAAACAGACCTTTTTTCAACAGAGTAATATTTTCACATGATTCATTTGCAACCTGTGGGTGCTAATATTATGCCAGGCCAAAATGTCTCAGAATATTCAAGATGATTATGTCATTTTTATACCCCTTCATCCTTTCTACTGTAAGCTAGGCCAGCTCCCCTATCCTGAGACCAAGAACTTAGGGGCAGATTTACAAGCCCCTTGCACCCCTTTTGCGTCACTATTCTCATGTTAAAAATGACACAAAAATGGCGCAAGGGCCTTGTAAATAAGCCCACAATGTTTAAGACTCCTGGCTACCCATAAAGCTGACAATGCTGGAAAGATCTGTCAGCGATGATAATATTAGCAGTGTCAGAGTAAATGTGAACCTTGGCCATTCCCTTTCACTGTGGTTTTTATTTATTTATATTTCTTGTCAATCTTTGTCTTTTTCATCATGACATGATAGTAAAAGTAAATCCAAATAGCTCAATTGAGGTAAAAAGAAATCAATTCAATTTAGTCTTTATTCAATCTTTTTCAATCATGAAAGACACATAAAATACATACAAAATGATAAAATGACATAAAATGTTATAAAAGGCGAGGTCATTAAGATTAAAATTAGAATAAGAAAATTTCCTTTAAGATTCCATACCATAACAATACTTATGATAACATTGATTATAATGAGAAAAGAGAGAATTTTTAAAGTTATGTCAATATCTTCCTATTTTTGTACAATTTACCCACGATCGCCACGAGCATGGGACATCACATAGTATAAAACAGGTTACTTAATGCATTACAAAATCTACATTTGATTACAAGCTATCCCTTCTAAGGACCCAAGTCCAACTCAAAAATTTAGCCATAGCTGTAACTACGACTTCACTAGTTTCTGTCTTTAGAATTCGCAAAGCCGATTGGCATGATCTTGTACCAATTTTTTGACAGATCGGCTTGAGCCATTTATGACGTGGGCCCTTATATGTAGGGCACACGAACAAGACATGGGTTAAGGACTCTTCCTGGGATGGGCACCTATGGCTTTTAGAATCTGAATCATCACCCTATTTTGCCGAGAATGATTTTAAGGTGAGGAAACCCACTCTATATCGGTGGAAAAGCTTCCTGTCACCAGGTCTCGTGTTGATGTCCCAAAAGGCCTCCAGCCTGTGTTCGTATTTTTGATCTAAAAAAAGGCTGGTTAAGGAGGCACTATTCACTAGTGACAGGGACGTCTGACAAACCATGTCCCTATATAATATTTTTAAATCTTTTTTTGATGGGAACAGGTTCCCTTCTGGGTCCTCCCACAAATGGCAGAGCCCCATATCAATTAGTGTGCCCTTGATCTTTTGTAACCATGTGATTGTTGAGGACTTTTCAGCTTCTCTAATATGCTTGACTGCTTTAGCATAAGATGTTAACTCCGGGGTGGTCCATAGTCTTCGCCAATAGGCAAGAGGTCTAAAACCCACAGCCTCCTCAAAAGAACTACATCCCAGATCTAAAAGGAAAGGTTTAAGAGGGGACGATTGAGGGAGACCGGTCAATGCTCTCAGGAACTTGTTCTGGGCTAGGACTAAATGCCCTAAGTTTTCGAAATCCCAGAGTTCCGCACCATGAATTATTGAAGCCCTAACTTTCCCTTGGTAAATAGTGAGTGCTGGTCCAACGGGTTTGGTATGGGATAGCCGATGGTCTTTTAAAAGGGCCCCTGCTAGTTGATTGTGCCTTAAGACTAATAACTCTATCTGTGGCTTCCAATTCATCCTTTTACCCATAGTAACGCCCAGGTACGTGAAGGAATCAGTTTTCTCCAGGGACGCATTGTTCATTTGTACTCTAGCTTTCACTATTTTATATTTGTGCAACACCATGAACTTAGTCTTGTCAACATTGAATACTAAATCATGGCTGTTGCAAAATAAAGTGAATCTGTCAAGGGCTCATTGCAGACCAGATTGTGTTTTGGACAAAATTAAAGCATCCTCCGCAAACATTAAAAGCGGAACCCTCGATTCAGCAAGAGTAGGGGCGTCCATTGGATATTTGGTATAATATGAGATAACATTATTTATGAACAATGAGAAAAGGGTAGGGGCCAAAACGCACCCCTGCCAAACTCCCTTGTTCACAGGGAAAAAATCAGTTATCTCACCGTGTTGTCTCCACCGAACCTGGGCATAAGTAGACTCATGAAGCGTAATAATAAATGATAAAATCTCAGGGGGCATCCCTTGCTTCCCTCAGTGTGTCCCACAACTTAAAGTGGGGCACTAAGTCGAATACAGATTTAAGGTCTATAAATGCTACATAGAGAGTCCCCCTGCTAAAACTACTGTATTCCAAATTATCATCATGAATCTAAAAACGTGGTTGATAGTGCTAAGGTGGGAATGGAATCCTGCTTGATAGGTGGATAAAACTTAATTATCGTCTATCCACCTATTTACCCTACTAAGCACTAACCTAGCCACAATCTTTTGCAAAGTGTCTATAGGGCTTATAGGCCTATAGTTAATTGGGCTGGCACGGTCCCCTTTTTTATAAATGGGGATGATTTCTGCCCCTTGCCAGGATTCTGGTATGGGGGCACCTCTAGACAAGCCATTGGCTAGAATGAGAATATATTTAAGCCAGTTCTGCCTAACGGCTTTAAATATATCCGCCATAATACAGTCTGGGCCTGGGGCCCTACCTGCTGCGACACCATCCAAATCTCTCTCGATTTCCCCTAGATTAAAGGTTAGGACTGAATCAGAGATTACTCGAGGGTAATGTCTTAGACTATCTGTGGAAGATGAAAACTGAGTCTGGTAGTGCATGACCCAAGCTTCTGGTGGGACATTGTTAACTGGTACTGGCCCTGTGTCACCACTACCTCATTTAATTATTTGCCAAAACCGACACCAGTTGTTCCCATTGCTTGCATGTAGCAAATCCTTCTATCTATTTTCATCACAGGTCTCCTTTGCCCTTTGTTGGGTTTCCTTATATTCAGACCTAGCTTTCCTAAACTCTTGGGATACTCCCAACCTATTAGCTTGAGAGAGGTACCTAAAAGCTATCCTACATGCCCCATCATGCCATTTTGCAGATATTTGAATAGGCTGCTTATGAGATCTTTTTTATTTGTTGTAAAAAAAGCTTTCAACTTTGCAAACAGGTCCTCATGGACCTTTGTAAGGGCAGGGAGAGAGGCCTTATCAGTTTCAAGATGAGAGAGGGCTAAAAGGGTGTCTTCAAGAGTTGACTTTAGACCCTCATCTTCTGAGACCTGTGCCCATTGTAATCTATGGCAGTCTTGAGACATAATTACATCTGACATTGCGATTTCTATTCCTACCCTCACCAGTGGATGACCCTTTGCCTCTAGTGTCATTATCAAAGGATCGTGGTCGCTCTCTGTTCTTTGAAGAACCTCTATATCCAGTAGCCTTGTCCTTAATTATAGATTAATAAAAAAGTAGTAAATCCTACTACTTCTTGACCCATTATTAAAAGTATGGGAGCATTCACTATCAGATTCCGATCTCCCGTTAACAGCCCTAAGGCCCTTCACCAAGGATAGGCTTTTTAATTGAAGGACTGCCTCTGTCCATTTATTATTGGGGGGAGCGTCAAGGATGGTATACCCCAAATTACATCCTCATCACTGGTAAGACTTCCATCTTCTAAGCCAAGTGGCTCAAATGTACAGTTGAAATCACCAGCAATAACCTGATGACTTGTGCCTTTTTAAGATTTAATAAAAGAGTCCATTCTAGAAATGGTTGGAGAGGATTTCCCTCCCACCATCCCTCTTGCATAGTCATTGGCTAATATAAGCACTGGCTCGTAATCAGAATGTATTTTAATAGCCAGAATATCTGGTTTGTCAATCACTAGCTCTTCTACCTGGTAGCCCGCCAGCTGTCTAGCTCAGATAATCAAACCCCCAGAAGGTTTCCCTTTAGATCTTGCGATGACTGGTTTACCAAAGGCCAAATAGCCTGGGTGAAAAATCGTGCTAAATGATCAAGTCTCCTGAAAGGCGATAATGTCATATTTCTCTATGGAAATGTTCTAGTCAGAATATATGGTCTTTGATAGAAGGCCAGCAATATAGCAATATTCCATGATATAATACTTATTGAGCTAGAAACTATACCACCTCCCCTTCTATCGATAGCAGATTCTCAGTGTTCTTGGATCGAATAGATGCTGCTAACTGAGGGCTTGGATCAGTCATGGGGCAAAGAGCGGGCTGGGCAAGAGAATTCGCTATCCCAGGTAGGGCTACAGATGGTAGTCAGTCACAAGCATCTAGGCCCGACAGGGGGGCCAATCTATTAACTAAGTTTATGTCAAAGGGTCTTTGTGTGAATATATGTGGTGCACATTGGACACCCCCCCCAAGACGGAGGGGAATAGTGGGGTCTGTAGAAGAACCCTAAAGGCAGAAGGGACATTTTCCCAGGATAGTGCCCTTTATTTCTACTACCTAGATGGTCCAGGAGAAATCTAACAATATGCTTATTGTTGAAATTAGCAACTACACAGTCACCTGCCCATGCTCCAGAGAGTGACCTCTCCATGCAGAACGTCTAGCCATTATCATCTGGTTACAAATATCCCAATCCCATACCCCAACTTCCTTCAGATGTGTGGTAAGCCAGTGCATGGTTTTAACCATTAACTGGTCAGTGGATTCAGTCTGCCCAGCCTGTAGGGCTGGAACGTTCCTCAGGACTACCACC
Source organism: Lissotriton helveticus (assembly GCF_964261635.1). NCBI lineage: Eukaryota > Metazoa > Chordata > Amphibia > Caudata > Salamandridae > Lissotriton > Lissotriton helveticus. Next base: position 776,406,177 of record NC_136059.1, on the reverse strand, counting down.
AAGGAGGTGGTGGCCGGTGGAAGGTGTAGGGCTCGTGGTCCTTCTAGATCTAAACTATGTGCCAATCTAACATGCATAGCAGAAGGGTCTCGTCCAGTTAGCCCAGATGCAGAACTGGCCTGGTTTGCTAAGTTGAGGGTGGTGGGGAATACTGGGGATAAACTGAGCAAATATTCCCTGTTTCGCCCATAGTACCACCCGATACCGCAACACCGACATCAGAATCAATAGCTACCACTCCATTCCTCCTAAGTTATGGGAGTGGTGGCCTTATTGTTGGAGGATTGGTGGGTATGGGCTAGGTATTGCAAGATTGCACAGCTCGTTTGTTGTTGTAATTACAGGAGACCGATACATTTTTGCCAAAGAACCCTGGATAGTACAGTAATTGGACATAACATTCAGTTTAAAATTTGTTTCCTCAATCAATGTCAATCTGTCCAAAATTAGGGATAGAGATGTTAAGATTAAATTCCCCAATTTATTCCACATAGCCTCATGTGCTTCGGGGGAAAGAGCAGTTACTAAATCTAAATTCGGTCCATCAGAGGTAGCTGACGGAGGCTCTAATATAGGTGGTGGTATTCACGATGCTGCTCCTCCATTCTTGTTTGTCCTTTGAAATTTTGCATTTTTCTGCCTCTGGGGGCCCCCTCCCCTCTTACTCTTCATAGGTGGGTCCAGAATTGGATCAAGGGTTTGATTTTTTGATAGGGACACAGACCTTGTGGTAATGCGTTGAAGTAAACTACCTGCTGTGCTCTTTTGTACCACCTCAGCAGTGGAAGGGATGATAGGGGCTTCTGATACAATAGAAGTATCCGATAGCACATTCGGGGACTGTCTAGCAACTCCTGCCAGCACAGAGTTTGTGTCTGTGACCAAACAGCGCTCGTGAGTGCGAGCAGACATCAGACCACCCAATGATGATCGTTTAGAGTGGAGAGGATCTAGGGATAGGCGGCGCTCAGTTAATGCAATCTCGTGGGCGAGGACCGAGCTAGCTCTGATTATAAATTGGTCCAGCGTGCCCACCAAACTTTTGCCAGATGGTGCACCTCTCCCCCTTCCCTCTCACGTATTCATCCTGGGCAGAGTACAATGGCAACAAGATACCGAGATGCAAGTGCCCTCAAGGAGACAAACAGTAGACTAATGCAGACTGACCTTGAGTTGTTGTAGGGTTTAGAGGGGGGCCCTAACGGGCCCTCCCTTGGCCCGGGCTTCGCTCGGCACGCCCCCTCACGCGTCCCGCAAAGCGGGTGCCGCTAGCAGCTTTGTAGGCTTCTCCCAAGGGCGCTCAGGTGTGGCAGAGCTGGGTGTCCTGGGACTAGCAGTCCCCTTTACAAAATGCGGCAATTCCAGTGATGCAGCTCCCGCAAAGTGGGTGCTGCGAGCAGCTTTGTAGGCTTCTCCCAAGGGCGCTCAGGTGTGGCAGAGCAGGGTGTCCTGGGACTAGCAGTCCCCTTTGCAAAATGCGGCAATTCCGGCGATGCGGCTCCCGCAAAGCGGGTGCCGCGAGCAGCTTTGTGGGCTTCTCCCAAGGGCGCTCAGGTGTGGAGGAGCAGGGCGTACTGGGACTAGCAGTCCGCTTTGCAAAATGTGGCAATGCCGGCGATGCGACTCCCGCGAAGTGGCTAAAAAGAAATCAAATGTTTATCATATTTTCTCCACTATGTACAAAGGACTTATGTTCATACCACAATTTGTCTGTCTAGTTCAAGTTTTGTTTCTCTAGTCTAATACACTTTAATCAGATCATGAAACCTGCTACAAAGAAAATTCTGGTCGTTGATTCAATGAAGGAAAATCACTACAACTAATCTACTTTCAAGTTACATAAGAGGTACTGTTTCTCTAAAATTAATTCAGCAACCTTTTTCATGTCCCAGGCCGGAAAAAAAAAAAAATGTTCCTGGCACGTTGGAAACAATGCTTTTTTAATTTCAGCTCTTTTTTTCTGTTATTGGTCTGTTATCTGGAAAGACTCTCAATACAGAGCAGCCTGTACACTCTGTATCGTATTTGAAAGACAACTGTTTAATATTTTATGTTTGTATTTATGTTTACTCTAGCTTCTTGTGGACTCTGAAGCATATACCGACACTTGGAATGTACTGCACAGTCAAAGCCAGACTATTGAACAGCTTCAACAGCACACCTATGCATCCTGGTGAAAGCACGGACTTGTGAGTAGTGAAAAAGATTCTCCTGGGAGCGTTTTTTCATACATGTTAGAAATGTAATTGCCCGCAGGGCAGAAAAGTCTAATATCCTTGGACTTGAGGCAGTGATAGTGCAGCAGATATTTAACAGCTGACTTACTCTCTTATGGGATGCAAAAATATTTGAATATACATTGTTTTAAGAACATTTTGATTACATATAGTCAAGGATACAATTCAAATCTCTCCATAGTTTTAGATTAGGGATCATTGTGTAGTCATAGTTTGACGAGCTATTGCCTCAAAAATCAGTCTGTGACGTGAATTTCAAATAATGTTTAAGATCTGGAGAAGTATGGAAACAAGATTACCCTGGATCTATTAAAGTCATCAGGTTAGATGTTAGCCTTTTAATGTTTTATTTTGGGTAATTGTCATCCCTTGTTGACACAGGAGACTTTTGGGGTTTCCAACCGCTGACAGAGAAAATGTGCATGGTGAAACTGAGTTCATCCTCACAGTGACAAGTGCCAACAACATCAGTTGGGGCAGAAGTGCCTTTGAGTAGATAGAACCTTGAGATGTTCTTTCTCAGCCACATGTGGCCATGCCAAAGGGTGCCTGGGTGCAGACTTACAGATGTTCCCATATGTGATGACTTTTGCGGTTGAGGCAGTGAGGTAAACTGTTGTAAATTGGCACAACCTTTTATGTTTCCATAAGTATGTGTGCCAACCTGCAGTGCTTGGGTGTAAAAGACAACTATTTCTAAAGTCACTCGTAACATTAGTAGTCTTGCTAGAGGATTGAGAGTTGGACTGCAACAGTATGCCACAATCAACAGGACCATTCAATTTGGCAAATGGTTGATAGACAAGAGAGTTCCTGATATAATTTGCCAATAATGCTTACTACAGATTAGGACCATATGTGGTTGTTTAATGTAAAGCCTATTTGCAGCTTTTGCAGCCTCAGTCATTATATACTTGTATATAGTGCTTCTCGAACCATTTATTCACAGAAAAAGCACGTCCTTCGTGCACAGAAATTAAAATAATACATTAAAATAGTGTTATTTTACTGCATCAGTTTTGCTTACCTACTGTAAATGTCACTTATTTCCATATTGAAAGCACACATGTACATGCCTATGCCTCCAACGTGCTTCTGGACAGTACAAGGGACTGCCAGGCCACCCCCGCGGCTAGGGGAGGGGGGCCTTTAGTGGGATTCCGTGCCTGGCAGGAGAGTTTCGATTCTACGGGCTACTACGGAGAGTTTCGATTCTACAGGCGACTGTCATGGGGAGGGTCTCACAGTAATGTGAGATGCCAGGTGGGCGTCTGGGAGCCCTCCCCTCCCCAAGGGAATAAATGTACAGTGCCCCAGGGAGTAGCCCTCTTTGTCTCTCGCCTTCAGCACAGGGAGGCTAGCCGGAGCAACAGTTGCCCACCCACCCATCCCTAAGTTCAATAGTGAGTGGCGGGGTCCCGGATAAGAGAAAAGGCCGGGGGACTCTTTTTGGCCGGAAAATAGATGACCCTGAATCAGGGGAGGCAGTTATGGCGGCTCTGGGCTGGCGGGAGAGGGGGCCGTCCTGCTGGTGGTCCTGGACTCTCTGGCCCTACCCTAGTAGCTGGTGCTTGTAAAAGGGGGTGGTGTTGTGTCCTGCTGGTACAACACGCCTCTAGAGATGCTGAATTGTAAATACATGTTAACCTGTGGCGCATATGTATGGAGCGCATCATTTATGTGTGAATTTAATAAAAGGTCAATTTAATAATAGGTCAATGTGGGAGGTTTTACCCACAAGTGAAATGGTGTTTTGGTATAACAAAAAAGCTACGCAGTGGACAACAGTCACTTGTAAGTGTTTTACTGGGGTCGGGTGAGCAAAGGGTGATGAGCAAATGGCACGAGATATCCCCACTATTTAACAGACAGTTTAGTATGCTATTTCCATGTACAATCATTCACATTTCATAAACTTGCTTCTGGATAAAAGTGAATCATAGAAACACCACTAGGTATAGATCAATATTATGAAACACTATTTCTATTCTTCTCTCTGTGGTCACCATGATGTGATTTTAGGAAAGGCATGAAAAGATACCTGGGCATAAACATACGTGACTCAACAGTATTTCTATATGTTGTATTCATTTACAGGAAGCATAGACAGACAGGGCAGCTTAAATGGAAGCAACACCATTGACATGTAATTGATAAATGAGGAAAATATATTTCCTGCTAAGGTCAATGATGTGGCAATGCTGCTTATAAGCCTAGACCTAAGGAAGAGCCAGACAAGGCAGGCAAAACTTAGCTTCTGGATTTCAGGACTACGTCACACAGGACAAAAGGAAGAGTCTGGGTCCCTCAAAATAAGTACCGGTGAAGAACGCCATCAACCACAGACACAAATTAAGTACTGATGGTAGTGGGTTTGCAGTGGGCCATTCTACATTATATAAGCATTGCATGTGAATTGCAGGGCTTTGCACTGGTCCCATGATTAGAACTTAGCAGTTCAGTTGTGCACGGCTACATGGGCTCCCCTGCAGGGTTCACAGTTCAGTGTTCAGGTCCTAGGAGATTTCTACCAAGGGGGTGCTTCACAAGTGGTACATCTTTCAGCAGGTCTGTGTTTTTTACAAACTCCTTGACCTGGAGGAGGAGGGATATTGAGGTGTTCGATGCAGTGACTGCCGAGTCAACTAGGACACTTCACTGCAGTGGCTTCTGTACAGTGACTCTACAGGGTGCAGCCCTTTCAAAGCTTGAAGCATAGCAGAAAACTGTCCAACTCTTTTTCATTTGCCCGGCTCGATTTCCAGATGAGTGGTGTTGTGCCTATGCTTTGCTCTTTCAACCCTGATACTGAAAGCTTGTTGGCAGAATAGGGTTTGCTGGTGCTTAAGGTCTACATTTGAAGTAAATGGGTCTCCAGACCATCATTTCTGCAGAGTTTAACAGTGTTCTATGCAAATGGCAGAACAGCAGACCGTGTTAATGTGTCTACTGCACAAAGGTCTGCCAGTCATTGCTTGCAATATAAACAGAACTATTCAGCTTTTTTATTTATTTATTTTTTATTTTATAAAGTTTTATATAGCGCAAACCAGATCCCGTCCCGAGGGATATCAGAGTGCTTTACAGAAGAATAAAAGGGAGAGTAATACTCCAATAACAATATCAAGTAAGAATGCCAAACAGTTATAGTCACAATAATCACAAACAAATGGTACACAGCGAGTGATGTGATTAACAGGTCAATAACAGGCTGCTACAGGGGGCACACCTTACGTCCGAGAGGAGCAGAGAGGAAAAAAAATGAAGAAAAAAAAAAACACAGGATGGTAGCAAGGATGTAGGGTCATTCAACACCTGTTATAGGGTCAGTGATAATGCCAAATTAAGGTAAAAATGTGTTCATTAGGAAACTTTTGGCTTCAAGTTTGAAAGTAGTGATTGATGATATTCTGCGCAAATCCGGTGGAAGAGAGTTCCAGATCTTCGGTGCAGCACCTGAAAAGGCTCGACAACAAGTTCTCTTTTTATTCATGATACCTGGTTTCAGAAGGAAGTTGTTAGCGCTTCTTGAAGCTCTCTCGCCACATGATAATTCAAGCTTATGTGTTAGGTGCCCGGGGGTGTTATTGTGCAGGTCTTTGTGCGCTACAACAATAATCTTAAACTGGATTCGAGCTTCATTGGGCAGCCATTTAAAAGACTTTAGGACTGGTGAAATGTGCTCATTTCGATTGGTATCAATAATTAGTCTGGCCGCAACGTTCAGTGCTGACCTTTTTTTTTTTTTTAACACTTTATTGTGTGCTTCTCAGTTTACACTGCCATGTACCTAAAACCCTGAGGCCGGCGGCATTTCATTCCGGAGGAGAGTACATAGCTTTTGTTTGGCCAACATCCCGGAGGACAGGCAGCAGATTACGACCAGTATACATCAAACCTGAAGAAGTCAAATACAGCACATACTAATATATCGAAACATAAGAACCAACCCCTATTCCCCCCCCAACTGCCATTCTGTCAACTCAAGAGGTAAGCCCCTTCAAATACATGACTTTCAGTCTGCCATGTCACTCACACTCCCGTAGTCTGCGTTTAGTCAACTGTTTGCCACCCATTCAGTCTGTACCAAGGTGCATGTCCATGCCCCAACTCCACTCATGTTATCATTGGTGTCCGGGCAGACGGGTCTTCCCCGCCGCCACCCTCATCCTAGTCCCTTTCGAGGCCTACTCCGCCCGATCTCAACCAGTTAGCAAAGGGTTCCCATATGTCTGATGGCCGAGATCTACTTGGCATCAGGTCCCAGAAGATGGATACTTGGTCCTTGCAATATGTGACAGCCCTAACACAGTCTGCTATCGTAGGAGGATTCTGCTTCTTCCAATGGATGGCCACCTGTCTTTTCGCTAACATCATGACCGTGAGTTTCCAGTGTTCCGTCAGAATTTCCTGCACGTACCCTAACAGTGAGATCATCTGCCCTGTCGGTAATGAGGTATTTATTATGTGCCATATATGCCTAAAGACATCTGTCCAATATTGCGCTATGGGTCAGCAGTCCCAAGCTAGGTGAATAAATGTGGCGTTCTGGGCGCCGCATCTCCAACACCCCGCATCTGGGTGAAGGCCCATGCGATGCAGCTGTGACGGTGTGCGATATAATCTATGCAGAAAGTTGAAGTGGATAAGCCTCAATTGATAATTCAGTGAGAGGCGTTCCAGCTGGGAGCAGCAGAACTGCCACTGTTTGCCAGTAATAGTTAACGCAGCGTCCCCCTCTCATTCCGCTTTGGAAGTAGTATAAGTAATTGGAGATTCACCCTGGGTGATGCCGTAGATGCGTGTGATGAGTTTGTGGGGTGAGGGATTCGATAAGACGTTCTCCAGCGCAGGCATGGTGGGCGGCTCGCCCGGAAACTCCTTATACCTGGATCTGCATGCTGCCCTGATCTGGTAATATAAGAGCATGTCTGACACAGTGGGTGGCTGTGGTTTGTGCATCTGCACTAGTGTTAGAAATTCGCCCTCTGGAAATAGGTCACTCCCTTTCTCTAGTTTGTGTGATTTTTTGCCCTCATTTTAATTGCTTTGTCTAGCAGGGGGCTCAGTAGTGGATTATCCCCTATGGGCATAGATGGTGCATAAAGCTCCTCTTGTCGTAGCCTCTTCGCGATGCCCCTCCACGCCTATCTCACTGCTTCCACTGTATCTATTTCCTGTTGTGGACGTTTATATGGTTTATATGTGGCTGTGTTAAGCGGGAGTGGGGCTATTCTGTCTATTTCTATCGCCACGTGCGGTTGGAAAGGTGTAGGCTGGTGCCAAAAGTGCAGGAATTGTGCTAGCCCACTATATGCATACAGCTCAAAGTCCAGGGCGCCCAACCCCCCCCTGCATGAAAGACAGCGTCAGTATTTTCCAAGAGATGCGAGGTTGCTTTCCCGCCCATATCAGTTCCAATATGTTTGAACGTAGCTGTTTAAAAAAGTGGACGTTTAACAGCATTGGAATGTTCACAAATAAATATAAAAATGTGGGCAGGATTACCATTTTTGTAATAGCTATACACCCTGTCAGGGACAGCGGGAGACCCTTCCATCTTGGTATCTAGCCCTCCAGCCAGTCCTTTGCCCTGCCATAGTTAGCCAACCATATTTCCTGCATAGATCTGCTTATTCGAATACCTAAATACCTCGTCTCCCCATCAAACAGGGCTGTGGTATCAATAAGCGGCAGCATCACTGATTTCTTCCAGTTAATATGGATCCCGGTCAGTGTGCTGTATCATATCAGTTCCCTCCGTATCTTCCTCGATCAGCTCGGAGGGCAGTCAGCCAATACCGCCAATGTTGCTCTCCGGTCCCGGACCTCGCCTGTCCGTGCTTCAGGGCTAGTTCCCACGCAAGGCCCAGGCTGCATTACCTGCGTAGGCCCCTCGTCAGCCCAAGATCTCCCTCAACAAGTGCTTCGGTCACCGAGGGAATTCAGCCCACCAACCTGCCCCGATGAGCCTTAAGTCGGTCTCCGCTCCCTCCGCAGTGAGTAGCCCCTGGCATTCCGCGTTTTAAACAGATATTTGCCGGATTTGTCTGGCTCGGCCGGCGGAGCCGCGCTAAAGTGCGGCCATTTCGTTGCACAGCGAAGCCACGTCCCCCCGTTCAGTGCTGACCTTAGTGGAGCCAGGGTGTATTTGGGAAGTCCACAGAGTGTAGCGCTGCCATAATCTAGCCTTGGCAAGACCAGTGCTTGGACTGTTTGTTTGAAGTCATTTTGTGTAAGGAAGGGCTTGATATTTCTAAGTGTCCTCATCAAGTGATTAGCTCCCTTACATACATTGCTGATATGATTTTTCATTTCATATTCAGGTGCTTGTCCAAGGTGATTCTGAGGGATTTGGCGGAGTCTATGATGAGAGGGGTGAAATTGAAACTAGTGAGGTGAGTCAGCTAAAGGTATAGCTTGAAGGGGTGGTTCAGAGTAGAGATGAGAAGGAATTCAGATTTGGAGGTGTTAAGCAGGAGGTGGTTCTCCAGGGATGAGATTTTCAAGTAAAGTTGTGTGTCATCAGCGTAGATAAGGAAGGGAATGTTCTTGTCATTTAGAGAATTAGCAAGAGGTTCTAAATAGAGGTTGAAAAGGATAGGGGAGAGGGCAGAACCTTGAGGGATACCCATGAGTACTGGAGAGGGCTGGGAGAGGGAGTAGTTTGTCTTAACTCTGTGTGTTCTTTGGTGGAGGAAAGAGGAGAACCATTGTAGCACCAGACCCGAGAATCCCATCCTGTTCTTCAGAGTGGAAAGGAGGTTGTCGTGATTAACGGTGTCGAATGCGGAGGAAAGATCAAGGAGGATCAGGAGGTAGGAGTCATTTTGGTCGAGTATATTTAATATGTTATCCATAACGTGCATGAGTATCGATTCTGTGCTGTGACCCTTCGAAAGCCTGAATTATGTTGGTTAAGGAGTTGGAAATTCTCCATGTGAGCACAAAGTTGGGATTCTACACGTTTTTTGAGAAGTTTAGCTAGAGTGGGGACGTTAGATATGGGGCGGAAATTATTGATGTCAGATTTCTCTGCGGTTGTTTTTTTTAGAATGGGTGATACCTGTACTGCTTTTTGACATTTTGGGATCGTGCCTTGGGATAGAGAAGCGTTTACTATCCTTGTCCATGTGGGGATGAGAGCGTACTTGATCTCTTTGAAGATGGTGAGGGCAGTGGGTCACTGAAGTGGTTGGATGTATTGATGTTCTGGAGAATCCTGTAGACGTCTTTTTCACTGAAAGGGGTAAAGGTGCTCCATGAGGCCTTGTTCTTGATGATCAGGCTAGTGGGAATGGGCTTTTCTATGACAAGAGGTGTTGCGGGCCCAGGAGTTGGTATTAGAGCCTTCTTGTATGCAAGTTCACTGGAGATAAGTTGTGATTTCTCAATGAAGAAAGCAGAAAATTCATCGCCAGACGGTGGGCTGACATTAGAGACAGAGGGATTTGTACCCGCTGTTGATTGTTGTTTGACCAGTTCGAAGAGTTTATTTGGGCGATTAGCGGCTTGATCCAGTTGTTGTCTGAAGTACTCTGCCTTAACGCACTTGATTTGCTTGTTGTAAATACTCCTGAGATCTCCAAAGAATTTTAGGTGTTCCAGGGAGGGATTGGACATCCAGGCTCGGTCAGCTGCCCTAAGATTGCGTTGTTCCGTGTTTAGATTGTGGTTGTACCATGGTTTCCATTTTTTTGTTGAGGTATTTTTTAGTTGAAGTGGTGCATTATCATCCAGGATGTTAGAGATTGTCGAGTTGTAGGCATCAATGCGTAACAGAACCTCACTCATGTCAGCTTGAGAGGAGAGGGCAGTTTTACAGTGGTCATCTAATTCAACTGGGTTAATTGAGCTGAAATCTCTTTTCCAGATCTTACATTTCATTGGATGAGCCTTCCTCAGCTTTACCTCCATGTTGGTAAAGAAAAGAATGCAATGGTGGTCTGACCAATCGCAAGGGGTAATGGATTTAAGTGTGATGGACTGACCTTTTAAGATAATGAGGTCTACGGTTTCACCTTTGGTGTGTGTCTTGTTGGTCACAGTGCTGCTTAAGTTCATGATCCTTCAAAAAGTCTTTAAGGCAAGGTTTAAGGTTTAAGGCAAGGTTAAAACCATAAATCGGGAGAAAGCAGCTGATATTCATGCACCTATAGACACTACATCTTGAGGTCTGAGCTACATGTTCAGTCCATGTTGAATGTATACTTTCAGAATTGGGCTCATACCAAATTATCCACCTCCCTCGCATCTCAGAATATTGTCCAGTTTAATGTTGTTGCTGGTTTTGGTCCTGTAAACCCTACTCAGAGGCAGTTGCATGCGGGCACTCAGGTTTAATAACATATACCGTTATGGTGGCCCTGCCTAACCCCTCCACAAGTAAGGTAAATCAAACCTATACCTGTAGAAGCTAGATTATTGAAGCCTCTGCCTGTAAGGTTCAAGTAACAAAATACCTTGATTGCAATTAAGACATTCAGGTTTTGTAAAGTTTCATGAAGAAACATCTGATTAAATTCAGGCCAGTAGCAAAGCTGACCTGAGAGGTTGTAAGCCTTCATTATATAAATGAAGTGTCATCATGTAATGGAGTTTTTTGTGTCATGCCAAGCTAATCTAATGGGAGAGAGCCTACCATCAGCTACCAACTCATGGTCATTAAAGTCTTTGTATGAAAACACCCTCTCACCCTCCATTGGCTAAGTTCCTTTCCAACGCCACTCCCCACAAGTGACTCACTCTGCTAAGACTTCCACAAAGACACTGGAGGCTCTACTTTTTTTTTGTTTAGGCAGAGGAAATAGCTCTGACATTGTATTAAAATGCTTCCTGCCATAGACGGCATGGGTCCTCCCCCTAAATATTTAGGCAAGTGGAACATGATGAGATTGTGAAAGACAGTAGTATGGTGTTAAGCAGAGAAAGCTGCAGCCTTCATTTAGTAGTCTAGGAAGGAGACTGAGGATTTGTGTGGCCATGGAAGGTTGTAGAATACATAGTCTAACCTCTATGATGCTTGGACCCTCAAAGCCTGTGAGTTGCTTTCTGTTCACCTTGGCATACCATTCACCCTGGACACTCCCTGGGTATACATACCCGCTGAAAGATGCAAAACAGCAATGGAAAAAATCCCTTTGAACCTCCATGTCATCCTCCCTGCATCTGAAGTTATGCCAAGGTCTCTCTCATCCAGCCTGTAGTAAGTTCGTGAAAGAATGGGGCAGGTGCAGAAAAGTATCAGGAAATAAGAAGCTTTCCTGTTGGGCTATGGTTCCTGTAAATGAATAGGGATCAAAGAAACTCTGGCGAATTCAATCTTTTAATATGGCAGCACCACTCCACACATTTAATTTCCATTTACTAACTCCACAGTTAAATTTATCGAACCATGAAGTGCTCCTTGATCTACAATGTCGGACACACTGCATGTCACTTCTCATGCTGACACTCTTTAGCTACACATTCTTCTCAATCACTCATCTATAAAGCACAACAAATATTGGAAAGATGTTCTTTTTTGGTCTCACCAAAAGATATATTTGAGGTTGGATACTGCACAACGTAAATGTGCTTCCAGCAAAATATATATTGAGTGCTATCCAAAAGTGTCATGCATGCAGACAATATAACATATCAACTTTAAATAACAACTATGGAAAACAAATTATGTATCAACAATGATAAAATCTCTTTTTAGGTCTTTCCCACAAACTGCTTTTATTGTCCGTTCGAGATCTATAGTTTATAAGATGTTACATATACTGAGAGCGGGCTTCAGTTCAGCCACTTGCTCATAAATGGATGGCTTTGTTATCTATCCCAAAACTCTGCTCCTAATTTGAGGGCTTTTTTACTATGCTTGTGTTTGTCCAACCCAGGAGATTTTGATATCACAGTGTTTTGCTTATATTATGTATCCTTCCACTGTTGATATCAGACCTTGATTTGCAGTGCAGGGAAGGGCCTATCTTCCCTTCCCGTTCTATTCCCTCCTATATCCCCTTTACTTCGCCCGACCACCCTTTTATAAAAATGTTGTTCCATTTTGTAATATTCTACGAAATGCCAATCCAAGATAGTAACCAATGGTGAGCATTTGCCATGCTTATCAAAGAGGAAAAAAAACATTGGCAAAGCCATTGGCTTATACAGCTGCGACCAATTAGGATAGGATAGGATAGTATTTGTAAAGGACACTATACACAAAGATGTCAAGGCGCTGAGCGGACGAAAGCAAAGAGAGAAGTGCTATCAGCCGATTAAGAAGAAAATAGCCAACTTTTCAGAAGTTTTCTGAAGACCGAGAGGGAGCATGCATTGGAAATGAAGGGGGGCATCAAACTCCAAAGCTTGATGGCGTCTACAGAGAAGGAGCGGCCACCCTATCTGGACCTGCAAAATCTGGGAGAGACCAGTTTTTTCTGTGTGGATGATCTCAATGTCCTCACAGGAGTGTACCATTGAAACATGGGGCCTTATTTATGAAGGCCTTGCGCGGCCGGTGCATCACTTTTTCCCATGTTAAAAATGACGCACCGGCGGCGCAAGGCCTTCATAAATCTGCCCCATGGTTTTTAGATGAGATGAACCTTTACTATACATAGCCTTGCATACCATGCTCTGGACCTTGAAGGAAATGTGCTTTGTGATGGTTCAAATCTCCTCCCTGGTGAACTGATACTTAGGTAATTTAAGCATCAGTCTTGCCACTGTGTTCTGTACTACCTGGAACTTATTCAGTGATACCGCATTGATGTTAAGGTACAGGGTGTTGCAGTAGTCAAGACAGGAGGTGATCAATGCAATGATGGTGGACCAATGCAGTTCAGATGGACTATACGGCAGCACCTTTCTAAGAGTTCTTAAAATATAGAAACAGGTGCTGACTGTAAGGCTGACTTTGGCATCAAAGGTTAAACCCTAACCGGAACAGGAAGGGGACTACCGTCTGCAGGCCACCAGACATGAGACCAGATGGAATTTTGTGAGCCGAATACTAGCACCTCAGTCTTGCCTGCATTGCCCTTCATCCAGCAAATAATGCTTGACATTTACTGAACAAATAAGAGCACCTGGAATCCGAATGATCTCACCAGCTCGGCCAGAGGGGTCATATGGAGGATAAGGATAAGATACCCGACAAGGAAGGCCAAAAGCCTTAGTTTTGAAGCCTCTGCAGCTAACAATATACGTTCTACCTGTCATAAAAGAGTGGAGAAGCTGCAGGGCCTTTCCAATAACTCCTACCTCCTGCAGGTGCTGAACCATGCAAACCAGGGAGACGGTGTCGAATGCTGCAGACAGGTCAGGCATAATAAACTGTCGAACCACCCTGATCAACCTGCAAGCAAATACAACCAGTTGCCGCGATAAGGGCAGACTTGGTACTGTGACAGCCGCAGAACACATTCTGGGTGTGAGCTAGGATTTCCTCGGATTCAGCATATTTCATCGGTTCGAAACTGATGAATTTCTCCAAGATTTTAGCAGGGGCGGGGAGAAGGGCAATAGGTCTGAAATGTTTTAGCTCCGAGGGGTCGGCATTGGGATTCTTGAGAAGCGGCGAGACAATGGCCTCCTTCCATTTAGCTGGGTAGCTACCGGATAAGAGTATTTCGGTAAATACCTTGCACAGAAAGTTGTCTACTAGATCAGGTGCCTGTTTAAGTGCCGATTCAAGGTGGAGCTAATCGGTCTCTCCTTTCCCTTTCAGATACGCCGATTAAGACACAATACCGTATCTGCCTCGCATATGATGCTTCTATTGTAAGTGGTGCTTTTAGTTCTCTCTCGCCATTATTCCCCTATATCATAGCTCCATCTTAAATCTTGCCTCTCACTCACTAGTTACCCGTGGAATTGATCGCCTACAGACGACTTGGTACAAACTTGAACCAGCGCCCATCCGAACCCCAGGTATGCCTTACCCCCCGTTCCTGCTGTTTCCTTCGCCCCTTCCACATCGCGACCGACCACTCTAACCCACCCCACTCCCCCCCTCCCTAGCTCACGCGCTGTGCAATGCATGATCCCTACCACCCAAATCACTCGATCCCTTCATGGCTCCTTTCCAGACCATATTGACTGAATCATTGTTACATCCTGGCACTCATCATGGGTCTAGTAGTGTTTCACACGGCTCACTCCAGCGTGCAGCGGTCATTTCCCCTTATCTCGCTTCGGTCCTCACACTGACCTTTTGTCCCCCGGCAGCACTACATCAATTCCTCAACCCTGTCCTGAAGAAGATCCCAACTCGTTGTGGATCGAAACGCCGTCGACATTGCAGCGCAATTGCTTGGCGCACTATAACATTTGGCTCATAACTGTGATCTAATGTGTTTAAAACAACTTGAATTTACTTATCGTCTGAGCCATCACTGTATATAATTCTGTCACCTTGCGCCGTTCACACTGTTCATCCCTTTCACTTGCGTCGTCACCTTTCACTTATACACATCACTTTGTCACCAAGTGTTTCCTGGGTTGTTGCATGATTTTTTCTTGTACAGTGCTGCTTCCAACTGTATTTCCATGTGTAAATATCTCTGAAAATTGGTGAATTACAAGCCATGTACTAACTAACTGAGCCTCCTTGTTTCCTTCATATGTAATGTTTTTTGCATGCATAATCTAATTGCCTGTGAATTTGTTACCTATTGGGACATTGTGTTCTATATATATTTACGTTGTAAAGGCATGCGTGCTAAAGGCATATTCGTTCTAAAACTTTTCGTTATTTTAATTTGCGGCCTAATAGTACATGCGGGATTTTTTTTGCGGACTGATGGTATGCGGACTGATGTTATGCGGGATTACGTCATATATTCTGCTGAATTCGGTCGTCTGTGCACTCTCGCCAACATATTCCCCTTTGAAAATGCATGCAGGTGTAGCTGAGTCAGACTCTACACCACTCGCAATGTTACCATCTCTCTCAGAGTTTATACCTGGGTCTTGAGTAACGTGACCCCCTCAGCTTGACCTGGTGGGTATCCAGTCTTGTCAGGAACCTCTACAGCTTGGCTTGCCCTCACCTGTGACCTTCCGATCACAGCTGGGACTACTTCTGGGAGAGGAGCTGTTTAATTAGAGGGACCTGTGACTCTTCAGGTGTGGGAAGCACAGATCCAGTTCAGCACTCCTCCACACTCCACAGCAGTGTTTGTCACCAATATCACCTGATATGGTCCACACCACCGAGACCCAAGACAATTCTTCCTTACATGCATTCAGACGAGCATCCAATCCCCTGGACATAAATTGTGCAGAGGTCTTTCGAAGTTGGTGCACTTGCTGCTTCAACCTGATGAGACACAGAACTAATCACATCACCCAATCCTTTACAATAGTCAAGGACCAAGTCATCTGTGGTGTTTATCTAAGCAGTCACTGGCACTGCAGGTAAACGTATCACTCTTCCCATCAAGATTTCATTCAGCGATCACCCAGTTCTCCTGTCAGGAATGCCGCACAAGCGCATTAGAACCAAGGGCAACACATCGGGCCATTTCAAAGATGTTGAAGCACAAACTTTTGCCAGCCTTGTCTTTTAAGTCCCATTAATTTGCTTCACAATGCCTGATGCCTCTGGCCTGTAACTACAATGCAGTCTTTGATCCACATCGTCATAGTGGTTTCCCGTTGTGACAAAGTCATCTCCCTTCCCATGGGCAGCACATTTAACGACCGCCATTTCCTTTGGTAACTGCAATGCTTCCAAAAGGTGTCTCACATATTCCCCGTTCCTACTGGAAGAGCACGTTGACATCGGGGACCCTCCCTGCGACCATAGCTGCTCAAAGTCATGAACTACACTGAAACTGTACTGGCTATCAGTATAGATGGAGACTCGGATCTGCTCAGAGACACGACATGCACGGGTCAAAGCAATGATTTTGGCTACTTACACAGAGTGTACTCACTGTAAATAAGCAGCTTCCACAACTCCAGAGATGTTATAAACAGAAAATGCCGCTCTTAGAATACCTTCATTGTCTCTAAGACATGAACCATCAACAAAATGGACTTCATACGGATCAGGCAATGATTCATTAACAATGTCATGTTTTGGCTTGGTGCAAAGCTCAGTAACATCCAGATAGTCATGGTCTACACAATCTTCTCCATCAACACTTGGAACAGGTAACAAGGTAGCAGGAAAGCTCAATAACATCCAGATAGTCATGGTCTACACAATCTTCTCCATCAACACTTGGAACAGGTAACAAGGTAGCAGGAGTTAACACAGAACAATGCTTCAAAGCGACATTCTCTGCTGCAAGCAACACCTGTTCATATCTTGTTAGCCTGTTATTAGTCAAATGCTGTGTTTTGGTTCTCATCATCAGGAGTTCAACTAAGTGCAGACTTGAGACATCAGGGCAATGCTAAAGCTGCAGGATCTAATGTAGCTGAGAATTAGGCCTCTGGTCAATGGGTACCTCCATGTGTCTGGATGAGTACAGAAAGATCACAACCCTCCCTTTCGTGGCAGAACAGCAAAAATGCTTTGTTGTAATCAGGTGTTCCCAAATCTGGAGCGCGACAAAGGCACTCTCTCAGCTCTAAGAAGGTAAGCAAGCAGCCATTATCCCAGGATACCGGATCACTCACATCCTTGTGGGTCAGCATCTGCGAAGGTTTTGCCATCAAGGAGAAATTCGGAATCCATTGTCAGCAGTAGCCTGCTATTCCCCAAAACATCCTGACCTTTTTCTAGGTTGGAGGAGGATTCATTTTCATGATCCCCTTCACTCCTTCTGATGACACCTTCCTCTTGCCTCTCTCAATTCAATTTACCCAAGTACTGAGAGACCTTATGCCCATTGTCAGCCAGATAGTGTGGTACGGCGATAGTATTGTGACTACAAGCCTCCCGTGTTTCAGATGCTATGAGGAGGTCATCAAAGTACTGAACAAGCACTGAGTTTTGGGGCAAAATCAAGCTCTCAAGGTTCTTCTTCAAGACCTGATTGAAGATGGATGGACTTTCAGTATACTCTTGAGGGATACAACACCATGTTAAGACACGATTTTTCAGACAGAAAGCAAACAAAAAATTGGCTCTCCTCATGCAATGGAATGGAGAAAAATGCCTGAGAGAGGTCAATCACTGTGAACCAGACAGCTTCACAGATGGATTCAGTACCACAGGACAACATGAAATCACAATGTTATTTACCTTTCTAAGGCCTTGTACTATTCTATACTTTCCGCTCGGTGTCTGCAATCCCATGATGGGTGAATTGCATGGACGTCCCATGATCTCCTTCAGTATACCCTGCGTAATCATGGACTCAATCACAGGTGTAATCCCTGCCACCATTTCCAGGGCTAGGTAGTACTGAGGGTTTTTTAGGAATTCTGCATTAGGCTTGATATGTACGCGGACTGACTTGACTCCTCGAATCAGTCCAATTTTCTCTCCTGTGAAGTCCGATACCACTGGAGAGATGGTGTTTCTCAAATCCATCAGCATGTCTTCCACAGTCAGTAAAGGAAACAGCTGTATAATGATTCTGAATTGCCAATTTGAAAGCAATGTCCTCATCATTAGCCTGCAATTCAATCCCTTCGGCGTGCAATAGATGGTACAATTCAATTTGCATAAGAGATCACGCCCTAACAAACAGAATGGACTCAAATCACATACTACAAACTGGTGATGATCCTGAAACGTTCCGATTTTCACCGGCAACTCTTCTGTCAGAGTGCTGGCCATTCTTTTGTTAGCGACTCCTACAACTTGGATCGATTTTCCCGAGAGGGGTAGGTTTGGGACTACTGCAGATCACACACCAGATCTAGCACCAGTATCAGTCAAGAATGTGATGGGATGACCATCTATGTCAGCTTTTACATATTGTCCAGTCTGGTCTACCTCTAAGACTGCGCCAACTGTACTGTACTGTCCTCCTCCCTCCTCAGGCACTGTCATAAGGACAGGTCCTGATCAAATCCATCCACAACTTGTATTAAGGGCATCTGATGGTGCGTTCAATTTCCCTGCGAAGTTTTGAGGTTGTCGCACTTGCACTAACAGATTCCCCCCCCCCCACGTTATGGTATTTTAGCCTAGTCACTGTTGGTAACTGATTTACCACATCTGTCACTTGCACAAGTTCTCCCTTCTGCATCTGATTTGCCAGTGACACTCGCAGTTCCAATGCCCACTCTTGTGACAAAAATGACAGGTAGTTGTCTTTTTCAGCATAGCAACATCTTTCCCCATTTTAGGATCTATGGGGACACCTTGTCCTCTACCCTGTCCAGCCAGACCTGCAACTGATGTAACCTGAAACCTCCTGGGACATTCAGTTGATTGCGAACTGCTCTTCCTCCAGTTGCCTGTATCTGCTCTCCCATCTGTGCATTTCACATGTTAATAAATACAACAAAAAGGGGAGTGGAGAGAGGAAGTGGATTCGGTCTCCCCAGACACAATTTATTAAACAAAAAGAATTCACAAAAGTATGGTATAGTGTGGTCCCTACAATGGTGGGGAGTGAGGTTCCGTGACGATTTGAACCCGTGTTTTTAACATTGTCGCAAATACATAATTTTGGTATCAGTGAACCGCAAATGATCCATCTAGTATATCCTGGTGTTTTCGCTATGCTACGAGCAAGAGCACTCCTGTTACAAACACATTTCTGTTCTACCCATGGCATCCATCTTAGAACACGGAAGCCATTTTGTATTCTTTGCCCTCACATAGTCAATGAACACGCAATAACCTCTTTCAATTAAGGACACGTAGGCTTTAGCAGGCAATTCACCTTGCTAGTGACACGTGCACCTTAGGCAAGCAACGCTGTGGCAGCATGACTCAGCAAGAGCTGCCTCCCCAGCCTGAGGCCAGTCCTGCTATACTGGTTCTCGTGTCCGTTGGCCTGATCATGATTAGTCGGCCGAAGCTGGTAGCCTTGCCCATTTACGACCCACAAACATCTCTTATCCTACTGTTCTATCTTCTGCACCTGGCTCTGCTCCTTTCCTTCTGGGCCTTTATTAGGGGGAGGTAACGAAATTTACGATGAGGCGGTCCGGGTCTTGAATGAGAAATTGACATGGGATTATGATGGAATAGTGGGAACCCCTCGTTCGTAATGTTTTGACATCAGATATTGTTGACGATTCCTGTGCAACGCCAAATATTTATTGTTTAAGATACAAAGGTTTTTGAATGTGCTAACATGTAAAGAATTTGCCTGAAGCCCAATATTCAGTATATAAGGAGCAACCCTCTTTGTACAAATTGAACAGGCTCCTAGATACTGCCCATGTGTAGTTTCTGTGACTTCTGTGTCCCTGCAGTAATAAACCTTTGGTCTTTGACGCCACCATCGAGAAGCCCGTGTTTCTGTTTGTTTGTGCACCGAGGCAGGTAGAACTCCGGGGTCTTCGGGTGTTATCCCTGACACCTCTGGACGGAACCAGAAAAAGTCCAGAACTCCAGTTGGCGCCCAACGTGGGGCGACGTCATTCGGTACCGGTCCAAAAGCCTGAAGAATTCGAGAAGCTTCGTGTGAAGATTCCAGAGGGAGGCGCCCCACTTCATCGATCCCGGCATATCGCAAAAGTGGCCCGACGTTCTCTTCCACGAGGGTTCCCGTTCGGATGGCTACAGTGGTCCGTTGCTTTGACCGTCGCCCTGTCTTGGACCCGAGGTGCAGTCCTTAGTACGGCGAGACGTGACGGGTTTCTCCTTGGTGACGTCTTCAGTGCCTCAGTTAAGTATTAAGTGGTTGCTAGTTGGTTACTTCGTAAGGGTTGCTCCTGTTTGGATAATCCTTTTAGTTTTTGGTTTGGTTTGGTTTCGTAAGATTATCACTGGTTGTTCTGGTTAAGATAATCATTTGGTTTAGTTTGGGTATCGATACATTTGTTCGCTTTGGTAGGCCTAAGTTCTTGGTTCGAGTGCGCACCTTTTGTTTGTGTTTTGTCTGTTCTGTGTTCCGGATTATAAAATGGTAAGTCGGAAAAATTGTATGTTGTCTTGTTTTAGTTGCAACAGTGATTCCCAGTTGGAGGACTCGTGTTCGGTTCCTCCGATTGGAACTCCCCTTTATGATCTACATTGCAAATTTGGTGTGGGCCCTATCTCTTATAACGAGGTATGGATCCACTATACAGAGAAAGATGGTGTCCTTAGTTGGCCACTGCATGGTAGTTTTGAACCCCAAGTTCTTGATAATTTAGAAACGAAATTGGTCAAGAAGAAAGCCCGGCCGGCAATGTTTGATTCTTTCCATTATTGGCGAAAAGAATCTAAACAGAGAGAAATTAAAAAGTTGAAGAAAGAACAGAAAAAGCAAGAGCTGACTTTAGAACAGTCTGCTAAGCAGCTGCAACTCAACGAGTCTGAGAAAGCGATGGAGGTGGCCAATAGAGAGCGTAATTTAGCGATAGACAAGTGCTATCCTGCTTTGCCATCGAGTGCAGCTAAGATAGTAGAGGACCCCGAAAAGGATCCCCTGTTGTCTTACTTGTTACGATCACCCCCACCGTATGCACAGGGTGCTACGGCTCCACCTATACCAAATGTTCAATTACCGGTTGCTGGACAACCTGGTGTTCCTGCTCCTCTGAATCAAGTTCCTGTACCTCCTGTGATCAATATTAATGTTCCTTCGACACCCCCTCTTCCAGGGTTGCCGGCTTCTTTACCTATACCTGTATCGCTCACACCTGCTAGTTCACAGGCTATTTTGCCCGCTACTCCTACTGTTCCTGTTCTATCTGTTCCAACTGCTACTCTATTTACTGCTTCTGCTAATATTATGACTCCGCTTTCTGTTCGTCGGAGAATCACTGATTCTGTCTCTAATATTCTATCTCCCTTCTATAAAACTCTGATTAAGACTCCTACCTCTGACTCTGTGCAGAGACGTAGTCAGCTTCCCAGTACTGAAGAGCGAGGAATATTAGATTCCACTGCTCTTAGATGGGTTTCGAAAGTTGGAAGATATAATGTACAAGATGTATTAGATACATTTATGCAATGGAACGAACCGACACAACGATATGTGTTCGATGAAATGTGCTTCCTTCTACGTGAGGAATTGGAAGAGGATGACTCTGAATCAAATAGGGAAGAATTAATTAATGTTCAGAAAGAGTTTGCTGCAGGTATGATAGTTGGTCAAAATATAAAAGGAGCAATGGAACTGATTTTAAGTTATAGGAATGACCCATCCCTTCGTTCACCGAGGGAGTTAGAGAAACGTAGTATGAAACAAAATCGTCAATACCCAATGAGGGAGGTTCCACCAATTTGGCGTGAAGCTGTGCAAGCTAATGTAAACCTTGGTATTGCAGCCGCTCCAGCCCAATTCCAGAGAGTATGGATACATATTCCATGGAAGCGAGCTGAAGTATTAGCAGTGAAACAGGCCTTGCCAGATCCGCGTAAAAATCCTGCAGGATACTACAAAGAGTTGGCTCAGACAGTTGACGCTTGTGTATTGAATCTAGCTGACATAGATCTGCTATTTGGTAATGTAGTACCGCAACCAATTTGGGCTAAGATTCGTAAAGAGAATCATCCAGTTGCCCTAGGTGGTGATTGGGCAGCTATAATTGCAGCGGATGGTCAACAAATAGGTGGTTCTAAACCTGAACCCTTAATTGCTAATTTGCCTGGTAGAATAATCGATTTAATGAAAACCCTGATGCCTGCATTACGCGTTAACTGGGACAAATTGTCCGCGTGCAAACAGAAGAAAGACGAAAGCGTCTCCGACTTTTTCACAAGATTCGAGGAGACTTTCGTGGATCATAGTGGTCAGGATATGAGCACAGAAGGAGGCCAGAGATTATTTGTTGATAAATTTGTGCACAATCTGTTGCCAGAACTTAGTGGTAAATTAAAGAATTCTGAAAGTGCGTGGGCTGTCTCTACGACTGCGCAAATACTTGCGACTGCCCAGTACTATGAAAATAGGGATAAAGAGGAGAAAGAAAAATCAGATAAAAAGACGAAAGATTTAAAAACTAAAGTTCTTTTACAGCAAGCATATCCGCCTCGCATGAATAATTCTCATACACAGCAAGGGTCATATCAAATGAGGGAGTATAATTCTCAGAGGCCACAGTACCAATGGAATCAGTGTGCTTATTGCAAAATGGAAGGCCATTATAAGACTGAGTGTCCAGTCTTAGCGCAAAATAATGCTGCGACAGCTCAGAGAGGTCGTGGTAGTTCTATACAAAACTCTAGAGGTCGAGGACGAGGTGCTATGCCTCCACAGACAAGTGATCGCCCTTCTAATCATTTCGATCAGCGAAATGGACAATCTGCCCAACAAAATAGGTCTCAACAGTATCATGTTGAAGACTACTATGAAGCTAGTGAGGAAGTTCAGCCAAGAGAGTACTAGGACAGCCATGGACAAAGAGAGGGAGTAGTATCAGTTCCAGTAGATCAGAGTGGGCCTTATGTCGCAGTAGCAACATCAGGTATAGTCGAACCGTTTCTGTTGGATACTGGTGCAGCAAAAAGTTCTATCATACATGCGAAACTCCCTGGCGCACCTTTGTCTGGCTCAACAAACGTTTCAGTAGGTTTTTCAGGCGCCCCTGTTCACAACCCTGTTTCTGGTCCTTTGTCTATTTCTGTTGGACCCCGCCACTTGAAAGCACCCCTGATTTTGACGACAGGTTGTAATGAAAATCTGCTTGGTTTAGACTTGTTAAAACGCCTGTACGCGACATTGTACTGTTCTCCGGCAGGAGTACAGCTTACGTTAGGTAAAAGAATAATTTCTCCGATGTACTTGTCGATGGATGCGCTCCCACCAGAGCTGCGTTCTCTCCCTAATACTCTTTGGGCGACTGGTCCTAATGATGTAGGTCTTTTACAAATTCCACCATATGTAGTAACTTTGAAAGCAAATGCCAAACTTCCACGAATACCACAATACAAGATCTCGAGTGAAGGTGAGCGTGCGCTCCTACTGATAGTGCAAGATCTGATCAAGAAAGACGTTGTAGAAGAAACTAGAGGTAATGTCTGTAATAGTCCTGTACTGCCTATTCTGAAACGAACTGACCCAACAAAACCTCCAGTATATAGGTTTGTAATTGATCTTAGAGAGGTTAATAAAATTGTGATTCCACAGTTTCCTGTGGTTCCAGACATTACTGCATTGTTAACGTTGATTCCTGCTACAGCAACATGGTTTTCGGTTATCGACTTGAAAAATGCCTTTTTCAGCATTCCGATAGCCGAGGAAAGCAGAGATATCTTCGGTTTCTCTCTAGGAGGACGAAGCTTCAGGTTTAAACGTGCTCCACAAGGTTATTGTGAAAGCCCGTCCATTTATAGTCAAGCATTAAAAAGCCAGTTAGACTCCTTTGTACTTCCTCCTGGTTCTGCTTTAGTACAATATGTCGATGATCTTCTAGTGGCTGCCGATGACAAGGAAACTTGCAAAACAGCTACAATTTCTTTATTGCATCATTTGTCAAATTTGAATCACAAGGTGTCACCTTCAAAAATGCAATACTGTTGCCAAGAAGTGACCTACCTAGGTCATCTCTTGTCAAAGGAGGGAAGGAAGTTGACCCCAGAGAGAATAAAAGCAATTACACAGATGAATGTTCCTAGCACGCAGAGAGAAGTACGTGCCTTTTTAGGTATTACCTCATATTGTAGGCAATGGATCCCAAATTTTTCTCTTTTGGCAAAACCGTTGGTAGCTTTGACTGGGAAAAATGTTCCGAGTCCAGTGCCATGGTCTGCCGAATGTCAGGAGAGTTTTTCTGAGTTACGAAATGCACTGTGTTCAGCTCCTGTATTGGGTACACCCGATTACAGTAAGCCATTTACGCTCTATGTCCATGAGAGAGAAGGTTGTGCGTTGAGTGTTTTGACACAGAAATTTGGTGATAAACAACGCCCTTGTGCGTATTTTTCATCAACATTAGATCCGGTAGCTAGAGCGTTGCCTAGTTGCTTGAGAGCTACAGCCGCAGCTGCGGCCTCCATTCGACAATCTGCTGATTTAGTAATGAACAACATGCTAGTGGTTATGGTTCCTCATGCGGTGGATACACTCATGAACCGAACCAAGACGCAGCACCTTACCAGTGCTAGATTATCAGGTTACGAACTGACATTGCTAGCGAGTCATATTCAGATCAAAAGATGCAATGTATTGAATCCAGCAACATTGTTGCCGACTAGTCAAGAGTCGAGTGATTCCGAACCACACGACTGTTGTTTCAGAACTGAGGAAGAAACAAAAGGACGAATTGATTTAAAAGACACTCCGTTATCAGATCCAGATGGCACGTTGTATGTTGATGGGTCTTGCTTCAAATTGGAAAATGGTGATGTGACTGCTGCCTATGCAGTAACGACTTTGAGTACGATTGTGGAGACTGCAAGAGTGAGTCAGAATTCTGCCCAGGCTGCAGAATTGATCGCGCTAACAAGAGCGTGCGTTTTAGCTAAGGGAAAGAGAGTGAATGTGTTCACAGATAGCCAGTACGCGTTCGGTGTAGCCCATAGTTTTGGCCGTTTGTGGAAAGAGAGAGGTTTCATTACGTCCCATGGGACTAAGATTCAACATGGTCAGCTAGTTAATGACTTGTTGGAATCTCTAACCTTGCCGACTGAAGTTGCGATTGTGAAATGCAGTGCTCATAAAGCAATCACGGATGATGTTGGTCGTGGGAATGCTTTTGCTGATGAGACTGCAAAACAGACAGCTAGAAATATGATGAGTAGAATGTATGTTGCAACGTCTGCAAGATGGATTTCTGAGTCTGGAATGTGTGAGGACACAGTGGAAAGCGTGAAAGAAATTCAGAAAGAGGCGACTGAGGAGGAAAAGCTTGCATGGAAAGAGAGCACGGGTAAATTGGACCCGAGTGGGTGTTGGATTGACTTGTCGGAACAACAGCGTTGGATGTTGCCTGATGCGTATGTGCTTGCAGTAGTAACGATGGCACATGGAGCAGCGCACATCAGTTCTAAAGGGATTTGTAAGATGTTGGCTCCAGTTTGGAAGAATGATGGGATTAGTAAGTGTGCAGAGAGAGTGGTGAGAAATTGTATGGTATGCTTGATGCATAATCCTGGCAAGGGAATCCCCACACCTGCAGGTCACTTCGCTCCTCCTTCCTGCCCCTTTGAAGTGATTCAGTTAGACTTCATTCATATGGATCGTTGCAACAATCTAAAGTACGTCCTAGTGGTAGTTTGCGCGTTCTCCAGATGGATCGAAGCATACCCACTGAAGGACAATATTGCTTTGTCCACTGCCAAAATCCTTCTTAAAGAATACTTCCCCAGATTCGGAATGCCACGGATTGTATGGTCAGATAATGGAAGTGAGTTCGTAGGGAAAGTTATGCAGAGTGTGTGTGCCGGCCTAGGGATTAGACAAAAGTTTCACAGTGCGAATCATCCCCAGTCCGCGGGTTTAGTTGAGGGTTACAATGGCACCCTTAAACTGAAACTTGCTAAGATACAAGCGTCCACGGGTTTGCCCTGGCCAGATGCACTGCCTTTGGCTTCGTTATCAACAAGAGCAACTGTACATTCTAGAGTAGGGCTTAGTCCATATGAAATAATTTTTTGTCGTCCTGCAAATGTTTGGGGGGTACCTAGACCGAAAGAATTTAAGCAGCTGGAATACCCAATGTTAATTGATTACCTTTTCGACTTGACTGCTAAATTGAGCCTTATTTACCAACAGGTTTTCGATGCATTGCCAAAGCCACCGGAGAGTCCAGGTCATCAGCTGAAACCTGGGGATCAAGTAGTCATTAGAAATTTTGCAAGAACGAAAAATCTTCAGCCCAGATTCGTTGGCCCCTTCCAAGTCTTATTGGCGACGAGAACTGCTATTCGTGTGGCCGGACGGAAGAATTGGATCCACACGACACACGTCAAACGTGTGCCTCTGCCACTTCCTTACGACAACTGGGTAAAGAAAGGAATCAGTGCCTCTGAAGCAGAACAAATACCCAGTTTCATCCCTTTCAGTGATGCAGAACTGATCAGTGATACATCAAACTCTGGCTCTCCTCCTGAAACTGCTCTTTTGAACCCTGAACATTTGCCATCTGCACCAAAAGAACATTTGCCATCTGCAAACGTGAACATTGCAACGTCGGCTGAAAATACATTGTTTCCAGATCAGACAGTTCCTGCAAAACTGAGATACAACTTGCGATCTCGCAATATGGACAAATAAAGCAGGAAACTGCCTATTTTCACATTTGAATTTTTGATACATTGCCTCCAGCCAGGAAGTTTGCTATTATTTTGTTGTTTTAAATTTTGCCTTGCCGTCTGGGTAGCCGTAGGGTCGTGGCTGTGTGCTTAGTTGAATCTGCGGGGGTCAGACACAAGGTCGATCTTTCTGTTAGTTCTGGGAACTCCCAGGGCTGATAGAGGCATTTTCATCTACGTACACATCATCAGTGGTCACGAACGGATTGTAGAAGATGGAGCTTCCTGAGCTGCAACGAAAGAATGTAATTTATGTTCACAGAAATAGACTGTACAGAATACTTCACAGCAAATGCTTTCTAATGCAATGTGCAGTTACATTTTTAATTGTTTTGATAACGTTGGTGGGTGGAATCATCTTTGGTGTGCATTTGATTTTTATGCCGGTAACTACAGTACCTCCCCTTGATCCTACTACTTCTACGGTTTCTTCTATGCATTCTTTTCACTCGTTTCCTGAACACGAACAAGCTCGACGCTCAGAATTTATTAACAATACATTTGTACAGCTCTTGCATCAACACCAACTGGTAGTTAATACTACAGACTGCTGGGTGTGTGGCTTGATACCTCACACTATGGATAAAGGCATTCCCTATCTAGTCTTGCCTTTTAGCTATAATGGATCATTTCAGGCCTTTCAGACCATTTTTTCCTATGCCCTTGAGACCTATCCTTCGCGTCCACCACGGTCCACTAAATACAACTCAGCCAACAAAGCTTTAGTCCAGGGAATTATTGACATGATTAAAGACGTCAATAATACTCCATCTTACCCTAGAGATGAATTACGGGTGTATTTGAGTTGGAACTCTACAGAGTATCGCCTTAGTTTGGGAGAGAGCAAGCGTAAAAGCTCCACTTCAGTCTGGGTCGTGCCTCACCGAGGTCAGGTCTGTGTGCAAGGAAATGGGAGAAATCTGAGAGCTCAGCTAGGGAGGAGTGAGTGCGTTGAGACTTACGTATTTCCGTCTAACTCCTCCCCTGCCTTCCTGACTGCTAGGGGTACTTACTTCATCTGTCAAGACAGAGCGTATACATGGCTGCCTGCTGACTTCTCAGGTTCATGTTATATTGCTCGATTGTTACCTCCGACATACACTGCTTCTTCAGATTATCACAAGACCAGAGTAGCAAGAGGTGTCTTCAGCAAGGAAGATACCGCTGGTCAGGAAGCTGGAGACTTCTTCAAAGGTTTCCTTCCGTTTTGGGGGCCTATGGCCAATAGTAGAAATCTACGTCAACTAACACGGGTAGTTGAATCTACTATTACAGAAACTGCTGGTGCCCTTAGTAACTTAACAGCTGAGCTTCAGGCGGATCGTCTCATGACGTTGCAGAACCGTATGGTTCTAGACGTAATACTTGCAGATCGAGGTGGGGTATGCAGAATGATCCAATCGAGCTGCTGTGTTTTTATTCCCAATAATGCTCCAACCGTCTATGAAGCGATCTCTAAGCTACACAAGATTTCCGACTCTATACACGTAGACAAGGGAAACTGGTCCTTCATGGAGTGGTTTTGGACTCTGGTATCAGCGTGGGGATGGAAGGTTCTGATGGTCATTGGTGTCATCCTAGTATTTCTGTTCTCGTGCTGCCTTATTATCCAATGTGGTCCCGCTTTGTGTAGTCTCTGTACTGCAACCTGTTTCAGAAAACCACCTACATTTAGGGAGAAGGTACGAGACAAGATGATGATGCAACAACATGTCACTGACCAAATGAGCATAGAGTTAGATTCTGACATAGACTGAGTAATTGCCTATGTAAGGGCAAAAGGAGGGTCTGAGGTTCCGTGACGATTTGAACCCGTGTTTTTAACATTGTCGCAAATACATAATTTTGGTATCAGTGAACCGTAAATGATCCATCTAGTATATCCTGGTGTTTTCGCTATGCTACGAGCAAGAGCACTCCTGTTACAAACACATTTCTGTTCTACCCATGGCATCCATCTTAGAACACGGAAGCCATTTTGTATTCTTTGCCCTCACATAGTCAATGAACACGCAATAACCTCTTTCAATTAAGGACACGTAGGCTTTAGCAGGCAATTCACCTTGCTAGTGACACGTGCACCTTAGGCAAGCAACGCTGTGGCAGCATGACTCAGCAAGAGCTGCCTCCCCAGCCTGAGGCCAGTCCTGCTATACTGGTTCTCGTGTCCGTTGGCCTGATCATGATTAGTCGGCCGAAGCTGGTAGCCTTGCCCATTTACGACCCACAAACATCTCTTATCCTACTGTTCTATCTTCTGCACCTGGCTCTGCTCCTTTCCTTCTGGGCCTTTATTAGGGGGAGGTAACGAAATTTACGATGAGGCGGTCCGGGTCTTGAATGAGAAATTGACATGGGATTATGATGGAATAGTGGGAACCCCTCGTTCGTAATGTTTTGACATCAGATATTGTTGACGATTCCTGTGCAACGCCAAATATTTATTGTTTAAGATACAAAGGTTTTTGAATGTGCTAACATGTAAAGAATTTGCCTGAAGCCCAATATTCAGTATATAAGGAGCAACCCTCTTTGTACAAATTGAACAGGCTCCTAGATACTGCCCATGTGTAGTTTCTGTGACTTCTGTGTCCCTGCAGTAATAAACCTTTGGTCTTTGACGCCACCATCGAGAAGCCCGTGTTTCTGTTTGTTTGTGCACCGAGGCAGGTAGAACTCCGGGGTCTTCGGGTGTTATCCCTGACACCTCTGGACGGAACCAGAAAAAGTCCAGAACTCCAGGAGCACACAGTGTTCTTTAAATACCCCTCACACACTAGGGTCGACTGTGTCCAACCTAGTGTACTGCCGAAAGTCTTGCAAGAGTCTTTCGTAACAGGCATGCACTCGACTCTTTAGACTACTGGGTTGTTCGATCTATCTTAACCCAATCAATATCTTGAGGGGCTATTTTGGACTGCAACCCTCTGATCACATGATTGTACTTTTTCATATCCAATGGTGAAGGACCATGAGGTACAGGATCCCTCTCTAGCACAACAGCAGGGCATTCAATAACAATTTTACATGCAGACCATAGATCAATAGGAACAACAATTTTGAACGGAGAATTGAAGTCAATCCACAACGCCCTTCAAGATCTTAACAAAACAATTGACTTGTTTGTACCATTCAACACGTTTCTCTCTAACCTAGGGAAGTTATTTGTAAATGCAGCACAGTCCCCTTTACTCCATGGAGCATGCACATACCCTGCCCTAGACACTGCGCATAATGGATATTCCTCAAATCCGGACATTCCCCCTACTGGAGGTGGTGTTTCTCCTGTCACCCTTCTCGTACTCTTCTTCATAGACCACCTTTCCGCCCACTTATCCAGGAGACTCCAAGCCAGTATTCATATAAACAACTCTCGGATATGTGTTTTTAATCCTATCAATCTCTTTTCATCCAGCTCCGGGTCACTGGAGTTAAGTCTATTATTTGCCTGTAACATTTTTGTTCGAGACAGGTCTACTTCATACCTCTGAGCTAGATCTGATAACTTCTCACTCACTCGTCTCGCTTTGCGTATGACATCCTTCTATACAAACAATAGGTCATCCAGCTCATAGGTCTCTAATCTTTTCAAAGGTAAGTTTGAACTGGTGATCTCGTCTACCTCAGCCTTCAAACTGACCACATTCAATAGTTACTCCTTTACTGCAGCCTTGATGGTTCCTTGAATTGATGTTCTAGTCTGACCCTCCATGCTGTTATTGCGATCTCTCAACCAAGTCTACAACATCTAAAACATGTCGATTTCCAACGGCTGAGCTGAAGCAGAGCCTATTGGTCCTCTCACCGGTGTTTCCCATATTCTCAGATCTGAACTAGTGCTTGCCATAGCTATAGACCGTATAGTACTGGAACCAATGCATACTCCCGAAGGATCGACAGTAGCTAGAAAAGGGGTACTAGATTCCATAGGCTCTAGAGACCGGCAATTTCCACTTGTGTTTCCTGACTTTCCCAATCCAGTTCATTCCACCTGAACAGACTGTTGCTGACTAAGATTTCCCTTTGACCTCAGGTTATACACAGGGACAACAGGACCAATAGTGACCAATATTGTAAGAACTTCTGGTAACCGTGAAGCAGCATTCACTCCGTTCTGTTCCATACCTCCTAAGGCAGACACTCCTGTTCCCCCTACTTCTGCTGATAGCCATCCCACAACTCTCGTACTAGGACCTGTTTGAGGTGCTGACACTCTTTCCATATTCCCTGCATTCGCCAAATCTCATCTCCTCTCCTCTGATTGAGGATTAAAAGGTGGTGGATGCTCAATTAACAACCCATTTAACAAGCTGTCAGTATCACTCCTGTAATTTCCATTTACCCTTCTATTCCTGTGTTGAGAATCTCTCTCTCCTACCAGCATTGGGTACTACCTTTCTACCTCAAGTATCCACTCTCCATCTCTTAAGCACTGCATCCCATTGCACATCCTGACATACCCTCAAAGCTTTCCTCATCTTCCCTTGAGATTGTCCCTCTTCATAGCATGTGCTGCGCGCATCAATGGATCTATCACCTAAAACTGTGTTGGTTTAGACAAAGGTCACAGCATAAACATTACTCCTCTCAATTGACGTAACACATCCAACCAAAATGAACCAAATGAACCAAAACCTGAAAATGACAATTCATCATCTTTTTCAGTGATAATATGACAATTTTGAAGTCAAATTATAGTGTGAAACCACACTTTTATCGCCATCGAATGAGCTGGAGTATCCTTGGGTGGCGTCTCTTCGCCCACTCGAGTAACAACCCCTTGGTCACCCCATAAAAGATCCCACAACACCCTAAAACAAACCACGATTCAATTGCAATTTGTTCAAAATTTGACGATGGAGCAATATTTTCCAACCACAACTTCCCGGTGACTACCAACCAATCCCAGAGCGGCGTTACACCAACCGACCTATCACAGCACGGTATACTCTGACATCCCCTTCACTCCTCACCGCGGCTCACCCTCCTTCACAATTTCTTCATATACATTTACTCACAGAATCGTCTTAAACTCTGTAATTTTGTCATCTAAAAGTATTGATAAAATTCAATCATCCAAGAAAATTCACGCAGTGATCCTCAACTTGTGCTGATCACCCTCTTCAGTATAGCTCACCTCTCTACACAAGGTTTACTAAACCATTCACACAAAGTTCCCTGTCTGAGATGGAACTGCTGATGATGTCTCACGACAACTCCTCATTTCTTCAGTCAGACAACTACAATCAATCCCAGTGTCTTCTGCACCATTTCATATACACCGGGAGCTTAGGCCAATTCGGGACCTGAAAATAAAATTTCAATCCTTATACCACACCGGGCCTGAAACCACATTCGCTTGACTCTCACAGCAAATCTGCCAGACATCACACAATCAATTAATTCCCACAATCTCACACACAACATACACCCTATTAACCCCTCTCATGCTCATGACGAGCTCAGCTGGTCATGAGCCATGGTTCCCGTGTGCTCATGACGAGCTGAGCTCGTCTTGGCCGTTGGAACGCTCACACGCGCGGCTAATTCCCCTGCTGTGCTGAGCGTTACATTAAACGGGCGTGGTCGTGACGAGCTCAGCTCGTCATGAGCACACGAGAACCGTGGCTCATGATGAGCTGAGATTGTCATGAGCACTGGGGCGCTGTGCGTGCCCCCTCCCCCCCCAATAACTGGACATAAATATGAAACTGTAGAAAAACACCGGAATCAGCATGAAGCCAAATCTGCGCATCCAGTTTGAACGGTGCAGACTAAACAAAACAATTAATTCAAGAAGCAGGAATGCAGAGGCTCATAAAGCATGAGTCCAAGTTTCCCAGCATCGATAGCTGATGGATATAAAGCATTAATTTATCCCTACACTAATGCTAAAATACATCCCTACTAAGCATCTTCAGGAACAAGAGAGATAAGGTGTCAGCATGTGAAGTCTACCTAAGAAGCCTCTCCACCATCAATTGGTCAGATAGCATAAAGCTATTGAGGCAGCTTGTTCTAAGATGCTCTCTCTCCAAAGGCAGTAGGAGAAGTGGGCACTTTCCCTACTCCCAACAACACAACATTTAGGGCCCAATTCTGATGCGGGTTGGAAAGCATTCCCACCAAGGGCCTGATTCTGATGTGGTTAGGAAGGCCTCCTAATGGCATTTGCTCCTTCCAAATAGGATCAGTAGCGACCCAGTGCCCAATTATGATGCGGTTAGGAACATGTGCTCCCATTGAAGTCAATGGGAGTTCAACCAAATCGTATCTATAAGCATCGTACTTGGTCGGTCGGACTCTCCCGATCCGAGTGGGTCGGAAACCATTTCCAACCCGATTCGGTCGGGAATCATTTCCAACCCGCATCAGAATCAGCCCTAAAGAGAATTTTCCCAAGTTCCATTACAGGTCACGCCATCAGCTTTGGGTACCGTCCCAAAGTTAGTTTTCCATGGGTCAATAGTGTTCTTTTTCTCCCCATGTTTGTCCTAGGTTCCCAATCCTTCTCCTGAGCGAAGGACAACAGCATTCCCTTATCGATTCAGACTGTACGATGTAATATTTCCTCTCCTTGCCTGACTAATGAAACAAAGACATTATTCTAGCTAACAAGAGTACTTCTTTCACCTGAAACACAAAACGTGAGAAAGAACAAATTCCGGAGAACACATGAAATTCAACTATTAATTCTAAAGCGAGAGCTTCCAGGGAAAATGTGTTTCAGGCCTACAAGGTTTGGCTAACATAAGAAAATGTCAAGAGAGCTTTACGAAATTGCATAGGAAATGAGGCACATTCGGGGGCAAGATGGCGGCTGCTGCAGCGGCTGTGTGAAGTGCCTACTCCTCTGCTCCTGGTCGGAAAAAGGAGCAATCTGTGATGTTCACCTAGACGGGCTCCACAATCTTTATAACTTAATTGCTTCCTGACCTTGGTACATGAAGAGCACTCGAAAATCAGACTTTGCGCTAAAAAAGAACTCTGGTGTATCATCTCAGCGGTTCCAGCGTTTCTAAGTTTTGGCGTGTGACGCGTGGCGTGCTAACAGCCTATGGTTGCGCTGTTACTGTTTCTCTGCTTTTCCTGAGTACCGACGTGGCGCTTCCCTCCCCTTTCTCCGGGACTCTACCTGTTCGGGGCTGCTGGTTCAAAGTGGAGGATGCCGCCGAAGCCCCCTTTGAAGCCCCCAGTTACCAGAAGCGTTAAATCAAAGACTTCTGGGCAGCCTGATGCTGCGCGCAACGATGAGGATGGAGCTGCGGGTGAGTCGGGGGTTTCTGGCGGTGCCGATAAGTCATCCGCACAGTCAGAGCCTGTAATAAGCTGCAAAAATGGAGGGGAGCGAAAGAAAATGCACAATATGAATCATGTAGCACAAACACTGCCTGAGATGTTTGAAAAGCAGCTAATGAAAAATAATTTACTAGTGTGCTCTGAAAGTGCGCCAATTGATGCTGCTGTGACGTCTGAGATGGCTACCAACGAGGACTTATCGAATTGGATTACTCAGGAAGGGGGTCTTTTTGCAGAGGCATTAATTACCTCAGCTGCAGAAACGCTTTTGTCCGATTCTGTAAAGATTATTGAAAAAAGCCCGGCTGGCTGCATTATGGGAGATGGAGTTTGTGTAGACGCTGACTTAATTACTGAGTGCTCTGCTGTTTTGAATGTGCCCTCTGAGGAATCAATGTTATCCGTTGTGGTGGAGGCTCTGTGCCCTAACTCTATTGCCCTTCATGAGACTGCTGACAGATTTTTTTCAATGTCAGATCACTCATCGGATGAGAGTATGGATAAGGATTGGGCGGATTATCCAGGTGATAGCAGTATGGATGATGATTCCAGAATAAGTGAGACTACCCCTGGATCTGCGACAACCGTTGAAAAACATAGAGCCAGAAGGTCCACAGGTACTAGGAATAAAGCACCTGACCCTAGTGGTGCAGCCCCGAAGCTGTATCCCAATCTGGCCGTCTTGGAGAAGAGCGATCTGACGAATTTCATGTAGATCAAGAGGTGACTTTAGCTATGATTTATCAGACAATACTGGCACATAGAGCTGAATCAAAAACGGAAATTGCTCGCACAAACCACATGTGGAAAGGTTCAAAATGCTGCCAGGAGAGTTGCCAAGATTTGTACTGATATCTCATCAAGGGTCACTGAAGCAGAGACTAGAATATCCGCGTTAGAGGACGAGGTTGCGGCACAAAAGTCAGAGCTCAGCTCTGTAAAAGCTCAACGTGACGATATAAGTTTTAAGCTCACATACTTAGAAAATCAGTCACTCAGAAACAATCTGCGAATTTTGGGGGTTCCAGAAGATATGGGGGGCCCCGATGTACGTAATTTTATCTGCGAGCCTTTTCAAGAGGCATTTCCAGAGTTAACCTCCTGGGCTTGGCCAATAGTAATCGAACGTGCACATCGCTTTCCTTTTACAATTAAAAAAGCCAAGCAATCAGAGGTGGAATGGCCCAGAGCAATTTTGGTTAGATTTAATAATTTTTTTGGCAAGAGAGACAGTTTTTGGCCTTGCTAGACCAGATAAGCAGAGAACTGCAAAGGGCTGTAGCTTTTTTGTTCGGCCAGATTTTTGGCCGCCACTGTCTCCAAGCGCTGGCACCTACGTCAATTAATTGCAGGATTCCAGGATAAAGGAGCAGTTGTGTACCTCCAGAATCCAGCGAAGTTAAAAGTACCGTCAAAGGCCAAACCAAATTCTTTTTCTCCGAGATAGTGGCAAAGGAATATTTGATGACAATATGAATATGAATTTGAATTTATTGAGTCCTTTGGCCCTGTCTTTCAGTCTTTTGAAGAGTTCATGCTGATAATCACATATATTTTTTGTGTGGAATGCTTATTCTTCGAGATTACGTTGCAGCCTAGTTTTTTGTGTGAACATTGCCAAACTGGTTAAAGATAGATATGTTAAATAATGATATTTCTTTTTTCCCACCAAGAAAGGGAGTGGGGGGGTACTTTGTGTTCTCAGGGACTAATGGTCCTTGTGCCTCATGAGGTGGGATGGGTGGGTTGGGTGGGTGGATGGGTGATGGTGTGGGGGTGGTGGTGGTGGTGGAGGGGGGTGGGATGTAAGTCAGCAGTAGTTATCATTGAATGGGCAGCAGAATGGATTTTTTCAGATTGTTTCTGTGGTATGAATCAAAACAGGAAATCAAGGCTTATTTTTTATGTGATTTATAAGAATGGATAGAAAAGTGAAGATTTGCACGCTGAATAGCAACGGCCTTAATGATCTTAAGAAAAAGGGAATTCTATGTAAATTATTTCAATTATTACAAATAGACATTTTGTGTTTACAAGAAACGCACGTTTCATGGGATAAGAGGAACTCTCTGAAAAACTTAGGTCTTGAATTATTAATATGCTCAAAACAGACGGGGATCAAAAGAGGGGTTGCTATTTATATGAAACGGGGCTTGGGGAAGTGTGTCAAAACATTAGCAGATAAATGAGGGGGATGAGGATTGGCAGAACTTAATATTGATGAAAATAGATTCACCATTTGTTCTTTATATGGCCCGAATTTAGACGATTGTGAGGTAATGAATACGATTAATTTAGAGCTGGCCACGTGGTGTCAACCAATAATTCTTTGTGGTGATCTAAATGTTCACAATGATGCCGGATTTAATATTAGGATAAGTGGGAAGTACATAGGCAGGAAAAGGCGGACTTTTAGAGCTCTTCGTGAATTGATTTTAGGGAATGGGCTTATTGATGCCTGGAACAGATTCCGGCCAAGTGAACCTGGATATACCTTTTTCTCTGCCCCACACTAAAAATGTGTCCGCCTTCATTATTTTTTTATTTCTCAAGATTTTATAGAGAAACCTAATATTGATATTCTTCCAAAACTTGTATCAGATCACAACCCCTTAATAATGGAAATTCAACTGTCCTCCCAAACAAAAGGCTTCAAAACTAAGTGGTCGTTTCAAAGGAATTTATTACTGGATTATGATTATGTCCAATATTTGGCTAAAATTATTAATGAGTTTTTTTGTGCAACAATGATACGGCCTCTGTCCAATTTGTCTGGGACACTTTTAAATCAGTAATTAGAGGAGAAACTCTTAGCTACTCGAATTTCCAATGGAAAACTAGACGGAGTAAATTTAAGGAAGAATCGGACAAGGTAATGAAGGCAGAGATAAAGCTGGCTGCAAATAATAAATCAGGCCGATTTGTCCTTCCTTTTTTTCTGTGACTGGACCTTGGACGCTGTTGTAGCGCATCGGCGCTGTGGAACCCTGAGTGCCCTTTTCTCACCCTGATAGCGCTACCTCTCGCTGGACCCGCTTCGCGGGTCTCGCTTCGAGGCGCTGGACTCCAGTGGGTGGAAGAGTTACTTAAGCTTGTTCTGGGCGCAAGTGTGAGCAGGGCTGCGAGCGTGTAGACAACTGGACTCAGTTTCCCAGGAGTCCCTGCTGTTGTTGTCCCGCCCGAGTCACCTGGGCAGCTCTCCCTGCTCGGACACGCCCACCTCCTCTTGGCCAAAACCACCGGACTTGCCTGCATCGTGGGATTTGTCCTTCCTTTTTTCCTGTGGCTGGACCTTGGACGCTGTTGTAGCGCATCGGTGCTGTGGAACCCTGAGTGCCCTTTTCTCACCCTGATGGCGCTACCTCTCGCCGGACTCGCTTTGCGGGTCCCGCTTCGAGGCGCTGGACTCCAGTGGGTGGAAGAGTTACTTAAGCTTGTTCTGGTGTGGAAAAGTAAATTTTGCCATGTTCTGTGTCCCTACGTGTTCCCCATCCTATGTTATATGTGCATGATTAAATACGCATATGTTTTCCCTTATGATTGATTAAAGACGCAATTACAGTTGTGTCCAACTCTAGTATGCCAATTTCCAGTTCTCGTGAAAGCTACGAGTATTAGGCCTATGTAAAGCTATGTTGCCACGTTTTACAGTGTGCACGTTAAATTCAGTAAAAGTCCCCGTTTCTAGGCCTCAAAAGGGCCCGGACACCAGATTCAGCTCCTGTCTCCTGAACCCTCGCTGAGGAGCGATACAGCCCCCACCTGCATCCCTGACCCTTCACTTACTTCCTGCCTCACAGTGCCCGGCTCGGCCTGGCTCTGCCTCCCAGTCTGCCAAGAGTATGTTATGCTTCTAGTTATCAGTCCAGCCCTCCTTCTCTGCATTCCTAAGCTACTGAATCGCATCAATAGTTCCGTCATGGTCTAGCCTTTATGTCTCCATGTAAGAGAAATACTGTATTAATGTTCATTTAATATTCTTCAACACGCACTACATGTAGAATAATGTATGCACCAGTCTTAGAGTCTGTTAGCCTTTGCCCTGATAACTTTTGGATTCTATCAACATGTTCTCTAAACATCAGATACTAGATAGTGTTTAGGTACATGTCGCTCTGACTCTCCAGACTTTCGTCTCCTCTTCTAGTGCAGAAGTCATAGCCCCCAGCTCCTCCTGGTAACACGTCATTGCCAGCTTGCGCGCACCACTAGGTCAGAGGTCCCGGCTCCTTAGGTAGCCCCCTCCATGTTTCCGCCCCATTTATGACATATTCTGTTACGTTTACATCACATGTCTATGTACACGCCTCTTGTTACACCCACTTCAGCCTTATCTTTCGCGACTGCTATGAACTCCGCCCACTGCTACGCCTACTGTATTAACTGTAATGCAATTGTTTTAGTATATATATGTTATGCACTGTTATTAAAAGTTAGTTGTTGTCCCGATCCTGCCCCCCCGGCAGCTGCCATCCTATTCCCGTGCAGGTTGTCCTGTTGCTGTCCTTTATGCTGTATTAAAACCTGCAAACTCAAGATACCTTGAATCTTGACTCTTATTTATTGAGCTATCTGTTATTGTATATCCTGAAAAATAGATCCGGTATTTAATTATTTATTTACCACATAATGGCGCCCGAATAGGAACTTGCCCTTTCCCCACGCGCCGGCGAAGCCACGCAAGCCCCCTGACCCTCTGCAGTCGTGACGGAACCATCCTGCACAGTGGCAGATATTTCTGCTTCAAGTATCCCTCAGGCCCACGGAGGAGACGGAGGTTGCGGTCCAGCATCCAGACGAGGCGGTGGAGGAACGCGGCGAGTCCCGACCAGAGCCCAAGCCGAGAGTCCAAGGTCCGAGGTATCCGGAGGCCCACCCGTAACTGAAGTCCGAAGTTCATAGTCCGCCGTCGTAGCAGTCCAGTCCAGTCCGAGGCCTTCCGTTCTTGCTGCCCGGTGAGTACCGTTGCTGGGGTAGTATCTAGACAGGGTCAATTAATTTGTCTCTGGTCCGTGGGTTTGGGTACGCAAATCCAACACGAAGTGTCCACCTAGGTGGATGCGGGTCCTGACGTGTCTCTTTATGAGACCGGTATGTTTCGTACTGTTTCAGCAGTGCATCTAGTAATTCTAGTAAGTTCTGTTCTCGAGAAATTCATGTGTTTTTGTTTTCAAGTATTCCAGGTAATGTTTCTGTCCGAACTGTTATTTTAAATGTCATTTCAATGTGTTTTCAATGTCGTGGTATGAATGAGTTGTTTCCCCAGTCATTATTGTGTTCATCGTGTATTGTATTGTGTCTAGATTCCAGTCAAAGTCATGCCTCTGTTCTCAAGATTACGTCAGTTAAGAACTAGGAAAGGTCTGCTCGAGGAAACAGTTTCTGTCCCGCCTAGGGACAATCCAGGTCATTTTATGTATCATAAGCATGGCATAAGTGCCATATTATATCTAGACTTATGGGTCGAGTATACTAAAGATCTAGAAGAGAAATATAGATGGCCTGTATCAGGCACATGGGATGCCGAGTGCATCATGCGAGTAGAAGAAGCATTATGGAAAAAGAAAGCCAGACAGTCACAGAAAGATGCCATCGAGTTATGGCGAAAAGAATCTCATAAAAGAACGGAAAAAGAAATCAGAAAGTCAGAATTAAGTAGAGAATCCTCAGAAAGAGCCCAAGAAAGGGAATTAATCGAAATAGGTGAACGAGTTAAAACCGAACAGTCAGACAGACAGAGGAATGCCCTTATTAAGGGTATGTACCCTCTTCTTGCCGAGGGCTTGCCAAAAGCAACCCCGGAGGCATCCAGTAATTTTCCGCCGCCATTAGTTCCGACCAAGCTACGTCACAAACCGACCGCAGCTGATATTTTTCTCTCGTCCTATTTGGACGACACAGTCCCAGAATATGCAAATCCTGCTCCGCCAGCTCCTGTAAATAATGTAATTCCTGTACCTCCAGCCACCGGGGCACCCGTTGCAGCACCTGTTACGGTACCCCCGGTCCAGCCTACAGTACAAGTACCCGCTACATCGGTCACTCTGCCGGCACGAAGAGTATCGGTCGACGATTCCAGTTTAGGGGCCGCGGGGGGAGGACCCCCGGGTACCCCGCCGCCACAGAAACGTGTAATATTAGCCGAGTTACATGAACGTGCGTTACAGCGTACGCCCAAACATCAGTCCGTTGCAGATATCAGGCGAGCTCTCACCGAATGCCGTTATGATCCAGTCCCAGGCGATGATAATATGGTTATATATTCATTGCGCGTAAGACGGGTGACCGAGTATTTGGACACCCTACCGAATATGAAAGAAGATCTAGACAGAATATATCGTTTCATTCGTACAGGAACAGATTCAGAAAGTATTGGCGAAGTCATTTCTCTAAGGAAAGCTGAGACCCAGCTTATGCTATTAAAGTTTCTAATTAATTGTTTAATAAGGGAACAAGATTATCCGACTAAAGATCCGACCGAAATGAGAGTTCTGACAAAATGGAGTGATCATATAGCCGAGGGAAGACACAAGACACTCAGCAGTATAGAGAGTATGTATAAGAAAATTCGTAAGGAAATAATAAGGTTACACGAGAAACGCAAAACAGCACAAGTAAGCGAGAAAGAAAACGACTCTTCTACTGAAGAGGTAGACGATGAGAATACCGCCAGAATAGCGTATGTAGGTAAAACTAGACTTTCCGACCGATATTCACGTCTAGATTACAAGAAAACTGTTCCTCTTCCAGCACCAGAACAAGGTTCTCTAGAGCAAGTATTTCAAGCTACCGATCACATTCTGAAATCACGAATCGGTTATAGTGAACTTAGTACTATGCATGAACAAGAACTAGCCCGATCAGCAGTCCGATGGGCTACTGATTCTACCACTTTTCCAGACGAAATAGTGGCACAAATGTTTCTGAAACTGCCCCCAGCCGAGCAGCGACTGGTGGGTATGTATATGATCCAGCACCTCATCACACTGTATGAGGGACAACATTCCGATCCAGGTCCGTTACATGATGTTCTGAACGAGTTACTCCAGTATAGATGGAAAGGTCTAGGTACCGATTTAATTAGTATCATTCTAGAACAGCGCCACAAATACCGAACGTTCCTGAATCCGCATTTTGTTCACGTCTCACGCCCAGAAAGTAAACCATTTTACATAGACAGACAACATCCGTTACGAGAAGTACACCCAGTTAGGACAGCGGGTGGTGAAATGCAACGAGTATTTGTTTACACCCC
The DNA here is from genome assembly GCF_964261635.1 of Lissotriton helveticus. NCBI lineage: Eukaryota > Metazoa > Chordata > Amphibia > Caudata > Salamandridae > Lissotriton > Lissotriton helveticus. Next base: position 776,365,130 of record NC_136059.1, on the reverse strand, counting down.
GATTACAAAGATGGAACTCTTAGAGATGAAAAAGTTAATTCCCTGTCACGACAAAGATCCAGCAGGGTTCCACCGTGAATTAAAAGACATGCTCCGTATGGGAGAATACACGTATCCAGATATAATTAAAATGTTAAAGGTCCTGTTGCCTGCGGGCATATATGAAAAACTCAAAGAAAAAGAATGGGAGGTGGGAGAGAAAAAGATAGATTGGGCAGCTCTAGAAGCTGAAGAAAATACACGTGTACCAGGTACTGGTCTAGGAGATAAATGTAAAGAATTACCCGAACTGTTAATACAAGTTTTGCCAAGATTACTAGCCACGAAAAAGGAAGACTGGGATGCAATCTCAGCCTGTAAACAGAAACCAGACGAAGATACTAGTGATTTTTATTCTAGATTCGAGAAATGTTTTAGTATTAACAGTGGTTTGAAGACAAGTAGCGAGTCATACCCTCATCTTTTTGTTACTAAACTAGTCGAGAATTCAAGTCCACAAGTTAAAAATCGAGTTTTGAAAGTCGAAAGTACCTGGCAAGCTAATACTCCGTCCCAAATGCTTCAGATGCTCCAGTATCACCAGAATAGAATCAGAGAAGAGCAAGATCACGAAAGGAAACGTATGAAAGACACGAAAATGAAAGTACTAGTTGCACAATCTGTTCCACAAGATAGTCAGAAGAGGGGTCCGAATTAAGCCAGCCATCCTGCAGCTCCCGTTAAAGGGACGTGCAATTATTGTAAACAGCCAGGTCATTTTATAAACGAGTGTGCAGTTCTGAAACACAACATAGCTACCGGTAAGACTAAAGAAAGACCACGTCCGCCTAGACAAGAGCAAGTTTCACAGACTTCTCAGCCACAGAATGCACCACAGACAGTTACAGTACCGCAGCCTATAGCTGCAACACAGCATGTTACACAGCAAATGTACCAGTATGCACAGTCCGAGTATCCAGAGTACCAGTCGTATTCATGAAACAGCCTAGAGAGGGAGGTAGGCTTGCCTCTCATCGAGATACCTGTAGATCAAGAGGGTCCCTATGTTCACAGTCAAGTATTAGGGAAAGACAGAAAGTTTCTGATTGATACAGGGGCAAGTAGGACTACTATCAGTCATGACGAGGTTCCAGGGGCTCCGCTCTCAGGCTCTAAAAATGTATCCCTTGGATTTTCAGGAAAGCCTATTGTAAACGAGATATCAAAGCCAGTTACTCTAGAAGTTGGTCCATTGTCTCGAACTACTGATTTATTACTTACGAAATCATGTCCAGAAAATTTGTTAGGCATTAAGACATTAAAAGAATTAGGTGCAGTTATTTGCTGCTCCCCAGAAGGAATACGATTGTTTTTAAGGGACTATAAAGGTCACTATGTATTACGTGATTTTGATCCAAGATTGTCTAAGGTTCCGCAGCATTTATGGGCGCAAGGTCCAACTGATGTTGGTTTTATGCAAATCACACCCCATCGTGTGACTCTCAAAACAGGTGTAGTGTTACCACGAATCAGACAGTACAGACTGCCACCTGAGGCTGTAGCAGCCTTATCCAAAATTATTGACGAGCTCATTGCTCAAGGAGTGGTTGTAGAAACTGACTCCAATGTATGTAATTCTCCTATCATTCCAGTCATGAAACGTACTGATCCAAACGCACCTCCAGTATATCGATTAGTGATTGATCTTCGAGAACTTAATAAATGTATCATTCCCCAGTACCCAGTTGTTCCAGATATTTCTTCCCTATTGACAGCCATTGATTCTGAAGCCACATTTTTCACAGTCATAGACCTCAAGAACGCATTTTTCAGTGTCCCCATTCATCCAGACAGCCAGTTCCTTTTCGGATTCTGTTTAAATGGAAGGAGCTATAAATTTACACGAGCTCCTCAAGGTTTCACAGAAAGTCCTAGTATTTACAGTCAAGCACTTAAGAGACAACTAGACAATATTCACATGCCAACTGACACTGCCCTGCTCCAGTATGTCGATGATCTACTGATCACAGCCCGTTCTGAACGTGACTGCGAGCGTGCGTCACTTACAGTTCTGTATTTCCTAGCCGAGATGGGGCACAAGGTGTCCCCTTCGAAGCTTCAATTCTGTGTCCAGCAAGTGATCTACTTAGGCCACTTACTGTCCAAGAGGGGTAGGCAGTTGACACCTGACCGTATCCAGTTAATAGCGAGTCTCCCTCAGCCCAAGACGCAGAAGGAGGTACGAGCTTTTATCGGCCTCACTTCTTACTGCAGACAATGGATTCCTCAGTATGCATTTCTAGCCAAGCCACTGATACAGTTAACGACACAGGAGGCAGCCGTATCGACTGTCCTCCCTTGGACATCTGAACACACACTTGCTTTTAATGAATTAAAGAAAGCCTTATGCCAAGCTCCTGTTCTAGCTACACCGAACTACAGTAAGCCTTTTACACTTTTTATCACAGAACGTGATGGTACTGCATTATCTGTTCTCACACAAGATCAAGCCGGACAGTACAAGCCGTGTGCTTATTTTTCGAGCACATTAGATCCAGTAGCCCAGGCGTTGCCTGCGTGCCTCAAGTCAGTTGCAACCACAGCTCTAGCAATCAGACAAAGTGATTCCATAGTATTAGGACATTCCCTGACAGTACAAGTTCCACACTCTGTGGAAGTTCTTTTAAACCGAACACAGACTCAGCACTTGACCATTGCACGTTTAACAGGTTATGAACTGACACTGTTCCAGCCACACATAGAAATCAGACGCTGCAACGTTTTAAATCCTGCTACACTGTTACCGTCAGTTACTTCAAATCCTGCCACACATGACTGTGTGGAAGTTGTTAACACTATGACTAAGCCAAGACAAGACCTGACAGATATTCCGTTACCTGATCCCGACCTGACACTTTATGTGGATGGTTCATGTATGAGAACAAGTACAGGAGAACTAGTAGCCGCGTATGCAGTGACTACTGACACTGAAGTTATAGAGACACATCGTATTGACATCCTGTCCGCTCAAGCAGCAGAGCTAGTCGCTCTGACCCAAGCCTGCATACGTGCCAAGAACCTGAAAGTTAATATTTACACAGATTCACGTTATGCATTCGGAGTCGTACACGACTTTGGAGTGCTCTGGCAAGAAAGAGGTTTTATGACTTCTCATGGAACCAAGATTCAGCATGGTCTCCTCATTCAAGCTCTGTTAGAAGCAATACATTTACCGACAGCTATCGCTATCATGAAGTGCAAGGCACATACGAAAGTCACTGACATTATTTCCCAAGGTAACGATCTAGCAGATCGAACAGCCAAGCTCACAGCTCAGACTCCAGACATTCCAGTTAACATGACACAGACATACACTCCAGATCCGACTACATGTATGACAGTTAAAGACCCCACTCAAGATGTCATAGATATCCAGTTACATGCTACTCCTGATGAAATCAAGAAAGGGTCCGAACAAGGAGGGGTCCAGACAGATCAGGGATGGTTGACGAAGGGAAAAGCCACATGGTTTCTCCCCGACTCAATGGTTCAAGTCATTATTAATACCGCACATAGTCCTGCACATTTAGGAGAAAAAGCCATGCTAGACAGTATCCAGAACATTTGGTTCAACAAGCATTTACGAGCGGCAGCCAAGCAGAAAGTCCGTACCTGTATGATATGTTGCCAGTTCAATCCAGGTAAAAGTGTCCCGGTGGAACAAGGTGGATTCCAACCCCCCTGACCACCCTTTTGAGGTCCTCCAGATGGATTATATTCAGATGGAGCGATGTCGAGGTTTCAAGTATGTCCTTGTAGTTGTATGCGCTTTGTCCAGATGGACAGAGGCATATCCAGTCCCAGATTACACAGCCGCGACCACTGCCAAGCAGTTGGTTCGTGAATTTTTCCCTCGTTATGGACTCCCTAGGGTCGTGTATTCTGATAACGGCCAGCCATTCTCGTCTGAGTTAATGAAGCATGTGTCCCTTCTGTTAGGGTACCAGTGGAAGTTTCATTGTGTACGCCATCCTGAAGCAGCAGGTCTCGTAGAGAGACATAATCAGACCCTGAAAATCCGCATTTCTAAAGTTTGTAAAGAGAAAGGTGTAGACTGGCTAGTAGCTCTGCCAGTCGCTCTGTTTTATATGCGCATGGTCGCACATTCCAGATCAGGTCTGTCCCCTTACGAGGTCGTATTCGGCCGCCCCCCGAACATGTGGGGTACACCTAGACCCCGAAGTATTACAGATGTTTCCAGTAATATGCTGACAGATTACCTAGCTTCCTTGATGTCTGCCCTACACTCTTGTCGTTCACAGGTTGCCGCCGCATTTCCAGACAATACCGAGGTGAAACCGCATGAGGTCATTTCAGGCGACCTAGTCCTTGTGAGGAATTTTGATCGTTCAAGTCTGCTGGAGCCCCGCTGGAAACTGCCTCAACTTGTCCTTCTGACCACCCGCACGGCCGTGAAGCTGGAAGGCCGCAAGGGGTGGGTGCACCTGTCTCACGTCAAGAAGTTTCATGGACTCCGAGAAAAGGCTTTTGCCAAGAACTTTTTTAAGGACTGCCAGAACTTTAAAAACTGCCCTATTTCTAAGGACTGTCCCGCTACAAACTTTGATTCCAAACCTCCCCTGTTAGAGGAAACTCCGCAGCAGGAGTATAAAAGTAAGCTCCGGTCTAGTAAAATAAGTCAGCCAGTTTAATTGTCTAAGTCCCCCTCGGGTGAAGCGGTTAGACAGGTTTCTGACATGTATGAGATAGACCCCCATAGTGAGAGAGCTAGTCAAAACTCTATCAGATGTATCATTATGCTATGTTTTCTTCTGTTTTTGAGTTTGATGGTTACCTGCACAAGTTATGCATTGCATTTATGTTTTCCAATTTCTCATGTAAATAAGTCTTTTAATGCTACAGTAGAGCACACATTCAGTGATCTGCCTCCTCACGAGCTATCCTATCGTCTTGCTATGAGAAATAATACATTCATTAGAATGTTGCACTATTCACACCAGACCAGCAATGCCACTAATTGTTGGGTGTGTGGTCGACTCCCCCCTTTCCAGACACCGAAGGGAGTTCTGCCACTCTTTCCTTATCCGTTTTCACATAATGGTTCGTGTGGAGCGTGGTCCACGTTAACGTCATCCTCAACTGATATGTCCCTTCTGAATAGTACATGTTTTCCAGACAAGCAAGGTCTCACCCATAGAACCGGGTTAGATCTAGAAAATGAAGTTTATGATTTAGGTAACTATTCTTCGAATTTTATGGTCCTGAATGTTCAGTCTGATACTACTCCAGATTTACCTGCTATTTCAGTACTACCAGTCAAAGGCGAATTATGTGTCCGAAAAAATGGTTCCGCACATGTAGGACATAGTGATTGTACTACTATTGTCAAGTATAGTGACAGTGGGAAATCTATTTTCAAAGCCTCACGTCATTCTTATTTTGTTTGTGGTCAGACCGCATATGTTCGTCTGCCCCTCGATTGGGATGGAACATGTTACATTGCCTTCCTACTGCCACCAGTTTTCCTAGCCCCATCCGATTACCATAGAAACACACATCTAGTACACATTAGACATAAAAGAGAGATCGAGTCCCCGATTGTCGATCAAACTGAAACTGCTCTAGAACAGTATACAGACTTTAATAGAGGTTTCTTCTTCTTTATAGGACCTATCCAGAATAGTAAGTTAATCCGTAGGTTAACCAGAACCCTTGAAGCAGTAGTGAATGAGACTACTTCTGCTCTAGGTAACTTGACCGAAGAGCAATCTGCTATGAGATTTGTTGTGCTCCAAAATCGTCTCGTTCTTGACGTCATACTGGCCGATAGAGGTGGAGCATGTAGAGTCATCGGATCTAGTTGCTGCATTTTCATTCCTAATAACGCGCCGTCTGTTTATTCAGCTATAACCAGACTTCATAAAATTGCCCATCAGTTACACCAGAATCCAGGCACCTGGACATGGTCCGGTTGGCTCTGGAGTATTATTTCTGCCTGGGGATGGAAAGTATTGTCATTCCTAGGTATAGCAGTAATGATCATTTTCAGTTGCTGCCTCTGTATACAATGTGGCCCTGCGATTTGCGGCATTTGTGCTACATCCTGTATTCCAAGTCCTAGTCCTAAGTCCCGTTCCAAGACAATTCGAGACGAACAAATGATGCTATATGAAATGATAGATGGTATCATGAATATTGATGTTTCCTGATGGAAACGTAGTGACAAGGAGGGAATGTGGAAAAGTAAATTTTGCCATGTTCTGTGTCCCTACGTGTTCCCCATCCTATGTTATATGTGCATGATTAAATACGCATATGTTTTCCCTTATGATTGATTAAAGACGCAATTACAGTTGTGTCCAACTCTAGTATGCCAATTTCCAGTTCTCGTGAAAGCTACGAGTATTAGGCCTATGTAAAGCTATGTTGCCACGTTTTACAGTGTGCACGTTAAATTCAGTAAAAGTCCCCGTTTCTAGGCCTCAAAAGGGCCCGGACACCAGATTCAGCTCCTGTCTCCTGAACCCTCGCTGAGGAGCGATACAGCCCCCACCTGCATCCCTGACCCTTCACTTACTTCCTGCCTCACAGTGCCCGGCTCGGCCTGGCTCTGCCTCCCAGTCTGCCAAGAGTATGTTATGCTTCTAGTTATCAGTCCAGCCCTCCTTCTCTGCATTCCTAAGCTACTGAATCGCATCAATAGTTCCGTCATGGTCTAGCCTTTATGTCTCCATGTAAGAGAAATACTGTATTAATGTTCATTTAATATTCTTCAACACGCACTACATGTAGAATAATGTATGCACCAGTCTTAGAGTCTGTTAGCCTTTGCCCTGATAACTTTTGGATTCTATCAACATGTTCTCTAAACATCAAATACTAGATAGTGTTTAGGTACATGTCGCTCTGACTCTCCAGACTTTCGTCTCCTCTTCTAGTGCAGAAGTCATAGCCCCCAGCTCCTCCTGGTAACACGTCATTGCCAGCTTGCGCGCACCACTAGGTCAGAGGTCCCGGCTCCTTAGGTAGCCCCCTCCATGTTTCCGCCCCATTTATGACATATTCTGTTACGTTTACATCACATGTCTATGTACACGCCTCTTGTTACACCCACTTCAGCCTTATCTTTCGCGACTGCTATGAACTCCGCCCACTGCTACGCCTACTGTATTAACTGTAATGCAATTGTTTTAGTATATATATGTTATGCACTGTTATTAAAAGTTAGATGTTGTCCCGATCCTGCCCCCCCGGCAGCTGCCATCCTATTCCCGTGCAGGTTGTCCTGTTGCTGTCCTTTATGCTGTATTAAAACCTGCAAACTCAAGATACCTCGAATCTTGACTCTTATTTATTGAGCTATCTGTTATTGTATATCCTGAAAAATAGATCCGGTATTTAATTATTTATTTACCACACTGGGCGCAAGTGTGAGCAGGGCTGCGAGCGTGTAGACAACTGGACTCAGTTTCCCAGGAGTCCCTGCTGTTGTTGTCCCGCCCGAGTCACCTGGGCAGCTCTCCCTGCTCGGACACGCCCACCTTTATCACTTCCCCTATAAACAGCGCACGTCATCTCCGCTGCGCGGGACGTGCGCGGGACGTAAGCCCGGGGCTAAGCCCGGGCAAAGGGCGGGCCGTTTGAGGCCGTTAGAGAACGGAAGAGACCGGACCGGGCCTCTCCCCTTGGCTCTATTTTTCTTTTTTTTTGCCCCTTAAACTTTTGCCTTTTGTTTCCTACTAATTCCTGTTGATTTTTATGTATAGACATAATGTCTGTGCGTGAGGTTAGAAACAGGGCAGCCAAAGGGAGGAAGATGAACGGGACTCTTGATGATTTCATCACTAGAACTAACACTGCCATTGATGTAGAAATCAATAAAATGCAGCGAAGAGTCTCTATGGACCTTGATGCAGCCAGAAGAATATCGCTGGAATTGTCCATAGTGAGGAAGTCATCCCTAGGCCACCTTGCATTAGCTAAAACTCCTGATCGTGGGACAGGTATTGCTCCTGCCCTGACGCAGGCAGTTGTCCATCAGATCCCGGTTTCTCCACCCCCTGCTCAGATGGGGGGGCCACCACTTTCTCCGTCCCTCAAATGCTCGCCCACCTTGGGAGTGTTGGAGCCGGTAAAGGGATCCTTTATTGACATAACGTAACGTAAACGCCAAACTACATCTGCCTTTTCTAGGAAGAAGGCGAAAGTTGCAAAGGCCCAGATTTTCACAAGTGTTAACCCTATTTTTGGAGGGGTGCCCACTATATTCTCCCACTTTCCTCCCCAATCCCTACCACCTGTGGCCCCCAACAGTACAACCAATGTAGAAACTAGTCGGATGGGTTCAGAGGGGGTGCAGGATCTAGTAATTGACGGTGAGAATGAAGGGGTCCCTGTGTGTGTGATAGGGGGGAGAGATGTGGAATTCTTAACGATTGTCTGGGAAACGCTAAAGAAACTTCTAGCACCTCTGGAAGTCAGGCTTACGTGTATAGAAAACCAACTGCTTGAGACAGAAAAAAGCATTTTAAATTTAGCTACTCTTACTATAACTGATCACAAATCGAGCAGTATACCTGACCCAGTCCACCCCATATTACCATCCACAGTCCATATACCCGTGGTCCCTGTAACCAAACCCATCCCTAAACCCCGCTCTAAGGCAACCATAAGTAATAATACTAATGGCATAAAGCAGTCACCCAAGCAACCACCTGCCCAACCTGTTCCAGCCACAAAGGCCATACCACCTACAAGGGCAAAACAACAAAAGTCCTACTACCCAAAGATACAGGGGGCAAACCATAAGGAAAAGCATCGTGGGGGTTATGTCGAGCTCCCCCCAGATGTTAGACCTTATGTGTTGGTGCTGACAGGCGTCCCAGAAATTGCATACCATCAGCAGGAAGACTATGGGCCACTAAGAAATAAGGTAACACACTGGCTTAATGAAAATAGGCCGTTACCCGCTCACCTGAGAAGTAAAATTCTCATGGTACGGAGGGTACCATGGGTAGGCACCTCTTTCAAATCAATTCCAGGTGACTGTATAATTGTTTCCTTTGACGACCCTTATACAGCATACCACATATGCACATGGAATGATCATGGGGGGAATTCGACCATAGTAGCAAGATCCTTAACGTATTTCTACCCCCCGCCTTTACGCCCCGAAAATGGGGGGAATTGGCCATTGTCTAGAAGACATGCATGGGATGATGCAGTAGACTGTTGGCAGGGTACACAAGGGAGGTGGGATGGGGCACCTACCTACAATAGATTCGGTTGCCTTGAAGATATCGAGTGACTCATTAATAATGCGCCTTGCACAGTTTTTCATGAGGACCTGTCCCTACCTCTCCAGTATCTTACTGCTGCGCATTTTCGATGTATTCACCACAACCACAATGCACCGGAAAATAGGGTTTTATCCACAGAGGATAGACCACCCGAATTCCGATCAGCGGACACAATCCTTGAGCGCCTTACCAGCAACAAATCAAGTCAGGTAGTCCTTTCTTACGACAACGTCAAGTGTAATCCCCTTCCCGGGGAGTTGCCTGCAACAGGCTGCCCACAGTTAAAGGGATCCCTTCCCCTAGAACCTTCTCCACCCGAACTGGCCAACAGTTGTATTCCATCACCGCTGTTGACCGAGGGGGGAGAGCCATTCTGTTCCTCGGCAGCAGAGCCGGTAACGGAGACTGTTGTAACAACTACGGCTGATTCCTCCACTGCTGTTCCTATCACTACTCCTAGCATTGTTTTGGTCAACCCCGTAAATGACCAGGTGTATGGCCTAAATAGGGTTCCAAGGGAGGGTTTCAAGGTACTCAGCTGGAATATAGCAGGCCTTGCCCCGAATATAGACATACCCGATTGGAATCTTTTTATTGAACAATTCGGGTTGTGCCTATTCCAGGAAACCCTGTGTCTGGAACCATGTTATAAGGTGGGGTTTACCACTTATTTTGTTTCTGCAACACAATCGCAAGCAGGGAAAGGCCGTCCTTCTGGCGGTCTTCTCATTTGGGCAAATATCTCGCTAGGCCTCACTTTCAGACACATGGTTAAGGAGTCACCGGATCTACAGAGAATTTCTGTTAGAATGCCACAGGGTGGGAGTAGCCTCGAAGTTTTTAACATCTATGTTAGGGGGGCAAAGGGTGGAAAATCAACACTGTCCACTACGGGTATTGAGGAGGGCCTTAGTTCCTGTGCGCCCGATGCCTTAGTGATACTTGCAGGGGATTTTAACTGCACATTTGAACCTCTGGCTACCGAAGATATATTGGGCACTTGGGAGGATGATGCCAGAAGAGGTATTCCATCCCTCTCACTGGCCCCTATCAGAAGCTGGTCCCAAAATGCTATTGACCTCAATGTACTCTGCCTGGAACATGGCCTTAGGGCCACCAATGGTAGAACTAAGTCAGACCAGCTAGGAGCTCATACGTACAATAGAGTGGGTCATTCATCGCGAATTGACTTCATACTGTTGAACTATAGACTCTGGGCACACCTAACCGATATGGAAGTTATGCAGTCCCCCGTCAGTGACCATAATCCTCTACTCTTGTCCCTGTCTTCCCTCATGGAGGGTGCTCCATCTGCCCTAACTTCTCACGTCTGGAAAACAACTAACGAAGTAATCCCCTCTAACTGTGCCAGACGGTTAAAATGGAACACCTTTGTGGCAAATGATGCCAAGATCTGGGAGGCCAAATCTATAATGACCAACATCGCAACGCGGTTAGACTCACTAGGACCCATTGATTGTGACCTTGAGGTTCCTAATTTATTTTTTGAAGCGACTACCGTGCTGGGAGAACTTTTTGTGGCTCACCCCTCAGGCTCAAGGCGCAGCACGAATGGTAGACCAACGTGTAACACGGGTTGGTATTCGCACGACTGTAGTGTCGCCAAAAAAGAATTGATCAGGGCGGTAAAAACGAAGGACGGGGCTCAGATTAGTTGTGCTAGGCGCCACTATAGAAAGACCTTGGCAAAGGCTAAGGTTGAACACGAGAACCAGTTGTGACAGGATCTACTGGCAGCCAGCCTTAGGAAAGATTCTAAATGCTTTTGGGACGTAATAAGAAAAAAGGACAAACCTACGGACGCGCTCATAACGTGTAATATAACTGAGGGAGCCTGTCTCTATCACTTTTCTAAGCTTTATGCAGTGAGCGAGCCCTATGTCCCGAATGAGGTGGGTCAGTACGCCCCGGGTAATTCGGAGCCCAATGAGGATTCCCAATTCACATGTAAAGAAGTAGAATGGGCGATTAAGCGCCAGGTCACAAATAAAGCAGCGGGCCCGGATGACCTTCCAGGGGATTTACTCCGTGTTAACCTGGCCGAGTGGGGGAGACTTATTGCTTCCGTTATGAATGCTGGTTTGGTTGGTACGGCCTTACCGGATTCTTGGAGGGGAGCTGAGGTCATCCCTGTCTTTAAGAAAGGAGACAGGGATGACCCTGCTAATTATCACCCCATAAGACTCCTCGATAGTTCCCAGAAGGTGGCAGGCAAGGTTGTCCTAGGAAGAGTCACGCAGTGGATTGAAGAGAACAATATTTTGTCAGACTTCCAAGCAGGTTTTAGAACTGGTACGGGGACAATCGAGCAAGCACTCCGCTTGCTGATGCTCTACTGGAAAGTGGTTGTACTGGGCAAAGGCAGCCTATACTTGGCATTTATAGATCTCAGGACTGCCTTTGACCTGGTCCCACGAGAGCAGCTTTGGAGTGTTCTCAATACATTGGGCATCCCCCCTTACCTGCTAGACATGCTGATAAAATTCCACGCAGACAACTTTGCCCAGATCAGGTGGGGTCCACGGACAAAAGACATCACGTATCCCTGTAAATAGAGGTGTCCGCCAGGGTTGTGTGTTGGCCCCCACACTGTTCTCGTTATATATCAACGGAGTGGTGGAGCATCTGCTACAAAATCCAGCGGATGCCCCCTCCCTGGCAGGAAAGAAAACACCTACCCTCTTATTTGCAGATGACACTCTCCTGATCTCTAAGACACCAGTGGGCCTACAGAGTCTATTAAACAGCTTTAAAACCTTCTGTGACTCAAGAGGTCTGGTCATAAACACGGGGAAGACGAAGTTTCTGGTTTTAAATCCCCCAAGGAAATTAGTCAAACCACCTACACTTGATCTAGTCCCACTGGAGAGGGTTAGGGAGTTTGACTATCTCGGCATCCGCATCTGCGACTCCATGAGTTGGAAATCCCATCTCCAAAAGATTTTGCTGTCCCATAAGAGAGTGACAGGTGCCCTTCTCAAGAAACACCGTGGCTCCTCTCAGAAATCAATCGCACCGGCACTGGATATTTACAGGGCTCGGGGTGTTAGTGCAGCTCTCTATGGTGCAGAATTATGGGGTGTGCAGAATGTGGACCACCTGGCCCGCTCCGAAAACAAATTCCTTAATGATTTAATGGCCCTTCCTTATAATACTCCAACTATCCCCCTCTTACTAGATATGGGCATTTGTTCTATTAGTGATCAAGCGAGGTTGCGTCCGCTCCTCCTATGGGCCCGTATCTGGAGAGTCCCTGAATTGTCCAGCTATGCAGATGGCTTAAAAGAGATACTTGCATCGCCTGGCTGGGCGAAGATTCAGTGGCTAAGGGAAGTCAAACATCTTTTAATTAATTTGGGTCTTGAGGATGACTGGGACAACAGATCTGCTCCGCCAAAGATAACACTAAAAAAGTTATTCTGGTCTTGGGTGTCTGAGGGTAAAAATATGGATGCTAACCTGTGTAGGTCATCGACTGAATTTCTCTTGGTAAAAGCTGTGCCCTTACGAGATCTATATTTGGACTCCATCACAGTTTCTTGGGATAGGGCCCTCTATTTCAAATTCAGGGTAGGTGTGCTTCCAGTGGGAACTGTGACTTCTAACTGGAAGGTTCCGGCCCAGACTTCGCCCTATTGCCCTTGCTGTTCACACAGATTAGAGACTGTTCTCCATCTGCTGTTTGAATGTGTGGCCTATGCAGCACCCCGTAGCAGATGGCTGAAGCCACTCTGTAGAGCACTTGGGACTAGGTCACATCGGGAGGCCTTAGGAATTCTTAAAATGGACCCTCGTCCCCTGTTCGCTATTGCAATGGCTAAATGTTTAGGGTGGGCATGGCGCGTTAGACTTAACAGACTTTCTTATCTTGTCTGAGCCCACCCTATATTGCTGTACTGTTTTATTGAGTCAAATGCCTAGTGTTCCATAGAGCTATGTATTTTGTACTGTTTACTTTTTTAACTGTTTTAATGTCTATGTAATGCTTTTAAGATATCGATATTGAAGATGCTCAATGTGATCTAACTATCAAACGTGCTGTAGCTTACTCCCAAATAGCTGACCAGATAGCATCTAAGTATAGGCAATTTAAGACAGAATGTTATGAACTAAATGAGCAAACGGGCTGAGTATTAGCCCAAAGGCTAAGACAGAAGGCAGCTTCTAATGACATTATAAAAACTTTTGATCTGAACGGTGAAATTCAGGAATCTAAAGCAGGGGTTATAAAAGCGTTTCAGGATTTTTATCAGTCATTATATAATGAGCCGAATGATGGCAGTGGTGTAGCAAAAAAAGGTTTCGAATATCTGGAAAATTTAGATAATATAGAACTTTTCGAAGTACAAAAAACCCTACTAGCTGCCCCTATTTCATGGGAAGAGATCGAAATATCTATCTTAGGTCTAGCTTCTGGGAAGGCAATGGGACCAGACAATATACCGCTCTAATTTTATTGCACCTTTCGTAGTCTGCTAAAACCGGAGCTACTTAAAGTATTCCTTCAGGCTTTTTCGGGCTGTCCTCCTGATTCATGGTCCCTGGCCACTATAGTAATTTTTTTTAAAAAGGGGAAGGTGGGCACTGAGCTAGGGTCATATAGACCAATCTCTCTCATTACTTCAGATAGTAAGATCTTCTCCAAGATCTTGGCTAACAGACTAAATGATTTTATGCCAACCCTGGTCTCCAAAATACAACACGGGTTTATTAAGAAAAGGGACACAACTGACCACGTGAAAAGGATTATTGCTCTATTAGATTGGGCGCAGGCCACGGGATCCCCGGTCGGGGTCGCCCTGCTGGATGCGGAAAAAGCATTCAACAGGGTCGACTGGGGGTTCCTGTGGTCTGTGCTGATATGGAAGGCCTTTCCTACAGAATATTTAAATGCAATATTGGCATTATACAACCATCCCAAATCTGTAATTAGAATTGCTGGCGAGGTCTCTGATCCCTTGCTGATAACAAGGGGGACGAGGCAAGGTTGTCCTTGTTCCCCCTTGCTGTTCGCCTGATGTATTGAGCCCTATTTGAACAGACTAGGAAAAGAAATTGGCATTGCTCCCGTGAAAATACACCAAGTTGAATATAAAGTTTTTGCGTATGCCGACGACGTCGCTATCGTCACCTCAGATATTAAACTTGCGTTACCTAAGATAATAGAACGGGCTCAGGAATTCGGGGAGTTCTCGGGATATAAATTGAACATCTCAAAAACTCAGCTGATTCATTCGGCAGAGGGCCGACCGGGTGATTTGGTGTTCTCCGCCGAAGCTTCTTATCTTGGTATAATAATATCTGCCAAAATAAATGATATTTTACTGCTTAATGCAGACCCTATATTAGATTCAGCTAATAGAACCGTGGAGAGATTAAACAACCTACATCTTTCTCTATATGGTCGCACTAACGTTTTAAAAATGTTAATATTCCCGAAATTTTTGTATTTGTTTCGTATGATACCTTTGTTGTTTTCATCTGATTTTTTGGGCAAAATAGACAGAATGACCTCCAGGTTCCTCTGGGGCTACTGGAGATCTAGAAGAGCTCTGAAATGGTGTACTCTTCCTAGAACCAGAGGAGGCTGGGGGATACTGAATTTTCGGCTGTATTATTGGGCGGTTCTATTAGGATATATGGGTATTTTAATTTTTCAATATGTCACTTTGGATGAATCAATCCGGCCTTCAATTTATGAAATGGTCTTGGGGAAGGAAGCGAGACAATGCTTGGTGAGAATAATCGAGCCCAGCTATTATAAAAAAACAAATTTAAAATTATTTTAACTGCCTTTCAAATATTGAGGCAGCTTAGAAAAAGATTAAATTTTTGCTTAGACTTGAATTATTACACACCCTTATTGAATAGCCAGATCCTACCTGAGATCTTCAGAGACCCAGTAATGACAAGATGGCATGCTGCAGGAGTGTGTATACTAGGAGATCTATATCAGGATGATCAAGTTGTTTCTTATTCTTATTTACAGCAAAAACATAATTTCTCTAGAACGGATTTCTATAAGTAACAAACCGGGTTGCCGATGCACTCAAATAATAGTATACAGATTGTTATGTAACAATACAACACATAGTATAAACCATAGCGTGACAGAAGTGTAATTAGGATAGAAACTCCAGTAGAAAGGTAAATCGTGGAGTCCTTTAATGAAGTATACAGCCAGCCGACACGTGTTTCATCGCGCTTGCGATTCCTCAGGGCTGAAATAGACAGATAAGTAACAATAGAGCATATATCATTTCTGAATATAGTTACAACAAGACCTTGTAATATGGTCTGTACATGTTTCTTCATGCTTCCACTGTAGTGAGTATATAACAGCTCACTTGTTTGTATTTAAGTGCCATCCCAACACAATCATGTCGAAGGTATTTTGTGCCATTAATATTAACGATGTGCTGGTGACCAGTGAGTTTATCATGACACCTAAGGAGACCTAGACGTCACTAAACCAAAGGACGGTACGTACATTACAGGTATAATGTTGCGGACAAAAAGGTGTTCTAATTGTGCACGACTCTTACATACCGCATGCCGTGTGAGGTGAGTAAAGTGGCTCCGTGCACATTTCGACACCTACCTAGATGGCTGTTTCAAAGTCAGAAGGTCTGTGTATTTCAAAAATTAAATCAAGAACAGAAGGGAAAATCTCATCACTATTGTATTTTAGTCACAATATCTGAGCAAGAAATAAATAACCGTAGTGAGGCTGTAATATTAGAGAGAAAAGAGAGGCTCACCGCGTAGCTGGTGATAATTCCGACCCAGCCGGGTCTTTGATCATTGGTGAGTATTCGAGCTTGAGATGACAGTGTGGAATTCTCAGTTCTGAAATCGAACCAAGAGAATATTTGTACCACCAACTACACTTAGTGGGACGTTTATCAAAGAAAATCTATATATTTAAGTAAAGCAATATGGCTAACACTGCTCAGTTGGGACCTATCTTTGGGTACCAAAGAAGGTTGAGTCAGAGGAACAAAGTGGTAGAGTTATCCCAAGTTAGATAAAAGACTGCAAACCAATCAATGGCAGTCTCTGACTCTGACATGGAGTGGCCGATCGAAGAAAAACCTCAGTATTAATGAGGCTCTAAATTTCATTGATTGCCGCATTTATTAGACAACGACTTCCCATGAGTGGTATGCATAAGATGCAACACACAGTTTGATACCTAACATTATGACCATATTACCAGTCCCTAATGGCTTACCAATATTCCGAAATCTTGGTTCAGTGGTGCCCGGAGATCAAAGCGGTCTCTTTTCAGGTGGTTGAAAATGGTAGTCAAAGTATTAGTTCTGTAATAAACAAATGCCCGTTCAGAGATGACCCATACCAAAGTGAATGTGCCAAATTGTTATTAACAGACAAGTACCTCTGAGGGCTTACCTTCTAAGATACCGCTATATGTTGTGTCGGGTACGACTTGAACAAGTAGCGGGAAACTCCAGGTTGAAATGAATTAAGAATTACGGTCAAGTTCTAATCTAAACTTAAAGTTAACAATTCCAGTTGTGGAAGTGTTACGGGTTGTTTGTGCGGCATCAATATTCTTACCGTGTTAACGCGGGAGTGGCGTGTAGCGCGTCCTCTCTCCGGGCTGTGTTCCTGTATGGACACGTGACCTGGGTGCACGTACGCTCTATATACGTAAACGTGCAGCGCACTCTGCGAATGGACCCGTCCCAATGAGTTAGCTCCCTGGGTCCTAGGTCGCACTTGGTGTTTGCATGTATCAGACACGCGAATTAATCGTGTGTAAACTTATTCGGCTCACTCTGAATTCTTGTTTCTATGTCAGGTATAAAGTTGCAAATTCAATGCGCAAGACGCAATCAGTGAAAATTCCACGCGAAGGAAAATAAAATATTCGGCGAACCTCAATAGTGACTGTGCTGTGAGCACCGTGACTAAGCATGACAGGTCTCCTAGTGCAGATCCCATTCATACGTGACATGAAGTGCAGATTACAAGTAAATATGTTTCTACTTGCCGTAGTCACAATTGACTATAACAGTATTGTAATTAAGTATATATATCCAACAAATATACAAATATCCTTCTAATCAATTACGAAATGCTCATGTTCTTGGTTCAGGAGAGTTATCAAAACGTAAATGATACACCATATATCTCATCACATTTAACATTTTGTTGTGTTCCATGTTCTACTTGTGGATCCATGCATTATTTCGACATAGTGGATTTATGCATTTTTTGGCATATATGTGTACTCAATCTCCCAGAAAATATTGCATCTCCTGGTCATAATTGAGTCCCCGTTCCACCGACCTCAGACGCATGATCCAAGTTGCTTCCGTGCATCTCAATTTCAGTTCGCGATTGCCCCCTCTGACCCCCAGAGGGACTGTATCAATGCCAAAAAATCTTACTACTTTACTTGATCTATCCTTTTGGCAGGATGCTACATGTAGGGCCACAGGATACTTGGGGTCACCATTGAGTATTGCCCCTATGTGTTCCATAATTCTGTCCTTAAGTTGTCTGATGGTGCTTCCGACATAGAACTTGCCACACTCACATTCTATAATGTATATCACAAATTTGGTTGTGCAATTTATATTGCCTTTGATAATGAATGAAACACCATCAGGACCAGTAAATTGAGTGGTACCATGTTTAGCCCATTTACACATGCTACAGAAGCCGCATTTGTAAAAGCCCTGGCTATGTTGTGTTATCCATGTCGTCTGTGTAGTGTCACGAGGTACAGTGGGACTTAATTTGGTCCTAAGAGTATTGCCTCTTCTGAAAGAAATTTGTGGTCTTTCTGAAATATAGTGTGTCAAAGCCTTCTCTGATTTCAATAGACCCCAATGTTTGGTAAGGCTCTTTCGTAATACATCATGTAGGGAATTGAAATCAGTAACCATTCTGATTGGTTCCTTCTCTGCGATGGTGGTTTTACATGCAGTGGTTAGAGTGTTCGATCTTTTGATTTTTCTAACCCTTCTCTCTGCTTTTCGTATTATCTCGGTAGAGTAGCCTCGAGTATGAAATCTATCTTTCATGCTATTCAAACATCTCCCGAACTCTAGGTCCTCACTACAATTCCTTCTCGCTCTAAGGAATTCGCCATAAGGTATAGCGGTGTCGAAATGTGCACGGAGCCACTTTACTCACCTCACACGGCATGCGGTATGTAAGAGTCGTGCACAATTAGAACACCTTTTTGTCCGCAACATTATACCTGTAATGTACGTATCGTCCTTTGGTTTAGTGACGTCTAGGTCTCCTTAGGTGTCATGATAAACCCACTGGTCACCAGCACATCGGTAATATTAATGGCACAAAATACCTTCGACATGATTGTGTTGGGATGGCACTTAAATACAAACAAGTGAGCTCTTTCAGAAGAGGCAATACTCTTAGGACCAAATTAAGTCCCACTGTACCTCGTGACACTACAGAGACGACATGGATAACACAACATAGCCAGGGCTTTTACAAATGCGGCTTCTGTAGCATGTGTAAATGGGCTAAACATGGTACTACTCAATTTACTGGTCCTGATGGTGTTTCATTCATTATCAAAGGTAATATAAATTGCACAACCAAATTTGTGATATACATTATAGAATGTGAGTGTGGCAAGTTCTATGTCGGAAGCACCATCAGACAACTTAAGGACAGAATTATGGAACACATAAGGGCAATACTCAATGGTGACCCCAAGTATCCTGTGGCCCTACATGTAGCATCCTGCCAAAAGGATAGATCAAGTAAAGTAGTAAGATTTTTTGGCATTGATACAGTCCCTCTGGGGGTCAGAGGGGGCAATCGCGAACTGAAATTGAGACGCACGGAAGCAACTTGGATCATGCGTCTGAGGTCGGTGGAACGGGGACTCAATTATGACCAGGAGATGCAATATTTTCTGGGAGATTGAGTACACATATATGCCAAAAAATGCATAAATCCACTATGTCGAAATAATGCATGGATCCACAAGTAGAACATGGAACACAACAAAATGTTAAATGTGATGAGATATATGGTGTATCATTTACGTTTTGATAACTCTCCTGAACCAAGAACATGAGCATTTCGTAATTGATTAGAAGGATATTTGTATATTTGTTGGATATATATACTTAAGTACAATACTGTTATAGTCAATTGTGACTACGGCAAGCAGAAACATATTTACTTGTAATCTGCACTTCATGTCACGTATGAATGGGATCTGCACTAGGAGACCTGTCATGCTTAGTCACGGTGCTCACAGCACAGTCACTATTGAGGTTCGCCGAATATTTTATTTTCCTTCGCGTGGAATTTTCACTGATTGCGTCTTGCGCATTGAATTTGCAACTTTATACCTGACATAGAAACAAGAATTCAGAGTGAGCTGAATAAGTTTACACACGATTAATTCGCGTGTCTGATACATGCAAACACCAAGTGCGACCTAGGACCCAGGGAGCTAACTCATTGGGACGGCTCCATTCGCAGAGTACGCTGCACGTTTACGTATATAGAGCGTACGTGCACCCAGGTCACGTGTCCATACAGGAACACAGCCCGGAGAGAGGACGCGCTACACGCCACTCCCGCGTTAACACGGTAAGAATATTGATGCCGCACAAACAACCTGTAACACTTCCACAACTGGAATTGTTAACTTTAAGTTTAGATTAGAACTTGACCGTAATTCTTAATTCATTTCAGCCTGGAGTTTCCCGCTACTTGTTCAAGTCGTACCCGACACAACATATAGAGGTATCTTAGAAGGTAAGCCCTCAGAGGTACTTGTCTGTTAATAACAATTTGGCACATTCACTTTGGTATGGATCATCTCTGAACGGGCATTTGTTTATTACAGAACTAATACTTTGACTACCATTTTCAACCACCTGAAAAGAGACTGCTTTGATCTCCGGGCACCACTGAACCAAGATTTCGGAATATTGGTAAGCCATTAGGGACTGGTAATATGGTCATAATGTTAGGTATCAAACTGTGTGTTGCATCTTATGCATACCACTCATGGGAAGTCGTTGTCTAATAAATGCAGCAATCAATGACATTTAGAGCCTCATTAATACTGAGGTTTTTCTTCGATCGGCCACTCCATGTCAGAGTCAGAGACTGCCATCGATTGGTTTGCAGTCTTTTATCTAACTTGGGATAACTCTAGCACTTTGTTCCTCTGACTCAACCCTCTTTGGTACCCAAAGATAGGTCCCAACTGAGCAGTGTTAGCCATATTGCTTTACTTAAATATATAGATTTTCTTTGATAAACGTCCCACTAAGTGTAGTTGGTGGTACAAATATTCTCTTGGTTCGATTTCAGAACTGAGAATTCCACACTGTCATCTCAAGCTCGAATACTCACCAATGATCAAAGGCCCGGCTGGGTCGGAATTATCACCAGCTACGCGGTGAGCCTCTCTTTTCTCTCTAATATTACAGCCTCACTACGGTTATTTATTTCTTGCTCAGATATTGTGACTAAAATACAATAGTGATGAGATTTTCCCTTCTGTTCTTGATTTAATTTTTGAAATACACAGACCTTCTGACTTTGAAACAGCCATCTAGGTAGGTGTCGAAATGTGCACGGAGCCACTTTACTCACCTCACACGGCATGCGGTATGTAAGAGTCGTGCACAATTAGAACACCTTTTTGTCCGCAACATTATACCTGTAATGTACGTATCGTCCTTTGGTTTAGTGACGTCTAGGTCTCCTTAGGTGTCATGATAAACCCACTGGTCACCAGCACATCAGTAATATTAATGGCACAAAATACCTTCAACATGATTGTGTTGGGATGGCACTTAAATACAAACAAGTGAGCTGTTATATACTCACTACAGTGGAAGCATGAAGAAACATGTCCAGACCATATTACAAGGTCTTGTTGTAACTATATTCAGAAATGATATATGCTCTATTGTTACTTATCTGTCTATTTCAGCCCTGAGGAATCGCAAGCGCGATGAAACACGTGTCGGCTGGCTGTATACTTCATTAAAGGACTCCACGATTTACCTTTCTACTGGAGTTTCTATCCTAATTAACCTTCTGTCACGCTATGGTTTATACTATGTGTTGTATTGTTACATAACAATCTGTATACTATTATTTGAGTGCATCGGCAACCCGGTTTGTCAGTTAATTGGTAGTTTAACTATCCATTCTGAGTGGTTTGAAGGACTTTCCACTCGCCGATTTGCACCTGTGAAACATTGTACCCTTAATTTTGTGCGCATAAACAGGCAGTGCACCCAATGCAAAACTGACAAAAAGCCTTAGGAGAATTTTTGGATTTCTATAAGTATCTTCAAATTCGAAGCTTTTTGGAGTCTAAGCGTCTTTTTAAGTCAATCTTTGATTAACAAAATTGATATACTTGAAATTAGTAGAAGTGGAAGCAGAATTGGTTTAATATATCAGATGATGGTAAATAGACTTCAAGATGATGTATGTGTATGTGAAGACAAATGGCAAAGAAAATTAGAAAAGGAGAAAATAGATCTGTCTAGAGCAATTGAATTTTCAATTAGTACTTTATTTAATGGGTCGTTTAAAAGCCAACATTTTATGTCCATTTTTGATCTATATTATACGCCCGCTAAATTAGCTAAATGGAAATCAAAAAGTGGTGATAGGTGTAATCGATGTAGCCATATTGCTGCAGATTCTATTTATATGTTTTTTACTTGTCCCAAATTACTTCAATTTATTATGGATGTGCAATTTTTTCTGAATAACAGTTTGGGGGTACAAGCTGAACTGTCCGCTGAATTAGTAATCTGTGGAATTCAGTCAGATCAAATTGAAATAAGATCAAGGGCAAAAGAAGGGTTTTTATTTATTTGTATGTCTGTATATCGATCGTGTATTACCTCCCGATGGCTAGACCCTGATCCTCCAGTTTTTCATCACTGGCATTCAAGATTATTATCTATATATCAACTTGAGAATGCAGTTTATAAACTGAAGGGTCTGGGTAAAAAGACATTTGATCGAAATCTTTAGGCTCCCATCTCAAAGTGGATCTGATTTCTTCTTTGTTTGGTATACTCACGTTTTTTGGCTATTTTCCTGATTATTGATTGCTCATGTTTCTATGTATGATGATTTACTTTTTGTATAACTATCTGCTGACATAAAATAAATAAAAATATTATAAAAAAAAGGAAATGAGGCACATTCAATTATTACATTTACCTACATGTAAAATGACATTATTAATAACGATATTAGTACATGATTCGATGTCAATACCACAACACAAGCTCTTCAAGTTAGTATTTCCTGCTAGTTACATTTACTTTCTACATTAATTCTCCATGTTACTTTTAAATTGCCTAAACACATCACGTTTCAGGTGATACATTTCGGAATTCTATCACTTCACGTTAATAAGACACATGATTATATACCGGTGCTCTCTACACGTGTGATTATTATCCACCACTACGAATAAATTGCAGTTTGCGCTACATCAAGGCGAAGAGCCAAATGGTCACTCAACCCGATCTAATTGGAAAAGTATTCATTGACCATTATACAGGGCTAAGTGCTCTAAGCAATAGCTCTACACCTGCGCATATTGAAGAATTCTTGCATTTATTTAAGCTATATGTTCTAACTAGTGATCTTCAAGTCCCCGCCACAGCTCATTGGCCGAGGTAAAAGATGCAATAAAGTCATCTTCCAGTGCCAAAGTTTGTGATGGTCCTCCATTTGAAATATGTAAGTTGTTCAAAGCTCAAGTAGTGACATTTTTAGTCAGGTTTAACAGCATCAATGTTTAAAGTATGCAGCACTGAAACAGTAATAAAGTGAAAACACAACACAAGAGGCCATTTCAAACCAATTTATAGAAAAATAAAGCTAATTTTAAACAAATGAAATGACACCAAAACAACAAAAATCCAATCAGTAGAACGGGAGGTATACATGTTTTAAGTTTTAGGTGAAAATAGCACCAAAAAGCTCAAAGTGCCCGCGCGATTATCTAGTCATGCGGGGCGAAATGGAGGGTGAAGCGAGCGCCAGGTAGCAATCTGATGGATTTCACCCTTTACAGCATAAGGAGAGCCTACTTGTGTGCTTTTGTAAGGGGTGTAATGTGTGGTTTGGTTTGGACTGTGTGCAGTGTTTGAATAGAAGCTCTCTGGACATTAGTTAAACGCCCCCACAAGAGAATTTCTTCAAGAAGGCCCCTGCCAGCACCCCAACACACCAAGACTAGCCCCTAGCATGGGTGATGTTTCACACCCACTACGTGAGGCATGGAGTGGCTACCTGCAGTGAGAGGTTCAATTAGAAAGTTATTTCATCTTAACTTCTGAACAGAAGCAGGAGAGTGCAGACTCGCTATGCCTGGTCAATCTCTAAGGGATCATAGAGTGCAAACCAGGACTCTGCACTGATCTGCAATCTTGCTGCAGGCTGTTTTTAGCAACAGCCATAACATTTAAAATCCTCCACTGCACATTTATTTCTATCTTGGAGAAAGTATTCCTACATCCTGCTTAGCAATGTGGAGCAAGTATCTTTTCTTTTTAAGTACAGTCATGAATTTTTGTTACAAACAGTCACACGTTAATGTATGTTATACAACGCAAAGTGTGTTGAAATATTCTGAAATACTTTTATCCGCACCATTCGTACTTTACATTTTAAGTTGACTTTCAAAGTGGAAAGTAGTCTATTTTATACCTACTGGATTTGCTTTCACAGCAAAACGGTTCTCACATTTATTATGGTTTCTGCATGAAATTGGATCTCCGCCTGCCTGTATATAATAAGACCGCCTGTATTTTATATGCATTGCTCAAAAATATAATGGTTTATTTCAATTTTTTACCGAGCCTTTAAAATAGACGGCCTATGGCCTGATCCCTTCCTCTTTAAAATTCATGCCTGGTCTGCGCTCCTGACTGCTACTGCTGGAGAAAGGTAATGAAAGAAAATGAAATTTCCAGCAAGAGCACTTCCAGGATCCGAGACAATTGAACTTGAGATGCAACTTCGATACAGCGCAGTGCGTGAGCTTGAAATATGGAGGCGCCGTACCTTCTGTAACTGCTTTCTGAAAGGTTGGAGTCGGATGCTGCAGTTGAAGAGGAATTGCAATGGGGGCACGGCGGGGGCAAAAGCATTTGCATACACGGCACAAAGTAGTTGGCGTCATAATGAGGTATTGCTGCTGCCTCGGACTATTGTTGCAATGACTGAGGCCATCTTTTCTGAAATGCGCTTGCAATCTGTGACATTTTGTATGTGTGCGAGCGCCATGGGATGAATATTTTCCCACAATGTTATATTTGGTGCATGATCCTATTTTTCTATTGCAGCCCGGCCCTGGCGGTGGCCTGGGGTAAGGTTTCCGGCACCTTTCAGGAAGTTGATTTTCAACGTGGATTGGCAGGTTTTCAGTGAATGTGGACGAGCCTGAGGGCCTTATTTATGAAGGCATTGCGCTACCGGTGCGTCACTTCTCCCCATTTTAAAAGTGACGCACCGGTGGTGCAAGGCCTTCATAAACAAGGCCCTGAATTTCCAGAACGCACGCTAATTAGCACCCAGACATTCAACATAATTCTTTCTATGAGAGAAATATATGGTATACCAAAGACACTAATGCTAGTGAGGAGAAATCATGGTGAGCCTACAGTAGTATGCCATACAATACTCTGATAGGAACATGATAATAGTGGGAGTATTCAGCAGTGGATTGTGCAACCCAAATGCTGCTCTCACAAACGGCATTGCAGGTTGTGTGTGTACTTTGTATCAGCCTAGAATTAAAGTTATAACCACCACATCAGCTCCTTAATATGGTCTCAATTTCTCAGCTGAGCCTCTGTCCTTTTATAATAATGAGGGTTGCAATTTAGCCCTATAATAAACATTAGGGCTGGTCTGAGAACCCAAAGCAGCCTTGGCAATTTTGTCAGACCATTACCCGCCTGGGGGAGTGGGGGCGCAAATGTGCATTGCTGCTTTTGTTACTGGGGGCAGATATTGCAGCACTGCTGCAAACGGGGCCCCAGTGACAAAACCAGCCCCCACCGCTGAAAAACTGACCCTTACAGCCTCACGGGGAAAAACTTTTACTAAACGGCCATTTGTATATGCTGTGAAAAATACACATATGGCATGTAAAATTAAACGCCACATGTGGATTGAAGCACTATATTGTGCCATTGACCTTGGAAACATGACATATACCTCCACTTAGGCCTGGTCTCCTGTAATCTTTCATGTTAGCAGGCAGACCTTTAAAATAAGCCTCTTTAAACCCGCTAAATAAGTCACTTCTAAAATTATCCCATTGCTCATGAGGTAGAATGCATCGTGCATAGAAGTGGTACATGCCAAAATTAATGTTAGCATATAGCTGTAGCGAGTAAACTATCAACATCTATTTTCACTGTTTTGGCTTTAAAGCGGCTCCCATAGGAATCACTTGAAAAACTGACTAAATCACAATTTCTGCATTTTCCTGTTTTGAATAATCCAGTTTATTTGTGAAGTTAGATTTTTCTAACTCGT
The DNA here is from genome assembly GCF_964261635.1 of Lissotriton helveticus. Classification (NCBI taxonomy): domain Eukaryota; kingdom Metazoa; phylum Chordata; class Amphibia; order Caudata; family Salamandridae; genus Lissotriton; species Lissotriton helveticus. The sequence goes on along the minus strand of NC_136059.1, from coordinate 776,339,244 downwards.
TAGGATATATAACTTGCAGAAAAAATATATTTATTTGCCTGAATTACTATTGTCTAACTAGCTTTAGTCTACAGCTGCTAGCCAGCCCTGTCCAATCTTTAAGGAGGTGTGAAATTCTTTCCAGGAGCTCTACAGTAGACCAGTTTGATTGATAGGTTGAGCAGAATGGACAGGGATGACCAATCTGAGCTCAGCAGAATATTCAGGGTTGGGGCTGACAGGCTTGTCTGAGGCGCATGTAACACTTTTGAGCCCCCGAAAGGTATCAAAATGACCGAGATCGCAATTGTTGTGTATCTTCTCTTTGGTTGCTGAAGGACCCTGCTTTGTCTCACTGGACGTCTGTCTTGATTTATGTTGTGGGTCCAGGGACTGTTTCAAACTGGATGCTACAGTTAGAGGTGGGAGGACGCTAGTAATTTCAATAGTATACTCCTCTATACACCCGCAGTTCTCAGAGCCCATGTTTAGCATGGCTGAAGATTTTGCCATCTTGGATTTGTCCTGACACAATGCATTTTTGACATGTTTGCAGTAAGACAAACAGCAACTCCTAAAAAAGTACATGGGCCCCGGGATATTTACTCCATTGGCCAGAGAGGGATTGCTAGAATCTTGGGATGTCCCCCACCCACAGGTTTGTGAGTACTCCAAAGTTGGACCCTAACCCAATGTTCTTCAGAATGCCTCAAGACTTGGGAAAGGATACCAAGTAGACTGAATCATGGCATTTCTGACCAGTGAGAAGGACCAGAGGAGGTTGGACTACCTTCCACTTGGAATCCATAGACTAGGAGTTTAAAGGATCATAAGGCTGATTTCCTGGGGGGCATCACATAAATAATCAAGCTAAAGAGGACATGCCTCTGAAGAATCCCAGTGAACAATTGGAAACATGCCTGGGATTGGACTTTGCTGTTGGCCTAGGCCTGACACCCTGAGAGTCTCTGAGTGCATTCTTCTTGGGCCCTGGGGGACTTAGAAGTGTACTTCTGTGGTTGTTTGGGCACCAGAAGAAAGAATCCGACTAGCGGTTTCACAGTAACATATTGGATTTCAGCTTTGTCTTGCATGGAGATCTCAGCACTTCCACAAAGGTGCAGAGACAGAATATCGAGGAAAAACTATTGATTTGCACAAATATCGACAGCAAGAATATCGTGGTCAAGAATATCGACTTAAGGTAAGAAATCTCGATTTTAAAAATATGGAGGTGTTTAAGATCGTTTGCAATAGAGAATTACAGACCCCTATCGCTCCTAAACACGGATTATAAAATACTAAGCAAAATCTTGGCAACTCGACTGTCACAATATATCCCTGACCTAATACACCCAGACCAGTGCGGATTTGTACCAGGCAGGAGCACTGCGTTGAACCTGAGGAGACTGAGCCAACTAATGGCCAGAGGGGAGGAAGGGGAGAATAATGAAGGATGTATATCACTAGACCTTAAGCAGGCCTTCGATTTCCTGAGATGGGATTATATGCTGACTGTATTGGGCAAATTCGGCGTTCCGCAGGCATACACAAAATGGATCGCTTTACTATACCACAAACCCACAGCACGCGTTAGGACTAATAGATGCATCTCTGCCCAACTTGCCATTAAAAAGGGAACGCGACTATGATGTCCGTTATCACCCTTATTATTTATAATAGCCCTGGAACCCCTGATGATAAAAGTCCGCACCATGGCGGATACCATGGGGATAGTCCGACTTAATACCCACCATATTATTTCTGCATATGCAGACGACATCTTGTTATTCCTGCGTAACATGACAGGCCCACTGGAGCCGATATCGGAGGTGTTTGAGGTGTTCAGAGAGATATCGGGCCTTACGATTAACGCGTCAAAGTCCTACGGGTATAGTTTTCACAGGCCAATGATAGCTACGCATATACAATTCGCACCCTGCCAATTCCAAATAGCGCCAGTAACATTCAAATTCTTAGGTATACAAATTTACAGAGATGCCCAAGATCTATTCGAAGGCAACCTGGGTAGAGCCCTTAATGCGCTAAAACCACAAATACGTTTTTGGAACACTTTACCATTGTCGGTCGCAGGCAGAGTGGCGATCTCGAAAATGGGGGTCCTGCCCAGACTGATATACTACTTCACGAATGTGCCTGTGCTAGTGCCCAGGGCCTTCTTTAAGCATCTGAATACGCTGGTGACGGAATTGGTCTGGGGTACGGGCAGGAGACATATAAGTTTAGCTAAACTGCAACTGCCAACGGACGGTGGAGGGCTGGGAGTGCCTGATATGATAGCATATGGATACGCTTGCCAACTCCAGTGGCTGGCTTACTGGCTGGCAGGTCGTAACCTACACGAATTGAACATGTCAGAGGCAGATAGGAGCAGGGGTCACATACACCGATTGTTGCTCCCCACGGCGAAAATACCACCATCGGCCCCCCCCTGCTTAAGCTTGCAATACAGCAGTGGAGGGCAGCACTAAGGTACACTGGCAATCGTCAGGCCTATGCACCCACGATACCTCTTCTGGGCATCCCCTTAGGAACCGGAACACTCACAGAACGTAAGTTGAGTTCATGGCACGAAGCTGGGGTGACACAAGTGGGGGACTTCTTCTCGGAGGGTAGACTTCTCACACATGCGGACTTTATGCAAATACACCAGGCACCGCGGTCGATGTTTCTATTACATGCACAAGTTGCGCACTACATTTCCACACACTGGGCGAGAGGAGGCATGGAACCGGAAGCGACGGCCCTGCTCACTATGCAATATCTCATGGGATCAGGCAGCCACTTAACAAAGTGGATCGCTAAGGGTATTAGAACAAGCAAAAATATTCCGCTGCACTCACTTCGTACATGTTGGGAGGAAGATACAGGCGGAGACATTAGTGATAAGGACTGGACAAGGATACTACAGCTCCCCAAGAAAGTGTCACGAAACCCTAAATTCAAATTCATTCAACTCATGATCGTACATAGAGTGTAGTTAACGCCACACAGAATACACGCGATGTTCCCCGAGGCGTCCAATCAATGCCCCAGATGTCACCGTGATGACGCGGGTATGTTACACATGTTCTGCGACTGCCCCAAGTTGGGATATTACTGGGTCACAATCCACCACATCCTAGCGGAGGTTGCCCCAGGAAGACCCTATGAGTCGGGACTATACATCATTCTGGGACTGGGACACAAAGAGAAGAAGAGGAGTGTGGCCACTAGATTTGTAGATCTAGCACTGTTACTAGCAAAGAGGATGATAGCAATGAAATGGAAGTCGGTGAAACCGCCGAGTGTGGAGTCTTGGAGTAGTGAGGTGGCGAGATGGGGAAGGGCAGAGGACCAGGAGCTACAAAGGGAGGAGCGAAGAGGACTACGCAAACTACAGATTTCCTTAGACTGGAATTCGATGATGTTGGAGTGTGAAAGGAGTGCGGAGACGCACATCCAGTGAATGCCTGTGTTGATGGTGGACGTGCTGGAGGGTGGAGGGTACGTGAGGGGATCCATACGTGGAGGGTCCATCAAACGACGCAGGAGATCACATACATGTAGTGCAGGTTGCAGGCTCAGAACATATAGTATCTTGCAGTACCATTGTGAAGAGGAAGTGACAAGTTGAGTGGACATTATATCACGGAACATTAAAGAATGGACATTGCTCGCAAGTAAAACGCCCTATACCACATGGAAGTGCCGGAGGGGGAGGGGGAGGGGAGTTTAGTTATCGCAAGATAGAGACAGAAGTACATCAATAGTAATTTTGAGGCATGGAGAGGAGCAACACTAACGATGAAAATGGAAAATGGTAATGTTGTGGTTCAGACTGTAATGGCTCCATAAGATATTATGTAACCAACTGGAGAGGACATGTATATATGCATAAGTGTGCCCTTGATATGACACTAAAAATATTTTCAGAAAAAAAAATCGTTTGCAAAAATATAGTTGATAAATATATACTTTTTTTAATAATGTTATGTATTTTAGTATATATTTTATATGTATGTGATGTATTTTTTTGTATAAGAATTGTTTGTATTTTTAATATATGTGTTTACATTTTTTGTAGTTATTCACTTTTTTTATTTTTTATTTTACTTTTTTAATTCCTCAGCAGGTTTTCGGTTTATAGGGGAACAGGGTGGGAAGTAATTTAAATATATTACATTTATTGATTTTTTGTTATTTATTAATATTTGTTTAATCGAGTTATTATAGTGTTAAATGTGTAAAGTAATGTATTAATTAATAATTAGTTATTCATTCATTTTAATTAATTAATTAGTAATCATGGTAATTGTGTAATTAATTTTAGGTTTGTGTTGTGTTTATAAGTGTAAAGGGTGGGAAGTGATTTTTTTATTTATGAATTATTAATTAATTGTTAATTCATTATGGTAATTGTGTAATTAATTGTAGGTGTGTGTTGTGGTGTTTATAGGTGTAAAGGGTGGAAAGTAATTTATTTTAATTGATAAATTAATACATTGGTTGTTAATTCTAATTAATTAATTTGTAATTCATTATGGTAATTGCGTAATTAATTTCAGGTGTGTGTTGTGGTGTTTATAGGAGTAAAGCGTTGGAATTAATTTGTGTTTAATTAATTGATATATAGTTGTTAATTAATGTTAATTATTTGATAATTACTTTAGATAATTGTTTATTGTTTTGTGTGTTGTTTTTACTTTTAAAGGTCTAAAGGGTGGGTATTAAATACATTTTAAATATTTAATTATTAGATGTTAATAGTAATAGTTTTTAATTTAATAATAAGTTTTAATTGTTTTTTTAATTATTTTATAGTTTAATTTAGGTGTGTGTTGTGGCTACTATAGTGTTAAAGTGTGTGCAGTCAATTAATGATTATTAGTTTTGTATTATTAATATTGTTTAATTGATTATTAATTATGTTAATTATGGAATAAATATAATTAATGTTTATTGGTGTGGTGTTATAGGGTAGGAAATAAAATAAATACATTTATGTATTAATTGTTTTGTTTGTAAATATGTGTAAAATAATTATTTATTTTATATAATATTTGTAGGTTTTTGTTACATGTAATTAATATTATAATATGTGTTCTTTTCATATGAATAATATATTAGATTTTTTAAATATTATGTATTCATTTTTATGATTTTTCTTTTTATATATATATATATATATAAATATGCAAGATGGCAACTCACTGGAGGTAAAATATTTGAAACACTACATGTCCCAGAAAGCCACTTGGGTGGCCACGCCTATTGAGGCGGGACTTACTACTGAATATATGTGCTTCAAAGAACTGCCATGATGCAAACCTCTCATCGCCCTGAGCCCATGAGGAAGTGCTGTTTGCACGAAACGCGTCGGGCTGGAGCTGGACTCTGTTGAAATCCTCGTGCTGTATTGGTTTTTGCTGCTACTTCAAATAAAGATTGGCTGAAGTTACCTACCTGTGCTGGCCCTTTCTCAACAGGCAACTCTTGGTTGAAATGTTTGGCGGCCCCGCCTAAGCCGCGAAAGGAGCCTCGCTGCTGTGCAGTCCCGCTGCGGCGCCACACGACGCTGCGGCACTCGGGACAGGTGGTGCCGTTGGATTAGCAACACAAGCGGAACCAAGCTGCATCTAGGGTTCACCACCCACTTGGGACTATGTAATTTGATTATTAAGGTCGGCAAGATGGCAACTCACTGGAGGTAAAATATTTGAAACACTACATGTCCCAGAAAGCCACTTGGGTGGCCACGCCTATTGAGGCGGGACTTACTACTGAATATATGTGCTTCAAAGAACTGCCATGATGCAAACCTCTCATCGCCCTGAGCCCATGAGGAAGTGCTGTTTGCACGAAACGCGTCGGGCTGGAGCTGGACTCTGTTGAAATCCTCGTGCTGTATTGGTTTTTGCTGCTACTTCAAATAAAGATTGGCTGAAGTTACCTACCTGTGCTGGCCCTTTCTCAACAGGCAACTCTTGGTTGAAATATATATATATATAATTTTTTTTTATTGAGTGTGAATAGCAATTTTTGTTTCTTCGCTATCCAACCCTTTACCAAATGTTGCACTCACTGGAGTGGGAATAGTAATTTTTACCTTTCTGCTCTTCAGCACTTTCCCTACTGTTGCACTCACTGGAGTGGGAATAGTAATTTTCACCCCTCCGCTATCCAGCACTTTCTCTACTGTTGCACTCACTGGCGTGGGAATAGTAATGTTTACCCCTCAGCTATCCAGCACTTTTCCTACTGTTGCACTTACTGGAGTTGGAATAGTAATTTTTACCTCTCCGCTATCCAACACTTTCCCTACAGTTGCACTCTCTGGAGTGGGAATAGTAAGTTTTTACCTCACTGCTATCCAACACTTTCCCTACTGTTGCACTGACCGGAGTGGAAATAAAATGTTTTACCCCTCCGCTATCCAACACTTATCCCACTGTTGCATTCAGTGGACTGGGAATAGTAATTTTACCCCTCCGATATCCAATACTTTCCCTACTGTTGCTCTCACTGGAGTTGGAATAATACATTTTACCACTCTGCTATCCGACGCTTCCCCTACAGTTGCACTCACTGGCGTGGGAATAGTAATTTTTACCCCTTCGCTATCCAGCACTTTTCCTACTGTTGCACTTACTGGAGTTGGAATAGTAATTTTTACCTCTCCACTATCCAACACTTTCCCTACTGTTGCACTCTCTGGAGTGCGAATAGTAATTTTTACCTCACTGCTATCCAACACTTTCCCTACTGTTGCACTGACTGGAGTGGAAATAAAATGTTTTACCCCTCTGCTAACCAACAGTATTCCCACTGTTGCATTCAATGGAGTGGGAATAGTAATTTTACCCCTCCGATATCCAATACTTTCCCTACTGTTGCTCTCACTGGAGTTGGAATAATACATTTTACCACTCTGCTCTCCAACGCTTCCCCTACTGTTGCACTCACTGGAGTGGGAATAGTAATTTTTACCTCTCTGCTTCCAACACTTATCCTTTTGTTGCACTCAGTGGAGTGGGAATAGTAATTGTTAACCCTCCGCTATCCAATACTTTCCCTACTGTTGCACTGACTGGAGTTGAAATAATAAATGTAATTCCTCCGCTATCCAACACTTACCCTACTTTTGCACTCACTGGAGTGGGAATAGTTATTTTGACCACTTTGCTATCCAACACTTTCCCTACTGTTGCACTGATTGTATTGTGAAATGTAAGTTTACATATTATTCTAATAGTTTAATGTTTTAATTTATTATACATTTTTTTTTCAAAGATATGTTCATTAATTTTAACAAGTGAAATGCGTCGATCCCGCACATCTTCCCACACAGGGGAGAGCATTTCATGGCAGACCAACAGCCACCCGGACCGTGACACATGTAGAGACCAAGCTGAATAATGACCCCCAGCATTCAGAGCGGCTTACTAAAAGGTTACAGCTTCTAATATTAACGGGGCTTGCAATACAGTCCTTCCCATAAGGTTGGCAAGCAATAGTACTGAATGTCCGCCAGTCTCTTGTCATCCGATGTAATCTTCTGCGCCTCCCGGTCAGAAGGCACCTCCGCCGCAATCTGAGGTGCAAATCAAGAAGCTCCCCTATTGAGTGCAACCCGCGGGAATTGTCAAAAAAGAAAAAGAACCCCCCTGTGGCGGCACTGGGCCGGCATTAAGAACAACCTCTTACAACCCTATGGTCTCAGAGCTGAAAAAGATGAAGGACCCTAACGCTGGAAGGGCAAACAGCTGACGGGAAGCCCCGTGAGAGGAAGGAGACCAGGGGTCCCCACTGAAACTCAAAGTTCTTAAAATCATCCTGAAAGATGTCAGACATGCGCTCAAAACTCAGCAGTTTCCATAAACGGGACTGCCAAATAGAGATGGCCGGTGCCTGCCTTCTCCTCCACGCAGCCGGTAGGGTAATCTTGGCTGCCCCAACACTGAGCCACATGATCTTTTTATCTGTTTTAGTCTGATGTTCCAGGGATGAACCTCGTAGGACCAAAAGGATGTTAGCCATAGATGTGGGGATGGGATAACCCCACAGCGGATAGTTTCTCATCGGGTTTCCACTCGATGTACTCCCGCACAAACTTTGGAAGGTTTTCAGGGAAGAGTTGTTCCCTCCTCTCCATGCAGTTTGCTGCCAATCTCTTGACTCCGCTCAGGTCCCAGACAGCTGGAAGCTAGCGGTCGTTTCCACATTGCTGAAAAAAGAATCACTGGACCCCTCTTGCCCCGCTAACTACATACCCATTTCATTACTTCCCTTTCCAATTAAGATCCTGGAAAAACTGGTCACGAAACATCTGTCCAGTTTTTTGGAAGCTAATGGCTGTCTGGATGCGGCGCAGTTTGGTTTCAGACCAGCACATGGGACTGAAACAGCCTTGGTGACTGTCTTGAGTGACCTTCGTTCGCGTGCAGACTATGGACGAGCAGCCTTCTTAGTGCTGCTCGACATGTCAGCAGCGTTCGATACGGTCAGCCATGCCATCTTGACCAGGAGGCTGGAGGAGGCTGGTGTGTCGGGCCTGGCTCGGGACTGGCTGGTATCATACTTGATCAACAGACATCAGGTGGTTGCCTTGCCCCCCTTTAAATCCGCCATCAAAAGGGTTGGGCAGGGAGTTCCCCAGGGTTCGGCCATCAGCCCCATTCTTTTCAATCTTTACCTCCACCCCCTGGTCAAGCTAATTAAATCTCATCTTCTCCTTTGAGGGGGAGAATGCGGTGTCTCGGGAGACCTTTCACCATTGCATGGTCACCACGGCTACTTGGCTGAGCAACAACTCGCTGCAATTTAACAGCTCCAAGACGGAGGTGCTGCACTGCTCAGTGGACCGGGCCCCTCGACCTTTACCTCAGGACTTTTGGCCCCCCTCCTTTCACGGCATGCCAGCGGCAGCCACATCAGTTCGGAACTTGGGCGTAACAATGGAACCGAATCTTCAACTAGATGGTTTCATTGATAAAACGGTATCCACCTGTATGGGTTTGCTGCGTTCCTTGTGGAAGATCCTCCCTCTGCTCCCTGCCCATGCGAGACCAGAAGTAGTGCGCAGTGTCATCTTGAGCAGACTTGATTACTGCAACGCACTGCTTCTGGGGGCACCTTCTACAGCAATAGGCAAGCTACAACGAGTGCAGAACTTCGCGGCCAAGTTAGCACTTTCCCGTCGACGTTCTGACTCATCCTCCATGGCACTCAGAGACTTGCACTGGCTTCCCATCCCTAAGCGGATTGAGTTCAAAGCTTTATGCCTGGTCTTCCGGGCTTTGCATGGATTGGGACCTCTACCTCTACAGGAATTGTTCTCCTGGTATACCCCCACCAGAGCCCTCCGATCGGCCTCTGCTTATTTGGCTGTTGTTCCCAAAGTTCGGAGAAAGCGAATGGGTGGCCGCTCCTTTGGCTTCACGGCATCTAAGCTGTGGAATGACTTGCCACTGTCGCTCAGGGGTTCAGAAAACGTTCTGTCTTTTAAAAAAGAATTAAAAACACACCTGTTCCCTAGGTTAGTATAGATTCTCCTTTTGCTGATACGGCTTTGACTGTGTTTGGGGATCTGCTTGATCACAGCGCCAGGATGCCCGTCGGGTGACAGTAGCGCTTTATAAGTGGGTTATACATACATACATACATACATAACCCAGCATCTCCTTAATGTGAGCCAGAATCTCTTCCCAGAAGGGGCGAATAATAGGGCAGTCCCACCAAATATGCTGAACGTCCCCTTAAAACCCACAACCCCTCCAACACCTATCGAAAGCATCCGGAAAAATCTGTCGAAGCTTGGACGGGTGTAGGTACCAGTCCATCATAGTCTTTATGTGGGCCTCCCTAAGTTCCAAGGAGTGGTTAAATCTTCATCAGTGATATCTCGCTGAAGAATCCCCACCCACATGGACATATACCTTGGCAAGTGTGTGTGTGCCGTGGATAGAAGGAAATCGTATATAAATTAGATTACTTCCTTCATCGAAGAGATCCTAGTGAGAAAGCCTCAAATTTCGTGAGGGGGCGTGTAGCCGCCTCCCTTACCTGAGGATTGAGCGCCCAATGGAGCAATTGTGCGTGGTGATATCTCTCTGTGTCCCTACCCCATAGTCTCGCTTACAGTTATCGAAAGAGAGTGGATCGAAATTATGGAAAAGATGTGTTAAGGCAAGGCAGCCTCCTTCTCTCCACGCTGCAAATGAGCCCTCCTGTATCGCTGGAGGAAAAGCGGGATTAAAGTGAAGTGGTGTAAATGGGGAGGGAAAAGTCGTCCATCTATCATCCCTTGACACTGAGTCCCAGACTCTTAGAGTGGTGCGAGTGGGGGTACTGATATGCGCATTCCTAGGTCTGTCACATTTAGGTCTCCAGACTAAATCCCAGATGGTCCTCCCTGCCACACTACGATCCTTATGTAGCCAATGTTTTTCCGATTCTAGCTGTGTCCACTCTACCAACACCGCAGTTGCTCTGCTTTATAATATAGATGAATGTCCGGGAGACCCATCCCCCCCTCCCTGCGAGGTCTGCGAAGAATGGAAAAGGAAAAACGCGCCCACCCCCCTTGCCAGATAAAGCGAAGAATCATTGTCTTCACTCACTTAAAGAAGTCCCCGTCGAGTTCAATGGGAAGAGCCTGGAACAGATACAGTAGCTTAGGGAGAAGGGACATCTTCACAGCATGGATCCGACCCATCCAAGATAGAAACAGAGGTTTCCATCGCACGAGGTCAGTCTGAATCCAGGCCAGGATGGGGGGGAAGTTGGCTAAATATAATTTTCCCACTGTTGGAGTCAGATGTATCCCCAAGTATTGAATGGAGGAGGTGTGAGTGACTGAAGTTTACTAACTTCCGATTGAGGGAGAGTAAGGTTAAGTATGTACGACTTGTCTAAGTTGATTTTAAAACCTGCTACCGCCTCAAATTTTTCCAGCTCTGACTGCACGTGCGGAAGGGAAAGGGCCGGATCAGAGAGGGATAAATGGACATCGTCTGCAGATAAAGTAATTTTGTATGATTCTCCCGTGAATGGCAGACCACGTATATCAGGGTGGGCTCTAATCGCCTTTGCCAGAGGTTCGATGCTCAGGGCAAAAAGCAGGGGCAATAGGGGGCAACCCTGCCTAGTGCTCCTAGAATGATTAAAAAAGGATTGGCACCCATTCACCACAACTCTGGACCGGGGAGATAAATAATTAGCACGAATCATGGTTAAAAATGTGGATGAAAAGCCGAATGCTGTCAACGTTTCGAAGAGAAAGACCTAGTCCACCCTATCAAATGACTTTTCGCCATCAAGTCCCACTAGCACCGCCGGGCTCTTAAACGTATTGGCCTTCTCTATCAGGTGTACGATACGCCGAGTGTTGTCATGTGTCCCATAATTAATCCGGACTGGTCGGGGTGGATGAGGGCCAGCATCAGATCGTTAAGCCGTTTCGCGATTATTGAGGAGTATAACTTCGCATCAAGATTAAGTAGGGCAATGGGCCTGTAAGAGGCATAGTGGCTAGGGTCTTTCCCAGGTTTGGGTATGACTGAAATCATGGCCTCTGCCATAGTACCGGAAGTCTCGCCTTCTTCGGCCATTCGATTAAAAAGTCGTACTAAGTGCGGGCTGATGCCGGAGGAGAGTGTCTTGTAGAATATAGCTGTATAGCCATCTGTACCAGGGGCTTTATGGGGTTTTAAAGCTTAAATAGCAGAGACAACCTCCTCTCTAGTGATAGGGGCTGAGAGTTCCTCATTCCACTCCGCAGAAACCTGGGGCAGAGGCAATACCCGCATGTACTCGCGTTGTTTAGCCGGATCCAAAGTATCCCCAGAGTACAGATTTTTGTAAAATGCACCGAAGAGTTCAGACTTGTCTTCATCTTTATGAGTGATATCCACAGAAGGACCCTGAATACCCCCAATATATTCCCGCTCTCTCTTATCTCTCAGCTGCCTTGCAAGGTGTTTACCAACCTTATTGCCCTGTGAATAGGACTGGTGCCTTAATTTTAGTAGGGTGTATTCCGCCCTATTATTGTAGAGCGCCCGAAGTTTGCCCCTGACCTCTGTCAGATTACTTTGTGTCTGTCTAGTGGGATTTGCTTTATGGGCTTTTTCAAGAGTGGACAGTTCCCCCTCCAGCTGCTCCCTCTCCTGAGCGCATTGTTTATTGAGAGCAGCATTAAGGGCTACACACTGCCCTCTAAAAAACTGCTTAAAGGCGTCCCATGTGTTGTACACTGATGTGTCCTCTGGGTTGTTAAGGGTAAAAAAGTCAGCGATGGCTATCCTTAGTTTATTACAGGAATTTTTGTCACGAGCCAATGACGCTGGGAAATACCATCTGGGGGAGGACTGGCCACCCACCCCCCAGTCAAGACAGATCGAGATTAGACTATCCCCCAGATTCATCAAAGTCCTGTTTTGCGAGTCCTTAATAGCGATTTTTAAGGAATCGCTATTAAAGACTCGCAAAACGGGATGCATGTAGAAATCGCAATATTTTTTGCAATTTCTACTGCTTCCTTATTTACGATTCGCTAATTGCTAATCGCAAATAAAGAATGTCTCCACATTCATTCCTATGGGCCTAAAGGCCCATAGGAATGAATGGGGAGTCATTCCTTATTTGCGATTAGCAATTAGCGAATCGCAAATAAGGAAGCGATTTCAAGGGTGCCAGGGTGTCCTTGTAGCACCCCTGAAATGGTAATTTACACTGGTGTTGCGCACACACATGTCCAAAGGACATGTGTGTGTGTAACATATAACTTAGAAAAATGCACTGAAGTGCATTTTTCTAAGTTTTTGGTATTTAACACGTAGTTAGACTTCTCAGAATCTGGCCCTTTGCGAGCCGATTTTGGCTTCATGATTCTGGCTGTAAGATCAGAGACTGACAGCGGAAAAATCTTGGCCTTCTGATGGTTACCCTGTAGTGACTGGCTAACAAAGATATAATCTAACGGGAGTAGGAGCGAGGAACGTGGGAAAAAATGTGTAGTCCCTGGACTGGGGGTACAAAGTCCACCAGGCGTCTAAAAGACCGAGGTCCAGAATCCGCTGTTGTGTGTCCGAGAAAAATGAGCCCATGTCAGAACGTTGTGGATGAGTGCTGTTGAGATCCTTCTGCCACACTAGATTAAAATCCCCCATTAGGAACAACGGCCCCTCAGCAAAGTCTGTGATTTTCCCCAGAAGAGCATGGAGGAACCCAGTTTGACCCGAATTAGGTGCATATACCGCTATGAAAGTACAAATTTCCCCCCGTAAACTGCCCTTAACCATGACCCAGCAGCTGTTTTGTCACTCTGGACTCCCAAGGGTACGAATTGTATGGCAGAATGGAACATGAAGGCCACCCCCCTTTGTTTTGTAGAGGCTGAAGAAGGTAAATAAGTGGGAATTGTTTGTGTTTAAGACGCGTGTCCTGAGCTCTGACTAAGTGGGTCTCTTGGAGGGCCACTATGTCCAAATGATGGTCAATGACATATTTCCATAGCTTTTGACGTTTCTGGGGGGAATGAAGCCCTTTAATGTTCCATGTTCCGATGGTAATCGGCATCATAGTAGAAGACAAAATCGCTGCACCGCGAACAGCCCTGCCCCACCCACATCCCGATGAATGGCATTGGGCCTCCCAAGAAAAAAACACCCCGCCTGAGCTTTCCAGCGGTACCATGAGCCAGCACGGAGGTCTCCCCGCCCAGAACAAGTAAAAATCCGCCACCACCTCCCTCCCTACCCCCCCAATACCCACAAAAGGAGAACAAACAACATGAAAAAAACAACTAAGCAATCATCCTTGTTAGGTCGCCCAGTGGGGCAAAAAAGCCTCCACATGGACCAAGAGGGACACCCAGGCCAAGGGCCAGGTTCACGCCCCCTCCGGCAGGGTGCATAAAGATGCAACAACAGCTAGTCCCAATAGTCCGGGCAGCGCCCATGCCCCAGCATCAGTGGACCCACACAACACCACCCATCCAGAAACCAGTATGTTAAGTCAGCCACCCATTATAACACCTGCAGCAGACTGTTGATGGGTAGAAGGCCTCGCCCACTGAAAGTCACGACCAAAAGGATATAAGATAGTCTTCGTAGAAACACCTCCGTCAGTCTTGACCTGACTTCCCGGCTAGCATCAGGATCAAACGTCTCGATTACGTGACCCATATGAAGTTCGAGGGCATGCAGAAACAGCAGAAGGGAGACTGAGTCCAGCGGAACTCCCCATATCTCATTACGTCCTGAGGGTGATCACGGGCTCAAGAAAACCATGTGCAGGAAGGTGAAGACGTCCAGAGTCCATCACGTCTCCCCTCGTCATCCATCAACTGCGCCCTCTGCGCGCATTCGTCAACCAAGTAGAAGTGGGCCTCTTGCCTTGCGATGGGCCGCCAGATGTGCCTGAACGAGTACCCTCCCCTTCGAGGGGAAGCCCCAGGAGTTCCAGCCCCTCCTTAAGATCGACAATGTGGCGCCGCTTGTTCTGGAATTCAAAACTGAGCCCGAATGGATAAGTCCATCGATACCTGATGCCATGAGCCTGCAATTTGGTGGTGACTGGCCAGAGCGTCTGACTTCGCGCCAATGTCGCCGGGGCGACGTCCTGGTAGATAGTGCAGGAATGACCTTGAAAGGAGATGATGTCTTTCGAGCGCGCCGCTTGCAGGACTGCCTCCTTTATTTTATAGGAGTGAAATTTCGCCAATACGTCCCGGGGTCGTTTCTGGTTGCCAGACACTGAGGGGCCCACCCTATGAACTCTGTCCAGCTTTATCTTGAGGACCTATGGGCTCAGAATTTCCACAAAAAGACCTTCCATAAAGGCCTCAAGGTATGACCCCTCCACACCCTCTTCCAGGTCTCGGACCCTAATGTTCTCCCGCCTCGCTCGGTTCTCCAGGTCCTCTGTTTTAAGCTGGGTCTGTTGCAGTTGCTCCTTTAGCACCCGGACGTCCTCCCGTAGTTCAGCGGAGTGCTGGCTTAATTCCTGGGTTTGCGACTCCAAGTCTAGTACTCTAGTGCCCACCAAGTCAACATCTTGCTGGAGTGAAGTTAAGCGACTCGTCAAATCAGATCTCAATTGGTCAATGGAGGCGTTTATGTCCTGACCCAACTCCGTGCGCAGCTCCATTTTAAAGTCTTTAAGCATGGCCATCAAATCCGTTTTCGTGAGTGCCATGGCTACCCCTCCTGTGTCTTCTCGCAGAGTCGGACATTTATCGAGAGACGCAAAAAAGTCAGAAACCTTGCTGGTCGCCTTGGTCGTCGCTTTTTTTGGCGGCATATGGATGCAGCCTCATGCACCCCGCTGTTCCGGTGGCCCCAGCGCTCCTGCACCTTAGATCGTCCAGCTGCAGTTAAGCGCGAGGCATGGGGGCTAACCGCCCCTTCTCAGGGCCTGTCGTGGAGACGATAGCGAGGATCTTTCGGGGCGTGCTGCTGGCTGCTGTGGTCTGGATCAGGCCCCCTCCAGCTCGGCAGTACAAGTTGGGGCGGTAGTGGAGAAATACCCTAGGGTACTGAAGTCAGCCGGACAGCCAGACGTCCGCCCATCATGCTCTGTAGGATCCGCCAGCCGGCGTACCAAACCTTCAATAGGGAAGCCTGTTGTAGGTCCCTGGGGTGCAGATCAGTCTTATGTAGTCCCCAACTCCGAGGCGGTGTAGGCTAAATCAGCACACAGGAGATCAGGCGCGCGCGGGAATGGCTTGAATGCTGCTCTATTTTTGCTCGCTCTCCCCTCGTTCAGCCAGGGTTCTGAAAGGAGCGTTCGGAGAAGGCTGTTGCTTCACTCTCAGAAGCGTGGCCGTCATCTTAAGGTCAGGCAGGAACACCGGGGATATTGACGATGCCCAGCGCTGCAGGGGGCCCCCAGAGCAGAACACCAGACTCAACCCCGCAGCCAGCCACGTCGCCGCTTCACTACCAGGCCACTCCCGAGTCCACACCACATTAGCCTTCAGATCCTTCCCGAGGGTCGGGAGTGTCAGCCGCCATTTTGAATTGCGCCGGAGCGACCTCGAAAGAAAGCTCCATTCCCAGAGGGTCTTGGGATAGCAAGTGGGGCTCAGGACATGCCTCTCCTCTTCCGCAGCCCGGGGATGCCACTGACTGCCGATTCTGCCATCTAGGACAGCTGCAGATCGCCCACCGAAAAGCGCGTGCACCGGGAACCGAGACGGTCTACGTCCGCTCGGCCATCGTTACCGGCCACGCCCCACATTTTTGTTTTTTAAATATTTTAAATCATTAATGTATATTTTTATTGTGAATATTATTCCAAACTTTTAACAAAAAAATAATAGTTTATTAATTGTTTTAATGTAATTATATATGTATACATTATTATACTTGTGTGTTTTTTTAATTAAGTGTATCTGTTATATTTTATTAAAATGTATATTACATTTATTTTATTTTGTTAATATTATATTTAGTATTTCATATATATTATTTTCATTTATATTTATATAAAAGTCAATATTTTATACATGTATATTTTTTACATCGATATTTTTAGTCAATATTTTTGTCCTTATCTGTTTGAGTATGGGAGTCAATATTTTTGTTGTCGATATCTTTCTCTCGATATTTTTAGCATCAATATTTTTTACATTGATGTTGTGACAGTGAACCTTCCGAAAAAATACCAAGCCCCATTCTGCTCTCCATTGTAGTTGGCCTGAAATTGCACCTTGGTTCTGTTCTACTGCATCTATTGACTTAAATTGGGAGGTTCATTTTTCTTGATTCTTTTTCACATTAATACTTCAAAAAAATCATACCTCTGGGGTGCGTTATTGGATTTTATTTCCATTTTAAAACTGTTTTGGAGTTTTATTGTGTTTTGTGTCACTTTTTCTCATGTTAATGCAGTGCCTAAATACTTAAGCCTCACTTCTTTATGCGACGTTAGCAGGGACTGAGCACAGGTTTATTTATTTTAATTGGTGTGACATCTAGCAGTTGCTGACCTTATCCTTTGAAGTGGACACTTGTTCATCACAAATAAAAATCTCCTTTTCTGCAAGAAGGCAGAGAAGAGAGGTGGAAATATAAAAGCGTTTGACACCTACCTGTAAAGTAAATAGGCGGCATATAATGGGTCACCACAGTTAGACCTACCAGTCAGAGAGGGTGAGGATAGATTAGATGGAACTGCACTGTTTTTACAGCGGATGAGCCATCACACAAGCAGGATCTCTTCTTTATCTTTTCACAGGGAGAGTTGGTTTACCAAGAGTGTTCCAAAGGAACTCTTACTCACACAGGCTCACAAATTCTTTCCAGAATAACTCATGTACTGAATTGAACACTGGAGCAGGTAAGCACACATTGTTTAGATCATTAGGGATGGTGGATGTGGCCCATCCCTAGGGTGAATGGATCGAATCAACGCAGATCACCATTCTCAACAGTCATATATGTATGAGTGCAGAAGTAAGAAAGCTAACTAAATGAGAGATGGTTGAAATTATACCCTTTTAAAAAAATAAGTTATGGTTGCCTTTGCTCATTACAGTATGTGTTTATATAAAAGAAACTCAGTAATATGAAGACACAAAGGTGGTGGCAGACCCAATTGCAATGGTGATCTTAAATATATGGGTTCATTTAAATGGGATAGAGATCGTACTTATACCAAGAATTGTCATTGAAAGTGTTGATTATGGAAAACTGACATGTCCGAAATAAAGAAAAGAAATGAGAACAAATAAACTGCTACGTAGAGTAACATTCAAAATCTACTGAAGTTAACAAGGCACAGAAGAATAGCCGAGATGAGGGAAGGGAAAATGATGATGCATCTTCTTTATTTGCTTAAATCAAATGGCTCCATTAAAAGGTCCCACTTCAATATGCTTCGACCAGTAATTGGAGTTACTCGCCTAATTTGGATTTTGAGTAATGCAGTATCACCGCATGAGTGATATTTTCACCCCCAGACAGTTCACCTCCTACACACACTTTAAATGTGAGGGTCAGAAATCAGCCAAAATCTTAAAAACCAGAACGAATTTCCACAAGTTATTCCCCATTTTTCAAGGGAAATCTTGTAACAGGCTGATGTCACAGCAATGTGTAAGAACAGACACCTAAGATATTGGTACTTCTGTGTCCGAGGATGCTGATTCTGTATTCCTTCATCAGTCATAAACAGGTATAGAATGTCTCACCCTTTTCTCTTTGAATTCCTCAGGTGGAAAAAAGGTTGAAATTAAGGCAGCATTATCCTGGTGACACTGGGATTCCCACCGAGGTTGACAGATCTCTTTAGTCTGCATTGAAGTGTGAAGGAAGGTCTTAAATTCAATACTCATTTGACAGATTATCAAAATCAATATATTTTAATCTGAAGGACAACTGACTCCAAAGGAAAGTTTATGAATTTATTACAAAGCCAAAAATAACTGAACATACAAGCACCTCAGCAAGAGGTTCCAGAAATAGACTGGCACTAATACAAACATAATCCTACGCAAGAGTCTCAGAGGACTCAAAATAAAAAGAAAGTCAATTCTAGAAGCATCAGGCATGCAATCACTGTGCCCACTGGAACTCTCGACTGCATCTGTTCCAATGGAAAGAAAATATTAGTCTGTCCTTACACTAATTCTAAAGTGACATCCCTACTTTACATACCTCCCAGGCAAGAGAAAAAGGTGTCAGCTGTGAAGGCTCCCTAAGAAGCACATTCCCTTTTTTCAAGTAACTAGCCTAAACTACCGACCATCATTCTAAGATGCTCCTTAATTTCTCCTGCCTAGTCCAAACTATGACCCATGCCTAACTGCACAACCAATTGGACTGCCTTAGACAGGACCCAGTCTAAACCCAACTGACCCTAACCCTACCTTCACTAAGACCGAACTAACGCTCCACCCTCGGGGCACTTTCCCTAATACAAAATCCCAAAAACAATGGGTAGGCCCATGACACTCCTCCTTCAGCAGGTACAGCCTCTCGTACTTTTACGGTATCGAACCTTCTTCTTCCAAAAACCATTGCTGTGTCCTTGGATCCCAGGCACCTTCTCCGCCAAATGTTGTAAATGCACCTGCCAGCACATTCCCTTCGTCTTCACTCCTACCAATCTAACTTCTAAACAATGGCTCATTCTACCTAACGAGCTACATGGCCTTGCACCTGCAAAAGAAATGCATGAGAACAAGCCCTCTGCACGCTCAAAGTTACAATTCGAAATTCAACTGCAAACATAAGCTTTTCTCAAGGTACATTTCCCAGCCCGACATCTCTAGTCATGCTGAGAAATCCACAATTAGGCCTCTGCTAACGTTTCTTCTCTCAGGTCTTTACTCTTTTAAATGCATTTCTAGTACAACATCATAAGCATTTCATTAATAAATCCTAACATTACTCTCAATGTTAACGAACATTATTCTCAGGTTAAAGCATTACAAATCTCATTAAGCAGCCTATGCGTGCAACTTTAATATGGCACGTTTAATCTCGAGGCACATTACATACACGGAGCAATTAATCCAAAGTTACTTAAAACATTATTCTCTCGGCTAAGCACTATATTAATCAATAAATGACATGGGCATGATTCTTTATACTGCAACACTCTCGATTAGTCCTAAAATTCTAAAACCAAACATTAGTAGGGTCCTCTAAATATGCGGGTGCTGACTACGGGCGGTTATGATGCACCCCTACAATTTTTCAAACAATATGGCGCTCTATCAATCCTTTTATTCCCCACTGTTCTTACAACAAAAAGAGGCTCGTCAAATATATCTAGAAATATTAGTATGACAGATCGTTTCCATCTGTTAATGATTGTCAGTTCAAGAGATTTAAAATGTGTCTCTTTTAATGAAAATGCCAGTTGAACTAATGTGAAATGGACAGGTGGATTTAGTCTCAGCATTCAAAATTGATTTAGTGGATTTACATCTTGAGATATTTAGTATAATGGGTTAATATTGGATTCAAGTGCCTAAGGAACAGTTCAAAAGACAAAAAGCAAATACTATTCCACGGGCATTAAACGTGGAGTGGAGCTGGAAAAGCTGGAATCCATACTGGAGGAGCAAGTGATCTTCAAGGGCTGTATTTATATGTAGACAAACAGTATGGGCGTTACCTTTTAGAGATCTTTCAAACCTTAGCTGGAATCTCAAAGGAGGTAAGAATCTTGAAATATCATGGCAATGAAAATGCGGATGATAAAGTGGAGGAAACAGATAATACAATATATGCCTAGTGTTTAATTAAATTCTTAGAACTGCATAGAGAAATATGTCCTTTTAATTTCCTTTCATAGATAATTTAGGAGCCAAGCGATATATTAGCCTGTATGAGGTCTCCCCTACGTACAGCTTTCACTGTCTGTTGTTGAAGACCTATAGCTTACTGTACAATACGTACCAGGGGCTTTGGGTCAGCCTCTGCTTACTGATTGGATGGGTTTCTTGTCTACCTCAGTTTCATGCTCTTAATTCAATGGTTTTCCTTTATTCTTGTTGTGTCCTACCCCTGGTCATAACTTGTGTACCCTTGTTTTCACTGATTAACTTGCATCCTTCCAATGCTGACATCAGGGAATGCAATCAACATTTTAGAGCTCCATTTGAATACATGACTTTCTCAACTCTCTCCCCTGTCTGCTGTCTTTTTGTTACTCGCTTCACCTCTTTACTCATTTGTTCTCTACCACCCTCACCATCCCATCCCATTTTATTGTGCTTTTTTACATAGTTTTTGCCAATGCCCAGTAGTAGCAAATAACTACAGTCCACTTACTTCCCACTTATCTATTTCTCCCCAGCACATATTGGGCTTTTTTACAAGGCTTTAAAAAGATCCATTTTTTTAAAACAGAAGTTGTTGTTTGTAAATGCTGGGAAGAGTTGGATAGGCTCATTGAGCAGGGTAACTGGTCATCAACATCAGTTTAGACAAATGCTGGGAGAAATGACAACCAACAGATGATATGGACAAAGCTCTTGGAGAACTACAAAGTGAAACAGGTAGTAGGTAGCGAGTGCAATTTTGAGCATCTGCACTATCAAGGGAAGTGTGGCAGTCTATCCCAATAGGCATCATTGAAAACAGTATTACTGCTCTGAAACAGGGAATGGCCTCTTGAAGGAATCTTTAACATGAGCAATAAAAAGTCCCAAGTTGGCGGGCAAGGTTCTTGCCGCAATTCACTAATTAAATCTATGTGAAAACTAGGAGAGATGATGGACTTTAAATTAGACTAGATAATTTTGTTTCTTGACAGAAACTATTTGGAGACGTTGGTTGACAATAATACCATTCTAGCAAACCGTAGACAGGTTTCCGAGTGGTCTTAAAGAGGATGAAACATTGACATTCGTTAAATATCTGGTTTACAAATTCACAGAGAGCAAGTGAGGATAAATAAACTAAAGTGGTGTCCAGGGCTTTATTTGATGAAGTGGATGAGCACTCTCCATACCTTTTGTCGTGTACACAACTGTTCATGGAGAGCACACTCACTACAGACACTGAAAGCTCTTTATGAGGCAGGCATATTATGAAAACTTACACTCCTTACCAATAATAGGAATAGCTTACTTAATACTTATAAGAGTATATAAAAATGAAAAATTACTTTGGGTGATGTCATCAGCGACGTCCACAATGATGTCATTTGAGATGTCTTCAATTGTGTCATTAATGATGTTATTGAAAAGGTCATGACTGATGTAATATGTGAAGCGGTACAAAAGGGGGTGGTGGTGGTGGGTGATGTAATATGTGAAGTCATAAGCTGTGCATGGCGGGGGCACAAGTTAGGGTTAGTTCACCTACCTTTAACAGGGGAATTTCAGTACTTTTTTTAAGATACAAATTGTGTGTTTTAACTGACATGTTCTTCTAACTATAATGTCCCTTTAACCTTAAGGTGTTTTCAATACACTTCTAAGGTTTTGTTTTTTAATTTGTGAATTATTTTCTACATTTTTTACCTAACTATAACCTTCAGGTTTCTCTAGTGAATTTCAAAGTTTTTTTTTTTAAATGTTGATTGTGTGTTTTTTCTTTTCATAGTAAACTTTAATGGTAATTAAAACAAAATCACTTTAAATATATATAAAATAGTATAAAATATGAGACAAGTGTTGTATATTTTTTCTCTTTATATAGCATTGCAGTACCATTGTGGTACTTAGGAATCCAAATGCAAGATCCTGAATGAACTCTGACGTACAGTCTACCTCCTGTTCTGGGTTTCTTGAACTACCATGATACCGCCATATTTTATACACAGTAGTACAATGTTTCCTCAATAAAATATTTATTTTTAAATTAGTTTACAAGCAGAGGCCTTCTACCTGTGTTTCTTGTAGTAGATTCCCTATGTGTTTTTTTTATAAACATATTTTCTTATGGTTTCGAGGTGTTGCTGTAATATATAGGAAAACCACTGCATCCAATGGCAAGGATTGGAACTTGGTGTTCATGGTCTTGGAAAATGATACCATAAAACCATCATAAAATCTTAAAAGTTATAAAACACTATTTATTGTGGAAGTTTGAGGGCAGCACTTTCTTCAATAGGTAATATTATGAGTATCCTTTCTGTCTCTTTACATCATGCGCAATATGGGGCTCATTAAGGGGCTCATGGGGCTCATTAAGATATTGGGCGGATCGCCACCACCCGTATGGCGGTGGCGATCCGCCTGCAAAAAACCACCACCCGCATAAGAATTCCCCCCGCCACATTACCATGGCGGGTGGGGACCCGGCAGACGGGAAGACCCTCTGCCGGTTTTCCGCCGGTAGGCAATCCGCCTAATTGCGTACCGGGCAGAAAAGCATTTTATATGGTGGCAGTGTCTGGTAGACACCGCCATCCATATTAGTATGCCGGCGGGGTGTAGCCTTTCAGAAAGGCAGGCGTTTTTTGCCATTGGGGGCCTGTAGTGGGCTGCCAGGGATTCTGGGGAGAAGGGGGTGCACATGGGGGTACCTATGGTACCTCCCTGCAGTTCCATGCACAACATGGCAGGCACCGCGTGGTGCCTGCCACGTTGTGCATGGAAGTGCACGACATGCCTTCTTGGCATTGTGACGGGCGGTGCCGAGAGCACGGCCGCCGCAATGTCAAGAATGCAGAATGAGCCAGCCAATGTGGCGGGCGCATCCTAATGTCACCAACGGGACCCCCGCACCAATGGCAGGCTTCCCGCTCCACAAAAGGATCCTAATGACCCCCTTTGTTTCTGTGTTTTACAGTCTTGCAGTAGCACCCAAGTTGCCTCACAGAGTACAACAAGATCAATATGACATACAGAAACAAAAGTTCTGATTGGTTGAAAATGCTGTCTTCCTTTGATTTATGAAAAGACCATGGGCCGGATGTACGACACTTTTTAGCTGTGGCAAACATGAAGTAGTCCCATTTGCGACCGCTAAAAAGGGTTGTGATATGTACAAACTCTATTTTGTGAGTCAGTAACCTATTACCGACTCACAAAATAGGGTTTGTGTCTCGCTATTAGGAAGGGGGGTTCCAAGTGCGTCTCTTCCTAATAGCAAGTCGCAGTGGTATGTGAAATTGTTTTGCAACTGCATTCGCAGTTACCACCTACTGCAAGTAGGTGGTAAGCCAGTCGCAAATGGGAAGGGGTCCCATGGTGCCCCTTCACTTCTGTGAATGTATGCAAAAATATTTTTAAGAGGAGGCAGTGGTAGCACGGACTACTGCCTACTCTTAAAAAATAAAAATAAAACTTTTTTTTTTCATTTAAATGCATCCCGTCTTCTTTTGAGGTAAACGGAATGCATTTGAAAAAACATTTTTGGACTGCCTTAGACAGGACCCAGTCTAAACCCAACTAACCCTAACCCTACCTTCACTAAGACCGAACTAACTCTCCACCCTCGGGGCACTTTCCCTAATACAAAATCCAGCAGGCCACCAATCTTGTGATATGTGAGATTCCTAAGGGGTAGCAAATTGCGACCAAATTTATTAATATTAATGAGGTAAGTCTTTAGTGATCCCATTAGAAATCGCTAACAGTGTCTGAGGCACTGTTGTACAATCTATTTTGCCAGTCGCTAATTGCGAGTCACAAAACATCGCAATTTGCGACCTACTAAATGGAATGGTCATACATCCAGCCCCATATCATTTTAATACAATTTGAGAGAACCAATTCGCTGGGAATAGATGATATGCACCTAGTTGCCATTTTTTGGATACTTCTAATTTTTTGAGGGCATATTGAATGGAAGTATGGCATCTAGAGAAGACAGACCAGCCCAGATGAAGGAGGAGGAAGAAGAGGAGACTGCTGGGCCTGAAAAGGAGTCACAGGAATGTTAATTCTTTGACATACCAAATGGACCGAAGAAAAGAGAGGTCCGTTAAGTAATGGTCACCAGCTTGTAAACTCTGTTCATTCTTCAGTGTTTGTCATTGATCTCCCGCGTGTGGCTGATTTGAGTCTGCCCCCTGCATCTTTCCTGATAACTCACAGAGAGTTTTGTATAGCGCGGACAAGGTCCTTACAGATATCAGAGCGCGGAAGACGCTTCAATCTACCGGCCTGAGGAGTGTGGCGGCAGTGCAGCGGGGGCCAGGGACTACACGGCCCAGAACGCCAAGAGGCTACCGGCGTGACCAGTGGCCCCTCCCCCAAGCCACCGGGGGTTTCATCAGCATTTCGCGCCTCCCGCTCCACGGGAGACGCTTCAATCTAAGGGCGGGCTGTCCGGGGCAAGAGGAGGCCGGGCTTGGCCTACCCCATTTCATCTGCCAATCGATGCTGTGGACCCCCAAAGGTATTGTACTCTCAAATTTGCCATCAGAGGGGTTGTTGGAGTCCCTGTTCGTCACTACTGTACACTTCTTGTTGCTCTTCAAGGGACCAATTGTCTGACCTCATTGACATTGATATTGCCTCTGTCCGGCTGCAAAAAATCTTTGCCTGTTTCCATTTATCACTATTTCCCTGGTATGGGAAAACGGAAGGATATGGAGGGTGGGGTGTATCCTCCAGTAAAAAGGGGAAAAAGGCAAAAAAAACACCCCATGCAGCAATGAACTGTGGGTTATCCAGAATTGAAGACCTTGTTAATGATTGCGAAGAGGCTTTAGCTGGAAACAGTACGGAGGTTCTAGATGTTCCTGTGCAAAAGTCTGCTAGGGTTTCTCCCAAGTTGCAAAGAAAACTAATTCCTACCATGTTTGATAAACAGAACCCCCGTAAGCAGAGCCCCAGTGCTTCACAAAAAGCAGGACCAGACATAGATCTTATTGTGCATATGGCACCAGAGCCAGAACCTCGCGAGGGGCCAGATCAGGACCATGTTATGCCTTTGGTCCCATGTACAAATAGGTTTGCTCCCCTGGATTCAGATCCTGCAGACATAATAGATACTTCTGAATCGGCAGCGAGGGGTAATCCCGATAGAGCTACTGAGGGGAGAGATGCTAGCTGTAACCTATGCATGACCACTAAGTTTGAGCTCCTAGATAGGATACAGACCCTGGAAAATTTAGTGTCATCCTTAACCGCGAAGGTGAGGGTCTAGCTCAAGGGAGAGGGGTCAGGGGTTTAGACTCTGCTCCACCTACCCCACGGGGGCAACTCAAAACTCAATCTAGAGAGGTTATTCCAAATGCCCCCTCTTCAATGGTTAATGATCTAAAGGGCGGTGGGAGGGTAACTAGACAACCTCATATCCCTAGTTCATATGCTGACTCTGTGAGACGCACTACGCCAACAGGGCCTCCCCTGGGACAAGCCCCACCCACGAGGCTTAAGCAACCAGTGGTTCGCCCTATTCCAGCTCCGAACAAGTTTCCACTAAATTTGGGCGCACAAGGCATTCCACCACACCGTCTATCTGCTAGGCCTATTGTTTACATGACTCACATTCCTAAATTGGTTACGGCAGGGGGCTACGAAAGTAATGAGTCGATTCACAATAAAACAATCCACTGGCTGAGGCACACAAGGGGGTGCAGATCTATTATAAGAGAAGACATGGCTAGAGTGAGACGGATCACTAGATATGACTCCACGACCGATTGCGTGGAGACTGATATCCTGGACCCTATTATAGCAGAGAATGTATTAATTTGGGATTTCAGAACATCTCCTCCTGAACACTCCTACATCCAGATCCGCCGGTTCCCTCTCTGGCAGCAGGCCCATGTGCCAGAGGATTCCGGGTTGAGCCAAATTGACTGACTAGACAGTGCACTTACTCTTCCCTTGTGTTTCGATCCATACCCACTAGGTGGGGAATCAATGAGCCAAGCTCCCTTTGACCAAGCTGCTGTTGTCTTTACGACCAACGGGGAGACCGCGCCTGACAATCTTGGTACAGTGGGTAAAGGGTTATCATACGATGTCAATCCCAGCAACAAAACACCGGGGGTAATCCAGTTAATATCCTGGAATATAGCAGGCCTCCAAAAAAACTTAGCTGATCCAGAATGGAATGAATTTATAGGTAACTACTATTCTGTTCCAGGAGACATGGAGTTTGGTTCCTCTTTATAAATCAGGGTTTACCGCATACCACATGCCTGCGACCACCTCGGGTAGGGGACGCCCATCGGGGGGACTCATGATCTGGGTGAATATCGAGCTGAACTGGCTAGTATCTAACCATGATACCTTATCCCAGGACATCCTCCATCTATCTATTGGAGGGGATGAAAACTATGCGCACTTGGAAATTTTTAACATCTATGCCAGAGGGTCACTTGGAGCCCAAGTTATCTCCACCCTAACAATTCTCGATACGGAATTGTCGGCCATCATCACTGATACAGGGATCATCGTTGCTGGCGATTTCAATTGCACCTTTGAGCCCCTGTGCAGTGAAGATATCCTGGGCACCTGTGGTGAGGACTCCAAGTGGGCTATTCCTCAACTTAGCTTAGCACCAATAAAAAGATGGTCCCAAAGAGCCGTACAAATCAACGCTCTGACGATGAAGCATAATTTACGAGCAGCAAATGGCAGAACCCGATCCGACCCTATGGGAGCATACACCTATAATAGATCTAGTTCCCCGTCGCGCATCGATTACATTCTACTTGATGTGGGGTTGTGGGCTGACCTCATTGATATGGAGGTGATTCCCAGGTGCGACAGTGACCACAACCCTCTATGTATGCAACTGATGAGAGCACGGGGCACTACCTCTATTGAGCTGGCCAGTTCCACAAGGCTGTTGACAAGGGAGATAACGCCCTCTAATTGCAGTCGCCGCTTGAGATGGCAGAAGGTTGCTAAGCAGGAATCAATACTGGTAACCATCAGGGAGGTCATGGAACAGAGCATCGGAAAGCTCGATGCTAAATCAAGTCACATTTCAGTGGCCATACAGGATTCGAAGCTCACAGAGGTATACCAGGAGACTCTGGGGAAGGTAGGGGAGTTTTTCCTGATTAAAGAAAAAGGTGGCCGCAAGGCCCCCCCGTCCAAAGGCCGAAAACCCGTGGTACTCAGACGTACGACAGGGTAAGGAGACAGGAGCTGTCAATGGCCCTAAGAGCAAAAGATCAGCCTAGTATAATTGTAGCGAGAAAGACCTACTACAGGACCATTGACAAAGCCAAGCATCTGTGGGAAGAAACGCATTGGCAAGAACTAAAATCCGCGGCCCAGTTGAAAGACTCAACCAGATTCTGGGAGTTAATCAGCATTAGCACAAGGAAAGGAGTAGACCCTGTATTAAATCATATAGTAGGGCGCCAATGGTATGAGCATTTCTATGGCTTGTATTCCAGTGGGGTAGGGAATGTGCCAACAGAGCAAGAGATTGGGCTGGCTTTTCCCGAATCCCATAAGCAGGGGGAACAGTTTGGGCTAAGAGAGGTCTCATCGGCAATTGCAACAATTGCACCGGGTAAGGCCGCCGGTCCCGATGGACTCCCTGGTGATCTAATGCTCTATGATAAAAACATCTGGGCGGATTTTATTCTCCGGATTCTCAACCTCATTGTGAGCGGCCATCCAGTGCCAGACTCCTGGAAGGGTGCAGAGGTGGTGACCATCTATAAGAAGGGGGATAGGGAGGATCCAGCCAACTACAGACCGATCAGTTTGATCGACGTAGCTCAGAAAGTGGTTGGCAGGGTCCTCCTAATGAGACTGAGGCCTTGGATCGATGAGGATGGAATTTTGTCACACTTTCAGGCAGGGTTCAGACAGGGCAATTTTTTGCAATATACTGGAAGTCTGTTACTATCGAAAAAGGCAGCCTTTACTTGGCGTTCGTAGATTTAAGAACGGCCTTTGACCTGGTCCCTCATGCCAAGCTATGGCAGGTAATGTTCCCTCTGCTTTTAGACCTCATTAAACGTCTCCATGAGTGGAACTATGCCAAAGTGAGGTGGGGTAGCCAGGGCCAATTGACTGAGAGGATAGCGGTTGAGAGGGGGGTCCGCCAGGGTTGCGTTATGGCCCGATCCTGTTCTCCCTATTTGTTATTGGGGTGGTGGACCATTTGAGGGAGGATACGGCCCATGCCCCAACCCTGGCGGGGGAAAAAATGCCGACCTTGCTCTTCACAGACGACACTCTCTTGATCTCAAAAAGCCCTATGGGGCTACAAAAACTACTCGTCCGCTTCACCCAGTTTTGTGATGCCAGAGGCCTGACTATAAATACATCCAAAACAAAGTTACTGGCACTGGCACCATCGAAAAGCTTTAGAAACAAAATTAGGCTGAATGATTCCCCTCTGGAACTTATCGAAGACTTTGATTACCTGGGAGTGCGGATTATCAACCGGATGAAGTGGTCCTCCCATCTGGCAAAAATGCTGCTCAATCATAAATGTGTGTCAGGTCCCTTTCATTTTCAGGTCCGATCACCTCTTCAACCGCTTTGGGCAAGCCCCGTCTGGTTTCTGAGCGATTATTCTTTCGTGGAAGTTGGAGGCAGAGATGGTCCCATTTCTGGTTACAGAGAGAGATCGCAGTTCAATCCACTGGCGGTCCCGATCTTTGAGGCGGTCAGCGTTCTAGTGTATTTCTGATCCGCCATTTTGTGCGCTCGCGGACATTTCACTGCGCACTTCAACTGTGAAATCTCGGCAGTTGGACATAATTTTCCGGAGCTCCTGAGTTTCCCGCAAACCTTCGTTTTAATTCCGGTTTGGGGTTCTCGGAGCCTTCTGTTTCTCCCGTTATCAGTCTGTTTCTGAATTACGAGTCCCGTGTGGCAAGTCTCGTAATACCTCGTAATTCCCCTCTGCAGTTCCTGTCCAATTTGAACTCGTGCATTGGGAGCGGAGGAAGAATGCACATTGGTCTGTTATCTTCCCTTGGTCCAAGTTGGCAGCTGAACTCGTAGGTGTCCCGCTATTTTGAATCTTCTTCAGGAGCGCGGGTAAGCTGTCAATCTTCCTTGTTTTTACGAAGCTGTCGCTAGACCTTCAAAAGGGTGCATATACAAACTATTTGAGAAGACAGCAGTCCAGTCATATCAGTTTGGTCCAGCATGATTTATTCTTGTGAAAGACTGTCCTAGTCAAGAGTAAATACCTGTTCTGCGTAATCAGAAGTAGAGTCAACTACCAACCTTCAAGTATATAGGGGTATTATTATATATGCATATGTAGGATACTCTTATCTACCGCCATTTCATCGGTTCCTCAATCCTCTCCAGAAGGCTTCGTTCTTCAGCTTCTATTCACAAAGACTTTTCACTTCTACGTAGTACGCAGTCATTTAATCAGAGAGAGGCATATTCCACACACATTAAGGTATATTGAAGAGAGGGCAAGGAAAAGTACTGAAAGTTTAGCTAGAGTTGTCTGAGAATGTATTAATCCTGTGATTAATGTTTTAGGTTTTCTTCAATCGAAAAAGACGAAGACTAGAAGAAGACCTCTGTGTGGCAGTCTCTCTGTTTGTTATCCACTTCGCCTTTCCCCCTCATTCCTGGGCTTGGAGTCCTCCGAGGCTAGGGGTGTTTGGGAATTGGGAAAATCTCTTCAGCGAAGTCTAGCAGTTGCCCCCACGGAATCTGGAAATTAAAGGTACGACTTCTGACAACGTGTGTCGGGGGCCATTGCTAAACACCAGCGCCTTTCCCATAGCCGACCTGTGGCTCCTGCCATTAAGGTCTACGAGGGAAAAGCCCTGCCATCATCACTAACTGATGGGTTTCAAGAATGTTACAGACTTAATAAAATCAGAGAACACGTTTTTTAGGGATCTGGTCTCGCTCCCTCCATCGACCTTATTAGTCCCGCTCCGATATGATCTCGAGAGATATCCAATAAATGAGGTGGCAAGGCTGCGCCCCCTATTGTTTTGGACACGCCTCAGAAAGACCCCGAAACTATGTCACTATGCCTCTGCACTGACTGAGCTGATTCAACTAGATGTAGGACATAAGATAGCTTGGCTATCCAAGCTGAAACAGCTAGTGGGGGACATTGGATTGGGAGAGGCCTGGGTGAGCCAGGACCCACCGTCTAAACAGGTGGTAAAGAAGGCCTATTGGGACTGGGTTTCTGTAGCTGCAACAAGAAATCAGAATCACGGCACCCTCCCGGAATTTTTTTTAGATGTGAAGCCAGTACCTTAACTAACTAGAATCCTTCCTGGATCTTATTGAGTCCCCGAAAGATAGGGCACTCTATCTGAAGTTTAGGTTCGGTACCCTCCCACTGAACGACTTCAGAGCGGGCTGTAGGAGGTCAAGGGAGAGTGACACAGGGTGCCCGGGCTGTGCCTCCCCTACGGAATCTGTTGCTCATTTTCTCTTCGTCTGCCCAGTGTATGGTCAGGCGAGGAGAAAATGGCTGAAGCCCGTCTGTTCTAACTTGGGATGCAAAAACTATAGGGAGGCACTGCGTATCTTAACATCTGAGACCTCAATCCCCAGTGTGATTTGTGGGACAGCTAAGTACCTGGGCTGCGCCTGGCTGACAAGATCGAAGCTTTCTAGGGCGACCAGGTCCAGGCCGTGGATCCGTAGATTTTCACCTTCCATCGGGCTGTACCTTGTTTTTTATGATGAACCACTTTTTAAAATTACGTCTAGTATTTTTTTATTATGATCAATTGTTTATATCAAATATTGAGGATTGATTACGCTATATATATATATTTTTTTTTATATTTTTATATATTGTGTGAATGTATTAACAAAGGGCTGTCTATCTCCTCTATCCTCTTTTTAACTTGTTTTAAATTGCTTTTATACTTTTATGATATTGTATATCGAATAAAGTTATATACAACTACAATTCTAAAATTGTGGCATGCAACATCTGTTATAGGCAAATTAGCAGGAACACTGTCAGGACCATGGTGGCGAGTGTCTGCATGACTGAAATTAACAGAAAGGCAAGCAACCATTTTGCAGGCGTCAACCAAATATCCGCATTGGAAATATCAACATGCATCTACTAGAAGATTTGTAATCAGCTGCTTAAAAAACTTACAAATGGCAAATGAGGGAGCCAAAAGACCAGAGAAATCAGTTCTGGGTCAACGCTCTAGTGTTTGCCCAGCACGCGAGAGACAGCAGACAAATGCGCTCTCTCCGGTAAGGAACAGTGCACTTCAACTGTGATGCGAGGCGTGTAGCATCTCATGTTTGAGTCTGTCGTCTCAGGAGAATTACGTGAGGCGTTTTTGGAAATAGGCGTCTCGTCTCAACTCTGAAAACGCTGAGTAGTGTTCCACTGTGTTATACGAGTCTGGAGTATCAGCAAAATTTATCGCATGTGCAATGAAAGACTATCACAAAACAAAAAGAGGCTTCCGGTCAACTTAGCGAAAACGCTCACAGGAAAGAGTTTTAGAATTAATTTCTTTAGCACGTTATATTTGCTTTGAAGTTCTGTTCAGGCAATTCTTTTGGGGTAACTCATTTCCTTGTGTTAAGGTTCTAGGCAAGAAAAGACTCCATTCTATAAGAAAGTCTCTGATTGGTAAGCCTTCATCTTGTGGATTGACCAGCAGGAAGACAAGGTACCGTTACATTTGAATATTGCCTAAGAATTTTGCTGAAGTGACATTTTTTTTTTAAGAAGAAGACATTTTTGACACACAAGTCTGAGAATAGACAATTTAGGTTATTGTACAAAATACTTAAAATTCCTGGAACAATCAAATACGAAGGAATTTTAACATCAGTTAGAGAGAAGCAATGGCCTTGGACCGTGGGGTATGAAGGTGTTAAGAAAAGAGATAATGCTTTAAGGTTAATGTGGTAGAATGTTTGTTGCATGATTATGTTTCTCCCCATGCAGAAGCAGCGTACCCAGTAGCTGAGACGTAGAAGGTTCCAGTGAAGAAACATTCCAAGGCAGTCTCTCTTTATCCACTTCCCCTTTCCCCCCTGCTGTTGCCCTCACCAAAAGAAGTCTTTCTGGTGGGTGTACTAGTGGTGGGACTTTGGGACCATCGTCGACTCCTGTGGAATTGGTTGGCCTTTTGACAAACATTGGCAAAAACTACTACCTAGATACAACTGGGATGAGAAAACATGCATTCCAGACTCTTTGCTCAAGGAGTGTGCTGACATCAAGCTCAGCTAGACAAAGGAAAGGCCATAACATCAGTCACAACACCACCTGTGTAAGCTGAAGACAATGTTTCATCACCTGTGCTACATCAGTGACAACAGTGACATGATCCCACACAAAGGGGCCCATTAGCATGGCGGGCAGATCGATACTGCCCGACCGGCGGTGGCGATCCGCCCGCCAACACACCCCACCAGACGGCCTTTTACCCCCGCCACATTAGCATGCGGGGCATACCACGGCGGATGGAAAGACCGTCCACCGTTTTTCCGCCAGTAGGCAATTATCCGGCTGAAAAAGGCCCATAATATGGTGCGGTGCCTTGCAGGCTCCACCATCCATATTAGCATGTGGCATTTGCAATGCCTTTCCATGGCCGAGACTCCGCCATGGAAAGGCATGCGGTTTTCACTTTGGGGCCCTGTCCGGGCACGCAGGGGTGTGGGGGGTGGCTGGCTGCACTTGGGGGGTACCTATGGTACCCCCAACATTGGGATGGACAAGGTGGCAGACACCACGTGGTGCCTGCCACATTGTACATGCCAATGCACAACATGCATATATTGCATTGTGGTGGGTGCTGCTTACAGCACCGCCCGCCGCAATGCAATATATGCTGGATGCCACCGCCACCGCAGTGGCATCCTAATTCTTAATTGCCATTGCGGGTGTCTAAGTATGTGTACTTTTTGTGTATGTTTATGTGCATATGTGTATGTGTGTGCATGTGTGACTCTGGTTGTGTGTTTATGTGAGTGTGTGGGTGTTAAATATATATGCATGTTTACATGGTTCTATTTGTTTGAGAGCAGGTGTTGTTTGAGTGTGTGTGTACCTCAGTGTTTATGTCTACATCTGTTTGTATGTGTATATGTTTGTCTATGCCAACCAGAGACACAATTCTGCCCTACTGCTGCTGAGCCAAGCTCCAGCAGGGGAACGCACACAAGGGTCACATTTGGTGTCCAGTGCATGGCCCAGTTCAAACTAGCTCTGGGAGCCGTTGGCTCCTGCTCTGGTGGGAAACTGGACAAAGGACATGGGAGTAACCTCCCCCCTGTCCAGACCCTCCCCTGGGAGGGTCCCCTGAAACATTCCAACCCTTTCCTTAGGGGCTTATCTGAGGGTAGGTGCCTAGATTCGTCATGGGACAAGATTCAGATCAGACACCGCTTCTTATTCTACCGTCTGGGCACCCTGGACTTCGTTTGGGCTCGACTTCCTCTCCCTTCCAGTCAGCATCGTCTGTGCCTGTGCACCATACAGGTACATTCCAAGGCCTGTGGGTATCAAAGACACCTGAAAGAATCTCCCTTGAAGTGAAGGAGTCACTTCCATTCATTTGCAGGCACCGCAACTAAGTCGACTGGTCTGCTGATCCTAAGCTCCTCCGGACTATGAAACGTTCTACAGCACAGGTGGTGGTTCTCCACAGCCCCCGAGGCCTGCCCTGCCCTCTCACAGTGTTTGAGGCGAGTATCCCTCGTGGGGGCTGCGATAACCAAAGCTTTGTGCACCGCTTCAACTTGCAGTTGCAAAGGCTTGTTGGCTTCCTTCCACCAAGATCTTCGGGCTCCAAGTAGCCACAACCTCAGGCATCCCCAGTTACCAAAGTCTTCGTCCACATCACATCGTTTGAACCATGGTCTGCATCTTTTTGGTGAGTTGCTCGAGGTCCTCTTGCAACTCCAGTACCTCTGGATCCTGTTGAGGGTCATCTTTGCTTCCTATCAGCACCCCTGATTGCTCACGTCCTGTTCTGATCCCCCTTTTTTTGGTGAGTCCCCTGGACCTTGCTGGTCCCTACATTGCACCTTCTTCGAGTTCTGAGTGGATTGCCCGTTGCCAAGGCTTTTTGGTGCTCCCGCCGGACACCGACATCTCAGCACTTGACATCGATGTGGGACAGCTCATTCAAGGCTCCTGATCTTCCTCGGTGTCAGCTGGTCAGCTGGTCCTCACAGCTGCAGAGTCAAGGTCATCGTCAGCTATCCTGCAACTCCCAACATTGGTGGGCATTCGTCTTCCAGATCTCCTGGTCACTCCTGAGTCCCCTGTGATGGCAGGTACCTCTCAACTAGAATCCACCTTCAGATTCCACCAGCCACTTTCTGCTCCTTCAGCAGGGGCACTTTCCTGAAGTCCTCCATTGGGTTCGACAGCACTTTCTGACACCACCTCACACCTATGTACCCGTCTTCCCTGGTGTAGGTAACGTGGGTACTAGGGTATCCACGGATGGGGTGGCTCTCCAACCTTTTGTCTTCCAATGGGTTTCTTCAGGGTCCACTGGGAAGGGTCCTTAACCTTTGAAAATCCAACTGCGACGTATACGTTGATTTGTATGGAGCATATGGTCGTGTTCCCACGCTGCACATGCTCTCCATGGGGTTCCTAGTCACTCGCCTTGGGTGGTGCCTTGGGTCCCCAGCACTTCTAAGTCTTCTTGACATTGTCTTGACCCGAGTCGTGCTTCTTATACCACTTTCTTAGCACATGGTTTGGTCCCCCCACTGGGGTCCACTGTGTATTTCATGCTATTTACTTGATTTCTTTGCAAAGTATTGTGTACATTGTGCATATCTACGGGTAGGAGATATCTCTTTGTGTTAGAGATATTATATAATAAATACGTATTTTTATAAATACCTTGGGGTCCATTAGGATGTCGGGCGGTGCACAACCGGGGTGTTGGCGGTGCGGAAAAATGCATTTTTCCACCCGTGAGCAGCGGAAAACACGTCCACCATATTAACATTGCCAAAGATAGGTCAATTCCCGTCCACCGCGGCGGTGTGAGCCAATGGAGACTCATCACTGTGCGGAAGGAGGTCCGCCCGCTCCACAAATTAGAATGCCCCAAACAAGCAGACGCACCACAGCGGAGACACCGCACAATCAGAGACGGAGGAAGCTCAACAACGGAGCGCGAAACCAGAGTCCTGGTCCCCTCCACCCGGTCACGACCGCCATGGACCCCGCTATACACGTGTTCCCGGTGCTGTACCTGCTACATCACTATCAACTCATGGACCGCCGCGGACGCTGCCGCAGGTACGCAACTACACAAATACAACACACAACATACGGGCCGACAAAGGGTCCATATACACAACAGACACCCTGCTGGGGGAAGTAAAACATCCACAAGGGCACCCACACATGACCCACCTGCCACCAAGTCACCCCTCTGCATCCTGGACACACATCTACCGCGAACTTGCAGCAATGTCCCGGTCACGTCACCGCAGCTGTGCATACAAGGGAAAACATGCACACAATGCAGAAGGCAGGGCCAGTCCAAGGCATGGGCATAGGTATGTATATGTTGGTCAGTGTCTATTTAGTTAAGATCAAGAATTCATCATAGAAAGCCTTTACATAAAAAACTTATTTAGAAATTACTTTCGTGTAGTACAAGGAATTTATTCCAACATTTTCAAAAGGTAATATACATGATGATATATTCAAAAGAATGCCACAAGTTATGCCTCATGCAAGTAAACAATTTCTTCATTGAATCAAGCAGAGTCAACCGGACAAAAGTCTCAACACAGTTGCTTCAAAACCATCCTTGTGGGTTCATTCGCCAGTATTAGAAATTCACACGTAATAATACAATAAGAAATGCGCTCAAAGTGAAGGAGAAAGGAGACAGTTTGAGAGGGATGGGTGTGATTGGGTGGTGGTGGGGACTAGGTAAAGGATGTTGTGACCATATTACAATCACAGTGATGAATGCAACCTTTACAGACTAATTTTGTTCATTAGTTCCAAGAAAAGCTTTAACATAGGGTTTGTATGTATCAACGGGTTACTTCCTATGTTAAGAAAGTAAAAACAATCCGGTCTACGTTTCGACCCCTATGGATTAAGGGTTGATTGAAGCCTCATGCTGGGGTCTTCTTCAGGACGTGAGTACAGGAGCGCCTACAGGTAATACAATTTAAAAGACAGGGATGTATCAGGAATTGAATTTTACGCATTGTTGTACTACAACTATTTCAATGGAAAGGAAAAGATTTCTTACTTAAAAACGGGCCGTCCAGTGGCCTCTTACGGGTGGACCTAAATCGGTTCCTCAGTAGTAGCCATTAATCTGAAAGTAATTCGAAAATGGAGGATTTTGGTTTAGGAAACGGGTTAAAAATTAACCCTGTCACTTGTATGTAAAGTGCGATAACACAGGGGACTTACTAGGGCATCCGGGGCTTTCCAATCTGTCACAACGTTATGGCTTGGTTTCCGCTCCTCCAGATGAAAGGTATCTGAGGGTTCAAGAAAACCAAAAGGAAAATGAAACGTATCCGATGTGGGAGATTTTATTTTTACGAAAAGAACATGGTCTGTGGGCGTTGTCTAGGTAAAGTAATGGGAAGGGGAAAACATTGTCTTAAAGTCGATCAAAATTGCCATGTGCACAGCATGCACTGCTCGAGAGTTCTTCCGAGCGTACATGACAGGGAGTTAATTTAGTCTCAGAAAACCCTCCGTGTGGGTGGGTATTGCAGTAGCTTACCCTCAATTCAGCATCTGCGCGGGTGTTAACAGCAACACAGCCTGACCGCGAGTGAAGGGAGCGCGAGGTGCAGGCGCTGAATACCTGCTGGGGGCTCGTCTCGGGTGGCCAATCAGGAGAGGCCAGCTCCGACACGTTTTAGGGAGTGTGTAAAACAAGCTGAGAAATGTGAACAGGAGCGTCTCACTGTGACGGGTCTTATTCTGCACGATTCAAAGGATTCAGGACGGGAATATTAAAGCCCGCTCACTGTTGAAACCATGTAAACTCGGTATATCTGGAAGCCGTTTGGTAAAAGTTTGCTAAGTTTAGACATTCTGCCGGGGGCTCGTCTCAATAAGCCAATGGGGAGTGGCCCGCTCCAACATGGTTGAAGGGAGTGTATTAAAAAGGACAGGAGCTGTAACGAGCTAATAGGAGTGTCTAAGTGAGACCTGACCAGTGCAAGCAAGGTCCCTAGCTTTCTGTGTGTACCAGCGTTGGCCGTAATGTCTCAAAATACACATCCTAATAACAGTCTGCTTGGTTTTGTCAAAATACATATCCTAATAGTAATCTGCTGGATTTTAAACATATTAAGCGTCTTAACAGAATTGCAAAACACACGTTGGTTACAAATTGGCACACACTAGCGTTTTACCATTCAATGGAAAATGAATACATATGAATACGGGCATAATGTGAACGGGCAGACTGATTGAGTGCGGTACTCCAAAATAGATGCGCTTGTGAAGGACCACAAGAGTGTCACAATACATGTAATCGTGAGGATACATGATTTTATACATTGTACGATTAAAGAAATGATATGCAATAAAGATCTTGAACAGTCATGTGTAGGAGATTGTAGTTCATAGCTTAACATGGCAGCATATGGATAGATAGGATCCATCCGACATATAGCTTTGGTAGGACGCATAGGTACATCCCCCATGCTCAGTCACGATTAATCAAAGCCATTTGAGAGAACGTTGAATCCATTTCATTCAACCCATTTTGCACAGAATCAAATCGCTGCATCCATTTGCATTCTCTTATGTTCAAGATGGAGTCTAGATCCCCACCCCTCGGTCCTAGTGTGACCTTCTCAATGACCACCCATTTGAGTGATTCAGGTGTGTGGGCATTTGTCCGAAAATGGTCAACTAAGGGTGCCCCCACGGTTTGGCATCTAATTCTGCTGCAATGCTGAAGTATTCTGTTTTTGATCTTCTGCTTTGTTTGGCCTATGTACATCATCCCACATGGGCAGAATATAGCATAAATCAACCCATTAGGCATGGGCATGGCACAAACACCACAGGGACACACCTCCTCCCAGCACACCCCATGAAGGCACAGGCCATGTGGGCATTCTGTGCACTCCCATGCACAACAACAAGACAGGTGAATCCACACCCTGTACCTCAGTCACAACAAACAACCAGGGAGACCGCCACTGCAGGAGTGGCTGCACAGGAAAACACAACACACAGCACGGTGCCAGGGGAAACACACACACCACAACACCACCACACACGTGGAAACAAACATGAGTACAAGCACCAAATGAACACATAAAAGGAACAAACATACAAATGGACATACAGCCAGCATAGTCACACATACATACCACACACTGACACACTCACACACAAAACAGCAATGGAGCACAACAACTCAGCAAGCCAAAGTGGGATGTACACAAATGGAAGGCCATGGAGACACACAACAAGCATGTGCACATCACATGCAAGACAAGGAACACAGAACACCCCCCTCAGACCATAAAACCACACATGGCTGGTACAGTCAGTGAAGTCAATCCACAGGTAAAGGCACAAGGAAGAAAGGAAGGCCCGGAAGTCAAGCTGGGAACAGCCACACGTGTATACAACCACCTCACAGGAGTACACCACCAGCACAACACGCAGGGCCCATATACTTACTCCATCAGTGACAAACACCAGGAGGAATGTACACACTTACCCCCCCCCCCAACAGGACATCAGGGGATGCACATCAGGCAATGTCAAGGCCACATATACACAGCACAGTATGCACAACAAGCAGTGTGTGCACACCAAGCATACCAGTCACACACAGACATGAGTGACACAACACCAACCCATACAACACAAATCAACACAGTACAAACACAACAGCATACCCAGGAAGTGAAGCAACAACACAGCCAACACACATACATCCAACACAACCACAACAGATGCACAGATCTGGGACACAATGGTGAAATCAACTTGAACAAAGCACTGGCCAGCACACGCAGCTGAACTGCAGATGAGCAACCATGACTGCCAAACAGCGCAAGAACACCACAAAGAAACAATTGGGG
The DNA here is from genome assembly GCF_964261635.1 of Lissotriton helveticus. Lineage (NCBI taxonomy): Eukaryota > Metazoa > Chordata > Amphibia > Caudata > Salamandridae > Lissotriton > Lissotriton helveticus. The sequence continues at coordinate 776,299,865 of NC_136059.1, read as the reverse complement.
AAAGAATCTGAGTGGTACATAGCCCTACCCCAAAGAAATGCATCACATAGCACAATGTCACAAATGAAGTGATGAGGAGGCACACACACACAAACCAAGGGGACCGCCCACATCCAAGTGAAGTGTACTGCACGTCATTAGTGGACATGGCAGGAATGCACAAAACACAATCAGAGGGAGTCCAGGCCCACAAAGAGGAGTCACAAGAAGCACACATAGGGAATGGCATTACACCACACACACCATGCCATACAGGAGGATACAAAAGCACCATGGGCCTGCAATGCATGAGAAACACTACCACAATGGCAGTGTGAAGCAGCAGGTTTACACAGTCTACACAAACAGAAACAAGACACATGGATTATCAAACAAACACAACACTGATGAGCCAGTCACACACTCTGCACACTCACAGGTGACTAAAACAACAAGTAGGAGTCAGACAGAACAGCATGGACATAGCAACACAATGCACACCTCTTGACAACCCAAGAGCACACATCTGATGTAGGCCATGGGACCAGGATGACGGGCCATTACAAGATGACTATATGCGTACACAGCTTGGCACACATAATGGAATAACACACATACATGATGACATTGCCCACCCTGCATGCAAACCTGTGCACAGAGTCACACTCTGTGCTGGCAGTGTCCCCCAAACTGACATGTGAACAATGTAGCCAACAATTGTAAACCTTGAAGATAATACCTACATCACTGGTTAAATTGACACCACAGAAGCCACAAGTATATGTGTCAGAAAGTACTTAAGTCCCTGTCACCCCTGTGAAAAAAAGAGTAGGCGAGCAAAGACCTTGGCAATGTTGAAGTGCCACATAGAGCATGGGGCACAGCCAAACATATGCACACACAAAAATAACTTTATTCAGTATGGACACTGACAAAACAGACAACAGGAGTAATTGTCTTTATTCACATGTTGCATAGATAGGCACCAACAGTAGAGAAGAGCAAAGCACAAAATGCACAGCATATCCATGAGAATCTGCACAGGCAAGGGCAAAACAGCAAGACCAGTGGCCAGTCCAGGGTGCAGAGTGAGTACATGAGAAGCTGCACAGGCAAGATCAAAGCTGCTAGGCCAATGGCCAGTCTAGGGTGCAGAGTGAGAACATGACAATCTGCACAGGCAAGGCAAAACAGCAAGGCTAGTGGCCAGACCAGGGTGCAGAGCGAGTACATGAGAATCAGCACAGGCAAGGGCAAAACAGCAAGACCAGTGGCCAGTCCAGGGAGCACAGCATATCCATGAGAATCTGCACAGGTCAGGCCAGAACAGCAGTGAATGATAAGGCCAGTGGGCAGGGCGAGTACATGAGAGGCTGCACAGGGAAGAGTCCAACACAGCAGAGCAACAGGGCCAGGGTCCAGGGCAAAGTGCACAGCCAGGACATGAGAGGCTGCACAGGGAAGAGTCCAACACAGCAGAGCAACAGGGCCAGTGTCCAGGGCAAAGTGCACAGCGAGTACATGAGAATCTGCACAGGCAAGGGCAGAACAGGAAGGCCAGTGGGTATGGCAAAGTGCATAGCGAGTACATGAGAATCTGCACAGGCAAGGGGCACACAGTGAATGACAAACCCAGTGGGCAGGACAAAGTGCAGAGGGAGTACATGAGAATCTGCACAGGGAGTATGTGTGACTGTACCCTTCCATGGGCAGCAACACAGTCAGGGGGGTAACAATGGACAGAACAGGCTCACCTGTGAGAGAGACAGGTGTGTGAGGGGGACTAGCACTCACACTTGGCTGTCAGGCGGACTGTGAGCTGGCTGTGTGTCGGGGGCAGCAGGAGCACCTGACTGGGGAGAGAGTGGGCCAGGTGAGGTAGAGCTATCAGTGGCTTGGCAAACCGGAGGGCTGCTTGGACCAGGTGGTGAAGTGGCAGGTGGAGGTGGGATCATGCAGACCTGTGACACAGTGTGGGTGGGAGATGCCTGAGGGGTGCCCTTCCACTTCTTGGGGATTTGAAATGCCTTCCCTGTACTGGGGTTAATGGGAACTGGTGTGGACACAACAGGCACACACACCAACAGAGATGCCTCAGGTGCAGACACTGGCACTCCCTCTGGTGACGTGCTGGATCCTGGGGAACGCTTCGTCTGGCTACGCCTCTGGCCCTCCTTCCCCTGTTTGCCAGGTGTACCCCTAACAGTGCCCTCCTTCCGATGTTTGCCAGGTGTACCCCCTACAGTGCCCTCCTTCCCCTGTTTGCCAGGTGTACCCCTACAGTGCCCTCCTTCCCCTGTTTGCCAGGTGTACCTCCTACAGTGCCCTCCTTCCCCTGCTTCCCTGGGCATGGAATGGGAGTAGAGATTGTGGGGGAATGTGCCTCTGAGCCCTTCCTAGGTGTACCCATGACATGCACCACCACCTCAGTGGGCACAGGAACTGCATGCCTTGCTTTGAGCTAAGCTTTAGGGACCGGAGAGTCCTTAGCTGGGGATGCCTGTGAGGCATGTGAGCCTGAGGTCTGCTTCTCTGGTTTTTGGGCCTTGCTTTTCCCTGGCAGGCTTTTGTCTTTGCATTCTGGGCTGGCTTTGCTCTTCTGTGGGGATGGTGTTTGCGAGCGGGCCCGCTTAAGTTGTTTCTGCTGGCTGCTTCGTGTGCTGTATCGTGACTGTGACGCATGTGAACCGAGGTCACTATTATCAGACGTGGCCACTACCTGGGGGGTGGACAAAGGCCCTGGAGCAGGAATGGGAGTATGTACCTGTTGTAAGCAACCACCTGGCCTAATTTTTGGTATGGTCACTGAAGGCATTAAGTAGAGCTGTCTGGACCATACAAAGGTGGCGCAAGAGCTCAACAGTCTCAGCACTGAGAGCAGCCGGGGGGACAGGTGCAGGGGAAGCAGTGCAAGGTGTGAATGAAACTCATCCCCTCTTACTGACACGGACACGGGCAGCACCAGAGGAAGTGGATGGGAGGGTGGGCACTGGCAGCTGTGTGGTTGCAGATGAGGCAGAGTCTCCATTCCCTGTGCCCGCCAACATGGATGCATCCCTGCTGGCATCAGATGATGTGGTACTTCGTGTCTCAGGCAGGCATTCCTTGTGAAGACTCCGTCCCCCTCTGAGGCACTGGTGACATCTGTGTCAGTGGGCTCCTGTGCTGTTGTGCTAGTCTCACCCCCACAGGTGTCCGGCTCCTGTCCCTCCGTGATCACTGGTGAATCTGCATGAGAGAGAGATGCAGGGTCAGGTTAGTGGCAGCAAGAGTAGAAAGCTATGCAGTCAATGCAGCATACAAGAGGACTAAATTGACAACTGTCACTCCGCTAGGAGTATCCTGGTGCTATCCTTCAGGGGAGTGAGAATAACCAACAGAATGCTAAATAAGTGAAAGGCATAATTCATCTGGGGCAGTAAAGACCCACGTCTTCAGGGCCTTCCAGAATTGGGATTCTTTGTTGAGTAGCCTTAACTGTGATGGAAGTGAGGTCCAGGCTTTGGTCCCAAGAACTGCCACAGTTTTTCCTCCTTTTCGTTTCAATCTGAAAGTGGGGGGTTTAAGCAAGTTGGCAGAGGATGATCTGAGGGACCTAGCTGTATTGTAAGGAGTAAAAAGTCCTACCAGATACTTGGGTCCTATACTAAGCCTGGCTCTGAAGGTAATCAAGAGTATCTTAAAGAGAACACTCTTGTGCACCGGAAGCCAGTGCAGGCTTTTCAATGCTGCAGATGCTGACGATCTTTGTGGAAGTTTAAGCACCACTCGTGCTGCTGCATGTTGTACCACCTGCAGTTTCTTGAAGATCGCTTTATTCACTCCCGCGAGCTGACTGTTGCAAGAATCTAAGCGCAAGAGAATCAGGGCCACTACCACTGATTTCCTTGCTGCCAGTGGAAGAAAATGAAAGAATTTTTTTGGTGATTTGATGATCCTAAAGCATGTCCTGGCTACTGCTGTAACATGGGGTATAAAGGAGATTCCTGCATCAAATTGTACTCCCAAATTCTTTGCCACCTTGACCACATCTGGTGGCGGGATGATCCCCTCCAGCCACCATTTCTCAGGATGGAATAGAACATCCTTCCCCACCGGGAGGATTTCTGTTTTGTCTGAATTGCATTTAAGGTGGTTGTTCCTCATCCATTGAAAGACCACCGCTAAACAGCTTTTAAAGTTAGTTTCTACCTCTGAAGTGGTGTTATCTAGGGAAAGGATCATTTGGGTATCATCAGCGTATGATGTGACTTCTATCCCAAATGATCCAATCAAAGAGATAAGAGGGGTCATATAAATATTAAAGAACAATAGGCTCAAAGAGGAACCCTGAGGGACTCCCTATTGAGATAGTCGCTCCGCTGAAAGGAACGTCCCCAATGTAACCGCTTGTCTGCGGTTAGTTAGAAACAATTTAATCCGTTTGTTCGTTCGATAACTTTATTTCGGCCTCAAAGGACCATAATAGCACATAAAAATGTATACAATACAAATATTAAGACAATAAATATAACTTGCTTTTAAAAAACATTTGATTTACAGTAAGATCAGATACATACTAAAATAGAATTAAACTATGTTCCATTATCAAACTACCATTTAATTGCGGCAGGAATGCATACTAGGCGCTAATCAATTTCCTACACCGATGCCACATTGCATTCAGGAAACGCGACACAGCAAAAACAATAGGGGGGTGGGTGTCATATTTTAAGACTCTCATTGCGCGTGAGCACTGGCGAAATCCCAGATTACGACAGATAGGGATTAGCCAGTACTTACGTGGGCCCTGATACCCTGGGCAAAAGAAAAAGACATGTATGTCATTTTCGAAGGGATGTCGACAAGCTGGGCATTCTTTCTGATTGCTTTTGTCCCATTTACTAGAGAAAACTCTAAAAGGCAAAGTGCCCAATCTGAATTGCATTTAGAGTTTTCTTGCTGATGCAGGAAATACCACGTCCAAAAATTCTTCCCGTCTATATTCTGCCTTGACCTCAAAGAACTCCGTTGTCAATCTTCCCACCCCAGAGCTCGCCTGAAGGGTGGCTAGATTATAGTTCTTATAATGGCGAATCACCTTAGCCTTGGTGATCTCCAGACAGGCAACGTCCGGGATCACCCAAAGCTCGGGTAAGCCTGTCCTACTACTAATGAGCTTTATATGGGACAGTCACCTAATGTTCTTGCCTCTCAAGGCATCCCATATATCCTTAAATTCATTTCTGTAGGACACAAGTTCCGGGACGGACCATAATCTTTTCCAGAATATTAAAGGGCGTGATGACATAACCTCTTCAATGGGAAGCAGCCCTAGGTCCAAACGCAGTGGGACGAGTGGGGTACTCACAGGGAGTCCCATTATGTTCCTTACAAAGGTATGTTCAACCTTTGCCAAACTGGGGGAATTTTGGTGACCCCAGAGTTCGGCCCCATAGAGGACAGCTGCCCTAGCCTGTACACTGTAAATTTCTATGACTGGGGCCGCCGGTTTGAACTCGGGCTCTCAATGGAACTTCTGCATCCCTCCTACCACTCTTGTTAATTTAAGCGTAGCTTTAGCCAACTGCGGGTCCCATTGAAAGTGTTCACCAAGGGTAATGCCCAAATATTCAAAGGTTTCGACTCTCTATAGGGGAGTTCCTCCCAACAACGGGTTCGGGTGTGTCTGCCTCAGGGGATTGAAGATCATGAACTTGGTTTTGTCCAAGTTTATCTCCAAACCCCGTGAGACACAGAAGGCCGCGAATCCATCCAGGGTAAGCTAGATGCCCGTGGATGTCTTGGACAACAACAAAGTGCCGTCCGCGAACATCAAAGCGGGCACCCGCCCCGTAGCTAGCCTCGGTGCATCTATATTTCCGATCCCAAGCAGTTGATTCACCAGGCCATTAATGTATAGGGGAAAAAAGAGTGGACCCCAGTACACAACCCTCGCGGACCCCCTGCCTGACCGGGAAACAAGGCAACAGTTCACCGTGCCTTCCACACCTCACCTGAGCGCAATTATTGGTGTGGAGCCTAACTAGAACATTAAGGAGGTAACCTGGTAGGCCCAACTCATGTAAAACCTTCCAGGGTTTACCTCTGGGCACTAGGTCGAACGCTTACCTCAAGTCTACAAAGATCATGTAGAGGCTGCCACCCTCTACAGTCACTGTTTTCCAGAATAGGACCTGGAGTCTAAATAGCTGGTCCACAGTTGATGTTCCCTGCCTGAAGCCAGCCTGGAAGGTAGACAGAACCTCGTATTCCTCCATCCAAGACTGTAACCTGCCCAGGATAATGCGTCCCATCAGTTTTTGGGTGAGGTCTATGAGGCTAATTGGCTATAGTTGGACGGTTTCAGGGGGCAACCTTTTTTGTAGATGGGGACAATTTCGGCACCCCACCATGAATCCAGCGGATCCATGCCTTTTAGAATGCCATTAAATAAAACACCAAGATAGGGGACCCATATACAGGTCACACGGTAGCTTGTCCAAGCCGGGGGCTTTGTTCGGTGACAGGTTCAGAATAGCAGACTCAACCTCCGCAGGTGTGATCTCCCAGGCCCCCTCCAGTCGATGCTCATGGAGGGGGGCCTGGGAGAGGAATCTCAGGTTCATCATTGCTCGGGATGGAGTACAGCCTCCTAAAATGTGACTCCCAAGCCAAATTTAATCCATTCCAGTACCTTGCCTGAGATGCCGCAGCGCTCGAGACGATTCAGTAGAATGTTAGGTGAAATCGTATCGAACACCGCCGACAGTTCTAGAAGGATCTAAACCGCTTTCTTCCCTTTATCGGCAATAATTTTTAGAGTGCGGTTACCTGTAAGAGGGCCGATTCTGTAGAATGCTTAGGAAGGAATCCCGACTGTTGCGGGTGCAGAATGTTATGGCCTTCGGTAAAATTTGTCAGTTCCTTCTGAACAAATGTCTCTGTTATTTTACCTTAAAAGGGTTGCAGAGAAATAGGCTGGAGATTTGACAGCACCGAGTGGTCAATACTTGGTTTCTTTTTTAACGGTTTAACCAGTGCAAGCTTCCACTCATCAGGCACCACTCCGGTTTTTAGAGACAAGTTGACAATGAGATTTACATTAGGATTGACCGTGTCTATAAATTTCTGGAGCACCATCGGGGGACACGCATCCCATGGTGAACCAGATTTACATCTTCTGATAACCTCCCGTTTCTGCTCCAACGAAATAGGTGCAAAAGTCTGATGCGAGCCGACCGTATCCCCTGCAACTTGGTCATGGATAGAGTCCTGGTCAATGACATAAGTAGCTAAAAATTCTCCTTGAATTTTTTCCTCAAAAAGCAGGAAGTTCTTTAAGTTGGCCTTAATGGTTTGTGAAAGACTTCACTGCTGAAAAAATAATTTTCTGATCATTATTGGATTCTTGTATTTTTTAAGTGAAATATTCTTTTTTCGCCAACTTGATCTGCTGATGGTAGAACTTTCTGCTCTTTCTGAATCCTATTTTGTGTTCGGGATTGTACATTTTCCTCTATTGCCTTTCTTGTTGCTTACATAGTAGATGTGCTTGTGCCAACAGCGGTGTATACCAGGGCGCCTTCTGAGTTTTTGATTTGATTTGATTTGGTTTTAATTGCTTGCTTTGTTTCTCTGAACGGGCAAGTTCATTATAAGTCTTAGTTATCCAGGAATGAAACAAGCGGGAATCAGATTCAGTGTCTCCTGTAAGTTCAGGATGGAACAGGAGGGGACAACACAGACACCAATTACGACATGACAGTTCACAATGGCATATAGCCAATGCCAAACACCATGTTGTACTCTGGGGCCCAAAGACTAGTGCACATTGTTGTCAGATGTGTAGACCTCAACATTCATAGAACTGAAGATCGGGCGACAATATAAAACTTCTTAAAGCTTACAGAAATAATTAGACTATCTAAAAAACAATTCAATAATGAAAAATAATACAGAGGAAAAAGCAGAGACAATAGCAGTTTATGGAGGTTGAAAATGTTCAGAACAATTGTGTAATACACAAATTGTAGCAACCTTATTCAAATAATTAGTCAATAGAGACCAAAATAAATCCCTATGTACAAATGGTTTACAAAAGGAGTCAAAAACAATATCCAGCCTTTGATAATGACAAACATTGTTCCACCAGGACTTGACTGAAAGTTTAGTTGAACATTTCCAATTTAGTGAAATTTGCTGAAAGCCTAAAGCCAACATCAAGTCAAACAGACCCTTTTCATGTGAAAGTAATCCTGATGACTCCTGTAAAAAGAATAATATTCGATAAGGGAGTATGTCAATTAAAAATAATTTAGATACAAGACTAAATATTCCTCCAAAAGGAGGAAACAGCAGGGCAGGAGAGCAAGAGGTGCATCAAATCTGCCAAGGGAAAATCGTAAGACGAACAAGCCTTGTTATCAGTGTGTGTGAAGTTAGAAATGGACAGGGGAGTAAAACATAATCTATGGTATAGAAAGAACATGGATTGAGTGGAGGAGGCAGATCTATAGATCTTCAAAGATCTGACCCAGATCCTGTCCCAGAAATCAATGCTCCAAATACAACCCACATCGATCTCCCAGGTAATTTCCAATTTATATTTAGGACGGTCAGAATATGGGGTAGGAAGGTGTTCAAAGATCAGAAATGCTTTGGGAAATACTGCCAATATACTGAGAAGTGGATCTTCCGTGGGTGCAAATTCATTTGAAGGAAGAGAATAAAAAACATCTACAATTATTCCCATAAGGGTTGAGAATTTATGCCAAAACAAACAAAGACATTTAAAAGTATCCTGAAACTGAGGTAAAGAACAAGAGGGCATACCATCAAACATGTCCTGAACCCAAACAATTTCCCTAAGTCTCCAGGATTTTCAATAAAGAGGTCTATTATTGATGCTAATGAGACAATTGTGCCAAATAGGAGATTGTAGAAAGGAATCCCTAGAGATGAGTTTTTAACTGGAAATTAGGTCTTAATAATGAGTATGTGTGTTTGAACAGTTGAAGAGAAGTAACATTAACTTATGTAGTAAAGGCAAGAGCTACCTTAACAGAAAAAGGTGCAAGTAAGGCCTGTTCAACATTAACCCAAAGAGGTGTAAACAGGGAGGAGTCAGAAAGAAGCCATTTAGAAGCTAGTTTAAGACAGTAGGCCGTATGATAGAGCCGAAAGTTGGGAATGATAGAGCCGAGAGTTGGGAAAATTCACTCCTCTATTGGATTTAAGTTTCCAAAGATGTGACAGGGAAATTCTGGATTTCTTTTTATTCCATAAAAATTTACAGAGTAGGTACTCGATTTCTTTCAAATAAATAGACGGAATATAAGTGGGAATCATAGAGAAAATATACAATAAAATGGGAATAATCATAATTTTAAGAGAATCGAGATGCCCCCACCAAGAGAGAAAAAGAAGATTTCAGGAAGAGAGGAGTTTAGAGATACGTTGCAGCCCTTCCCTGAGATTGATTTTAACTGCATCCAATATGGAATTAGTAAACCAGACACCTAGGTACTTGATTCTATAACTATTTCATCAGAACTCAGTAGAGTCGAAATTTTGCACGAGTCAAAATTCATGTTGTGTAGAATTTCTGTCTTATATGATTTGATCTCATAGCCTGAAAGTAGGGAAATATCTGAGATTTCTTACAAAAGAGGAGGAAAAGAGGTTTCAGGATAAGATATAAAAAGTAAAATATCGTCCACCTAGGCGGATAACTTCAAATGTTGATCTCCCTAGATTAATACAGAAATAGAGGTATTCGGGTGGATATGGGATAAAAAGGGTTAAAGTAATAAAATAAATAGAAGAAGATATAGGGGGCAACCTTGACGTACACTACGTTGCAGAGGAAAGAATTGAAACACAAGACGATTAATTACGACAGAAGCTCTAGGAACCGAATACAGCAGAGAGAAAAGAAAAATAAATTTAGGACCAAAACATTGCCAATAAAGACCTTTAAATAAAAAGGACCAATCTACCCTATCGAAAGCCTTCTATATGTCAATAGAAACTGCAGCTAATGAGTAGAGAAGAGTTGGAGCCTTGTTCAAAACATTAAAGAATAACTGTGAATTTTTGGAAGTTAGTCTACCTTTAACAAAACCACACTGATGTAGACCAATTAGATTTGGTAAAAGAGGTTCAAGACGTAAAGTAAGCAATTTGGCAAACATTTTCTAATCAACATTTACCAAGGAAATAGGGTGATAATTTATATAGTGTTTGGGATCACAACCATCTTCATGAATTCGACATAATATGGCTTCTAACAAAGTGCCATCCACCTTACCAGTAGTATAAAAGTATTGAAAGAGCTGCAATTTTTTTGGACGAAGTAAATTTGAGAAATGCTAGTAAAATTCTACCGTAATTCCAAATGGGCCCGTAGTTTGATCTTTTTTTAAGGATACTTAAAGATTGAGATAATTCCAGGGTCAAAGTATCAGATTCTAGAGATACAAAGTCAATATCTACATGAGAAGGGAGTGGAAGGCATCTGAGATGGGTGTCAATAGACATAGAGGACTCCGGAGTATATAGAGTCCTATAAAAGTTCAATAATTCATCTACAATGTCCTGGTCTTTAAAAAGATGCTTTTCATACTAGGAAAGAAGGGAATCTAGCCACACACGCTCCTTCCGAGATATGAGGTAATTAGCCCAAAGTTTGCTAACTTTATTTCGTCCAGCATAATAACGAGAACTACTATGAAGGAGAATAGATGATGCATTATTGGTAGTTATTTTGTTAAAATCAAGCTTTGTTTGAACAAGTTCCTGTAAGACAGAATCAGATGAAGAGGTGTAAAATTGGTGTTCTAGGCATTTAATATTGGCCAGTAGAATTTTATGTTGAGTAGGTGAGTGTTTCTTTTTTCTGGAAACAAAGTGCATGATGAAACCACGGGCAGTAGCCTTAAATGCATCCCATAACAGTGAAGGGGAAGCATCTGGATCTGCATTTATGGAGAAAAAGTTCTCAGCAAAGGAAATAAAACAGGAAGAAAAAAATTGATTCTACAGAAGAGAATTGTTAAACTTCCATCTAGAGGACCTGGGATGTGAATGGAGCAAATCGAAATCAGCAACAACCGGGGCATGATCAGGGATGACAATCGGTTCAATTGAAGAAAAAATAAGGTTCTGAGTCAAGGATTTAGAAAGGGAAATGTAAACTAATCAGGCCAGGGAGCCATGTGGAATAGAGAAAAAAGAAAATTTGGTTGCATCTGAATTACAGAGTCCCCAGGCGTCTACAAGATGTGTCTGAGAGATTGTACTTTAGAATTATTTATGGGTCTTGTGAGGGAGAAAACAAACTTGGGATTGGTGGTCAATAAAAGGGTTGATAACCTGGTTATAATCACCTTCTAGGATAAAACAATTCATCAATGTATTGAATACACTTTTTTATATAGTTAGCCGAGAAAGAATAATCCAGTTTAGTTGGACCATAAAGATTAAATACTGTTAAGGATATATTAATAATGAGCAATTTAACTAATAACCATCTGCCCTCTGAATAAGTTTCTTGAGAAACAACAGAACATTTCAATTTTTTATGACATAAAATAATGACCCTATTTTTCTTAATGGTCATAGGAGACACTGAGACTCCACCAACCCAATTCCGTTTGACTTTCAAAACCTCTGTCTCCATCAAATGGGTTTCTTGTAACAGAACTAAGTCAGGAATGTATGAGGCTAAATGGGATAATATTCTCTGTCTCTTTAGAGGTTTAATAAAACCTTTCACATTCCAAGATATAACTCTGAATGTAGAAGGAATGAAGTAGGTATAGAATAACATGATCATCAGCAATGAGAAAGGATGAATAAAATAGTGAAAAAATAAGTAGTAAGGATGAAAAATACAGTAAGATCAGTAAGAGAAGAATTAGCGAAGGAGAATAGGAAAGAAGGAAAGGGAATGAGTAAGGATATAAGAGAAGACAGTACATGTCACACATATAATGACAACTATAATGCGTATCTTCAAAGGAAAAACAAGCAAACAACAAAGACCAGCGACAGACAGTAAAGACAGCACATCCAACAGAGGGAGACACACCACATCGGGAGATCAGAAAAGAATAGGGGACAGCTATGTAAGGATTCCGGATGATCTGCAATGATGTTAAGAACAAAGAGAAGACAAATGGAGATGACTTAATACAAATACATCAAAATAACCAATATAGAAAGAAAAAAATGAAGATCAGTGTAAAATTATCATATTACTCTCAAATCCTCAGACACTGTCATATAAGAGTCAAGTTATAGAAGAGGGACCAGCTGTATCCATGGAGGCCGTAGAGTGTGAATGAAGAAATTATTGAAGATCTGCAGGGTCTTCAAAAGTAGATGTGTGGTTCTGAAGAGTCACTCCAAACAGGCATGGATGAAATAAACCATAGTGCTACCCAAGGTACAAAGAGCTGGTCTGAGATCGAGGAATTCCTTCTGCTGTTTAGATGTTACTGTGAAAACTTCCTGGGATGAGAACATTTTGGCACCAGACCAAATTAATTGTTTTTTAAGTTTGGCCACATTTAAAACATGTAAAAGGTCAGTAAATTTCAAAAATAGGAGGATTACACCACTTGGCTTTGCAGGAGCGGATGAAGACGAGAGTCGAGGACCCAGCCTGTGGGCACACTGGTTATTCAAAGACACTGACGCAAGGACATCCGGAGGTTTAGGAAGAAAAGAGGCGAAGAAGGTCACAGCGTCATCTCCCTCAACACCCTCTGGAAGGCAATACAAGTGAAGGTTGTTGCACCTATTTCTCTTTTCAAGATCCTCAGCAGACTTATTTCAGGGTATAACATCCTTCTCCTGAGAAAAAACTCTTGTGGAGACGTCTTGACATGCTGTTCAATGACAAACAGCCTGAAATCGAGTGAAGATAACTTAGGGGTCCATTAGGATGACGGGCGGACTTAGTCCGCCCGCCATCCTATCGGGACCAGGGACCGCCGGCCATAAAGGCGGGGGTCCCGTGTGTGGCATTAGGATGCGGCCGCCACAGTGGCGGCCGCATCCTGCATTCATAACATTGTGGCAACCTGCACCGCCCGCCACAATGCCATGAATGCATGCACGCATTTGCATACACAATGCGGCAGACACCGCCACCATATTATTCCTTTACCGCCGCGGCCGCAAGTGGACCGGGGCGGAAAAGCCGCGGATGGTCTTTCCGTCCGCCGTGGTGCCCCCGCCATACTAATATGGCGGGGGGAATTCTGGACACGATGTTGGGCGGATTGCCTCCGCCAGGCCGGCGGTGGCTACCGCCAGCCTGGCGGAGGCAATCCGCCCGACATCGTAATGGACCCCTTAGTATCCAGAACCTGTAGGCGCATATTTGTTTCCTCAATAACTGGTCTCAAAGCACGTATTTCCAATAAGACAGTGTCCAAAGATACAGGTGAAGCAGACTTCGGCGGAGAAGGAAGGTCTTGTTTAAGCCTTTTTTAGCAGAGGAGGGTGAATGCACTTTTGATGGTGCAATGGACACAGACGCTGTCCTGGAAGAGTTAGATTGAGCCATATTGGCAGAATTTTGAACATCTATAGGGGGCGTTAAGGAAGGAGGGCTCAGCGCAGTCAAACCAGCAGTAGGCCTTTTATTTTAATGTAATAGATGTTTAGTTCTGCCCATTAATAAAGAAAAAACGTTTGGCCCAGCATTAGCATAGCGTAGAATTTCAATAAAATATCCTTTGAATAAAAATAGAAATAAAAAGTCCAGTGGTGTGGGTCTTTAAGTACAGCTAGAGGAATCCAAACTGTATTGAGGAAAAATACCTAAAGCCATTAGGAGAAAAAGGGAAAAAGCAGTACCTTAATAACAATCCATAGCTGAAAGGAAATCCTCCAGTCAGGGTGAAAAACATAATGGCGTCCAGAAGGTAGCAATCTATGTCCCTCGATGTTTTATGCAGACAGAAGCAGGAAGGAAAAATTGGTAGACAGCCTCTTGTTCAGGGAGAGTTCAGCTGCAAAAGACTCCCCATCGAAGAAGTAGACCGGCTCTGAACCCGTCACAATTGAACTGCCTCTCCTGACGCAGGGTGGAGCTCCGCGCTCAGGCGGCCATCTTGAAAGGTGCCGATCGCACGTCCCCCTACCTATAAGGTTTTAACTAAATGTATATTGCACTTTTGTTTTATTAGGCTGTTGTGAATATTTCATATCTGCTGGTGGTGCCGTGTTGAGCGTAGGTGCTTACAGGAGTCAGTACATGGTTAATAAGGTGTTTCACAGGATATGGGAACACAATAAGGACCGTGCTTTACCAAAGCGTAGTGACATGCAGTATGATCAGAGGTCCTCAATATTCAGCTTTTTACCCTGATACTTTCAAACTGCATTTTTGGGGTTTACTAAATTGTAGAATCACCAGATCCAGGAAAGGGTGTCATTAATGGTAGCCAGAAGTAGCTCTTGGTGTCCTTAGTTTACCATTTGGAGCATCTTGAAAGGCCCTTGTTACCCAGGTTTATAGGGGTCATGAATGTAGTTACAAGAACAGAAAGGAAACATGACTATGAAATGAGCTGTACAATTTCGTAAAATGTTTTCCAGCTTCGCTAAGTGCTGTGCTGCACAAATGATTTTTTTTTTTAACAGAATGAACTGGCTCGACCACCAGGGGGACTTTGCAGGGTAAATAAGGACAGGGGACATCAGCCACCTGCCTTTCCTCTTGTTGATGCCCTTCTCCAATCCTTTCCTCCCTTTCGGGAAGTCCCAGGCTTAAGTTTCTGAGAGCAGAGTAAAGAAATAACACTGCCGAGCAGCCACCAATGTGTTTCTATGCTGCTGACATGGAAACATAAATCCATGCAACCTGATGCCCCTTCTAGGTTTGACCCAACTGCCTATGACTACACCTCCCATCACACATCTTTGTAAATTACAAAATTCTCCCAATTTACCAAACTATGTGAGTTCAATTAAATGTTTGCCCACCTTAAGGTGTAAGAGTCTTTTTTACAATCTGGAGATTCCACATGTATCCTTTCCTTACTTCTCAGCAGGAAGTTAAGGAGCTTGTGGTGGGATACACAGTCAAGCCTGTGATGTATTTTGTGTCAATGGGTACATTATGTCCCTTCAGCTACTTCAGGCATGTTGGTGAATCGCTGTTTGTGGGCACCCGGCTCCTCTCCAGCAAAATTACAATTGTTATTGGGCAAAGAAGGAAGATTAAACATGACAATTTTGGTTTATTTAATTATGTTTATCTTTTGTTGTTAGGGAAAAATAGTGGAATGAAGTTGTATATTTTTTTGGCTTGCATGACCTCATTTTACTTTTTATCATGTTGCTTGCTACATGCTTGACTGTGTCATGTCCACCATAAGCAGCACACTACAGAGTGGGCAGCATGCCCCTGAACACACCAGCTGACAGTTGAGAAATTAGACACCTCCTGCCTTCAAGGGAAGGAAGGAAA
Source organism: Lissotriton helveticus (assembly GCF_964261635.1). Lineage (NCBI taxonomy): Eukaryota > Metazoa > Chordata > Amphibia > Caudata > Salamandridae > Lissotriton > Lissotriton helveticus. The sequence goes on along the minus strand of NC_136059.1, from coordinate 776,284,417 downwards.
AGGAAACGATTACAAAAGGAGCACTCTTGGGGCAGTGTTGTTGAATTGACGTCCGTGTGCCCCAGAGTTTTTCCTGCAAAATTACAGCTTGAAAACACATGCACTTAGATGGAGTGCTTAACCCTAAAGAAAAAGGTCGTCTTGAAAAACAAGCCCTAGAAAAGCAGAGTTGCCAGCCATTCAAAGAGATCCTCCATGGGAGGGACACCATAAGATTGACAAGAAGCATGAAAATGTGAGTGACAAGAAAAGGCAACTAATGGTAAGCAATTGGCCGGCTTTGGGTGCCTCTATGTTGTTGGTGAGCCACAATATGCCTCACAACAGACAGAGAGAGCATGGGTTCTCTAGTGAACTCCACCTAAAAAAGTAACAGGGTGGATTCTGTTGTTTGGTAGTGTAACCTCAAAGTGTCATGCGAAGGGTGCAGTATCCTAGTGTTGTGCGAAAAGAAAGCATAGCAGACTATGCACATCAAACCAATACATGTCAAAATGGCAACTTACATGTACATGCTTTTATGTATTTAAAGGCTTATGCTTTGATTGTTGTCTTCTAAGGATAAATAACTCATTTTCTACGTTAATTTTTGTAGTGGCTGGTGTTATAAACATATAGTGTCGAACTAATATCTGCGGAACAGCAATATAATTCATGATATAATTGCAGAGGCAGCATAATAATTGATGGTTGAAGAAACTTGCCAATAGGTACCAAGCACTAAGTTTCATGATTGAAAAACCTGGTTAAAGCTGTGTCTGATCCTATACAGGAAGAAAAAGCTTCGCCATTACTTCCTGGGTTAAGTATCAAATAAAAATTATTCTGCTGACAAATATAGTCTGCCATATCAAGTCAGCAGGATACATATATCCAGCCCAATTTATTTCGGGAACAGCAACAGAGTTAGAATTAAAATGCAACGTAAATGCCTTGCTACTGTTTGTCTGTAGTAAACTGGAATGAACGAGGTGAACTTCATTCATCAGCTATTTCCGATAGTCACATACTGTACAAAGGATGCAGTGAAATTTCAGGATACAATTCAAGTGGAATTTTAATAGCTGACATAACATTTTGGCTCCTGCAAAAGGCAATCTATTTAGAATAAATCATCGCAAAAAATGCGACACATGAAAACGACTTTATACAATGATGCTTACCCACAAAATATTTACTTTTATACAATAAATGGAAACAAAATATTCTCATATAATAGACTTTTGTAAACTGCTTAGAAATACACAATTTATCTATGTCACATTGGTACGCTTTCCCTGTACTGCAACGCAAAATGAACCTGCTTCAGTTCTGAAAATTGTTCAGGTTGCTATGGCTTATTACATTCAAATGTTGAAAGGTGGAAGGCTGGCTTATTGAGCTGAATGTTCCCTCTGACAATGTCTTTTGGAGATCATGAGGCCAAATGCTGGCTTCAATCCTCCACAGTAGGTGACCAGAGCACTATAAATCGGTCATCTCTAAATTACTCCTATGGGCTTCTCATTATGAGTGGCCTGGAAATGGGTTGTTATTTCTATACACAGAGTTATCAAGACAGGGATACTGGTTACTCCAAGAGTACGGGAAATTTCACCAGGTATGAAGTTAAGAGTTGAAATCTGAGGTTCTACTAAGAGGAATTGCTGATTCTGGATCCGACTAACTTCTGTTACTGGCATCATAGAAATTAAGAGACCAGTTGTAATTAGGGCCTCGACAATGATGTGTGGAGTGATATATTGAAAAACTATTATTATAATTACTTAATTCATAAAAAGAATCAACTTCCTCTTATTCCACTGCAAAACGGGTCTTTACATTTCAAAATCCCGACAGTATTATGTTTTGCAGTATAAAAAAGTGAATTTATTATGTACTGGTCACTCAAGTTTTCATGAGATTTTACAGTTACCAAATGACATCTTTGGAGAACAAATACACTGATGCTAGCTCTGACCCAGCTCTTGGTGGAGTTCCCAAGAGGGCCATCTGGCAACAGAAATCTCCTTGATGCTATGCCATAGGTACTTAAATCACTACAATGCCTGACTGCATTGGTGCTCTTCTCCACTTCTGTCCTGCTGCCCGATGTGACTTTGTTCACAGTGTGTAAGCTGTGCGGTCTAAAGAAGGAATCCTTTAGGCATGCTGGGCTTGGATTAGCAACACACACCAGCATGAGATGTATTGCCAGGGTACACTTGCCTTGGAAGGTCAGGCAGGTTTCCTCTGTCCAAACCCGGTAAGGCACCAAATGAGTGCCTTTTTATCAGCAGTAACAATGGTCACCTCTCAGATGGCAGCCACAAGTGGCCAGAAGCTGGATCCGTTAGCGAGGGGGTGACATTAACAGGTTAATTGGTACCCATTTTTACATCTGGTTTGACAGAGCAGTTAACTGCAAGATCTGTTGTCACCGGTTTTTCAAAATATAGAGAGAGTGGGCTGTGGCTTCACCCAGAGGAGTATTTCTCTCTGACCTCAGACCACTGACCGTTGTTTGGTGTTATCATTCCGCCTCCTATGCAGTGCTTGCGTTGCCAAGCATGCACTTGAAAATGTGTGTTGCTTATTTGTTTTGAAGAAACATTGCCGCTAGTAACAGGATTGTGTATTGCACCCTTTTTTTCTATTCTGGGCAAAACACAAATATTATGTTATGTCATATTTATTTATTTATTTATTTAATTTATATAGCGCATAATCACCCCGGGGTCTCTAAGCGCTTTCCAGGTACATAATGCCACCCAAATTCCACAGCCAATAGTCAAGATTTACAGCACACCCCATGCTTGCTGAAAAAGCACTGTTTTTAATTTCTTTCGAAACGGCAACAAGTTGGATTCTTTGCGCAATTCAGTGGGTAAGTTGTTCCAAACAGCTGGGAAGATGTTAGAGAAGGCGCGACCCCCAAGGGTAGATAGTTTGTAGCGCGGTTGAACTAACAGAGAGGCATCTGTAGAGCGCAGCTGTCTGCCGGGTTTGTATAAGGCCAGACGAGCTTTGATGTAACCTGGCGCTTTCCCGTACAGGGCTTTATGCGTAATACAAAGCCCTTTAAACAGAACCCTCTGTTTGATCGGAAGCCAATGGAGTTCACGCAATAGCGGGGAGGCATGCCATCTCCGAGGTTTCCTAAAAATCAGCCTAGCCGCATCGTTCATAACGAACTGAAGACGGCTCAGCTGTTTTTGAGGGAGCCCTGCATACAATGAATTTCCATAGTCCATCCTCCCTAGGATCATAGCAGAGACGGCACGTCTTAGGGTGGTAAAGGACAAGAGTGAGGAGATTTTCCTAAGTTGTCGAAGCAAGCCTACACAAGTTCCCACCACCCCAGAGACTTGTCTTTGCAACGACAAGCTACCGTCAAGGGAGATACCCAGACTTTTTATGACTACTGCGGGTTCTGGAGGTGTACCAAGATCTTCTGGCCAGAACCGATCGCTCCATGGGTTGCCTGCAGTTGTAATTGGCAACACCTCTGTCTTGTCCGGATTGATTTTCAAAGAGTTCAGAGACATCCAATTAGTAGTGTATCTTAGGATGTTCTGCATTCTTTCATGTGCGTCCGGACGGTCCTCCATTTGTATAACGATCTGGGTATCGTCGGCATAGTTATAGACTTGACAGTCCATCTGGTTGAGGGCCGATATCAGAGGTTGCAAATAAACATTAAATAAAAGGGGGGAAAGGGCAGAGCCCTGTGGGACACCACAGGTAATTGGCAATGTGGTAGAAGACAAGTCTGCCAATTGAACTCTCTGAGTTCTCCCCTGGAGAAAAGAAAATAGCCAGACAAGTACTGTGCCCTGGATACCAGAGTCCCTCAGCCGCAACAGCAATTGGCTATGGCACACGGTGTCAAATGCCGCGGAGAGGTCCAATAGCACCAGGGCCCCAGGAAGTTTCTTGTCAGCTCTGTTCCGTAGCTCATCTAAGATGGATAACATCACTAACTCTGTGCTGTGATGTGCACGGAACCCAGCCTGATTTTGCTCAAGTAGGCAGTTTTTCTCCATATGGTCAGTAAGAGACGTAAGGACGTGCTGCTCCAAGACCTTGGCCAAGAATGGAAGCTGAGAAATCGGCCTAAAGTTCTTTAGGTTCTTTGCGTCTGCCCCTGGCTTCTTCAGCAGGGGGATCAACCGGGCCTCCTTAAAGGAGGGGGGACCTGACCTAATTGCAGGGAACTATTAAGGAGAGTTAAGACGTCTTCCTCAATGCCTGGCATGGCTAATTTGAAGACCTCCGGGGGCCCGGGAGCCAGATTTAACCCGCCCCACCAGATTAGTCAATCTGTCCTTTGTGATCAAGGGCAGGATAGCCAAAGGGTCATCAACCGAATGGATGACTGGGACTGTCTGCAAAGGGCAGTCTAGAATCGGAGTGGTGGCAATTTCCGATAGGAGATCTTCAATCTTTTTGGAGAAATAGTCCTGAAATGTTTGTCAGTCTTCTTGCTTAAACTCCGGACTCTGCTCCTTGTTTTTCCTGAGTTCGTTAAGGACCTTAAAAATTTCTCTCTGTGGGTCTGAGGCTCTAGAGATCCTGTCCTCGTAAAACTCAGCTTTCCTTATCAAGATCGCCTGCTTGTAAGAGGCGAGCTCCTGCACGTACACACTCCGTGCGTTGAGGCTGTAGCCCTTCCGCCATGCTCTCTCTGCTTTCCGTAGTGCCCTCTTTTTCCCCCTAAGGGATTCAGTGTACCACGGGGCCCCTGCTCCTCTATCTACCAGCTTCATTCGTCGAGCCGGTGCCACAAGGTCCACGACCCTGTTTAGTTTATCTGTTAGATCTTTATAGATAATATCTTTATTCTGATCCGTCTTATTAATCAGAGGACGAGCAAGGAGATGAGCTACCATATCATCCCCATCTATATGCTTCCATTTCCTCACGACCTTCCATCCTACTCCGGGCTTCCCCTTCTGTTCAACAGCCGATATCCTGCCTTTCACCAAATAATGGTCTGACCAGGCACAAGGCTGTGCCTCCGCTAGTCCGTGATCCCGGCCATGTTCTGGGATTGTAATCCAGACAAGATCCAAGGTGTGGCCCTTCTCATGCGTAGGGCCCATTACCTTCTGGGCCAGTCCAAAGGACCTGAGCGCTACATCTATCTGGTTCGCTTGTCCTTCCCTTGGGGACTTATCCCAATGAAAATTTAGATCGCCCATTATGATTATGTTGTTATATCGGGATCGAACATCCTGGGCCAGTTCCAGGAAAAGATCTGGAAAAACCGGCAACGCCGAGGGGGGTCGGTAAACTAGTATAACTATCCAGCAGACCATCCCTAGCCTGAGCTTGACGCCCAGAACCTCTGCCCCTCCCAAGTTCTCAGCAAAAAGTCTTTCGCCCCTCAGGCGTGTACTGTAGAGAAGGGCTACTCCCCCCCTCTCTTAGTGTCTGCTCGGTTAAGGCAGAATGATGCGAAATTAGACGGCATGGAGGCTACCAAATCTGGCCCTGACGAGTCCTCTAGCCACGTTTCCGTGATGCCCAGGAAGTCTAGCTCTCCCTCCTGTAATAGGGAGAACACTTCCAGATTGTGCTTCTGTAGAGAACGCGTATTTAGGAGCCCATAGCATAAATCTTGTGCCAGGCAGTCTGTATTAGGACCTATGTTAACCCCTTGCCGTTTCAGCAGACCTTCCTGGCTGAGTACGTCTTTACATATCTGGCTAGGATATAGACACCCCTGATTTCTGTCCAACAGCTCACCTCTAGTGTACAGCCTACGAGAGCCAGGGGTCCTGGCCCCAGGCCCCTGCTGGTCGCGGATGGGCGCAGATGGGCTCGCCTCTGGCGAGCCTATGGCGCACACGCTGCGCGCAAACGCTGCGCGTAAGCATTGGCAGCTTTATATAGTGGCGAAGCGTCAGGCGAGACCCGCTAGAGCTAGAGTGCCGACCAAGATGGCGCCCAAACACGACCCTTCCTCCCCCAAGATGTCACCCACCCAAAATCGTCTCCCAGGACCCGGGACCCGCCAAACAGCGGTGAAATTACTATTTATAATGCAGGTGAGTGGTCTCACTAAAACAAACCCCAAAACTACGGCGCAAATAAAATGTTAAAAACTGCACAGAGGATCAAATGCGCTACCGCGCAGCGCGCTCTTACTCAGGCAAGCAAATGTTAAAATTAGCTGTAAAAGGTGGCAAAGTTACCTTGGAGGGAAGAGCCCTCTTCTATTCCATCTTATATAGCGGCGAAGCATCAGGCGAGACCCGCTAGAGCTAGTGTGCCGACCAAGATGGCGGCCAAACACGACCCTTCCTCCCCCAAGATGTCACCCACCCAAAATCGTCTCCCAGGACCCGGGACCCGCCAAACAGCGGTGAAATTACTATTTATAATGCAGGTGAGTGGTCTCACTAAAACAAACCCCAAAACTACGGCGCAAATAAAATGTTAAAAACTGCACAGAGGATCAAATGCGCTACCGCGCAGCGCGCTCTTACTCAGGCAAGCAAATGTTAAAATTAGCTGTAAAAGGTGGCAAAGTTACCTTGGAGGGAAGAGCCCTCTTCTATTCCATCTTATATAGCGGCGAAGCGTCAGGCGAGACCCGCTAGAGCTAGAGTGCCGACCAAGATGGCGGCCAAACACGACCCTTCCTCCCCCAAGATGTCACCCACCCAAAATTGTCTCCCAGGACCCGGGACCCGCCAAACAGCGGTGAAATTACTATTTATAATGCAGGTGAGTGGTCTCACTAAAACAAACCCCAAAACTACGGCGCAAATAAAATGTTAAAAACTGCACAGAGGATCAAATGCGCTACCGCGCAGCGCGCTCTTACTCAGGCAAGCAAATGTTAAAATTAGCTGTAAAAGGTGGCAAAGTTACCTTGGAGGGAAGAGCCCTCTTCTATTCCATCTTATATAGCGGTGAAGCATCAGGCGAGACCCGCTAGAGCTAGTGTGCCGACCAAGATGGCGGCCAAACACGACCCTTCCTCCCCCAAGATGTCACCCACCCAAAATCGTCTCCCAGGACCCGGGACCCGCCAAACAGCGGTGAAATTACTATTTATAATGCAGGTGAGTGGTCTCACTAAAACAAACCCCAAAACTACGGCGCAAATAAAATGTTAAAAACTGCACAGAGGATCAAATGCGCTACCGCGCAGCGCGCTCTTACTCAGGCAAGCAAATGTTAAAATTAGCTGTAAAAGGTGGCAAAGTTACCTTGGAGGGAAGAGCCCTCTTCTATTCCATCTTATATAGCGGCGAAGCGTCAGGCGAGACCCGCTAGAGCTAAAGTGCCGACTAAGATGGCGGCCAAACACGACCCTTCCTCCCCCAAGATGTCACCCACCCAAAATCGTCTCCCAGGACCCGCCAAACAGCGGTGAAATTACTATTTATAATGCAGGTGAGTGGTCTCACTAAAACAAACTCCAAAACTACGGCGCAAATAAAATGTTAAAAACTGCACAGAGGATCAAATGCGCTACCGCGCAGCGCGCTCTTACTCAGGCAAGCAAATGTTAAAATTAGCTGTAAAAGGTGGCAAAGTTACCTTGGAGGGAAGAGCCCTCTTCTATTCCATCTTATATAGCGGCGAAGCGTCAGGCGAGACCCGCTAGAGCTAGAGTGCCGACCAAGATGGCGGCCAAACACGACCCTTCCTCCCCCAAGATGTCACCCACCCAAAATCGTCTCCCAGGACCCGGGACCCGCCAAACAGCGGTGAAATTACTATTTATAATGCAGGTGAGTGGTCTCACTAAAACAAACCCCAAAACTACGGCGCAAATAAAATGTTAAAAACTGCACAGAGGATCAAATGCGCTACCGCGCAGCGCGCTCTTACTCAGGCAAGCAAATGTTAAAATTAGCTGTAAAAGGTGGCAAAGTTACCTTGGAGGGAAGAGCCCTCTTCTATTCCATCTTATATAGCGGCGAAGCATCAGGCGAGACCCGCTAGAGCTAGTGTGCCGACCAAGATGGCGGCCAAACACGACCCTTCCTCCCCCAAGATGTCACCCACCCAAAATCGTCTCCCAGGACCCGGGACCCGCCAAACAGCGGTGAAATTACTATTTATAATGCAGGTGAGTGGTCTCACTAAAACAAACCCCAAAACTACGGCGCAAATAAAATGTTAAAAACTGCACAGAGGATCAAATGCGCTACCGCGCAGCGCGCTCTTACTCAGGCAAGCAAATGTTAAAATTAGCTGTAAAAGGTGGCAAAGTTACCTTGGAGGGAAGAGCCCTCTTCTATTCCATCTTATATAGCGGTGAAGCATCAGGCGAGACCCGCTAGAGCTAGTGTGCCGACCAAGATGGCGGCCAAACCCGACCCTTCCTCCCCCAAGATGTCACCCACCCAAAATCGTCTCCCAGGACCCGGGACCCGCCAAACAGCGGTGAAATTACTATTTATAATGCAGGTGAGTGGTCTCACTAAAACAAACCCCAAAACTACGGCGCAAATAAAATGTTAAAAACTGCACAGAGGATCAAATGCGCTACCGCGCAGCGCGCTCTTACTCAGGCAAGCAAATGTTAAAATTAGCTGTAAAAGGTGGCAAAGTTACCTTGGAGGGAAGAGCCCTCTTCTATTCCATCTTATATAGCGGCAAAGCGTCAGGCGAGACCCGCTAGAGCTAGAGTGCCGACCAAGATGGCGGCCAAACACGACCCTTCCTCCCCCAAGATGTCACCCACCCAAAATCGTCTCCCAGGACCCGGGACCCGCCAAACAGCGGTGAAATTACTATTTATAATGCAGGTGAGTGGTCTCACTAAAACAAACCCCAAAACTACGGCGCAAATAAAATGTTAAAAACTGCACAGAGGATCAAATGCGCTACCGCGCAGCGCGCTCTTACTCAGGCAAGCAAATGTTAAAATTAGCTGTAAAAGGTGGCAAAGTTACCTTGGAGGGAAGAGCCCTCTTCTATTCCATCTTATATAGCGGCGAAGCATCAGGCGAGACCCGCTAGAGCTAGTGTGCCGACCAAGATGGCGGCCAAACACGACCCTTCCTCCCCCAAGATGTCACCCACCCAAAATCGTCTCCCAGGACCCGGGACCCGCCAAACAGCGGTGAAATTACTATTTATAATGCAGGTGAGTGGTCTCACTAAAACAAACCCCAAAACTACGGCGCAAATAAAATGTTAAAAACTGCACAGAGGATCAAATGCGCTACCGCGCAGCGCGCTCTTACTCAGGCAAGCAAATGTTAAAATTAGCTGTAAAAGGTGGCAAAGTTACCTTGGAGGGAAGAGCCCTCTTCTATTCCATCTTATATAGCGGCGAAGCGTCAGGCGAGACCCGCTAGAGCTAGAGTGCCGACCAAGATGGCGGCCAAACACGACCCTTCCTCCCCCAAGATGTCACCCACCCAAAATCGTCTCCCAGGACCCGCCAAACAGCGGTGAAATTACTATTTATAATGCAGGTGAGTGGTCTCACTAAAACAAACTCCAAAACTACGGCGCAAATAAAATGTTAAAAACTGCACAGAGGATCAAATGCGCTACCGCGCAGCGCGCTCTTACTCAGGCAAGCAAATGTTAAAATTAGCTGTAAAAGGTGGCAAAGTTACCTTGGAGGGAAGAGCCCTCTTCTAATCCATCTTATATAGCGGTGAAGCGTCAGGCGAGACCCGCTAGAGCTAGAGTGCCGACCAAGATGGCGGCCAAACACGACCCTTCCTCCCCCAAGATGTCACCCACCCAAAATCGTCTCCCAGGACCCGGGATCCGCCAAACAGCGGTGAAATTACTATTTATAATGCAGGTGAGTGGTCTCACTAAAACAAACCCCAAAACTACGGCGCAAATAAAATGTTAAAAACTGCACAGAGGATCAAATGCGCTACCGCGCAGCGCGCTCTTACTCAGGCAAGCAAATGTTAAAATTAGCTGTAAAAGGTGGCAAAGTTACCTTGGAGGGAAGAGCCCTCTTCTATTCCATCTTATATAGCGGCGAAGCGTCAGGCGAGACCCGCTAGAGCTAAAGTGCCGACTAAGATGGCGGCCAAACACGACCCTTCCTCCCCCAAGATGTCACCCACCCAAAATCGTCTCCCAGGACCCGCCAAACAGCGGTGAAATTACTATTTATAATGCAGGTGAGTGGTCTCACTAAAACAAACTCCAAAACTACGGCGCAAATAAAATGTTAAAAACTGCACAGAGGATCAAATGCGCTACCGCGCAGCGCGCTCTTACTCAGGCAAGCAAATGTTAAAATTAGCTGTAAAAGGTGGCAAAGTTACCTTGGAGGGAAGAGCCCTCTTCTATTCCATCTTATATAGCGGCGAAGCGTCAGGCGAGACCCGCTAGAGCTAGAGTGCCGACCAAGATGGCGGCCAAACACGACCCTTCCTCCCCCAAGATGTCACCCACCCAAAATCGTCTCCCAGGACCCGGGACCCGCCAAACAGCGGTGAAATTACTATTTATAATGCAGGTGAGTGGTCTCACTAAAACAAACCCCAAAACTACGGCGCAAATAAAATGTTAAAAACTGCACAGAGGATCAAATGCGCTACCGCGCAGCGCGCTCTTACTCAGGCAAGCAAATGTTAAAATTAGCTGTAAAAGGTGGCAAAGTTACCTTGGAGGGAAGAGCCCTCTTCTATTCCATCTTATATAGCGGCGAAGCATCAGGCGAGACCCGCTAGAGCTAGTGTGCCGACCAAGATGGCGGCCAAACACGACCCTTCCTCCCCCAAGATGTCACCCACCCAAAATCGTCTCCCAGGACCCGGGACCCGCCAAACAGCGGTGAAATTACTATTTATAATGCAGGTGAGTGGTCTCACTAAAACAAACCCCAAAACTACGGCGCAAATAAAATGTTAAAAACTGCACAGAGGATCAAATGCGCTACCGCGCAGCGCGCTCTTACTCAGGCAAGCAAATGTTAAAATTAGCTGTAAAAGGTGGCAAAGTTACCTTGGAGGGAAGAGCCCTCTTCTATTCCATCTTATATAGCGGTGAAGCATCAGGCGAGACCCGCTAGAGCTAGTGTGCCGACCAAGATGGCGGCCAAACACGACCCTTCCTCCCCCAAGATGTCACCCACCCAAAATCGTCTCCCAGGACCCGGGACCCGCCAAACAGCGGTGAAATTACTATTTATAATGCAGGTGAGTGGTCTCACTAAAACAAACCCCAAAACTACGGCGCAAATAAAATGTTAAAAACTGCACAGAGGATCAAATGCGCTACCGCGCAGCGCGCTCTTACTCAGGCAAGCAAATGTTAAAATTAGCTGTAAAAGGTGGCAAAGTTACCTTGGAGGGAAGAGCCCTCTTCTATTCCATCTTATATAGCGGCGAAGCGTCAGGCGAGACCCGCTAGAGCTAGAGTGCCGACCAAGATGGCGGCCAAACACGACCCTTCCTCCCCCAAGATGTCACCCACCCAAAATCGTCTCCCAGGACCCGGGACCCGCCAAACAGCGGTGAAATTACTATTTATAATGCAGGTGAGTGGTCTCACTAAAACAAACCCCAAAACTACGGCGCAAATAAAATGTTAAAAACTGCACAGAGGATCAAATGCGCTACCGCGCAGCGCGCTCTTACTCAGGCAAGCAAATGTTAAAATTAGCTGTAAAAGGTGGCAAAGTTACCTTGGAGGGAAGAGCCCTCTTCTATTCCATCTTATATAGCGGCGAAGCATCAGGCGAGACCCGCTAGAGCTAGTGTGCCGACCAAGATGGCGGCCAAACACGACCCTTCCTCCCCCAAGATGTCACCCACCCAAAATCGTCTCCCAGGACCCGGGACCCGCCAAACAGCGGTGAAATTACTATTTATAATGCAGGTGAGTGGTCTCACTAAAACAAACCCCAAAACTACGGCGCAAATAAAATGTTAAAAACTGCACAGAGGATCAAATGCGCTACCGCGCAGCGCGCTCTTACTCAGGCAAGCAAATGTTAAAATTAGCTGTAAAAGGTGGCAAAGTTACCTTGGAGGGAAGAGCCCTCTTCTATTCCATCTTATATAGCGGCGAAGCGTCAGGCGAGACCCGCTAGAGCTAGAGTGCCGACCAAGATGGCGGCCAAACACGACCCTTCCTCCCCCAAGATGTCACCCACCCAAAATCGTCTCCCAGGACCCGCCAAACAGCGGTGAAATTACTATTTATAATGCAGGTGAGTGGTCTCACTAAAACAAACTCCAAAACTACGGCGCAAATAAAATGTTAAAAACTGCACAGAGGATCAAATGCGCTACCGCGCAGCGCGCTCTTACTCAGGCAAGCAAATGTTAAAATTAGCTGTAAAAGGTGGCAAAGTTACCTTGGAGGGAAGAGCCCTCTTCTAATCCATCTTATATAGCGGTGAAGCGTCAGGCGAGACCCGCTAGAGCTAGAGTGCCGACCAAGATGGCGGCCAAACACGACCCTTCCTCCCCCAAGATGTCACCCACCCAAAATCGTCTCCCAGGACCCGGGATCCGCCAAACAGCGGTGAAATTACTATTTATAATGCAGGTGAGTGGTCTCACTAAAACAAACCCCAAAACTACGGCGCAAATAAAATGTTAAAAACTGCACAGAGGATCAAATGCGCTACCGCGCAGCGCGCTCTTACTCAGGCAAGCAAATGTTAAAATTAGCTGTAAAAGGTGGCAAAGTTACCTTGGAGGATATTAGTTCATAAAGTGCCCTACTACCCGACCAGGGCGTCCTGGTGCAGACAACCAAAGAAGGAAGGAGACAAGAATTTCAAAATGCAATGGTAAACAACCAAGTTTTCAGTTTTTCATAAGGGATAATTTTATGTCTGAGAAGTACATAGATTGCATTCTTTATATCATAGACACATGGTATGGAGAAAGTAATTGTTTTTCATTTTTTTCATTTTAGAAGATTTTTATTTCATGTTTCAGTAGGGGGATCAAAATGCAAGTGGTTCCTATTGGCTCTGCCAAAACGTATTTTGTTTAGCAGGAGAAGAGCCAAATGAGAAATACAATTCATTCGGGACACCCTGATGGGCCATATTGGATCATTGTAAGCAAACACATATGCTGGATTCTCTCCACTGCTCTCCACTGATGCACCCAATTTTCAAGGACGGCTCACTGTAAGAAATTTGTTCCGTCCATTTTTGAAATGGAGTTTTTTTAAATTGAGACTGCTAAACTGGGTTTATTTTCAGTGGAGATAAAATCACAATAGTGGCATTCGGTGCAATATTAAGATATGACTCAGTGCAAGATTATTTAAAGGAGTGTTGAGGAAACATACATCACGGAAAAGAGAACCAATAATGATCCTATAATAAAGAAGGGACATGTCTGAGGTATGTTAAATTATTCATTTGATAGCAGAGAAACATGAAAAACTCAAACCACTGGCGGTGGCCAGCATTGGTATTCGCTATTATCATGCTTACCCCCAGATTCATCAAGAACACATTTTGCTATTCCTTAATAGCGAAAAATACCGATGTGCTATTAAGGAATAGCAAAATGCTATGCATCAAGAAATCACTACAAAACTAGCGATTTATAATAATTCCTTAATTGCGACTCGCAAAGTGCGAGTCGCAATTAAGGAATATCTCCCCATTCATTCCTACGGGCCTAGAGGCCCATAGGAATGAATGGGGAGACAATCTCGATTTGCTAATCGAAATTAGCGAATCGCAAATTGAGATTGCGATTTCAAGGGTTCAGGGGTGTCCAAAGGACACCCTGTTGCACCCCTGAAATTGATGTGTGCACATATGTTGCGCACACACATGCCCTTAGGGCATGTGTGTGCGCAACATGAAACTTTAAAAATGCACTTTAGTGCATTTTTCAAAGTTTTTGCAAATCACCACGAAGATGTACTTCATGGTAATTTGCGTGCCCTAATAGCGAATTCGCTATTTTTTTCACTTTCATGCATTGCATTTAAGGAATCTCAATTTGAGATTCCTTAAATGCAATGAATCGCAAATTTGCATCCCAAATGCAAAAATACCGCTCGCAAAGGGCCAGATTCTCAGAATCTGGCCCTTTGCGAGCGGATTTAAGCTTGATGAATCTGGCTGATAGATCGGTATTTTTTCACACGTCTGCTGATTGTTTAATCTTATGTAGATTTTGGAATTATTACTGTGACAGTGCTGTACCAATGTCAGGTACAACTGCAGGCTGGTAGTATACCTCATTTCACATGCAAAACAGCAGAGCAGTTTCACTTTAATAGTACAACCTTCCAAGACGACCAGTGTGGCTTGCCAACATGGCTGCATAGACGTGCTCCGAAAGAGCTCTGAGCGCCAGCCCATGTTGGATATAATATCCTGTGGAATCCTGGCTCGTGTGGGCTGAAAAACAAGCTTCTAACTTAGTGGGAGACCTTTGCTCACGGCCTGGAGGAGGATTGAGCAGCCGGGATCGTATCTTTCAACCCAGAGCCCTGATCGGGCAGAGCAGCGGCCTCCATTTTGAGGCAGCTTCGGTGGGGCCGGTGCATCGGCGCTGCATGTTCCTTGGACCCCTGTGGACAGGGAAAATTACACCTACAGCTCCGATTCAAGTAAGGAGCCTCCGGCGGGTAGGGCGGCTTGGAGGATGACCCCGGCTAGTCGCTGTGGGGCCACAGTGTTGGAGGGGCCAGATCCGGGCTCTCTATTGCACCGGCAGTCGGTGCCCTTAGCAGAGGCGGAAGCCCTCCGAGTGGAGACTGGACGCCTCGGGAGAGTAAGTGAGTAGATTGCCCCATGGCACTCCTGAGGTGGGTGGAAGCAAATGGTGAGGTCTGTGAACAGACTGCTGTCCTCACAACCCTGCACGGATCAGTATCTCCGAGTGGGGACCCCGATTGTTGGAGATTGGACTGTCATTAATAGATACGGACGGGCCGTTGGGACGTGGACAACGCGCCACGACAAAGACGCACTCACCAGGACCCGATCTGCTGGACATGGGCCAGGGAAGCGATTCAAAGTACTGAGAACCTGGGGCTGACTGGCTGTGAGAGACCGGGATCGAAGGAGATCTCTGCCGACAAAACTTGCGGATCAGCCGGGGGTGAGCTGGACGGACTAGATGGGGGGGGTCGATAGACGCCCTTTGGCAAGAAGATCCGTCACCCTAGGGAATGGAGTTGTATAGCTGTGTAGTGTCCAGAGGTCATATTCAATATCCCTGCATATCCTGGGGTCTGGAACAGTATCGTTCAGTGCGCATAAGACTCAGACCCCGGCCGGGGTTGAACCCAATCAGATAAGACATATCCGGCCCCCCACACCGGGAGGGCTGATTAAGACCCAATCTGCACAACAAACGGGCCAATATGGGTAAATATAAAACAACAAAATCACAATTGCATAAAATACTGAACTATGCCCAGCCCATATCGCACAGCCCGGAGGATAGAATCGATGACTGAGCACTGGAAAAAGGAGCACTGGAGGGGGCTGGTGACGATTCACTGACCCTAATAGACGTTATCCGCTCTGTTCAGTCGACCAGAGACGACATGATCCAAAAGATTGACGCCATGGCTATTGACGTCAATCTGCTGAGGTGTGACCTCAGAAAGGTCTCGAAGAGGGTGGTGGTCACAGAGAAGGACACAGAGGCCCTGAAGAAAGAGGTTAAACATCTTAGTGCTAGGTGGTGGAGTTGAAACAACAGGTGATGAAGCTCGATGACCGGGCCGAAGCCTCAGAAGGCCAGTCAAGAAGGGGTAACGTGAGATTTGTGGGGTTCCCTGAGAGGGCGGAGGGCTCTGCCATGGACCTCTTCCTGGAGAATTGGATCACTCGAGAAATGGCACCCAAACAGCTGTCAAAATTCTTCTGTGTGGAACGGGCGCACAGGTCGCTGGTGGCCCCCTAGACCCGGAGTTCTTCCTCGAGCCATTATCGCTAAGTTGTTCTATTTCAGGGACAGGGACCTGCTGCTCCAGCTATCTCGCAGCAGACGACAACTCTTTTTTGAGGGTCACTCCATAGCAATATACTCTGATTATACCCAAAGAGTCCAAGAACAGAGGAAGACTTTCATTGCAATTAAACGACGGCTCAGAGACCTGAGCTTGAAATACAGACATGTGTTCCCGGCAAAGCTATGTGTGGAGTGTGAAGGCCGGGTCTTATTCTTTTTCTCGGCGAAGGAGGAGAGAGACTGGTTGGACACCAGGGCTCCGGAGGGGAGATGCCTGGTCACTTCTACGAGTTCCACAGGATCACACCCCTCACAGTCTCCTGTGAGGAGTCGTGCACAGCTTCAGAGACAAACGCCCAAAAGAGCTTGAGCCGAATCACAGTCCTACGAAATGGCAACCTTCAGGCCTCAGACCCCGAGGTTGTCCCGGATTTGGTGGAAGCAGCACCAGAACTTGAACCCAGCACAGGGGGGCCAGGCAGTGAGCAGGACTGAGCTCAGAGAGCTGTGTATCAACTGCTGAACTGTACAGATAAGTCTGCGAGTGTCTGAACTGTGCTGAGACCTGGGAGCCAGGCCTGTTTACCTATGGAGGGATGCCAGGGAATTAGGCTTTTTGAGTATGGGGAAGTGGCCTCTCGATTGATGTGGTATTGAGATTTTCCTTCTTTCTTTCATTAGACTATAGTATAGGTCGAAGGTCTAGTTAATTGTTGGAAACATCGAGAGCGCGGGCATCAGAGACTAGGTCTGCTGGGGAATCTTGAGAGTAATCTTGCGCCCCTGTGTGACCAACTCTCTTGCACAGCTTTACTTGTTATGGGTAGGGAGGGCGAGGAGGTATGGGGCGGTATGTATGATGGCTTACATGGAACTGTATATTCACATTTACTCTGCTGCCCAAGGGAGGGGGAAGGGGTTACGAAGGTTTAAGTTCCTAGAAGTTTGTTTGTTTGTTTGGAAATCTATGAGGTCACACAGAATTACACCATGATGCACGAGTTCTGGTTCAGATGGGGGGGACATCCAGGGCGGGGAGAGCTACACGCCTTGAAAATACTTCCTCCTTGCTATGACAGTACAATTACTAAAGTTCCTTAATTGGATTGCTCGAGGGATGGCAGGCTTAGTTAAATGCTGTAGAAAACATGCTTTCCTGAATAGGTACGGAATAGCGATTGCGGGTCTAAAGGAGACACATGTGGATGGGCAAATATATGCCACGTCCTTTTCTGATTTTGCACGGGGGCATTGGTGTGGGTGGCACCGGGGGTTCTGTTCCAGCACCTCCACAACGTCCTGGTCTCTGAAGGGCAGTATGTTATTCTGTTCGAGAGGTGTGAAGGAAAAGAATTATGATTTATTAATGTGTAAGCGCACAACCTGGACTTCCTGATTTTTACCAGACAGTGCTAAAGGCAGCGAAACCGTACATGGGAGCGGAAATTCTTCTCTTTGGTGACTATAATTGTATACTTGATGGGACATTAGATAGGGAGCCCCCCAGAGACAATACCAAACCATATATGGTGACTTCGAGCTGAGGCCCTTACAAATCCCTAATATGTACAGACTGTCAAGGAGGCTCTCCGGCATTACTTTGAGGAGAATTGGGGGTCCACTGCCATAAGATCCACGGAGTGGGGGGCCATGAAGGTTGTTATCAGGGGGTCTGTATGAAGACCACATTTGGGGTCTACTTCCAGCTCAATGCAGATATCGATTCCCTAGAAAAACCCTTGAAAACCCTAGAGACTACACTGTATCGGGCCCCTACTGATAAAACAGTGTGGGTGCAAGTTAAGGGGGAGTTACTTGAAGCTTGGTCGCGACTAGAGAAACACAAATACACCACCTATAGACAGAGGCTTCATATGGAGGGCGACAGATGGGGAGCGCTGCTACCTCGGCTGATTAGGACGGAGATGGAACACACTCTGGTATTACAGCTCCCTGATACCATGGGGAACATCGTATACACACAGGATGCAATTGTACGTGAATTTGTGTCACACTTACGACAGACCTGTTTGACTGTAGCCCGGGCCAGATCTCTTGCATTTCAAGACTTTTTTAATAATATAGTGTTTCCTATACTTAGCGACCATGAGGCTGAGGCCCTTGGGGTGTATCTTACTAGGGAAGAAATACTGACATTTATTAAACAGCTGAAGAATGAAAAATGCCCCGGGAGTGATGGTTTCCCAGGCAAGTTTTATTTAGTTTTATAAGACTTTTTCCCCAGAGTTGGTGGATCACCTCCTTGAGGTATACATAGAAGCCCTAGACAAGGGGGCACAATCCAACACCATGATGGAAGCACTGGTTTCCATGATCCTTAAGCCGGATAGGGATCCCCACTCCCCGAGCTCTTACAGGCCTATATCCCTTTTAAATATTGATGAGAAAAAACTGAGTGGTGTCTTAGTGTCACGAGTCTTGCCGTATATGACTCAATTGGTCCACCCGGACCAATCCGGGTTCATCCCGGGTTGGAATGCCACACATAATTTGTGCAGATCTCCGGGAGTCTCAGCGGGCGTTGTGTCTTTTAAATAGTCGTTAGGCCTTTGACACTGTTGAGTGGGATTATTGTGGCTGATCCTTACCCAGATGGGATTGGGGACAACTACTTAAGATGGCTGAAATTGCTTTATTGTAAATCCACGGCTCGGATTCTTCTCTGAAACCAGGTATTGGGTAGTCTGGAACTCCAATGGGGCTGCCCCCTGTCACCACTCCTGTTCATCCTTGCGATGGAGCCTCTGGTGATTGCCCTCAGATGACGGATGGAATGCTGGGGGGTTAAGCTGGGGACTACGGTTCATGTTGTGTCCATGTACGCCGAAGATACCATGGTATACCTCCACCACCCCGAGATGGCAGTCCCAGATCTCCTCCAGGAGCTGACTAGTTTTGGTGAATTTTTGGGACTTTGCCTTAATCCGGGAAAATCTAAACTTTCCCCATTGGAAGTCTGTGGGACATGTGGATAGAAGCCCTGCCTATAGTGGGGATGAGCTGCGTCCCTGACACGGTCCGCTACCTGGGGGTGGGGCTAACACACATGAAGGAAGCCTACTTAGAACATGATGTGGGGAGATGTATGGAGGGTGTTCAAAAATCAATTGAGTTCTGGCAAAACCTTCCCTTATCCCTGATGGGGTGGATTGCCCTAATTAAAATGGTGGTCCTTACACGCTGCTTATACGTTCTGCAAAACTCTCTATCGTATCCCATGGGTGTATTTTCACAGGCTGGATCGACTGTTGGTAGACCTTTTGTGAGGATCCAAACAGAAGAGAGTGAAGCTGGATACCCTAAAGAGGACGTGGGAACAAGGGGGGTTGGAGGTACCCAGGTTCACCCATTACTATATAGCGACACAACTTCAGCATGCAGTACAGTGGCTGGATGAGAACGACAATTGGGAGAAACTGCTGTTGGAAGGCACTCATAGAGGGACTCCCCTTTCTGATCTCCTCATGATGGGATTGAGGGTGCCCATACAATTTCCTTATATATTTAGGCATGTTACTGCAACATGGGAAACCGCAATTAAAACTGTGGTGAAACGAGTGCCGTATGCCCCAGAGGCCCCGCTGTGGGCAGTGATACAGTTCAAAAGAATAAGTCAAAATATGGCCACCACTAGATGGACAGCAACAGGTTGCAACACAATGGGGGATCTATACCTGGGGCAACGGTTCCTCACAAGGGAGGAAGCTGATTTGATGTTTGATTTGGGTCGTGGACAATATCTCCAGTATGCGAAGATCTCGGTGGTCGCACTGGAGATCTGGCCAACATTTCCAGAGGGACCCCCCCATAACTGCCACACTCTAGGCACTCACTTCGGTGGCTGGGGGCCGCAGACTGGTATCCCATATATATAGGTGTTAAGAGAGGACACAGCTGTAGATCCGCTCCCAGTGCTGGCTAGATGGGATGGAATATTAGAAGAGCCCTTGACAGATTCAGAGTGGGGAAAGATACAGGAAGGGGTCAAACAAATTAGTTTTAATGTGAGATTTAAGCTTACTCAATTCAATATCGTTCATCAAACTTGCTTGACTCCACATACACTACACAGAATCTACTCGGATCGCTCCGCTCACTGCCCCAAGTGTGGTTATAACGACACCCAGTTCTTACATATGTCCTGGGACTGCCCGAAACTGAAATTATTCTGGGAATCGATCTTAGAACAGTTAAAGCAGGTGACGGGGTGGTCAATGCCAAATTCCATTAAGCATGTGATTTTGGGACTTATTCCAAGGCCCAAAGGAAAGAAGCTTACACGAAGATTCCTACAGCTGGGACTGGTGTTGGCAAAAAAGAGGATTGCAATCAACTGGATGGTCTCTGTGCCCCCCACAATATAAAAACTGGGCTAAAGACTTAGAGGAATGGGCCACAGCGGAAATAATCTGCGTGAGGCGAGTTCATAGGGATGACAAATTAGAGGAAGACACGAGGGCATGGCAGGTTATGATCTCAGAAATCCCCATTGGAGAGAGCCCCCTTTCACACGCTACTGAGGGAATGCAGGTGGCTAGAGATAGGTCGGAGGAGGGATTGAGGCCAGAGAATAATCCCGGTCTGTGACCCTACTAGAAAGCCCGGGAGGGTGGTACTTACTATTCCGTGGCACAAGGTATTGGGAGGTGTTTCCCAATGTGACCCGGGGAGAGGATGTTTATAGGTGAATTGTTTATAGTTGTTTTTAGAAGCTGTATTTCTATATCCGAACACAGTATGGAGTGGGTAGCACCAAATATCAGTTGTAATCAGGTCCTTAACAGATGGAATTGTAATGTTGTTTAAGTCTGTCTATTAGGAACCAACAAACATATGCGATATGTAACTGCTGCCACTGCTGTATTGAGATACTGTATGGCTGGAAACTCAATAAAAAAAAATTAGGAAATATTTAAAAAAAAACTTTCCATATGACCACAAAACCCCATGCCATTACCTGTTTCTGCTATCAGACAGCTCTTTCCTATCAGCTGGTCCCTGTTCGACCAGTATATAAAAGGTTTCTAATCAGCCTAGCAATGTGCCACAGCTCCTCTTAATTGCACTTTCTTCACATGGGCTTAGGTACTAACTTGGCCCTACATCTCCAGTCCTTGTAGCTGATGTTCTGCTCAAATGAAGGAGTGTCCAGACAGACTCATGGAAGCAGTCACCTCTTCCTCAGATCCTCTGAATAAGCAGAAAGGATGACTCCTATGTTGTAACTTGACAGATAAGAGTGAACGTGCATTGCTTGTTAAAGAGAAGTGTTTTGACTGCTCAATAGCGGAACACATGAATTTGTTGGAAACCTAGGCAAAAGGATTGGTGATGTATCAAATTCTTTGAAGGCGATAGGTGATAAACCGATTTGTTAGAGGCTTTTGAAGTTTTAGGAAAGGTGATCATAGTACTTATATCAGCAACAAGCATGATGAGCACAGCACAATCAGGTCATGCACACCTTTTCTTGGTTTGTAGATGAATCGAGATACCAACAATCAGTCAGTCAAGAATGCTTTATTCGACAACTTAATGTCATAAAAGTAAACATAACTACAACAAGGCATTTCATTAACACATTCTTTTTAAAAGTTCAAACATTTTCTAAAAAAAGCATTCCTAATGTCAGCCAAGTAACTAGGGCTTAAAATACGTACAAAACAAAGCATTATATATAAAACACAAAGTGCAAATGGGCAAACACCATCAAATACAAAAGGACTCTGCTTATGTTGTTCCTGTAATCCACCAGAAAGTCGAGCCCTGGGATTCATATAGTGCAGGGACATTTTATAAAGTGCAGGGTGCTGAAAAAGCATACTCAAGGTAAATTAGGCCACATTTATAACATTCCTGGTATCAATCAAAATACCAAGCCCTGCTGTACATTCAGTACAAAAAGCAATGTATAAAGTGCAACGTGCAATAGGGCAAACTCAATCAAAGAGGATAATTCCCGTTTATGACACATATTGGGCCTCAGAGTAAAAACCTTCAAAAACAGAATAACAGTTAAAACAACAGTTTTTTCCTGCACCTAATGGCTAATGGCTCCTGTTAGAAAACTTGCAAACCCAAAACAGACAATGGAGGAAGATGACATTTGAAGGTACAGTAGGGCTGGCCTAACTTGCACAAAGTGACAATCTATAAGTAATGATAAAAAAAAGAAAATGGAGAAAATCCTGTTCAGAGAAATTGTCACAAGGACAGGGTTCTAGGGTGCCAGGCTTAGAAAAGCCGTGAGGAACTTACAAAAGCCAATGAGCCATTTGCAGATGAAGTCTTGTTAAAACAAAACAATGGAAAGGTTTACTAACAATTAATAAATGAGGTTGGGCTTGGTTATTCGTGGATAATGTAACATAGCGTCTTACCGATGGCTTTAACAACTACTTTTCTTCCCTTAGTCCCTGGCGCTTGGACAAAAACTGGAGTTTGAAATTTTTTATCGTGAGTTTGACCATGGGTTTGGGACTTAGGAATAAATCAGGGCAACCTTGCCATTTTGTCATTCCTTTAAATACCTTAACCAGGGCATATGTTTGGCTGTATCTAGTGCTAGACAATCAGTAATTATTATTTGGTTTACATTTGTAATGGGACTTGCCCATACTGTCAGCCAGCGCATTAATGGGGCCACTGCAATCTGGTCTGATATATAACCCACCCCTAGTTCTTCGTGTATTATATATGCAGCGGTGGAATGCGGATCTGCCAAGACCTTACATAAGAACTTGTCTTCCTCCTGCTGAATTTCCTTTCCTTCTTTATACCCCTAGATGTCACTGCCATAGGTT